>NC_057353.1:68523750-69792500 GCF_016509475.1 Prionailurus bengalensis
CCCTCTTCCCACGCTCATACTTGGGGAAGTTTGGAGCAGACAATCCCAACTTCTCTCTAATTGTTGTGCAAGCAACCAGTGTCTTCTTTCATTTGTCACAGTTTGCTCCTCACTGTGCTGTTTACTCGTGGACAAGGAGATTCTGCCTCTCAAACAGGAAGAGACTTCACCCTCTTGCCCCTCTGCATGTGCTCATTTCCTGCCTTCATGGGGGAAGTCCACCTCCGAAGAATCCTTCCGCTGGAGGAGGTATCCCTCTCTCCCTTTCTGTCCGACCTGGTAGATAAGTCCCAGGTAAACTTGGGATTCGATGCTTGCTTCGACCGTTACTGGTTTGTCATTATTATCTCAGTGTCCTCACCGGTATACAGTGTATAACAATAGTATCTGCCTCGTAGATTTTATTGGAAGAATGAAATAAGACAGTGTATATGAGAAGGGTTTATATAGTATCTGCCACATAGCAAGTGGTCAAGAGTAGGTAATGGATTACTGTTACCGTTTTTGTTATATGTATTCCGAGGCCCAGCTAAAGTGCTCACTCCTCCAGGAAGCCTTCCTGAGCCTCTCCAGATGGAAGTTAACATTTTTCTCCCCCTGGGCTTTCTTCTCACCCTTTCTGTAGTTTTTTGATATCAGATTTCTTCTCTAATGTTGAGGTAGAATAATTGAGAAAGGAGTCTTCTCCTTCATGGTAAGCTCAGAGACGAGGTTTTGTGCTGGAATCATCTCTTGGGCTCCACTGGTCTGTTCCGGTCTGGGCACAGAGCAGGTGCTAAAGCAGCATTCAGAGCAGATATCCATTATATCATTTACAATGATAATATGTTTAAAAAACGGTATCACTATCTATCTATCTATCTATCTATCTATCTATCTATCTATCTGTCAACAGAGCACCTACTATGTGCCAAGCTATGTTCTAAGGGCTATAATGAACCATTCCTTACCTCTCTTCCCCCAAGGTAACAGCCACTCTCTGGCCTCACACAGCCTTTTGGGCTTCTTTTCTGGGATTCCTTTATCTCTTTCAAGCTGCTCAGGCTGTTTCTTTTAGTTGGGCCTCGTTTGCGGTAACCCCTGTGGGTGGGGGCAAGTAGGGGCCTCTCCAGGCAAGGAGAGAGGGCTAAAGCACCTTACAGTTGTCTAGCTTTGGGTCTGTCAGCACTCTGCCTCATTTTCCTCCTCTGGAAAGCGCTGCACTCTGTGTTGTGGGATTAAAGAGGATCCTATGTGTCAGAGTGCCTGGCAGACAGTAGGCCCTTCCCAAATGTAATTACTATCCTCTGGCTATGCCCTAAAATTTACTGTACATGTCACAGGTGTGCTAACAGGAGGTGCCCTGCTGGAGATTTAACTTGGGCCTTTGTCGTCCTCTTTCATGAGGAAGTTGCCAGTCACATCAGGGTGCAGGATGGAAAAGAAAGGCACCAGGGCCAGCTTCCCTGAGAAGGACAGGTGAAGAGCAAGTAGCCCTCATGCTCTTGAGGGAAGGGCATGAAAAGGTGTTTCTCTTTCTGGGTATTTAAAAGAGAGAAGGTGTTGGGGTACCTGGGTGGCTCAGTCGGTTAAGCACCCGACTCTTGATTTTGGCTCAGGTGGTGGTCTCACAGTTCGTGAGTTTGACCTCCACAGTGGGCTCTGTGCTGACGGTGCAGAGTCTGCTTGGGATTCTCTCCCTCTCTGTTCCTCCTCCACTTGTGCTCTCTCTCGCTCTCAAAATAAATAAACTAGGGGCGCCTGGGTGGCTCAGTCGGTTAGGCGGCCGACTTCGGCTCAGGTCATGATCTCGCGGTCCGTGTGTTCGAGCCCTGCGTCGGGCTCTGTGCTGACAGCTCAGAGCCTGGAGCCTGTTTCAGATTCTGTGTCTCCCTCTCTCTGACCCTCCCCCGTTCATGCTCTGTCTCTCTCTGTGTCAAAAATAAATAAACGTTAAAAAAAATTTATTAAAAAAAATAAACATGTGTGTGTGTGAGAGAGAGAGAGAGAGAGAGAGAGAGAGAGAGAGAGAGAGAGGTGTTCCCGCAGTGCTTGTGAGGCAGGGAAAAGGGATTTGGTTGGGGTGGAAAGTCGAATCAGTCCTGTTAGAGGGTTCCTGCTGTCTTCTTGTGCCCTGGGAAATAACTAAGCACGAGAAAAAGAATTGGAAGAATCATGCTCTCAGAGCTCTACACGAAGCCCCTGGCTGCTCGTCAGGGGCTTGGTTCCACCTTCGTATGTATCCAAGAAATTGTGTAGGCGTGAGTTTCAGCAGGGACACTGTGTGCTATCAGGAATGTGTGACAGAGACAATCTCTGGAAGTTCTAAACCGAACAGATTCCAGCTCCTCTCTGTCCGGTATGTGCGAGGACTCATTTTTGTTTTTACTTGGCCTGTCCCCAGGGCTTTGGGACAATTCGTTGGGAAGGGAGGAAATCTCCAGGGGAAGATACTGGACTTTCTGCTTTCAATGCAGATGTGTGGTTAAGAGATGAATGGGAAAAATAAGTGGAATGTAACCATATTTGGGCTCTGAGTTTATGGAGCAGTTCATATCAGCTATTCTAATGATCCCAGAGGGCATTGTGAAATGTTAAAAGAGATTTGGTCTTAATTAACTTTTTAATTAACTGTTTTTAGGGTTACAAGATGAATAGCTCTTTTGAGGGCAGGGGATCGTCTGTTTCCTGGGCATGGAGGTGATGACGAACAAGGTATGTTTGGGACCCAGTCAGCAGGCTGCTGAGTCTGGGTCTTAGTGTCTGTCAGAGTAGTTGGAGAAGATATAAATGCAGGTTATTTCTGGGCCAGGGAAGACCTCAGGTGCCTTGCTAAGGGGTCTGGAGTGGCTCTTGGCACTTTAGAAGGAGCAGTCCTGTCTGGCCATAACTGTAAGGGGTCTGGGGACTGAAGAGCTGTCCCATGAGGGCTGATGCAGTCTCCAAGATGGCCGCCCACCTAGGACTCCTAGCGCCCTCAGCCCTCAAACTCCTTATCCACAGTCCATGCTCAAAAAACAGCCAACGCGGCAGCTCCGGGTGGCCAGGATTGCGACACCAATGTGTTTGTTCCCCGTGTTTGTGAAATACCTCAGAGGCACCGTTCCAGTCCCACCTGACTAGTTTTCTGATTGCCACACGGCCCTGGCTCTATCTGCCAATACTCGACCAGGGCTGACGAGTCAGAGATTTTGAGATGTTTGTGGGTTCAGAACCTAAGAGCCCTCATTTCTGTCTGCCTGAGTGAAGAGATTTTACCTTCCAGAAGCTTCTGAAGATCATCTGTGGGGCTTGGAGACAGCTCTGGTACCCTGGAGTGAGTAGGGTGGCCCTGGGCCAGTCACTTGACCTCTCCAAGCTTTTGTCACTTTAACTGCATAATGAGGATAGTAATTCCTATCTTGCAAGATCATGACCTACAAGTATACCACCAGATGGAAGGTCAGGTACCAGGTCACTTACTAGGCTTCCTTTCCCTAAAGGTCACTGCAAGCAAAGTTGGCTTCAAATTTCTGAGTCATTAAAATTCAGTCTTGCATTTAATTCTTGCAAATGATTGCTGTCAATCTTTGACTGAGAGCAGGAAGAAGAGGCCTAGCTAATATATAACATAATGAGAACTCAGAAGCCTCTGGAAATTGGCTCAAGAACATGGCCAGTGTCTGAAACCACAAAAATCCTAGAAGAGAGCACAGGTAGTAATTTCTCTGGCATTGGCCGTAGCAACATTTTTCTAGATATGTCTCCCGAGGCAAGGGAAATAAAAGCAAATATAAACTTCGGGACTACATCAAGAAAGCTCCTGGGGCGCCTGGGTGGCGCAGTCGGTTAAGCGTCCGACTTCAGCCAGGTCACGATCTCACGGTCCGTGAGTTCGAGCCCCGCGTCAGGCTCTGGGCTGATGGCTCAGAGCCTGGAGTCTGCTTCCGATTCTGTGTCTCCCTCTCTCTCTGACCCTCCCCCGTTCATGCTCTGTCTCTCTCTGTCCCAAAAATAAATAAAAAACGTTGAAAAAAAATTTAAAAAAGAAAGCTCCTACACAGTGAAGGAAATAATCAACACAACTAAAAGGCAACCTAGGGAATGGAGAAGATATTTGCAAATGACGTATCCGAAAAAGCGTTAGCATCCAAGATGTATAGAGAACTTATATAACTCAACAGCAAAAAAAAATCCCAAATAATCAAATTAAAATTGGGCAGAAGACATGAATGGAAATTTCTCCAAAGAAGAGATCCAGACACCTGAAAAGATGTTCATCGTCATTTACCGATAGGGAGTTGCAAATCAAAACTACAGTGAGATATCACCTCACAGCTGTCTGAATGGCTAAAATCAACAACACAAGAAACAACAGGTGTTGGCCATGATGTAGAGAAAAAGGAACCCTCTTTTACCATTGGTGGGAATGCAAACTGGTGAAGCCACTCTGGAAAACAGCATGGAGGTTTTTCAAAAAGTTAACAATTAGAACCCCTCCCGTACTACTGCATTTTTACCCAAAGAATACAAAAACACTAATTCAAAGGGATACATGCACCCCTAGGTTTACAGCAGCGTTACTTACAGTAGCCAAATTCTGGAAGCAGCCTAAATGTCCACCAATAGATGAGTGGATAAGGAAAATGTATATAGATAATGGAATATTATTCAGCCATAAAAAAAGAGTGAAATCTTGCCATTTGCACCTATTGGGATATGGATAGAGAGCATAATGTTGAGTGAAATAAGTTAGTCAGAGAAAGACAAATACCATAGACTACACTCATATGTGGAGTTAAAGAAACAAAACAAATGAACAAAGAAAAAAAAAAAAGACAAACCAAAACACAGACTCTTAACTATAGAGAACAAACAGATGTTTGCTCCATCCCAAAGGGGAGGTGGGTGGGCATGGGTGAAATGGGTGACGGGGATTAAGAGTACACTCATTATGATGGGCCCTGAATAGTGTAGAGAATTGCCGCGTCACTCTATTATATACCTGAAATTAATACAACATGTATCTTACCTATACTGGAATTAAAATAAAAATAAAGGAATGTGGTCAGTGGTATTCAGCCCACGGAAGCGGGCAGCACAAGACAAATGACCTTATACCTCATTTCCTTCCTCGACCTCCTTCTACCAACGGGATAAAACCTGAATTTGGGGAGGGGCAAGGCTAACAATTATTGAGCTTCTATTATGTGCCAAGCACCGAGAGAGTAAGAGTGATTATGCGTATGTTCTCTCATTTTGTCATTTCCCCAGTCCAAAGAAATAGGCGGAATTATCCTTAAATAACAGTTGCTCGTTTAAGTAATATTCACTGAGTTATTATTATGTACCAGGCATTGCTTTGGGAGTTAGAACATGTGAGAGAAGAGGCCTTGCTCAAGGTCACGCGGCTGGCCCATAGCCCATCAGGATAAGATCCCTCCTTTATGGAGGCTTTATTCCAGAGCTGTTTTCAGTCTGAGATGATGCACAGACAGACAGACCCTCAAATATGCACACACGTGCACACACACTTACGTGCCCTCTCACACACAATACACTCACGTACCATGCCAATGCACATATTCTCGCACATGCACTTGTGCTCGCACACAAACACACACGCGCACAAATATACCCACCGGTGTGTGCATGCACACACCAGATATGTATATACCTGCACGTATATTCACACACACCGTTCCGTTCATTGGGAACATTTTTTCAAACTCCTGGGATCTCTGAATATTTCAGGTCAGAAATATTACAGATACAATCCTGTAAGTTTCATTCCATTAGCTTCCCTCCCTCCCCCTGCTTGTCTTTCTCCTTCCTCCCTTTGCCCCTTCCTCTATCCTTCCCTCTCTCCCTCTTTCCCCTTCTCGCTCCCTCCTCACCTCCTTTTTCTCCGTTTCTTCCCCATTCCGTGACCAGACCTCTCTTCCTGATTTCTGCTAGCACTGACGTCTTAGGGAATTATCAGGCCTGCCAGGATCAGGTCAGAATACTTAGCCAGAAAGCAGACTGTCTAAGGCTACCAAAGGCTGAATCTGTTTGCCAAATTCTGCCTTGGTTGTCCTCTCCCCCATGCGGCTGCACTAATCCAAAGTCCCCTTCCCACCCCATTCTCTGCCTCTCTGCCACCAGACATGACATGCTCAAGTTCAAGTGCAAACCTTGGCCGGGAGTCCTCAGCCCCAGCGCCCACCTCCCTTGCCCTCCCTTGCAGGTGCCAAGTGCCTGTGGAGGCTCCTTCCAAGTGTTTCATCACGCCTCGGGGTGGGGATGCATCTATTTTTGTTTCAACACTTTGCTTCCACCTGGCATTTCATTTGCCAGCTAATATGTGAAGTAACTCATCCCGATGCTGGCGGCATTGGAGGGTGAGGGGCGGGGGCGGGGAGGGGAGGGGGTGCTGCACTCTGGTCTGTAAAGTGTTGGTGGGGGGCTCAGCAAGTCCTACCAGTTGTCCTTTGTGGTCACATAGGAGGTAGGCTGGGTGTTGGGTTTTAGTTCAGCTCACCAGTGTAAGCAATTCAGATTCTTCAGAATATTTCATCATCCAGGCAGCTCAAGGTGGGGGTGGTAAAATTTGACAAACTTTGGCAACTCCCAAGTCTCAGTCCCCGAAGAGTGCCAAGAGTCACCTTACCCGACTCATCTATTGTCCTGTGGTTTCGGGGACCTCTCTCCATATACATATCGAAAACACTTTACCTTTACTATTAAAGGATCTTTTTTTTTTTTAATTTTTTTAAACGTTTATTTATTTTTCAGAGACAGAGCATGAGTGGGGGAGGGGCAGAGAGGGAGACACACACACACACACACACACACACACACACACAGAATCAGCACAGAGCCCGGCTCCAGGCTCTGAGCTGTCAGCACAGAGCCCGATGCGGGGCTCGAACCCAAGAACTGTGCAATCGTGACCTGATCTGAAGTCCAACGCTCAACCGATGGAGCCACCCAGGAGCCCCTGAAGGATCTTAAAAGTGTGCTTACAGACTTCAAGTACTCATTGAAACCTCTGGACCCCAGGGGCTAGCATTTACCCTCTCCGTGGCCATTTGGCCACATTACCCAACTGGGTGAACTTGCTGGAGGCAGGCTGTTGAGTGGAAACACTCATAAACCATTCTGAGGCACAGGAGACAGCACATTCTGCAGACAACCCGGGAATGGTTGTGACAACATGCACTTTGGGGCAAGCTCGCTGTAACACACACATACACACACATGCTCTCTCTCTCGAAATGCAAATAGGAGGTCCGGTGAGGACGGTGCTGTGGAAGAGAACACCCCCCAGTGAGAAAGGGAACTGAGTACCCAAGTGCTCGTGGGTGCGGGGCCAGACTTCGGTATCATTCAATGAGAAAGACACGGAATTCTGGAGGTGGGGTTCTCTGGGGCACTTAGCTGATGGTCTTATATGGTGATTGCTTAGGATCACGTCTTGACATTGCAACCAGGTCACCAACTCTTAGTACCCAGAGATCAGAGCCTTCCTTTCCCTCTGCTGTACTGACCTAACTCAGATCCTTTTGTGCAGGGCGTGTTCAATCAGTGCAGGAAAGGAAAGGAGGCTCGGCTACATTTATATGATGCTATGTCATGTTCAAACCCCTTTACGATGAGTCATCCCCTTCTGGTGGCTGAGCTCACTTTCAGGCATGTGAACCCCTCACCTCCCTTTTCTGGTGCCCGTTTTGGTATATAGCAGCGTCAGGCCGTGGCGAGGCATCTCCTAGCAAGGAAGGCAAGATTCACACATGCAGAGTGTGACCACAAGCTGTGGTGGGTTTACCTAAGCACCGTGATGTTCAGACCACATGCCCTACAGCAGACAGAGGCATCTCCCCTCATGTTACAGATACAGAGGAGGCCTTCTCGAAGCCAGTGGGACCGAGGCGGGGGGGGCTGCAGGCAAGAAAAGGAGATGATCCAGGCAAGAGTACAGCACAAGGTAAACACGAGGTAGGGTTGTGCGCGCTTTCATTTGCTCATTATTCTTCGTGTTTACTCACTCATTCACCCAAAACTACTTCATGTGCCCTGTTCCACGCCGGGCACCGTTTCAGCCTCGGGGAGCAGAGCAGTGAGCACGTCCGACTTATGAACGTGTGCAGAGCCAGATCGTGAACAATGATCACAAGTGAAAAAGCATCATCTGGAAAAGACCAGCGTGTCACGGAGGGTGGGACAGGCAGGGGTGGGAGGAGGAGGGTCAGGGAAGGCTGAACCCGAAATGATAAGTGGGCAGGTCAGCCTGGGGGACAGGAAAGGGTGGGAGGAATGGCAAGAACTATTCCAAGCATGAAGCTCCAGGAGCAGAGAGAGCCAGGCGCTTGCGCGACACTTGAACAAGTCCTGTGTGGTCAGGGGGCAGAGAGGGGCAGAGGGAGGAGTGGGTGAACAAGACAGGGGTGAGGAGGTGGGGAGCAGGGGTGGGTCAGGCCGGAAAGAGGTCACGCAGAACCTTGTGGGCTATGATAGGGATTTTGGACTTCATCTAAAGCAGTCTAAGCAAGAGATGCCATTGGCTTGCGTTAGGGTGCAGAAAGCGTAACAGTGTGGCAGCTTGGCAAATCATTTAGGAAGGGAATGTCCTACCCCACCCGAAGATTTTCTGTAAGGTTGTTTCCAGCTTGGCCTTTTGTGATTGCACTCCGTGCTGTGCTTGCTCGGCCCTCCCTGGGGGCCTCTTCCTTCCTGTGCCCTCCCTCCCCCCCCATTACATCTTCTTCCTCCATTGCCCGCTTCAAGGGGTCGATGCCCCCCAGTTACCCTATGTCCCCCAGTTACCCCATCGCTTTATCCCAAGGAGCTTGTGGCTCTCCTTCCCTCGGACTAAAATCCCCCTTCCACCCTCAATCGAAGTCCTTATTGGGCATTAAACGCCAGGGTGTTTCGGAGCCTGCTTTTCCTCCTCCTAGCTGGGAAGCTTGTGTGTCCCCAACCCTGGGTCTTGAGTAGAGAACGGGTGACAGCAGTGCCTCCTGGGGCAGCTGTGAGGGTTTACAAAGCTGCCACTAGGAACGTGCCTTGCCCTGGCCTGCCTCATGTTGCTTCTGTAAATGCTACCCGTGGGTACAGTCATGGCCGCCCAAGCCCTTCCCAATGGCCCCCCACTCTACATCTGCATCATTTCTATCCCTTCTCCGAACTGCCTCACCTCTCCAGCCGTAGTGGACGCCCCCCCCCATCCCCGAACATGGATTTCTGTCTTGCTCATGCTGTTCCCTCAGCCTGCAATGCCCTTCCTTCCCTCAGCACCCTGAGGCCTAGCTCATGTCTTGTTTCCTTTGGAGAATCTTCCATGCACACTCCTGCCAGTCCGACTCTAAGGCAGATTTAACTCTTCCGTTGAGTCTCCCCAGCGCTTGGGGGCCTTGCTTTGTTACAGCACACACGGATAGGTATTTCTGTGGCTGTTCGGGCTCTGTCTCCCCTCACAAGTATGTTTCCTTGGGCGGGGACATGTGTCATTCACCTGCCGTGCTGAGTACTGGGCACAGAGTCCAGCGCTCAGAGCTAGCTGGGTGAATGAGTGAACCAGCCTGGTGCCCTTACCCGCTCGGAGGCAAGGACTGTGTCTAACTGATCTTTGGTCCCCCAGTGCCCGGCTCCCAGTAGGGGTTTGCTAATTCTCCTTGCCCACCATGGAAGGGTAAGTCGGGCAGGTTTTGGTAGACGTGTTGAAGCAGGGAAAGGCATGGAGGGCCAGGAGGAAGGGCAATCTGGACGATGGGATCAGGGACCAAGAGATGATTCCAAGCTTCTTTGACGAGAATCTGGGGCTGGGGAGCTGGAGTGTCAAGGGAGGCTCAGCCTCTTTTCCCTGGGCTGGACCCTTTCCTAGCCCTGTGGGAGGGAGGACACCCCACCCAGGCCAAAGGGGAGTATTAACGTGTCAGAATGACTCCCAGAATATTTCACGGTCTTATCTGTTAATAATAAAAATGAAATTATATTAAAAATACAGCCATGTGTGGGTTGCAGAACGAGTTAATGATTCCTCACGTAGTTAGATGCGTACCCCTTTAATTGAGGCAGGTAATGACTGTGGTAATAATACCTTGGACCTGTTTATGGGTTCTTTCTTCGGAGAAGCTCAAAGCACTTTCCCTTCCTATCTCATCCGTCTCCCCAACTTCCCAGGGAAGTGTGTCTTATTATCCCTACTGCTTAGGTGTCTGTGCAAGGTGACTCACTCCATGGCTCTGAAGCTCACCTCCTTGTCCCCTGGCCAGGGTGGGGCCCACGTGCCCCTTTCTTCCCTGACTCTGGGCCTGGAGCACCCCATTTCCTGGACAACCAAGAAGGCCTGGCTTGCTGTGCAGGACCAAGGGGTGCCGGGGCACCAAAGGAGCAGAGAGATGGGGGCAGGGGAAGAGGGAGGGCAGAGAGACAGGAGGGCCGGCAGAGAAAATGGGAGAAAAGGCAGAATGCTAGAGCGCCAGCATTGTGAGGGTAGGGACCATGTCTTGTTTACCTTCCCTGCTTCTGGATCAAGCACAGAGCTTGGCACATTCTGTGACAGATGGCAATACCTACGGTGGCATTGAAAACCCAGCTCAAATGTCACCTTTTCCAAGAAGCTTTTCTTGGTTTCCCCAGGTGTCCCCACCACACGGCCACAGGGCTCTCCTAGCCCTTGGAACCTCTGTTTATCCTTCTCAGGCAGCTTTGTATGCAAGTTAAACTGTTTAGGTATCAGCCACCCCCATTCAGGTGTGAGCTCCTAGACCAGGCTCCAGTCTGACTCATCCCCTCTCCCCAGGATCTGCCAGCATAGGGCTCTCACACAGTAGGACCGCACGTAAGGAGTGCAGGTAAGAGAGGGCTTTGAAATCAGAAAGACCCAGATTCAAACCCTCGTTCTGCCTCTTACCAACGGTGTGTCTCGGGAAGCCCCTTGGCCTCTTGTAGCGTTCCCTTCCTTACAGAAAGCGGAGCTGAGAAAGCCCACTTTGCAGGATTGTGGCGAAGTTAGCCACAGCGACCCTGCTTGGCACCTAGTAGGTGCTTATTATTCATTTCCTATGATTAATTTTAGACCTGGTGGTTCCCGGCCCTGGCTCCACATCAGAACCGCCCTTCTCAGGAACAGACGTCCTTGGAAGCCCCCTGGGAAATTCTTAGCCTGTGGGTCTGGGGTGGGGCCGAGGCGTCCGCCTTCTAAAAAAGCTTCTCTGGTTCTTCTGATGTCGAGGGTCTCAGTGTTTGCCAAATGGAACATAAGATTGAATGTAAAATCGTACAAAAGTCATCGATTCCTCTGGTGTCTAGGGTCCAGTGCAGGAACAGTGAAATCTTGTGGGTGGAATTGGACCCCACGTGGGGTGCCTGTGGAGGCAGATAGAATGGAAAAGGGAGGTTCACCCTGGCTTCACTTCACAGTGGCTCTGTGAGCCCAGCCAGCTGTATACCTTCTCCGAACTATATCTTGCTGCTTTCTTTGGGATGGAATAATCATAAGGGCTGATTTCTCCATGTTTTTACATTTGAGGTCCAGATCTGGTGGGCAAAACATCCCCGCAGACTCCACGGCCATCAGCCAACGGGGTCTTGAGGTGTTGTGTGGTCTTTGATAAAATTTGCCAAGTTTATGAACCAGAGTTCATAAACATGTGTGGCTCTAGCTGGCATCTGACGGACCCCTTTGCGCAGACCGAGGCGCCAGCCGAACCTGCTTTCTGGACAGGATCCTGGACCTCTCCAGCCCTGTAGAGGACAAGCGTCAGCACTGCAGAAAGAGCCCAGGCTCTCCGTCCTTGAGACATGACCCGACAATGAGAAATTCTTTTTCAAAGGCTTATTTATGATCCTGGAAAAGAATTTGATGTCGTGGAAAAAGACATTTGTCCCAGGGATGAAAGATAGAGTTGCCAACAATGGGAGTCCGGAAAGACCCACACCCATAGTTCAAGGCGGGAGTTACGGGGTGCTGGAGATGCGGAGTCTGGGGTGCGGGGCTCATGGGAGGCTTCAGGGTCACATTTCATGAAGTAGCCCCATAAAATGGGCAATGGGGCTTGAACATGATGCCGGGCATTTTCTCACATGCTGTTTTCTTCAGCTTTCCCACAGCCCTGAGAGACATTACCGCATCAGCATTCATCGCTCATGATAATCCGCTCTGTGTTACAGATGAGAACACAGAGGCTCAGAGGGGGAGGGTCCCCAAAGTCTCCAGCAACCTGCTGGAGTCAGAATTTGAATCCATATCTGTCCAACTCCGATCTGTTTGTTCACGTTCCCCCACTACACTTTACTACTAGGATGGCCGCCCCAAAGCATTTGGGTGTATTTAAATACTGTCTGGGGGGGCGCCTGGGTGGCTTGGTCTGTTAAGCGTCCGACTTCGGCTCAGGTCATGATCTCACGGTCCGTGAGTTCGAGCCCCGCGTCGGGCGCTGTGCTGACAGCTCAGAGCCTGGAGCCTGTTTCCAATTCTGTGTCTCCCTCTCTCTCTGCTCCTCCCCTGTTCATGCTCTGTCTCTCTCTGTCTCAAAAATAAATAAGCGTCAAAAAAAATTTTTTTTTTAATTAAAAAAAAAATACTGTCTGGAACGGCTCCCCAAATGTTTCCCCCAGGTGAGGCAGACACCCTCCCTTCCCTGGGAACAGGCCAGTCTCAGTGTTGGGAAGGTGGGGAGGTGTCTGGTCAAAGCCACCAAGGTGCTGACTTCCTGTCATTACAGGTTGGGGATAGGGCTGGTCCTCAGGATCCTGAGTGGGGGGCCTGAAGCCGTCTCTGCAGGCAGGGTCTGGGGGACGGCCCTGAGCTGTGACTGTCAGTCCTACCGAGCAGGAGAGTGGACAGGTTTGAGGTCTCGCAGAGATTTCCAGATTGAGTATCACCCAGGAAACTCAAAGGGCAGGATTGCAGAAGGGTGACCTTGATTTGGGCCCAGAAAACAAGAAAGTCTGCTTCTTTTCTGTGAAAGGTGAATGAATCACTTTCCAAGAAGCCAACCCATCTGTTGTCCACCGCACCCCACACGTGAGCTCAGAGCAGCAGCCCTGCCGGGGCAGAGCGGAGCAGGGAAGGTGAGATGTCAGTGGCATCATGCCCGTCTCTCTTCTTCCCTTTCTCTGCTGACAGCGAGGAGGTCAGGGGATTCGACCGGGAGCGGCCCCCTTACAGTGGCTGAAATTCCTACCCCTGGCATTTCCCTGTGTCACGGCTGGGTACTGAGGCTGGCAGAGGGGCAGCTGCCCCAGAGGTGCAGAGGCAGAGGATGTAAAAGCCACCGAAGCTGTGGCACAAGTGAGGGGCAGAGAAGAGCCTTCTCTGGCTTCCCTGCCTATTATCAGGCTGCAAAGTCCGAAACCTCGCTTGGAATCCTAGCTCTCCCTTTATATTCCTTCCTCTCCCCCCAACTCCCAGCCCTCAGATCCCATAAACACATAGCAACCTCAGACGAGTCATTCTAACTTTTCTAGGTCTTCGATTTCTCATCTGTGTAATGGGGATAACATTACCTGCCTCCTAGAGTCGAGAAAATTCAAGCAGATTAAGCAGGAGAGGTGGCCCTGACCTGCCGGGCAACCCTTACTCTCTCCAAGGCTCAGTCTGCTCACCCATAAAATATGCCCTTGCCAGGAGTAGTTGTTAAGGCTCAAAAAAATAGGACAATGCTCCTGGCATATACGAGGTGCCAAGGAAGTGTTAATTGCCATGCTCATTCTTTCATAATTTTGCCATAAGAGAGATTTGGATCTGAAGATGTCAAATGACTCCAGGGATTGGTCTTTTCTGGATCCCTAGTTCATAAGGTGGGTTAGAAACAGCACAAATCTCATAGAGCTATTGTAGGGCTGAGGTGATAAAAGTACCATTGTAGAACAGCGCCTCCCACACAGGAAGTGGCTCATAAAGGTCAGTTTTGTGGTCGGCTCTAGATAATTCTTTCTGCTAGTGATGGAGTCCTGGCTGGCGTGTTGGCCTCAGTGGTCAGACAGCGCTGAGCTGACTCACCCTGAAGTGACAGGTCTGGGCAGTGACAGCCTAGACTGGTTAGGTGGGAGCAGCTGGGCTCCTTGCTGAGACCCCAGGAGCAGCTTGGGTATTATTTTGCAGCAGAGATTACCTTTGACTTCGACCAGTCCTAGAGTTGGTGGGAAAGAGGGTTGTCCATGACCATTGGATGCTCCTACATTTTCTCATGGCTAAGGAAGCAGATGGGGGCAGTGGTAGGGCGGGCTGTGGTCTTTTCCTGGATGCTGACCTACTAGGAGGCCACTATGGCCACAACTTCCATGGTGTTGGGCAGTGAGCACTGGACAGACAGGGCCCTAAAACCTGTTCCTGGCCAAGTCAGAAAAGATGTGCTTCCTTCTCAGGAGCTTGGAGGAGGTAGCTGGATGGTGTTTTAGGCTTTGAGGCCATGTTTCTAGACTCTAAGTCCAGTGCTCCTTCCATGACATTGTGTACGTCCTGAGTCACGGAACCCTAACCTGGGAGCTCAGCCATTGATTTGTGGCAAATGGCGTACTGGGTGCTCAGGGAGCACAGAGGAAGAACAGAGGTTCAGAGAAAGTTTTTGGAGGAGGTGACTTTTGAGCCAGGCTTTTTAGAGGGAGATGAGGGAGAAAGCAGTTGTCCCCACTTCCTCATCTCCCACTTATTTCTCCAGCTCCACCCATTGTAGTCTCACTTCTCCCACAACATGGAACTGCTCTCGCCAAGGTCATCAGTGACCTTCTTGTGGCAAATCCAGTCGATGTCTCATAGCCCTTCTCTTAACAAATGTGGGGGTCATTTTTGACACTGAGCTCACTTCTCCTTTGACTTGCAGTTCTGCTCCTGCCTCCCCCGCTGTCACTTCCTAGTTTGCCTTGTGAATTCATCTTTGCTTGTAACCTACCTATCTGCTATCCACCCCATCCATCCATCCATCCATCCATCCATCCATCCATCCATTTATTCTATCTATCTATCTATCTATCTATCTATCTATCTATCTATCATCTATCTAGTTAAGGAGAGTATAATGAAGGCACTATTTACAAAAGTATGGAAGGATTAGGAGAATGCAACAGAAATGGTGAACACTCTAGTGTGAATAATATCAGGGAGCCATTAGCTGCTCCAGGTTTAAAGGGAAAGCCAAGTGGTTATCAGAACCCAAAGACTATAGCTTTAAGAGGGGCCCGCGACAGAGGGGCCCAGCCAGCCAGGGGTATAAATAGCCTGGACTCTCTTCCTGCCCTCTGATGCAGTTCACAAAGGCCAGCCTCCCGTGCTCCTTACACTCTGACATTGGCCTGCTATGCTGTCTGAGCCCCTTTCCCTTTTCTCCTTGTATTACCCCAAGGGCTCCTCTGTTCCAATGGCTGATGGCCTGAAATCACTATCTTGTGCCAAGACTTCTGTCCTGACCAGCTGGCCACCCAACTGTCTACTTACTGGACATCTCTAAACGTCCTTCCGGCATCACGGACTCAGCATGTCCACAGGGGACCTCATGGCCCTTTCCCAAACTGTTTATCTTTCCACATTTCCTTCCTGCATAGATGGCGTCTTCACTCCTCTTGTCATCCAAGTCAGGGCCTGGGATTCATTCCTGACTTCTGCCCTTGCTTTCCCTTTTACACCCCTCACCACGTCCTGCCAAATCCACACCCAGACATTGGACACACGCAGGTCCTCTCCACCCCCCACTTCCGCCCCGCCCACTGACTCCCTTTGCTTGGACCCCTCTCATCGCTCCCTGGATTATGACAACTGCTTCCAAATTAACCTCCTGGTTCCTTTCTCACAGTCTCGTGGCAGGGGCTCCTAGCTGCCTCTTAAGGTCCATTCTCTCTCCCGTCTTAGCCGAAGAATGCCAACTTTCAGTTAGGTACGTGGCCAATGATCTGCTGGCCAGGTAGAGCTTCAAAGACAACATGTGGCAGGCTTCTACAGCTAGGAATGACTATGTGCCTAAGTTCTGGCCGAGAAGATGTAAGTGAAGTATTATGTGGCGGCGCCAGAAGGTTTCCTTAAAATGGAGAGGGTGCATTGCTCTTTCCTGGCTCTATTCTGCCTCCTGGGACATGGTTGTGGTGGCTGGAGTTCTAACAGCTACCTTGGGCCATTTGGACAATGGCCTTCCACAACCGGAAGAATACCCTGCATGAAGTGTACCAGCCACAAGCCTCTATTTCTGGACTTCTTCAATGCAAGGGTGAATTAAATGTCTAACTTGATCAAGCTACTATTATTTTTTGTTTTCCTGTTATTTTCAACAGAGCGTAATTCTCACCGCTGCATCTTATACCCAGGGGCAGAGCTGCAGATGTTTCTGCATCCCAGAAACGCCTCCCTTAGGCCACATGATTCCAGCGCAACAGTGAGGACGGTTTGTGCACGCTGGGACTGTCCTATTTCAAACGTGCAGGGCTTGTTCAAAAGCACAGTCAGTGGAAGGTCAGTCAGACTCTGTGCCTAGAAGAGCAATGGGTGGAAAGAGAATTAATGCCTCCCGAGGCAATCTGCGAGCAGTGGGGACTGCAAGTTGGTGACAACGTGAAGGTCGTTCATGGTTTCTCAGAGGCTCCCCAGCAGGACTGAGTTCTGCTGTTCACAGAGGTAACTAGTTCAATAACACACCTCTTATAAGGGGGCGGGGGTCTTAACCCCCAACCCCAACTTACTCTCCTCGCACTGTCACTCCTGCTTCCTGGGATCACCTCACAAACAAACCACCCGCACCCACTTTCTGGTCTCAGGCTCTAATGCTGGGGAGCTGACAGGGTTTGCTCTAAAATGTGGCTCTGTTTACACACTTCCCCTCCCCAAAGTCCATTTCTGGAGCCCGTTAATTCCTGGATGATGGTACATTTCCTGGGCCTGTCCCCCAAGACCCTGCTGGCTCTGGTCACTTCTCCCCCAAAGCCCTGGCCCTTGCCTCTTGGTCCCGATGTGCCCTTTGCTCCGGCCGTGCCAGGCTACAGTTCACGCTCTGGTGCCTTCTCACTGACTGGAACATTCCTTACCTTACCCCATTGCAAAAGCTCAGGTGTCCTTCACCACACAGCTCACGTGTCCTGTCTTCTCGAAAGTCCTCCCTGACCTCCCGCATGCAGCTGGAGCTGCTCCCCACTTATGGTCTCATTTTTCCTTTCCGCCATACTCGAATTGGCTAATTAGCTGCCCTCTCTCCCTCTTGACTCTGTGCTCCTTTCTAGAGCAGACACTACATGCACCCTATGCAGTTTTGTGTCCCGGGCCTAGTGCTCAGCTGGGACAGAGTTGAAATGTGGCAGGGTGAGCAGGGACAGGACCAGGAGACACAAGGCCCGGCGAGGGGCACATGCGTGGTACCTTCCTGGGCTAAGGGCTCCACATCCCCAAGGCCCGTCGCCCCAGCACCCCCACTCCTCTAAAATTTGGTCTCTTGTCCGTTCAGCCTCAGGTCCCGCAACCTCACCTTCTGTTCAGAGCTTTAGCCACACCCAGTGTTTGCTGAACACCACAGACTCTTAAGCCACCCTGACTCTGCTCACAACCTTCCCTTTACTTGGATTACTCTAGCCGCCCCTCCCCCCCCCCCACCCCCAGGAATTTCTCCCTGCCCTTCAGGGCCCTTATCAAGTACACCTGCATCCATAAGCCCTCACCTGCCAGGAACTGTGCCTTGTACGTTGTAGGTGCTTAAGAAGCTGGTTGTGGTTGTATTGGGTGTGTTGGGTGGAGTGGGGGGCATGGATATATGTATTTCATAAATACTTACATTGGGCTGAATATATCCTAGGCACTACTCCGTGTGCTGTGCACTGGTGAACTAAGTCTTTTAAATGCTTATTTTTGAGAGAGAGAGAGTCATCAGAGAGAGAGAGAGGGGGCGATAGAGGATCCAGAGCGCCCTCTGCGATAACACAGAGAGCCCAACGCGGGGCTCGAACTCACAGACCACGAGATCGTGACCTGAGCCGAAGTTGGATGCTTAACTGACTGAGCCACCCAGGGGCCCTGAACTAATTTAATATACATAGTTCTATAAGGAAAGTCTGACTGTTATGCCCCACAGAGAGGCTGCTTAACTTTTCTAAGATTGCATAGCTAGAAAGTGCCACAGAAATGATTTGAACCCAAGCAACTTGAGAAGGACAAACGTTCTTTTGCAGGCACGGGGGGCCATGAAAGGGCTTTGAGTTCTGTCAGTGTAGAAGCACTGAGGGTAGCTCTGGAGAGGACCAGGCTACACAGACGTGAGCTGTGATTTTACTGGGCTGTGCAGGCTTGAAGTGACCGTAGGACAGGGGGATTCAGGGGCTGTTCCTCAGGTCCCCAGGACAGTGGAGGTGGCTCTCAGGTCCTGGGGAGCCTTTGCTGTTGAGACAGAGCATGTGGGGTGGCAAGAGGACCTTTTAAATGGACACTCTAAACTGGAAGGAGAAAATCAAATACTTGCTACTTCGATCAGACTCCCTTTCTGGGAGCTCTGAGGCCAAGCCTGGGTGATCAGGGCAGCTGTGGACCCCTTGCAGGTGGCTGGGAACAACTTTAGAGGCCTGGGCTTCAGGTGAGGTGTGGACATTGGCCCGACCTTCACCGAGCAGGGCGCTGGAGGAGTGTGACTGGCAGGAAGTCTCTCTTGACTCCATGAGCCTACTTTCTGCTCTGCCGTGGTAGGTGAGAGGGGTTCTCAAAATAGCAAAAATGGTGTTTATAAATGGACGTGGGGATCACAGCAAGACCCCTGTGTCAGTGGTCAGAAGCTTCGATGTAATATACTGGGTGATTTTGGTGGCAAGCTATTTTCCCTCTATGGGACTCAGTTTCCCCATTTGTGAAATGCAAAGGTTGGGCTGGAAGCCCATGAAGGGCTCTCCTAGACTGATGTTTAATGATCCTTCCTCGGGAAGCAGGAGGAAGGAGGGAAAATGGGGTCTGTTATGGCCTGAATTGTGTCTCCCCAACCTTCATCCAGATGTTGAAGTCTTAACTTCAGAATGGGACTGTATTTGGAGACAGATCCTTTGAAGAGGTCATTAAGGTGAAATGAGGTATTTGGGATGGGTTCTAGTCCAACCCGACTAGCGTCCTTATATGAAGAAGAGTCTAGGACACAGACATACACAGAAGGAAAGCCATGTGGAGACACCAGGAGAAGATGCCCATCTAAAGCCAAGGACGGAGGCCTCAGAGGAAATCCACCTGTCAAGACCTTGGCCTTGGACTCCTAGCCTCTTGAACTGTGAGAAAATACATTTCTGTTGTTTAAGCCACCTGGTCTGTAGTCCCTTGTTGTGACAGTCCTAGTAAACTGAGACAGGGTAACACCACCGGCAGATGCAATGGCAGTGTCCTCCAGCTGTGGTGTCTGGGGCCAGGCTAAACCCGATAGGAAAGCAGTGCAGGCAGGACAAGGGGAGGGGTTCAGAGCAGGTCATCCTGGGCAGTGTGTACAGAGCCTGCTATGTTGTCAGGTCTAGATGAGTAAGCCCTAGCCCTGCCCTCAAGGAGCTTCTAGTCTTCTGGAGGAGACAAATATACAGTGACGCTTGTCCAGTGGGAGCCCTACAGTGATGAAATATATATACCATGCAGATGCAGGAAGCCCAGGATGACCTCACAGAGAAGACGCTTTGAAGGGTCAGTCGTCGTACTCGCCAATTAGGGACCAGAGGGAAGAGCATCTTAGGCAGAAAGGTCGGAACGTACAAGGGCACAGAGACCCACGTGATTCCGCGAAGGGAGGGAGGGAGGCAGGATGCTGGCCAGCAGGACGGGACTGGATCAGACAGACCCAGCCGCGGAGGATGGACTTCCTCCTGATTGGACTGGGGAGCCTGTGAAGGGTTAGGAGGGGGCTGATGATGCAGTTCAGCGTCAGAGGGAACATCGCTTGCAAGCATGGGGGTCTGCCGCTAGACCCCCTGGGTCTCAGCAGTGCCGCTTACTAGCTGGTTGACCTTGAGCGGGTTACTTATTCTCTGGGAACCTCTGTTCTCACCTGTGAAATGATGGTAACAGCATGTGCCTTCTAGGTTCGCCACAGAGATTAAGTGAACACCTACTAACATGCTTTCCACAGTGCCTGGCAGGTTGATGGCTCTTAATTCACCCTGGTTGTTGGCTCAGCCTTGGTTTTGACACCTGCTCTCCTGGGGTTGAGACCATTATTTCATCAGCCCTTTCCATTTGGTGAAGTGAGGAGTGAGGTCAGCATAGGAAATCAATCATCACAAACTGGAACCAGGAACTGAGAGGTGCAGAGGCTGCTGGAAATGCAAGAACTTGCCAGGACGCATTTCTGTAGGGTTCTAGGAGTCCTGGCCCTCAGCGGGGCACCCTCCGACACCTCGTAGGTTTGTGACGCACGTGGAGGAAGGAACTGAAAAGGGGACCTGAAAGATGTGTTTTCTCAGAAACAGGCAAAGGGGGCAGCAGAATTGGGGGTGGGGGTAGAATCACAGCCCCTCAAGACTGAGAGGCCCTCAGAGGTTACCTGGCCTACAGATACCAAGATGGCAGCCGCTGCATTAGCCTTGGCTTGAAGACCTGCTTTAGTTAACTTTATGGTGTTTGATAGGATTAAAAGGGGCAAAGAGTTACTATTTTTTATAATTCAAGGCTTTTCACAAAAAATCCAGATGTCCGCCTTCTGATGAAAATCAGAATATCTGGGAACGGTAGGCCAGCATTTCCATTTGGCAAGTGGCAGCAGCAACTGGATGGTCAATGCTCCTACATCAGGTTCCCTTAGTTCATTTTTGTTTTGTCCCTGCCCTGTTCTAGTAGGCATTTGCTCGTAAGATCGCCAGGTGTAGGCCAGTATTCTTATTTTACAGATGAGGAAACTGAGACCCAGAGTGAGGATTTACCCCATCCAATTTTACACAAGTGAGTGATCGAGCTCAGAAGGAACTCTGGGTCTCCACACACTCAGCCAATTTCCACACTCTGGGTTTTTTCCCCCTTTGCCTCAGTGTCCTGGTGGGAAGGACCGGGGAGCAAGGGGACATGGTCTGCTTTTACCTTTAATTGATGGTAATTTAAAATTTTGTTTAATGTTTAGTTAGTTTTGAGTGAGAGAGAGAGAGAGAGAGAGAGAGGCAGAGAGAGAGGGAGACACAGAATCCGAAGCAGGCTCCAGGCTTCGAGCCGTCAGCACAGAGCCCAACGCGGGGCTCGAACTCACGAACCGTGAGATCATGACCTGAGCCAAAGTCGGACACTTAACTGACTGAGCCACCCAGGCGCCTTTAATCAGTGGTAGTTTTAATAATAACAGTAGTTATCTGGTAAAAGCCTACAAATTATCAGAGGTTTCATCCACATTTAATCCTCATAACAAACCTAGAAAATAAATGTTACTATCCCAGTTTTTCAAATGAGGAGTCTGAGGCTCAGAGAGCTAAAAAAAGGTTTGCCTAAGGCCACCAGGCCACTGCATGGTGGAGCTGGGACTTGAACGGGGTCTCGCTGAAGCTAAAGCTCCATGCCTTTGTTGCAGGCCTATTACTAATTGAGCACTGGGTTAGGCCCTGGAAGCTGCAAATCTTGGAAAGTTCTGGAGGCCACAGTCTGAATGATTTACCAATGGGCAATTTGGACAGCTGAAGGCATGTCACAGGAGGTTTTGATTTGCTGAAGTCCCATGAGCTTCACGAGAGAGGGGTGACCTTATCTCTCCCTGGGTCTGTCCACCTCTTTCTTCTCAGGCAGTCCTCATCCTGGGAGGGGGCACCGGGAAAGGAGTGGGGAGACCTGGCCGAGGCTTCTGTTTGCGAATACAGAAGGCTTGCTCATCGTCAAGAGCTCTCCACTCCCCAACATCCCCATGCTGGGTTAATGGTCCCAGCTGAGGACTCCCTAGCACTGTGACCTGACCTTGAACATGGCAGTTGTCTCTTGGTGTGGACGTTTCCTTTAGTTTGTCTGTCTTCCCTCTTTAGATTGTCTGCTCCCTCTGGCCAAGGGTCAAATCTCATTTATGTCTATATCCCCACCACATTGCCCAGGACATGACTCACAATGGGCACAACTATGTGTCTCTGGAATGAATGAATGAATCAATGAATGAAGGTACAATGAAGGAACTATTTTTTCTTCTTTTTTTTAAAGCTTATTTATTTATTTTGAGAGAAAGTGAGAGAGCACAAAAGTCTGCAAGCAGAGGAGGGGCAGAGAGAGGGAGGCAGAGAATCCCAAGCAGGCTCCTTGCCGTCAGCAGGGAGTCCTATGGGAAGCGCCATCCCACAAACTGGGAGATCATGACCTGAACCAAAATCAAGAGTCGGACGCTTCACTGACTAAGCCACCCAGGCTCCCTGAAGGACTCTCTCTTCTTTTTAGGCTTAGTCTCTGGGATCTGAATCTTGGCTCCACACTTACTGAGTAACATGGACAAATTCTCTAACCTCTCTGGGCTTCAGTTTCTATAACTGTAAAATGGAGGTGATAATCATGCTTATCTCATTGTTCTTTGTTAGAATTGATTTCTTACCCATAAAGGACTTAGCACAATATCTCGTACCATGCTAATACAGCAGCCACTAGTCACATGTGGCTATTTAAATGAACTAAAATTAAAAAAAAAAATGATCTAAAATTAAAAATTCACTTTTAAAGCCAAAATCAATTGCACTAGCCACATTTCAAGTGCACACCAGCCACATGTGGCTAGTGGCTGGTATATTGGGCAACACAGATAAAGAATGTTTCCATCACAGAAAATTCTATTGAACAGAGCTGCTCTAGAACATAGCAATAGAATACTATTATTCTTACCGTTACTGTTCCTCTCTCTCAACTCAAGGTGGAGTGGAGTACCGGGCTCTCTTTTGCACTAATGGTGGAGAGTTGCCCTCATGGCAGAGAAGGCTGAGACCGGACCCTGTGTGCGTCCTGTTCCTGGAATGCTTTCCCCTGACCATCACCTGGGCAACATTCTACTTGTGCCAGTGCCTGAGTGTCAGGCTTTAAAAAAGTCTTCAAAAGGTTGAGCCCAACATAAGAGCTCTCCCCTCCTCTATGAGGCTGGGGTCTCTTCAAGGGCAGGAATGGGTTTTATTCATCCCTGTGTCTCCAGTGCCCAGCATTTGGCAAGCACTCAGAATAAGCTCATCGAGGAAATAGAGGGGCTGTGCCTACAGGTTTCCAAGGATCTAAGGCGACATGTTTGCGTGGCTTTGTGGCTGCATCAGAGGCTTTGTGCCTGGGAGTGTGGAAGAAAGGGGGTGCTAGGAAGCAGACTGGGTCCGTGGACAGGAAGCAGGAGCATGGGAAATACTGGCAGGAGAGTGAGTGGCCTTTGAGACTGGTGGAGGCCACCAGGGACATTACTAGAAGCACAAAGTGAGTGGGTGGGTGAACAGACATCCCCGAATTAAGGAGAGAACTGTCTTGTGCACAGGAGACATGCCAAGGCCTCCCTGAATCTGAGAGGAGGGACCAAGGTTTCAGGACACCCTGGTGAGGGTGGGGCAAGCCACTAGCATCACTTAGTTTCTGTAACACGTCCCCATTTGTCTTCATTTTTGTCCTGTCCTGATGGGGCTTGGGGAAATGAAAGTTTACCCATATCTTTTAGTCTGTAATCATAGAGACTCTTTAGTTTGGCTTCTCTCATAACTGCAGATTCTTTCTTTTATGGGTGTGTTTTCTCTGCCAAGTCTGTATTGTTTCAAGGAGAAGCAGGATGTCTCAGGTAAACTGTTGTATTTTTTTGTATGTATGTATTTATTTTTTTAAATCATTTATTGTCAAGTTAGCTCACATACAGTGTATACAGTGTAGTCTTGGCTTTGGGAGTAGATTCCCGTGATTCATCGCTTACATACAACACCCAGTGCTCCTCCCAAGTGCCCTCCCCAATGCCCATCACCCATTTTCCCCGGCCCCCCAACCCCCACCGCCTTCAACCTTCAGTTTGCTCTCTGTATTTAAGAGTCTCTTAGGGTTTGCCTCCCTCTCTGTTTGTAACTTACTTTTCCTTCCCTTCCCCGATGGTCTTCTGTTAAGTCTCTCAACTTTCACATGAGTGAAAGCATATGATAACTTGTGGTGATCAGGCGTAGTCTTCTGTAATCAGCTCACAGATCCAGAGGCCCATTTTAGGGGAGGGGTGTGTCTTTTGCCCCCCACAGTCATTGGAAGCCACCACTGCCTACAAATCCTCTCCTGCTCAAATCTCTACCTGGCCCTCCCTGCCCTAAAAACTCCTTAAGCCGCTCCCTTTTGATATCAGGGTCAGCCTCAACTCTACATTGAGGTCCATGTGGCTCTGTGACATCTGGCCCTGATGTCTGTCCGTCTTTAGCCCCCAGCCTCTCCTTCGCACTCTCTCTGCCCCCACCAGCCTCACTCAACTTTCTGTTTTCCCAACCATCCTGCTTTCTAAAAACACTGGGACTTTGTATGTGCTTTTTCCACTGCTTGGTTCCGTTGGCCCCTGCCTTGTCATCTGGCTGACTCCTGCTTGTTTCTGAGGGCTCAGCATAGATGTCAATCCTCTAAACCTTCCCCTCTGCATCCCAGGACTCTCTGGGATGGCCCACACCTGCCACCTGTCACCTGCCATCTATATTGCAATTACGAGCTGAGGCCTGCATGCTGTCCAGGTGGTAAGCTCTGAGCAGGCAGGGCCACGACTGTCTTACTAATGATTGTCCACTCAGTGTCCGGCCGAAGGCGTAGAGGATGCTTGGTGATACCTGATGAATGAGTCAAAAAGGTGAAATAATCAATGTCATCATCAATTTCATAAGCCACTCTCTGATTACTGGTTCTGACAGTCTTGAGAATGCCTTTCAACTTGAATGTGGAAATGACTTACTCATCACAAGAGTTTACTCATTTACTTGTCCCCCAAACTAAAATAAAATTATACCAATGGCTTTATGTTCATTTGCTTTTACAGCTCAGAGGTTATTAGCGTGGACTTTGGGGTCAAACTGCCTGGATTCGAATTCCAGCTTTGCCCGTTAGGGGCTGTGTGACATCCTGTATATTACTTAACTTTTCTGTACCTCAGTTTCCTCATCTGTAATATGGGGATGGTAATAATATGTATACAATATGATTGCTGTGAGGCTTCAATTAGATTACACTTGTAAAGAGATAGCCCCTGGCACACAGATGTGCTATATAAAATTTGTTAGGTAAAGTAAATAAAGATAAAGCTCAAATAATAGGGTGGTCTCTTTGATGATAACCTTTTGGAGTAAAGCTTTGGCATGGTCCCAGCACAAGGCAAATTCATGTCACAGGGGAAGTTCATTTTCAGTGTGTGGCCATCCCCTCTTCCCCCTCTTTTCTCGCCCTCTGTGGTATTTCATCCCACTCGTAACTCTTAGAAGTCTCATCCTTTTCACCTTCTCCATCTAGCAACTGCTTTCAGATCTGTTAAAAAGGCCAGTTAATACTCTAGTGTAAACGACTTCTAGGGTTTAGGGTATCTCCTCCCCCAAATATTGTCTTAACATGAAGTGCCCTAATTCCAAGAATCCGGGAGCGTAGAAAAGCCTTGTTACTACATGTCTAAGGACAGCAGACTTTGGCCAGGCTTATTTATGACATCTCCCAGAATAAGGAATCAAGAGTGGGAGGGTTAGGCTCATGGAGCTTAACACTGAGAATCTTGGGGACACATTGGGAAGAGAGAGAAAAATGTACCATCTAATAAGAGTGGATGAGTTTAAAATAGAAAATCAGAGTTCTAGCTAGCCCACACTGTCACTCCAAGGCTACTGAGCCCTCAGGTGCCACGTGACCCGCCCTCAGAGGAGAGCTGCGGTCTGAGGGTCAGCGTGGCAGCGGCCAGTGATTTAGACAGCAGAGCTCAGCATGGGACCCCCTGGCAGGAGGCCGCCTGGAGCCTGTAAATGACGCCACTGTTTGAAGTTGCATGCAATAAAAAAAAAAAAAAAAAGTCAGGAAAAAGAACGAAAACCAAACTACTTAAAATTTTTGGGACAACATCCCTTGCCAAACTTTTTTTTTTTTTTTTTTTTTTTTAAAGGAAAAACGAACCTGGAGTCAGTGAAGCAAAGAGGAAAGTGGCATCTGGGCCTGCTCTGAGGGCAGACGGCAGCCTCCTGAGTTTCAGCATGAGCCGATCATTGCATAAACAAGGTGGCCTCTGGGTAGGGGCGGCCTGCTCTGCGGGAGCTGGCCCCTCATTGAGCACTGGGTCTTTTAGTGTCCGCACTCTCTCAGCTGGGCTAATCCCATAGCCCTTCCAATTTAGGCATTGCTGGGTCATTTGGTCTTATTCCTTGTGGTGATCTGTGGGGGTGGCATGAATTATTAGACCCATTTTATGGAAAGGGTAACACTGAGTTTCAGAAAGGTGACCTTGCTGGCTCAAGGCCGGGGTTGGTGGGGGGGCGGAGTAAGTGGCAGAGGTAAGCACAGGACACGGGCCTCTCTTTTGTCATTTGGCCAGGAACATGTAGACAGGAAGGGAAGAGGAAGGCATACCTGAACTTGGGGGGGGGGGCGCTGACAGGTGTGATAATGTCACCTGGAGTTTGTTGAGCGTAGGCTCTGGAACAAAAGAATGTGAACTCAGATCCCAGACCCACGTCCTACTAGCTGTTCAACCTTGGGCAAGTTATTATAAACATTTCTGGGCCTCCGCATTCTCATCGGTAAACTGGGGATAATAGCAGGGCCCTTACTGGGACGTGGTGGGGATTAGATGAACTACAGCGTGTAAAAAACTGCTCCTGGCACAACATGAGTGGCAGTTCTTATTACGGCATCCTTTAACATAGGCTCTTTCCTTCCAGGTTTTCTGTTTACGATGAGAGGGAATTATTTTTATTTCCATTTTGCAGATGATGGCATGGAGAGGTGAAGTTATTTGTTAAGTAAAGCAGCTGGGCTGAGTGTTGATTCCAAGGCTAAACCCATGTTGCTCCTGGCTGGCCATGTGGGTTCTCTGTGTAAGTTCTTGGACTTCCCTGCCATTGTTGACCCCAGGTGTCTTGATAGGAGCCACAGCAGCACCAACACTGAGCGGAGTCATGACCAGAGCACCAGCGTCCCAAACTTCCCTTTCGGCCCTTTTCCCCCATATGAGTAGAAGCCTCCAACTCTCCCTCCCAAGTGCTCAGTGTTCTTCAGCACTTGCCTTGTTTTCTTGCTCCAACGGATGCAGACTCCTTCCCAATGCCTCGTAAATGTGAACCACCCCCTCAACACCCAGGAGGCAGTGGCAGGGGGCCAGGTGAGACCTGACAATCTTTTGAACCAGGGTGGAGGTGGTGGTGACAGAGATGGATGGCTTTGAGGGCTCTTGAAGGCGAAATAGATTTGTTCCAGGCCCCGTGGTAGGCAGTGGAGACACAAAGGTGAAGAAGATCTGGAAACCCATCTCTAAGGGGCTTCTGGTCTAAAGAGAGGCAGGCATACGTGTAACACAAGCACGCCTATAACACATACACACAAGGGCACCTGACTGGTGGAACGACTGGCCATGGTCACAGTTCCTTGGCTGGCGCTACATTCGTGCTCTTTGTGATGTGAGTTCCTAGTTCCTCCTGGTAAGAGACAGAAGCTATGTTCCTACCCCTTGGACCTGGGCTGGCCTTGTGAGCTGCTTTGTCAATAAAATGTGCTACAAGTAATGGTGTGCCAGCTTCGAGCCCGGGCCTCAACTGACCTTGTACTCTTCCATCATCTCTAAGGGATTTCGCAGAGAATAAACCCAGGCCTTGATGACAGGAGACTCATGGCCCCATCATCTCTGTCACCTTCACTGATAGCAGGCCAACTGCCAGGTGTGCAAATGAACATTTTAAACCATCCGGCCCCTGCTGTCTGTACAGCTGACCACAGATGTATGAATGAGCTCAGGCAATATCAGCTGAGCGTGGCCCGGATGAGTAGGTAGATTGCTTTGGCCAGCTCATAGACTCATGGGCAACGATAAATGCTTATTGTTCAAAGCAGAGATTAGTAAACTATGGCCTGTGGGCCAGCAAGCCACCCATTTTTATAAGTAAAGTTTTATTAGAATACAGTTATGCCCATTTATTTATGTATCGTTTATAGTTTCTTTGAGCTATAAAGGCAGGGGCTGAGTAGTTGTGACAGAGACCATGTAATCTACAGGGCCTAAAATATTTGTTATCTGGCCCATCGAGAACCTGTTTTCTGACCACTGGTGTGAAACCATTGAGTTTGGGAATGGTTTGTTACACAGTGATAGCTAATTGATGCATAGGTGCTGGGACAGAGAGGCTGATGGGAGCACAAAGGAAAGATTGGTTAGCTGTCCTTGGCCATGACATGGAGTGGTTGGGGGAGGCTCTGTAGAGGAAGTGATGTTAAATGTGTCTTGAGCCACGTGCACACTCACAGGGAAATGATGAGGAAATCAAGAGCCAGAGTGATTATGACCAGGCCAAAGTCACATGACAGGTGTCCTGGTTCTTGTTTGGAGAAATTTCTCTTACTCAAGTAGAAAATTGAACTCTTCAGGTGAAAGAAAGGGCCATGGGGCCAAGCAGAGTTGGGTTTGCATTCTAGTTCTACCATTTCTGAGATGTGTGATCTTGGGCAACTTAATTTTTCTCTATCTAAGTTTCCTCATTCGCAAGTGATACCCATCTCCTTAGATGACGGACCCAGGTTCTGGCAGGGCAGAACCTTCATGGTTATAAAGAAAGCTGTAGAAGTAAAGACAGCTTAGATGTACTTGCGCTAGGATTTTCCTTTGTAACCAGGGCAAGAGGTTTCAGCTGAAGGAAAGTTGTTCCACTGCTGGAGTTTCTGGTGGGATGGGTGGTTCTGGAACCATCCATGAAACCCCTCCCACACAGGCCACCTGCTTCCCTGCTGGATTCATCTCACCCTTGGGACTTTCACTACCAACAGCTTCTTGGGGCCCCTGCTCTGGGCTGCTTGCTCTCTGTTTCACACCCCACACATGGTGGGCGGGGGGATTTGGTCACTTTGTACTTATCTCTAGGTTCCTGTTTCTCTGGGCCCAGTTTAGGCCAATTCACATGCCCATTTAGAGGATGAGGTCAAGCCAAGGGTGTTGAGCCAGATTCTACAAAGTGCTCCTCTGAGCATCCACTGTATGCCAGACCCTGTGCTGGGCTCTGGGAATCAGGATGAAGCCAGACATGGTTTCTCTGTCTTCCCAGAACTCAGAGGTGAGAGATGGACCAGAGGGAAGATGTTTTCAACACAAGGTGGTGAATGTCAGGGTGGAGGGAAGCCTGGGGCTCCACGGAAGTGCCGTGCAGCACGGGGCTCGGGAAATGATGCTCAGGGTGAGTCTGAGCTGAGTCTTCCAGCATAAGTAGGGGCTTGCTGGATAAAATCTGAGGGGGAAGGGTGTCCCAGGCAGAGAAAATACCATGAACAAAAGCAGAACAGCCCACAGAAAGTGTGTCAGGAGCCTGGTGCTGTCTGGCACAGAGTGTGAGTAAAGGAGAATCAGGCGAGGCTTACAGGGTAGGCAGGAGCTCACAGACCATCGTCATCAAAAGGACGGAAGCCCAGGGGGGCCGGGCAGATTGCTGGTGGGCGAACGCGCCACGTAAGGGATCAGAGGAACCCTGCCGATGGGGCTACCACAAAGGGTGACAGTTTCTGTTTTCTTGGTTTCCAAGAAGGGCAGGGAGTAAGGAAGTTTCTAGCATCATCATGTTCCCCTTCAGCTCCGAAGCCCATTATGGTTTCACCATTGGGTTACATTCTATTTCTTACCAAACCTAACAGGAGATTTTATCATGTTGCTTCATAACGTATGGTGGGACATGGAGGGCACTGATAAACTGTGCAGGGCGCGTGAGTGGGGGTCAGGGGAGAGGAAGAGGAGATGGAGACATCCCATCTTGTGCCACATGGTTCCAGGAGCTGACAGTCAGGGTCTGGGGACAAGCCCAGTCTTTGGCGCTCAGAGGAGACATTCAGTGAGCGTTTGGAAATCCTTTCTGCTCTTCCAGATGAATGAAGAAGTGAATCCAAACCTAGAAGTGGAAATTCAAAAACAAAACAACAAAAAAGTCCCATCATCACTTTGGGAGCTGAGATGTCCAAGTGTCACAAAAGAGAATTTCTCAATGAGGAACTGGCCAGCAAGGGAGAAAAATACCCTTTAAAAATACTTCCTGCTAGAAGTCAAATGGTAGGCAAACAAAAGTTGCACCATCAATGCACTCTTCTTTCTGGGTTCAGTTTCTGAATTCGGAGTAGGTCAGTTTCCACAAATCCAGCACTTTGCCCCTGCTGCCAGCATCCCTCCAAACTGAGGCACAGAAGTGAAACTTCCAGCTAATTAGCTAGTGCAGACCCGGGCGGGCATTGATGGGGTCCTCGATGATCAACACACAGGGAGTGAGGAGTCACAGTGACCCAGGACATCAGGAGACCTCCATTCCTTAACCTCCCCCACCGGCTCGTCTCAGACCCGCCAGAGCAATTCCATTTCCCACCTAGTGATTTTGGATTGGAGACAGATGAAGTTCAGAGCCAGGCTCATAACCTCCCGCCCCCACGGAGGCTGCAAGGGAAGGTTCCCTTTGGCCACCGTTGGCTCGCCTGTCCACCCGGCAGGCCCGGTGCTGGGCTCAGAGATGCGAACGTGGCGGTTGGAGGCATGGATATTCGCATTAGGCTCTGCCCCTCGCTATTTGAGTCATTTGGGGAAAGCTGATAACCTTTGGGAGCCTCTGTTTTCATATCCGAAAAATGGGGACCCTCCACACTCACCTCATGGGGAGTAAGTGATGCCATGACTGTGAAGGACTTAAGACATGCGCCCCATTGTAGTAGGGGCTCAGTAGGGGATACCTCTCACGGTGTGCTCATTATCGCATTGCCCCTGCTATGACTGTGTTAACACGAGCCAATACCTGTAAGACACAGCTCCTGCCCTCAGGTTGTTCAGTCTCGGGAGATTACTCGTGGGGTGTTTTGAGAACAGAGCGCAAGGCGGTTATGAGCTCACTCTGAGACGCGTGCCAGTTTGTGGGTCTGTTTGCGGAGGTGTGTGTGTGTCTGGTGTGTGAGACTGAATACGAATGTGTGTGTGTCTGTGCATGTGTGTGTGTGAAGGTTTTTTAGTGCCTTTGGTGTTCATGCTGAGCACGGAGGATGCTGGGAGTTGGGCTGGGGATGCCTGGCCACATGCAACCGATATGGACTGAGGGTCTTATCTGTGTCCCGCTCTCCGCCAGGCGGTGGTTATTAATCAGTCACCTCTGCTGGTGCTTCTCCACGGTCCACGGGGTGCATTCCTGCCCTGCTCTGTGCCCCGGAGGCTGACCCTGAAGACTGCGTCACCTGCTCCCTTGTCCTGTCTTCTGCTTGAGCTCAGCCATGGAGGGTCCTGGCAGGAGACCAGACGGCAGGGGAGAGGCTCGCTCCTTTGGCCGTGCTCCTCCACAAAGTCCTCCCATCATCCTCTTTCAGCGTCTCCGCCCCCCTGCTGCTCCGGGGGTGCCACGGCTGGGAGCCATGACCAGCTGGCCCCCATCTCTAAGCCATCCCTTTGATAGACGCTCTTCACCGGCACTATCTGGGGTGGATGCTGGTTTCTGCTGGGACCCTTATGGATGCACCTACTGTTCTTGTTATCATCAGTACTCTGTTAGGCCCCAGTCTCCTTTCCTTGGGATGAACTCCCAGCCCCCTCCTGTGTTTCATCTTTTGGTCCTAAATAAAGCAAGCGGGGCCGGCAAAACTAGAGACTCTGGGGTTTGCTCCACCTCTGAAGGTTCTGGGCTTGGCTTTCAGTTCTCTTGCCTGCTGTGGGGCAGGGCTCCGCTCCCGGTGGTTCCGGGCCGCTCTGCACTTGGGGGAGGAGAAGGGGGAAGATGAGTGTCTGCACCCAGCTGTGCCCTGACAGGGGCACCCATGGGCAGCTGTCAGCAGCCTTGGAGTTCCTCCTTCAGAACGGTTCTGCCTCCCCCTCCACGCCCCTCCCCACTTTGCTCAGCTTGTGGCTTTCTGGCCTCTCGGGCCTCCGCCTGGCATGCCAGGGGAGCCCAAGACTTCAGTCCCTCGTGCAACAAATACGCACAGGGCACCTACTACGTGCCCTGTCCTGTTCTCAGCGATGAGGCTACGGCAGTGAATGCTCATATTCTAGGGGACAGAGACAGACCGTTAACAAAGAGATGCATCATTCTGACTGGCCAGGTGGGGGTGCTTGTTTCGATGGAAAATCAAACAGAATGAGGAGATGAAAAGTGAAGGGATGCTATTTTAGAAAGGGTGGTCAAGGAAGGCGTCACCAAGAAGGTGGCCTTGGAGCAGAGACCGCGAGGAGGTGAGGACGGGATCCCTGGAGATGTATGGGCGAGAGTGCCAGGGGCAGAGGGGGCAGCAAGGGCAAAGGCCCTGAGGTGGGAGCATGTGGGCGGATCCCAGGAAGAGAGGCTGGACAGTTGAGGTCAGGGAGGCAGCTGAGCAGATCTTGTAGGTGCTGCGGACCTGGTTTTGGGGGGCGGGTGGCTTGGGTTTTCTCTGAGTGTAGTGGGAAGCCTTTGCAGGGCGCCTGGGCCGCTCCGTCTGTTGAGCGTCCGGCTTCGGCTCAGGTCAGGATCTCACAGTTCGTGAGCCGGAGCCCCGCGGTGGGGTTCCCTGCTGTCAGCCCAGAGCCTGTTCGGGATCCTCTGGCCCCTCTGGGGCCCTCTGCCCCTCCCCCACTCGTTCTCTCAAAAACAAACATTAAAACAGAATGAAATGGGAAACCTTTGGAGGAATGGAGGGGCGATGAAGATTTCAGGATCACTCTGCCTGTTGAAGGGACCTCGACGATGACAATCGGGCCCAGCCCACTGTTACCACCATCACATCGGAAACACAATGTAGCTTATAGAATCTGCGCCCCCCCCCCCCACTCCCCCCCACCCCCCCCGGCCACACAGGGTCCTGTTTGCTGAAGTCCTCTTAATCAACAACCCCACTGTTAACCCCACCGGCCGTGCAAACTAATGGAAGTGTTTTTTTTGTCTGAGGTTCAGTTTGCTCATCCCTACAATGGGATGATACTAGCTACCTTTGAGCGCTGCCCTGATGATTTATATTGCTCACCGACGTCACCCTCAGAGAAAGTGAATGAGGGGATGATCGCCCCCATTTCAGGGATGAGGAAACTGAGACTCGGGGACTAAACCAAGGCCACAACCTGCCCATCCGCTTCTACCAAAGAGCAACAGCCTCAAATCCGGGACTTGACAGAGACGGGCCTCAGGTCCTTGTGGCGGAGGGGACCCTATGGCCCTATTTTCCTAATCCAGTGAGATTCAGGCTCCTACGCCCTTCAGCCGATGAGAGCCCAGGCTCCCACTCTCCGTGACCACCACGCTTTTATGATTCCCCCTCACTGGCTCTGACGCAGTGCTCATCACGTCCAGTGCGACCCATCTTCCGCGTGCTGCCTTCCTCACGTGGGGACGTGTGGGGACCCCCCCTCATTGTGGGGACGAGTAGCCTCCGTCACAACAGCTACTGCCTATTCCATATTTGCTGGGTGCCAGGCACTAGGCAAAGCCTTTCATACATGCTGTGCCATTGAATCCCCATGACGACCCTATGGGATTAATATTCTCCTTTGTAGATTACAGAGGAAGAAATGGAGGTTGAGAAAGGTTAACTAATTTACCCAAGATCATGTCCTCACGGTAAAACCAGAGCCTAGATCCAATACTTCAGAGGTTCAAAGTCTGTGCTCTTTTCACTGATCTCCTCTGTTTATGAATCTATTGCATAGCCCGGCTTGGTCAGACGACTCATAGACGGATTAGTTAATTAATCAGTTAATTAACTGATACTGTTCCGTTGCGGGAATAAACTTTGCTGACTTGGTGTCATGGGGGGAGTGGAAGAGAGCAGGGAGAAAATGAACCATGGAAATGAGCTAGGTCTGGGAGGGACCGGGGTTCCTGCACTTGATTGCCACGTGGTCTCAGGCCAAGTGTGGCTGGCAGGAGGAAGGCCCGCCAAGATGTCCACGCTCGAGTCTCTGGAACCTGTGAGTGTATTACCTTATGTGGCAAAAGGGACTTTGCAGACATGACTGAGGCTATGAAATTTGAGACAAGGAGATTATCCTGGATTATCCTGATGGGCCTGATCTAATCATGTGAGTTCTTAACAGTGAAAAACCTTTCCTGGCTCTGGTTAGAGGGAGAGATGCCAAGAGAATGGAAGGGCCAGAGAGATATAATGTGGCTATAGCTGGCTTTGGAAATGGAGTAAGGGGCCATGAGCCAAGGAATGGGAAGGCCCTGAGCAGTTGGAAAAGACAAGGAAAGGGATTCTCCCCCCAGAGCCTCCAAGACGGAATACAGCTCTCCTGACACCTTGAATTTAGCCCCATGAGACCTATGTCAGACTTCTGATCTACAGAACTGCAAGATAATGGGGGCGCCTTGGTGGCTCAGTTAGTTCATGTCTGACTTTGTCTCAGGTCATGATCTCGCGGTTTGTAGGTTAGAGCCCTGCGTCGGGCTAGGTGCTGACAGCTCAGAGCCTGGAGCCTACTTCGGAGTCTGTGTCTCCCTCTCCCTCTGCCCCTCCCCTGCTTGTACTCTGTCTCTCTCTCTCTTTCTCAAAAATGAATAAATGCTAAAAAAAAAAAAAAAAAAAAAAGAACTGTAAGATAATTTTGTGTTGTGTAAGCTACTGAGTTTGTGGTAGTTTGTAGTTTCCACAAGAGGTAACGAATACAGAAACTTGTTTCGGCCCCTGAAGCCTCTGTCCTTCCCTTGGCAAAATGGGGACCAGAAACCCTACACCCTTGGGTGGTTGTGAGAATCCAATGAGGCTGAGCATGGAAGTAACCCAACATGGAGCCGGGAGCCCAGTAGGTGCATGGGGACTGCTAGCCGTGCTGGAATTTGAACGATGAGATGTTGAGCTTTTCTTTCCTGAAGCCAGGCTGTGATCGGTAGGTGTCCATCAGGGTGGACAGCAGGCCCTGGAGGAGTCCAGAGGAGCGGGGAGGGCTCAGTGGACAGGCCAGTCAGAGAAGGTCCCTCAGCAGGGGTGAGACTGAGACATGAGTTGCAGGGCCATCACAGGAGGATTATCGTGTGGCTTGTGAGGACCTGAAGTCTGTGTTGAATCCCACCATTAGAGTTGTCGTCTCATGGATGTGGGGGTGGGTGACCCCCGGGGAACAGCAGTGGGTCACGGGAAACACGGGGTCCTCATGAGTGACTCACGAGCTTGTCATTACCTTCTCTGAAAATCTTTAAAAGAAGGATAGCAACACCTACCAGGGGAATTTGACAGGAGGATACAATGAGGTGAGATGTCGATTGCAAACGTTATTCAAAGGCAGCCCTGCAGGGCGCACAGGCGAATCGCCATTATTCTTTCCCTTGCTCAGGGTCAGGCATTCTTGCCCCGCCATGATGAAAATCAACAGTGCTTTGCGAGGAAGGTGGCCCAGCGCGATGCTGTTGGATTTAGGACCGTTTTTCCAAACAACTGTCCTCCGCTCTCCGGGAATGCGTGCCCACTTCCTGCCATTCTCACACCTCTCTAGAGACCTGCTTCCTCCCCGGGAGCCTGTGCGGTCAGGGAAAGGTTACCCCGGTTTCTCTGCGTCTCACCGAAGGAAGGTTGTTCCTTCCCTCCACCTCTCGCCCTGGGACCTGAGGAAAAGGACTTTTTTCTGGGCCTTGTTTCCTTGTGGGCAAAATAAAGATGTTGCTCTGGACCACTGAAGGTACCCCTTAACTCTAAGAATCTATGTGTTTTGGGGAAAAAACAAAAACAAACCTAAAAGCAAAACCCCTGACATCACCATTTTAAGACTAGAATAATCAGGGCTAAAGTTTATTTGCTAGAAGCCAGATGCTGTTCGCCTAATCGTTCATTTAATCCCCACAAGAATTCTAAAAGGTCAGGGCCATTCTTATTACCAAGCACAGAGAGGTGAGGTTTCTGGCCTTGACTCACACAGTGAGCATGGGTTGTGACCGGGCTTTACCCTCAGTGGTTGTATTCCACAGGCCGTGTTAGTAACCAAGATCCTTGGACCGCTTCCATTCTCTCCTCCACTATTTGGGAGTCACCATGGATCCTTACCAAGACCTGGTCATGTCTTCCTTATACCCCATCTTTTCTAGGCTGATTTCTCCTAGTATAGTTAGGTTATATTTTACTGTTTCCCAGAAATGTATGGCTAAGCGAGAAGAGGGTTCTGAGACGTTTAATAACTGTGTTCATGTTGTTGGATAATATGTGAGCCTTACGTTCTAAATAATTGGTATTTATTGAGCACTGACTATATACAGGATCCATTCCAAGAATTGTACATGTGTTACTTTTAGTTCTCACATCCCTTCTCATGAGGTAAGTCCTCTTATCATCCACATTTTCCAAATGAGGAAATGAAAGCACAGAGCATATGGGTAGAGTGGCGTGTTTATGTCACACAGAGAGTGAGGGGCATTGCTGGGATCCAGACCCAGGCTGTCTGGCCGCAGACACCAGCCGCTTACCCACTTCACTTTACCGTCTTTCTCAAGATAGCCTCCTCTGGAAAGGAACTCTATGGCGTGTTTTTAGAAATTCTGTAATAACAGGGTTAAATTAAATGAAACAAGCTGCTTTGCCTCTGGATTCCCCACAGTCTTCAATAACCAAATGATGATCAGGATCTTTAAAGGCAGGACAGAGCAGATATATTTGTTAAACTCATTTAATCATGGGGACTCTTTACTTCTGGTGGATCAGCTCAAGGAACGTATTTGGTGAAAATCAACTCTAGAGACATTGCAGATGGGAAGGTTTTTTTTTGGGGGGGGGAGTCAAGTTCCAGATTCTCAGTAGCCTTCCCCCATTCTAGTTATCCCCCAAATATTCCATTCTCACTCCGCCAATGACTTTGCTGATCCTGTAATGCACCTGACGTGTGTTAGGGAAAAACAAATTTATGTATTGAGTCTCTGAAAATTTAATGGTACACTTTCAGTGTACCATGTTGGTCATTTGTCACTTAAAGAATCTTCTTCTTTTTTTTTTAAAGTTAATGATTTCTGGTAAAACAAATCATGACTTCGAACTGATTTATACTCTTGGGCAATTTGAATTTTCATGAAATCTCTTTTTTAAAGCAAGGCACATTTGGCTTTTTCCCCTGTGGATGGGAAGAAAAAGTTGAATGGGGAGGGAATGACAGAAGGGGGTGTGGAAGCCACAGGAGTTGAAGCTGTGGTTTTCCCCAAAAGTTGCACAAGATAATAATATGACTTCTGTTTTTCATCTACTCTGGATGACAACTGGGGAATCTGGCCGCTGGCTACAGAGGACACAGCTGGTTAAGTTGAAGGGCAGTCTAATTGTTAACCCTCAGAAGGTCTGGTTGTCTAACCTGTCGGGCTTTCTTCAACTCTGGAATGCAAGAGCCCCGTCTCACGTTGCCATTTTGTCAGTTTCCACATTCAATTCCATTCCATCTATGGTTGCCGAGCACCTCCCAAGGCTCGCTGTGAGCCTGGCACTCTGGGTTCAGTACTCCTTGAATCTGCACATGAATGCCAGGCCCTGGGGATAGTTGACTGAAGCATAGCCTCTGCTCCAGAGGAACACTTGTTGAACAGAGACAAGTAAGCCAAATACACAGCCCGTCATAACTTTTGGTAGAGCACGAGGGTCAACAGAGATGGACAAACATGGAGGTTTGAGAGATCGTAGCTAGGTAGTGTGTGTAGGGAGGATTCTGGAAAGTTCTCTCGATGGCGCAGCAGTGGAGCTGGACTTTGAAAGATGAGTAGGTTGTAGCTACACAAAGAAGTTGGTGGGAGAGAATTTTTCGGGGAGAGAACAGCCTGAGTGTGGAGAAGAACTTGAGAAAGTCTGGCGGGTATTAGTAGTTTACCAGCAGCAAAGTGGCACTAGGTTCAAGTTCTTTTGCCATTTCTTTTTTTTTTTTAATGTTTTATTTTTATTTTTGAGAGAGAGAGAGAAAGACAGCACGAGCGGGGGAGAGGCAGAGAAGGGGAGAGATACAGAGTCCGAAGCAGGCTCCAGGCTCCGAGCCGTCAGCCCAGAGCCCGACGCGGGGCTCGAACTCACAGACCGCGAGATCATGGCCTGAGCCGAAGTCGGACGCTCAACCGACTGAGCCACCCAGGCGCCCTCTCTTGCCATTTCTGTGATGACTGCTGACCCCTCGTCTGTTAGCTGCCCCCCAGCAGTGGGGGCAATGATGGAAAGCTTCCCAGATAGTTTCTAAAGGGCCCAGATAAGTTATTGCACTCTTGGTAGCCTTATGTTTTCATCAGCAGAATGGGGATAAACTAATAATCTCATGAGGTTAAGGTAAAGAGGAAGGGTTAATGGTGTATGTAAATAATAATATTTATTTTTTATTTATTTATAAGTATTTATTATTATTATTATTGAATGCTTGAAGAATTCAAGAAATAGCTTTATCATGAGATCTCTAGAGGCAAGCTCCCTTAATTATTTCCGTCTCTGCTGCGTTTACCAGTTTCTGAGCTGGTAGCTTTCAGTAAGTGTCTTTCAGAGAACTTGAACGGTTGAATGAAGAAACACGAGAAAAGTATCCCTTTTCCTAGGATGAACTTGCCCTTTTGTCCTTGAGGGGTCCAGACACCAGACCCCGGCCTGGGTGAGAAGGACCCCCGCATCACTGGGCCGCCTCTGTATCTCCATGTGCGTCTTCTGTGAGTTACTCTGGGGTAAAGAAAAACATTTGACCCCTGTTTAGAAAGATTGCCTTTCACAATCTCCCAGTTCCCTAGATGGGAATTGCTGAGCTGACAGAATGTGCAGAGAAGAGCTAACTATTTTTAGGATGAACTAGAAAGATTAGAACTTTGCTCTCTCCTCAAATATCCAACCTGCAATCTGTAGGCATCCAACAGGAATTATTGGGGAATTGGATGTAGGGAGTTATTCACTGCACCGTCATTGCTTAAAATTCCTACATGAAACTAATAGTAAGCCGTTGATGTCGGAGTGCCCACTAAGTGCTTTACATCCGTTACACTGTATAATTCTTGTGGCAACCTCAAGAGATGGGTTAAATTCTTCCTATTTTGCAGATAGGAAAACTGAGGCATAGAGATGTAAGGCATCTTGACCGAAGCCACAGACAGAGGGTTAGCAGAGCTAGAACTCCGCCCCTGGTCTGTCTGGCTTCAAGACCCATGCTGTCTATGAGGGCGAAAATTACCATGACACAAATCAAAACAAAGAGGAGAAAACAACCTAGCGCTACCGGCCGAAGAGTGAAATCACCCAGGTCACCGTGGATTTGGGGAGCACGTCGTTTTGCTGGGTCGAGTGGCAGATTCACAGATGAGAAAGTCGGGCGATTCTGTCTCTGGGGCGCTCACATCCTAATAAGGGAAATGTATAGGCTGTTTTTCATCTGCCTCGCCCCTTCCTTTACTTTTTGGTATCTCCCCTTCCCTCACTGCATGGCACACTGGGGTTTTGCCAGGCAGGTTTCCTGTACTGTCCTGGCCAAGGGCTGGCCGTTTGTCTCAAACGGGAAAATTGGACATTGGAAAAGGACACGGTGACCCAAGAACTACAAATGGCAAGAGCTGAGTGACGCAGGTAACTGCCTGTGAGTTCCTGCCGTCTGATTGTTCAGCTTTTCCTTCCTCCTGACGCCTTCCTTGCGGTAGGTACTACAGGCTATTTCGCTCAGCACGTGCTCCAACTCTCTTCAAGCCGTGCTTTCTCTGTTCCAGGACGTGGAAGGCTCAAAGCTCACTCTCCCAGACTTCCTTGCAGTTAGGGGTGGCCATGCAGCTCAGCCAATGAGAAGCAAGTGTCCATCCGCCAAGGATGTCTCTCCCCTTTCTCCTTCTTCCTACTGGGATGCGGGCGTGATGGTTGGGGCTGTGGCAGACACCTTATAAGCACGAAGAAAAGGTTAAAAGCACCGTACAGACATCAACCCTGCTTAGTGACATCAGGCCACAGCTTCCTTTTGGACTTCTGCCGAGAATCCTTTATGCTTTAAACCGCTATAGGGGAGTTTTGGGAGTTCCATTAGTTGTAACCAAATGTACCTCTTAACTGATACCTAATCTATTTCCTTTGCATTTTTTCTTATAGGGAGGGTGCTTGAGGTAGGCAGATTTCCTTATGCCACCCAAACCATCCTAACTGATGGAAGGGAGGAGAGCACAAAGCAAACCATAATCTCAGCCAGAATGAACAAAGCTCCCCTGCAGGGAAGAACAATCACAATACAAATTTATGCTGACATAGTTTGTTACATTTTTCTAAGGGTTTTCTCACCATTGTTTCCTTTGGCTCTCTCAGCCACCTTGTAAAGTAAGAATTATTATACCTGCCTTACAGGTAACAAAACAAAACAAACGACTTGGCGTTATTTTGTTCCACGGTGCTATGGAACATAGTACTCAGTGCTATCGAAGCAAAGGAGGGGAAGTGATTGATTCTAGCTGGAGAAACTGTGGCAACCTCATGAAAGGAGTGGCTTTGAATTGGGGTTTGAAAGATGAACAGCCTTTTAATAAACAGAGGAAGCAGTGGGATGGGAGGTCCTGGAGAAAGCGAGGTCTACAAAGCACCAGAAAGCTGGGGGAGTTTGGCAAATGTGGCTGGTACTTGGGGCCAGGGCCTGGGGAACTTGGGAAAGGTATAGAGGAGATAAGGTTGGAGAAGTCAGCAGGGGCCAGATCCTAAAGGTCTGGTGTGTTGGCAGCCTCTTTGGGCTGCAGAGGTATTCAGGTAGCTTCAACTAGTGGGGTAATTGGGAGGATATATGTGGGAATACAAGAGCTTCCAGAACTAGGGCCAAGCTTCTCGGGGAACCAGGAATACACCATAATCAGCATCATAGGATGAACAAGATCCTTGGGACAGCCGGGCCTCGTGGAGGTTGGAAGTTACTTTGACAACCTAAAATTGTTCAGGACTGAATCTCCTTCTCGTAACTAAATCATCTCATCTTCTGCACAGTAGCAGAACTCATTGGTTCCTACCCTAGAGCTTTGACATGAACAGGAAACCCTTTTGTGTTCAAGTCTCTACGTGTATCTTCAGTTCAAATTCTTTCTTTTTGATTTAAATTTTAATTAACATACAGTGCAATATTGGTTTCAAGAGTAGAGTTCAGTGATTCATCACTTACACACAACACCCAGTGCTCATCGTAAGTGCCCTCCTTAACACCCATCACCCATCTAGTCCTTCCTCCACACCTGCCTCCATCAACCCTCAATTTGTTCTCTTTCATTACCAGTCCCTTGTTGTTTGTTTTCCTCTCTCCTCCCCACCCCCCACTTCCCGTATGTTCATCTGTTCTGTTTCTTGAACTTTCAGTTCAAATTCTTAAGTGCAAATTAGTTAGGACTGACTGGGCTTTGTTGTGATAACAGATAGGCCCTGAAACCCTGGTGGCTTTACACAGTTACACAAGTATGCCTGGAACACGCAGCCTCCGAAGTCTCTCATGGCAAGAGAAGAGAGGGAGGGACAAGGAGGCAGACCAGTTCTCAGTGTTCTTGATTCTTATCTTCACAATCCATTGATCAGAAGTATGGCCCCACATGGCCCCCACTAACTGCCAGCAAGGCTGAGAGACGTTGTGTGTGTGGGGGGGGGGGGTGTGCACAGAGCATCTGATGAGCGTAAACTCCCCCTGCCCGAGGGTCTGATGGATCTGGTGCTCACCTTCACCTCCACGGACACGGCACTCATGCCGGATGTCTTAGTCAGTTCGGGCTGCTGTAACAAATAAACCCCAGATCGTGTGGCTTAAACAGCAAGCATCCCACAGTTTGGAGGCTGGGAAGTCTAAGATCAAGGTACCAGTGGGTTTGATGTCTGGTAAAGTGCTTTCTGCTTCATAGCCATTTTCTCACATGGCAGAGAGGGCAAGAGAGCAAAGGCCCCACCTCTAAATGCCATCGCGCTGGGGGTTAGGATTTCAACATGCGAATTCTCGGGGGGACGCAGATCCAGTCCACCACAACAGTCACTTGTAGGCCCCTTTCCAGCAGTAAACTGGCTGCCCTTTGGTCAGGTGCCTTCCTGTGGTGCAATGAGCTGGCCTGGGAGGAAGACGCAGCAGTATCTCTGGTGTAGGCAGGACAGTTTCCATCTAAGGACTTGCTGGAGCCACTTCAGTATGCTGTGCGAAGGCTGAGGGCTTCTTTGGAGGCACTGGGGAGCCACTGAGGGTGTTAGCAGGGCAGTGGGAGACATTGCCAGATTTGCATTTTGCACATGTCCCTCTGGGGCTGGGCTGAGCATGACGCATAGGAGATACAGGATGGACTGGAGGCAGGGAATCTGGCTGGGAGGCTGGGATTGTCCAAAGAAGGCACTTGATAGGAGAATGGAGTTGAAGCAGAAGATAAATGGAAGACTGCAGACAGGAAGCTGGAACCCCAGGGTCATACACAGAGTGCCTCACATGCATTGCAGTGAGAAGTAGGCGAGATCCTGTCTGTAGAGTGCTTAGCCCAGACTTAGCCCCTGCTATTATTCCCTGCCCAACATGGTCAGAGAGGGCCGGTCAGCCTTGCACGCTTCCAGAGATGGGAAGCTCACCACTTTGTGAGGCAACCCGACTTTAATGAGGTAAATAATGCTCGCCTGGCTAATACTGCAGCCGACACACAGCCTCTGAAGGAGCTTTATTACCATAAACAGCTAACCCATTATATCGTGTTTCAGAACTAGAGGGTAGTTTCAGGAACATTTGGTTGAAAGCAGCAAAACCTAGTTCAAGCTGACCTATATAATGAAGAGAACATATTGGTTTATGTAAATAAAAAGTCTAGAGGGTGTGATTCAGGCACTGCTTGATCCAGCAGCTCAAACATGCCTCTGAAGACCTGGTTTTTCTCTATTTCTTCACTCTGCCTCCTATGGTGTCAATTTCATTTAAAGCTGGTTCTCTTGTTGGTTGCACAGTGGCTTCCAACATTTCCTTGGTCACGCGCTTCTTCCTTTGTATCCAGAAAGAGACAGAAAATGATTTTTCTCCTATGTTTTCAGCAAATATCCTGAAATTCACTCTCACCGGGCCAGGGCCAGTGATTGGGCCAATCACTTTTTGCAGGTGGATGGACCTCAGTGATGGGCTTAGCCAAGGTCACGCTCCTGGAGCGGGAGGCAGAGTCAGCTTCTTTGGAAGCCCAGCGATGGAAATCAGCACAGAGGAGTACAGACCTGAGCCCTGGGAGACACCACGTTTGTCCTTGTCATGCCTTCCCTCATCATGTGTTTTATTCCTCTGTCTTCTATGCCTGTTTTGATAATGAGGAGTCTTAAGGCTTTGGGGTGGGGCCGTGAAAGCTTGGTCTTTGTTCCATTAAAGAAGGACTCTGGGGACACCTCCGTGGCTCAGTCAGTTAAGTGCCTGCTCTTGATTTCAGCTCAGGTCTTGATCTCTCAGTTCATGGGATCGAGCCCCATGTTGGGCTCTATGCTCACAGCATGGAGTCTGCTGGGATTCTCTCTCTCTCTCTCTCTCTCTCTCTCCCACCCCCCCCCCCCAAATAAATAAATAAACTTAGAGAAAGGTTTAGAGAAATTCTGAAGAACTGTTCTTTTGGAGGAACCGCCTCCTTCGTCTGAGACTCTCCTCGGCTCTAGGGGACCCAGGCGGGACTTAGACATCATAGAAGCAGATTGTCAGCTAGAAGGAACTTAAAAGTGGCATAGTCCTAGTATGGGGACCGAGGCCCAGAGAGGGGAGTCTCTGGTCCTGGGCCACAGAGTCACAGAACCTCAGTTTGCTCTGCCACACGCACTGACGTGCCTGGCTAGCACTGCCCCTCTCTGGGACTCTGCCCCGCCCCCCTTTGTAAAATGAAGTCCCCTCCTTGTCTCTGGGTTCTGTGGTGAAGCAGAGTTAGCTGGCGAGCTTGTCCCAAGTACACTGCCCAGCTCACACCGAGACTGTGACATGCCTGAAGGGGAGCGGGGTGGGTATGTGCATCTCGAACAAGCTGAACATGCTGAACCCCGGCCGCTTGCTTCGCCTCAGGTGCCTTCCACTCTGGTCCCAAGACCTCTGAACTTGGCCTCAGTCTGAGGGCTCCGGGACTGAGAGAAAGGGAAAGGCAATGGATGTCCCAGGGGAACCTGCCTTCTTTGACCCAACCGTAGAGGGAAGACAAGAGACCTGAGTGTGCTGGCAACAGTCTAGAGGGCCAGTCCAAGACTTCGCAAGGGTGCCGCTGGCTGAGCCTTGCTGTCCCGAGGCCCCGGGCAATGTCGTCATGCAATGCGGCCTCACGCCTGCCCTTTGGCTGACCGGGGGAGTCTGCAAGGCACGGGGCATCGTGTCCCTGCTCTCGACCACTCCCCCTTAGACGGCTCGGGTTACTGGATGTTTCTAGAAGGGAAGCCTTTAGAAGGAGGGCTGGAGTCAGACTGAAAACGCCCGGGTTCCAGTCCAGGTGTTTCTTCCTGGGCACTCTGTGAACCCCAGCAACTGTGGGCCTCAGTTTCCTCGGCTGCAGAGGAGGGCTAACGGCCTCTGCCTAGCCTTTGTCTTCCCCAAGACACAGGATTTAAAAAACCGCGAAGCAACGTAGCGAGAGGGCCGGGTGGACAATACGCATGTTAGAGGATTATTATTATTGCTGTTAACAGCCATAGACACCTTGGAGGCTGGAAGGAGAGGCGGCTCCAGAGGCAGCCCCTGCCAGCCTCCAGATCAAACGGAAGATAGCGGGGCGCGGAGAGGAAAGCTGCTCCTGGAGGCCTCTGCCCGTGACATCTTTGTCTCCTTTTTCCCCTCGAGGCCTGCGGGGAATCTGGGAGGCTTTCAACACACACAGCGCTACCTGGTAGAATGCCTTGTCATGCCGAGGCACCTGTCATCACCTCCGGGGAGACGGAGGCCAGAGGTGGGGAGAGCAGGAGGTGCACACGGCGGGGGGGTAGGGAGGATGGCTCCCCTCCCCCGCCCTCGGCGTCCCCTGGACTCCTCCCTCCCAGGACACTCCTCCGCTCGCCGCTTGTCAGCGTCCTGAGCTCTGGAGGTACAGGTGGACCTGGGCCATGCTGGCCACCTCTGCTTCCCACCCACAACCTGGCTCTCTTGGCATTGGAGGTGAAGTCAACCCCCTTCTTGTCCTGAAATCGATGCCTCTAACGGAAACGGGGGTCATGAACGTAAACCCAACGGCCTTGTGAGACAAGGCAAGTGGCCGTAAACGTGAATGCACAAGTATGAAAGTCAACAAGGGGACAGCCTTGCAAAAGGGATCTCAGGTCCTTCTAGTGGTTTCCTCATTGGGCCGTGGAGCGCCCTGAGAGAGCAGATGCCATCAGTGCCCCGGAAGCATCGGGCAGGCGTCCGGTCCAGGCACGGAGTGAGGCAATAGACTCTGGTTCAATGCGAGCCTCGAGCCGTGGGACCATTTTGCAGATGAAGCAGACAAGGCTGAGAGACAGGTTAAGTGACTTCCTCAAGGTTCCCAGCCAGGAAGTGGCACGGCGGGGGGGCCAGAGTGGGTCTGTGGACTCCAGGCCCAACGTGTTTGGTGTCCCTGACAGCAGACTGCATTTAGCCCAGCGCTCGACACAGACATGACCAAGGGGGAGCTTTTGAAGGAGGGAGGCAGCCTCAGGGAGGGGGCGGTGCCTCGGCTTGGAACCTAGATGCAACTATTCTAGAATGTTTGCTTGGATCGGTGGTCCCCCAATGGCGCTCATAACCCCGCCCTTCTCCTCTGGTTGAGGAGCTGAGCTCAGGGGCCTTCAGTTTTTCTCCTTTTCCTTTACCCAAGGCAGATCCCTCTCATGACATGATTTGGAGTAAGATTTCGCTAGAGAAAGAAGGAGAAACAAAGATTCCTTTGCTAAAAGCAGGTTAAAGAATTCTGTTTCAGGTGGCCTTCAAGGTCTTCCCCAAACCCCATTGTCTGTGATTTTATGATCTGAGCATGGGCTCCACCGCCCCCTGGCCACACGGGGGTGGATAACCGGGTCAACGCCCTGAATCTTAGCGTCTTCATCTTTCAACTGGGCACCAGGAGAGAGACACTGCTGAGTGACCAAGTTTGTCACGTGGAGGAAGCGTGCGGACGGGCCCCGAGAAGAGCCCAGGACGGGAGAGAGGTGAAGTTGTGCAATCATCCAACATTTCTGGAGTGGCGGCTCTGGGCTGCACGCCGGATAAGTGCTGGAGATACAAAGAGCCACCAGGCTCAGAGGGTAGTAGGAAGCAGATAAACAAACGTGGACGCACAGTCTCCTGGGAGATAGGTAAATAAGCAGGCCGTTTCAACGCCAAAGGGATGTGTGCCGCGAGGTAAGCACGGGGAAGGGTCATCCGGCCCAGCTCAGCCCGAGGATGGAGGTGACAGGAAGGGGGTGGGGTGGCAGGAGTGACATCTAGCATGAGTCTCCAAGCGGAAGCAAAGCCTGATAGCGATACCGGGTGCCCACGTCCGTGCTTCATTCACACAGGAGTTTAGTCACAAAGCGTTAAGGCTTCTGAGGTTCCTCTTCCCCTTTCCGCAAGGATCTTATAGAGACCAAGTGTGAAGAATACCACTGGGCCAATGGTACAAACTCTGAGGAGTTTGCTCCCCCTGTTTTCTTGCAAAAAAAAAAAAATATTTTGCTAGATATATGTGCTAGGCCCTGTCCTCTTGAGTAAAACTCAACCTACTTTCAGAACCGTCATCCGCGAGAGCCCAAGGGGGCCCTCTGAGTATCTCTTGTCCAACGACATGTTTGTACAATGAAAAAGCTGGAATCCGGAGAGGTGAGGTGTCTTCACCGTGGCCTGGAGGTACAGGAGTCAAGTTTAGACCTGGGGTTCCTCGGGTACCCCAAGCTCTGAGGACTCCGGAACGGGAGCGGCCGTGTGTGTAGGAAACACGTCAGGTTGCAGTCCGAGGGCCAGAGGTGGGGCTCACCCCTGCCTTTACCCCACAAAGGTTGAGTGTGTACATCAACTACAGCGATGGGCTGGGGTAGGAAACGAACCGCTCTCCTTGCTTTAAAGAGCTCATAGGACAAAGATACCTCAAGTGCCAGTTAAAATCCGTGATGCCAAGTGCCAACGGAGAAAGGCGCCCGTGCCTTGCGAGCAGTATTTGCATATGGTGCGTTGGAAGACGTGAGCTCTGAAGCCACGCACACCTGGGTTCCAGTTCAAACTCTGCCCCTCACTGTGTGATCTTGGGCAAGTTAGTTAACCTTTCCGAGCCTCAGTTTCTCCGTCTAGAAAATGGGGAGAAAAATCCCCCACCTGTGGGCACTCGTGAATAAAGAGTTTAACGCTGAGATACTGATGGCACAGGGCCTGGACCAATAAGCAGAGACCATCACCAGTGGTAAGAACTGGGGCAAAACAGTCAACTTCTCCAAGCCTCCGGGAGCATTGATCGTCCTCATCTGTGCGAGAGGTGATGGAAGCGAAGTGTGCTTTGTACCACGGTGACATGTGAGAAAAATGGCAGTTATCTCTCTGGGGATTCTTAGCCGGTCCCAATTAGGATGAAGACACGGGAGCACGGTGGTTTGTCAAATGCCGGTGAGCGGCTGTGGGTCAGAAGCCCGGGCGGCCTCCCATGCCCCTTGCCACTGCCCTCGAGAGCCTTCAGACGTCTTCCTCCTGTCATCTGCAACCTAAATGTTTTCTGGACCGGGACCTGTAGGTCTTGGGCTTTGTTTCTTTGTCGATCAGCAAAGTCCTGCAGGGAGGGGGCCTGGCCATCAGGCCTGAGAAAGAAGTCAGGCGTGCTTGGAATGCAATTGCAAAAGAGGTTACGAGAGCCTGGCGAGAATGCTGAAATCAAGTGATGTCGGGAGGTTTTGTTATTTTTGAAAAAATGACTCATTCTGAGAAACCCTAACGGGCCTCACAGAACGTTCACCTAGTTGCCTGTATGTATAACCCAGAACCCACTGCAGAGAAAAACAAACCCTGTTGTCACAGCTGAAGGAGGGGGTGGCGAGGCTGGCGGGGGAGACAGGGATGATGATTTGATGGAGGAGAGCTTCAAGATAATTCCCGGCCTCTGAGCGGACCGCTTTAATTTCCCAGTCCGTTTCTCCAACCACCACGGAAACATCCCCTTGGAGGTAACGATGTGTCCTTTGGATTGACCCGAGCTGGCCAGAGAGGAGGCGGGGTTATTTCCATTCCACGTGCAGGGCAAATAGGTGTCCAGAGAGTATTAAGCTATTGCCCCAAGAGGAAAGAGGAAAGGGAAGGCTAAGGAAGTGGGGGGAAGAGAGAGGGAGAGAGAGGGAAAGGAGAAAAAGGAGAAGGAGGAAGACGGAACAGGAGAAGAAGAGCAGAGCAGAGAAGCTCCATGAGTGAGAACCCAAATGAGAGCCGTTCTTGTCTGGAGAAGCACCGAGAAGGGCGGCTTTCAGTGCAGGCACAAGTTGGCCTCTCACGGTGGGATGCCCTTAGCCAAATGTAGGACTTTGTTTTTTGTTTTTTTTTTTAATTTTTAAATGTTTACTTGTTTTTGAACTAGAGAGCTGCGTGAGCAAGGGAGGGGCAGAGAGGGAGGGGGACAGAGGATCCAGTGGGCTCTGTGCTGACAGCAGCGAGCCTGATGTGGGGCTCAAACCCACGAACCGCGAGATCGTGAGCCGAAGTCGGTCCGTCAACAAACTGAGCCACCCAGGTGCCCCCAATGACTCTGGGGAAACAGGTTCCTTCACCAAGTCTCCAAAAGGGATGGGGGAATAGAAGAGATTGAGAACTTCTACAATTTAGTAGGCATGAGAATATTCTGGAAAACCTATTACAATACAGATTGCTGGGCCCCCTCCCAGAAATTCTGATTCTGAAGGTCTGGGGAGGGGCCGGGGAATCTGCATTTCTAACAAGCTCTCAGGTGAGGCTGCTTTTGCTGCCACGGACCCCAGCGTCCCGGGGCTGGCTGAACTTGAATGTCCCTGCTGCTTCTGCTGTCAGTGAGTCGAGAAAACTCAACAACTCCCGGTCGTGGAGAGCTGTGCCGGGAGGCTGGGAACATAAAAATGAACAAGACAGGGTTTCTGCCTTTTGGGTCCAGCAGCCCAGGTGAGGGAATGGACAATGCGAGGAATTTCACTAGTCCCGCGGAGGCGGGAGCGGGCAGCTATCTGTGGGGAAGTCAGGCAGGGCTTCAAGGAGGAGGCTGCTGGGTGAGCCTCTGGGCCTAAGTTGTCAGTAACCAGGAGGTCATGTTAGGGAATGACCTCTGGGCAGAGGCCAGTGCAGGCTGTTTGGAATAGTCCACAGAGAAAGCTTTGGCTCAGTGCTCACTGAGGCGGTGTGAGTGCTGCTCAGAGTGTTATCCCAGCTCTGCCATCCAGGAGCTTGCCAAACATAGCTACAGCTTTTCCTCATCTCTCCAGAGGGCCCTGGGGAAGCCAGGGGAGGGAGCTCCGGTGGCCAGCATCCCTGGGGACCACAGTCAAGTACACACACACACACACACACACACGATGTTATACATACGTGCAACACACACATATGTACACACACATGCACACAGATGAGCCTCATTATTTGCCTACTGGCTAATATTTGCTTGCAACCCCCAAATCGATACTCATGGCCCTTTTAGCCATTCAAGGACGTGTGCAGAGCGGTGACAAAATTCGATTCACCTGACACATTCCATACGGGATGATGCTCTGACTTCTTGTTTCAGCCCTTGTCCTGTAAACAAGGGTCCTTTTTATAGCTTATGAGTACCATGTTTTGAGCATCTTGGTGCTGTGTGTGTGTGTGTGTGTGTGTGTGATTTTGCTGTTTAAAATGGCCCCCAAGCCAGTGCCGTAGTGCTGTCTAGAGTTCCTAAGCACAGAGGCTTCTGCCTTCTGGAGAAAACAGGTGTGTTAGAAAAGCCTCATTCAGACCATGAACTCTAGTGCTGTTGGCTCTGACTTCAATGCTAATGAATCAGCAGAATATATTAAATAAGGTGCCTTTGAACAGAAACACACACGAAACAAGGTTATGTACTCATGGGTCGATGAAAATGTTGTGGCCAGAGGCCCCCAAGAACCTAACCTTTCATTTCCCCTAGGAGCAGTGATATGGCACTCACTAATTCAGTGTTCATGGGAACTTTATAGAACTTAATTACCATGAATAATGAGAATGGATGTGTGTGTGTGTGTGCGCGCGCGTGCTTGTGTATAACATTAAGCCCCTGCCAAGTATTTCTGTGGCTCAATATTACAAGTTAATATATTTAACAAGATAATTCAGAGTTGCAGCAAGGGCTTAATAAAGTCCAAGCCCACATAGGTAAACTCTGGGACTTTTCCTACTAATCCCATGTGGTAGCAGTCCTTATCCAATTTAACCATTTCTTCTTCTGCGGAGATGTGAGCAAACGGCGTTTTTCTCCACGTCCTGAAGTGGCTTCCACACGCACTTGAAGTCACAACATCTCACCAACTTGGTTTAGGTACAGATGTACATCTGCGGAAACTTCGTGCCACGGCGTAGCTGAGCGTGACTTCGGTATGGATGACAGGGCGATTTTAAATTGGAGGTTATTTTGGCTTCGTCACTATGATTCTGCCGCCAGTTTGGATGTGTGTTCTTTCCGACACCATTGAGCAATTCTCTGCGACACCAGGGTGTCCTGTAATCTAAATTCTGACACTACTGTTTGAGGTTGCCTCAGACCCCACAGACTAAAGGCTCAGTCCCACAAGACTGTCCCCACTTTGGACGCCAGGGACAAGTGCAGGTTGTCACCTATGCTTCTGACCGATGGGCCCTAAATCAGAAGTTCCCATAATCCCCTCCATGCGTTCAATGAATTTGCTAGAGCGGCTCACACGGCTCAGGGACCCAGGTTATTCGTTGGATTGCTGGTTTATTACAAAGGATATTGAAGGATATGAATTAACAGCCAGATGACGAAACACATAGGGCGAGGTTCCAAATGCGGGAAATTCTGTCCCCATGGAGTTTGGGGGCCAGCAATGTGTCAGGTGCTCCGGTCCACTGACCTGGAAGCTCTCCCAAGCGCCTCTTTTTTGGGCTTTAAGAAGGTTTCATGATACAGGCCCGACTGATTCGTTCACTGGCCATTGGCCACAGAACTCAACCCCCAGCCCCCTCTCCTTTCTGGAGGTCAGAGGGTAGAGTTCAAGTTTCCTCAGCCTTAGGTGACTTAGGGGCTTTCCAGAAGTTACCTCATTGAACATAACAAAAGACACCTCCATTACTCTCTCTGTTTAGGAAATTCCAAGGGTTTTAGGACATCTGTGCCATGAACAGGGATGGAGACCAAAGTATCTATTTTTTTCTCACAAATCGAAATCACATCTGTGAATCCTGCATTTGGCAGACTGGTTCAATTTTTGCCACGGAAGGGGAGACAGCACTTAGGCTTAAGGTCCTCCGGGAGCCGATTCGAGGGCAGGGAACTAGGACGCAGTGACCGGCCTTGCTGAAGCAGCTGGGGACCAAGCTAGGCCTTGAGCCTCTGCAGCCTAAGGCAGCAGTCACACTCCCCATGCCTTGGCCACCCTGCCTCTCACCTCCAGGACCGGCCCTCAGCCCTGTCCCCTCGGCCACCTCGGACCTTTCTGGCTTGTTTCTGAGACATGTGCTGAGAACGGACAAAGCCCTGTCAGGCCTTCGTGGGGTTGGGCTTGCACGTGATTTCCCTGGGAACCAGGGCCGGAGGGCGGGGGGAGGGGGCTCCGCAGGCTTCCTGGACTGTGAAATCTCTGCCTCCTGAGGGCGGACCATGCTGGAGGGAGGCTCTGGGTGCTCCTGGGCCTCTGACTCCTCCCCGTGGGTCCTTGCTGGCCAGCCGAGCGAGAGGAAGCACTGAGGCTGAAGGAGCGAGGCGGCTGGCTGCCATCCCACATAAACACGCTCCGTCACTGTAAATTATTTACGCACCATATGGAGGCTGGACAGGCTCCTTGATGGGGAGCGTTAATTAGAAGCCTGAGGATCCTGCCTTGGCCCAGATTCCTGGGGGCCGGCGGTGGGGGGTACAGAGGAATGGAGGGGGGCTTCCTCCTTTTGCTCGGTTTTGCCCTGATTAGAAACGTCGGTGATTCAGGCTTTTCCAGGAGCAAGTCTGAATGCCTCCGCTCGGCATTCAAGGCCTCTTTCCATCCACGGCTCTCGCGCCTGCCCTCTGCTTCTGGCACGACAATTTTCACTGTTCTCTGCAAATGACCACACCATTCCCACCTTAGACCTTACATCGTGTGCCCTCTCCCCTGGAAACCCTTCCCTTTCTCAGCACCCTTTAAATCACAGACCCTTTAAATGTCATGGCTTCTGGTGTGAACCCAGACACCAGCTGCGTCCCTTGCTGGGGGATCTTGGTTCCTTAAGCAGAACCGGGAACCTAGGGTGTCTCCCCAAAGCTCTGGGCGGGGGGAGGGTCGAATATATGCCAGCTTTAAGTAGTGCTTGGCACCCACAAATCCCACAGACATTGGTCTTCTTTATTGTTATTAACACAGCACTAATTTCCCTCGGCTGTAATCACTTCTTTTGAAAACCTCACTCTTTCGAGACTCTGAGTGCTGGGGCTTGGTCTTGCTCATCGCTGACCCTTCTGCCTCCGGCCCTGTGCCTGGTGCTTATTGGTGTCACACAAGGAGCATCTATTCACTAGAAGCCCACACGCGTGGGATTCAGCGTTCACTGAGGGCTTACTACCTGCTGGGCTGTGTCCTCAGCCCGTCACACGAGTTAACTCACTGAATGCGACGGCCTTATGTTACAGCTGTTATCGGTATTCTCATTTAACAGATGAGGAAACTGAGGCACAGAGGGGCGAAATAACTTGTGCAAGGTTACACAGGAGTCCCGGAGTTGAGATCTGAACCCAGAGAGGTTCCAACCTCCGTCGTTCCAGTGCCCCTCACAGTTCGACACACCAGTGATACAGAATGGGGGTTCAGCGGTCGGTGCCTGGCACAGAGTAGGTGTTTAGTGCGTGTTGAATAAATGTTTGGAGCCTCTGTATGTGGACTGCCCAGACGAGAGGCAGGCAAGCCACGCAGGTCAGCTACTCAAAAAGGGTAAAATTTCCCATTTGTTAAATTTATCTCTAGAAAATGTGGTTTTTTTCGGTGTCTCCGGTCCTGTGTGTCTTTTTTCCAGGTGGCCTGCTCTACACCCCGCTCTTGACTTTCCAGAGAGGAGGAATGGCCTGTGTTTCCCAGACAGGCTCTGTGTCACCCCCTCATCGCCATCTTTTCTTTGGGCCGTCTCTTCCCTGTGTCCAGAACGTTCCTTCTCCCTCTCTTCTGCACCTGCCCCACCGCCACTGTGATCCTGTCTGGAAAACTCCTCTCCCGTCCTTCAAGGCCCAGTTCACACCCACTGTCCCCCGGGGAATCTTGCCCAGCCTTCTCCCCACTCCTTGGCTCTCCCAAACTGAACACACATCTGAATTATACGTACGTGACAAAGCAGTGCCTGGCATGGGCTTTAGCACCAGGCACCTGGCTTTCACCTGTGCACCTCTCCCTGCCAGAACCTTAGTTTCTCCATCTGTAAAATGGTGCAGTCATAGCCCCAACCTCGCCGGGTTTTGCGAGGCGTTCGTGGAAGAGTATATAGACAGCACTTAGCCATGAGATATGAACACAGTACGGGCCCCCGTACCGTTAGTCTTTCAGAAGGAGCCCCCTAGACGCGGGATTGCCCGACCTGTATCCTCCGTCTCCAGCGTTCACTCTGGTGCCTGGCACACAGCAGTTGCTCAGTCAATGAAAACGCAATTCGAGTTCAACACAGGAAGCATTTTCTGAGCACCCACCGCGTACCAAGTGCGAGATAGGCAGAGATGGGCGGCAGCTGAAAGTCGGGATGCTCGCGCACAGACAGAGCCCGTAAGACACTTGGAATGAAGACCGATGTGCCACTTCCATCGGTTCGTTTGTTCATTAAGGCATTTGCTGTGCCGGGCTCTGGGGAGACAGATGCACGCCTGGTCCTCAAAGAGACGTGACTGGGTGCATGAAATATACAACGGGGCAAATGCTGTCCCAGAGTGTGCCTTGGGGCTCTGAGGACAGAGCCACTGGATTGCGGGGCAGTTTGTAAGGGACGGGGGAGGAGAAGCTGAAGGAGAGGGGAAGTGCCTTTGCACTTGCTGGTTCTTTCCCCCGGGACGCCTTTTCTCTCACCCTTCCTGTCTCAGATGGCATGTCCTCTCGTCCAGCAGCTCCTTAGGAAAGCTGCCTCCTCATTGCTCTGTCACCGCACTCTGTTTATTTCTTGTCAAGCACTGACCATGGTCCCCAGTGAATGAAAGCAGGCAAGGAAAAGGAACTAACGTTTTGGGGAATATCTACTATGTGCCAGACACAGTGCTCTTTAGTTGACAAATGCTATTTAATTAATTTCCCCAACATTCCAGGCACGGTGGTATAATTATCCTCATTTTGCAGACTTTGAGAGGGGCCCCAAGAAGGCAAATGCCTTTGCTCAAGGTCACCGGCCGGATGTAGCAGCACTGGACTTGGAATCCAGGGCCAGCTGCCTCCCCACACCCATGGTGCTTTCATGGCACCGGGAGAGGCCAAGTGCAAGAAAGGAAATGGAATGACTCGTTTACTGCTTCAGGCATTTTCAGCAACCAGTTAGTGATTTCCCTAATTCCCAGTCTGCTGTTAATACAGAAACTTGGCAGCTGGGAACCAGGCTGCAGAAAAACAGGTTTCCTTCTTGACTCAGCAGCGCCACCTTCCGGTAGTGAGGGAACACTGCAGAAGTGATCAGGAGCCAGAGCGCTCCTCTCTGTGGGAGGGGATCCTGAAGGGGCTGACACAGCCCCCCAAGCCCTTATTAACGAGTGAGGCTGAGAAAGGAGCTCACTCCAAGTTACAACACAGGCTTGGGTCTGTATCTCTTCTGATTTCCAGTTCGGTACCCTTTCCCCACCCACTTCTTCTTTCTCTCCCCTTGTACCATTCAATGAGCATTAATCTAGCACCTACTATGTCTTGGGCATATTTCTTCCTGTGGGTTATAAATATTAGTAGCTAAAATTAGCATTTGGGATTATCGTTGTATTCCTTAATCACTTAGCAACATACCGCATCATTGCAACTAAGATGTGTTGACCATTGGGGCACCTGGGTGGCTAAGTCGGTCAATTCTCTGACTCTTGATCTCAGCTCAGGTCTCCATCTCAGGGTCTTGATCTCAGGGTCTTGAGTTCAAGCCCCGCGTTGGGTTCCATGTTGGGTGTGAAACTTACTGAAAAATGTATTGATCATTACTATGGATCAGGCCCTATGCTAAGGAGTTATCTCAGTTGACCCTTACAGATGGAGAAATTAAGATTTAGGGAGGTTTGGGAATGTGCCTGGCATAGCTTAGTAAATTATGGAGTTGGGATTCCAACCCAGATCCTTCTGAGCCCAGAGCCAGAGATCTTAGTCACTATGTCATATTTATTCTTTTAAGTGTCTAAGGTTAGTTTGAGGAGTATCAATACTCTAATAAGGATTTTGTTCCTATTTCAAATAAATTTTTTTTTTGTCTAAGAGTGGTGCTCTCTTCTCAAATTCATTACTTCCAAAAATTTTTTTTAAGTTCATTTCTTTATTTTGAGAGAGTGAGCAAGGGAGGGGCAGAGAGAGAGGGAGAGAGAGACTCTGAAGCAGGCTCCCCCCTGTCAGCACGGAGCCCAATGAGGGGCTCGAACTCATGAACCGTGAGATCATGACCTGAGCCGAAACCAAGAGTCAGACGCTTAAGCAACTGAGTCACCCAGGTGCCCCTCAAATTCATTGCTTCTTAAATCCCTGGGGGTTCATACTGAGGTTCTACTCTATACCAGGCACTGTTCTAGGTGCCGGGGACATAGAGGTGACTGGAACTCAGCTAACTGCTCATGGCTTTGTGGGTGTCAGCCTCAGTCCAAGGCGATCGGCAAGCTATGTTCTCATAGAAGCATTGCACAACTCCTGGGGGCGCCATTCACACTGCAACTGATGGAAAATGGCTCCTTTTGAGTTGCGCGGGGCACTGCGCGGGTGGCCATAAACGGTGGCCCTGACCTAGTGAGATGGGAACGAGGGGCAGGGGCAAGGGGTGAAGGATGGGGAACAATCACTTCCACCGCTGCGCAGAGAGGAAGCTTCGCAGTAAAGGGCACTGGCATGTGAATGCTCTCAAAGCTGCACAGACTCTGATTTCCTGTCCTCCTCAACTGGGAGGTGTCAAGGTTTGAGGAAATATATCGCTGTGTGTCAACCAGCTGAGCAGAAAATGGATTCGGTTTCCATTTCTCCAATTAGCTGCCAAGTTGCATTTCATTTTAAGTTCCCAGGAATTTTGCCCTCGTTCTAATTTTTGGCCGGACGGGTAGTTTCTCTCTTTTGGGTGGTTGGTTCCTGGAACTGGAGCTCACCAGCTGCAGGTGGCATGTGTAAAACCAAGAAGATCAAGTGTAGGCGACCTGACAACCGTTCGAGAAAATCTCTGCCCAACCACAGGGTAGTGAACTCACTGCAGCCCCGGGGAGTGGAGTCCTCGTGTCCCGGAAGAGAACACTCTCATCTCTCCAGCTTTCCTTAACGCCCTCACCAGCTAAGAGCACTTCCTGTGCTTTTGTGCCCGTTGGCTTTAACTTCTAGTATGAAAACAAAAGGAGTTTTTTCCCCCCTCGGGGAAGACACGGCTGTGGGTGAGAATCGCAGGATTGGGTTGGCACCATGGGCGCAAAGCTGTAGGGGACAAAAAAGAGAAAAAGATGCGCTTTCAGTCCTCCAGAAGCTTCTGTCTGGTTGTCGCATTGGGTGTTGAGGCACCCGGTCCGGGAAAAGGACCCGGTGGTGAAGGAGGTCCTCGTCACCAGACAGAAGGCAAGGAGCTTCCCAGCTCCCCGTCACCACATCCCCTTAATGGAGAGCAAGTAGAAACCTCAGCCCGTGTGCCAGAGGGAGGAGGTGAGGGAGAGGGCTCTCCGTTGCCCTGGGAGAAAGATACGATCAGCTTTTGGATTTCTCATTAAATCAGAGCAGGAAGGTTCCTTTACTTTCCCACGTTGTGGGCTGAATAGGTATTCGATAGCCGGTCTGGGACCATAATCAGCCAAGATAACCTTGTTTCTATGGGGGAAATGAATTCCCTGGTCTGCGCAACTGTCTTGGAAATCAGCTATTGGAACACATCCCTTCGTCGTGCTGAAGTGCCTCTGCTATTCATGACTGTAAAAGTCATGTTGTGGAAGGAACTGTAAATTCAGATGTTGGGGTTCCAGGCTGCTCCATGCTGGCTGTGTCGTGCTCTTGGGCAAATCACACCATTTTCTGCCTTGGGGTCTTTCCCGTAGAATGAGGGCTTGGACCAGATGAATTCCCATGCTCTTTCGGGGTCTAAGACCTGGGGATTTTGAGTCTCTTCACCATGGTACTCTCAACTCTATTCCTATTATTGCCTTTCTCGCTAAATAGAAGACTTCTTTGGCCCAGGGCGTGTTGGCTCCAGATCCGCTAGTCACTCTCATGTCAGTTGGTTTCTGGCTTGGTCCAGCCAATGGGGGACAGTGGAGCATTATTAAAAGGCCATGATCAGGGTATTTCTCCTCCCCTCTGCTTCAGAGTTTGGATTTCATCCTTGACTCTGGATCCCACCAGGGTTATAGGGTGATCTCAGGATTTGGTTTCCTATGACCCTCTGCCTTCTCCTCTGTCCCTCCAGCTAAGGGGCATGGCTTCCTGCCATAATTAATCTCTGGGTTGCCTCATTGTTTCCTGGTGGGTTTTTCAGCCCTTCCATCCCATGTAACTCATTCCCCATAGTTTCCTCTTGTTCCAAACACGTAGAGTGGTTTCTGTTTACTTGGTTGGACTTTGACCTGAGACATTCAAACTTTTGTTGGTTTTACCTTATAACAGCCAGCAATAAAGATGATAATGATAATGTTGATGATTATAACCCCTTACTTGGTATATAACCTCACATATTACAAAGCTTTCACTCGGGTTCTGTAATTTTAGTCTCATAATAACAGTGTGACGTAAGAAAGGCATTTATCATTAATTCCACTTTACAGAAGAAGAGGAAATGATCTCACTGAGTCACACAGCTGGTAGGTTTGGGTACAGCTGGAACTAAAACCTGAGGTCTTGGTTTCTCATCTAATTCCCTACCCGCCCCACCCCCCATTGTCCTACTTTTGATCATTATCCCGCCTACCCCACTGGAATGGTGTCTTAATGCTATTCCTTTAGGATGGCATTTTCTGAACGTGAGGCACAAAGCGTCAGTTGAGGGTGTATTAGTTATGTATCACTGTGTAACAAATTACCCCACACTTAACGGTTTAAAACCGTATCATTTATTATTTTGGAAATGGTTCACCTATGCTTTAATGCTTTCCTCTATCCCACATTTTTTGAGTTGATGGTTCACCCAGAGCTTGAGGAGGGGGTTCAGCCTGAGAGGGCTTTGAGTTGGGCTTTTCATCAATTCGAGCTGGAGTCTGGCTGCGATGTGATGAGGAGGGACGTGGTGGGCCGATGTTTGTCCTGGGCAGCCCTGAACACACAGGCTTCTGCCCTCATCAGACCCTGAAGAAAAAGCAGCCTCTAGCCAAGGGACAAGGCCACGGGAGTGAAGCATAAGCTTATTTGTATTAAAATCATTAAACAGGGAGACCCCGGTGTGTTTCTCTCCATCTGTATTCTTCACTGAATGTCTAGTGTAAAACATCATGCCAGAAGGCAAAGTGGATCCTGCCACTGTGGGACTTACAACACCATCACAAAGAAAAATGTTTTGGGGCACATGGGTGTCTTGGTCGGTTAAGTGGCCGATGGCTCAGGTCACGTTCTCACGGTTCATGAGTTCGAGCCCCGCGTCGGGCTCTGTGCTGACAGCTCAGGGCCTGGAACCTGCTTCGGATTCTATGTCTCCCCCTCTCTCTCTGCCTTTCCCGCACTCTCACCCTGTGTCTCTCGAAAACAAGTAAGTGTTTAAAAAAAAAAAGAAAGATGGGGCGCCTGGGTGGCGCAGTCGGTTAAGCGTCCGACTTCAGTCAGGTCACGATCTCGCGGTCCGTGAGTTCGAGCCCCGCGTCGGGCTCTGGGCTGATGGCTCAGAGCCTGGAACCTGCTTCCGATTCTGTGTCTCCCTCTCTCTCTGCCCCTCCCCCGTTCATGCTCTGTCTCTGTTCCAAGAAATAAATAAATGTTGAAAAAAAAATTTAAAAAAAAAAAAAAAAAGAAAGAAAAATGTTTTATATTCCTGAGCCCCCAGAGACCCCAGCCTTTGGGGAGGGTCAGGGTCTCCACAGCCATCACAGTCTCTGTGTTTTCAACCATCAATAAATATTTATATTTACCTTATGCTCACCGTGTTCCAGTCTCTTACCCCACTGTCTAGGATTCCCTGCCAAGAACTTCACCTTGGTTATTTCTGGAGGTTCCAGGGGATGGCTCCTGGGTACACGTGAACTCCGTCCTTCTGGCTCCAGTGTTCTGTTTACTCTCCTTCTTCTCAGCTGTAGCGGTCTGCTCTGATGTCCACAGCCAAACTTTGGAGGTCCTTGTGTGGCTGCCGTGGCTGGTATCTGTGCTGGGGCCACTGTCTCTCTCCAGCATCCGTGTTCCATGCTGACCCAAGGACAATGCCCATCTCTTTTTGCCTATTTGTTTACATGCACCCTAAGCAGGGCCACCCTGCTTCTCAGTAGCTCACGGAGATTTTAAGGAAATAATTCGTTTCTTTGTTTCTTCTGTTTCAGCCTCTCCCCTCACAGATTCTTATACAAGCTCCAAGGCAGGTATAAAGAGGCATATGGGAAAACTTCTGACCTCTGCACTCAAGTTGTCTCTCTGCTTTCCACCATGACCCCACCTACCCCACTGGAACAGGGTCTAACTCTGTCCCCTTAGAATTATGTTTTCTAAGTGTAGGGCACAAACCATTGTTTGAAGGTGTACTAGCTATCTATTGCTGTGTAACAAATTGCCCCAACACTGAGTGTCTTAAAACAGTATCATTTGGTATCCCAGAGTTTTCTGGGTCAACAATCCAGGAGAGGTGTCACTGAGTCCTCTGGCCCTGGGTCTCTCAGGTGACTGGAGTCATCTCAAGGCTCGACTGGGAAGGACTTGCTTTCTAGCTCACTCATAGGGCTATTGATGGATTCAGTTCCTTGTTGGCTCTTGTTCTAGGGGATTCAGTGCCCCAGAAGCTGCTGGCTGGAGGCACTCCTTGGTGCCTTGCCACATGGGCCCTTCCACAGAGTATCTCACAACAAGATGCTGGCTTCCCCATAGTGAGCAAGTGAGACAGCAAGAGAAAACACACACACGTCAGAAGTCAAAGTCTTTTGAAACCTTGTCTTGAAAGTGCCATCCATCATCTTTGCCCAAGTTTATTAATTAGAAACAAGTAACTAGATTTAGCCGGCACTCAGGAGGGCATTACACAAGGAATGAATAGCAGGAGACGAGAAGCCCTGGGGACCATCTCAGAGGCTGTGGGGCACGGACAGCAGGGGTGGGGTGAAAGTCATTTTGATGTTGAACAAATTAGGATCAAAAACAGTTAGTCATCAGCCATTTATTTTAAAGTGTAGTAGGAAAATGTTACTGGATGTTATTGCCAAAGAAGAGGCTAAGTAAAAAAAAAAAAAGTGAGGGAATCAGTTAAAAGAAAAAGAAAAATATGAAATGCAGGTGCTTTTCAAATGGGCTTGCCAGCAGGAACGGGGACTTGTTCCTAACCAATGAGATGTGGCAATGGTGATGGGATGTCACTCTCACAGTTAGGTCATATCATGTAAGACCCTGTCCTATCAGAGACTCTCCCTGTGGGCTTGATGAAGTAGATAAGCCTGCATGGCAAGGAACTGAGGGTGGCCTCTAGGATCTCAGGACAACCTCTGGCTGACAGCCAGAGAAAAGGCAGGACCCTAGTGAGAGAGCCACAAGGGAATGAATTCTACCAACAACCTGAATGAGCTTGGAAATGGGATTCTTTCCCAGTTGAGTCTTCAGATGAGAACGTGGCCCAACGGACACCTGGACTGTAGCTTGGTGAGACCCTAAGCGGAGAACCCGGCTAAGCTCTGCCTGAACTTCCGGCCCACAGAAATTGTGAGGACGTAAGTGTGTGTTGCTTTAAGCCTCTACGTTTGTGGTAACGTGTTGCACAGCAGTAGAAGAAAAATAAAAACGAATGCACCCACTCTGAGACATGTGTGAAAAGCTAGAAAACGTTTCAGGGCACAGCAAATTTAACTATCTAATTTTGTTTCAAATTGTCGTGAGGTTCCAAATATTCATGGAATCTTGAGAAGGACAGAGCCCTCAAAGCCAAATTTAACAAAGTCTTGGTGGAAAATAGAGAGATGTTAGCAGCATCTGTAGAGCTGAGTGAAGGGTGCCTTTCTTACGGGGATGATGTATGCAACCAGGAGCAGGTGGCTGATCAGGGGTCATTGAGAAGGCACCTGGCATCAACGAAGCGAAGACTTTCTGAGGCTTGTTCAGGAGAGGGACTAGCGAGTGTATTTGTATTTTCCTTTTAAGCTTGTGATCTGGAAGGAAAACGATGAAAGAGAATGGTGGGACGTTGATGTGGGTTGAGTCAAAGAGCGGCCGTCTTTTGGCCGTGGGAGGTCGAGTTCACTTGTGAGTGCTTCGCGCTGGCCGGCCACGGGCTCTGCAAGCATTCACGTCACATCCATGGCTGGGACTAGAACGACTAGAGAGTGGGGCCCTGACCTTCAGTCAGCTAGTCGTTGGCATTAGAGGGGTCTGTTGAGATAGAGCACCACGTTGTGATCAGGAGTTTGAGTCTCAGACTTGCTCCGCAGCACATGTCAGTGGCAACGTCTATCTAACGTAGTACTCATAGTTACATAATTTGTGCATGTAAAGGCTGTTTTTGAATGAAGAATTTGTCTTCGTTTTGGTTCCGGAGCAGAGTCCAGGCAGGGAGTTGGATGCCAGGGGTTAATTTGAAGGTGATCTGAGGAGGCTCATTTAGGGGTGAGTAAGTGAGCCAGGGAAGGAAGGAAGCCAGTGAAGGTGCATGAGTGAGTCTTTTGCCACTGTGGGCGCCTGCGACTCAGTTGTGCCCGGGACCCTTTAAGGGGCAGTATCGGCTTCCCTCAGAGTTTCCCCATTGAGGGGTGAGACAACTGGGGTATTTATTTACTAATTCTTGTCCGGTATTAGTTGAGGGTCGCTCATGGGAGCCGTATTCTCCGATCTGCCCTAAGAAAAGGACCAAATGCACTCCTGCGGGAGAGAAAGAGCTTAGATCAAGGGAAATGAAGGTTTGGAGTAAGAAGGCAGAGGAGCGTACGGGAACTGTCACCAGCCGGCAGGTGACCTGTGGGATGGGCTGATGGGATGGGGGCAGGACGTTGGTGTGTGTGAAGCGTAACCATAACATCCAAAGGGGATAGCCACCAATGATAGGCCGTGCTTGTTCAAACACATTGGACAACCAAAGCTCATTGGGAGAGATAGTCTTCTGGGTCACAAGACACTATAAAACTCATTCAGACAAGGGTGCTGTGGAGCCAGGGGCCACAGATGCACATGCCACCTTGCATCATAGCACCAGCCGCGGGCCTCTCTTTGCGGCTCGCCTTTAACTGGTTGGATGCTGGGCCCATTCGTGGCCAGGCGACAATGGCAAGACCACGGACGTATGGGGCAGAACTCCAGAGAGAATTCTGAAACCTTGACGAGCTAGACCCCATCTCTGTGAGTCTTAGAAGATTCTCGCCATAGCAAGTCTCTTTTGCGTTAAGAGTTATAAATCACCTCTCATGTAAAACATGGCAGGTAGTCGAGACTGTTCAGAGTACAAATGAACTTCTTTGGTCTGGGAGGGAGGGCATCGGCCCAATACTAAGATTTAGACTTAAGTTCTTACTATCCAGATGATGAACAGATAGAGAATGAATTACTTTTCAAACTCGGGTTACTCGTATGATCAGTGATGTTAGTAATCGCTAACACTCATTGAGTGATTACTCTGTGCTGGGCTCTGGGCTGCGTTGTTTACATGCCCGACCTCATCAAGTCCTCACAACTGCCCAGTTAGAGAGATATTCTGACATCTCCGATTCGCACGTGTGGGAATGAGACTTGGGTTAAGCAACTCGCACAGCTCCCGAGAATGGCACAAGCAGATCGGGGATTGGGAGCCGGGTGTGACCCTAGGAATTTGGGAAGAAGTTCTGTACGATGACTGCTAGGCTTGTGTGTGTTCGGTGAGCTGGTCTACATCTCTCACGGGCCAAGGAGTGACTGAGGTGTTTCGGTTAGATTGGGGTCCCGGGTTCTACAAAATGCTGATGTGAGAAGACCATCAAACATGGGACGTTGCATGCGGCGGATACCAAACCGCTGTGTGCGCGTGGAAGTATCCGTGTGTGCCAAGTAGTTGGAACAGCATCCGTGGACCACCCCGTGCTCTGACATTCACCCGTGAGACATCCCAGAAACAGTCCGCCTGCCGTAGAATGGGAAGCTCTGCAGCGACAGTGTCCTGGGAGTCGGGGGACCAAGACGCTTGTTTTGGGTTCCACCCATTCCTGGCCGTTTGACTTCAGGCAAGGGCCTTAGTCACCAGGGAACCTACTTTTCTCATCTGTAAAATGAGTATAATGACTCCTGCCTTCCTCCCAGGGAGGGCAGGAAGCTTCCTGAGATCACCTCTCCAGAGCCCTTTGATCTGCGTGAAAAAAATCCTCCTTAATTGCCCAGCCAGGCACTTGAGCAGCTGGGCGAAAGTTTTACGACCCGAGATTCCCACAGTCCATAATCCACATGCTCCCAGAAGCCCTCTGAGGAGTTCAATGACAGATTCGGCTGGCAAGTGTTCTGCCGGGCCATCAGCAGAGATTTCTCAGAGACTTAGTCATATAATAGGCGGTTTCCCAGGGGCGTCCTTGCCAATGCTTCCACTTATTTGTGTCGTATTTCTTAAGCGTTCCTGTGTGCACGCGGCAATTTCTCACCGCCCCCCGACTTGTCCGCACAGTCACCTCTGGCATCATGGACAGCTCTTGGCTACTTTAGCCTGGATATGCGCTCGGGCCTCTGGTTCAGGTTTGAAAAGCCTTCCGCAGGTGAGCGGTTTGTCTGCCTTCTCGTTTCTTGTCCGGACCATCACAAAAGCTTCTTAAAGAGCCTCCCCGTCCCCAGTCCTGCTCTTCTGTGTGTCTGCCCCATGCCATCTGGTCCGTGAGCCACACTAGTTCCCTCCTCAAAACCTGTCAATGGTTCCCCATCTTCCACGCGATACAAACGCGACAAGTCAACCTGGCATTTAAAGTCCTGCCCGCTCCCTTGGCTCGCAACTCGGCCCCAGATTTCCTTTCTGGCCTCATTTCTCATTTCTCATTCCTTCCCTGGGTGGCTCGTTTATTCAGTCAACCGTTCCACTTTATTTGCCTGTCGCCTCCTGTATGCCGGGGGCCGCGTTCTGCTCTGGGGAACAAAATAAGGCCCCTGTGCTCACTGAGCTCACAGCCTCATGGCAGGTATAGACACACACACTGGTGAGTGCCATGTGGGGTTCGATAAGCACCATCATATGGGAAACGGAGGGTCCACAAGAACCTGTTCAAGGGGAGCCTAACTCTCCCTGGGGTGAGGGTACCACGTTGAGCCCTCAAGGATGAATAAGGGTGGCCGCTGGGAGTAGAAATATGTCTCACCAAGAATGACTTAGATATGAAGGGCGGTGTGGGGATTTCGGGGACTGACACCACAATGGCGGTTCATGGCTTGGCAAGAAGCCCAGTTCCTGTAGGTGCTTATAAGCCTCGTCCAGGGGACTGCATCTTACCCTGGAAGAAAAAAAAAACTAGCAGCAGGGAGGTGATGTGGTCACCACCCTCCTGACTCAGCAATCTTTCGAGGGCTCTCAGACTCCCGGGCCTTCACCAGGGCTCGTCTTTCTTCCTGATGCCCCTCCCTTCCCCTCCCTCCTCCCCCACCTCTCCTCCTGGTACCGTCCTACCCCTTTCGTGGTTGCCATCTGTTTTCCGAAGACTTCCTGCATCCTGGGGTCTGAATTCATTGTTTCTTCCTTTGGCACCTAGAGTCCATTCCTTGTATGTCGCCATTTTCACATTCTCCATTATAGATGTTTATGTTAGTTGCACCTGTTTGTCTCCCTCCCTGGACCAAAAGTTCCTTCAAGGTGTATTTCTCCTGCATTTCCCAGAGCACTTAGCATACAGCGCTTTGAGCCAGGCCTCCCCCAAGCTCTAGTTCCATTGTTTGTTAGCAATGTGGTCTTGGACAAGTCACTTTATCTCTGAGACCTCGAGGTGTCTCATCTATAAAATGGGGTAATGATTTTTATTACATAGGATAATTGTGAGGATTAAGTAAAGTACCTAGTTAGCACTCAATAAACATTAGTCGCCTTCCTCCCGCCTCTGGTCCCTGGTTCAGAAAGATTGTTGCAACATCGTGGGAGAGCACCAAGGGAGGGAGGAGGGCCTCGCTCTTCCCGTGGGTCCCGCGGACACACTGGGTGCACCTGAAAGATCTCACGGGCACTGGCTTGCGGAGCGGCCGGGCAGAGAGGCCGGATATCAGCACTGTTGCGCGAAGCCTTGGGCATCAGTGGTAGTCACTGCCACCCGTTCCTATATGGGCATTTTTGACAACTTCCAAGGAGTGCTCATCTTTAATGTAAACAGAAAGAAAATGCTGAAAACGATTCGCAAAAGCAAACTTTATGGTATGAGCCTCCTTGTCTAGGATAATACCCTAAACCAAGGTATGCTCGTAGGGAGAGGTAAACAGTCATCTGCCAGTGAGTCGTTTCCTTCCTGTCCCCGTCGCTGCTCAGTCTGTGTACAGAATCTGTGCTGTGAGATCATAAGGGTCATTGTCATGGCTGTGATCATCCTTGTCATCACCATCAACGGCAGCCTCCTCCTCCCTCCCCTCATCCACCCACAGCTGCCATGTGGGCGGGAGGCAGGGCAGGGGGCAGGGTCCCCCCCTCCTCACCTCCCATGCCATTCTATATAGACCCCGTGGCCATACATAGCCTCGTGGGTCACCGCACTGCTTGGATACGTACTTGATTCTTCCAGCAACCCCACGAGGTAGGTAAGGCAACTACCACCCTTTTAGTCGGCAAGGGGTTGGGGTGCAGAGGACCTGGGTGACTTGGTCAAGTCACAGCCCAGGCTGGGAGTGGAGGGGGATGTGTAGGGCTAGGGCTGAGACTCAGGTGGTTTGAAGCCTGCAGAGGGCTGTGTGAAACAGAGGACAGCCTTGTTTCTTGGCAAAATGTCACCATGAAGTCTGAGGAATTTATAAAGCACGGGTGGAAGCTGGTCTCTTTTTCTACTTCCTTTTGGTCCTTGGAATACCTACTGTGTGCCCAGGACAGGCAAATGTTGGTTGCATAAATAGAGACTAAAGGAGCATGGGAAGGGGAATAATGAGATTGCCCTTGGGTTTATGGGGCTGGTGTGATTTCAGGAATATTCTACAGACGCTCCCTCCTGCCTTCCCGCCTTGGCACGCCGATGTGTGAAATTGCAGGAACATATATAGTTGTCCTCCGTGGAAGCAGATCTTCATCTCTACTGCTTTACTCGCGTTGCCTCGTGGAAAAGGCAGAAACGTCATCGTACTGGGGATACAGGGAAGGAAGGACTGGTGTTCATTGGGTCACATTTGTCTATTGAGCAGCGTTAACATTCCAAGTCTGCGTGTTGTCTGCTCTCTTCTGGACCCACCTCGACTCTGACGTGGTTCCTTGCACTTTTACTTTTCATGCTTTAAACTGCCCTCTCTCTCCCTGCAGGTGTTTGGGGAAAAAGTTTTGGCCAAAGAACAGAAGTATTTCTCTCTATGGAGCCAGCCTCTTGATGAATTTAAAAAGCTAGTAAGACAGGTTGTGAAAGGTTTAGAATTCCAAGAGACGTCTATCAGCAGGTGGAGTTTTCAACAAGACCCCTTCCATTTTCTACTCAAGATCATATTGGGATACAATCAGCCATCACCTGCATTGCATTGTCTGCTCTCTGCCGTGGAGATTTCTTTCCTGGGATTGTTTCGAATGATTCTGGACAGTGAAGACCACCCCCCTCTTCCCTCTCCCACTCCCACCCATCCCCACGAGGAGACTCCTTCATGGTCAAGGTCCTAAGACATAGTTTGGTCACTGCTTGCCTAGGGGCAAGGTGACCCGCTTTCCTCTTTTATACTTGAGACATTTATTCTTTGACAACAATGACATTTAATGGCTATGACTTCTTTCACATTTGGGGCCCTGGGAGCACGGTTTCCTCTAATCTCTAATGGGTTTATTACAGAATCACAGGCATGGAAAAAAAAAATCTCATGATTTACAGCAAGATACAGAGACTTTGAAGAATACCTCATCTTTCATTCCCTTCTCTTTATTGTAACATCCGCAAATTATCTCTTGGGAAAGGAGGCGTGCCAGGCTTGAGTTACTGGGTTCTCCTAGAGTTTGTCAAATCCTTGTTTTTCTCAAGAGAAGGGTGGAAAGTCACATGGCAGGCGGCCATGGTGTTTGACCTTCAAGGCCAGAACTTCTAAGTCTGGGTACTTGTAGGGAGCTGCCTCAAGGTTAGCACTCTGACCGTGAGTGCTGTGTGGGTGGGGTCCCTTTGGTGGGAGGGAGGAAGTGCTGGGCTGTGGTGTTCAAGTCCAGCTGCGGCTCATAGTCACCCTGACCGCTTCAGTCAGAGTCCCTGGAGGTGGGCCCAGGCATTGGGATTTTTTTTTAAATCTTTATTTATTCTTGAGAGACAGACAGACAGAGCACGAGCGGGGAAGGAACAGAGAGAGATGGAGACACAGAATCCGAAGCAGGCTCCAGGCTCTGAGCTGTCAGCCCAGAGGCCAGCACGGGGCTCGAACTCACGAGCCGTGAGATCATGACCTGAACCAAAGTCAGATGCTTAACCGACTGAGCCACCCAGATGCCCTCAGGCATTGGGACTTTTTTAAAAAGCTTCCTATACCCAAAATGTGGACATGATTGAACACACAGATTCTAATATGCAATATGAACCACTGCTCTAAGGCAGTCTCCAGTTCTAAAGATTGTTAGAAAACATTTAAATAAAGTGAATATTTTTATCTCTATAGTTCCTTCTATCTATTATCTAGTAGGAATAAGAACCTAGAGGGAGAAGTACGTAGTACCTAGCAGAAGTGCCTAGTACCTTGTGAAAGAATTGTCCAGTACCTTGTGGGAGAAGTCCTTAGTACCTTGTGGGAGAAGTCCTTAGTACCTTGTGGGAGAAGTACCTAGTATCTTGTGGGGGAGAAGTACTCAGTACCTTGTGGGAGAAGTACCTAGGACCTTGTGGGAGAAGTACCTAGTACCTTGTGGGAGAAGTACCTGGTATCTTGTGGGAGAAGTATCTAGTGTCTTGTGGGAGAAGTACTTAGTATCTTGTGGGAGAAGTACTTAATATCTTGTGGGGGAGAAGTACTTAGTACCTCGTGGGAGAAGTACCTAGTACCTTGTGGGAGAAGTATCTAGTATCTTGTGGGAGAAGTGCTTAGTATCTTGTGGGAAAAGTACCTAATATCTTGTGGGGGAGAAGTACTTAGTACCTTGTGGGAGAAGTACCTAGTATCTTGTGGGAGAAGTACCTAGGACCTTGTGGGAGAAGTACCTAGTACCTTGTGGGAGAAGTACCTGGTACCTTGTGGGAGAAGTACTTAGTATCTTGTGGGAGAAGTACCTAATATCTTGTGGGGGAGAAGTACTTAGTACCTTCTGGGAGAAGTGCTTAGTATCTTGTGGGAGAAGTATCTAGGACCTTGTGGGAGAAGTACCTAGTACCTTGTGGGAGAAGTACCTAGTATCTTGTGGGAGAAGTGCTTAGTATCTTGTGGGAAAAGTACCTAATATCTTGTGGGGGAGAAGTACTCAGTACCTTGTGGGAGAAGTACTTAGTATCTTGTGGGAGAAGTACCTAGGACCTTGTGGGAGAAGTACTTAGTATCTTGTGGGAGAAGTATCTAGTATCTTGTGGGAGAAGTATCTAGTATCTTGTGGGAGAAGTGCTTAGTATCTTGCGGGAGAAGTACCTAATATCTTGTGGGGGAGAAGTACTCAGTACCTTGTGGGAGAAGTACCTGGCATCCAGAAGGAAAAGAAGGGGTGAACAATGGTACCTCTAACTCCAACACCTCCTACAAGCCTGGAGTCTGTAGACCTTCACCATGTAATCCTCACCCCAGCTCTTCTAAGTAGGCCCACCATTCCAGCAGAATTCACATGAAGTTGGACATGCTGAGGTTCACCTGGTAGCTAAAGGTAGAACCGGGATTCGAATGCAGGCCTTCTGGGCCCCCAAGTTCAATTTCTTTGCTTCTCACCTGGATAGCGTCTAGTGGGTCGGGTGCTTCAGCCCCCCTCCAGCCCCTATGATAGCAGGTAAGATCTCTTCCTTCTCCGAGGCCGTGGACGATAGGATCCGTTATAACTGCACCCTCCAGATTGCCTTGGGAACCCCAGGGGTCAAGAGTGCTTTCCTTCTGGTTCACAGGACCACCAGGGTTCCCCCAATTCTCCCAGTGTTGGCCTCCAAATGAATCCCCCAGCCTGCCCCACACAGAAGCACCAAAGCATTTTTTAAAATCTGTATCCTGATTTCCAGCTTGAGAAGAACAGTCCCCATAACCACGGTTGCCTCTGAACTGTCATTTTTCAGAATCCCCCCAAGAACCTGGGACTGCGATTTGCAAGTCACAGCCCTGTGGGTATTAGCAGTGCGTTCTGACTGTTCCTCTCAGGTTGTCCTGTTCTCTTCAGCAGGGTGACAGCATGAAGGGGCATGGAAGCCTGAGGAGGAAATGTAACAGGTCTCTGGGTGTCCATTAAAAGCCAATTATGCAGAAACCGCACAAGAAGACGGGCTCAGCAGAAGCACGATGGTGTACGTGCAAGGGTTTTGAGTCACAGGAAAGGCCATGTGCGTCAACAGTCTGATCTGACTTCCCTCTCGCCCCACGCACACCTGATGTGACCCTAGGACATATTCCTGTCGGTGGTCCCGTTCTGCTGAAAGTCGGGTCCGTCTGGGAATCGTGGTCGATCCTGAGTATTGGCTTAGAGAAGGCGGTGCGCCGATTGGAAGGTGTTGGGAAGATGGCAGCCAGCACCGGAGAGGGACCTGAATTCATGTATGACGACGAAAAGAAACAAAGCGAGGGCAGTCTGCATAACTTGGAGAGGACTCAGGAGAGAGCGGCAGCTGCCTTCTTTACGGCCTCCAGGGCTGTCTCCCGTGTCAGGCCAGGCCAGGCCGGGCTATGCTGCAGTCACGAAATAAGCCACATAGGTTGCAGCGGCTTAATAACTACCATAGTTTGTCTCCCACTCTGCTGAAGTGCAATGCGGATGGTGAGTTCGCTTCAATTTTGTGGTAACACCATCTGGGACACGGAGCCTCGGTGACAGCTGCCATGAGGGCAGAGAGAGAGAGGGAGGCGGGTATCAGCTTCAGGTCGCCTCAGCCTGGATGTGACAGAGCCATATGACCAGTGAAGCCCAAAACATTTACTATCTGGCATTTAGAGGACAAAGTTTGCCAGTCTGACAGAAAATCAGCTGGCTTCTGAAGTCTTTCCTTTTCTTTATTCAACGTGATTTCTGTAACACCATATGGCAAACACTGTTTTAAGTGTTTTACAAATATAAACTCCTTGAATCCTGATAATAACTCCGTGAGGGGGATATTATTATCCCCATCTCTCAGATCAGCAGATTGATGTCTAGAGGTGCTACATGAGGTGCAGTAAGGGTGCGGTCAGCCCAGGGTTCAAAACCAGGCGCTGGGATTCCAGAATCCTTGCTCTAACCACTGCCCTCTGCATGCCGTGAAAGCTCGCTGCGAAAACCCAGGCTTGAGGTGCTTGGGGGTGACGAGAGGTTGGAATGCATAGGGCTCATCAGCTCGCAGGGAAGCAGTGCTGGAAAAGGCTCAGAGAGCACTGGAGCCGACGCTCTTCCGTATCAGAGGACGGCTAGGCTTCTGGGGAAACTGAGGCCCAGGAAGCGAAGAGGGTGTTCAAACTTTCCCAGCAAGCTCCGGTTGCCCTAGCAGGTTAAAGGCTAGTGAGAGGTGGCCGGACCAAAGCTCCTAGATGACAACAACAAAGGCGTTTTCATTATGGAAACCGCAGGACAGACCCAAAAGGAGAGAGAACGGTTTTGTGGAACCCCTACGCCCCTTCCCCCAGGTGAATAATTGGCGACGTTTGGCCAATCTCATTTCACCTATCACCTGCCAACGATTTCAGAGTGGGGAGCGGACTTTCTAAAATAAATCCCGGACATCCTGTTACGTTACACACAAATACCCTAGTGTCAAATTCATTTTGGTGGAGGATTCGGGAGAGAAAGTGAGGCGTAGAGCAGTCCTCTGGGGCAGAGCCGGTCCCTGGGACCGGGGAGGGCACTGCTGTTTTCCACGACTGTCAGAGGAAGGTTTGCACACACCCATTCCTCCCTGGCCCTTGATTCCCTCCCCTGTGAGTAATGCCAGTGCCTGCCAGACTCAGGGCTCCCGGTGGGGGGGAAAAAAACACCTCGTGGAACGCTGTCAGCAACCAAGATGAAAAAAAAGTATCTTGAGTGGATCCCTTCTTCACAACCATCCTCCCTTTCCAAGAGCAGCCCCTGCCCGTGTGGGGCCTCTGTGCCCTGCTGGGTGGGTGTCCACATCAGCTGAGTCACGAGTATTGCCCCTATTATCTTATTTACCCGAGTTTGTCATTTTCCAGCAACGTGAGTCACCCCTTGAAAGGGAAACAGAGAGCCTGGGGAGATGAGCCTCTGGTCAAACCCTCACAGCCCCCCCTCTGGAAGCTGAATCTTTCCCTTTGAACTCTCAACTGAGCACCCAAAAGCGGGGCGGGGGGTGGGTGTGGCCGGTCGAGGGGCGTTTGGCCTCTTAGAAGGGCCGCTGGGCAGATGGTGTCAGACTTGGGTGGGGGGGCGGCTAGGTGGCCTTGTGTAATTCTGGAAGCTCTGTTCCCACTCTCCAAGCTGCCTGCTGGGTCTTCCCAGAGAGGGTGTCCTTTTCCATCACGCTGGAGTGGACCCTCCTGCAGCCCAGGAGAGAAAGGTGTCTACCCAGCATCCAAAGAAGCCCCCTCTTCTGGGGCAGCCAAGGTGGGAAGCAGGAGGAGGACCACTACCTCAGGCCCTGGAGCATGCCCATGCTTGGCCACCCCAGGCTTGATAATAGCAGCCACCCCTATACACGGTCGTCCCCCTGTGCCAGCCACAGGTGCTACACTAGGTCCCCTGTGAACAGACCAGTTTGGAAGAGAGCCAGGGAATCCTTTATGCCATCTTTTCCTGGGCCGGGACAGACACTGGGCTTCCCACTTCCTCTGTAGCACCCCCCGCCCCCCGTAACCTCTTCCTTAGGTGCATTTTCATACTGATTTTTAATTTAACAAATGCTCATACAGCACTATTCTGCTGTTAAAGCACTGTTTAAGTACTTTAGAACTATTAGCTTATTCTAACCTTCAGACTGACCCTTGGAGGCAAGTAACATTATCCTTGCTTTCCGGGTAAGGAAACTCAGGCACAGAGAGGTAATTGCCCGGGGTCCACAGCCAGCATCATAGAGAGTCTACTAGCCTCGCTCCAGAGTCTGGGTCGGGATCTCTAAGCTCTGTCTTCTCATTTAAGTCCTACAACCACCCAGCAAGGTAGGGATTATTCCCACCTACTCAGGACACTGAGACTCAGAGAGGTTAATTTTGCTCAAGGTCACACAGATATAAGTGACAAGATGACAATGGATTCGCTTTTGTCTGACCCCAAGCTGACCCAGACTGAACTAACAGCTCAGACTACAGAGGAAGAACATTCTACCTTGATGAGTGTACACAGCACGAGTCCTTTCCTTAAATCTCCTGTAGCCAATCAGGAACACCCTCTTCCCATTACCTGAATTCTTCTTTCTCTTCTTCCATTTTCTTTCTTTATCTCTACCTGTCACCGTGTTTGGACCCTCTACTTGGAAGGCGAATAGCAGTACTGATCACCAAGGGCATATTGTATTATCTTTGAGTATAATGGGAGTGCTGCTAATATTTTCTTCTTTTTTTTCCAAGGACAGCGGTTTACTGTGGCTCTTTGGTGCCCAGGAAGAGCCCTGCATCGGGAGGAAGACGGTGGAGGTACTGACTGTGGCTGTACCTCTTGCTTCTAAGAGGACTTGGACAAGTCATGTATCTTGTCTGATCTTCAGCATTAGCATGTAGCATTGGACAAGATCTAGGGTTGGTTGTTCAAATGTTTACATTTAGCTTCTTTTTTTTTTTTTAAGTTGCAGAATATGTTGGTTACAAGAAATCTTAAAAGTACCTCCAAATACAAAAGAAGTACCGTATTTGTTAATGTATCATGGTGGCCATGGAGGGCTCTGCCAAGCTTAAGTTTGGAAATCAATGCATTAGATAATAACAAACTGCATGATTATATGAAGCCAAGAGGATCAATATATTAGTTTCCTAGGTAAAAAAAATTACCACACATTTGATGGCTTAAAACAACTGAAATGCATTGTCTCACGGTTCTGGAGACCAGAAGTTCAAAACCAAAGTGTCGGCAAGGTCACACCCACTCCAAAGACCATACGGGAGAATCCCTCCTTGCCCCTTCCTGAACTTCTGGTGGCTCTGACAACCTTGGCATTCCTTGGCTTGTAGCTACATCACACCGATCTCTGCTTCTGTCTTCGCAGGGCCTCCTCCCCTGTGTTCTGTATCTTCTCTTTCGTCTCTTCCAAGGACACATGTCATCGGATTTAGGCCCCACCTGGATAATATAGGATGTTCTCCACCCAAGATGCTTAACTTACATGTGCAAAGACTCTTTTCCCAATAAGATCATAGTCACAGGTTCTAGGGATGTGGATGTGGATGTATGTATCATTTAGGGCCACCATTCAATCCGCTGCAATCGGTAATACCTTATAAGCATCTAGTATATACCAGGCATTGTGCGAAGCCTGCCAGACAACAGAGATACTTAAGATAAAAATGCTACTCCCTGGAAACCTCGAGGCTCATTTGAGAATCTCTGTTTAATTTCAGGCCTCCTCCCTCCCTTTATTCCTTGTAAAGGTAGTTTTATGGAGATATAATTTACATGCAGTAACCTTCACCCTGGTTAGGTATCCGCCTGATGAAACAGGCTTAGAGAGGTAAAATAATTTGCTCCAGAATACACAGGGAGGAAGTGGCAGAATCTGGGAGTTGAGCCTATGTTCCCTATCACCAGGGCTTGCATATCAAACCAGCGGTCTCCATGGTCTCTACTCTTTCTTTGGGTGCTTCCACCTCCTCCCCTGTCAGATGAAAAGCCTGGCAAGATGCTTTCTAGAGGATCTGAGAGCTCTGACATTGGAAACTGTCATAGTGAAGTGCAGAGAAGCACTCTTTATTCAAAGGAACCCTTCAGGACGAGGAGAATCTTCCTGAGATGGAAATTTGTATGCCTTCCAGAAGCATTTGGCTGATTTGTGTCTATGTGCTGGTTAAATGGATTTACAGCTCATGATATCTCATTTCAATTTAACTAATTCTCACAAAATGGACAAGTGATTTAAGTGGTTCCGTGAAGGAACTGCAAGCTGAAGATAATATTAATGAGGCAAACCCGAGGGACCTGCCGGCGGATGGCCGGCTGGATGCTTCTGTAACTCCTGGTGCTTTTTGCCGCTTTTCAGCGAATGACTGGATAAAAATAATGGCAGTCTAATTACATCAATCACAGCATTGGTTGAAAGACTTAAAAAATTATTGAGAAGACTATTTGAAATATGGCCTTTCATCCACTGTGGTTAATGATGAGTCTCTTCTTTGCATCTTGACATAACTGATGAGGGTATGAAGCCATTGCAATTAGCAAGACATTAAGAATTTTTTTCCCCAGCTGGTTAAAGGCATGATACTCAATCCAGGCCTTTACAGATTTTGGTTAAAACTCATAATTTTGAATTTACTACTTAAGAGCAAAAGTGGGAGGCCATAATCCATTGGTCAAACGCTTGCACCCCTTGCTATGGTAAAAAGGGCTGAAGAAATACCTGAAAACTACCTAGGGACACATTAAAATGGATTCCGTAGTCTTTAAATATTGTTGCAAGATTCATAGACCTTGCTGCTGAAGAGTTGAAGGGACATCAAACAAATAATTCAGTGTGAGAGATTTGGTATGCAATTGGTGGAAAGTACAATATTTCCAGCACGTTTCAGCTTATGCTGTTTCTAGATTGCTCATGTCAGTCATGAAACACATTGGAGGGCCCTTTGTTATGAGCTCTTTAAGAAAAGATGTGCCAGAAAAAATTATGTTCTCAACAGTAACTAAATTTCTTTTTTTTTTAATTTTAAATGTTTTTATTTATTTTTGAGACAGAGAGAGAGCATGAGCAGGGGAGGGGCAGGGAGAGGGGGAGACACAGAATCTGAAGCAGCCTCCAGGCTCTGAGCCGTCAGCACAGAGCCTGACATGGGGCTTGAACTCAGAGTGTGAGATCATGACCTGAGCTGAAGCCGGACGCTCAACCGACTGAGCCATCCAGGCGCCCCAATAAATGAATTTCTTAACAAAAGCAATACTTTGGGTATGTATGTCGATTAGAGTGGAAAAAAAATTTCATGAGCTAGCACCCTATGTGAAATTTATTTACTGCTTTGTCCACAGCAAGCTATGTAAGCCAGGAAGTTTAAGCCGCAAAAGTACAGAGCACAACAGGCTCTCATTGATGTGGATCATTACATAGAGGCAAGAAGTTTAAAATATGGCAGAATCTTTATAACACTTTGTAATTAGATAGGAACTTCGCCCGGAAATATTTTATTCAAGAAGGGATTCCCTTATTCTCTTCTGGCCAAGTGTTTGGAATGGCGAGTGAACAAATTCAAGGGTTCAAATTATTTGATCTTTTCCAGGCTGACAGGTAGCTGTCAGGAGTGAGCGATAGCAGGTACATTTGAAAAAAAAAACACAAACAGTGCACTTAAGTTGTCCCCACAGGGTAGATGTCACCACTTAATAACGAGACAGTAACTGCCTTCCGAAGAAACGAGTAAGCTGTGGTGAGATGCCATCGTACGTATGTGCACCAAAATGGCCAAAATGAAAAAAGATGGACAATACCAAGAGGAGGTGAGAATGTGGAGCGCTCAGACCTCCAACCTTGGCCGGAATGCAAATTCTCGGAACCAGTCAGGCAACTGTTCGGCACTGTCTAAAAAGCAGAACATAAGCAAACCCAGTGACCCAGCAATTCCACTGCAGGCATATACCTGATGGAAATTCAAACACGCTCTTGGAAAAGGCAGGCTTTGCGATGCGCATAGCAACACTATTTCTAATATACGAACGCTGAAATTTATCCAACGTCCCATCAAAAGCAAAATGGATCAACTTATTGTGCATTGGCAGGAGACAATCCCCTACGTGATGAGAATAAGTGATCCATGACAACTTCAGTGGTATGGATGAATCTCACAAATAAAGTTTTGAGCAAAATGAGCCCGACACACAAAAAGGTGCCTCCTGTATGATTTCACTCACATGAAGTTTAAAGAAACACAACAGGGGCGCCTGGGTGGCGCAGTCGGTTAAGCGTCCGACTTCAGCCAGGTCACGATCTCGCGGTCTGGGAGTTCGAGCCCCGCGTCGGGCTCTGGGCTGATGGCTCAGAGCCTGGAGCCTGTTTCCGATTCTGTGTCTCCCTCTCTCTCTGCCCCTCCCCCGTTCATGCTCTGTCTCTCTCTGTCCCAAAAATAAATAAAAAACGTTGAAAAAAAATTTTTTTTAAAAAAATAAAGAAATAAAGAAACACAACAAACAGGCGAAATGAATCTGAAAGCTAGGATAGTGGTTACCTTGGCCATGGAAATAACTGGAAAGGGCACAAAAGAGCTTTTGATAATGTGACTGCAGATAATGTTCTCTTTCTTGTTCTGTGTCTTTAGCTGGGTGTGCTCAGTTAAATACAAATTCATTCATCTGTACACTTGTGTACATTTTCCTGTATGCATGTTGTTCTTGAATACAAAGGAAAAAATGATACTTTTCCCATGAAGACAGTGTTTGAGCCCTGAGGATGTGAAACATTTCCAGTGGTAGTATTGTTAAAAATGATGTGTTATAACTGAGATCTGTGTTCCTGGAAGGACGGAAACAGAATATTCTAGCCTGTTTTAAGTTTCCAAAGGTAACGTTATTGAATGTTCAACTAGTTTTTTTTTTCTTTTTAATTCCAATAAATCGTGGGGAGAATGGATTGTTATCAGGGAGTTTAGAGATGTACTAGCCAAATTTCACCAAAAACCTTTGCATAACTGGTAGATGGAATGGAAAAATGAGTATTATGACTAAGGTAACAATGCTGTGCTTCTTTCGTTTGAATTTACATGTCTCTTCCAGTAATGACAGGCACTAAAAGCAAGTGTCAGAACAAACTGAATTTAGGACCAAACCATTAATCACTATGTCATGCAGATTAATCCAAGACTGAAAAAACTGAGGAAAGCATATTCAAAATCATATTGGTCTCACTAAAAGAATTTTTATTATATCCATAATTTTTCACGAAAGCAAAGAAGTTCTTAAGAGTCGCTAAATAAAATAAAAATTAATAAAAATTCTTTAATTCATCTTGATTTCAACCTTTTAAATTGACATTTTATGTATATTTTATAATATTGATAATATATTAGAATAATAATATGTATAGATAAATTAAAAATATACATGCATGCACTGAAAGTCTGTGCTTGAAGTTTCATTGTTAATAGGGTGCTCAATCAGAAAAAAGCTCAGAGACGGTTGGTCTCCACCAGCAGTTAGCCATTAGAAACAGGTTATTTTAATTGATATGGGTGAGGAACCAAAGAGATGAAGTACTGAATTCTCAACGTGCCGCTTACTGCCAAAATGTGTCAAAATCTGTGATTCTGAGCAGTCAATGTACCTGGATCTGGGTGTTCTCGTTAGTAGAACAGAAAGTTAGCCCCTGTTGGAAAAAGTTTGTCCAGGTAATTAAATGAGTCAATATACGTAAATTTCTTAATACCTTGAGTGGCTTATGGAGGTTTAATCAATAGTCACTTCTACTGTCACATAGTCATTTACTAGTGTTTTCCAAACTTGCCTCATGATAAGGATCTTCTGCATGCTTAGGAAAATGCTTGGGTCTACCTCAGATTTTCTGAATTAAAATCTTCATGGGTAGGACCTTGGAGGTTGTATCTTTAAAAGGCAATTTTTATGGCCAAGCAAGTTTGAGAAAGACTGATTTACAAGGTGCTGAAGCTCTCTTCCCTTTAGTGATTAGCTCCATGCATGAGTCTTACCTCATAAGAGCCAGAAACTCTCATAGGACCATCTCTGTCCTGCACAGCGTCCAGCAGAGAGCTCTATCACCCACTGGGTGGAGAAGGCCAAGGTGAGAGCTCCATGTCTGGGCTGATAAACAAAAAATGGGTCCTAGTTGGACCCATTGGACCCACTGGAGAGACTGGGAGAGGCAACAGGCTGACATGTCTGCAGGAGAGGGGCAGTGTGAAGAAGTAGGAGGAACTTCCCCCTTGGGCTTGGGCTCAGAAGTAGGACTAGTTCCTTGGGGGGCTAAGTGGGAGATGCTGGAGGGAAAGCATGAGGCCTAGGCACACCGGGAAGGCTCTGAGTCCTAAGTCCTACGTCCAAGGTGGGAGCTGGCCACAACTGACCGATAAAATTAGACGGGTCCAGGATGGGATAGACATGGTGCTTTACGTTTGACCTTGTTGATGAAGATCCACACATTCCATTCCCATTGACTTAGGAGAGACTGGTCCTTGAGATGGAGGCTTGTCCTGTGCATGAGGATCGAGCAGGCTAGAAGCATAGGAGGTGCCTGCTTATTCAGGCTGGCCTATACTCGGTGCTTAATAAATGCATGCACATTCAGCATGCAGTTGGGTAATCCCACTGAATCGTCTCTTGTCATTTTGTCTTCTGTGCATCCAATTTTCTTCCCCGTTCTTCTCCCTGCCTCCGCAAGGAAGACTGTCCCGGGTGGGCAGCACTCTCTCCCTGTGTTTGCTCTTCCCTAGCACAGACGCTCTGCTGTGTCCTGACAGCCCTGAGTTGCCCTCAATTTGAAGGTGTGGATAATTAAGCTAATGAACACTTTTCCACTGGCTGCTGAAAGCCTCATTAATCTACACACATGTTGCCACAGGCAAATTATGGCGTCAAGGGTGGGAGGATCAACAAAAATAACTTCAGAAATTCATTAATCAGACTTAGTCAAGCTCGCTGTTTGGAACGGGGAGTTCTTATCCAGCCGTGGCCAGAGGATCAGATTTTTTTTTTTTTCCCAGCTACATGAAAGGGACTTCTTAAGCAATATTTCGGAACATCTAGGTTATTGTACTGGTATTTATGACTCTAGTGGTTGATGCTAATGAAATCTGTCCGAAGACTTCCGTGTGGAGGATTCGAGAAATGCTGAGTGGATGGTCAGGTTTCCAAGCACGCAAGAGGGAAAATATGATCACGAGATCACACGTAAAAACATACCTAGCTCTGATGGAAGTGGTTCAGGCCACCAAATAGTCATTTTCTCCCCAGCATTTCACAGGTGTCCTTGGAGTCATTTGGAGCTGGTGACTCCTTCCTGTTAATGGATGGTGAGCAGGGGCAAGATCTGGCATGCCTCCATGGCCGACTCAGAGCCCACCGTTCTAGATGGCAAACTAACAAGATGGGGAACTGCTTGACCCATATGGGATTCACAGGCATGAAGAATAAAGTATATGATAAGCCATGGAGATCTCTTACTTATCTGTTAATCAGCAGAGTCTGTTGCCTCCTGGTCTATTCGCCAACCACTTAAGGCTAAGGGTTGTTTTTTTTTCGAATATGTTGATTAGATTAGTTGTCTCATATCCTCATGAGCAGAGAGTCTGGATTGCAGCATGGCCTTCAACAGGCTCTTCTATGGATAAGTTGGGGTCTTTTTCAGACATTTGGGGTCATGGGTGCCGGATGATAAAATAGTTACATGGATTCTAAGCTTCCTGAATAACCATTTACCCAAAAAGTGCTCATTAGCAAATTAACGTGAGCCTCAGGAGAGAATCTCTACTCAATGTTGTTCAACAGTTTAATCGGTGACTTGGGTGTGCCACTGAGAAGGGAAACACACTGAGGGTCTTGACCGACAGAGTCAGAACTCAAACTCTGGCAGTCGAGAACAATGGGCTTCATGTGACACGATGGGAGAAAAGCATCACATATGAATATGAGACATGAGATTTGAACAATAGCATCACAGGAGAGGAGGCGTGAATTTGAAGAGCATTTTGAAAATAGCTGTGAGTAGGCTAGTAACCAGGGCTCGAGACCAACTAAGGGTCCTCTAAGCTCTAATCTCTTATTCCCCAATACTCTCTCTACCTACAGACCTATTTAGGAGAGTGGAAAGTGGGTGAAATGGGGAGAGAAAAGAGAAAGAACACATGGTCTGGGATTCAGTTGACAAGTCTCCAAATCCTTTAATAAATTTGAATCCAGGCCCTTCAAAGTTGGCATTGAAAGGAGAATCTTCATGAAGAATCTTCGTGACTGATCTTAGGGGACATGGATTTGATTTATTATTTTTTTTATTTAAAAAAATTTTTTTTTTCAACGTTTATTTATTTTTGGGACAGAGAGAGACAGAGCATGAACGGGGGAGGGGCAGAGAGAGAGGGAGACACAGAATCGGAAACAGGCTCCAGGCTCCGAGCCATCAGCCCAGAGCCTGACACGGGGCTCGAACTCACGGACCGCGAGATCGTGACCTGGCTGAAGTCAGACGCTTAACCGACTGTGCCACCCAGGCGCCCCGGATTTGATTTATTAAGATGGCCAGGAGCTCCTCTCACTGCTTGAGGTAATGCGAGACCACAAGCCCGAAGTTACTTTTGGGGACTTAGGAAATCTCCTTTGTACATCAAAGTTACACCAACTCAGAAGCTCTGTAAACACAAAGAGGATCTGAATTCGTTGGAGGTCCTGACCCTGGTTGAAGTTTCTGGTGGCTTTCCTCAGTCACTGTTGTTTAGTGACACTCTATCTTGGACAAATACAATAGTAATAAAGAACTAGGATCTTGGGCTTTTTTTCCCTTAGAATTCTAAAGGTCACATTTCCCTCTTCCATGCGCTTACAGTGTTTGATGTTGTGGTGGTCATGCCCCATTGAGAAGAAAGCATTCTCTTAGAAAAGGTGTGAAGAATCGGGAACCAAAGCACAGTGTCCCTGTCTCCCTGGGCTCCACAACTGGGGCCAGCGACTAAGTGTGCACACAGGTTTGAAAAATGAGCTCAGAGGTGGACAGAGAAATTCTAGATTGCAAATACAATAACCCACAACAAAACCAGACCGCCTCCAAAATATCATCAACCTACAAAACACCAGGAAAATAAACCTCTCAGTCAGAGACACAGTGAAAGGTGATCGTCCTAATTCTTCAGTGAAATTTGGCACGGCCGGTTGAGTCCCAGTATAAAGGCAACCCATTGGTCAGGAGAATTTTGGAAGGCCATTGGTTCCCTTTTGTGTTCAAATGACGGGCATTGATGGAAGGAAGATGTTTCCCCTTGTAATGGAGATGCTTGGGAAAATTCTCAAATGGGTGGAGCCCATGGCAATGTCTTGGAAGGGTTAGGATGTGTTTTTCCTTCTTGTGGACCCCAGGTGAGATGAGAGGTCATGGCCATCGCTCTGCAGCCAGGAATGTCAAGTCTATAGCACCATTTCCTGAAGACTGGCTGTGTCCCTGCCCACACCAGGGGCTAATGAATACCAGACAGGGAGCCCTGGCTTAAGGCCCTTCTGTTCAGGAATGCTGCTTGCTTCCTGCCTCTAGATTGAGGCAAAAGCATCCCTTTTGTTTTCCAAATTGGATGAAAGAAGATTGTGATTGGATTTTTCATGGGCCCACAATTTATGCTTCAGGAACGTGACTGAACGATTATGCCCTCTATCTCCCCCCTCCCCCTCCCCCCACGCTATGCCTTTGCTGGAGCATGTGCAGTAATCCCTTTATATCCTCCTCGGCAAACTGCAGGCAAGCCCTATCCCCCCCCATCCTGGGGGGGCCCAGGGCCAGGCATTGCTGGGGTTCAGGATTGCACAGGCATCGAGTACCATGCCTTTAGCAAGAGGGCTAGAAGCAGTGTGGGAAATATTAAGCACTGCATTTGAGAGGGAGCAAGGGGCATGTGACATGTGTGACAGGTACCCTTTGCATGGTGTTCTAGTATTTTCCTTTCCAAGATTGGGGACCTTACAAAAGCTACTTAAATGGGTAAACAGAGCAGCCTGAATGGTATGCCTTGCAAGCAGAGCAAGGGATTGTGGCCATGCCCTTCACCTTGGGTCTTCAGTGGGGTCAGTGTGATGTACTTGTCATGCTTGTGTTCTTACTTCAGTTCTGCCCCTTCCCTTTGGGCATTATTGCCTTTAACCTCACTTTCCTTACCTGTAAAATGGGAATGCTATCAAGGAGGGGGTGCTGTTGAGAACATCGTCTGTTGTTATATATATGAAGCACCTTGCATGGCCCCTGCATGTGGCTGACACTCTCTTTCTCTCACTCCTGGCTGCGAAGATTTGTTCTATCCTGCTCCGTGCAAATGTATGGAGTTTGAACTTGAAGAAATTAAGAAAGTTAGGGATGTACAGCCTCCTCCTTTTACAAGTGAGGAGAGACCGAGGTCCGAGAAGTTAAGCCGTGTTCCCAATGTCATGACACTCAGGTCTTGACTTTTTATCTAGCGATTGTTTTATGGTTTGATCTTCTCCTGAGATTGTAGAAGCCACTAACGCGTCAGTGTTTGTGAGCAAGACAATCGTACAAAGTAGAAAAGACCAATCAGAAGTATTTGTCCACGTTCAAGCATAGCTATGTGCATGCCCGGTGGTGAGGCTGATGATGGGTTGTCAGTAAATTAATTGCTGAAGATGCCTCAGAAGCATGACTTCCTGGGGACAAAAGCAGACAGGGAAACTTCTGGGTACTCCTTAGGGCTGGGCAATAGTGCAGAAGACACAAAGAATGTTAACAAGGCAGTTAAGAGTTACCCGGGGGCGGGGGAGGCGGTATTCCCTAGGGAGATGGGGCCGGCCCCTGGTTCTGCACAAATGTGTATTAGCAGTTGAACACGGGTGACGTCCTTCAAAGTAACCAATATGCTCCACCACCCTCATATTAATCCAGTTGGGCCTGGGATAGATGGGATATTTCAGCTAACTAAGACATCCTGACTCACTGAGAGTCACCCTGGTGAACATAGGTGCTTATACAATTCCAAGGATTCCACTCCTGATTTAGTATTTTTTGGATGATTCAGAAAGTCTTCCAGGAGGTAAATGTGTCTCTAAGGTCACGACAGTGAGCACTTGTCCTAGTGGGTGGTCCATAGAGGGAGCAGGTGTACATAGATAGGCAGACCTTACCAAGGGTAGGCTCTGAAGTTCACTGGATCGAGGTCTAGGATGCTCGTTATTACATCTCCATTGGAATGACAACTCCCATTTGAGCATGCTCTTTACAAACCATGCCACTGTGAGATTGTCAAAGCATGCACTGTAAGCCCCACTTTATTATTAAAAAAAATTTTTTTTAATGTTTATTTTTGAGAGAGACAGAGTGTGAGTGGGGGAGGGGCAGAGAGAGAGAGGGAGACACAGAATCTGAAGCAGACTCCAAGCTCTGAGCTGTCAGCACAGAGCCTAACTTGGAGCTCGAACTCTGGAATGGCGAGATGGTGACCTAGGCTGAAGTCGGACGCTTAACCGGCTGAGCCACCCAGGTGTCCCATGTTAGTCCCACTTTAAATGAGGAATCTGAGGTGAAGTGCTTTGCTCAAGTTCATGGGGTGGGAAAACATCTCATCTGGGACAACCAGCAGGATCTCTTGACTCCTGATCCAGGGCTCATCCTCATGCCTTGTGATGCCTTTGACAAATGCAGAGGGCTATTTGGATCCCGTGAAGTATCCAGGCAACAGATACGATCTACTTAAGTCTGTGGATCTGTTTTAGAACCCCGCAGCCATCCCTTAAGTAGAGTCTCTAATGAAAGCCCCAACAGTATTCACAATAAAAGTGAAAAAGCTTAACATTTAAAAATTACAGTAATACAGGGGCGCCTGGGTGGCTCAGTCCGTTGAGCGACCTACTTCGGCTCAGGTCATGATCTCACGTTTTGTGAGTCCGAGCCCCACGTCGGGCTCTGTGCTGACGGCTCCGAGCCTGGAGCCTGCTTCGGATTCTGTGTCTCCATCTGTCTCTGCTCCTCCCCCACTCATGCTCTGTCTCTCTCTGTCTCAGAAATAAATATTAAAAAAAATTTTAATTACAATAATACAGATTTATTGTTGAAATTTTAATAGTCACATATATGCACAAACATACTTATAAAATTCAAATCACATGTAATTCTTTTTTTTTTTTAATATTTATTTATTTGTGGGAGAACATCAGAGCATGAGCAGGGGAGGGGCAGAGAGAGGGGGACAGAAGATCTGAAGCAGGTTCTGTGCTAACAGCAGTGAGCCCGACGCAGGGCTCGAACTCACAAACCATGAGATCATGGCCTGAGCTGAAGTTGGATGCTTAACCAACCGAGCCACTGAGGCACCCCAAGTCACATGCAATTCTATCATCCAAATGATCCACATACTTCTGCAGTATTTCTAATTTTTCCTTAAGTGTAGAATTCTGTTTCTTTTTATATCTCTGTGATTGTGTTTATTATTTTGCATTCTGAAGCTTCATTTATTTCTGATGACCTTTTCTTCATATGATTAAATATCTTTAGATATATTTTTAATGACTGCATCATGTAGGTATGCCATAGCCTCTCTAACTCAATTCCCGATTTTGAATGTTTAGATTATTTACACTTTTTGGTAATATAAATTACACTGTTGCAAATGATGTCACTTACAGATCTCTCCATATAATTTTATAGAACTCTTTATATAACTGTCTTATTACCGGCTTTAGACAAATTCCTGAAAGAAGCATTTTGAAGCTTCTTTATACATCTTCCTGGAGAAAGTTTTGAACCTTGTCCGTAGCTCCTGAGCTCTCCTGCCCTTCATCTTGATGCCTGCCATGCTCTTGACCTCCTTACAGGTCATGACCTTTGTCAGTCTGGGTCATAACTCTCTCAGCCAAATGCGCCCTATTCTCTGGACCCTTCTCTTCACTTTCTGGTGGGGAACTGGACAAGAAGGGGAAACGGGACTCCTTCTGGAACACCCCCCCCCCCACCTATTAATTTCACGACACTTTATGAAACACCCACTGTAAGGCTGTAATACTCTCCAGAAACTTTGTTCCCATCCCAGCAGGGGAACAACACAGGGAACCTCCTGCCCTGCGTGCATCTCTGTCCAGGGCAAACACCCCATCTGTGGGGAGGCATCACTTTCCTTCTTGCTACAGCACCTTGTTTGCTCAATAGGCGCTTAATAGCTCAGCCTCTTAATAGCCCTTTCTATCAATTTCCCCATCTGCAGAATGGGGACTGTGATTCTGGGCTGACAGGGTGGTGCCGTGAGCATTAATGAATGTTTTGAGGCACGTTGAGATCTGCAGATAAAGAAGCACGGAGTGCTAATGAGGTTACTATTGAGCAACCTGCTTTGTTTCCCACAGAGGAGGGATCAGTTCCTAATCCCCGGGCAGACAGTGTCTCCAGGCTGCTTCCCCAAGAATCCAAACAGTGGATTCCCAAGGAAATTCTTTCTTCCTAGCTGTATGCGGCTCTCAGCTCAATGGGAAAACTCAAAATTCCATCGGAAGCAACTCCAAAATAATTCCCGAGTCAGTCTGTCTGTCCAGAGACAGCACCACGTGGGCGCGGCCCCTGAGCCATCTCTGGAGGGATGTTTGCCTAAGCGGAGAATGTTCACCTGCTGAAGATACTCAGACGACTTTAGACGCGTTACGGATGAACTTTCAATGACTTTTCACCGTTGTGCTTGGATTTTGGTGGTTATTTTCTGCTTGTAGCAAGCGATACGTGTTTAAAAACATTAGTCATAGTAAGAATACCTACCTGTTATAAGTGCTTATGATGTACCACGTATCGTGGCAAGTGCTTTACAGGGAGTAAACCAGTTAATCATCACAATAGCCTTGTGATGTAGCTCCTCTTGTTACCCCCTTTGGACACACGGCGTTTGGGGACACAGATACTTTAAATAGCCTGTCTAAACTTACACAGCCGGGAAGCAACAGAGATGGGATTTCAATCAGGCAGTTTTGGCTCTGGGGCCCATCACACTCCTGTTAAATGCCTGTCATGTTTCCTTCCAATATATTTGCGTTTAAGGTACTCATATGAAATATGTTTTAAAAATAGATTTATTTAATGTTATGAAAGCATGTGGTTAGGAATAAAAAATGGTGAATAAAAAAATTAGTTTGGGGCCCCTGGGTGGCTCGGTCTGTTAAGTGTTGGACTCTTGATTTTGGCTCAGGTCGTCATTTCCTGGTTTGGGTTGGAGCCCTTCATCAGGGTGTGTGCCGACAGTGCGGAGCCTGCTTGGGATTCTCCCTCTCTCTGCCCTTCCCCCACTCTCTCTGTCTCTCAAGAATAAATAAATCAAGCAATTAGTTAAATACTGAGACGGTAGGAGGATTTGACAGACCCCGATGATGGAATCAAATGACCCAGGGGCAGTGTCCCTCAGAGGGTGGTCTGGTGACCACCTGTGTTGGCATGCCCCATAAGCGGGTTAAAAATCCAGATTTACGGAATCGGAATCTCTATGGGTGGAGCCCCAGAATCTCCATTTATAGCAAATTTGTCAGAGCATCCCTATATATCACAAAGCATTCCTATCGCCCACACCCCAAACCCCTACCCATCAGCAACTACAGGAATCTTGATTGTCTGGCTGTTCCACTGGGCTGTCACTTCTTTGGCCTCATGTCAGGGAAAGCCATAGGTGAAGGGGCAGAGAGCTACAGCATAGGAAGCATCTACTGTGTTTGGGCCTGTGCTGGGTTTGTACCTAATCCTCACAGTTTCCAGATAAATAAACTGAAACTGACAGAGGTTAAGTGACTTGGTAACTGGTGGGGCCAGGAGTCAGCCCTGGGAGCGTGGGGTTTTTCCACTGTGCCTCTTCCGTCACCCCAGCCCATTGAGGCCAGACCTTTACGGTCAGTGGATCCCATAGACCAACTGGAAGATGCCAAGTCAAGAAAGTGAGCTTGTATTTGGATAACTACACTAAGTGGTGTATCCAGCACTTAGTGCTAGAATTTCAAAGAGGCAGTATCTAGGTCAAGGAAATGTGTCTCCTACTACTTGTACCCAGTGTTGGGTGAGAGGCTCATGGCTACAAGAAAGAGGACAGTAGATGCCACTTATTAGCTGTTGGTTTTGACAAGTTAGTCAAAACTTTAAAACCCACTTGTCTTCACCAGAACCACAGTAGATCTAATCTCTGATGGTTATATTCAGCGTTAAATAGGCTAGTGAATGTTGAGTGCCTGACACTCTATGGATGGTCACGGCTGGAGAGCCAGGCTGCGAACTCAGGGAGACTGGACAGCAACAACCACAGCCAAGGTCAGCCCTGGACAGCACCACCAGGATGTTGCCGCTGGTGCTGTGGGCAACTCCTCTGACTTCATGCTATTGCTGGGCTCTTGACACAACTACATCCTTGAAAAAAAGACGAAGCCTTTCCTGCATCTTTGTTCCAGCATCAGAGTTCTAGACAGACGGACTTGGTCCTTGCCATTGGTCCTTGCCAATGTCGTAGATTCGACAGATGAAGTATTATCTCTCTTTAGGGGCTTCCAAAGTGTGAGGTGACTGTGGGAAGTTCTAATCCCATGGAATTCTCCTCAAAAGGCAGGAAAGGCAGGGTTGATTTTTGAGAAGAAGGAAGAGAGAGAGGGAGAGGGTGAGGAAGAGAGAGAGAGAGATCCACTATATTTCATAAAGCTCACAAAGTGTTTTTATGTTGTCCAAATTTGCATAATGGAATCGAGGGTGAAGGCTGGTAGGAAGTGGTCAAGCCAACTCCTAGTGAGGATCTGGGTGTTGAGTGCCTGAGGGACTAGATATATTAATTTACTTGTTTATTTGTTCCTTTATTTACTGAGCATATATTGAGTTCACCATGTTTGGGGGTCTAGTCCCGGGCTCCAGGAACATGCTGGTGAATACGACAAAGTTCTTGTCCTGGAGGAGGTCTTAGACTAGTGACATTCAAACATGGAATCCCAAGAGGCAGGAACAGGATCGAGGAGAGGAGACAGCCTGAGCCCAGGAACTGTACTAGGACAGGAATTGACAGATGACGCTTTTGGCCTCTATCTCCTGGGGGTGAGGTGACTGGCTCAAGTTCTATGACTAGCCAATCATTGACCAGGAACTCCAGCAGAAGCCTTCCAGTGCGTGTTCTGAGGCCTTCTGTAACCCTGGGTGCAGCTCTATGCAAGCTGGAGGGGGAGACAATAATCTAGAGCGAGGGGTTGCTGGTCAGCTTTGGGGTCCTGCCTGTTCTACTCGCTAGCTAGGTGACACTCATTGGTTTAGAGTCATGTAATTTCAAGACCTAATCTTCTACCTATACAATGTGAATGGTAAGATTTCCTTCCCAGAACTACTATGAGGACTAACTGGCAACACACTCAAAGAACAAAAGTGCCCTTGATAATGGTAGACACACCGAGTGCTTAGTAAACGGTAGCTACATAGAATGAAGCTGAGATAGGGTGATTGCCTTCAAGGAACTCACTCTTTACCCAAAGGTGATGGGGGGGGGGGGTGGGGAATAGGACGGGAGAGTAGAATGTACCCAGGTGTGAAAGAGAAGAAATAAGCACAAGTCTCTTCATTGGGTTGGTTATAAGTAGGATCAGAATTCGGAGAAAAGAAGAGCCCAGTGTGGCCACAAGGCAAAGGCTTTCTGGAAGGGCCAAGGGGGTAGCGAGGGTGCTGCTTTTGTTCTATAACTGGACTCCATGGGTTCATATCTGAAGTCTATCCCGCTTATTAGCTCTGCGTTCTTAGGCAAGGAAGTTGTTGAATCTCATTAAGCCTCAGTCTCCTTTGCTGTAAAATGGGTGTAACAGTACCTACTCATGGGGTAGTTCTGAGAATGAAATGAGCTAATCCACATAAAGTGCTTAGTGCAGTGTCTGGCACTTAGTAGTCATGCCATGACTACTATTCCCATTGAACCGAGCCTTGAACAATGAGTGTACAAAACTTACCTCACCATTGTTGTCGTAAGGATTAAGTGACACAATTTATGTTAGGCAACTAGCAGAATGTCTGGTCCACAGCAGACATTCCTTAAATGCCCTTGCCCTCAATGGTAAGAGCAATGCCTCATATTTCCCTGTATCTCACGTGGCCCCTAACACAAGTGTCTGGCCTGAGGTTAGTGTGAATATGAGGAGGCTGGCTGGGAGGTAGACAACACAGTCAGAGACTAAAAGGAGGCCATTCTAAATATGGGAAATGGCATGATTGAGAACAAAGCAGTGGGAAATAGGCCAGATCCCCAAGGAACCTAAGAACCCCCCTCCGTAGTTTAGCTCAATTAGGTCCCCTTTGTCTCCCCCTGGAGGCCATCAAAAGCACACAAAGTGGACTTCTTGGGGAAGGGAGTCTGCGGCTTAGATGAGAATCAACCATCGTAGCCCTCCCCTGAAGATCCCGAGAAGTTGTGCTTTGGCTGTGATTCAGCCCCACAGAATGATTCATGACCTGTCTCAGCAGTACTGACTTGCTCTTGGTGACATTTCCCCAGTAATAACAAATAGTCACCTAAGAACCAGCCCTGAAACTCAAGAATTAAGAGCTGTTATTTGATCTCTTCTCGCTTTAGCCACACAAATCCTTTGGGACTCTGCCCTTTGACCTCCTCCTTCAGGAACGACTGTGCCAGATGGTCTCCTCTTTCCTGCGTCCTTTTGGGCAATTAATCATGTAACGATGACAACAATATTTTGGATGCTTACTCCGTGGCAGGCAATGTTCTAAACTCTCTAAACATCTGGCTCACTCAGTCCCTCAAACAACCCCATAGGTTTGTCCCCTTTGACCCCAATATTTCAGATGAGGCACAGTGAGGGATGTGACTTGCCAGAAGTGACATGGCTGATGTTCGGCAGAGCCAGGTTCCAAACCCAAGTGATCTGGCTGCCGAGACCATGCTCCCAACTGCTGCCATCGTCAGTCTCCCGTGTCACAGGTACGCCTGGTGACAAATCCTGGCCCACTGTCCAGTATCCCTGGGTTTTTGAGGCATAAAGGCCTTGACTCTCCAACTTGGGGTTAGCTGGTATAGGGCAGGTTCTCACAGTTTCCCAACCATAAAATCACGGGGGGAAATGGCTTTAAAAGCACATCATTGGAAGCCACACTCAGAGCTTCTGATTCTGCCAGTCTGGGTTGGGCCCAGGAATCTGCACTGCACAGGGTGGTGATCTCTGGTGTAGCACAAAGAACACAGGTTTGGGGACCGAATCTTTTAGTTCCAGTTCTCAGATCGTTGACAGATCACTTTTAGCCTCCCTGTGCCTTTGCTTCCTTGTCTGCAGAATAGGGATGATAGCCCCCACCTCACTGTAGTTGTTGTAAGGATTAAATATGTGACTCATGCTAGACATCCAGCCCGGTGTCTGATACGCAGCAAGAATTTCTTAAATGAGCTGGCCTTTGAAGGTTGGGGCAGCACTTCCTGTTTCTTGGTATCTCCGGTGGCCCCCAGCACAGGGAGGGTGGTGTCAGCTGGGAGGCTGACTGTCACACATGCCATGCAAAAGTGGGACTTTTGGGGTCAGGAATAGACACCTTCTCCTGAGCAAAGCAGGACAAGGGGGACACGGACTTGGTATAAGCCTTGGTCCAATTAGGGCAAACCTCAGTATCTCATGTGAGCCGGGTAGATAAACATGCCTTCCTTCCACAAATGTTGTTGGGAGAATCCTCACATGAGATTGTATGTGAGGGAGGTGTGTTTGGTTTCTCCAAACATCATCCTTCTTATTACCTAGACCACTTCTACATGGGGACTCAGCCAAATTCCAGCCAGACCACGGGCAGAGTGGGTGAGCAGGTCCAGAAGAGGTGAGTTGGGTTCTGGATTTCTGGAAGGCAGCTCCCAGGGGGCAGGGCAGGGCAGGGACGACTCTCAGCGACTGCAAAGCTGTGTCCAAATACGCCGAAGAAGGGGACGCTTCAGTTCTGATGTAGAAGAAAAGACGGGAACATCTTGGGGGTGGGGGGTGCTATGAACATTCTATGTGACCTCTGGGGTTGACGTAGCAGGGGAATTGAGATTCTCCATTCATTTTGGGGGCGAGCAAGGAGGCAGCAAGCTTGGACCTCGTGTTGTCTCTAAAAACTGGAATTAATAACACTTACTTCTCTTTTGCTTGAGCCGCCTCTCCCTCTTCCTGCTTTGAGCCTGTGGATATTTTCTCACTTTCTGTCTGTAAAGCCCGTCTGTCTCATTACTCACCAGCAATGACCCCAAATGCAGAAACTGCCCCTGTGAAAAACCACTGGGGAGCCCACAGCAGTCCTACGTCATCCTCTGAGTCACCCTGGAAAGTGAAACCTGGGGTTGCTGCATTGTCCTGAAGGCCGGCAGTGTTCTCCTGGGGCGATGGCTCCCCCCAGGCGCTGCCCTGTGATTTGCAGCAGATGGGCCCACGCGGATCCTTACCCGGGGTTTCAACCAACACCTCCCTGCCTCTGCACCGTGTGCTTTGCTTGAGATGCTCTCTTCAATCTTCTTTTTCCGGATAATTCTCATCGATACTTTAAGACCAAGCTCAAAAGCCTCCTGTGCAAAAACTCCCCTGATTTCCCTTTGGCTCCCTACCAGAGATACCATATATCTCTACTCCCAGGTTTCCACGGCACCTCAAAAATCTGTTATAGCACAGACCCCACTGTGTTGCTATCAGTTCTCACCAGACTGAGCCACTTGAGGGCAGGGACCCCGTCTTAGCTCCGCTAAGCACCTGGCCCATGGTAGGAGTTATGGCAATATAGTGGGCGTGAATTATTCATGATATGGTTGATTACTGTCATGAATCCCACCATGAACATTAGTCTCATGCCCGCTGGACTCCTGGGCCTTAGAACCTAGATGGTGGAAGATTCTGTTCCATGATAACCTTAGCAGAAATTTGCCTGGTAATTCCTTGGGTATCATTCGTGGCAGGTGCTGACCTTCTTACTCATCCTTCTTACTCTGTTGTACAATGCCCATTGTTAGAAAGGCTATTCTGGCCTGGTAAGTCACGACAGCCAATTATACTTAGTTAGAATTCGATTAAGCTGTGGATGATGGAAAACTCAAAATTGACGGTTTAAATAGGTATTTATTTTTTTCTTTTAAGTAAGCATCCATAGAGAATCCAATCCAGGACAGCTGTGATCGTTCTTTCCACAAAGTCCTTGGGGCTGTGGCCATTCAAAGCTTCCCCCTCACTCTCAGGGTTTAGCCACTGTCTTCATGGCCCAAGACAGCTTCCATAGTCATATCTACATTCTAAGCCCAGCCCGAGGGATGTTGGGAAGGAGGGGCAGAGTGGGTGGACCAGCTCTCTCTAAGGAACCTCCCCGGAATCTATCTCATGACACTTTGTTCACACTCCACCGGCAGAACTTGGTCACATGACCACACTTAACTGCACAGAAGTCTGGGAAGTGTAGTCTCTTGAGCAGTCATGTTCCCAGCTATGGAAGAGGGGGACAATGACATTGAGACATAGTAGAGGTCTTTGCCACAATATTTGCTTGGCACTTTGCCGTTCCGATATAATTTTCATTTATTGTCTGAGCAGATATCGTATGTAGACAAGTAGCATGTTCAAGGACACAAGGATGCAAGTGACACAGAGGAACTGAGAGGTGTTTTATTTATTTATTTATTTATTTATTTTTAAATATAATTTATTGTCAGATTGGCTTACATACAACACCTAGTGCTCATCCCAGTAAGTGCCCTCCTCAATACCCATCACCCACTTTCCCCGCACTCCCACCCCCCGTTAACCCTCACTTTGTTCTCTGTATTTAAGAGTCTCCTATGGTTTGCCTCCCTCCCTCTCTGTAACTATTTTTTTCCCCTTCCCCTCCCCATGGTGTTCTGTTAAGTTTCTCAAGATCCACACGTGAGTGAAAACGATAGCATCTGTCCTTCTCTGACTTATTTCACTTAGCATAATACCCTCCAGTTCTATCCGCGCTGCTGCAAATGGCATGATTCTATTTTCTCATTGCCAAGGAGTATTCCACTGAATATATAAACCACATCTTATCCATTCAGCAGTTGATGGACATTTAGGCTCTTTCCATAATTTGGCTATTGTTGAGAGTGCTGCTATAAACATTGGGGTACAAGTGCCCCTCTGCATCAGCACTCCTGTATCCCTTGGGTCAATTCCTAGCAGTGCTATTGCTGGGTCATAGGGTAGGTCTATTTTTAATTTTTTTGAGGAACCTCCACACTGTTTTCCAGAGCGGTTGCACCAGTTTGCATTCCCACCAACAGTGCAAGAGGGTTCCCTTTTCTCCGCATCCTCTCCAGCATCTGTAGTCTCCTGATGTGTTCATTGTAGCCACTCTGACCGGCGTGAGAGGTGTTTTAATGCTCTATCCTTGCTGATGCACCAAGGGAGGCTGATGCTTCCCCTGCAGAGCTGGAGGTGGCCTTTTTTTGCAGATATGCAGTGATCTTTGTTGTGTCGGCTTAAGAGAAGCAGAAGGAAGACGGTCTTCCTGCAGAGGGGTGACTGCCTTAAGCCCAGGGCCGTGGGGCATTCTGAATACCCTCCCCTTCCCCCACATGGTGCCTGGAGCTCAGAAGCACTCAATAGACTGTGGAATTGAGGAGTTGCTGTGGAACCCCCACTCTTCCTGTCTAAAAACGGTAACAATGCACATTCTTATAGCACATGACAGTCTCTACATCTCTCTGTTTCCAGCTGGCTTCATGATCTTTGGAAGAATTTGCAATTCTCAAAGCCCTATGGTTCTGGAAGGGCTTTCTCTGGCACGTACAAAACGGTGTGATATTTGATGAGGCACATCCAAGTGTGCTGTACCTTTAATTCTCACTGAGTTTTCCTGAGCTTGGGATTATTATCCTCATCTGAGAGGTGAGGAAACTGAAGATTAAAGAGCCTAACTAACTGGCTGTGAAGGGCGGAGCTGCGCCCTGACCCTGCCTGCCAGACTCTCAATGGCTGTTGTCTGGGGATTCCTCCACTTCTGTCACTCAGTCTGAACACTTCAGTCACCTGGACATCAGGGAGTCACCGGCAAGGTGTGCACAGTGCTGTTCGGGAGGCACAGAGAAGGGTTGGTCATGGGATACCTGCTATTTCTGGGGACTCGGGAAAAGCTAACCCCTGAATCAGCCAGTGCTAGGGAGAGAGAGAGAGAGAGAGAGAGAGAGAGAGAGGAGAGAGAGAGAGAGGCCTGCCTGTAGGGTGAGGGTCTGAGAGGTCTCTTCATCCTGGCGGGGACTGGAGAGCCAGGAGGGCATAGCTGTGGAGTACAGAAGAAGGTGTGCAGGGTGGGGGGCCCCGGGTGGCTCCCTCAGTTAAGGTTAAGCATCAGACTTTAGCGCAGGTCACGATCTCATGGTTTGTGAATTCGATTCATGAGTTCGAGCCTCGCATGGAGCTCTCTGCTGTCAGCATGGAGCCTGCTTCAGATCCTCTGTCTCCCTCTCTCTCTGTCCCTCCCCTACTCATGTGCTCTTACTCTCAAAAATAAACATTTTTTTAAAGGAGGAGTTTGGGGAACTCGCAGGAAGGGCCCTCTTTCTGGTGGACTTCTACTCCAGTCGTTGGAACTCCTGCTCCTGGGAACTTTCAGGAAGCAAAAAACTTTAAAAATCCGTCCTCTGAGACTCCGGAGGGGAAAGGGAATCTGATTAACATGCTGAGGGGTGAAACAGAAGCATCTCGTGGTGGACATACCCTGGGGTTCAGTCAGCAGATCCCCGTCCAGGTCCTGTGTCTCCTCTGAGCGTGACCCTTGGGTGGGACTCAACCTCCTGCCAAGAGCTTCCTCATCTGTAACACGGGAGCATGACACAGCCTCTCTGACGAGGTGGCGGAGGGGACCGCACAAGGTCGTGTACCTGGGTGAGTTTTGCAAACTGTGACTCACTGTAGGTACTTGAAATACAGTGCTGTTTGCTTGGGTTAAGCTTATTATACAACACTGGGACACAATACAAGGCAGGCCCACGGGGGCTCAAATCTTGGCTGTGCCCCTTACTTCCCGGGCAAGTCAGTTCCCTCTCTGTGCTTTCTTTTCCTAATCTTTAAAATGTGGAGAGCAATGGAACCCAACAAATACGGCTGCAGTGAAGATTTAATGAGATAACATGTACATACTAAGTCCTTACTGAGTGTTAGCGATGATATGACAAATATTTTAGAATAATTCATTATGCTACGAGGAGTCAGGCATGTAGCTGAGGAATGCCTTACATACCTAAATGGTATTTTATTTTATTAATTAAAACGTTTTTTTAACATTTATTTATTTTTGAGAGGCAGAGAGAGAGCATGAGCTGGGGAGGGGCAGAAAGAGAGAGACGGAGACACAGAATTCGAAGCAGGCTCCAGGCTCCAAGCTGTCAGCAGAGAGCCCAATGCAGGGCTTGAACTCATGAACTGTGAAATCATGACCTGAGCCGAAGTCGGATGCTTCACCGACCGAGCCATCCAGGCGCCCCCTAAATGGTATTTTAGAATACTATTTTTGAGATATATCGTGATTTTTCTTACCATTGGTTTTATTAGTGGTAGGATTTTCAACATGGAAACTACAGGAATCTGTGCAGGTGTTTCTCGTTTGAGCCAGCAGATGGCACTCGTGTTGCGTTTAAATTCTGAAAAAGCTTAAAAAATACATACATATTCATATTTTCTATTTTTACCAGAAAGAGTGAGAAAAAAAAATCTTAAGAAAGGCCATTGTCTGTGCCATGGGGAGATAATTAGGGTATGTAAAACAGCTGATACAGTAATTAATAAGAGCAGTGACTGGAGAGTCTTGAAAAGCTTTACTATAAAACTGCGGGAGGGTAATTGACCTCACCGACAACAGAAAAAACATCGCGAGCTCGCGCACAGCAGGGAAAGGCTGTGTTCTTACTTCTGTGGATTTAGAATCAAACCAGGAAATCCTGGAGCTGCGCTTCTAAGCCACACCTGGGAAGGCTTTGAAGCAGTTAGTTCTGTGAAGACGGGATCTTCAGTGACTGTTTTCAACCAAATTCTAGGGCCAAGGCAATGATTGACGCGTAGTAGATGCTCAGGAAACACGAACGCCATAGCGCCAGCAGAGTCTCAACAACAGGCGTCCGCTTTCTCATGGTAATCCCGGAAAGACTTGGAAATTCTAGGGTCTTGTCTCCATTTGCTGGTGCAGCCCCGAGCATGGCCCTCCCCTTGCCTGGGTGTCATTGACTTCGGGGAAAAGAGGTGGAAATAGGTATGTATCGTGACCCTATATGGATTCCACTGGACGCATCCTCCGTGTTGGGGGAAAATGGGTAAGCATGGACAGAAGCAGTCAAGTTCATGCCGTTTGGGTTGGAGAATCTGTGTAAGTCTCCTGGGAAGGACACAGCGACAGTGTTGGGGTTACATGGACATTGTCTGAATTCTGGGTCTGCCTGGACTTGCTGTGGAACTGTGAGTGGCTTCACCTTATGGCTCCTCCACTCTGATAGGGCAGTTGTCCCTTCATATTTGCTTGTATGGGTAATGGAATGATACGGTTCTCAAATGTTTTGTAGAAATAGAAGTATATTCTAGATGCTGAGTCTATTACATATGTTAGAGGTGGCCACTAAGAGCTATGGGAACACGTGCCTGGATTTTATTTCTAATCTACCCCTCATCTGGCTCCCTTTCCCCATCCATCTGGGCCCTCAAGAGCACAGGCCTTTTCTTCGAACCTTTCCAATATGGTGGCCCTGGAGACCCACTGCTCAGATTTTCTTCAAGAGACCCTGCCTTGGGAAGCACCGTTGACTGACAGCCTGCAGTCACCATCCCATGAGCACTGAGGCCCTGCTTCCTCCAGGCTGCTCCCAGCCAGTGACTGGGCCTGCCTCTGATGGTCTTATCTCCCTGGTTGGCCATCTTGAGCTGCAGTTTGAGGGTTTTCCTCCCCACTCCTTCCTTTGCTGTCTCCCTTCGGAGGTTTCAGATGCGCCTCCCTGTCTGAAAACTCTACCAGGCTTCTCCATTCCTGACCCCTTCTATCTGTCCCTGTAATGAACCTCTTGCACATTGAATCCCATTGTGGCATATGTCTCCTGCCAGATGACTGGGGGATTAAGCCCTGCTCTCTGTCTTGACCCATTCTCTGACCTTCAGAGCATGGGGTTGACTTTTCCTCTTTATGGGTTTGTACAAAGCCGGAAGGAAAGTTCCAAACAGCCACAATTTAAACAAAAGAGAATGACTACTTTAAACCAACAGGATAAGGTAACAGCAGGCTGTATGCATCACATTGGGTTCTATTAGCTTTTGCTTGGTTAGTCTAAAGTTTCTTTTTTGAATGTTTATTTATTTATTTTGAGAGAGAGAGAGAGCGAGCGTGCATTTGCGTGTTCACCAGGTGGGGAGGGGCAGAGAAAGAGGAAGAGAAAGAATCCCAAGCAGGCTCTGTGCTATGAGCACAGAGCCAAATGCAGGGCTTGATCCCACAAACCGTGAGATCACCACCTGAACCGAACTCAAGAGAGAAGCTCAACCGACTGGGCCACCCAGGTGCTCCTAGCTACAGTTTCAAACCTCAAATCTCAATGGTTTACAGACCCAGAGGGGATAGTTCTCACTTACATTACGGGTCAGCTGACATCCACGTGTCTTCTTTATCCCAGGATCCAGGCAGAAGGAGCAGCCTCATTTGGGACATGCTGTTCTCTTGGAAGAGAAAAAAAGAACCAGAAAGTAGACGTTTCAAACCGCGAATTGGCTTTAGAGGTTCTCCCGAGATTGGCATATATCACTGCCACTTGCATTGCACTGGCCAAAGTGAGTCATACAGCTAAGGCCTGATGACAATGGGCAGGGGCATATACTCCCTCACCCCCAGGGAGGTAGGGGACAAGGATGTATAATCCCCTTACCGTGAAGACAGTGAATAATTTGGAGCAATAACACAATATATACAGCTGATCTTCATTGTTGACAGATCCTATATATGTGGATTCATCCGCTTGCTAGAATTCGTTTTTAACCCCCAAAGCAATACTTCTGGCACTTTCAGTCATTTGTGGACATGCCCTGAGCAGCAAAAGCTTTGAGTTGCCCGATGCGTATCTTCCCAGCTGAGGTGGAACAGTGCTGCACTCTGCCTTCGTGTTTGAGCTCTGGCGCACAGGTGGGCAGAGGATGGAGGCAGGATGGAGCGGACAGGGCTCTGATACGGGCCGGTTGGACAGGGTTAAATCCCAGCTCTGGCCCCTGTTCGTGTGGAGGCCTCAGGCAAGTCACTGAACTCTTCTGAACCTTGTTTTCTCAAAATAATTGAATCTGCCAGGATGAGTTGTTTTTAGGATTTAAGGTTATAATCTAGGTGGTGTGTGTGTGTGTGTGTGTGTGTGTGTTCTCTAAGAGCAGTGGTTTAGTATTTGCTACTTCAGTGTTTGCGATGACGTTACAGCACATATCTATCATATAACTACCCTGAATAATGAGAAGCAAATGTATCTCAGCGTCATTGGGAGGCCCCCCAAATAGCACCTCTCTTCACCACCCATGTTCTGAACCATCTGAAAAATCATAAAATGACGAAGATGTGGAGACTAAAATGCAACTTTTCTTATCGATGGCTAGTAGAAGCTCTACTGAGAGCCAGATGGGCTCGCTTACCCCCTGTCCGTGGTTCCGTCTCCCCAGGGCACATCCGCAGAGCAGACACGCTTTCTCAGGTCACTGATACCCATCTGTCTGGGTAGAGAAGGAGAAAGAGACCAGTGACCCTTTGAGGGATTAACTACTCCCCATTGAGAAATGTAGACCAATGGCCATACTGTTCATGGACCAGGAAACTCATTCCACCTTGGTGGGGAGATGTAAGCATCAAGGGTCTGGAAATATTTGGGGAAGAATGGCCCCTCATGGGCAGCCGATGGAGGGAAACGGCATTCTTCTCGGACACATCAGAAGAAAACGCAGACCCAGCTGTGGGCTTAGTGGATGAGTTGGGATTTCCCTCCGTCACTGCTATGTGTTGACTGCTATTCTAGCTCTGGTTTTTTTTTTTTTTTTTTTTTTTTAATTTTTTTTTTTCAACGTTTATTTATTTTTCAGACAGAGAGAGACAGAGCATGAACGGGGGAGGGGCAGAGAGAGAGGGAGACACAGAATCGGAAACAGGCTCCAGGCTCCGAGCCATCAGCCCAGAGCCTGACGCGGGGCTCAAACTCACAGACCGCGAGATCGTGACCTGGCTGAAGTCGGACGCTTAACCGACTGCGCCACCCAGGCGCCCCTAGCTCTGGTCTTAACATGCAATCATAAAAGGGAAATCATTGTCTGGTATCCTGTTGGAAAGGTGATGTGTGGCACCCCTGATCCGAGACGTCTGGCCAGGTTCTATTTATGGGTCATCTGTATACAATCTGCTTACGTAGGGCTGCAAAAAAAAGAATCGTTCCCCGGACAGTTTGAACTGGTGATGGAGTTGTTTCCCCAATGAGACAGAGTAAGGAGGATGGTGAGCCAGATGTTGGTTCAATCTTGAGCAGCAGGGAAAGCTGGAGTGGTCTGGTGCTGCTATAATCTTGGCTGATGTTATATGCAGGCAGGGAACTGAGGTGTTGAGATTGACAAGTGTCATCCGAGGAGCAAGGAGTTCAAAAGGAACAATTCATCTTTGTTCTTTATCTTTGGCTGAGAAATCTCCCTGGTAGCTTTTTAAGGCTAAGTACTAGGGCTGTTTCCCTGGTTACAAGGGCTCACTTACTAGGACAAAGGTGGGGTCCGCAGGCCACCAGTAGGTATTCAACATGGCAAGTTGCCGAGTGTGTGTGTGTATTAGTGTCTTCGGTGCTTTGTTAAAGCACCACAAAGTAGGCACCTTAAAACAGCAGAGCGTCATTCTCTCACAGTTCTGGAACATGGAAGTCCAAAATCAAAGCGTGGGCTGGCTCATGCTCTCTCTGAAGACTTTAGGAGAGCATCCTTTTTGGCCCTTTCCAGCTACTGGCGGCTTTCCAGCAGTCCTCGGCATTTCTTCGCCTGTGGATGCATCTCTCTACTCTCCGCCTCTCTTTTCACATGCTCTTCTCCTCCGCATCTCTGTCCAAATTGCCTTCTTTTCATAAACACGCCAATCGTTGGACTAAGGCCCACCCTAATTCGGCATGACCTCATCTTCACTTGATTACATCTACACAGACCCCATTTCCAAATAAGATCAGGCTCACAGGTTCATGGTGGATGTGAATTTAAGGGGAACACTGCTCAACACAGCGCAGTGCCTATGTGTGGATACGTGTGTGAAATCCGTCCTGAACACACATTGCACACTTCCATTACTTTCTGCTTCCCCTGTGGCTGCCTCAACTCAGGCCCCGTGAGCTCTCCAGTGCTTTACGATTTTATAAAATACTCTCCTATTCCTTATTTCATCTGGTCCTATCCATAACTCAAAAAAAATGTATTTTCCCCCCAATTGTCAGAAAGGAACTAAGGCTCCGAGATGTTAAGTCACTTTCTGAAGATCACGTAGATAGTGTCAGGCGGGAAGAGGTCTGTCTGGTTCTGTGCTTTACCATGTGGCTGTCCATAACTTTTAGCTGTAAAAAGCGGCATGATTCTCCTAGTGTTTCCCAAACCTCTTTCCCTAACGAAGGAAAAGCCTTTCTTTTTTGCAGTTTAAAGTTGCCTGGCAATGTTCCCCTTACAGAGACTCATCCATCAACCAAAACTCCAACCGATCAAACAGTATCAAGTGCCTACTATATTTGAAGCAGCATTGCCAGGGCCTGAGAATAGAGGGGTGGATAAAGTCTCCAGTCGAGCAGTGAATGAGACAGATATGCAAACAAGTAACACAGATCAGGAGGTACTAACCAGCTTTGCTGGTTATTCATGGAGAAAATGGAGGGTCAGGGATCTACTTTAGATTGGGATGGGTCAGTGAGAACTCTAGGAAGGTGATGTTGGAACAGAGATCTGAGGCATGAGCAGGTTTAGCCAGGTGAAGAAGGGGCATGGAATGTTCCAGGAAGGGCAAACTGCCAAGTTTGAAAGGAGCTTGGTGGGTTTGAGGGGATGAGGGGAAGTTGGTGTAGCTGACAGGGCAAGAAGGAATCAGGGAGACAGGTGAGGAGATCTCGCAGGTATGGCCCGGCGGTGATGGGGGCTTAGGTTTTGGCAAGCGAGATGGTAAGAAGGCGTGGGGTTTGAGAGAGATTTTGGACAGGGAACCTGAGAGGTTAAGGTGCCATCCTGGCTTCCGACTTGCTGTAATGCATTTCCTTCCACCAGTGACTCACATTCCATGACTTATCGATGACTGATGACTCACATTCACATCTCCAGGTGAGGAATGACAGGTGGCGGGTGGCATCAGGAAGGAGTGCCCTGCATCCTGAGTGATGAGGGAGCATAAGGCAAACCGACACCCTGCAGTGCCCCGCCCCCGCCACATGGGCTGTGTGTGGTTTTCCTCAGGCGCTCCTGCCTGCCCAAGAACAAAGGAAAGGCAAAACCAATGGTTAACTGATAGAGATCGCAGTCTTGTGGGACCTTGAGTCTCCATCAGTTTACAAATGTCTTAGTAAATTACAGGAAAAAGGCAATCTTATCAATAGCCTAGTTTCCATAAACCTATAGACTTAGATTCCCGGAGCCCTAACATCACCCTCCCCTGCATGGTGATGTGCGGAACAAAGGCAAGAAGGAAATGGCAGGTAAAGTTCAATTTCCTTACATCCTGCAGCCCATTGACAACTACTGGAGGCAGGCAGAGTAAAACATTCCTCCAAGAACTCCCCACTCTCTTAACCTAATGCTTTCCTAGAGAAAAAAACAAAACAAAACAATCTTAGCTTGACAATAGCTAGGCTTCCAGTATACTGTGAGCCCTCTTTGGCATACGAAAGTCCCTTCGGAAACCTCACCACCCCCAACTCCCCAACTAGGTAGTATATGATCAGTTACTCGTCACAACCTCAGTGCCGCTCTTTCTGCACACGGTGGGGATGGGGGTGGGGGTGGGGGTCCTGTTCTCGTGCTTTAATCAAACCCCCTTTTGTACCAAAGACGTCTCAAGAATTCTTTCTTGGCCGTGGGCTCCAACCTCCCACCAACTACCCCAAAACCACATCACGGACCCCCACTTTGGGGACCTGTTTGCGATCGTGCCACAGCCCTGCAATCTGCCCACGAGGGCGCTGTCCGTTTTCGCCGCCAGACCTCACGGGGCTGCTATCAGATGAAACCAGCCCGAACCACAGCTACAAACCCAGCATGGTCCATCCCTGTTGCCCGTTCCTTTCTAAACACAGGCAGATCTTGGAAGATTGTGTGTTTTTTTTTTTTAACGTTTATTTATTTTTGAGACAGAGAGAGACAGAGCATGAACGGGGGAGGGGCAGAGAGAGAGGGAGACACAGAATCTGAAACAGGCTCCAGGCTCCGAGCCGTCAGCACAGAGCCCGACGCGGGGCTCGAACTCACGGACCGCGAGATCATGACCTGAGCTGAAGTCGGACGCTTAACCGACTGAGCCACCCAGGCGCCCCTGGAAGATTGTTTTAATTCAGGTTGAAAATCTCCTGGATCCTGGTGAGAGAAAGAAAGTGCCGGAAATGAAGCCATTCATTTCTTAGGCACGCACCTCAGGGCACAGGCCATTTACCCCCGAGGGACTTTTTTGGGGGCCCTTAGGGCTGTCACTGGGTACCAGGCAGCAGAGGAAATTGTGGTTCCTTCTGACTGAGGGCAGTTTAGGCTGCTGCAGATAAGCGGGCACGGGAACCCAGACACTTACAGAAATGAAAGAAAGTGAGTACAAGCACCTTTGAGGTTTAATATATACTTTCTTCTGCTGCCTTAATCCAAGAAGCCATGACGAGTAGCGTGTGTGTGTGTGTGTGTGTGTGTGTGTGTATGGTGTTTATGTGTGCCTGAGTGTGTGTGCTTACGTGTGAATGGCGACGGGGACAGTGTGAGAAGCTGCTGTTTGTAGGGCTTTCCTTGACTAATTGTGTTGAGAATCAAATTCAAATACCATTTATTGAGCACCTACTATGCCCCAGAGGATGTGGGGAACAAAGGCAAAAAGGAAATGTAGATATAATTAAATTTCCTTATAACCTGCAGCCCATTGACAAGTACTTGAGGTCGCAGAGTGAAACATTCCTCCGGGAACTCCTAACTATTTTAATGTTAATATTTTGCTAGAGGGAAAAACAACCTTAGCTTGACAATAGCTCAGCCCCCAGGACCCTGTGAGTCTTCTTTAGCATATGAAAATCCTTTTGGAAACTTCCCCAGTCTTCACCTCCCCCAGCCCTGAACTATATAATCAATTGCTGTTTCACAATCCCAGGGCAGCTCTTTCTGCTTCGGGGTCCTGTCCCCGCGCTTGGATAAAACCACGCTTTTGCACTGAAGACGGCTCAAGAATTCTTTTTTTTGGCCATCAGCTCCGAACCCCCACACTTCAGACCACATCACCAGACACTGTGGGACATGCCCATGTTAAGTGATCATTTGGGTAGGAAATATGATTCCCATTTTACAGATGAAGGAAGTGAGGTTTAACGAGTTGAATGGGTTGCACCCCATGCTTACCTACCTCTCTCATCGATGAGAGGTCATCGATGAGAACCTCTGCACGGCGTTTCCAGTCCTTGAGGGACCTACTACCTCTGTGTTCCCAGCATCCCATGCACACCCAGCCCTGTGCATGGCACCCAGTGGGTGCTTGTTATTTTTTTCAGTATACTTTTTGCTGAAGTCGAACATATATAGAAAAGTGTGCAAATAAAGTATGCAGCTTGATGAATTTTCTCAAAGGAAACACACCCTGTGACCAGAATCAGGAAGCACAGCCGTATTATTCCAGAAGTCTCCCTAATGCCCTGTTCCAATCACCACCCCTCCCCTCATCCTCACCAATGGTAACCACAGTCCTGATTCTAACACTACAGCTTAGTTTGGCCTTTTCCTGCACCTCTGTGGATGAGGTCATGTATACGTCCCCTATTATGGATGTTCATTTATTCCCACTGCTGTATAGCAAGCATTCCATTCCATAGCCCAATTTATTTGTCCAATCTTCTGTAGGAAGACATTCGGTTGTTTATAGGTTTTGGTTATTATAAATAGGGCTGCTATAAATGTTCTGATATAGGTCGTTAGGTACAAGTGCTCAGTAAATATTTGATGAAAGAATAATTACTTGCTGCATGAGAATTCACTCATTTTATAAAATATTTTATAAGTGAAGCCTCTAAATCTGTTATACAGAGGGAAGCTCATGGGAGTTTGGGGGAGATGTTGGGTATGCAGGAGAATTCCTGAGAAAGCAGTCCTTAAAGAACAGAGGAGGAGAGGATACAAAAACCGGATCCCCAGAAAGACCTGGATGGCAAGGATGGGAGCAGGGCAAAATGCTAGTGGGAAGCTGAAGGCTTGAATGGCCAACAACACTTGGTCTTCATCTGAGAGGCAACAGGGAGTTGTGGATGGCTTTGGAGCTTGAGAGCATTGTTAGGTTTCTTTCCTCCCTCCCCCCCTCCCTCCCTCCCTCCTTCCTTCCTTCCTTCCTTCCTTCCCTCCCTCCCTCCCTCCCTCCTTCCTTCCTTCCTTCCCTCCCTCCCTCCCTCCTTCCTTCCTTCCTTCCCTCCCTCCCTCCTTCCTTCCTTCCTTCCCTCCCTCCCTCCCTCCCTCCTTCCTTCCCTCCCTCCCTCCTTCCTTTCTTCCTTCCTTCCTTCCTTCCTTCCTATTGAAATTAAGTTCTCCATGGTTGCCATGGTGAATTTGGGGAAAAACAACAACAACCAGGAATCGGGCAGTCAGGGTAAGAGGTTGCAGTTTAGTTCAGTTGTGTGTTAATGAAGTCGGTGGTGGTGTGGAAAAGACCTGGTGGGAGAAACCTTGAGACGAAAAAGGTGTCACGCTAGTGAGAGGCCATATTTAAACATGGTGGCAAGGGTTTGAGCTTGTGACAGAATGCATACAGGCCAGGTGGGCAAGCACATTCAGGGATGTGAGTGAGGAGGTACTGCCACCTACTGGCTTCTTTTTCCTCAGTGACATTCGACATCAGAGGAGAGGTCAGGTTCAATGGAGAAGGAGAATCCAAGGGAGAAATCAGGTAGAACATAGTGGATTCTGAAGAAAACACAAAGTATCACAAGTACCTGGAGAGGAGACTGTAAACCTCCAGAATAAATCCCGATTATTTTCAGTCGTTAGTTAAAACACTAGCTTCCTCTCTCACCTTTTCAATCTGTCATTTGTAGCATTTTTAAGGTAAATCTGTTGGTTTCTTTCTACTCAGCCTATTTCAAGTGTGGGTGCCATCCGGTTTTCCTGCTGTGTCTGTTTTATTGTTTTTCTCAAATAATCAGCTTTTGGCTTTCTTTTCCTTCTGTCGTATGTTTGTTTCTGATTTATTAACTCCTCCTCTTGCCTTTGCTATGTATTTTCTTCTGTCTTCTTTGGTTTTTGCTCTGTTGTCCTTTCCCTAAATATTTGCAAGCTGAGTTCATTGATTTCCAATCTTTCTTGTTTTCTAATATATTATTTAAAACTATAATGCCCCTCTAAATGACGTGTTTGGAAAACTCCACGTGTTTGATGTAGAGTGTTTTTATTATCATTTAGTTATAAATATTTTCTCATTTCCATTTGATTCCTTCTTTGATCTTTGAGATTTTTACAAGTCTATTTTTCTAACTTCTAACTATATTTTTTGTTTTGCTATTTTTCTTCAATAAACTGCACTGTGCTGGAAAAGATGGTCAGTACGATTGTTGCTCTGTTTATGTTGTTAGCAAACGCTGATGGTCACTCTCTAGGTCAGGGATCAGAGCACTATGGTGACCGCTGCGAGCCAAGTCCCGAGTGCTCCTGTTTTTATAAATAAAGTTTTATTGGAATACAGCCATGCCTGTTCATGTTTTATCTACATCTGCTTTTGAGCTACACCAGCAGAACTGAGTAGTTGTGACAAAGCTTCTATGGCCCATGAAACTTAAAATACATACTAGTTGGCCTTCTAAGAAAAGTTTGCCAACACTTGTGCTAGAGTCATTGCTTTAGTAGAGTTGCAAAATCGTGATTCTATATTCCTTTTTTTTCCCAAGTTTACTTATTTTTGAGAGAGAGAGTGCACGTGGGGGACGGACAGAGAGAGAGGGGGACAGAGGATCCAAAGCGGGCTCTGCCCTGACAGCAGTGAGCCCGATGTGGGGCTCAGACTCATGAGCAGTGAGATCATGACCTGAGCCTGAGTCAGATGCTTGACTGACTGAGTTACCCAGGCACCCCTATTCTATCTTCCTTTTTAAAATAATTCTAGTTCCATAACCTTTTCCCATTTATTATCTGAGATTCTTCCATAAGAAGAAATTTCCCTACCCAATTATTTGGTTGCCCTCAGGTATTGTTTCTACAGGAAAGGCAGGATAAATGTTTGATTTTCTTCCTTTCATTTACTAGCTTGAACAAATTAATTTATTTCCTTAAGTATAACCATTTAAAAGTTACCATTATGATATATTTGATGTATTTCTCTCCATTGCACTTATTGGCTGGTCTATTTGCTATTATACTTTTTGTGTTTTGAAAATGCAAATATCGTTTTTGTATTTTCCTCAGTCGTAGTGACTGTCACTACCTTTTACTGATGCGCAAATTGTCCCATCTTTGAACAATGAGAGCCTCTTGGTGTGGGCTATTATATTTATATAATCCTTTTGACCTGACACGTGTCATCTTTGATAACTTCTTTGGTCTCTGATATAACAATATATTCCAGACTTATCTTACATGCTTCCTGCCCCAGACTCGATAACCATTTTTATTTTTACTGGAGGGTTTAGTCTATATTTATTTAGGTTATTGATATATTTGGATTTAGTCCCATCACTTTATTTTGTGCTTTCTATTTGACATTTTTTGTGCTTCTTCCCTTCATCCCTTTTCCTGTGTTTTAGTTACCTGAAGGTTTTTTTTTTTTTTTTTGGTCTCCTTTAATTTTAAACTACATCATAACACAAGTCTGATGTTAAACGATGTCTCTAAACTCCTCCTGGAAAATGCAAGGACCTTGGATTACTGTGTCCCTAGCATCCCTCCTTTGAACTCCCATGTTACTGTTGTCCGTTATTCACATTCAACCTTGTTTTTATCCCAAATTAATTACTTGGGTTTAATCGAATAATTGATTTATTATTGACTTGCAGGTGCTGGCTTAGCTTTGCCCACTTTTTAGAAAGACCTGTTTCCTCGTTTACTACTCTTTCTAGAACCTACTTTCTGATTTCAGTTTTCTTCCAGAGGAAACATGCATGTTTTCAACGAAAATTTGTTCGTGATAAGCTCGGGTTTGCCTCCCTTTCTGTAAAAAGTTGCTAGTTTGGCCTTAGGTCTCTGCCTCTCTCAGCCCCACTCTTTACTGCTTCCCAGTTCTGGGGGTCCCTCGGCATATGATGGCCAAGATATCGCCATGCTTCCTTTGCCTTTACAGCCAGCGATCCCCGAGCCCCAGGAACACCTGCTTTTTGACTGTTTTCTCGACAGGGCTTTGATTTTCCTGGCAATGATCATGATCTTCTCTCTCAACTCATCGCTCAGCCTGAGCCTGAAATGTCCTGCTCCTCCAGGCAGAGGAGACCTGCCCTCCTGAAGCCCTGTGGACGGTGCCACCAGAACAACAATACTGAGAATGACAGAGATGTGAGTCTCCAAGGAGGTGCTGGGGCAACCACAGCATCTGTCCCCCATGATTATCATATCAGAAATAGTTCACATTATGGGGCAACGCTTTTGTTCCCTGTGCCTTTCCTAAAAGTATATTAATAGTTTAGTACTAATAGTTTAATACTAATAGTTTAGTATTTGGGTAAGATTTTGGACCCATAAAGAAGAACGACAGTGTGGATTCAGTGTCCGTTCTCTGTTTAACCTCTCCAACCATCCATGCAGGTAGAGAGCCCTGGGAGGCCTTGAGGCAGCCAGGTAGGAGTCTGCTTAAATATCCCTTCAGGAGAGAACCGCCCAGAGCCGTGCAGTCAGCTGCTGGTGGCGGGGCCCTCAGGACCCACTGCCTGAGCGAGGTGGGGCTCCCAGAGCTGCCATGACTGCCCAGGGCTGGACACTTCTCCAGACCGTCTTTGTACAGGAGCTTCCTACTGGGCTGGGTGAAAAGTTCTGAGCTGTACTGCAAGGAAGCTCTTCCTACGCAGTTTTCTTTCTTCTCCCCTCTCCCTTCCTAGATGTCAGACCAGCATCATGGTCTGGAGCCTTTATCTGCCTACTCCTGCTCCTTCTACCTTCCATGTACAACACCGTCCCCTCCACAGCTCTCTCACAGACAACATCATCCCCTCTACAGGTCTATCGTGCTGCTGACTCCCTGTCCATGTCGGTTTCTCAGAGGAGCTGAACGGACACAGGGCCTTTTTGGCCGCTGGCCACTTTCTTCCTTTTCTTTTTCTTCTTTTTCTGTTGAAAAATCCCTTCCTCTCCCTCATTTTCCGATATCGCATCTACATAAAATGAAACAATAGGTCTTATGAGAAGACAAAAGAGCGACTCGACTCCTGCTCAAAAACTTCCTCTTGGAAACTGTAACAGTGTTTTCTAGAGAAACAGAACCAGTAGGCTGTGTGTGTGTGTGTGTGTGTGTGTGTATGTGTGCGCAACATGCACACGTACATATGGACACACATACATTCTATTGTTTATTCACACAAAATATTCAGAGGAGGCCAGCAGGCTGGAGACCCAGGGATGGGTTGATGTTGCAGCCTGAGTTTGAAGGCAGGCTACTGGCAGAATTCCCACTTCCTTAGGGAATCTCAGTCTGTTTTCTCTTAAGGCCTTCAACTGATTGGATGAGGCCCACCCTAGGAGTATGAGGTGCTTGATTCAAAGTCTACTGACTTAAATGTTAATCTTATCTAAAAAAATACCTTCACAGCATTTAGACTGATATTTGGCCAGATGCCTGGATACCATGGCCTAGCTAAGTCGACGCATAAAATTAACCATCACAGAGACCCGTTCTGCTTTCAAATAACTTGCTAGTGAGCCTATAGAGGGGTAGCTTCGTCTGCCCTGCTTATTACTCTTTGGTAGCTTCTGGGCTAGTATTATTTACCAAAGACAAGCTCACAGCCATGCATTTCTAAGTCTTCCGACGATAAATGTTTTAGACTTTATACTGTCCCTGTCGCAACTACTCAACTCTGCTGTTGTATACGAGCGTAGCCGTGGACTGTAGGTTCACAAATGAGCGTGCTCTGTTCCCGTAAAACCCTACCGATGGAAATGGAAAGGTGAACTGTATGTAATTTTCACATGTGGTGAAATAGTATTCTTCCTTGGATTCCTCCCCTTGCCTCCCCTCTCTCGACCACCTAAGAATGTCAAGAGCTTTCTTAGCTTGTAGGCCACGCAAAGCAGGTGGTGGGCAGACTGGTTTGCCACCCTGGCTCTATGCCATGGCGGTCTCCACGACGATATACCCATTCTCTACATCGTCTCGGCACGCTGCTTATTTCCAGATGCCAACTCAAGTATTTAACAAAACAACCTGTCTCGGTAGCTCAAGACGGCAGCTTCGTCTGCAAATGTGCATTTTTGCTGAGCCTTCTGAGAAGAATCTCTTCCTCAGAGAAGGTTATACTGGTAGAATTTCTTTTTGGGCTGTTGGGAGATTCTTTTGTGGGGAAGAAGGTTTTGGCGTAATACCATAGCACCTTGGACATAAAGAGTGGTGAAACTAGACGATGCCTTAGCTTATCTCTTTCTGTTAGAGCCACTTTTATTCACACGTTCAACACCCATTGAACAGGATAAGAGGCATACACTTCTGCTCACGATGGGAAGTTTTGAGCATATGAGAGTCTTGCCTTTGGTGTTTTCTGAAACAAAGTTTCTGCCTTGGAACAGGCTTCCTGCTCCTCCAACCCTAGGAAATGCTTTTTATGCTTCCAAACTCAGGGAAGAAGTCAGTCCTTCAGCAATCCTCTATCTTTTACCTCTTCCCAAGAGAACAAACTAGTTCTTCCTCTAAATTACCCCTGATCCCACCATCCCCCCCCACATTTCGGCACCTGTTTCATTGATGAACTATGAACCATACATACATTCCCCTATTTGTCTCTCCTACCAGATGCTTAGCATCTTGAGGAGCTGTCTTATTCATTTCTACATCCCAGAGCCTGATACATAGTAGGTGCTCAATAAACACGTGTTGAAATTATTTACTCATTCAACAGATATTTTTGAGCCCCTACTCTGTGCCAGGCACTGTTCTAAACAGTGAACAGAATGACCAAATCTCTGCCTTCTAGATCTTCCACTGCAATGGGGTAGGAGGTGGGAAACAGGCAGACCTGATAAGTGAGCAAATGACATAGTATTTTAGAAGGTGGCAAGTACTATGGAGAAAAATAAACCAGGAAGAAGAGGCAGGAAGTGCCAGGGAGTTGGGGTGGGGTTGTAGTTATTGGCAGAATGATCAGTAAAGACTGAAAGGCCATGAAGAGAAAGCCACCTTGCTATCTGGAGAAAGAAAGCCAGCATTAAGGTCCTGAGGTAGGTGCTTGGAATGTGTTAGAAACAGCACAAAGGCCAGTGTAGCCAGAGCTGAGTGAGTGAGGGGAAGAAACACATTTTTTTTTAAAGTTTATTTTTGAGAGAGAGAGAGACAGACAGAGTGTGAATGGGGAAGAGGCAGAGAGAGAGAGAGGGAATCACGGAATCTGAAACAGGCTCCAGGCTCTGAGCTGCGAGCACAGAGCACAATGTGGGGCTTGAACTCCGAATGGTGAGATCATGACCTGAGCCGAAGTCGGAGGCTTTAACTGATTGAGTCACCCCGGTGCCCCAAGGGGAAGAAATACATTTTATTGCGTAGATTTGAAAGATGAAGAGAACAGAGATGCCTTCCGGAGACATGGAGCTAAAAAGGGAAACTGAGGCTCAGAGACATGAATAATTTTTTTCAGGATCATACAGTACAGCTGGTCAATGTCGGAGCTGGGGCCTGGGGCCGGACCCCGATCTTTGGCACAGGGGGCATTGCAGAGCTCCGCCCATAGGGAGACCAGCACCCCAGCAACAGAGACAAAGGAGCACTCTGTCTTGCAGGGACCCCATCCTTAAGCCGTGTCTCAAATAATAGGAGAATAAGATTCAACCAGACACTGTATCCAGGGAGAGGGTGGCAGTCAGGGCTTCATCGCTGCCGGCAATTTTGACGTTGCCCATATTTCTCTCACCGGGGATGTTTTCTTGCTCCGAAGCCTTTTAGCAGATGACAAGGTATTGCCCTGGGTGTGTTCCAGAACACAGGTCTTTGCTAAAGTGGTTAGACAGCCACTTCCGTTCAAAGCCAGGGACTGCCCCCGGGGATGAAACTGTTCGGAGAGCATTTTCTATTTGCAAAAACATTGCTCTGACATGTTATCAGGTACTTCTCTCAACAGATCAGGGAGATTGGAGAGCTTTCTCAGAGGTACCGGACATCCGGGAGAAAGACGAGGGCCAAGCGGGCTGCTGATTCAGGGCGGTCCTTCTCGTTGTGTGTGGACTTGTCATCATCCTCGTCTTTCTCCTCATTTTTGTCTCTGGCAAGAGATGAAAAAGCATAGGGCATGGCTCCTGCCTGCAGAAAATTTATCATCTAGTCGGGTCACAAGTTCATCGATTCATCCAGTTGCCTTCCACATCGCCTCCATTCTGTAAGCTTTTGTTGAGCACCTGCTATATTCCAGTTAATTATCAGAGGTCCAATAATGTGAGGAGAAGCCTTCACAGAGGAGAAAGACTTTATTTAGTTTTTTTAAAAACATTTTTTAAAGTATATTTATTTGTTGTGAGAGAGAGAGAGAGGGAGAGCACAAGCAGGTGAGGGGCAGAGAGAGAGGGAGAGAGAAAGAATCCCAAGCAGGTTCTGCACATTCAGCACAGAGCCTGCTGTGGGGCTTGAACCCATGCATAGTGAGATCATGAAACCAGGAGTTGGATGTTTAACCGACTGAGACACACGGGCGCCCCAACTTGGCTTAGTTTAAAGGATGGACAGGATTGTATATGGAAGGCAGACCAAAGGGGATGTTTTGTTCAGGCTGAGGGAATAACAAGTGCTAAGAGGACGAGGCAAGAAAGGGCATGCGTGCCCAGGGAGCCTGGTGTGGCTCGAACACAGGAGATGCGGCTGGGGTGGGTGAAGGTGAGGGGCTCTGGGCAAGGTGGAAGTCGGATCCACATGCCATGCTAAGCTGAAAGGCACTTTTTCCTCTGGATGATTAGGAGCCGTGGAGCGACGTGATTAGATACGGTTTTCAGGAAGACCACTCTGGTTGTAGCACAGGGCGCAGGCAGAGAGGAGGGGCAAACCAGAGTGGTCCCTCTGGAAACAGCAGGGAGCAAGATGCATGGGTTTACTATGCTGGGGTCACAGACCCGGACACACAGCCTGAGAACAGGGTGCCGGGAGACAAGGTCGGCAGGGGCGGAGCTGGCACGGACCTGGAAGCAGCCTCAGTCTCCTGAAGCAGACGAATGGATTGCATCTGTCTAACTCTGGGCCGCGGGATTAGGAATCTCGCTCGCTCAGATTTGTAATATATATTCTCCAGTGTCACGTTTTTTTTTTTATCAGTGAAAAGATTATGTATTGATTTTCTACAAGTTATTTCTCAATTAATTCAGAACTGGGCAGGGAAGAGAGTATTACTATTGGCCCTTCTCAAAGAGTCAGAAGAACAACCTTGCTCCTGGCCCTGACATTATCGAGCCATTGAATGAATTCCAGCAACCACGCGCCTCCGGATTACTCGATATGTGAGCAAGATTAAGCCCTGTTCATTTAATTCAGCGGTGTCCATCAGGCTTTCTGATAAAGTGAGTGAATGTATTCCCAATTGATAGAGGAAGGTCATGACGCCATTAAATCTAGACCCACAGAGAGGATGGGGCTGAGGGTTGGGGTTTGGGAGCCCCCGGTGTTTCGATGAGAGTGGAATTCATGACTAGGTGTTATGGGAGCACAGAGGGTCATGTAACCAACACGGGGTAGGGGTGGGAATCAAAAGAGGCTTCCTGGAGGAATGGTCATCTAAGCCATCTTGAAGGATGAGAAGAGAACAAATATGTTGGATTAAAAGTGAGGATCTGGTGGGGTTGGATGGGGTTGGGTAGGCTATGGTGGAGGGGGCAGGGCAGTGGCGAGTGGGAAGGAATGGAACCAGTCACAGCACACGTGCATGTTGGTGTTGCTTATCAGCAGCAATTTCAGCGAAGACCAATAAGGATAGGGAGGTAGGTGGGGGCCAGATAATAAAGGGACTTTTCAATGCCATTGAAATTATCAGATGAGGAATGCTAGACCTCGGGTGATACCCCGATAAAGGAGACAGAACCAAAAGAGGTGATTTCAGAGGAACTTTTGGGCAGCGCAGGCTGTGATAACCATTTGGATGATGGGATGGAGGGTGAGCTGCGGCCTGAGGCGGTTTATAGATTTCAGGGGGCAGCATGGTATGGCAGATGTGGTTAGCCTCTGTGACAATATCGGGGCCTCACATCTTCCTAGCTAAGAGTACCTTCATAGTGCCTGGTGCATCCTGCAGTGTGGACGGGGCGGCTCTGTCACTGGGTTCTGGGTCCGCCCAGCGCTCTGGGAAGCATTATGCTTTTCCTGACAAAAAGGCAAAGTGCAACAGACACTGCTTCCCGCTTCCCTCTTTCTTGTGGCCTTGTATTCAGTAGCTTCATGAAACCTTGGAGTGATAAGCGGGAGAAAAAGTCAAGAGAACAGCCCTGCTGCTCACCTTGACATTATCGAGTTATTGAATAAATGCCAGCAACCACTTACTTCTACATTACTTGATAGGTGAGCAAGATAAAGCCCTGTTTGTTTAATTCAGGGGTGCACATCAGGCTTCCTGATGAATCGAGTGAATGCATTCTTCACTGATACAGGAAGGCGGCTGCAATAGAAATCTTCCAGACTTCAGTGTTGAATCTGCCAGGAGGCAACACGACATTGTGATCAGAGCACATGAACTGTGGCACCAACACGCCTGAACAGGAGTTCGGACACCTCCGAGCAGGCTCACAGCCCCCGTTGTAGAGTGGAGACAGCAGTAGTCTACATTAGCATGCTGCTTGGCACAGTGGTGGTGGGGACATGAAGCTCCGGGTCCTATTTCTTTCTTTTTCTAATGTTATTTATTTTTGAGAGAGAGAGCCTGGGCCGGGGAGGGGCAGATAAAGAGGGAGAATCCGATGCAGGCTCCACGCTGAAGGCACAGACCCTGACGTTGGGCTCGAACTGACAAAGCGTGAGATCATGACCTGAGCCGAAATCAAGAGTCAGACACTTAACGAACTGAGCCACCCAGGCGCCCCTACATCTCCTAGTTCTTTATAAGAAACAGGGTTTGCTTTCTACAGCCTCAGGCAGAACACTTTCAGTGACAGGCTTGGAGTCTCAAATTCAAGCTTCAGCCCTGCCCCCGGTAATCTGTTTCATCGTGTGTAAGTCTCCTCTCCTCTCAGGGCCTCAGTTTCCCTTTTCGTGAACCGAGAGACTTGACCTAGGACGTGACTTCTGAAGCTCCTCCTGGTCTGAGCTGGGTTGCTTCTCTTTAGGTGGGTTTCAAATTCTACTGCAGTAGTTTTCCTTCTCGCCAGAAGGTGGTGCCATTGAGTCCTTCGTGCTCCCGCACTCCCGCTTATCCGCGGTTTCCCTTCCCCCGGTTCCGCTTTCCCTGTCCGTCACCGGTGGGCAGCCACCTCCCGGAAGCGGATGAGCCTCCCTCCCACCAATCACTGGAAGATCAGTGGGAGCCCCACCCCCCCGACACAGCCGGAGTCACCCCCCTCGCTTCCTCTTGCCACACAGTCATTTTATCATCTCAAGTCACCCGATGAGGGTGAGTACAAGACAGATAAGATTTTGGAGAGAGAGCGACCACGTTCCCGTAGCTTTTATTGCGGCAGGTTGTTATAATGGTTTCTATTTTATTATCAGTTATTGCTGTTCATCTCTTACTGTCCCTAATTCATAAATTAAACCTCAAAATACGTATAGGTACATACGTATGCCAAATAGGTACGTATGCTTAAGGGAAAAGCAGTCTATAGAAGATTTGGTACTGTCTGCAATTTCAGGCGTCGGGCGGGGGTCTTGGAACACATTCCCCCCGCGGATAAGAGGGGAGTGACTGTATTGTAAGGAGCGCTCCGTTTGCTTCAAGCGCTGGGAGACCCAAGCTGGCCTTCCTTAGATGCTCGGAGTGTGAGCTTTGGGTTGCAGGGGCCTCTGTCGGTCCCGGCTGTTCTTTGCCCACTTTCCAGCCCCGCGACCCAGGCTGCAGCCTGGTTCGGTTCTGTTCAGGTCTCGAAGTACTGGTCAGTACCGCTCTAGTTTTTCTAGTTCAGGACCACAGAAGGGACAGTAGGAGCCTTTGGGCCATTTCAGGATGGGGGGGGGAACAGAGGTCTGAGGGTTGGCCCCAAGACCGGCTGGTGGAGCTTATACCTGAGTCTGGCCTGGCTAAAGGCCTGGGTGGAAACAGCGTGTTTGGTTTGACCAGGACTCACAAGACCGCCTCTGACCCCTTGCCTCAGACCCGCCATGCCCCTGAAGTCCTTCCAACCCCTGCTTGCTGGAGCTACTCCTCATTACTGGAACTCTCCAGATCCAACCAGAAGCATCAGGCTTTAGGTGCGGCCAAGGATCCTCGCCCCACCTGAATTTCAGCGGGGTTGAGGGTGAAGACACTGACCTGTCTCAACTCCTTGTACCCAGGAGCGAGCCCCAGGTCTTGTGCTGTCAACGACAACCAGAGGGGTGACCCTTGAGGGTATGGACCGTCACCATCAATAGCCGCTTTTTCTCAGACACAGAACACTGATAAGGATGGAACTTGCCCACAAAGGCAAAGGTGTATGAACAGTTTCCATCAGGTCAGGAAGTGCCTCCTGCTCAGGTACCAGCTCCTAGGTGTGCCTGTCCCTGTGACCCACCAGCCTCTCTCTCCTTCGGGAGCTGCCCCCACGCACTCCATCCCCTGCCTCGTGGGTACCGTCTTCTCCGCTCAAGCCCTGTCTTCTCTGCTCAAGCCCCGTGAGGAGCCTAACACGGTCAAACCAACCTGTGCTTCCTTGCTCCCAGCTAGGACAAATCACAGGGTTTGGGGTTTCAGGGTTTTGCGGTGGGTCACTAAGGAGAACCAGACAGCCGATCCTTCAAGGCAGCAAACAAGGCAGAGTGGAAAGAAGATAAGCTCTAGAAACACAGAGCCTGGATGAGGTTCCCAGGTCTATCAGCACTGCCTAGTGTAATAGCACCTGCGAGTCATTTAATTGCTCTCTGTATACATACAGAGATACATGTGTGTGTGTGTGTGTGCATGCGTATGTATACGCAAAAAACAAATGGGTGCTTGGCTTCAGCTCGTGATCGTTTGTTGAACGTGTATTGTTTTATATCCGCTCACTGGTATGTTTATTGCACTTTGGGGAATATAGGGTAATTATTAACTTTCCTCTTGAAAGGACCCTTTTGTGGTCAGTGATTTCCTGGGTTCTGGTCACCTTTTGGGGGGATTTAGCTTTAATTGCCTCAGTTTGGTCAATCTCTTTAAAAAAGAACCAATATTTCCCCAATTCTGGGACAATAATTACCTTTTCATTGTGCAATACCTACGTCCGCCACTTCAGAACATTTTGGGGTACCGACCTTCTGACCATGGCGAAGCAGTAACAACAACAAGAGAATGTTCTCAGGTCTTAGGGCCTCAGGTAATTCTGCAAATCTTTCTTTTCCTTACTCCATGGAAATGGGTACCTGTTGTGCCTCCCTCTATGAAAAGCCTGAGCAGCAGTCATGTTACTCAGAAATCACTGATCGATGATTTGAATGATGGCAGGTGGAATTATTTTGGTTTTCAACTAACAGCACTACTACTGGTAATGTTTTTTATATGTGTAATATTTTTTATTTTTAAAGTGATTTCCTCTGTATTATCTTAATGTGATTCCCCAAAGGCCAGGAATATGAATATTGAAGATGATTTATCAACATTTCTTAGATAAGAAACCCAGAGCCTTGAGAGGTTATGCAATCATCGTAAGCATTTCTACCAATCACATGCCTGTTGAGCACATCGACCTTATGAGGAAGGCATTATTGTAACCGTTTTTCAGGTAAAGCAGCTGAGCTCAAGAGAGGTTTGAATAACGTGTTCTAGACCACACTGCTACTAAGAAGAACCAGGATCCACACATTTGTGTATAAAGTCTCATAGTGTTTGTTTGTGCCCTGACAGCACGATGCTCCTCCCCTAAGAGTGGTGGCCGTGGGGGAAAGGTACTGGCCTGGGAGTCAGGAAGCCTCTGGTCCTGCCTGCGTCTGCCCATAACCTATGAGTCAGCTTGGGTAAGTCGTTTTCCTCCTCTTCCCTTCAGCTTTGTCGTGTGAAGCGTGGAGTGTGGAAATGAGGCACGTGCTACCTCTGGACTCCGGCCTATTTGAATGACTCCCTGGGTTACAAAGCTGGGGTGATTACCAAGCTGCCCAAACATGGGCACCAAATATCTCCCCCTCTTAGCTCTTGTCCATGTCTTTCGTGTCTGAGTGAGAATTTCCCTCCAGGAAGAGTTCACTGGTGTAGGCACAGCTGCGGTGCCTATAGGCAGGACCATGAGCCGCAGCCCACCTCATCCGTGCGGCATGGGAAGATGTAGGAGTTTCACATAAGCCAAGTGTTGCCACAGGGGAATAGCCAAGCATGGTCTGCTGGGCTATCTTGGGGTTCCCCCGAAGCAGAGCCTACGGCAAGGCCTCACATGCACTGGGGTCCCCCTGAAACAGAACCTACAGCAAGGGCTCATATGCAGGTCATTTATTTGGGGAAGTAATCTGGAGATCAAGAGTGGAGGGGCTGGGAAAAAGGGTGTAGAGGAAGGGGAAGCCAGTCCTAAGGGTGCCATTCTCGAGGCGGTTACGGCTGTGGACAAATGGATCTTGATCCTGTGGGCTCTTGCCTTGGAATTGTCACTAGAGTCATGGAAAACCATTTCTGTCTTCCACTGGCCATGAAGCTTCCAGGCGGGGTTGACTCCCGTGTATTTCCAGTTTGCACATAGGCCAGAGCGGCTGAGCAGACTCCAGCACGTAGCTGCTATGGTGAGGGGCCCCAGGCAGAAAGCAGGGGGTGCCTGGGGCAGCAGAAGAAAGATTCTGAAGCTCGTTGCTTCAACGATAGCCAGGGCAGAATGGTGGCCGAGAGGACGAGAGAGAGATGGGGCATCAAAGATGTCTGGCACAATTGTGTGGCTGGTACCCAGCCCCTGTAGGCTGTGGGGTAGGTTGCAGGGTGAGGTACAAGTGTGGGGATGGTGGGGCTGGGAGAGATGCTTCTAGAGTGCATCTGCCACATGAGGAAGCTGTGTGATGGAGAGACCCCATACGTCCTCCCATGGGTGCTCTGTGAGACAGCCAGCATTTGGACGCCAGCCACTCAGAGCTCATAGGTGGCCTAAAGGAAGAAGGCTTTCCTCCTCTTCTCTGTATTCCCCTCTTCTCCTCTGGAGGGATTAGGAGTGGAGACAGAGGAGGGAGGGAAACCACCTCCTCCTCCCCACCAAGTCCCTGGGGCCGACAGGCTGAGCACCGAGCAGGGGGAGGGGAGGGTGTGGATGCCAAACTTGACATGACACTTACTTGTGTTCCACTGCACTGGCTGAGTTTTTTAGTATCTAAAAGTGACCAAAAAGCTATGGGACGTCACTATGGGGTGAAGGAGGAGATGTGACACAGCAGCACTGATGGCGGTGCCTGGAGGGAATAAAGGTTCCATGTTTGGAACTTCGTTAGGCTTAGATGTTCAACCGCTGCCCTGTTTAATTTAGCTGTTTATCACATGGGACAGCTGATCCACAATACTTCCTTTCCTCGATAGTGGTCTTCTCAGCTTAGATGATGTCACGTATGTATCTGACTTCCAGTGTTAAGGATAAAGCACACTTTACGATGGTGGTTTCAGCCTCTGGTGCCGTCAGGGACCAGATAGGTAGCAGAAGTGAGGGTAGAAGGCTGCTTGGGACCAATGAACCAGAACGCTCATGCCCTGCTTACAGGGGGCGGGCACTGTTGAGCTCTAGCCTGCTGCCTTGCGGAAGCAGCTGGGTAGGGAGTTTGGATCTTTGATGAGTTGCCACCACCATATTAGCCCTGGGTCCCCATGGTAGATGATACTAAGGGCCCTAAGTTTTTACCCCCCCCTTTTTTTTTTACATGTTTTTTAATGTTTATTTAATTTTGAGAGAGCTAGAGAGACAGAGCACGAGTGGGAGAGTGGCAGACACACACACACACACACACACACACACACACACACACAAAATCCAAAGCAGCCTCCAGGCTCTGAGCTAATAGCTCAGAGCCTGATGTGGGGCTTGAACTCCCAAACTGGGAGAGCGTGACCTGAGCCAAACTCGGATGTTCAACCAACTGAGCTGCCCAGGCGCCCCTTTTTACCCCTTTCTGTATCCAGCCCCCTTTTCTAATTAACTTTACACTGTCCTCCCATTGTGGTTGGGGACACTTTCTTGTCTCTGGGCCCATCTCATTTTCAGGTCTCGTTTTGGCCAGTGGCACATTAGCAGCTGAGACACAATGGTGCCCTCTTGCACCTCTGCCCTCACCACGAGGAGAATACACCTGCACCAGCTGCTAATCCCTTGAGGGGGACGAGAGAGTGCGGGGCTGAGCCACACCGGCCAAGCCCCTCCTCGGTCAGCTGACCTGCAGATTATAAAAGTAAACGATGATTGTTGTAAGTCCCTGGGTTGGTTACGTAGCGATTTTGTAGCAGCGGTTAAGCCAGTAGATCAACGTCCATGACACTGGTAACATGACACGATTCCTGCTGAGCCTCTAGGTGGCCTCCGATTCTTCCCGACACCGTCATCTAGGCAATCACTATTATTCCATGGGAATGAGCAGACCAGATGGACTGTTTGCCAGACCCCAGGTGACAGGGAGCCTCTGAAGGCTGCCTTTGGTGTCTGGGTGTATTCATGGCACCGCCGGCTGTCTCTTTCCCTTGTTCTGTCTGCCCTAGTCCTCGGAGAGCTGGTGGCCCGGCCACCGTGAGCTATTCAGCACTCACAGGGTATCTGATTTAGTCTATTTGGTCCCTTTTCTTAGTGTTTGTACTCTGGGCTTTTTACAGCTTCAAAGAGCTTCTCACCCATATTCACTAATTAATTCATTACTCCAGCCAGTAAAACCTGAAGCAGCCAGAGGAGAATGTCATTAGCGAGAATTCTAGAGGCTTATTATTTAGACTACGTTGCCAGCTCCATCCACCAAGGCTGTTAACCCTTCCCTGGCTGACGGGCTCCTCAGGCAAGTGTGTGTCCGGGTAGGAGTCTGCTAGGCACTCAGCAGTCGCCAAGCACCTACTGTGTGCTCAGCTAGTAACACTGGGTGCCGCGGGGATACAAGAACTCATAAAACATGGTTTCCAACTTCCAGGGCCTTCAGTCTGGTGAGAGCTCTGGAGTCAGGCAGACCTGAGTTTGAATCCCGGTCATTTATAAGCTGTGTGACGTTGGGCTAAGTAGCCTCTGTTTCCTCATCTCTAAAATGAGAGGCTCATACCTCTTTGGGGGAAACGTGAGGATATACGACGTCAGGTGAATAAAAGGTCTGGCACGCAGTGAGTGCTCCAGAAACTACACGTTTACTAATGTTACCCAGACGCGTTCCTTCACGTGCGTCTCTCATCCCGAGCCTGGCACGGGTGCACAGGACAGTGTGGAGGGAGGAAGGGAGCTGGCAGAGGGCAGAAATTTGGGGGACGCCTTTATTTCCGGGGTGATCTGAGGAAGAGGGAGCAGAGAAAGAAACTGAGGGCAGAAGGGTAGGAGGGTGGGGGGTAGGAGGGTTGGGGGGACCGCAGGAACGTGCTAGCAGGCGGGTTGCAGCAGGTGAGCTTTGAGAATGGGGAGGCAGGAAGGTGAACGCCAGCAGTTCCCTGCACTGAGAGGTGGAGCAGAGTGTAGTCTGAGGACACCCATTTGATCACCCACGGGCCGCCGCGAGTCGGGATGGCCATGAAAACTCCACTCAGTCCCCTCCTTCGGGGATCACGGCTGACCACCAGCCTCCGCCCCTCCGGACTGGATTCGCCCATACGCGGGTGCCTCGGGAACGTGTTGAATAACAGCTATGTGCCAGGTATTCATCTCAGCGTTTTTTTAAGTTTATTTATTTTGAAGGAGAGAGAGAGAGCACACACCCGAGCTGGGGAGGGGCAGAGAGAGAGGCAGAGAGAGAATCCCAAGCAGGCTCTGTGCTGCCAGCTCAGAGCTGGACGAGGGGCTCGAGCCCACAAACTGTGAGATCATGGCTTGGGCCGAAACCAAGATTCTGATGCTTCGCCGATTGACTCACCCAGGCGCCTCTCGTCTCGGCACTTAAACTACTTACTCATTCAATCCTCACGGCAGTTCCGAGGTATAGACAGTATTACCTTTGCTTTCCAGGTGAGAAAAAAGAGGCGAAGCTATGACTGGCACCGAGACCCGATCCCAGGGTCTGCTGGACCATCCCGATCGCAGGCCCTTTGGTAAGATGTTCCGTCTGCCTCTGTTGTTACTGTCCACTTGGGCGGCCAGCCTCTGCGCCCCCTACTGCCTTAGGTCTGTGTTCCGACGCAGTCCCCAGGACGAGCTCTGCCCTGGTTCCGGTCCCACCTTCTTGTCAAGGGTTTGGCTGTCTTTTCCTTTTCCCACTGTGGGTGCAGGGTTAAAGCATATTGCTAAAACCGTGTCTCTTCATGGATCTTTTCGCATAACATTTAATCGCTGGTAATGACTGTGACCCCAGCGGCACTCGTGTAGTGAACTTCAAGTTGGCATTTCAATTAGCTGTACTGATTGCCGGGTTTGGGCATTTCATATATTTGTGAGGTAGCTTAGCCTGAGAGGAGTCAGCTAAGGGACTTATTACCACAGTGCTTCTTGGGGGGAATAAATAACCTCATTACGGCTTCTTTTGCTCTGGCTGAGAGAGAGGAGGAAAAGCTGAATCTCTCAGGGCAGTTGTTTGCGGGGGCGCGGGGCTCGGTGCCTGGGACTAAGTGGACCAAGCAGGAGGGTTGCTTTCCTTCCTTCCTCTCCCTTCCTCTCCAGCCCTCTCCCGTCTTCTCCCCTCCCCTGTCCTTCCTTGCCTCTTCTTGCAGTTTGTCATTTCTTTTGTTCTTTTGCTAAAGCTTTTGATGGAAATAATGTAGTGACCTCTAGTGTTCCCAGGACTCAAAGGTTCGTGGATACAGATGGGGTCACATTAACAGTTAAACTTGGAACTTACACACACACACACACACACACACACACACACGTGCTTCAAAGTCCAAGTCCCCTCTTTCCCCAGGTATCCTTGGGAGACCCCCGGATGTCTCAAAGGTGCTTACAAGCTGGTTTTCCTATGGTGTCTGCCATGTTCTCCCTCTCCTGCTGTCCTCTCCTGGTGTCCTGTCAGGGCTCCTGGAGGCATTGGTGGCAGTGTGACATCTCTGAGAGCACAGGGTCCCTTAGCTGCCCTGCAGTGGGGCCACCTGGAGCCCTCAGCATGTTAAAGCATCCCTCAGGGCTGGAGCTGCCCCTGGACATGAGGTTTAGATACCGTCTTGTTCCCCCAGCCCTCTCTCTTCCCTCCTCTCCTCTGGGTGCCTGTGCCTCAACTCCATCCCTCTTCCCTGCCTCCTGCCCCGTTCAGCGAGATAAACCAAACCCACCTCCAGTAAACTCAGCAGACACCCGGGCCCCAGCAAGGCTCACCTGGGGTGCGCTGTCAACGTCAAAAAGAAGCACTGACATGGGTGCTTATGTTGATTTTTGCTGTAGCTGACTTTAGGATCTGCTCTCAATCAGGGTTACCACGATGGGCTGCTATTTTCCTAAATGAACGCCTGTCTGGTCTCTGGAAAGAGCCCTGGATTTGGCGGAGTCACAGATCCTGATTTCAATCCCCCTGGTACTTTCAATTTAGGAACTGCTCCCACGTTAGTTAATATTTTTTTCACTTAATTTATCTGTAAATTCAACCAGGTTAAATGAGATACTGTCAGTGAAAATTGTCCTGGTACATAATAATACCAGGGAGATATATGTGTATGTATATGTGTGTGTGTATATATATATTATATATATATATAATATATATATATATTATATATATATAATGTATATATTAACCAACCTTCACTAGACTGTTTAAAAACATACAGTTGGGGCGCCTGGGTGGCGCAGTCGGTTAAGCATCCGACTTCAGCCAGGTCACGATCTCGCGGTCCGTGAGTTCGAGCCCTGCATCGGGCTCTGGGCTGATGGCTCAGAGCCTGGAGCCTGTTTCCGATTCTGTGTCTCCCTCTCTCTCTGCCCCTCCCCCGTTCATGCTCTGTCTCTCTCTGTCCCAAAAATAAATAAACGTTGAAAAAAAAATTAAAAAAAAAATAAAAACATACAGTTGCCTGCTGTAGCAGATCTCAGCTCCTCTCCCTGCCACCACCATGATGGTCCCCATGGCCCCCCTCTACTTGCCCTGACCTTTCCCACCTTCCTGCCCTGGCTCCTTTCTTCTTCCTCAGCCTGTTGAGTTGGGAAAAATCCTCAGCTAGGATTCGGACCTAAGAGACCTACGATTTCATTCAACCTCACAGTTTACTAGCTGCGTGAACTCGCGTGCTTCCTGGGGCTTCCTGTTGGTTTCTGGTTCCGGTTCCGGTTCCGGTGAGCATCCTTCTGGAAGCAGCGGCGCCCTCGTGTAGCAGCCCCTGAAGCCAGTTTGCGTGGGGATTCAGCCTCATCACGCCCGTGCCAGACATCAGCCAGGCAGTGCCCCTCGTCATAACTGGGTCCCGGGCTCATGCGGTCGTCTTCCGCTGAGCTCAGGGACACCGGTCTCCGCTCAGCAGTGTCCCCTCCTCAGAGGCTCGAGTTTCAGCTCCAAGGGGCCCCTTCTCCAAGGTCCACAGTTTTAATAATTAATCATTTCAGCCTCTTCCCTTGGTTAACCCAGCCCTAAGTGGTTACTTTAGAATTCTCTTTTTACTCAGTCATCAGGTTAATAGCTTCGTGTCTGGTTAACAATTTTTAATTCTAATTCTGTTTAAATAGCCGCTGTGCTTTCCGTCTCCTGATTGAGGCTTGGTTTATACAAGTGCCTGGGGTGGGTCCGGCGCTCTTGTAGGCTCCTTGGAGAGGGCAGTAAACAAAGTGGAGAAAATATCCCCCTCGTGGAACTCACCTTCTGTTCAGGCAAAACAAAACATAAATACATGCATAAGGAAAATATGGCATGTCAGACGTGTAAGTGCTGTCTGAAACATATCTCCAGAAAGAGATGCAGAAGTGCCGGCAAGGCGGTGGTTTGCAATTTAAGCTGTAATGTCTACGTGACAGCCCTCATCATATATATGAAAATACTTTGTGGCCCGAATATTGGGAATTATTTTCTTTCGTTCATAGCTGAGCCTTTTGGGGAATCTTGGAGGCTGTGTAAAAGCAGAGAGAGTGTGGAATGAACAGGACTCTAAATGGGCGACACGCCTGGAAAAAAAGAAAAGCCAAATGTTTTAATTGGGTGGCTAAGTATGAGTGTGAATGTGAGTGTGTGTGTGTGGGGCAGTGGGGATTCCTCTCAATTTACAGCATAATCACTGGATCCAGCAGTCTTCCTTAGAACAGCCTCAGGCTCATTTTAAACCACGGATGCTATAGACCAGAAAGAGACTCCATTTTTCAAATAAACACTTTTACAGTTTTCCTCATCATTTCACAATTCTCGAAGGATTCCAGTCATATTTATGCACTTATTCCTCATTTTTCGTCCCGGACAACGAGGAGACCTCTTGAATTGGACAGTCCCACCATTGGGGCTGTTCATTTAGGGGCTTTGCCTAGGGTGGCAGCTTTTTGCTTTCAGGTTCCTGAGTCGTGAGGGTAGATGCAAACAGTGTCTTCAGGACAGAAGGGCATGGCTCTGGGTTGTAATGAACTCCACAGGCTGGAGCCAGGGAATAGGCTTTGCATCTCAACGAGCAGCCTAATTTCTTGCTGACAGGTGTTGTAATGGCTTTTTGACAATTCTTTTTCTCAGGCCTGGGAAAAAAAAATCTGGACTCCAACTGGTACTTCTTTGTATTTCGCAGACCAATTTTTTTGTGTTGGTCAGAATGCTAGGTGGTAAAGCCCCCAGATGAAAGAGTGGGGGTGGGTTTACTCAGAGGGCTCGACCAGCCTGGTCTGTGTGAGACTGGTTTCCATCCCGGGTGTTTCTGCAGAAGGGGATCCCTCCTGTCCTGATTTTGGAAGAAGTCACAAATTTTCCTCTTCGACTTTCTGGAAATGTCCCTGGGCTGCACAGAATGCTTTGCTTATTAATGAGGAGGGGAAACGGATCCACCTCTCTTTCCTGGTTGTTGTCCCTTTGGCATCATTCGGAGTGAGAGAAAGTTTATCTTATTGCTATTGCCAAGGGCCCAGTTAGAGTCTAGGTTATGCCCAGTGCTGGGATTCAGAGACATCGCATACGTAGGTGGACCGCACACCAGGAAAGGATTCTGAGTGTTTGGTTTGTGCTGGGCACTGCGCTGTGTGCTTCATATGCATTTATCTCATTTAATCCACAGATCCACCCTATAAGATGATTGTCCTTTTTTTTTTAATGTTTATTTATTTTTGAGAGAGAGAGAGACAGAGAGAGAGAGAGTGGGGGAGGGGCAGAGAGAGAGAAGGAGACAGAATCCGAAGCAGGCTCCAGGCTCTGAGATGTCAGCACGGAGCCCAATGTGGGGCTTGAACCCATGATCCGTGAGATCATGACCTGAGCCAAGGTCGGATGCTTAACCGACTGAGCCACTCAGGCGCCCCGAGATGAGTGTCCTTATTTTACAGGGGAGGATGTTGAGATATTGGGATATTGAGATAGGAAGTAACTCAAGTGAGGTTTAGAAGTGGGCCTCCAACCTAGGTCTGTTGACATGGATTGCAAGGGATACTTGCATGAGGCAGTTGGGGGGAAGGGGGATTTCTGAGACGAAACCACTTCATGTCCCTTTCTACAACTCAGCGCTCAAGGTCTGAGAGAAAGGTCATCTTTGCTCTATGTTCTGAAGACAAACCAGATCAAATCAAACCTAAACTTGCTTGTGCAATAGTTCTACTAGGTTAGCTACTATTGTTTAATACTTAAAAAAATTTTTTTAACGTTTATTTATTTTTGAGACAGAGAGAGACAGAGCACGAACAGGGGAGGGTCAGAGAGAGAGGGAGACACAGAATCCAAAACAGTCTCCAGGTTCTGACTTGTCAGCACAGAGCCCGATGCAGGGCTTGAACTCACGGACCCACGAGATCATGATCTGAGCTGAAGCCGGACGCTCAACCGACTGAGCCACCCAGGTGCCCTTCTTGTTAAGTACTTTTAAACTTCTGATCATATTTAATTTTCTCAATATCCTGAGAAATAGAGATTAATATCCCCCTTTTTACATATGGCGTCACTGAGCTTGAGATTGAATTCACCGGTCTTCCTGAAACCAGGTTCATGATTTCTAAAGGTTAATCTCTTTTTTGAGATTAACAGATCACTGTTCTCATTATCGGTGGCTGTGGACCAACCACCCCAAAACGAAGTGACATAAAACAACAGTCATTATGTTATGCTCACACTTTTGTTGGTCATGAATGAAAATAGCATACAGGGAGGATAGCTTCCAGCTGAGTGGGGCTTCAGCTGAAGGTGCTTTAACTGCTGGAGACATCTGGGTTGGCTCAATTGGATGCCTCTGGGTTCTTCGGTTCTTTGTCATTTTGTTTCTGCTGGAAGCGAATGTCCAAGATGGTGCCTTCACTCCTGTTTGACATCTGGGCAGGTATGGCTGGGACAGTTGGAATAATTCAGGCATTTTCTCTCTGTTTTTAAAATATTCTTTTTTGGTTGTTTATTTATTTTTGAGAGAGAGAGAGAGAAAGAGAGAGAGAGAGAGAGAGAGAGAGAGAGAGAGAGAGAGAGAGAGAGAGAAAGCACACACATGAGCAGGGGAAGGGTAGAGAGAGAGGAAGAGAGAGAGAGTCCGAAACAGACTCTGAAATGTGAGCACAGAGGCTGATGTGGGGCTCAAACTCACGAATGAACTGTGAGAACATGACCTGAGCCGAAATCAAGAGTTGGACGCTTAACCGACTGAGCCACCCAGGTGCCCTAGGCATCTTCTCTGTTTATGTGGACTGTTCAAGGGGTTACCTTGAGTTTCCTCACAGTGTGGTGATTTCGTGGCTTCTCGTTCTTAGCACTATTGACATTTTGGGATGGATAGTTCTTTTTTGTGAGTGGTTGCGAACCAGATTCCAACTTTCCTAACCTCCAGCTTTTATACAGTTCACTAAGCTATACTTGAGTTTGAATGACTCATTGTTGAAAACATGGACTCTGTCCCAAAGGCCACTCAGTCTTGTACTTCAGGACTCCTTTAGGAAAGCAAATGCCTGCTATGCCAGACACGATAACATTTAGCAATGCTGTAGCGGAGGATGTAAAAAGATGCTTTATTTATATAATCTTATGTACCACACACTGTTTTGGGTAGGTATAAATATCCATATACCCATATACATAATTTTTTATGAAGTTAAATTCTGTTACGGTAATAATATCCTCATTTTATAGTTAGCAGCCCTGAGACTTGACCATGTAGGTCAAGTGACTTGCTCATCTTGGACAGGGTAGTAAAGATCTTACAAGGAATGGGACCCTAAACCTGTCAGCATCATGAAAAATGTAGGGGTTAAGCATGACCTAGCTCCAGAGCTGTTGTAACCCTTCCCACTCATACACAATATCTATTTTAGTCTGCCCATTTGAAAGTCATGCCTCTGTATGACTTCAGCCTCTCTCTCCATCTACCTAATAACATCTGGGAGCTTGGGAAAGGCTTTGTCTGATAATTCATCTTGCCCATCAGAGTCACTAGGCAATCAGCGGGTTTCTTTGCAGAGAGGAAAACCAGGCTGACAGCTCAGGGGAGCCTGATGCAATATTTTTAGGGCACTTGGGTCTGTGCAATTATTGTTTCTCAGTGTTGATTGTCAATGGTTGCAAACAGACAACAACTGTGTGAGGTTCTGCAGTCGCTGAGCCCCTGAGTGACAGGTGGTCATTGTTTCTGGCATTTGACAAGGCTTAAGTATAGACATCACGATAGGTTGTCACTACAGGTTCAGTTCAAGGATGTTTTTATATGGAAAGGAGAGGGGTCCTGGAGAAGGAGTTTGAGTCATAAAGAAAGTTTGGTGTTTTGCCACATCAACTGCTAAATCGCACTTACACTTTGGCCAGATCCCCCACAGACTTTAATTTTCAGTTTTCATTCGAAAATAACAATGTCAATTTATGGATCCCTGGGACTGAATGTCTCTGTGCGAATACCAGAATGGTCTAGTACTTCTGCCCTCGTAGACTGCGAATCAGTAATTCCCTGGCACCCAGTAGGTGTTCAGGAGATGTTGGTTAAGTGAATGAAAGAGCTGTTGTTTGGCCTGAGAGCTGAAATGGTGTGCATTACAGGTGTTGACAGTGGAGAATACTGTATATTATCAATTTAATCCTCATTATTCCAGGGACTTAAATGGTCCAGCCTCAGAGAGGGCTCATCTCAACAACAAAAAGTAGCTAGAGCAAAAATTATACAAAAGAAACTCATACTCATTTTTTATTGACTTCCTCAGAGAACACTAGAGGGGGAAGGACCACTTCATTCACTGAAACATCGTGTACTCTCCCTTCCCTTTTCTCTCCATCTTGCTCTTACCTAGTGGCTGCTTCAGAGTCTCTAAAGGTACCACCACCAAGAATTACTTCCGTGTAATTCTTAAGCAGTTTTATATCTCTCCCAACAGCCTCAAGTTTTTTCAAATGTAACTCTCTTTGGTCTCTTCCTTCAAGCAGGACTCTTGGTTCTCTAGAGAAGAAGGGGGTTAGGGAAATTAATTGGACAATTGCAAGATTTTTATTTGAATAACAAGGGAGAGATAAAGACTATAAAGACTCACATGATAATTTTCATTCTATAATTGCTTCATGTATTAATTTGTTTATTGAGTAAATACTAAGTAGCAACTATATGTATAACAATTTTTTCATACATTCATAAAGATAGGGTTTGCCTATTTTCAATTTTAATATCTATTGGCAGATTACTTTCCCCCCAAGCTGTGGCAATTCATGCAATCAGTTTTCAAAAGTGCTTGTTTCTTTGCATTTTCATCAGCTCTGGTTATTATCTCCTCTTCAGTTGTCAGTCTGATGAGTTACTTTGATTTGCATTTCCCTGAATGCTAGTAAAGATGTTCTAAGAATATTTTCATACTTATTATCCATTTGGATTTTCTCAGTAGTGATTTGACTGTTTTTATAATTTTCCCATTTTCTGATTTTTTCTTTTTAAATAGGCAATTTGTAGATGTTCTTTATATATTAGGGATGTTAACCCTTTGCTTATATAATTTGTTGAATTAATTGGGATAGTAGTAGCTTCTATAACAAATGAACCTCCAAATTTTAGTGGCTTAATACAACAGAATATTATTTCTTTATTTAAAAAAAATTTTAAGTGCTTATTTATTTTTGAGAGAGAGTGAGAGAGTGAGAGAGAGAGAGAGAGAGAGAGAGAGAGAGAGAAAGAGAGAGAGAGAGGGGCAGAGTGTGAAGGTGGGGGGCAGAGAGAGAGGGAGACATAGAACCTGAACCAGGCTCCAGGCTCTGAGCTATTAGCACAGAGCCCAACACAGGGCTCAAACCCACGAACCATGAGATCATGACCTGAGCTGAAGTTGGATGCTTAACTGACTGAGCTACCCAGGCATCCCCAGAAGATTATTTCTTGTTCTTCTGACAATCCAGTATGAGCAGTCCTGGTTTGCAGGTGGGCAGCTTTATTCCAATTGGTATTTCAGGGACTTAGATTCTTACCATCTTATGGCTCTTCCATCCATTATGGCCTTGGAGTTCTGTGCATATAGCTAAAGAAAGGGAAAAGTAGGGTGGAGAGTCCCTAACAACTTCTTAAAAGCCCTAACCTAGAAGTGCCATACACCATTCAACATTGATGCAATATTGATGCAAGGGGCTGGCTGTGGTTTTTGGCTGGGCAGCTATCCCTGAGTGTGAATTCTTGGTAGATGGCTAGCCATCTTTCTGCCACATGTGTTGCAGGTATTTATTTTCCAGTCTAATACTTGTCTTTTGACTTTACTTATGATATTTTTGTCATAAAATAATAAAGACTATGGAATTATCTATGTCCATTTAACTATCATCCATCTCTCTCTCTCTCTCTCTCCATCCATCCATCCATCCATCTGTCCATCCATCATCTATCATCTAATCTTTCTATCTTGTTATCATCTTTTATTTTGTGGTTTCTACAATCCCTAACTTGCTCAGGACAAGGTTATCCACATTTCCCCCTAAATTTCTTATTACATCTGTAATTTATATTTTCAATATGGTATGAGTCAGGTTTTTTTTTTTAACCACAGTTTTTTCTAGTGAATTAAGTTGCCCTTTTTTGGCCATTTTTGGTTTATTTCTTTATGTATTAACTTTATCCTGGTCTGTATTCAATTTCACACATTTGTCTAGTGTTACGGAAATAGAAGACTAAGTTGACTACAGTGGATTTATAGTAAGTTTAAGAATGGCTTCGTCAAGATAGCTATCATCTTAACTGTTAGGTTATGTGGACTTTCTCTTTAAATAAGTTACTCTGGGGGCACCTGGGTGGCACAGTCAGTTAAGCGTCAGACTCTTGATCTCTGCTCAGGTCATGATCTCATGGTTTGTGAGTTTGAGGCATCGGGTTGTGCTCTAATGGCGTGGAGCCTGCTTGGGATCCTGTCTCTCCTTCTCTCTGCTTCTCCCTCACTTGTGATCATTCTCTTTCAAAGTAAATAAACACACTTAAAAAAAAGTTACTCTTGGGGTGCTTGGGTGGCTCAGTTGATTAAACATCAGACTTTTGATTTCAGCTCAGGTCATGATCTTAAGATTTGTAAGATTAAGCCCTGTGCTGGGCTTTGCACTCATGGTGCAGAGCCTGCTTGGGATCTCGCTCTCTCTCTCTTTGTCTCTCCCTCACTCATGTTCTCCCTTTGTCTCTCAAAATAATTACATAAACATTTTAAAAAATTAAAAAAATAAATAAGCTATTTTCATCTTTCTTAGCACTAGCTTCTGTCTTTGAGAAACAAAGACAATATTTTCAGTGGGTTAAGGAGGACCACCATCCATTCTTTGACATAACTCTTTCTAGGCCCAGACCTTAACATTATGGCATCATCTGCTTCCTCTGTCTTTGAACATTTGCTCTTGGTGCTACTGTGTAAGAAATCTGACTATCCTGAAGCCACCGTGATACAGAAGTCCAAGCCACATGGAGGGATCCTGGACAACGTGGAGGGAAAGAGAGACAGAGAGACAGAGAGAGGCCAAGGAACCTCAAAGTGCCAGAGATGTGATGAAAAGCCATTGTGAAGTGAACCCTTTAGCTCCAGTCACCCCAGCTGGTGGCATGAGATCTGAGACGAACCTCCCAGCTGAGCCCCACCCTCACCCCAATTCCTGGCCCACAAAACTGTAAAAACATAAAATGGTTGTTTTAAGCCACTAAATTTTGTGGTAGTTTGTTATGCAGCGTTTGATAATCAGACATGGTGGAGATCTCATATCACATGTGCAGTGCCATGTTCATGAAATAAGGTAGTTCTTACTGACATTAGCATTATAATTTCTCCTGGAGGAGAGCACAAGCCAGTGGAGGACAGCTTCACCCGCAGGTGGCACCCGCAGGTGCTCAATACCAGCATGCCAGGCTGTCCATCAACTCAGCCTCTAGAATATATGGAAACGTTGGGCATAGCATGTGGTGTGTCTGGGGGGCTGGAGCCTTCCTTGGACTGTCTCCAATTGCTTCCCTGTCCTGACCTCCCTCTACTTCCTAAGGTGGTCCTTTCTTCCACTCCAGGTAGACTCTCCTCTTTGTTTATCCTGTAACATAACATGTGGACACCATGGGCTTTTTCAGTGTTGTCTTTCTGTCTCCTTTCCACATTCCTTCTTCCCACCCTGCCACTCCCTGTAAAAGCTGAAAAGGCCTCCCCTGTTGTCTCCCACTTGCTCATTCCCCATGAGCTTTTCCTAAGTGCTCTGGTTTGCGTGCCTCCCTTCCTTCTCTGAATTCCTTCAGCACTTATTTTTCACCTCTTACATGTATTTTTTTTTATTTTTTTTTTCAACGTTTATTTATTTTTGGGACAGAGAGAGACAGAGCATGAACGGGCGAGGGGCAGAGAGAGAGGGAGACACAGAATCAGAAACAGGCTCCAGGCTCTGAGCCATCAGCCCAGAGCCTGACGCGGGGCTCGAACTCCCAGACCACGAGATCGTGACCTGGCTGAAGTCGGATGCTTAACCGACTGCGCCACCCAGGCGCCCCACCTCTTACATGTATTAAATGCAGGCTGTTCTGCTGCTTGACCAAGTCGTATCATGTCTCTTATTCATCCACTGGACAAATATTTATTAAGCCTGTACCACATGCCAGGCACTGTTCTAGTTTCTGGGGATATAGCAATGCAGAAAACAGAAAAAAAAATCCTTTCTTAATTTTATTTTTAATGCTTATTTATTTTTGAGAGAGAGAAAGAGAGAATGACAGAGCTTGAGAGGGGGAAGGGCAGAGAGAGAGGGAGACACAGAATCCGAAGCAGGCTCCAGGCTTTGAGCTGTCAGCACAGAGCCTGATGCGGGGCTCGAGCCCACGAACTGTGAGATCATGACCTGAGCTGAAGTCGGGTGCTTAACCGACTGAGCCACCCAGGGGTTTCCAAAAAATTCTTTCTTAACGGAGCATAAATTCTTATGTGGAATAACAGCTGTTGGACAAATAAATACGTTATGTAACATGTTAGGTGATGACAAGTGTATTAGAAAATTAGGGAAAATAGATAGAAAGGAATGGTACCTTTTTTTGTAGGTGTTATTATTTTATTAACTGTTAATTATAAAATAAGCCATAAAGCTGAATTTTACCAAAAAAGCCTTATAAACCAACCTTGTGACTAGAAACTAATCATGCCAGCTCTCTTGAGATTCTCATGTCACACAGTAGGTGATAAGCATTCTTTCTTTTTCTCTTCTTTCTTTGAAACCTTAAATACTGCCATAGGCTGAATGTTTGTATTCCTCTCCGAATTCATAGGGTGTTGCCACTTTAAGTAAGGTGATCAGGGAAGAACTCACTGGGAAGGAGACTTTAGGCAAAAACCTGAGGAAAGATTTTTGAGGGAGGAGGCTCATGTGAATATCTGGGGCAAGAGCATTCCAGGAAGAAGAAAGAGCAAGTGTAAAGGCCCTGAGGCAGGGCTCAGTTATGAATGGGAAGGAACAGCAAGAAGGCTCACTGTCGAGTCCTGGAGGGCTAGAATCATCTGTTATGTTTCCTGTGTCTCTCCTTATGGCACTTAACTCAGGACCAGGTACTTAGTAGATATGGATAGAAACACAGAATAGTAGAGCCCAGAAGTAGTTTCTAGTGCCCTCATTTTGCAAACGAGGAGCCTGAGGTCCCAAGAGTGAAAGTGACTTGCCCGAGTGCTGATACCTCTATTGTTTCTGCTCCTGTGGCTGCCACTGCTACCACTAATGCTATTATTATTGCCATTATTATTAGTATTACCCCACCCCCAGGGCCCTACATCATTCCTCTTGTACACTGCCACATTCAAGGAAACATATTTCAATGAGGAAAAGTATTTATGAAGCACTTATAGGCGGTACCTCTACCCCTTGGAGAACAGGAATGAAAATCCATCTCAAAAGGCAGAGCCATGTCCTCCTTTCCTTTCTCAGCCTCTCACCCTCTTCTTCCCCACAGCTGACTCGTAACACCCTCCTTCTCAAACGCTTGCCTTTCTCTGCTTTTGATCGGGTGATTTTGGCCCTTCTTCCTCTTTGATCAGGTGATTGTGGCCTTTCTTCCTCTTGCCTCTTCCTTTGGTTTCTTTGATTCCTTTCTCCCCATCCTCCCTATTCTGTATTAAAACAAACAAAATGCCCATAAGGCAGACAAAGATAGAACAGGGCAGGGGATGGGGAGGAACTAAATGGACAATAGAAAAGGCTTTTGAGCTGCCAGGAGAAGAAGGGGCTGGTAACCCTACCTTGTTATTAGTATTTGTCTTTGTCAGACTGCTGTTGTTTCTATTTCTACTGGTACTGTTGACAACCACTATCACTTGTATTCCATTTCTTATTTTACAAATAACTTTTATGACCAAGATTTAATGGGAATTGGAACCCACATGTGGTGAAGGCCAAACCTCCATTCTTTCCATTACTTGCTGGTTGAATGAATGAGTGAGAAAATGAATGAAATGAGGCTCCTTGCCCGGTTTATTTAGCACTTCCCAATCAAGAGCAAAGAGGAAGTAAATTTTCTTCCTCATGCATTTTTAATATGATGGCTGATCATGTTTTTATTGTTTGCTGGCATGAAAGAAGTACATATGAACAAGCACAGTAAAAGAGCAAACAACCTCCATTGAGAAACCGTGATGGATAATTTCATGTGTCAACTTGACTGGGCCCTGGGATGACCAGATTTTGGTTAAACGTCATTCTGGGTATATCCATGAGGGTGTTTGTAGCTGAGATTAACATTTGAATCAATAGACCAAGTAAAGCAGATTGCTCTCCCCAACCCGCCCGATGTGGACCTGAATAGAATTTGCTCCCTCTGCTTGACTGTTTTGGAGCTGCTGCATGGGTCATTGTCGTCGTTGTCTTCTTCTTCTTTTTCTTCTTCTTCTTCTTCTAAATGTTTATTTATTTATTTTTGAGAGACAGAGAGAACAAAAGGGGGGTAGGGGCAGAGAGAGAGAGAGAGATACAGAGAAAATCTGAAGCAGGCTCCAGGCTCTGAACTGTCAGCACAGAGCCCGATGCAGGGCTTGAATTCGCAAACAGCAAGATAATGACCTGAGCGAAAGTCGGAAGGTTAACTGACTGAGCCACCCAGGTGCCCCTACATTGGTCTTCTTTCGCATCAGGACTGGAACACACAGCATCAGCTCTCCTGGTTCCCAGGCCTTTGGACTTAGATGGGAAATATACCACTGGTTCTGCTGGGTCTCCAGGTTATAGACAGCAGATCATGGGACTCTTCAGCTTCCTTAATCATGTAAACCAACTCTTTATAATGAATCACATATTATAGGATATACATGTACATGACATATATGTATATATATGTATATGGTATGCACATAAACCATATACATATGTATTTTGTATATACACACACATATGTGTGTATATGTGTATATCTATATATCTATGTATTTATATACCTATATATATCTCCTATTAGTTTTGTTTCTCTGGAGAGCCCTGACTAATACAGAACTTTTCCATGTATTTGTATATACATTTGTAGAAAGTGAGTAGATTATAGTGCTAATGCATGAACCCTAGATAAACAGAACTGGATTCAAATCACAGCCTTTCTATTCACTGACTGTGTGACCTCACACAAGTTGCTTAACCTCCCCAGACTTTAGCTGCCTCTGCTGCTAAATGCCCATAATAAATATCTCACTCCTGGCCGAGATTTTGGTTGCTACCCAATCTCCATCTGCCCTTCGGTGCTTTCTAACCCAAATCCAAATTTGTTATGTAATTCATTCTCTGCACACCCATATGTTTCTCTGTGTTAATTGCTATGGAACATGGAACGCAGTTCTAGTTAAGGTGACATGGTATTTCTGTCTACATGTGAGGTCTGGGACTACGGCGACCATTTTGTGACCACAAAGTTCAGATTGCCTGAGGATGGCAGAGAGGATGATGCCATCACCACTGAAGTTGTCAGTCATGGAGTTGTCTACCTCTGGATTTCTTGTTATAACTTTTCTCTGGCTTAATCCCAGAGCTGGGATTTCTGTTTCTTGAGGTTGAAGGAACCCTAAACAATGTACTTGTTTGTGTTGTTGTGAATATTAGATGAATTAGCCTCTATAAAACACTTCACACACTGTTTGGCATTTAGTAAAGAGTCAATAAAGGCTAGTTTTAATAAAAAACAAAGAATAAGCCCATTATGTCTGTCACCACGAATAGCCTAAAGTAGAATCCGTGTTTTACTTGGTTCTCCAGAAGTTCTTACAAGACACAAAATGGAGGAGATGGAGGCCAGCTGCTATGTAGAGAAAAGTTGACAGCTTTTTCTATATTTATGATAATTTCCTCAGGCTACATTCCCAGAAGTGATATAACTGAGCACAAGCACTTTAAATTCTCTTCACACATATTACTAAATCGTTGTCCCAAAGGTTGAACCATTTTACATTACAACCAGCCATCTCGGTACATGCCTTTCACTTCATCTTGGTCAGTATTTGGAACTATTATTTAAAATATTATTTTTTTCCTGGTAGGCAACATGTGGGATCATCATTTTAATTTTATTTCTTTTGACTCGTAGTAAGTTTTAAAATTCTTATCTAGGCATCAAAACCCTTCTGGGGCTGGTTGAGATTTGCGAGTGCTCTCCAGCATGGGCCGTGGGAGTCTGGGAGAGAGGCTCGTCCCCCTCCCCCCTGGTAATTTACAGTGGTTTGCTGGTTTGAAGTAATTAAAGGGCTTGAAATAATTTGCCTTTTTAGTATCCCGTATCATCTAGGATCTCATGACTATGTTTCTCTTGAACTGTTTGAGTCCTCTTCCTAAATGGGAACAGAAAAAGGGCATCCAAAGATAACAATAATGTCTTACTCGTGGGGCTGCCCCCAAGGTGTGTGGGGGCCCCAGAAGATATTTTTTACAGGACCCTTGTCTAAAAAATTTGAGTCGTCCCAAGTCAACATGTCAGTATGATTTTGGTGGCTAAATATTGCGTGATTCCCATGAAAGAAATACCACGCTGGCCAGCGAGACCAGTGCTTTTGCCGGGCCACCCTCCTGGAACCAGGGCCCAACCATTAGGCTCCTGTACAATTTAATAGATGCAATTCCTAGAGCTCCATGGGGGGGCATCTGTCAACCCCACACCCAGGGCAGGAGCGAGAATAGAGAGTTGGAGAGCATCTCCAAAGCGGGAAACGGAGCTGAGGTCCAGGCTGGACACACCCTGCCTGATGGCACTGCTTGCCCAAGGCCCATTGTAGGTATCAGAAATGCCTTTACAAAATCATAAGGAGAACACTAACTCATGTGGGTCCCCTTGCCTGCGTTTAAGGGGTATTTACTGTTATTACTATACTAACGGCTAATTATAATTGTGCTTTTCCCATGTCCTAGATGCTATTCTAAATGTTTTCCATTAAGGCAGGTTACTACTATTATCCTGTTTCACAGGTGCAAAAGTAGTGCTCTAGGTGTTAGCAGATTGTCTTGCTCAGCCTGATGTAAAGGCTGGGCTCTAACCAGCTCTCTTCCAGAGCCTTAGCTCCAGAGTGGAGGCCCCTCCAGACTGTCTCTGTCCAGGAGTTCCTCCTTCCACTTCCTTGTGAAATCTCTTCTCACATTAAGTGAGAATCGTTTCCCATTAAGTGTCTGACTTGCATCTTTATCTAACACCCCCTAACTCATCAATGCCAGCCCCTTTCTTTAATGGCATTTCACACTACAAACGTCTTCTCACATCCAGAAAGATCTTTTCAAACAACATTTAATTGTGGTTATAGAATATATTTCATTGCAATAGGTTGACTCTGAAAATTGTACAAAACAGCAGGGTCACACTCACAAAGGACCTCTCTGCTTGTATGCAGGTCTGCTTAGCACTTTGGGTTTTGAATAGCTGCCCCAAGAGCTTTGAAAGATGTTTTTCCTCCTCCATTATTTTCCCAGGGAAATGTCAAATGAACATATGATTTTGAAAGAAGCATCTCTAAATTAAAATACAGTATAATTGGCAATTGTGGGTCTCTTCCATGACTCTAAATGTTATTACAAGATATTCATTCACTCTTTTATCTGCTAGGATATACAACAATGGTAGATAAATGGCGAAATGGAGATATTTGAACTCTGCAGTTATCTCTAAATTGCTGACATTTCTCCTTAAATTTTTAAAATAACATTAAGATGTGCTGCCTGACTCCCCTCCTTCACATCCCTACAAAATGTATTTGGTAAATATATACAGACAGTGAACTTGACAGTATACATATAATATGGCATATTATTTTGATTTGCAATTTGCAAATACATTAAGGTAATTTGGCTGTTAGTCCACCATTGGTCAGAAGAGTTTGTGTTACATAGAGATCAATAAGAAATTTGCCATTCCCGTATGAAAGAGGCCTCATTTTATTTGTTTTGCATTGCTAAAGATGGTGACCAAGAGAACCAAAAGCTTGGCATCCAGCCACAGAGGCTGCAGTTTGAATATTTTACCTCTGTAAATAGAATTCCTTTTGGCTTCTTATCAGAACACAATGAATTTGATTTTGGAGAGGCAGGAGATCCTACACCCCATTTTCCCTGCAACAGAAACATCTATTGTGTGACCCAATGAGCTGGTTTGAATTCCTCTAGCTCATGGTTCAATCTTCAATTGTCAAACAGTTATACCTTCTCCAACTTTTGACACTTCCATTTTATGTGATTCTATTGAAAGTGAACTGTGGCACCTAAGATTTAATTTAAAACCTGTTTATTGAAATAAGCAGACACTGTGAGAGCCAGTCGTCTGAATCTCTGAGGGCTGAGATGGTTGAATTTGGAAAAATACAATTTAGCAGGGATGCACTAATACAGGAGACTGGGCCGCAGCAGGGAGAAGGCAGCTATAGAAAGGGGGCACTGGTCTATTATTATCATAGTCCAGTCTGAGGTACTCTTAGGGGAGTAAAAAGTCTTCTTTTTTCTTTCTGCCACGCAAAGCACAAAATCAGGACCAATGCATCCAAAGTGCGCAGGAAGCAGATTTCATCTTAATCCTACAAGGAGCTTCGTATCAATCCCATTTGTTCCATAATAGAATCGGCTGCCCCCGGGTGAGTAGTCACAACCCCCACCCATAACAACCCTGTATGGTGGGTAATGTGACAACACTTAACTGGCAAGAAATCTGAGGCTCGGAGAGGCTGTGTGGCCAGTCTGGAGTCACTAGTAAGGGTTGGATTTTGAGTCCGGTTCTCTCTGATCCAAAACCCTTTGATTTCTCTACCATGCCAAGACCTGTTCTCCTATAATCCCAATGAGGTCCCCATCATGGGAAGCCTCCAGCTAGAGACAGGTTGGTAGGATGCATATTTTAACCTCAGTTCAGAGATTCAGTTCAGTTCAGTTACTCCTCTGAGTTAATTCCTTCTTTCTCAGGGCTCCAATGCATCATGGCTAGATCACCTTCAGCACTTACTATACTGGACCCCACCTAGTTAATTTGTGCTCATATCTGCCTCTACTGCCAGACTTTCAAGGTTGTTAGGCGTTGTCTCTGGGGATCCCTTCCTTCTCCTGCAGGTACCTCCCCACTCCCGGGATCCAGCCCAGTGTCTGACACTTCAGTGTTCTTGGAATAAATGAATGGATATGGTTTATTTTGTTAAAGCACCTTTTATCGTCAAACTGGGGATATTGTAATAAATTCAGAGAAAATGTAGCCATTCCGTTCAGACTTCAAATAGGGAGATGGCTCCGTGGAGGTGGGAGTTGCGCAAAATGACCATTGAGTGTATAATTATAAATGATCCTAAGGCAGCAAATGAGGTGGACGTCCATAAAAATTAGTATGTCAACATCAGAAAGAGTAAGCGAGGCTCTACAAGTGTGAGAAAAATTAAGAGATGAGCTTAGCTAGGTTTAGAGTAGGAAAGGTGACAAAGAGCAGATATGCCTACAGCTTAGGTCAAGTGGTGTGGTAAGAACATGACAGAGGGAAATAGATGTATTCGTGCTTGTTTTCCTTTTGTCTTTTATCTTTTTTGTTTTGTTTTGTTTTGTTTTGTTTTGTTTTGGTGGTCTACCCCTCAGCTTTTCTATCCAACCCCCTTTTCTAGGAGTTTTCTAATATCTTTGACCAAATGGGAATTGTAATAAAAATGTAACTTGACTTGGTCCTCTGGCCGGGGGGGTAGGTCCAGGGTTGGACTGCCTGCTCAGGCTTGGCTGGTGAATCCTTCCCTGGGAACTTTTGGAATTAGGCAAAAGAGATCCTGAGGGCTGTTGCTTCCAGGTAACCAGATCTGTAAGACAGAAAATGTGGGACCATTCAATGACTGTATGTACCAGTAATATAAACACCTAGTTTGTAGGGGGAGAAGCTAAAGGCGCCACAGAGGAGCAGGTATAGAAACAGTATGGCAGTCTGGGCACAGTCCGGTCACGGTTCCAGTGTGTTCAGACCCTGTCACACCCCTGATCTTCTTCGTTACATTGTGTCCTTTGCATAAAGAAGTTAGGGTTGGTTCTCTGTTACTTATATTAGAAGAGTTCCAGCAAATCTGCACCCTTGTCCACCAAGATGAATGGAATCAACTAGAAGCGTTAGAGACCCCCATGTGATCAAGTCCCAATAGATTAAAAAGCAGCGCCTGCCAAAGGACTAAAACTGTTCAAGTGTCTCATCCCAGAGCACTTTCATGGAAGGGCATTGAGAGTGCTTGCTACCAGATCTCTTCATCAGCCATCTTTTATGAGTCCTGGAGAACATGGGAGGGGTCAGATAATGGGAAAGAGAAACGTATTTCCTAAGAGGGTACTAATGAGAGTTTCTTTATCTTCTTTGTATCCCAATTTATATACTCTCTCTGATCCTCAGTTATTTCCTTTGTACAATACAGATACTAGAACACCCCACTGCCTTCCTCATATGCCCTGGAGATGCCACCAGGTATCAGAAAGTGCTTTGTACACACTCACTTCCCATAGAGAGGCCAGGGATTGTTATCCTTGTTATCATCAAGCTGGCGAAAGTAATAAACAGAAAGCAGTTGTAGATACAGGCAGTCATTATTAATGACATTAATGACATTAATGACATTATTAATGACATTATTAATGACAATATGCTCAGCACTACACTATACTAAATATTGATTAATTATCAACTAATTTTTAAATTAGCTTCCCCCCCCCCTTGGATTAAGGTATTCTCTTACGTAATAGAAATTTTACCAGAGTTAGCATTATGAGACATTTTCACAAGATTAAAGAAAATCTTGTAAAATCTGTTGTGCAGTGGGTTGCAAACACTAGCATAGCCCTGAAATAAAGCAGACCATTTCCTCCTCTACAGACTTCTTTAGACACTTATTCCATAAAAAACAAGCTAACTCTTGCATGGCAGAGGATGAAATTTCAGAGAGGAGCCAGAATGACTGTGTAGTATGAGGTCATGGAAATAGGGAGAGGAGAAAATTTGGGGAATGATCTCAAACAAACAAACAAACAAACAAACAAAAACAAAAACAAAAAAAGCAAATGCAGCAGATAATAAAGACAAAAAATTGTAAATTAGAGAGATATGCAATCATTAAGGCTTGGTGATTCTACCTCCTTATTACCTCATCTCTCTCTCTTCTTAAATCCCTACTGGCAGTTACCAAAGTCTAAGACTCCATGAAATCTTCCTAAATTACTTCAACCATCTCCTAAGTGGCTTGCCATCACCCCCGTAAACTTAGTGAACACCCCTTCTCTGCTTCGGAACTTTGGCTTGGAGGCAGATGATGGAGTACTGCTGTCCACTTACCTCTCTTGTCTCTGCCTTGTATTTTTTTTCTGTCTTTCCCTGGGATGAGAAAGGGCAGGCGTCTCCAATACTTTTCTCTATTGGACTAGGACCTCCCTTATAGAAGTGTAATATCGTCCACACAAGGACACCTCCTGATATGTTAAAGGAGGTAGATGAAGACATTTAAGAGAATTTCCTTCTTGCTAGAACCTACATTTCAATACCATTGTCTGGTTTTATTTATTTATTTATTTATTTATTTATTTATTTATTTTAACTTTTTTTTAACGTTTATTTATTTTTGGGACAGAGAGAGACAGAGCATGAACGGGGGAGGGGCAGAGAGAGAGGGAGACACAGAATCGGAAACAGCCTCCAGGCTCTGAGCCATCAATCAGCCCAGAGCCCGACGCGGGGCTCGAACTCACGGACCGCGAGATCGTGACCTGGCTGAAGTCGGACGCTTAACCGACTGCGCCACCCAGGCGCCCCTACCATTGTCTGGTTTTAAATTCCAGCAAGAGTAATTCCTTCCTTTCTCCTTGAGATCTTGCTATAATTTTCTTACTTCCGCCCCTGGTGCATTTAGATTGATGGTGCAGACTACGTACACAGAAATGCAAAAGTGGAAAGCCCATTAATTGCCTTAAAATATTGTACCAATGATTATCCTTATTTTATGGAAGAGGAATCTGGCTCCGACAAGCTAAGTGATTTTCCCTAGCTGCTGAGTTAGTAAGTGGCAGAGGCAAGATTGAAATCCTAGGAACATGCCATTTTCTATTGTATTGTATTGTACTGTATTGTATTTTTTTAATATGAAATTTATTGTCAGATTGGTTTCCATACAACACCCAGTGCTCGTCCCAACAAGTGCCCTCCTCGATGCCCATCACCCACTTTCCCCTCCCTCGCACCCCCCATCAACCCTCAGTTTATTCATGCCATTTTCAAGGGGACCCTACAGAATACTGAATGGAGAGGGAATTTGGAATGCCAGGAGAAGAGGAGTAATGATTTGAGAAAGGGGCAAGAAGCTGGATAGAGACAGAATGGGGATGAGACAAAAGGCAGTGAACCCCAGCCTACACAGCTGCCTTTTACTCCTCGTGGTTGATGGCCTCTGCAACAATTCAGGTTTTTGCTGGCATCACTTCCTTGTAAATATCCCCTTGGCCTCCTCTCCCTGCCCCATAAATTGTGCAGTGAATTTTTTGATGTGTGGAAATTCTGGGTGCTGAGTGACTTTATTTGTTGGTTGGGAGAAGGGATGGAGGGGTGCCATAGAAGGGGGCGAGCTTTCCATCTGGGTGGCCCCCTTGACCAAAGCACAGAGACAGCTGAGGCAGAAGTGGGAGGTAGAGCAGGTCATGATTTTGGAGAGAGACCTCTGGAATCATTTGTAGAAATTTTGTGGGAAGGACATAAGCTTACAAAGCCAATGGAATTGAGAGTTTTGAGCTCATTTTATCCAGCTCTCTTCAGGCAGGTGAACCCCAGCTGATCTCTGGGTTATATCTGTCCTATCCTCTCAACCATGTATATTCCTGAGGCATGAGGACCAGACTGTCTTTTATTTTCATTTTTATTATTGAAGTGCAGTTGACACACAACATTATGTTATTTTCAGGTGTACAACATAGTGATTAGACAACTCTGTGCATTACTCAGTGCTCACCATTGTAAGTGTGGTCATCATACAACATTATCACAATATTATTGACTATGTTCCCTATGCCGTGCTTTCAATCTCTGTGAATTATTTATTTTATACCTGAGGACCAGACTGCCTTATTCCCTTCCATATTAGATCCTCACATGGTTCCTGCTTCATAGCAAGAATAAATCAATGGTTTGTTTGACAGAAATGCCTGAGAAGACTGGTCAGGTAGGATCATAGAGGCAGAGGTCTGATTGAAGGAGGTTCAGGAGAAAGTATGGGGGTGGGAATATAGAATTAGGAGACATTAGCCACAGATCTGAAAAATTGGGCAGCGGTAGCTAACATAGGCATCATGGTTGAATAAAGACAATTCTGTTGTTTTAAGATAAAGAATACGTGGCTTAAGAATATTAACAGGCAGAAGGGAAGGAAATGTGTCTCATTATAGAATAAACTGATTTTTTCTTCTTGATTACACATTTACCCTATTAAACAATTCATGTTAAACAGTCACCCACACAGCAGTAACTCATCTTATCTACAATAGTTGCCATTTTGCCACTTTCCTTCTTCAGGTCTTTCAGGACTTTCTGGAACCTTCTGTGTACAGTTCAGAGTTGACAACAACATGGTCCTTCTTGACCTGGCTCTTGCTTCCTTTTCTGGCCTGATCTCCATCTGCCCTCCAGAATGACATGATCCATCCACATCGTACTACCAGTAGTTTCTGGAAGGCACCACACTCTTTTACATAAGTTATCTGCCCTCTGTGCTGTTCTCTCTGCCAGAAATTATCTTTCCTATCCCCTTTCTGCTTGGACAAGTTCTCCCCTTAGCTCAAGTGATGCCTCCTCTGGAGAAGGCCTTTCTTGGCCCATCATCTTGGTATTTTCAGAAAAATCTATGCTTTCCTTCTTGCTAATAGATCTTCTTTTGAGTAGCTGTCTAGATTCTAAGTTTGTGATGGCAGAGACTATTGTGTTTATTCTCTGTGTCGCTGTTCCTCAGTCTGCCCCTGAATAGGATTGCAGTAATTTTCTATCACTGAATGAAGTCAGAGCAAAGAACATTTAGCCATTTGTAGCACACATTATTTCAAAATTCTACTGTCCGTGTCCGTTTTATGGCTTTGGAAGACAAATTTGTTATTGTTACTTTTATGGCTGTTTGTTCTAACTTTTTGTTCCTCATGTGGCTCTGTGGTCCATTACAGGCCTGCATGGAGCTCTTGTAAGCAGTTACGGCAACAATGGGTGCACAGTATTTTTCTTCTTTCTTCCGTCATAATTGCCGTGTCTCAGGACCGTGTTTTTTCCCAGTGTATACAGTGTTTGATCAGGTTAGTCAGTCTCTCAGGAATAGCTGTTTCTCGTTTCTGGGGCTAATATTTAGGGGAGCTATAAACATCTTTCCAGAGCGCCCCTCCTTTTTCCTTTAAAATTAATTTCTTGGGATAAATTCTCCAAATTGATATTGGTGGGTCAAAGAGTATAAACGTTTTTATGACTCTTGTCACTACTTGCCAGATTGTTTTCTGCAAAGATTGTGACACTTTATAGGCTACCACCATACTTGTTCTCTGCAGCTTTCCTGATGGGGTTTGGCCATTTGAAGGAAAAAAGGAATAAATGAAAGCATTCATTTTTATCATTTCGCTAGAGATAAAATAGATGTCCAGACTTATTTCAATGCATATTTCTTTTATTAGTAAAGGAGAGAATTTTTGTTTCCTGTTTGTATTTTTCTCAATATAAATTATAAATATGGGAAGAGTAAAAATTAATACAGAAAAAAAAAACCACCCTGAGATAATTGAGGGAAAGTCATCCACAAAGGTTACTGGAGAACAGCGGGGGAGTGTATCCTTGTAAAGATGAAGAGACACATTTTCTCCTAAGGAAGGCATCCATAAAAAAGACAAGCTAGGGAAAGGGCAGAAATAGGAAATAATAGGAATATTAGGAAATAATAACTACCTTTAATTGGTCACTTAACGTATTAGAATTACTGTCTAATTGCTTTCTATGGATTCTCTCTTTTAATTGTCAGAACAGCCCATTTCACAGATGGGGGACTAGAGGCTGAAACATGAGGTGACCTGCCCTTTATCACATAGAAGGTGTGGAGCCAGGTTTCATACCCAGTTCCAGCCTATACCCTTAACCACTGTCCTGCACCTCACAGCTGAGTTTTAGAAGAGAAGATGAGGTGTTTTTTTTTGTTTTTTGTTTTTTCTCCTCTTGATTCAGTAGAAGGAAGTGGGAATGGTCTCTTGAGAGGGACCATAGTGAAGAGTATTCCAGGGACACAAGATGATAGCAGCATTTGTGGTAAGCATTCTGGTGTGAACCTGGTCGGCATATTTCTGTGACACTTTTCAGCAATAGCCTGGGCTTTGGGAACGAGAGAAACAAAGGGCAGAGAGAGAGAGATGGTCTAGGTATGTATGCATGCTGTTGGGTTTCAGCAGGAACTGGAGCAGGGCTTCTGCAGTCTAGAAACAGGAGAGCAGAGTTCCAGCAGCTGACAGAGTTGTTCAGGCCAGGCAGGGACCCACATGGCCCTGGGGGTTAGGTGTCTGCACAGTTCTGTTACAGCAGCCATTAGGACTGTGGCTTTTTTTTTTTTTAATCTTTTTAATGTTTATTTATTTTTGAGACAGAGAGAGAGCAGGGGAGGGGCAGAGAGAGTGCTGGAGACACAGAACCGAAGCAGGCTCCGGGCTCCAAGCTGTCAGCACAGAGCCTGATGTGGGGCTCGAACTCACAAACTGGGGAATCATGACCTGAGCTGAAATCAGGTGCTTAACTGACTGAGCCACCCAGGCACCCCGAGTGTGACTGTTGTTATTAGGATTCTCCGGAGAAATAGAAACAATGGGATGTTTGTTTGTTTGTTTGTTTGTTCATTTATTGTGAAGAACTGGCTCATGCAGTTATGGAGGCTGAGAAGCCCCACAGCCTGCAGGCTGGAAGCCTGGGAAATCCAGTGGTGTAGCTCACTCCAAGTCTGAAGGCATGAGAGCCAGGGGAGCTAATGGGGTAGATCCCAGCCTGAGGACAAAAGATGAGATGTCCCAGCTCAAGCACTATGGCAGGAAAGAAGGGGGGAAACCTCTCTCCTGTCCCTTTTGTTCAGTTAAGGCCCTCGAAGGACTGAATGAGGCCCAGCCACGCTGGGGAGGGCCACATGCCTTCCTGAGCCCACTGATGCAGGTGCAGTCTCGTCTGGAGACCCTCTCACAGCTATGCCCAGAAGCAGCATTTAATCTGGGCGCCCTGTGGCCAAAGCTGACACGTGAAATTGACCATCACAACTACTAGCTGCCATATAATACTGCTCACCCTTAAGGTGCCAGTCCCTGTGCTAGTCGGGGGCTCTGCCTGGCTTCTTATTCAGCCCTACAGACAACTGTATGGGGCAACATGCACTGAGAAGCGCCCCCACCCTCCCCTGCTCTGCTCTGTACTGCAGAGGATGTACCCCAGCGATCTGCTCTTCCCAGGCTCTTGGGCTGACCGCTGCCGGTCAGGCCAAGAGACAACGTCACCGGCAGTGCCTGCGTCCCCTTCATGGCCCCCAGTTCCTCCCACCTAGCCCCTCCCTCTACGATTCCAAAGTTACAGGTGGCTCCTCCTGTGAGTAGCTCCTGCCTATAAGATGGTGTTACTATGATCCTCAGCTGGCATAGGAGAAGACTACACGTGCAGAGAAGTAACTTTTGCAAGATTACCAACTATTAGGTGGTGGTGTTAGGATGCAAACCAGCGCAGTCTGACCTGGGAGCTGAGGCTTATGGCATCAAGGAACAAGTGCAGAGTCACGCTGCCAGCAGGTGTTGGAGCCAGAATCCAAATGCAGGCTGAAAACATTCGAGTCGCAGGCTGGGAAGTGGAGGAGCAGTCTAGACGTGAAAACGCCTTCGTCCCTGACTTTGCTGCCCTCTGAGCATGGAAGCCTGGATGCCAAGCCAACACAGCTCAGGGAAGGATGAAGAGAATTAGAGAAAAAGGAGGAGGAGGAGGACGGATCCAGAGCCTCTGCTTTGACCTGTGCCTGAACGGCCAAGTCCACACAGGGGGGCATCGGAGGCAGGGCTTTTCCACACAGGCCCCTTGTTGTCCCTGGCCTGCTGGCCCTGATTAGCTCCGGGCATCAGCGCTTCGCCAAAGCTGTGGCCCATCAGGGGCTGGTTCTCTTGCCCTTTGCCCACACTTTGATCAGAAGGTGCCCAGCAATAAAGGCACAGCTAGGAAGCTCTTCCTTCGGGCTGCCTGGGACTTCCTGGGATGGCTTCAAAGGTCAGAAAGCAATTTGCGGCTTTTGTGTGGAAGGCCACAGGGTTTGGGGGGGGGGGAGTGCTTCAGTTGGCGGGGGAGCTAATTAGGCCCAGGAACTGTTTGGCCACCTCACAAGTCACTTGAAAACCCTCCAGGATGATGGGGTGGGGAGGACAGAGACCACTTTGTGCTCTGCAGGCAGTTCGCTGCTGCTGTGCGAGTAGCAGATTTGGGAAATGAAGTCTGGGGAGACCGCTACTTAATAAGCGTCAGGGGATTTGCCAAATGGACTCGCCAGGAGTGGTTGTCCTGTATTTACATCCTGCAGCAGGTTGTTCTAAGGCTACAATCCCATAATACTATACATTTTTGGGGGGGATGACTTTCTATGCAGAGCTACTAATTATGGGTCACATATGCTGTTGTATCCTTATTAATAAAAGATCTCCACTCTTCTCAATGAATTAACTGTTTCCATAGTGACTGATGCGGTTTGCAAGAGTGAAACTGGAATGTTCTAAAAGCAGATCCCCTAAGGAGATGCCAGAAAAGTAAGAAAGACAATTCGATTATTTGTAAACCATGAATCCTGCCAGATTTTTGTGGGAGGAGAGGAGCAGAAAGATGTTTTATTAGACCACGTTTGGGGGATAGGAGACGTTCATAGCGCTATAGTGAATGGCTTCAGTTTCAAGGCTGGACAGACCAGTCCTAGTTAAAAAAAATTTTTTTTAACGTTTATTTATTTTTGAGACAGAGGGAGACAGAGCATGAACAGGGGAGGGGCAGAGAGAGAGGGAGACACAGAATCTGAAACAGGCTCCAAGCTGTCAGCACAGAGCCCAATGTGGGGCTCGAACTCACGAACTGTGAGATCATGACCTGAGCTGAAGTCAGACTCTTAACCGACCGAGCCACCCAGGCACCCCAACAAGTCCTAGTTTTAAACACACTACCTGCTCACGCTTTCTGTTTTGGTTTCCTCATCTGTTAAGCAGAAGATAATCGTGGGCCCTCATTAGATTGTGAATAATCAATAACCCAGGCAAGGCACCTAGCAAGTGTTCAGTGAACATTTGCTGTTGCTATTAGCACAAATGTTCCTTAGCTGCTAGTTCGTGAAGTTAATAAGGAACCATTCTGGTTCAGCCATCTAAGCCTTCAGTGTTTCCTTTCCACCCAGTGGGTGGCATGCAGAGAAACTCGGTTCATTCCATTTTTGTCATCAGCAGGTCACACGGTCGTTTCTATTGCTATCTTAACGCTCATTTGCCTTTAAAAGGAATGACTAGGTACATATACATAGATTTGCTAAAGAGTTAGGCTAGTGTTATAACTTCATTATGCCAGGGACTGATAACTGTTCTCTAGGTTGGTGATTTCTTAATATCCTCGTGTTTTTTGTGTTTTGATCTGCTTTCCACGCCTGTCCTCTTTTGCTGTTGGTTCTAGCAACCTCATGGAGCCCGTCTGCAATGTACGCAGGGTCCAGGAAGTCTGTTGAAAGGGCTTGGTGGTCCTTGTTGCAAATCCTCATGAATAGGCATAATTCCTTTCCCCTGAGTAGCTTCTCTCTCCTGTGTCTCTTGGGCAGCAGCATTTACAGCTTGAATTTTGCACAGAGTGAGCAGTGAACCATAGCTGCTGGGTGGCCTTGCCTCCTCCTCCTAACTCCTTAACTGTAACGGGTTGGGGTCTTGAGCAAACAGGGTGAGTCTAATTTAATGCTTATGGAGAGCATTTACGGTGCATCAGGCACACTGTGCCCTGTTTTATGGGTGTTAGCACTTTAATTTAACACAACATCCTGAAAGGCAGGCAAGAGGAGAGTCCAGCACCCTTAGATTTGTGTTCTGGTTCTATTTACTGTCTTTGTGACCTCGCACAAATCACTTACTGGCCTCGGTTTCCTCATCTGTAAAATGTCAATTATGTTAACTGCCTTGGGGGGTTATTGGGAAGAAAAGTGAGATGTCACCTGTAAAGCATAAGTCAGATAAAATAAATGTGAATTCTTTTTCCCTCTTTAGAGTTCTGTTGAATACGCCCGGCAGGTACTGGGATCTGCAGTAAAGGCATTCCACATGCCTTCTGTGGTTTTGCTTCTCTGCAGTTTGTTTCTGTACTTCTGGCTTTCTTTAGGAAAGCCATTTTAGTTTAGGTGAGAAAAGCATTGACTTTCTGGCAAAATGTTCCCAGGAAGACTCGGCCCCAGGAGGTTTTATAATTTTAGCATTTACATTCAGGTCTATTATCCTTTATTTTTTTTTAAGTTAATTTTTGCTTATGCATGAGATAAAGGTCTTCATTTTTTTATTATTTTATTTCTTTAGCTATCCAATTATCCCAAGCACCATTTGTTGAAAAGACAATGATTCACTATTGAATTGCCTTGGAAATGTTGTTAAAAATCAATAGACCTTGAATGTAGAGTTAATTTCTGGACTCTGTTCTGTTTCTGAGTCTCTAAGTCTATCCTTAGGTTAATGTCACACTGTCTTGATTTTTGTAGCTTTATAGTAAGTTTTGAAGTTGGATAGTGTGGTGGGCTAAAAACCGGCCCTCCAAATGATATCTATGTCCTAATCTCTGGAACGTCTGAATGTTGCCATATGTGGCAATAAAGGGTCTTTGTAGATGTAAAGAAGTTGAGGATCTTGGGATGTAGAGATTATTCTGATATATCCAGGTGGGCCCTAAATGCAATCACAATTATCCTTTTAAGATAGAGGCAGAGGAACAGGGTCATGTGACCAAGTGGTCCAAGTTGTTGGACTAAGAGAGAGGCAGAGGAGGAGGCCAATGGGAAGATGGAGAAAAGAAGTTATTTGGATTTGCCAGCCTTGAAGATTGGAATGATGTGTCCACAGCCAGGGAATGGCTATAGCCACCAGAAGCCGGAAGAAGCAAGAAACGGATTCCCCTCCAGAGCTTCTGGAAGAAGCATGGCCCTGCTGACACCTTGATTTTGGACCATCAGAGGCAGAATCCACAGATACTAGGGATGCCCGTCTTCTGACAGTCAAAGTGTTTTGTCCTTGATAAGCATCCTGTCTTGTACTGCTTTCTAGTTGTTTGCGTTAACATTTTGTCTCTTCGCACATGAGAACTGTCAAAGAGAGGGGGCCGATTTTATTTTTCTTTAATGTCCACTTACTTCTAGGCCCGCGGTAGCAGCTAATATACATCTGTCAGCTTGATTTAAACAGAATAATGATTCGGAGACTTGAAATTCCAATTTTGCTTCCAACTTGTGTTTAAAGATAAACTAGGCATATTAAATTTTAGGAGTTTATTTGAGTACAAACTTCTAGTTGTAAGATAGATAAGAGCCGGGGATGCAATGTACAACATGATGACTATAGTTAACACTGCTGCGTGCTGTATTTTGTTGGCCTTAAAAATAGAAACTGCCAGTTGTTTTACTAGCAAAAGATGGTTTTATTTGGGAATAAAAGAGAATTGCAATCCAGGACAAATAAGCTATGGCAAAGCCCCAGGCAAGTCTGGGGAACATAGGAGAGATACTCTTTTTTAAGGCAAAAAGGAGGAAGTTGGGAGGCCGTTATGAACTAAAAGTCCATTGGAATAGACTGGGAGTTCAAAGAGTGGTGGCTTTTCATTGGCTGAGCTGTTGCCTGGGGAACAAGGAGAGCGTCTCTTCCTCAAGCTGGAATAGTAGAGCAGTATCCACGTGCCAGGTCAAGTCCGAGTAGAGTCAAGTCTGCCTTTTCCTGTTGGGTTTGCAACTGACTTTGAGTGGTGGGTCATGACAGCTTCCCATGCCCAGACTTCCCGACTTCGTTCTAGCGAGGCTTCCCGTTACTAATTTTCACAATTTGAAAGTTACGAGAGTAAACCTCAAGAGTTCTCATCACAAGGAGAAGAATGTTTTTTATTTTTCCTTTCCTTTTTTTTTTTCCTGTGCCTCTCTGATGGAGATGATGGATGTTAACAAAATTTATTGTGGTAATCATATCGCAATATATGTAAATCACATCATTGTCAGTTATACCTCGATAAAACAGGGGGTGGGGGTGGGAAAGGAGGGGAAAAAGTTTGAGCAAAAATCATTTTAAACAGGGCAGTGCCACCCCAGAAATGGTTAGGAGCACCCTTCTGCAGGAGCCCTGGGGAAAGACTTTACAGAAAGTGTGGAAGGAAAGGAAGAAAACTGTTTGGCTATAGCTTAAAACCTAGTTGGCTGTTTGCAATTGGTTGTTCTTAGCATTCTGAGTTCAGAACCTTGAGGCATTTACAGGCTCAGACTTTGGTTTGCTTATAAAGGCCTCCGCGTCATTAGAGCTGCTATCTCAGTCTATAATGGTGTATTCGTTTAATTAATTAGGGACCTGCTTTGCAATTAGGTGAATCAGTGGCTTTTCTGGACTGTACAATTCTTATCTTGTCAGTGGGAATTATAATCATAGAATAATGGTATTAGGAATAATGTCTCATTTTACCAAAGGAATGTAATACAGAATAATAGATAAACTTGAGGTGAATATAATTGGCTGAGCCCTAAATGCCCTCTGAATGATAAACCGTAAGTTTCTCCAAGGATCAGTTTACAAGTGGTGTTTGACTCAGGCTGTGGTCTGTCTTCTCATCACCAGGGCTCGTGTGAGCCTTACCTTATCATGTTTTCACAACTGCCTCATGGTTTTCACAAAGCTGTGTGCTCTGTATCGGAATAACCATTTCAAAGAGAAGCAATAATCCACAAGCTGGTTTTCCATATCTCAAAAGAAGCACGCAGACCTTAGGTTCACCCAAAATTAACGTCTCCATTGTCTTTCACAGTCAGGCCTTAGGGAGGTTATTATTCTGTTTTGCTTTGTAGATGTGTTCTTAAAGCATGGAGAAGACCCTCCTTAGAAGCAGGAAAAAGCCAGTCTGTAATGGCATTCACATTTTCAGAAGTTTTTACATCAAATAAAAGTTGTTTTCTCCGTATTATTGCTGCTAGCAGTCCCAGCTTCATAAAATAATCTAGGAGACATTCTCAAACATCAGTGAAATACGAAATTCTCTAGGTGTTGAGAGCAAGCTTTTGAGGGACAGAGAGCACCGGGATGTGATGGAAAATACCTGAATAGCCTCTGTCTGGACTTAATTTTAGGATCTTCCTGGCTAGGCGTGCCTGTGACTTAATTTCCTCCTCTCTCAAAAGGGTATAAGCTTATTAGCTATTATTATCATGACTAATACATAACACCTCTATTTGTAATACTCTATATATTTTGCAGCTCAGTAAAATGGACTAAGACATAATAAATGCATAACATGAATTCACTTCCTTTAGTGCGATTTAAAGAAATACTGACTCGTAAGGAGGTGAACCCAGGCTCCAGGGCTGAAAAAGGTTGGTCATACCAGCCAGCCTAGCCCCTCGCCAGAATATTTTAAAGCACCCGCAGTCGCTGTCCACTGGAGCTGTACTTTGGAACCCCGAAAGGGAAAACAGGCCAAACCATTTCAGCCCACAGCCGCCAAAGCTTGTAACTGCTGCTGCCAAGCATCTCCCAGTGTTGGTGTGAGCTCCAGCTGGAGCTGAGATGTTTCCATCTGTACAACTGCAGGTGGCTATATAATTAGCCACATACATTTGTAGTGCTGTAAAGAGAAGTCTAGTAACAAATCCATCCGTGCCGTACATCTGTTGGATGTGATAGTGGTCTGGAAAAGGGTCTGTCCCTTAAATAAATGGATCAAAATACTTCCGTGTTTCCAGATTTCTGGAGTTGCTTACTTAGGCAAAGTCCCTGTTGAGGTCTAAATGATTGAAATGGCAGGAACGAGTGAGCTTGAAGTACACCTACATCTGCTCTCCACTCAGCGGGAGCCTTTCTGCATCCTTCAGAAGCCTGCATCAGCCCCTTGCCCTCTGGAGGGGCTGCTCTTCACTAGAACCTCTTACCCTTCCAAGTCTCCTGCCTTGTATCAACAGATTTGGTTTTCCCATCGTGTCTGACTTATTTCTTACCCCTTTCGACCGTGTGGATATTTCCATCTTTCACACTTGCCAACAATGCGAGTGACAACTTCAATCACACGCCACTCGTATAATTTATTACTTTTATTTATTTTTGAAAAAAATCTTTGATGTTTTATTTTATTTTTCTAGAGACACAGAGAGACAAAGCGTGAGCAGGGGAGGGGCAGAGAGAGAGGGAGACACAGAATCAGCAGCAGGCTCCAGGCTCTGAGCTGTCAGCACAGAGCCCAATGCGGGGCTCGAACCCACGAACGCGAGATCATGAGCTGAGCCGAAGTTAGATGCTCAACCGCCTCAGTCACCCAGGAGCACCAATTTATTACTTTTAAGCTAAAAATGCCTTTGTTTTGGAAGGAGTACCAAAGACATCCTTAGATTGGGGTCCCAGCCGAGTGGACAGTTGAGGTTCCATTAAGTCCCTCCCCTGTTTCTGCATAGTTGTTGATTTTGATAGTGTGTACAAGGAAGGGAACTTGGAAGCTAAATGCCTTGCTGATGAGGTGACGTGTGGTAGGTTGGGGAAGGTGACATTTTGATCTCCCAGCTGCTCTTTGTCTTACTTTAAAAACTTTTTGGAACTAGTTGCGGAAGAGAGGGTTGTGTGCTCCCTGAAAATTCCCAACAGTATTGCTCTAATTTCTGATACCAGTGATGGCTTTAATCTCAGGCTAGGTCTTTTTTTGTTTTTTTTTAAGTTTTGGCTAAATTGGAACACTGCCACTCAGAATGATTCTTAGTCTTTATTTGACAATCACTTTCTTCATGCGATAAATGGCTCTTCCAAATCCCTCGCTAGCAAAAATTTGTCTGGGCTTCCATCAGCAGTGGAAGGGTAATGTGGGCTACTGGCTGTTGCCCAGCTGATTGGCATACAACTGGATATGGCATTTCAAATGAACATTTCATTAAAAGTTGGGAAAGGCAGAGTGTAACAGCACAATCCTGTTCTTTACGTTTGTTGAGATGTCTTTCTCATTAATGGCTCTTAGGACTGAGAATCATACCCCTTATTTGGGTGATGGGGAGGACTGACATGGCATCCAGGGCATTGGTAGAGGCAGAAGCCAGGCCTTTGTGTGCGCATGTGTGCACGTTAGCATCTGAAGTCTGCTTTGTGGGCCACTCTCCCTGAGAACACTGTGTGGCTTGCTTGGCAAGATGAGATCATAGGTTTCCACATTTAGCATCTTGGGTCTCCAGACACCAAAACTTTTTAGCTCTGACTTGAAAGCTTATCACTATAGAGATGAAAAAAAAAAGCCACTTTCTGATAGTAAGGAGAAAAGACTCCCTGAAAATCTCTTATGAACCAGAGTGATGAGTGAAAAGTAAGAAAAATGACACTGCCTAGATTTTTATACTTCACAAAGCTAGGAGAGGGAATTTTCCAAGGGTCCTTTGCCAATAGTAAGTACTTTTAACCCAGCTCACAATTTGAGTAAAGCCAGCTTGGCTTGTTCCTAATTTAGGATAGAAAAAGAAAAAAATGGATCAATAAACTTTTAAACCCCGGGAAGCCAAGGGAAATTTCTAGAAGCTCCTTAGGTTTTGTTACTGTGTTCTCCATTCCAACCCTCTCTTGTCTAATCCATGTGGTTCATGGCTGCCAGGTTAATTTTTCTGAAATGCCACTTTGTGTATGACATTTTCCTTGCTCAGAATTCTACATGAATGGCTTATTGTCCCCAGAAGGAGACCAGAGTCAATCGCCTGGCTTTCAAAGGCCATCTTGTGCTGGTGTCTGCCCACCTGCGAGCCCCTTCCTCCGTAGCTACAGCCAAAGCAAGCTCTCTGTTCTACGTGAGCATCCCAGGCACATTGTCACCTCTTAGTTTTTGTTTGGGGGTGTGGTGATGCTGGTGTGTGTGAAAGTTACTTAAGAATCTCATTGAAAGGACCAGTACCACCTTCACCCTCTTTTTCCATGTGGGATGCTTCTTTTTGTCTAGTTCTGCTTGTCTAAGTCCTAAACTTCTAGAGGCTGGCTTCAGCTTCACCAGCAGCCCAACTTAGATAAATGGATATAAAAAGAGAAAGGCATTCTAGGCAGGGAGAAAACAAGGCAAAAACTGGGAATTGTGGAAGCCACCCGTCAAAATTTAGGTCTGCAGATTGCATCTAAATGACTTGGTGTATATGGCCGCACAAGGGAACTCCAATGCCCTTAATTGGAAAGGTGTCAGCTTTGAGGTTGGAGAGAGTTGACTCTGAGTCCTCTTATTCTGGGGCTGGGCTAGCTTGGGTAGGTCACTTTTTCTCCTGACATCTACTTCATTCATTTGGAAAAGTGGGCTCTGTTTTTATGTTAGGGATTGGATGTTATGACATGGGCAATGTGTTTAACCTGTAGTAGGTACTTACTAAACGTTGGTTCTCTTCTCTTCCATCTGTTTGGGTAGTAGAGACAGGTTGAGGAGCCAGTTGTTGCGACCCGGTGACAGATGCCACCAGTGCTTTGCCACATCTTCCATTTCCACCTGCAAACCCTTGCATTCCTGTGTTCGAGGATTTTCTCTCTGAGGCATGTTTTTCTGGCCCATGTGGTAGATCTAAAGTTCCAGGGGATTTCACTCTTTGGTAGCAGCTTCAACCAATGGCTAATGGGGACGGTTGTATAAGCACCCCAGATTCGTCATCCCTTGAGTATGATAACTTGGAGGCAAGTGTTTTGCTTTGACCCCATGGGATGGAACTCCAGGCATCCACGGTTGTAGCTGGCTTGGTGACAGCCCCCTAGTTGGCTTCCTTCTTTCCCTTGTCTCATCCACTCCCCTGCTAGTATTTTCTTCTCCTTTCAAATATACTACTTGCATTTGAATCCCCATTTCAGGAACTGCTTCTTCTGGAAGAATCCATACTAAAACAGAATCCTAGTCTACATTTCTATTTACAACTCCTCCCAGTAGGGCTGGTCTAGCTGCTCCCAATTGTTTTATGGATCTGGGAGGCAGAATAAGTATATCATCTCAGTTCTCATAAGCCGTGCTGTCATCGCGTACCATAAGAAATATGACCGTGGCAATAACACGCTACATCTTAGTCCCTCTAATGTGTAAACTAATACAACAGTCAGGCACATTCCATGTCTCTGATATTAAATGATGACTGAATTATTGATAACTGGTCCCACATTCCCTTGAATCAAATATTAATATAGCAGTATCTTACATGTGGTGGCTGGATTCCTTTTTAACGATTTCATCACTCAGAAATCCGACCACGTCTTTTACCTCATACAAGATGAATTGGGTGCATTCTGGAAAGACAACTTGAGGAGATGGAATGTTTAAACATTGGCTGTTGTGTTCTATCAGAGTTGACACATAGCGAGCTTTCCCTGGGACAAGTGTCAAACACCAAAGAAGGATTTCAATTGTCTGAGACTTTCATTAGGGTCTAGTATAGAATTTGTTTCTGCTGACCTATTTCATGGTAGCCTTCAAATGGGAAACACAAAACACAGGCATGGCAGAGTTGGAATGGACTTTCCATCTACACTCTTCACGTTCAGTATTTAGTTTCAAGTATTTTGGCATATGTAATCTCACCCACCCCTGGATTCCTCTGGCACTTTCTGCCTGCACTGTTCTTATGGCACGTACATATTCTAATATATCCTGGTTCTCATACATTTATTGGTGTATGTCTTGTTTCTTCTCCTGGATTATATTCTTGAGGTCCTGGTTCTCAATGTTCTTGACATTGAGATGCTCCTTTCCTGAGGGCTTTTGTATCTTACTCATCCTCACATCCCAGAATTTACTGAAGAATCTGCAACACTGTAGGTACTCCATAAATCCTTGTTCAGTGACAACCTTTGGCAACGGATACATGCAAAAGACCTACCATTTCAGTAAGGTTTGGGGGTGAAGGAGTGCCTAGTTCGTATTCTCGTTATCTCTCTTCTGGATCGGAGATATCCTCTTTAAAGATTTCAAAAGGAAAGAAAAATTGCTAAGGGATCTGAGAAAACCCTGTGGGAGGTTTTAAAAGGATGTTAGCCTTTATTAATTTTATTACTGTTCCCGGCACTCAGTGCCATACCTTGTGATATAGCAAACATTTGTTTATAATCTGGACACTGTGCTGGGTCTTGGTTCTGGGGTTTTCAGTTTTTAAAAACTCTTTACCACTCATTGCTATGTACTTCTAGGCAACAATAAGTCGATAATGAACATAAGCAAGGGTTTTAAACAGTTATAAAATTTTCTCAGTATGTTGCTGAAACAGGAATCTGCTGGAGTTACCATTCTTTTTTTTTATATGAAATTTATTGTCAGATTGGTTTCCATACAACACCCAGTTCTCATCCCAAAAAATGCCCTCCTCAATGCCTATCACCCACCCACCCCGCCCTCCCACCCCCCATCAACCCTCAGTTTGTTTGTTCTCAGTTTTTAACAGTCTCTTATGCTTTGGCTCTCTCCCACTCTAACCTCTTTTTTTTTTTTCTTCCCCTCCCCCATGGGTTCCTGTTAAGTTTCTCAGGATCCACATAAGAGTGAAAACATATGGTATCTGTCTTTCTCTGTATGGCTTATTTCACTTAGCATAGCACTCTCCAGTTCCATCCACGTTGCTACAAAGGGCCAGATTTCATTCTTTCTCATTGCCACGTAGTATTCCATTGTGTATATAAACCACAGCTTCTTTATCTATTCATCAGTTGATGGACATTTACGCTCTTTCCATACTTTGGCGATTGTTGCGAGCGCTGCTATAAACATTGGGGTACAAGTGCCCCTATGCCTCAGTACTCCTGTATCCCTTGGGTCAATTCCTAGCAGTGCTACTGCTGGGTCATAGGGGAGGTCTATTTTTAATTATTTGAGGAACCTCCACACTGTTTTCCAGAGCGGCTGCACCAGTTTGCATTCCCACCAACGGTGCAAAAGGGTTCCCGTTTCTCCACATCCTCGCCAGCATCTAGAGTCTCCTGATTTGTTCATTTTGGCCACTCTGACTGGCGTGAGGTGATATCTGAGTGTGGTTTGGATTTGTATTTCCCTGATGAGGAGCGACGTTGAGCAACTTTTCATGTGCCTGTTGGCCATCCGGATGGCTTCTTTAGAGAAGTGTCTATTCATGTTTTCTGCCCATTTCTTCACTGGATTATTTGTTTTTCTGGTGTGGTGGAGTTACCATTCTAAAACAAATGCTATGCTTGTTATTTTATGTAAAAAGTAAAATTTAAAAAAATCTAACACTAACCCATTTCCGGATGTCAGGCACTGTGTGGTACATGAATTAACTATGCCAAGTGACTATTAACTATGTTAAATGCTTACAACAGTCCAATGAATTATGTACTGTTATCGTTGTATGTTCCAGGTAAGAAAACCTACCTGAGGCCACACAGTAAGTGGTATAGATTTGGGGTATGAACACAGAGAGTCTTACTCCAAAGTTGGCTCTCTTAAAAATTATGCAATACTGTTTCTTACAGCCGATCATTTCCCTTTTTACTTTGGCTTCTGGGAAGCTGCGAGAGAAATTTCTCATCGAACTTTACTCTGAATTTTACATCCACATTGAATTTTGACTTGAATTAATTTGTGTTTGTTTTTCTCCTGATCTTACCTAACTGTAGTTTTCTGTTCAAAAATTAGAAAATTTCTGTTTCCCTTTTATCCGATTGCTCTTTATGTGGGGTAGCAACAACATCACTGACTCTAATGCTGCCTCCATCATTCATATATTCAGGTCAGGAAGTACCTGGGAACTCTATAGACAGGCACTTTTTTTAGGAAATGATGCTCTGGACAGAGGAAGTGACTTGTTCTAGTTCACGTATCAGTGAGTGGTCAACCTTGACAAAAACCTAGCTCCCCTGACTTCTGATCCAATGTTGTTCTACCCTACCATCTTGTCTTATGTTACTCCTGCTTATTTATCACTAGTACCCATTTCTCAATTGCCTTGTGTTATCTTTCTAGGATATATTTAATCTTTCTTTCATCTTCAGAAATAATATATTAGGAAAAATATGGTCCCAGGAGTTAGAGAGCCCTATGACCCTTAACAAATTACTTAATTTCTATGGGCTTTAGTTTCCTCATCTGTACTGATAAGTGCTGTAATGCCTGAGGTGCTCTTGGTACATAGATATAAATAACTCACTAACATTTGTAATTTATTTAAATGCAATTTATTGAATTCATATATCTCAGAATCAAAAATTTGAAAGCCAATATTCATGAGTATTGACATTATTGATTTGGAGTGTGATTAATGAAATTATCTCAAATAATTAATTGCAACTTCAAATTTTGTATAATTTATTCTTTTAAATGCTGCACACATATTTAACTGTAGGCAAAACACAAATGGAGTTATTACAAAACATATTATTATGTATGCCTTCACACCTATTCTAAGATGTCACTCTTGTGGTCTCAATTCATTTCCTTATTAATTCTGTATTTGGTTTTATATTTTCTAAGGTTTATTTCCTTACTTAGCTGGGATCTTTCTAGGACTTCAATAATAATATTTTGACACCTACTCAGGGAACCAGTAATCTTACCAGACTGAAAAGAAGAAGAATATCTTTGTTGACTATTCAAACTTTCAGTACCTAAGTTTTAGATTAATTGGCTCTCACTCAGGGGGCAAGAACTCATGCCTTGCCCACAGCTATTCAAACACAAGTCACTAACCAGTAAAGATAAACTATACTACTATGACTTTTTAGGTTCACACTCGCCATATTTGTAACCTGCCATTTCCACCACAAAATTATCTCCATGTTTTCCTTTTGAAAGGATTTATTCTTTTAATATTTATATATAAATTAATTATATACAATTAATAATACACAAATTAAGCTATAATTAATATACAAAAATGCATCCACTTTTACAGTTCAATGACTTTTCACAAATGCATATACCAAGTAAGCAAACCATTATCAATACATAGAGCATATAGAATATTTTCATCATTACCCAAAATTTTCCTCAATGCCTTTTGCTAGTCAGGCTCTATGATGACCCCAGACCTGAATCCAGACAATTACTAATCTGGTGATTACAAATAAAGCTGCTATGCATTTTAGTGTACAGATTTTAAACATACTAAAAACAAATCTCTAAATAGTTCATGTTTTTTGATGCTGTTGTGAATGGTATATTTTTAAATTTCAGTTTCCAATTGTTCATTGATAGTATATAGCAATCAGTTGATTTTTTTTTACATATTGACATTTTATCTTGTCACCTTGCTCATTTTTTATTTTTCCCTAGTGGCTTGTTTTCTAGGTTCTTTAGGACTTTTTATTTTGCACATGATCATCTTTTCTATTCATGAAGACAGTTTTAATTCTTCCTTTCCAATCTATATGCCTTTTTTTTCTTGCCTTATTGAAATGGCTAGGACCTCCAGTACAGTGTTGAACAGAATTGCTGAGAGTAGAAATTCATACCTTGTTGACTGTGTGTTGCCTTTCACCATTAAATATGATGTTCAGAGGTCTGGGCAAGATGGCGGCTTAGGAGGACGCTGGGCTCACCACACGTCCTGCTGATCACTTAGATTCCATCTACACCTGCCTAAATAACCCAGAAAACCGCCAGAGGATTAGCAGAACAGAGTCGCCGGAGCCAAACGCAGACGAGAGGCCCACGGAAGAGGGTAGGAAGGGCGGCGAGGCGGAGCGCACTCCACGGACTGGCGGGAGGGAGCCGGGGCGGAGGGGCGGCTCGCCGGCCAAGCAGAGCCCCCGAGTCGGGCTTGCAAAAGCGGAGGGGCCGGGCGGACTGTGTTCCGACAGCAAGCGCGACTTAGCGTCTGGGAGGTCAGAAATTAACAGCTCTGCTCGGAAAGCGGGAAGGCTGGAGGACAAAGGGAGGGAGAGCTGCTGAGCCCCCTGACAACAGAGCTCAGTTTGGTGGGGAACAAAGGCGCTCGCCAGCGCCATCTCCCCCGCCCATCCCCCAGCCGAAATCCCAAAGGGAATTGGTTCCTGCCAGGGAACTTGCTCGCTCCGCACAAACACCCAACTCTGCGCTTCGGCGGAGCCAAACCTCCGGCAGCGGATCTGACTCCTTCCCGCTGCCACAGGGCCCCTCCTGAAGTGGATCACCTAAGGAGAAGCGATCTAAGCCTGCCCCTCCTGCCCCCGAGCACCTTGCCTACCCACCCCAGCTAATACGCCAGATCCCCAGCATCACAAGCCTGGCAGGGTGCAAGTAGCCCAGACGAGCCACACCACCCCACAGTGAATCCCGCCCCTAGGAGAGGGGAAGAGAAGGCACACACCAGTCTGACTGTGGCCCCAGCGGTGGGCTGGGGGCAGACATCAGGTCTGACTGCGGCCCCGCCCACCAACTCCAGGTATACACCACAGCACAGGGGAAGTGCCCTGCAGGTCCTCACCACGCCAGGGACTATCCAAAATGACCAAGCGGAAGAACTCCCCTCAGAAGAATCTCCAGGAAATAACAACAGCTAATGAGCTGATCAAAAAGGATTTAAATAATATAACAGAAAGTGAATTTAGAATAATAGTCATAAAATTAATCGCTGGGCTTGAAAACAGTATACAGGACAGCAGAGAATCTCTTGCTACAGAGATCAAGGGACTAAGGAACAGTCACGAGGAGCTGAAAAACGCTTTAAACGAAATGCATAACAAAATGGAAACCACCACAGCTCGGCTTGAAGAGGCAGAGGAGAGAATAGGTGAACTAGAAGATAAAGTTATGGAAAAAGAGGAAGCTGAGAAAAAGAGAGATAAAAAAATCCAGGAGTATGAGGGGAAAATTAGAGAATTAAGTGATACACTAAAAAGAAATAATATACGCATAATTGGTATCCCAGAGGAGGAAGAGAGAGGGAAAGGTGCTGAAAGGGGTACTTGAAGAAATCATAGCTGAGAACTTCCCTGAACTGGGGAAGGAAAAAGGCATTGAAATCCAAGAGGCACAGAGAACTCCCTTCAGACGTAACTTGAATCGATCTTCTGCACGACATATCATAGTGAAACTGGCAAAATACAAGGATAAAGAGAAAATTCTGAAAGCAGCAAGGGGTAAACGTGCCCTCACATATAAAGGGAGACCTATAAGACTCGTGACTGATCTCTCTTTTGAAACTTGGCAGGCCAGAAAGAATTGGCAAGAGATTTTCAGGGTGCTAGACAGAAAAAATATGCAGCCAAGAATCCTTTATCCAGCAAGTCTGTCATTTAGAATAGAAGGAGAGATAAAGGTCTTCCCAAACAAACAAAAACTGAAGGAATTTGTCACCACTAAACCAGCCCTACAAGAGATCCTAAGGGGGACCCTGTGAGACAAAGTCCCAGAGACATCACTATAAGCATAAAACATACAGACATCACAATGACTCTAAACCCGTATCTTTCTATAATAACACTGAATGTAAATGGATTAAATGCGCCAACCAAAAGACATAGGGTATCAGAATGGATAAAAAAACAAGACCCATCTATTTGCTGTCTACAAGAGACTCATTTTAGACCTGAGGACACCTTTAGATTGAGAGTGAGGGGATGGAGAACTATTTATCATGCGACTGGAAGCCAAAAGAAAGCTGGAGTAGCCATACTTATATCAGACAAACTAGACTTTAAATTAAAGGCTGTAACAAGAGATGAAGAAGGACATTATATAACAGTTACAGGGTCTATCCATCAGGAAGAGCTAACAATTATCAATGTCTATGCACCGAATACCGGAGCCCCCAAATATATAAAACAATTACTCATAAACATAAGCAACCTTATTGATAAGAATGTGGTAATTGCAGGGGACTTTAATACACCACTTACAGAAATGGATAGATCATCTAGACACACGGTCAATAAAGAAACAAGGGCCCTGAATGATACATTGGATCAGATGGACTTGACAGATATATTTAGAACTCTGCATCCCAAAGCAACAGAATATACTTTCTTCTCGAGTGCACATGGAACATTCTCCAAGATAGATCATATACTGGGTCACAAAACAGCCCTTCATAAGTTTACAAGAATTGAAATTATACCATGCTTACTTTCAGACCACAATGCTATGAAGCTTGAAATCAACCACAGAAAAAAGTCTGGAAAACCTCCAAAAGCATGGAGGTTAAAGAACACCCTACTAACGAATGAGTGGGTCAACCAGGCAATTAGAGAAGAAATTAAAAAATATATGGAAACAAACGAAAATGAAAATACAACAATCCAAACGCTTTGGGACACAGCAAAGGCAGTCCTGAGAGGAAAATACATTGCAATCCAGGCCTATCTCAAGAAACAAGAAAAATCCCAAATACAAAATCTAACAGCACACCTAAAGGAACTAGAAGCAGAACAGCAAAGGCAGCCTAAGCCCAGCAGAAGAAGAGAAATAATAAAGATCAGAGCAGAAATAAACAATATAGAAACTAAAAAAACTGTAGAGCAGATCAACGAAACCAAGAGTTGGTTTTTTGAAAAAATAAACAAAATTGACAAACCTCTAGCCAGGCTTCTCAAAAAGAAAAGGGAGATGACCCAAATAGATAAAATCATGAATGAAAATGGAATTATTACAACCAATCCCTCAGAGATACAAACAATTATCAGGGAATACTATGAAAACTTATATGCCAACAAATTGGACAACCTGGAAGAAATGGACAAATTCCTGAACACCCACACGCTTCCAAAACTCAATCAGGAGGAAATAGAAAGCTTGAACAGACCCATAACCAGCGAAGAAATTGAATCGGTTATCAAAAATCTCCCAACAAATAAGAGTCCAGGACCAGATGGCTTCCCAGGGGAGTTCTACCAGACGTTTAAAGCAGAGATAATACCTATCCTTCTCAAGCTATTCCAAGAAATAGAAAGGGAAGGAAAACTTCCAGACTCATTCTATGAAGCCAGTATTACTTTGATTCCTAAACCAGACAGAGACCCAGTAAAAAAAGAGAACTACAGGCCAATATCCCTGATGAATATGGATGCAAAAATTCTCAATAAGATACTAGCAAATCGAATTCAACGGCATATAAAAAGAATTATTCACCATGATCAAGTGGGATTCATTCCTGGGATGCAGGGCTGGTTCGCAAATCAATCAACGTGATACATCACATTAACAAAAAAAAGAGAGAAGAACCATATGATCCTGTCAATCGATGCAGAAAAGGCCTTCGACAAAATCCAGCACCCTTTCTTAATAAAAACCCTTGAGAAAGTCGGGATAGAAGGAACATACTTAAAGATCATAAAAGCCATTTATGAAAAGCCCATAGCTAACATCATCCTCAGCGGGGAAAAACTGAAAGCTTTTTCCCTGAGATCAGGAACACGACAAGGATGCCCACTCTCACCGCTGCTGTTTAACATAGTGCTGAAAGTTCTAGCATCAGCAATCAGACAACAAAAGGAAATCAAAGGCATCCAAATTGGCAAAGATGAAGTCAAGCTTTCGCTTTTTGCAGATGACATGATATTATACATGGAAAATCCAATAGACTCCACCAAAAGTCTGCTAGAACTGATACAGGAATTCAGCAAAGTTGCAGGATACAAAATCAATGTACAGAAATCAGTTGCATTCTTATACACTAACAATGAAGCAGCAGAAAGACAAATAAAGAAACTGATCCCATTCACAATTGCACCAAGAAGCATAAAATACCTAGGAATAAATCTAACCAAAGATGTAAAGGATCTGTATGCTGAAAACTATAGAAAGCTTCTGAAGGAAATTGAAGAAGATTTAAAGAAATGGAAAGACATTCCCTGCTCATGGATTGGAAAAATAAATATTGTCAAAATGTCAATACTACCCAAAGCTATCTACACATTCAATGCAATCCCAATCAAAATTGCACCAGCATTCTTCTTGAAACTAGAACAAGCAATCCTAAAATTCATATGGAACCACAAAAGGCCCCGAATAGCCAAAGGAATTTTGAAGAAGAAGAGCAAAGCAGGAGGCATCACAATCCCAGACTTTAGCCTCTACTACAAAGCTGTCATCATCAAGACAGCATGGTATTGGCACCAAAACAGACACATAGACCAATGGAATAGAATAGAAACCCCAGAACGAGACCCACAAACGTATGGCCAACTCATCTTTGACAAAGCAGGAAAGAACGTCCAATGGAAAAAAGACAGCCTCTTTAACAAATGGTGCTGGGAGAACTGGACAGCAACATGCAGAAGGTTGAAACTAGACCACTTTCTCACACCATTCACAAAAATAAACTCAAAATGGATAAAGGACCTGAATGTGAGACAGGAAACCATCAAAACCTTAGAGGAGAAAGCAGGAAAAGACCTCTCTGACCTCAGCCGTAGCAATCTCTTACTCGACACATCCCCAAAGGCAAGGGAATTAAAAGCAAAAGTGAATTACTGGGACCTTATGAAGATAAAAAGCTTCTGCACAGCAAAGGAAACAACCAACAAAACTAAAAGGCAGCCAACGGAATGGGAAAAGATATTCGCAAATGACATATCGGACAAAGGGCTAGTATCCAAAATCTATAAAGAGCTCACCAAACTCCACACCCGAAAAACAAATAACCCAGTGAAGAAATGGGCAGAAAACATGAATAGACACTTCTCTAAAGAAGACATCCGGATGGCCAACAGGCACATGAAAAGATGTTCAGCGTCGCTCCTTATCAGGGAAATACAAATCAAAACCACACTCAGGTATCACCTCACGCCAGTCAGAGTGGCCAAAATGAACAAATCAGGAGACTATAGATGCTGGCGAGGATGTGGAGAAACGGGAACCCTCTTGCACTGTTGGTGGGAATGCAAATTGGTGCAGCCGCTCTGGAAAGCAGTGTGGAGGTTCCTCAGAAAATTGAAAATAGACCTACCCTATGACCCAGCAATAGCACTGCTAGGAATTTATCCAAGGGATACAGGAGTACTGATGCATAGGGCCACTTGTACCCCAATGTTCATAGCAGCACTCTCAACAATAGCCAAATTATGGAAAGAGCCTAAATGTCCATCAACTGATGAATGGATAAAGAAATTGTGGTTTATATACACAATGGAATATTACATGGCAATGAGAAAAAATGAAATATGGCCTTTTGTAGCAACGTGGATGGAACTGGAGAGTGTGATGCTAAGTGAAATAAGCCATACAGAGAAAGACAGATACCATATGGTTTCACTCTTATGTGGATCCTGAGAAACTTACCAGGAACCCATGGGGGAGGGGAAGGAAAAAAAAAAAAAAGAGGTTAGAATGGGAGAGAGCCAAAGCATAAGAGACTGTTAAAAACTGAGAACAAACTGAGGGTTGATGGGGGGTGGGAGGGAGGAGAGGGTGGGTGATGGGTATTGAGGAGGGCACCTTTTGGGATGAGCACTGGGTGTTGTATGGAAACCAATTTGTCAATAAATTTCAGAAAAAAAAAATAAATATGATGTTCAATCTTTCACCATTAAATACGATATGAGTTATTGGTTTCACTGTAGACATTCTTCATAAGGTTGAAGAGTTTCCTTCTATTCCTACTTTGCTGAATGTTTTTGTTCTATAATCATGGGTAAGTGTTAAAGTTTGTCAAATACATCTTATGCATATATGAAAATGAGCATATAATTTTTCTCTTTTATTCTCTTTATATTGGAATGTTTAGACTTTTACATCTTATGCAATTATTAATATAATTGGACTTAAATCCACCTCTTTGCTATTTATTGATGTTGTACTATCTGTTCTCTATTCCTTTTCAGTCTTATTTTGGCCTTTAAACATTTTTTTTTTTAAATGTATATTCATTTTTGAGAGAGAGACAGAATGCACGTGGGGGAGGGGCAGAGAGAGAAGAAGGCACAGAATTTGAAACAGGCTCCAGGCTCTGAGCTGTCAGCACAGAGCCCGACGCACGGCTTGAACTCGGAAATGGTGAGATCGTGACCTGAGCCTAAGTTGGATGCTTGACTGACTGAGCTACCCAGGCACCCCTTTTTTGGCCTTTTAAGTGTGTTTTAGAATTTTATTTTATTTTTACAATTGGCTTATTAGCTTTATCTCTGTTTTATTTTGTAATGGTTGCTCTAGGGTTTACAATATGCAGTTTATCTTCATAAGTTAATCTATAGTTTATCTTCATGTAACCTAACACCATGTCACGGTGGATACATACAAATTAAAACTGTATTTTCAAATGTATCCACCCATCTTTTGTACTATTGTTACTAAGCCCCATACCAATTTTTTTTCATACCAATTTTTTATACTTGTGTTAATACATTGATGATATTTTAAAGATTTTGAAACTTGAGAAATTGTCTTTGATGTTTAGTCACATATTTACCCTTTCAGGAACTCTTATTTCTTGTAAATCCAAACTCACATCTAGTGACTTCTTTTCTTCTTTATAGCTTTGGTACATATCTTAAGCGACCTTTGTACTTGGTTATTGTATAAAATTTCTAGGGGTGTTTGTCTCACTTGCTGTCTTCTGTATTTACTTTCTCCACTACCAGAGACAGAAATAGCACCTACTGAAACTTCATAATAGACATATACTGAACAGAAGAAATGAAATACTCATATATATCCATACTTCAAACTTGCTTAAAAAATACCTTATTGTGGTTATCACTCTTTTATTTTATACCTATAATTTCTTATACTTTGTTTAGTTTCCTCTTTTGTTTCTCATTATGAACCAATATGCTTTCATAGGTACACCTTGTTTCAATTAACCATAAGATTATAACAATTATTTTTGGTGCTGAAATTTTCCCAGTGTGGTGTTGCTAGACCCTTAAATTAGAACCTTTAGAATCTTTTGTCTTTTAAGCGGTGTTCCATAATTATTCTTAAGCTCCACCCATATTTTTTTCTGTAATATGTAATAAATCTGAAATATGAAGTGAATAAGGTTACTTTTCTCTGCGACTGTTGGAATAAAATAGAAAATATTTTTAAGAGTTGGTTATACTTCTATTATTGTGACTGTGACTCATGACTTTCCACTCCCTCCTATTTTTTATGATGGTGCAGGTTATTTTCTATTTGATGCTCTCCACCCTCCCCTCCCCCATTTGTTTTTTTCCGTTTCCTGCTCTGCTTTGTGTGTGCTGGAGACTGATTTATTTGGACTACATTAAGGACCCCATTGTCCTCTGGCTCATGTTTTGACTCAGCTGATGAAAGACACCACCAGGAAGTTGGAGAGTTTGGAATGTTTGGGGAGAGAAAGTTTGGGGTATCCTGCCTTCTCCATACTTCAACGTTAAAGTTTGGATAGTGGCTGGATTCCTCTATGCTAGAGTATCTGCATGGTGTTTTCTTCTCCATGCGTTCAGGTCTCACCATACTGCAGTGACATTATTTCATCCCACTGTCCCTTCAGCCAAAGGGGCAGTGATGACCTATCACTGTGGCTAGTCTCTGAGTGCCTCCATATCATTACCTAGTCCTCTTAATTCTATCAATGGTCATCAATTCTCTTCCATTAAATCTGGTTGAGTGGAATTCTGTTTCCTGTTGGGACCCTAACTGACACAGCACTTAACACAAAATCCCCATGTTCCTGTTGTCAAAGCTGGAGTTTGCAATTAGAGCAAACAGAGCTCTCCTGTCATCTGATACTGCTTGATAACGAATGTGGTGGTGGGGATGCACACTCTCCTTTCAACTCCTGGAGATGTTAGAGTTACAATGAGTGTGACCGTGAAGTAGGATGAACTTTAATACGTCTAATAACCAGTTTCTGACCAGCCACCTTATCACTCTGATTATGAAACAAAAGATTAAGAACACGGCAGGATCCTCTCAGTTTCAGACTCCCCTGGAACCCTATGGAACTCCTCTAGAACCTTATTGCTTTTCAGCTCTTGACATTAGTTATTATCTTAACTCTTCAGATAGGAAGGTAGAAAGTCAGTTAGATCTCCCAGGTTGATGATCAGGGCTAAAGAGTCTCCAAGATGAGAGTTTCAGGACAACCCAATCAAACGTTTAGTTGGGGTTATTTTCAAAACGATATCATTAAATAGACCAAACTACTCTTTCCCATCTGTTTCTACCCCTTCTCTGCTTTGTCATGACCAAGTTCATATCCCTTTCATAGGGGTGGTGTAGCTTCTCCCTCCTTTATCCTGGTTTTGTCATTCTCCTTGGGATGTGGCAGCTCTGAACTTCTTGGCCACTCTGCAAATAGGAAAGTCGTGTCCTCTTCCAAACCAGAATTCTCATTACTGTTTCCCTATTCTTCATTTTGGTTGCGATCTGATCCATCATAGAACGCATGAAGCGAGGACTTTGATAATTTGTTTCTGAGAGTGTTTACCAAAGTGAGTGACTGGGCATTATCCTTTTCGTTTCTCCTAAGGATGTGTCTGGGCACAAAATAACTTAGCCTTCTGAGAGAGCACATGAGTTAATTCCTCTAATTTTTGTAGAGTGTGGTAGAGGGTGAGAGATGTGGGGGAAGTTCTCTTAGAGGTTATTCATGGGATCCCTCCTTAAGGCCCATCTGTGTATTTTCTAAATAGTCTACCTTCTAGGGAGTGGAATGTTGGAATGTCTATGACTATAAGAATCTTACCTGTCAAGCTTGTGTTGACAGTCTGTTACATTGATGGTCACCGTTGACCCTACTTTCTTGTATCCATGTCCTTGACTAATGTCCCCTTGAATGTGGACTAGCCTGGTGACTTCCTCTAACCAAGAGACACAGGGAAGTGCTAGCATGTAAGTTCTTGGCCTAAATTTTTTTTTAATATTTATTTATTTATTGAGAGAGAGAACGACAGAGAGACAGAGCGTGAGTGGGGGAAGGGCAGAGAGAGAGGGAGACACAGAGTCCAAAGCAGGCTTCAGGCTCTGAACTGTCAACACAGAACCCGATGCGGGGCTCAGACTCATGGACTGTGAGATCATGACCTGAGCCGAAGTCTGACATTTAACCAACTGAGCCACCCAGGCGCCCCTTGGCCCAAGTCTTACAAAGGCCTAGAAGTTCCTGCTTTTGCTTCCTTGGGAGTTCTGAGCTACCATGTAAGAAATCTGATTACCCTGCTGGAGAGATCACATGGAGAAGCCACATGAAGAGGGTACATAAAAAGGAAGAGGCCTTGAGACTACAAGGGAGAAGAGCCTAATCATCCCATGGTCTTCAGCTAAGCCTAGCCTCAAGCTGATCCACTAAATGAAAGCAGTCACACAAATGCCTCCTAACTCAATGAGCAAAAGAACCACTTAGCTGAGCCCTGACCGATACGTTTAAGCATTCAACATGCTACTAAGTGCACAGGGGTACAGGATGCAAAGGCACTGTGACCTGCAGCCATACATCTGGACTCTCTCACAGATTGCCTTTTGGATGCTTTTCCACATTCCTTCTCCTGGCTGAGTTCTTTCCTCTCTTACTGCTCAGGAAAGCATCTTTAAGCATGCCCTAAAGTCTGGAAGCAAGACAATAAACCCAGAGAGAAGAAACTAAGATTCTACTTAAGGTTCCTCTTCTGAGTTCTAGTTTTCTCCTTGAGCATTTTACCCTATGACTTTAATATTTACCATCTAAAGACCGTACAATTGCTTCCATATTCATTCCAATCTAAGGGATGGAGTGAGGTTACATTTTCTTGCACCCCCCCCACCCTGAGAGGCCTCCCTCTTCCTGAGAATAGGTAGCCATCTATACAGATGACCACACGTGAGATCTTAACATAACCCTGGGCGAGTTCAGACCTCATATTTGCTGGCAGTACCCATTAGTACTGTTTGCTGGGGATTCTGGTTCTTCAAATTCTGAGCGTAAGCTAGGATTATACACCCTGTGGGCAGATGAGACCATGGATGAGTTAGAATGGGAGACATGCCAGTTACTTCTGAATGGAGCTTTTTTTTTTTTTAATGTTTATTTATTTTTCAGGGAGACAGAGACAGAGAAAGACTGTGAGTGGGGGAAGGACACAGAGAGAGGGAGACACAGAATCTATAGCAGGCTCCAGGCTCTGAGCTGTCAGCACAGAGCCCGATGTGGGGCTAGAACTCACAAACTGTGAGATCATGACCTGAGTCGAAGTTGGACGCTCAACCAACTGAGCCACCCAGGCGCCTCCTGAATGGAGCTTTTTAAATGCACGTGCCAGACCATCCAGAGCTCTCTTGCCTCTATCAGAGTTGGCATTGGTTGCCACTCCATCAGCAAAGTTCTTAGAGTAAGGTGATACGGAGAAGAGCTTTCTTGCTGACCCTCAACAGATGTGCAATATGGGCAAGAGTATTGTTTTAGCCAGTATTTTGCAGTTATTTGTAATTGGAGCACAACCTATCCTAGACCGATTGATCTATTTATTGGCATAAGAGAAAGCTCTTGCTGTCGACCCCCTACTTGTCCTTTCTCTCTCATTTTTGTCTTTGTGCTTAAAGCCTTTCTTAATGGAAAACATGCAGGTTATGTTTCTGGTGTTTGCTTTTCTGAATTAGTTCTGAAATATATAAAACAGGCCAAAACTCTTAAGCTAACATTTGTGGGTTTTTTTTTCAAGGGTTTCCCCGTTCTTTTTTCTCCCATCTCTCTTATTGTTTATGTTTAAGCACTCTAAACTCCAGCCAGGTTGGACTTTCCCTGTTTGCCGTACACATCCAGCATCTCCTTTCTTCTGTGCGTAGCATGGTGATTCAGAGCCAGCGCTCAAGAGTCAGACAAATTAGGCTCAAATTCTAGCTTTAGCTCTCACTGTGTGACCATGAGCAAGTCATTTAATCTGTCAGAGATGGTTTTTCTCTTCTGTGAACAGGAGATATATCTTTCTTGCAGTATTAGGGTATTAATAAGAAAATGTTTGAGAAGCGGTCAGCATAATGCTTGGCTCTTTATAGACCCTCATCAAGATCTGGAAGTTTAGCTAAGCTTTTATGCATTCCCTGTAGATGGAATCTCCTGTCAGTACCTCTGATTTAGTCCTAAGGATGGTTCAAAAGCTTTGTCAGGTCACCTGTGTGTTTTTATGTTTATCCCACAATTCCTTCTTCATCTGTAGCAACTACGTATAATCTCCTATGTTACTAAATCCTAAAATAATTACTGGTGGGGCGCCTGGGTGGATCAGTGGGTTGAGTGTCCGACTTAAGCGCAGGTCATGATCTCGCAGTTTGTGGGTTCGAGCCCGCATCGGGCTCTGTGCTGACAGCTCAGAGCTCAGAGCCTGGAGCCTGCTTCAGATTCTGTGTCTCCCTCTCTCTCTCTGCCCCTCCCATGCTCATGCTCTGGCTCTCTCTGTCTCCTAATAATAAATAAGTGTTAAAAAAATAATTATTGGCATCTCTTCTAGTTCACAATTATAGTCTGATACCTTAATGTTTTGCCTAGATGTCCTTTATCATGTGTTGGATTTTAAGTTTCTTGAGGGTAGAATCCCTTGTCTGTTTCTCAGTTTTAAATGGCCCAACAACATCCAGTCCTGGTCCTGAAAACCATTCCAAGTGGGAGATAAATCAGGGTTTTTTGAGTGAGTGATGAATGAAAATTTACCTTTACATTTGCCTTGGGTCCTACCACAGCCATATGTCCTTTTTCTAGGTTCTTGGTTTCTGCTGAATATTTCATTTGTCTCGAGGGAAAAGGAGAAAGGCAAACTTTGCAGCACTCACTGAGCTGGTACATTACACTGTCTTGTTGAATTTTCATTTCAGTCTTTTGAGGCAGATATTTGTTAAGCCACACATTCAGGGCCACCCAGGTGGTAATTGGATATGTTGACTTCTAGAAGCCACACTGTTTTCATTATATGATATTTGTTTTTGAATCAGGCTTTGCAACAATTTTTGCAACTTTTTCTCAAGCCCTCAGGCCAACTCATTTTCTGTTCTGGCTCTATTAAATGGCATAGAGATGTTTTTGAATACATGGTTCTTAAACAACAATGTGATTTATTCTTTTAGACCCTGACAGAGCTTTAGTGATTGAGACAGACACAGAGTGAATGCTCATAGCAGATTAATTCCAAATGAGGATGTAGCAGTCTTGAGACAATAGAAGAATCAATTGGAAAGTAGGTTTTTACTTACACAAATTCCCCCCCACCCCAGAACCCCTTGAAGAACCCTACAGGGTGAGCGTAGTCTAAGAGAGATCGTTTCTTCTGGAGTCCACAGCCACAAGCAGAAGGTGAAGAACTCAGCTGAATTTGAGGAGATGTAGGACAATGTCACTGTATTTGTATGGAGGAAAGGAGAAAGGGGTCCTCCACAGTTATGGCCTTCCACATCGGTACACCTCTTGCCAGCTAACAGGGGCATTCGAATGTGCTGAACAAATGGGGTGAGGAAAGGCTGTGGGGAAGTTGTGAAGGATGGAGCATCAGGAAGGGGCAGTCCCGGCTTATTGTCCTTGGCCAGGAAGTGCTGTTCATTGATTTTAGTACCTGGCACCTTTTGGATTCGTCTCAGTCCAAATTAGCTCTACCCAGGATGCTAATTGGTGAGGAATGCATTGTTTTCTCTGGCTTCCATTCAGTCTACCCTCCCACACAAGGTCCTATCCTTCTCGAGTCAGGATTTGGTTCCAGATCATCCCCCAAGACTTACACACTGCCTTTGCAACTCCCATTTTGCCTCTCGCCCCTACTTTATGGTGTGGGTGGGCCCTTGTCAATCCAGGTTTGACCTCATTTCTTGGATAGGTGGACAAACTTTCCTACCCATTGGAATTTCTGAGCCATACATGAGAAAATTCCCAAGCAGGCTTAATCTTTTGTTCCTATTTCTCATCTCTGTGTGGGTACTTTTATGTAACATATTCTTGTTAAGTCAACCTCCTGAGTTAGTTGCTTATACAGTTATTTCCCTCATCTGATTCCTTGACCAATCCTTATCATAATCATAAGGTCGCAGGAAATAGATATAGCTATCTGTCTACACTTATGGATGGGTAGATAGAAACATAGATACCACACATGCAATATATATGTATATATGTTCATATATTGATAAACATTTGTTGTATTGCACTGAATGTATGGACGTAACTCACTAGTCTAATTATAAGAATTCTTATATAGTGCTTACTCTGTCAGAAACTCTTCCACGAACTTTTCATACATTAACTCTGAATCCTCACACAAAACCTATAAGGGTAACTCTATTATTTTCATCCCCATTCTCTAGGTGAAGCACCAGAGGCACAGAGAAGCTAAGTCACTTGTCCAAGGTCCCACTAACCCAACCCAGGAAGTTGGTCTCTGGAGTCCATGCTCTTTACCTTCATGCTGTGTTGCTTCTCCATGTTACACTAATGGAAGAGAAGAGAAGTTAATCACACATGGGCAGAACATTTCTTTTTTTGTTTTTCTTGAGAGAGATAAAGAGAGAGAGAGGGCACAAGTGAGCAAGGGGTAGAAAGAGGGGGGGCACAAGTGAGCAAGGGGCATAAAGAGAGAAAGAGAGAGAGAGAGAGAATCCTAGGAGGGGCAGAGAGAGAGAGAGGGAGAGGGGGCAGAGAGAGAGAGAGAGAAGTGGGACTCACCCGAAGCTGGGCTCATGCTCACCCAAAGTGGGGCTTGAGCTCACCCATTGCAGGACTCAAATTCAGGAACCGCGAGACCACAACCTGAGCTGAAGCCAGATGCTCAACAACTGAGCCACCCAAGCTCCCCGGGCAGGACATTTCTTTAGCATTTTGTAATACTCTTGGCTACACTCGTGTGTGTGTGTGTGTGTGTGTGTGTGTGTGTGTGAAGAGAAGCAGATATCTTTTCTTTGTTCCTGAGTCACTGACTTATTGTTTATTTAGGGAATCCCAAATCCTGCTTTGGGCCTATCCCTGATTCTTTTATCGTTTGGTATTTTCGGAAGAGGAGAAGCAGAGGCAAAAGAGAAGGGAGAAATCATGCATCAGTGGTCTCAGAAAATCCTCTTAACATAGTGAATGTTGCATTGAAGGTGGCAATCAGCCATGCCAGCTTCCCCTTCTTACTTGACCCGCTCAGACTCAATTGTTTGCCGCATGCACCTCAGAACCACCCCCAGCCACTGCTGCTTGCACCAGAGAAACCCAAAGTGAATCACCGTGCGAGTGAAAGGAGAGCTGCTGGTGTCAGTATCTTAAAGGTGCTTACCTGGCAGTCATGAAAAGTTCAGCTTCAGGTATGGGGCTGGGTCCTGATTAGAGAAGCTAGAGAGAATGGAAATGATGCCAAAGGGAAGCAGAGCTCAGAGAGACCAACTTGCCTCTGAGAGACAGAAAGAGTAGTTGGCATTTCTAACTCCCAGCTCCAGCCCTGTGAGATCCGTCTGTGCTCATTTAAGTCTTGGGTTTTCTGTGAGGTTCCTTGCTACATCTTCCCAAGAAAACCCCAGGGTGTTTTCAAAACAGCTTCAGCGGGGCCCCCCGCCCCCACCCATACCAGATGACCCTGGACTTGAACAGGAAAGGACTACTCCTTGTTTCAATGGGGAAAGTCTTGGGAAATAAGACTCTCTGGCCCAAGAATTATGGGGTTGGTTCAGTGTCATCATTGGCACTGGGTATCATCAGGCCTCCACTTCTCTGCTGTCAAAACATGGATCACCCAAAAATCTTTGCTTCCTATTTACTCATGAGCACTGTGTAGTGACATTGGACTGTGGCCCTGAAGAATGGGAAGAATGGGAACAATGTTGAGAAGGGCCAGTCCCTTGAAGCTGAGCCCCAATGACTGTGGTTTCAGTTATGGGGCAGGAGATGCTAGTTTTGCTCATTGGTTGCTGGAGTGCTGCTGTGATTTGGATGCATCTCGATCCTGCTCAGGGCTAAGGTATTGAGTGTCCCCAGAATCAATGTAAACAATAAGGTAAATCAATATAAACAATTAAAATAAGTTTTAGTAGAAGGTTAAATAGAAGTCCTAGAAATAGTAGGTGAAGTCACCCCTTCTTGCCGGAGGGGGAGGGGCTTGGGAATTTCTCTATCCTTGTAAGTACCTGCAGAAAAGTAAAAATATTATAGGGGCTACCTATCTACCAGGTGGCCCTCAATTTTCTTGTCTCTAAAGTGGGGGAAATGGGTAATAGATCAGATGAGCTCTAGGGGTCCTTCCAGCATTGTAGTTGAGCATGAGTGGAGTCAGAGCCACCATAGCAAAGTCAGTGATTTAAGTTTCCATGAAGATGTTATGTAACAGATCTTCCTGCATATATTTACATGGTACCTGCTAATGGGGGCCAGTAAATAACAGTAAGTGTTGTTATGGGTTGAGTGATGAGAAAGTTCATGTTCTGAAAAAAAAATCACTGTGTCATTCCTAGGATGGATTTTCAAGCAAAATGAAATTTCTACTGTAAGTGCAGCCAAATATAGGGAACTTCCAGGAGAGATTAAGATTAAAGCCTGTGGGGGCCAGGTGGGGGAAGCAGAGTTTTAATTAAATGAAGCAATGGATATAAAGCTCTTACCTAGTGCTTTTCATGTAGCAGGTACTTGGTATAGTCACTCTTTTCTTTCTTCCTCCTCCTTTCGTTCATCTTTCATCTTCCAAGACTCTGCTTCTTAAGACTCATAGAACCACATGCCTCCCTCGGAAACTAGCAAAACTCATTTCTAGTTGAATTAAACTCATTCCTAACGTCAAGAAAGGACAGTGGAAGAGGATGAAAAGAATTTTGGGGTGGGATGTTTCAACCGCTCTCAGAGGCAGGGATTGATGATGGGTAAAAGCTTGCTGGCTGACCACAGAAATGGGATGCATGTCAGATATTTTAAGGATGAGATAAAATGCTGGGAAAATGAAAAGGATGTGAAAGCCAGTCCGAGCTAGGATGAAGCAGTGATATTTTAAATTTAGTGAGAGATGTGCTTACAGTAGAGTCTACTTCATGGTGTTATCGGTTTAGGGGTCCAGGAGATATTACAGCAATAAAATATTGTAGGGCAAGATAATTAAAAAAATACTTTCTGAGAACTAGGTCTTAGCAGATCATTCAGAAAATACATTAAGATTCCTTCTGCTTTTCAGAGCGTAATCTGTGTTCTTTGAGGGGGAGGGGATGGGGTGAGGTACAGCTTTGGAGGCAACAGGAGAAAATATAATGGTAATACTGAAGAACAAAGGGAGAAAGTTCACATGGCTCTGACCACTTTCTTCTCCCTGGCCAACAATTAGCTTGATGTCCTGCAGCCGTCCATGTGTTGCAATACAATTAAATAGGAAACCAACTTCTTGGGGCATTGAGAACTGCAGTTGTCAGGACCTTATGGTCCTGAACTTGATTTTGATGTTTACAAATAGCTGAGGTCCTGCCAGTAGTGCTACATGGATGAGATCTCATAAAAAACATACATCAAACAAAAGGCACAAAGCTCTTCGATGCATAGAGCTTTCCAGTTCTTCAACGTTTCACCCTCTAAATCCTACTTAGTGATTAAAATAACTTTGCAAGGCAGGAATTAATTTCACTATTTTTAGATGAGGAAACTAAGGCTCAGACTTTAAGTGATTTTCCCAAGTGATCTGACAAAGTAGGAGGTTCAAATTTCCACCGCTAAACTCAGTTTTCTTTCCCACAACACCTGCCTCTATTGATTAGAACTTGTCCAAGCGCTCTGAGGCTTATGCTTACTGTGGAAATCATTATATTGAGAAAACTTAGTCCTCCACATAGCTGCTGTTCTCCTTTTCTGCTACCATGCTAATACATACTTTTGCAAGGATCTATTTTCGTTGTTTTCCAACTTTAGGATGCAAAAGAATCGCTGCACATCTTTTTAAAATGCAAATTAATGGGTTCCATCTCCAGAAATTCTGAGACAGGAGTGGAATACAGGGAAGGGCTGGGAGCGAGCATTTCATGAGCACCCTGGGTGATCCCGTTTCCTGTGAGTGACCCCGCTTTGAAAGCACAGTTCCAATTGTTTCTTACTAGCTGCTGCTGTAACAATTGGAGATCTCGATAATTTGCTTCCCACTGGTTTTTGTCTCAGGATTCGTAATGTTTTATCATTCCCATATAATCCCATGCATCAGTGTTCCCAACATGTTCTCCTTGGAATGATGATTTTGCCACTGAATTCTGCAGCTTTTTTTCATAAGTAGAGGTGATTAAAATTTTCTTAGTCTCATTTGTCCTGGCCATGCCTGTCACGTATGGTTCGGATTTCACATGTGATGGTGACATAGATCCATGAAATCTTTTATCAGTTATAATTTTTCTAGCTTGAGTAGCTTTGAGTTTGGTGTGATAAGAAATGTCCAAAATTTAGAGTTAAAAATATTGTTTTCAATTACTGTTGCACCAGCCTTAGCGATGTGATTCTAGTAATTCACTTAACTTCCCAGTGCCTTGGTTTCCTCATCTTTGTCATGAGGATAATGACATCCACCTCCTGGGATTGTTATGAAAATTAAATAGGATAATGTGTGTTGATTTTATAAATTACAAATACTATAGAAATGCCTGTTGATTTCATCAGTGTTGGTTCTAGACTAGAGTATTACCACTGTTTTCTGAAGGGTAGTGGGGTTGAAACAAAGCTGGGTTATGGAGACTGGTTTCATCTAATGAACTGGCCTTAGCTCCACCTCAGAGTTTTTGTCCATGAGCCCCTTGAATAGATGGTTGTGGGACAATGAGCAAAGGGACACCAAAGAGACCAGCATGACATCCATTCCCCTAAGCCCACCATGTGGACCATGCCTGGTCCTTACATGGACAGCGGGCAGTGTGTGACACATGAATGAATGCACAATCCAGAGTTTCAGAGAGGCCATCGCTTTTTGTGCTTTGAGGTTCGTGTGGATGTGTTAACACAGCGAAGGCCGAAGAGAGCCCAGCACTGTTGGTTACCTTAAGGGTCCAGCCGTGGGCACAACAGAAATCCCAGGAGGAAAAGCAGCACTTGGTTGTCATAAGGTGGTGTCAGCAGCAGTAGCAGCAAAGTCGCTGCCCTAGGAAGGCTGTGGGCATAGAATGTCCCTGAGGGGGCGGAAGAGGTGTGCACGGATCACCTCTGGGAACCCAGAGAAATAATTGGGGCAACTTGCGGAGGGATGCAGAGTCCTTAGCTATGGGGCTTGTGCAGATGGAGATTCTCCAGGCTCAATCCTGGCTTGGATTTTCCTTACTGTAAATTCTCTGTCAAGAACATCACCCCCTACAGGGCGCCTGGGTGGCTCATTTGGTTAAGCGTTCAACTTCAGCTCAGGTCATGATCTCATGATCTCATGAGTTGGAGCCCTACATTGGGCTCCCTACATTGTTGGAGCCCTACAAGTGAGCCTGCTTGGGATTCTGTCTCTCTGCCTCTCCCCTGCTCTCTCTCTCTCTCTCTCTCTGTCTCTCAAAAATAAATAAATAAATATTTAAAAAAATAAAAAGAGCATCACCTCCTATATGCTGTTGAGACTCCAAAAACTGTACCTTTAGCTGAGGCCCACCATCTGAGCTCCAAACCCACATGTATTCTGCCTGCGAATAGCTCCCCTTGATGCATTTGAGTGCTTTGAACTCAACGCGTGCCCCCACAACACCATCAGTCAGCAATGCAACCTGGAACCACTCTTGTATTCGTTAGGTCAGTATCTGGTTCTATTCAGCCATAGCAGGCAGCTCCCGTTTGTATTCAGTCTGTCATCAAGTCCTGCCAATTATACTCCTAAATATTCACGATTCAGCCTATATTTCTCCATCCCACAGCCATCATCATGGTGCAAGATATCATACCTTTCATACCTATCATTAGCATGCTGTTTGACTTCCCCACATCCTTTCTTGCCTTCCCTCATTCTACCTTGAAGAGCTGCCAGAAGGATCTTTTAAACAGACAAATCTTACTGTCTTCTTTCTCTTTGCATGCCAGTCAGAGAAGCCTGATGAAGTGTTTTTCAATAATTTTTTTTATTTGAGTACAGCTGACCTGTAACGTTCTGGTATTTTCAGGTGTACAACATAGTGACTCAACCTCTCTGTGTGTATGCTGTGCTCACCACGAGTGTAGCCACCGCCTGTCACCATACAATGCTATTACAGTACATTGACTCTCTTCCCTAGGCTGGTGAGATAATAAAAACAAAAAGTCCATCTCCATGCTCTCTTCCCTCAGCACCTCATACTTACTTCCCCGCCAAGCTGTGTGCCACACTTGTGTATACTTTTCTCTAAAGTGTGACCTCTCCCGGGGAAGGGATGTGTCCCTTGCACTCACTTTTATGTCATCGGCGCCTATCATGGATGACACCCCCGCGTAGCAGACGCTTGATAAGCGCTCTCAGCGATGGCATAAATATGGAATCCTGAGACCGTTTCTTTCCAAGTGTGTCGCAGAAATCTCACGTTCGGCGGGACTCTACCCAGTGGCTTGTCAAACCTCCCTGTTCATGGGGCCAGATTGACACACACATGCCAGGCATCTACGATTGTTCACCAAGCAGCCACGATTTGTTCTTTCCTCTGAAAGTAATTACTGGTTGCTAAATATTCAAACGTGCATTGAAAAAACAGCTCATTACATTAAGAAATAAATTACTATTTCTAATTGCTTCTAGTAGTTAATTACTTCTAATTATTAGTCTGAGTAATAAATTACTGCTTCTGATTATGTTGTGGGCACAGTTGGAGCATTCAAAAATGCAATTTTCATGGTTGTTTACATCAGGACATGTTTACGAATTACAGAGCCATAATTACCGCGAAGAACTGGTAGCAAAAAACAATAAACATTTGATAAATTCAATCAAAATATGTCATTTCTTTCTCAGCTTACTTAAGAGATCAAGGACTGAAATGGAACAACCACGCTTGACTTTTCCAGTCTCTTCAGGGGGTAACAATATGTTAAAATAGGGATTTTTGTTTTGTTTTGGTTGAATAAGAACTAAATTAGAATTACTTTTGTTATTTAAAACAACAAGGAAAATAATCAGATCTCTAATACTGTTAAAAATTAGGTTACACAACCAGCATACAACCCATCGAAGACATAAATTATGGCTCCTTAAAGGGAAATTGTAAGAAATGGTAAAAAAGCCAGAATTAATTTATTGAGTTAGGACATATCTAAAGTACATTAAACTGAAGTGTAGAACTTTAGCATTTCCAAATTCGTGGCTTGAATCTGTCACTTCACTTACCAGTTAGTCAAGTCAGTGACAGAAACAGGTAACCTATCGCAGGCTTTTAACCTCCTAAGCTATTTGCTACAACCACATATCATCACTATTTCTGCCTCCCTCCACCCCCACCATGTCATTCTGTTGCCATCCCCTGTATGCCAGACACTTAAAAAAATTTTTTTTAAATGTTTTTTTATCTATTTTTGGGAGAGAGAGAGGGAGAGAGAGAGAGGGAGATAAAGATCATGATCAGGGGAGGGGCAGAAAGAGAGGGAGAGAGAGAATCCCAAGCAGGCTGTGCGCTAACAGCAATGCAAGGCTTAATCCCATGACCCTGAGATCATGACCTGAGCTGAAATCAAGAGTTGGATGCTTAACCAACTGAGCCACCCAGGTGCTCCTGCCAGACAGACTCTTCAGATGTCTTCAAGATCTTTATTTCCTGGGGATGCCTTTGTGTGCTTCCTTCCCTTGGAGTGTGGGTAGGACCTGTGACTTGCTTCTAACCAACCACATACAGCTGAGATGACTGGATACACATGACTACCTGGATGTGATAATGTGATTAATTACTTAAGACTGTAGGGTCTGTCTTGGCTGGAGTCTTGTCTCCCTTGATGACTTGGAAGAAGCAACCTACTGTTGGGCAACCCCATGCAGCAAGAAGCTCTGAGCAGCCTCTAGGAGCTAAGGGTGGTCCCTAGCTAACAATCAGCAAGAAACTCAAATTCCCAGTCCTATAACTACAAGGAACTGAATTGTGCCAATATCCTACATGAGCTTGGAAACAGATCCTTCCCAGTCAGTCCTCAGATGAGATGGTAGCCCCAGATGATACTTGCATCCTTAACAGACTCTAAACTGATCCCCCAGAAAGGCTGGGCCTGGACTCCAGGCCTGCAGAAATTGTGAGATAATGATGTGTTATTGTAGCTGCTAAAAATGTAGTGATGTTGAAATTTAGAAGCGTCCACATTTTCTCTTTCTACAGACACTGATAACTAGAGAATCCTAAAAGACAGATCTTCATACCAAAGTTACTAAGTTTTTTTTGTTTGTTTATTTATTTATTTGAGAGAGAGAGAGAGAGAGAGAGAGAGAGAGAGAGAGAATTTGTGTATTAGCAGGGGGAGGGACAGAGAGGGGGAGAGAGAGAATTTCAAGCAAGCTCCATGACATGAGCACAGAGTCCCATGTGGGGCTTTATCCCACAGACTGTAAGGTCATGACCTGAGCCAAAATCAAGAGTTGGATGCTTAACTGACTGAGCTACTCAGGCATCCCTTACCAAGGTTACTAAAAGCTGCCAACATCTCAACTCTCAAATGTTCATCTATTGCCCAATAGAGCATAGAACTTGGGACAGAATACCTCTGAGGTTGAACCATGCAAGATTGCCTGAATGGGCTGTGGAATGTCAGAAATTTCACAAATTTAGCTTTGCTTGATTCTTCCACTGATAGCAATTTAGCTTTGAGCAAGTCACTTCATTTCACAGTTCCTTTTTTCCTCCCTACCAGATCAGAAATAAAATAACTATGATGTATTAACATTTTACCTGCTTTATCTCCCTCTGTCCTCACAATTGCCTGTGAGAGGTATTGATTGCCCTACATTTCAGATGAAGAAATTGAGACTTGGAGAGGCAATACAACCTGTATAAAGTCACACAGTACTACAGCTAGGATTCAATGCTGGCTGAGCTGATTCTAGGATTTATTCTTTTGGTTTCATTATGACACAATTCTCCCCTTACAGCAACACTATAATGAGGTCAAACAGAGTAAGGCTTTAGAGCCAGACAGATATGAGTTTAAATTATAGTTTCAGTCCTGTGTGTGTCTTTGAGAAAATTATTTCACCTCTCTGGGCCTCAATTCACTTGTATAAAATATGTGGATAGTACCTACCTCACAAGTTTCTTTTGGTAATCAGTTAATATTACACTGCAAGAAAAGACCATAGTAAACATTCAAAAATTGCTGTTTATGAATATTGCTGTTTTTGAATATGGCGTTTTGATCTTGAGGTATGATCCTTCTATCTCTACTTTCTTGAGGGTTTTTATCAAGAGATGATGCTGTGTTTTGTCAAATGCTATTGAGCATTTGAGAGGATCTGTTGAGAGGATCACATGTTCTTATCCTTTCTTTTATTAATGTGCTGTATCACATTGATTGATTTGCAGATATTGAACCAGTCCTGCATCCCAGGAATAAATCCCACTTGATCCCACTTGATCATGATGAATAATTATTTTAATGTATTGTTGGATCTGGTTTGCTAGTATCTTGTCGAGAATTTTTGCATCCATGTTCATCCGGGAAATTGGTCTGTAGTTCTCCTTTTTAGTGGGGTCTTTGTCTGGTTTTGGAATCAAGGTAATGCTAGCCTCGTAGAATGAGTTTGGAAGTTTTCCTTCCATTTATATTTTTTGGAACAGCTTAAGAAGAATAGGTGTTAACTCTTCTTTAAATGTTTAGTAGAATTCCCCTGGAAAGCCATCCAGCCCTGGACTCGTTGTTGGGAGATTTTGATTACTGATTCAATTTCTTTACTGGTTATGGGGTCTGTTCAAATTTTTCTCTTTCTTCGTGTTTCAGTTTTGGTATTTTATGTTTCTAGGAATTTGTCCATGTCTTCTAGATTGCCCAATTTGTTGGCATATGATTTCTCATAATATTCTTCTTTTATTGTTTGTATTTCTGTGGTGTTGATTGTGATCTCTCCTTTTTAATTCGTGATTTTACTTATTTGGGTCCTTTCCTTTTTCTTTTTGACTGTTCTGGCTAGGGGTTTATCAATTCTGTTAATTCTTTCAAAGAACCATGTCATGGTTTCATTGATGTGTGCTACTGTTTTTTGATTTCAATATCATTGATTTCTGCTCTATTCTTTATTATTTCCCTTCTTCTGCTAGGTTTGGGCTTTATTTGCTGTACTTTTTCCAGATCTTTTAAGTGTAGCATTAGGTTGTTTATTTGAAACCTTTCTTCCTTCTTTAGGTAGGCATGGGTTGCTATATGCTTTCCTCTTATGACTGCCTTTGCTGCATCCCAGAGGTTTTGTGCTATCGTGTTTTCATTTTCATTGGCTTCCTTGGACTTTTTAATTTCCTATTTACTTTCTTGGTTAATCCGTTTATTCTTTAGCAGGATGTTTTTTTAGTCTCCCAGTATTCATGGTCTTTCCAAATTTTTTCTTGTGGTTGATTTTGAGTTTCATAGTGTTGTGGTCTAAAAATATGCAAGATATGATCTCGATCTTGTCACTTGTTGTGACCCAGTATGTGATCTATTCTGGAGAATATTCTATGTGCATTCGAAAAAATGTGTATTCTGCTGCTTTAGGATGAAATGTTCTGAATATATCTGTTAAGTCCATCCAGTCCAGTGTGTCATTCAAAGCCATTGTTTCCTTGTTGATTTTCTGCTTACATGATCTGTCCACTGCTGTAAGTGGGGTTTTGAAGCCCCTACTATTATGGTGTTGGTATTATTATCAAAGAGTTTCTTTATTTTTGTGATTAATTGATTTATGTATTTGGGTGTTCCACATTGGGGTTATAAATATTTACAATTGTTAGATCTTCTTGGTGGATAGACCCCTTAATTTTTTTTTTTCTCAACGTTTTTTATTTATTTTTGGGACAGAGAGAGACAGAGCATGAACGGGGGAGGGGCAGAGAGAGAGGGAGACACAGAATCGGAAACAGGCTCCAGGCTCCGAGCCATCAGCCCAGAGCCCGACGCGGGGCTCGAACTCACGGACCGCGAGATCGTGACCTGGCTGAAGTCGGACGCTTAACCGACTGTGCCACCCAGGCGCCCCTAGACCCCTTAATTTTGATACAATGCCTTCTTCAGTCCTTGTTACAGTCTTTATTTTAAAATCTACTTTGTCTGATATAAGTATGGCTACTCCAGCTTTCTTTTGATGACCATTAGCATGGTAGATGGTTCTCCATCCCCTTACTTTCCATCCGCAGGTTTCTTAGGCCTAACATGAGCCTCTTGTAAGCAGCATATAGACAGGTCTTGTTTTCTTATCCATTCTGATACCTTATGTCTTTTGATAGGAGTGTTTAGTCCATTGACATTTAGATATGAATTTAGTGCCATTGTGTTGCCTATAGAGTTGGTGTTTCTGGTGATGTTCTCTGGTCCTTTCTTGTCTTTGTTGCTTTTTGTTTGTTTGTTTTGTTTTTTCTTTTCTCCACCCAAAGAGTCCCCCTTAAATTTTCTTTCAGGGATGGTTTAGTGGTCATGAACTACTTTAGTTTTTGTTTGTCTGGGAGTCTCTATCTCTCCTTCTATTTTGAATGACAGCCTTACTGGATAAAGAATTCTTGGCTGCATATTTTTCTGATTCAGCACGTTGAACTTATCTTGCCACTCCTTTCTGGCCTGCCAAGTTTCTGTAGATAGGTCTGACATGTCTTCCCTTATTGATCAAGGATTTTTTTCCCTTGCTGCTTTCATAATTCTTTCTTTGTGTATTTTGTGAATTTGACTATGATACGCCTTGGTGACTATGATATGCCTTGGTTTTTGTTGAATCGAATAGGAGTTCTCTGTGCTTCTTGAATTTTGATGTCTGTGTCCTTCACCAAATTAGGAAAGTTTTCTGCTATAATTTGCTCACATAACCCTCTGGCCCCTTTGTCTCTCTCTTTATCTTCTGTGACTCCTATGACTCAGATGTCATTTCTTTTAAATAAATCACTGAGTTCTCTAGGTCTTATATTATGATTTTTTGCCTTTGTTTATCTCCTTTTTCTGCTTCATTATTCTCCATTATTTTATCTTTTATGTCACTGATTCTCTGCTCTGCTTCATCCATCCATGCCATCATGGTATCCATTTGAGATTGCATTTCAGTTATAACATTTTTAATTTCTTCCTGACTAGATTTTATTTATCTCCACAGAAAGGAACTCTATGATTTTTTCAACCCCAAATAATATTCCTATTATCGTGGTTTTAAATTCTAGTTCAGACATCTTGCTTATATCTGTGTTGATTAAGCCTCTGGCTGTGATTTCTTCCTGTTCTTTCTTTTTGGGTGAATTCCTGCCAAGTTCTGTGGCTCAAGTTATGCAGATTGCTGTGTTAATCCTTAGATCAGTTTTCTAGGTGTTCAAAATGGTTTGTTGCTGCTCTAGCTGCGTTTCAGGGATGAGGCAAGCTCAGGGTCTCCATGCTGCTCTGCCATCTTAACCCAGAGTTGTGAATTCATTTTAAAGTTGCAGCCAGGAGGTAAGATGTGGGTTATATGGGTGAAGGAAGGAAGGAAAAGGGAAAAAGAGGAACAGGGGAGAAAGAAAGAGACAGACAGATATACACACAATGTGTGGGGGGAGAGTAAAGAGGGGGAAAGATAGGGAGGGAGAGAGGTATTTTGGATTTTGGTTGAGCCACTGGAAGGATGGCATTCCTCTTTACTGAAATAGGGGAACTTGCTGGAAATCTGAGTCAGAGAGGAAAATAAGAAGTGCATAATTATGCCTGTTAAGTTTTAGATGCCTGTTAACACTCATGTAGAGATTAACAGACAGTGGAAAGGGTGCACATGGATCTCAGGGAAGGGTCTGGGTTGGAAGTGTTCATTTGGAAGTTGCCATGTATAGACATGGTATTTAAAATCAGGAGTTGACATGATCTCTGAGAGACTGGAGATGCAGGGAGAGGTGGTGGTGGCTCAGGGCAAGATGGCAGAGGTGGAAGTAGCAAGAATATTGAATTGAAACCAGAGTTGGTGGGGGTGAGGAGAAGGTGTCAGGAGGTACCTCCAAGGTTCTTTGACTTGAGGAGTGGAAGAATAAAGTTGACAGTTTGTGATGGGGATGGCGGAAGGAAGAGCAGGTGTGGGGTACATTAGGAATTTGATCTCACCACAATAGGGTGGGAATGGCAGCTGCAGTGAGATGGAGCAGGGTGCTTGTGAGGGCCCAGCTGAGTGGTCAGTGCTAGATAAGTGGTTTAGATAGATAGATAGATAGATAGATAGGTAAGGGGCTCACTCCCCTTTTAGTTGAGAAGAAAGTTCATGGTTTCCTCTTTGTCAAAGTCTGCAAGTGCCTCCGTGTGGCAAGTGGCAAAGGACATCATTTTCTCTTTACTTCTTACCCACCTAAAAGTGCACATTCTTCCAAGTTGAGATTCAAGCAAGTGAAGCTCAAAGCCAGGAGAGTGCTTTCTTACTTGGCTTCAGACCTACCTTCTAGTTTCACTTTCTTTTCCATGGGGGACTGACACCAGAAACCCCTACCCATCCCTGGCCTGGGGTGACTCTGCTACTTTTTCAAGGGCTGCAGGCTCTATAGCTGCAACCAGGAATCATAAAACTATGTTTGTTGGTCCAAATATGGCTCACTGCTCACTTTATAAAGAAAGTTTTCTTGGAACAGAGTCATTTCCATTCATTTCTGGCCACTGTTGTGCTATATCAGCAGAGTTGAATGTTTGCAACAGAGAACATATGGCCTGCAAAGCCTAAAATATTTACTATCTAGCCCTTTACAGGAAAAGTTTGCCAATCTCTGCCCTGAACATAACTAGTACATCTGAATTCAAGCTGTTTACCCTAAAATTTCCCATGAGATGTATACATATACATACAGAAGCAAAATAGTTATTTGATTTCATAGTCCAACTTCAAAAGCAAGGCCAACAGAAGAGATAAGGCATGAGAGTTAGGATTTACTGAGTTCAAAGCATTTTTGAGTGGATAAAAGTTGCAGCATTACTTTCTGGCAATGAGATTTATTTGTGCTGGAGCCTCTTTTGGAAACCTGGGTTCTGACTTAACATATATGCCTGTAATCCTTCAAAATTCCTGTCCTCTAGAGTTGATTGACATTATCAAACATGCTCCTTGGAAATATCCATGTTAGAGGTGTGGTGTGTTTGTGCTACGTTGCTAGATATTGGAAGTATTATGAAATATTAAAATTTAAACAGTTATAAAATATTGGTCTCAGTATGCATGTGTGTGTGTGTGTGTATATCTGTGTGCATATATCTGTATGTATATGTATCTGTATCTGTGCATGTATCTGTGCATGTATGTCTGTGTGTATCTGTGTATGTATGTGTGTATATCTCTGTGTGTGTATCTGTATGTATGTGTATCTGTGCATATATATCTGTTCATGCATCTGTGTGTGTATATCTGTGGTGTATCTGTGTGTGGATCTGTGCGTGTATCTCTGTGTGTGTGTATATCTGTATGTATGTATCTGTGTGTGTATCCCTGTGTGTGTGTGTGTGTGTGTGTGTGTGTGTGTGTGTGTGTAGAAAAGCTCGGGAACAGTTGGGTAAAGGCAAAGCCCAGCTGGCTCAACTATTTTGAGATTTGGAGACATCTAATACATCTAAACTAAATAAAGGAAAGGAACACTTCAAGTTGAAAACTCACTTTTGATAGAGCAGTGAAAATGAACTATAGCCACATGCATACAGGCAGAAACATAATGTTGGCAAAATATAATGTAAATCACACAAGAATACATACTATGTAATACCATTTACATAAAGTTCAAATACAAATAAAACCAAACAATGTGTTGTTTAGTAATGCAAACATGTGGTAAAGTTGAAAAACAAAGTAAAATGTAAGATAGGGTTAAGCTAGGGAAGAATAGTAGACAGAGGAATGCTAGTATGGGGGACAATATAGGAATTAGAAACTCTTGGAAATGTTTTATTTCATAAACCTGGTTGAAAGTATACTGGTATCTATTTAATTATTCTTTATAACCTAAATATTTATTATGTGTATTATTTTGCATATATGAAAATTATTACAATGAGTTATGCCATACACACATCTAAAATCAATTCAATCAAATGTATACACTGGATATTCAATTATACATAATTATATACCACCATATATTGGTTGGCATTTGTATATGATTGGCCCAAATAAACTGATTATATGCTAGATGCTATTGCATACACTGTGAATTTGTAGGCATTTATTACTGCATAAGACTGCATATGTAAAACCTCAAATTTGGGCAATTTAATGGATTTTCAAAGATAATTTTGACCAAATGTACAGGTTTCTTAATCGCTTGCATTGGAACTCAAACCTTCTGTAAGATGCCACTTTGTTATATGACATGGGTTGCACTAGGGAAGTGTTTCTCAAACTGGGGTCCCCAGATCCCTATCAGTTCATAAGCTGTTTTGGAAGTTTGAAATCCTGGGACTAATCATTCATTTACTTTTAATAAGGACACCTAAACCAACAGGTCATTTGATCTATTTCAGGCTAGAATTAAACAACTCAGTCTGTTTACAGTGCTTATGTATTTCATGCTGATTAGAAGTACTGGTTACCAATTTATCTGTCTTTGATTAATTAAACATGGGAAAAACCAATTTGTTACTAGTCTCAGCTTGGAAGACAAAATTTATCAAAGCATGAGGCCCATGGGAAGAAATTAATAAAATGAATTCCTGCTGGTGAAAAGGTTTAGATCAGTGTCCTATATTAATTCAAGTTCATTTTGTGTTCATTCATTTATTAACTCATTCATTTGTTTGACCAATATTTGCTTAGTGCCTACTCTGTGCAAGACAGGTCTAAGTACTGGGGGCATAGAATGGTGAATATATCCAAAATCCTTGCTGTTACAGAAAAAATTTTGTGTCCCCCCTCCCATTCCAAATTCATATGTTGAATCTCTAACCCCCAGTGTGGCTGTCTTTGGAAGTGGGACCTCTAAGGAAGTGATTAGGGTTATATGATGTCATAATGGTGGGGCCTGGCTCTGATAGGATTTAATGTCTGGTAGGATTAAGGAAATATAGCAGAGTGCTCTCTCTCTCTAAATCTCAGTCTTTCCTCCCATACACACACCAAGGAAAGGCCATGTGAGGACAGAGCAAGAAGGCAGCTGTCTGCAAGCCAGGAAGAGAGCTTTCCCCAGAAACCAAATTGGCTAGAACCTTGATCTTAGACTTTTTGCCTCCGGAACTTGAGAAAATAAACTTCTGTTGTTTAAGTCACCCAGTCTGTTGTATTGTGTTATGGTAGTCCAAGCCGACTAATATACCTGTCCTTGTAGAAGAGGTAGTATTGCAGTGGATCTCAGTTTAAGTAGCCAGTAGGCTGACAAAGGGAAGGGAAGTAATATGCATGTTGGGAGGCATATAACGTAACGGTTCAAAACACTGCTCAGGGGTCTGACAGATCTGGGATTAAGTCCCTTCTTGGTCACTTGAGAATTTGAGACTCTGGGCAAGGGACTTAATTCTTTGAAGCCTCAGTTTTCTCTTCTCTAAAATAGGATAGCAGTAGCTATTTCCAAGGCTTATTGTGAAGGGTAGATGAGCTTGTAAAGCACTTGACACAGCCCCTGCATGTAGAAAAGTCTTGATGTATTGGCTATCGCATGTATCAGTTCACACATCTCATTCAGTCCTCACAATGAACCTGTCAAGAGGGTGTTTGCTACTTTCTCCATTTAGAAACATGGAAACTGGGGTTGGAGGGATCAGGCATCTTCCCTTAGGTGATGCAGGTTGTCAAGAGTGGAGCTGCCTGAAGTTGGAGGCAGGTGTGCCCATCGCCAAACCCTGGACTATCTCCCCTGCCTCCTGGTTCCTCTGCATCCACATTGTGAAAGCTGAAAGCAGGGAGCACTTGTCTTTAATACTGAAAGATTTGATACAGTCCTTTCCTTCCAGATCAGTGATTCCCAGCCACGCATGAGCAGAAGTGATGAATTATGCAGGGGGAGGCATATCATAGTCCTTGGGAGATGGGCACAGATCACTTGTGAAAGAGCATATAATTTTTTGACTTGATTTTATGAAAAAAATAGCATAGAATATCTTAGTATTGGCTTGATCCACTTCATAATTTAATTTGAAATGTCAGATTAGGAAGGAAAAGAGAGTTCGAGATTTATATAAAAGAGGGCATGGTTTAAAAAATGGATTGAGATTCCACTCTTCTGGGGTCTTCTCAAGGACAAGTATGTGTCTTGAGCCTTTTTGCACCTGTTGGAACCACCCCAGGGGTCTTGAAGGAAGATTCTATGAGGTTGAAGCGGGCCTTAAACATGATAGCTTTAGTATAGCTGACAGAACCTTCATGCTAATAAAGATGTCTGCTGGACTTGCATGTGTGTGGCATTGGGTAGGAATAGCTGCCTATAATATTCTAGTTAGTCTGCTCTCCAGTGAGCAATAGAGAGCTACATTTCTGCTAATTATCATAACCAATTAGTTGAATTCTGAATGAAAAGTCTTCAGGGCAAAATCACTTGTTCCCACTGTTCACAAAGAGTTATTAAGTTATATTACATGTGATGGTTGATCCATGACTTACAGTGAAAAAAAATGAGAAAGTTCCAGGCAACGTGGTTCCCTTCAAAAACTAGTTCCCTGAGGGAAACTGAGGATAGGCAGCAGGAAGGAAGTGGGTGTGCAGGATGTGATGCCTCTGCTTTGGGTGGAAAGAGACTCCAGGAGGCCACGGCACCCCTGATATATTGCTTTGTGGGTGAATGCAGAAGGTTTACCCATGTCCCAGATGCTCATGAGAGCAAGGCATGGTGTAGTGATGCCTCTGTTAATTACAGACTCAGGACTAGAAATTCAACCTCACAGGACTTGGAAGTGTCAATATGTCCATTTTCTGGACGAGGAAATGGAGACACAGAGAGGGGAGGTGATGTATTCAAAGTCACAGCAAGTAGCTAGGCTCAGGAACTCAAACCCAGACTCTGAATATCCCACTGATCATCCTTTGTCATCACTTCTTCAGTTTCAGGAGAATCCATAGCATGGCCCCAGAAACTTATCCATGTCACGACTGTCATTCTACCATTTTGCATCAGTTGGTAGCCAGGCAGGAGAACAGGACCATGCCAGGTAGTCAGCTGTGAGATCTGATTTATCCCCTTCTCTGACCTCCAGATTTCTTGCCCATATTTTCTATTGGGTGAAACTACTGAGAAGCTAGTGGGAAAGATGAGCAGGAAGTGTAGTTTGCAGGTCAGAGCAGAGCGAGGAAAGGGAAAAGAGTGTAGCTGACACATAGGCAAATGAGCTCCAGCAACCACTTGCCCTTAGCTTGAGGGTTCTTGAAAGAGTTAAGTTCCAGAGAGCTGGGTGATGAAGACACTTATAAAAATTAAAGTGACAGTCGTAGTCTCATTGAATCACGAAGCCACGGGCTTGGGATAAAAACAGTAATTAGCAGGTGAAGGCATGCCACAGAGCAGAATGGCACATTAGAATGAGCATGGCTTTGGTATCCAATAGATCTAGATTCAAGTTTGTGCTCTTTCACTTATAGGGGTATGCCTGTGGGAAAGCAAGGAAACCACTATGTTTTCTGGTTTACTTATCTTTAAAATGCAGATAATAAAACTTCCCTGGTAGAGCTTTGGCAATATACCAATGGTAAAATGAATATAGAGCATCCTTAACCATGTTTGGCATATGCAGGTTATCAATAAATAGTAGCCTTCAGGCTTTAGCAGGATTTGTGTCCTGTAACCCTTGGAGGAAATGAATGTCCTTTAACACAAATCCTTGCCTGTGTTTCTATTTTATGGGATAAGTTTAGAAAAGAGCATTTCTTCCATCAATTTATACTCCTATCAGCAATGTTTGGTGAGTGGCCATTTTCAAACACTTACATTGATTGTGGGTCTTATCATTTTAAAATGCCTTTATGTTGACTGTTTTTGTTGTGTGTGTGTGTGGGCGGTGGGTGGTCATGGTCATGACCACTGACTTGGTTGAGCTGAGATGAGTGTAGGCACAAAAACAGAGGGTTGGCTTGACACTTGGCAATAACTGAGTAAAAGGATAAAGATAGACTCTGGAGTGGAATATAGGCCACTCATTTATTCATTCATTATTTTAATATTTTGAAGTCTCTCCCATGTGTGAATCACTTGTCTCAATATCACCTTCTCAAGGGGCTGATAATAATAATAGCTGTCATTTCTCTAGTGTTTATTATGTGCCAGGCGCTATCCTAAGTGATTTAAACTCATTAACTCTTATAGTAACCAAGTGAGATAGTTTCTATTATTATCCTCATTTTACAATGTGACCTTGGCTATGAAATATTTCACTGTAGAGTGAAATAACTTGGCCAAGTTCACACAGTTAGCAAATGGGTCAACCAGGATTTCAAATTCAGGCAAGTGTAGCTCAAGAACCTTTGCCTTCTGTCCTATATCCCTCCCCAGATACTTACGTTAGGAATATTCCATATGTTCTTTTTGCACTCACCCTATACCTCTTACCCCCTCATGCCATTTTGCAGGTATTTCTTGTACAGTTGTGGCAATAAGTTGAGTCAATAGAGATAATTCACATCTTAAATGAATTCTGCAAATTACCCACAAGATAAAAATCCCACCTCGTCATGTGTGTGCATATATTTATGAAATCTAGGTTCATTGGGGAGGAATAGGGCAAGAAGGAAGGAGATTCTTCATTCTCTGTTGAGTTACAACCTTGTTCCTGGGATCATTGTTAACCTGTCATCAATGGAAATATTTAAGTGGGGTTTACAGTGTCATCATCACTGTTGTCACTACTGAGCTCATACTTTCCTGTATTCAACACCATTTCCACAATTTCTCATTACATACTGCCAGTGTTCAGCACTTCTATGCCAACTTCTTCTTGTTTATTTACATGTTCATCTGATGAGGTTTCAGTATCATCCATGAAGTTTGGCATGATCCCATTCTCAGTATTGATAAAATCTTCAAAGTCTTCATCTTCAGGTTCATTTTCAAACATCCCTGTAGTCCAAAGCCTGTGCCAAGCATTTGTCAGTGTTGACGTATTGCATTACCTACTGCAGAAATGACAATCTTAACTCTTTTCACATGTCTTGGGTTCCTAGGCCTTTGTTCACTGCAGTAGGCATTCAGCTAAAGGAAAACAAAAGGTGGAGGGGAATCTATGCTTGCCCTCCATGCAGTATAAAATGTCTTGACCAACAACGTTGTATCACAGATGTAACACTGAGGGAGGAATCAAATGCTGAAAACATTGTTTTCTCCAAGATGTTTAGGAAGGGACGTGTGGAGTAGCGTCCATGAACCATAAAACTCTACAGCTTTTTCTAGTCCAGATTCCCTGCGATGAACTCAAGCCATAGGTGCAGAGGGGTACTGAATCAGTCAGGAGGTATTTATGTGCTCACCCACACGTTCCTGTTTGCACAGTAGTGACAGATAAGTTGCGCACATCAGTTAAACATCTTGGGAGTTGGCTCTTCCCCGTCGCTGTCCACTAAATCTTTCCTGTAGAACTGGAACATCTAAAAACAGTCACCCTGGACCCCGTGTCAAAACCTGCTGGGGTTTCCTCATTAGCCATTGCTCGTGTTTTTCTAGAAAGAGTACCAGTAGAGAGCTATTTCCTCAGCGTTGGCAAATTTGTGAAGGATTAAGGTGTTCATCAGATATGATCTTGGCAAATTTACACATGTAATTCTCAGCTGCTTCGTGATCAACAGAAGCTTTTTCACCACAGATTTTCAAATATTTTGCACCCTGACACTTTTGAAGTTTCTGCAGCCAACTTTCTGAATATTCACATTTACCTTCCGTGTTTACTTCTTTGTGGAATAGCCTGGCTGGTTTCATGATCAGCAAGCAAGTCAGTGGTATATGTTCACTTCACTGTTTTCAAATCTAATAAATCCCAAGTCCTGATCTTTATATTTCCCTCAAGACAAGGTTCCTCTCATTTTTCTGTAGTTCTTGGTTGTCATAGTCACTGTAAAACACCAACAAATTGTCTTTCAATTTCACTAAATTGTATATGGTGGTGGTTCCCACTTTGTATTCTGTAAGTGACCTCAGAGACACATCATAGCAGCTCCCCTTTCCTTGCTATTGATAAACATATCACCTCTTTCTCTTCTCCTGTTATTCATTGGGATGTTTTTACCTTTATTATTATTCTTTTTTTTTTTTTTAATTTTTTTTTCAACGTTTATTTATTTTTGGGACAGAGAGAGACAGAGCATGAACGGGGGAGGGGCAGAGAGAGAGGGAGACACAGAATCGGAAACAGGTTCCAGGCTCTGAGCCATCAGCCCCGAGCCCGACGCGGGGCTCGAACTCACGGACCGCAAGATCGTGGCCTGGCTGAAGTCGGACGCTTAACCGACTGCGCCACCCAGGCGCCCCACCTTTATTATTATTCTTTTTACATTTTCAGAGTATAATTAAAAGCCACAACCCCTTCCTCCCTCAATTTTACGAAAATATCAACTGGCAGCAGAGGCACGTGGTCGGTAGAAACACTGAGACAAAACTGGCCTCAGATGTCAGTTCAGGTATTATTTTGGTACCAGCCTTGCAAACGACAATACCAACAACACTTCTGGAATTGTGGATGAGGGGTTATGAACTGTATTGTCGTGGGGCAAATGTGGAAACTGAGGGTGGGCGGGATTATTTGTATTTGTAAGAATTTGTAAGAATTGCTTGCCTCAGTTACACTTTGAAGTTTGAAGTTTGAATATGCTCTTAAACACTTCATTGAGTGGTGTAATTGAGCAAGTTGTTCATGTTTTGTGTATCTGTTTCTTCAGTGGTACATGGGGATGCTAATCCCCACCTTGAGAATTACCAAGAGAATTGGACCCCATAACATATTTCAGTATATAATCTGATTATTAACAGATATAAGACTCTCTTTGCCCAGTCTCATTCTTCCATATGCAGGAGTCAGTGAGAGCTCTCTACATGCATTGGCTACTCGGGGAAGTAGACGAATGGACTTTTAAACACTCATAACGAAGGTTTTTAGTTGTAGGAACCATGCTTTTGGAGTCTTCTAGGCTAAAACCATGGCTTTGAATGTCAAAAGTCAGAGTCCCAGGGACTCATAGAGCATAGATTTTTATACCATACAATAACAGCATGTTATGAATGGAAGACAGTTTAAGAGTATTTTTTTCCCTCACCATTACACACATCCCAAAGGAAAGCAAGAGTGTTGGCAATGGTAGATATTTCTGAGGGGACCTTGAGCCCCATCCCTGGGCTGACTCTGTTTCTATTGAGATAGAAGCAGTAGGAAACTTGAGTAGGATTCAGAGGACCTAGGAACAGATGGGACTTGCATGTGAATCCCCATGACATACACAGGAGACTTACAGAGTTCTTGAGAATTCTGTGCTATCAGCTTGGGCTGAAAGAGATTACTAAATGAAAAAAGGCTCTTTGCCTTCAACATTGTACTGGCAAGAAACAAGCTGATAAAACTACTCAGTTGCAAGCAAATGCCATCTTTTATGAAAAAGTAAGGATAACTCGGATGGAGGCTCAACCCCAGAGGGGTAGAACAGTGGACCCGGAGGGAAGAGGCACAAACCTCAGAGGATTGATTATTAGGCCTTGAAACCTAATAAAACTTTCCTGGATGGATTTTTAAATGGCTTGACTCTTTTTTTTTCCCTTTCATTTTCTTCCCTTTTTGAACAGGGATATCTATAACTGTCATTTTATGTCTTTCCCAACATTGCATTTGGGGGCAGACAACTTATCTCGTGAGTTTCACAGGCCCACAGACAGAGATGAATTGTGTCCCAGGATGGATTATACCCAGAGCCTTCCCCTTATGTAATTTAGATGATTTAGATACTGAGATTTGGGTCCTTTGAACTGATTTGATTTACACAAGGTTTTGAACTTTGAGGGATCCTGTCAGGGGATGAAGCTTTTGGGGAATTTCGGATGGAGAGAATGTGTTTTGTGTGTGAGGTAAACATGAATCTTTTGGGCCAAAGGTGGACTGTGGTAGGTTGAATAATGGCTCCTTAGCCAGATTCACATCCCGATTCTCAGAGCCAGTGAGTACATTACCTTACATGGCAGAGGGATGCTGCAAGTGTGATTAAATTAAGGTCATTGAAAAAAAAATTAAGGTCATTGAGAATGAGAGATTATCCTGGATTATCTGGGTGGGTCTAGTAAAATCACATGACTCCCTAAAAGCAGGGACCATTTGCTGGCTGTGATCAGAAGAGGAGATATAATGATGGAAGCGGGGTCAGAGAGAGGCTAGGTCACTGGCTTTGAAGATGGAGGAAGGGATCCGTACACAAGGAATGTGGGCAGAGCCTATAGAAGATAGAAAAGCCAAGGAAATGGCTTTCCTATGCCTGCCACCTTCTTTCCCTGCCTGCCACCTCAGAAAGAAACAGTCTCGCCAACGCCTTAATTTTAACCCAGCGAAACCCTTGTCTGACCTCCAGGACTGTAAGATAATAAATTTGTTCTGTTTTAAGCCATTAAATTTGTGGTAATTTGTTATGGCAGCAATAAAGCGCATATGCAAGCATATCAAGGTATCTCTCATGTGGATCTTCCTGGAAAACAGGTAAAAGCCATCGCTAAAGAAAGCTATTTGGGGTAGGAAGAGATTCCACCCAGACTTCATGGAATGAGTAGCATTTAAGCTGGACACCAGGCGTAACTGCTAGAGAAGATTCTCCATTGTAATCAAAGCCAGAGTGGCCTGGACGGATATGCAGAGTGCTATGGGGGGAATCCGTGCCATCTGGGACATCATCCATTAAAAGGACCAGACACTTTCTGCCTGCTGCTTTGAGATCCTTTTAGTTGTTGTGCCTCTGGGACTAGAAACCTCAAAATATGTTGCAGTTAGAGTTCTTAAATCACACGGTTCATTATCATTGCCCCTGGGAAACTCAGTGGTTTCTATGCACACAACAGAGACTTGTATGAACTATGACTCCCTGAGATGTCATTCTCACTTCTAGCTCCTTTGTCAATTTCCTGAGTGACCTTGGGAAAATCATCAACCATCTCCTGGGTTTCATTTTCTTCTTCAAGGAGATAACAGTCTCCTAGTCCCTTCCTTGTACTTTTTTTTTTTTTTTTGCCACTCTTGTACCAAATTCCACTTTTCAGCTCATAGAGGAGTGGATGGATGAATTAGAGACTTTCTGTCAAGCAAGGGATTTGAACTTTTCTAGAGTGATTCTTGAGTTTGTTTAGGCGATAGAGTACCTGGAATGTGCTGCGTACCTCTTTTTGAAGAATGCCGTGAAGTGATGATATATTTAATTCTGGGATATGCAGTAGGGACAGTTTTACTTCCAGTCTGACAGTCTGCATCTGATTTAAAAACCACAACCTGAGTACCCATATCCACTAAAAGAACAAGATGTTGGTCTAAACACGATCGGCTGTTCCTGAGTTTTTCTGGTAATATTTCTCTGCTGCTTGTTCATTCGTTTTGTCATCTGCCAGTACTTTAGGTAGCAGATGTCCAAAGTTTAAGAAAAATCTATCTGGGAAGAAAAGTTGAAATTGGACAAAAAATGTGATCTCAAATGAGTTTTTTCTTGGATAATTGGAAAAAAAAAATTGCCATCATTTGGTTTCATGGCGGAGCACCTCCCTCAAGGCTTCAGACACCTGCCATTCCATCCAAGCATGTTTGAGAACTCCCATGGCTCTGAGCACGCAAAGAGATTCCTGAGCAGAAAGGCCAGCATCTTGTTTCCTTTTGTATTCTGGAACATATTTAAATAGTTACTGTCTCTCCTCACTATTTAACAATAATAGCTAATATTTACTGAACACTTCCGGTTTCTCAGATGCTGTGCTAAACCCTAAGTACATGTTAGGATACTATTATTATCACCCCAGTCTTACAGACGAGACAGTGGATCTCACAAAGATTATCTGCTCAAGGTCACAAAGCTTATATGCGGAGAGACAGGATTCAAACCCACAGCCGGATCCCAGAGCCTGGAATCAGTGCTCTACTCCCCAGTTCCAAATCTTACTGCCTCCTCCGTGAAGCGCCGCCCTATGCCCACCCTCAAACCCAAGATGCACTCACCTCTCCCATTCTGAGGTCCCTTTTTTTTAAGTTTATTTATTATTTTGAGTGACAGAGAGAGCAAGTACACAAGTGGGGGAAGGGCAGAGAGAGAGAGAGAGAGAGAGAGAGAGAGAGAGAGAACCCCAAGCAGGTTCCACACTGTTAGCATGGAGACCGATGCAGGGCTCGAACTCACAAACCACAAGATCCTGACCTGAGTGGAAGTTGGATGCTTAACTGATGAGCCACCCAGGTGCTCCCCCCAGTCTGAGGTTCTTATAGCATTCACTCCTGTGCCTGGGTCTGTGCTTCCTCTCCTCAACCAGTGGCGCACCTCCTCAAGGTTGGTGCACTGTGGCTCTCGGAGTCCTGAGCATGTGTGACTGTGCGGGTCATGCTGTGAGCTGCAGAGCTGAGCAGAGTAGCAGGTAGAGAACTTTGCTGTAGGAGGCCCTCTTGCTTTTTGCCTGGTTGCCTTCGTTCCAGTTCAGAAGTCAAGTTTTTGGAGAGATATTTCCTGATCATACTACCCAAAATGGTCTCTTTCCCCGGATGCCACTCTGTGTGCATGCACCCTAACCAGAAACCCTTGTCTGCTCACTTGTGTATCGTCTTGTCCCTCTCCCCAGGAATGACAACTCCAGGAGGGCAGGGATCTTATCCATGTTGCTCACGTTTGTCCCTTCAGTGCCTAAGAACAATGACTGGCATGTAAAATATACTCAAGTATTTGTTGAAGAAATACATGAATGGACACCCTGAAATGTTTTTGAAATGCTTTATTCATTAGGTAAATATTGAATATCAGTATTGTGCTGGACATTGTTCTAGGTGTCAGGAATATGATGTGAGCCCTGGAAAGCAAACCACTTAAAAACACACGGACTCTGGTGGTGTCTTCAGATTTTCAACAGCCAGGCCATTTGGCTAAAATGATGATCATGTAGCATGGTTTACTTTTGTCCTGACCTAAGTAGTAGTAATAATAATAACAATAATAATAAATAGTAACAATACCCCTTTCACTCTCAAAAATGTCTTGGGTTGGATAATTATGTATTCAGCATAAACTTGATGTATCAATGCCATAAATGCTAGCAGACAGGCAAACAGCAGATAAAGTAACCCTGTTACGAATTAGTCAAAGAATGGGCCTTCTTGTTGTGCATTGTATTCATTTCCCGGTGTTACAAGTGATGGCACGACATTGCAGACTGGCTTCTGCAGAAACATCAAGGGGAATAGGCAGATTTGCAAAGCTGAAAAGCTTGCCTCAGGCAAGGTAGGATCCAGACCTCAAACTCCAAATTGTTCCCCTCATCCCCGAGCAGCCCTCACCTCACTCTTCCTAGTATCCTGTGGAAGCAACAGGCTTGGCCTCATCCCGTCTCAGTTCAAGTACAGCACAGGCAAGTGTGAGCCTTTCCCAGAAGCACTTGTAACTGGTCCTGAGACTGACACTGACCAGTCCAGGTTGGGTCCTGCACTCCTGCCCTTCTCCCAGCGAAAGGTGGAGTGCTGGTTGGCTAGAGCATGGGTTATGTTTCCCATCCTTGTAGCTGAATATGGAGTCCTACCTAGACCACATATCCAGAGATTGGGAGAGCAGTATGTCTGTCCAAAAATAGAAATAAGGAATTTTCCAGAAGAAAAGGGGATGTTTTCAAACTATGGGTAGGGAACCTAATGTGCCCTCTACAATCTGACTGTTTTTTGTTTGTGGATGTCTGCATGTGCACGCATGTATGTTCTTTGGCTGATCAACTGTCTTACTGAGGTGGACAATACCTCCAGTCAGTTTTATTTCTATATCATCTCTTTCTCAGGTTCCTCTTTTACAGATCCAAATAAGGCTTTCTTTTTTCTCTGCATCACAACCTCATGTGAGAATCCCTTACTTTCCCTACAGTACGTGGCAAGCCTTCACACACCTTGGTTTACTCACTGATAGGACATCTACGTACAGATGTACAAGTTGTGCGCTGCACATACACCATATGAGTTGTGTGTGAGTTGTGCAAGATGGTGACCCTATGTAATCCTCACAGAAATTCTCTTAGCAAGTGAGGACAGCGGGGCACAGAAAAGTTAATTGATTTGCTTAAGGTCGTCCTCCAAATCCTTTGTTCCTACACTTAGAGAATCTGGTGAAGTCAAAAAAGTTCTCATGCTGATTTACCTGGGAAAGAAGTAATCACTCATTGCCTTTAAATCCTCCTCGTGCCTTTAAATAAACACTTTTACTGAAGCCTTGGAGATTATGATAAGGTATTCTCATTTTTGTTTTACATTTAGACAGATTAAGCAAAAACAGATTTAAAGAACAGTGAACCATCTGCAGTGTTTATAGTCTTAAGTGCAGAAGAAACCCATAGACATGATTAATTCTGTGAAAGGTATGCAAAGCACCAGAATTTCTAAATCCTGCTTGGGTCTCTTTGTTCCCAGTCTTATCCAGTTAATAGTTCCCAAATCAAACTTGGAAAGAAACATGGGAATTTAGAGTGTGGTTCTTGAGTTTTAGTGCTGTTACTAATCACTGTGGGTGCTTGTTAAAAATACAAATTCCCAGCCTCCACTGTGAGATATTCTGATTCAATGTGTCTGGAATCTTCATTTTTAACAAGCACCCTGGTGACTGTGATGTGATGCTTCCATGAACATTCTTTGAGAAATAGAGGTTTTGAAATGCGGTTTCTAATCCAATTGAGACGAGCCATGCTTTTCTGCATCCATGTAATATTCCTTGACTAGGTGCCTGTAATGGTCACAGTCCTAGGAGCGCCTAGGTTTTGGACTTTCAAAACAGTCTGTCGTTTGCCTTTTGGTATTTGCAGTAAGAATATCTTGGAAGAAGTTACCCCTTTTTGAAAGTAGACAAATATGCGAAGGCCAGAGGTGTGAAAGGCTCTGTATCCCAGGGAAGGGTTCTGAGCGCAAAGTGTCTTTCCTTCTGAGATACCCATTTGGGTGACGGAGGCAAACTGGACATCGGGAAGCCGGCCTTTCATCTTTACACAGAAGTGGCAGTGCAAGAGATACTCAGGCTGATGTCAGTAAAGAAGACGTGAGAAACGTTTTGTGCACCAATATTACATGCCTCTGCTTTATTTCCCTGTTGAATCAAGAGGAAGCACATCCTCCCTCTAAAAATGCGGCATGAGAATAGCCAACAAATATAAAGTCTCGGCCTCAGCTGTGATTAAAGATAGGAAAGGAGTATTTGTCTTGTGTCTCCACTCTGACACCTGGGGAAACTGAGGCTCAGATAGATTAAGTGGCTTGCCCAATATCACACAGCTGGTGTGTGATTGTTAATTATCTCTTACTAACAAACCACCCTGGAACTTAGGTACTTAAAACAGCAATTTATTATTATGTCAGAGTTCTGGAAGTTGATTGGGCTCAGCTGGGAGGTTCTTACTTGGGGTCTCCAAATGGTTGCAGTCGGATAGTAGGTGGGGCTGAAGCTGTCTGAAGGATTAACTGGGCTTGATGTCCAAGATGCCTTTTTTCCAACCTGCCTGGTGTTTTGGTGTTCTGTGGCCTTTTTCTCTTCCTACATCACATCTTATCCTCCAGGGCCTTGGCTTGTGCTTTGCACAGCAGAGTGGATTCAAGGTAGGCACACTTCTTGTATAATGGCTAGATTCCAAGATGGCAGGAAGAAAGTGCTCCCAGGCCAGTTAGGGCTACACATGATACAACATCATTTCCACCGTATCCTGTTGGTCAAAGCTGTCACAGGCTCTGTCAGATCCAAGGAGGTAGAGGTAGAGAAATACACTCTGCCTCTTGATAGGAAAATGTCAAGGTCACATTGCAGAAAACCATATGGGATGAGAGATACTGGTGCGGCCATCTTTGGGCACGCTGATTTTGCTTGTGGAGAAGATGTGCATCATTAGAGGCCAGAGGGAAAACTCTGATATCTTGTCTACAAAGATGGCAGCCCAATGAATCATTTCTTATGGTATTCATGTTCTATATAATCCTTAGCCCTTGAATTTTGGCTGACTCTGTGACTTTTTCTTGACCGACAGAATATGGCAGAAGGGATACTGTATGACATTGGAGGCTAGTTCATAAGAAGACGTGCAGCTTTCTTGTCTTTTGGAATGCTCATTATTGGGGAAGCCAGCTGTCAAGTAAGAAGTTGACTACCCCAATACTACCATGCTTTCAGGAAGACCAAGTTAACTAAATGGAGAGAGACAGAGAGATTCCCTGCAGCCACAGCTGTTCCAACCGTTCCAGCACAAATGCCAGACATATGAGTAAATAAATTATCTGGGACATTCCAGACTCAGCAGGACCATGGGGAGAATAACAAAGGAATCCAGGTGATTGTCAGAATGGAGACCCCAGACAGAGAGCCTCAGTGAAGCTGTCCTGGCCATTTTTAGCAAGCTCCTCAGTGTAGGCACCATGCCTGCTGTGAGCAGAATAAAATAGCTATTGCTTTATGCCATTAAATTTTGGGATGCTTTCTTATGCAACAAGGTAGCTAGAACACCTAATGATAATAATAACTATTTCCAGCCACTGTGATAAGTGCATTATGTATACTTACATCATATAAATATATGTGTGTGTATATGTGTATATATATGTATATATATACACACACTCATATATTTATGAAATCTATTTCTTGTACTTATATATTTTTATATATAAAATAAGTATATGTATACTTAGATCTATTACACATATCTATATATAATATAATCTACACAGTAACCTTGCAAAACTATAATTCAGAATGTTACTCTACTTTGTAGATGAAATAAAAGTTAAGTAGCTTGCTCTAGAAACTAGAATGTGGCAGAGCTAGAACTCAAGATAGGTGAGCTGACTCTGACAGCCATAAGAGTTCATGCTGAAGTCCAAAGCCCATGCTCTTCCTCTGTTTCACATTGCTTGGTCCTTTTCTAGCTTTGGCTCAGTTGAGCCAATTAAAATCTTTACACATAGAGCAGAATCTTTTGTGGGTACAATATAAAGGAAGAGTAGGAATAGGCTCTGTTTGTAGAAAAATACCTGGTTCTGATGGGGACATGTGATGGGGGGTGAGGTTGGGCTGGAGTTTCGACCACCTTTCCCTCTTCTCTTACACATTTTCTAGAATTTTCCTGGGATTTAGTTGAGAACATGTGTCCTGTGAAAGTGGGAGAAGGCCAGGAATAGCTCATTTGAACTGGTGCATTGGAAACAGGTATGATTTTGGTAAGACCACAGGGCAACCAAAGTAAAGATGGTAGGACACACAAGGTGATTCTGTGCTTTAATGACTTGAGGACAGCCTATCCAACTTGTCATCAGAAGTTCCAAAAGTTGCTGAATAGCTGGAAGAACCAGGCAACTGGCTGGCTCACTCCCTGAAGCTTTTTGCAGCTGCAAGCAAATGCCTTGAATGAGTTTTGATTTTTCACTTTGGGGAGATAAGAGATATGGCCATGGATTCCTACCAATGGATAATGATGCAGCCCTGTCTTTGCCAACTGGCTGGTCAACCCTTCTTGCTCCATTAGCAGAATGGAATTATACTATTGGCCCTAGTACCTCTGGAAGGCTTCCATGATTCCTGTGGCCTTTCCTCTTGTGCTTTTTCTCTATTTTTTTTTTTTTTTTTTTGCCTGGATAAACGAGTGCCTAGAAGAATGCCAGAGATGCAGCATTTGCTAAATGAACGAACTCCTCCATCCTTTACTCTTCAGTATTTGGTAACATTCATGAGGTTGTATGGGACTTTCCCTTCAGCAACCAGCTTACCTTGTAGGGCTGCTATGGGGATTGAGGAGATAATTCAGGTAGAGTACGGAGAGTAGTGCCTGGTTTCCAGGGGTGCTTGGTCACTGTTGGCCATTAGCTTCCCTCCACCCTCATAGCTCTGTCTGTGCTCCTGACTCATGTCCTTTCCTTAGTTCTTTGCCCCATGGTCTATACCCTCATAGGGCTTTCCTCCTGCTGATCTCTTTGCTTTCTGGTCACCCTCCCACAACACACTCTGTCTCCTTAACTCCTACTCATCCTTCTGATCTCAAGAGGCCCTTTCTTGGAGAAATCTTTCTTGCTCCCTCCAGGCTGGGTCAGCTCTTTTTCATAGGCCCTCGTGGTACCTTTCCTCTCACCCACAGCTCCTGCCAGTACTGTAATTATACATCCAATGGTGTGATTACTTTTGAGGATTATTTGTCTCATTTAGGATATAAATTGCGAGAAAGACTGGATTTTGTGTATTTCAGTCTCAACCCTAGGCTCAGTGCCTTCCTGACAGATAGTGGTAGCTAATACATTTTTGTTGAATAAACAAAGATTGCTGAAATAAATTTCAAGTTCTTGGAGTAGTCGTGTGGAAAAACAGCACTCAATTAAAGTCATTTTCTTAGTTCGTAGTCAAAGCCGTGGAAGAGCAGTCTCAGGAAATGAATATCAGTTATAGCATGGCTATCCTATTATACGCGTATGATGCATCTTTATGTAAACTCTGTGAGATTTAGAATGGTTGCTCCCATTTAACAGTTGATGAAGCTAAGGTCTCAGAGGTAATAAGTGAGGGAGCTAAAATTGACTATTGCTGTCTTTCATATATAGGTGATACAGCCATATTTTATATGTATGTATATATATACGTATACATATACATACATATACATATACATGTATACATATATATACATATACATATGTATATGTATATATATATAGTTGTTTTCTAGTATGTATACACACATCTTTTGTTATAGGAATTTATAAAATTGTTAAAATTATAAAATTTCATTTGGTAAAGGAGGAATTATAACACTAGAAGAGTTGGAGGAAGGAACAAAGGAAATGAATCATTTGGATACATCAACTATTTGGAAATGATAAGGGTATCCTAGATGTTAGCACGTCAAATGGGCTTATAAAATCATTTGACTGATTTTATAAATGAAGTGAAGAATGTAAATGCATGCAAATAAAGTCACGAACTGAGACTAAATGGGGAGATCTAAGAGAGGAGCATGAGGTAATATTTTATTTCTTACACCCAGCCATTAAAACAGCATGGCAACCAAGAGACATGTTTGAAGGGGCTCATGGATCCCAGTGCAAAGCATACCAAAAAAAAAAAAAAAGACATGTATAGGATATAAGAATACAGAGAAGTAGTCAAAATTAGTGCTTTGACAGATCCTTCATCTTTGAGACAATTGTGATGGTCTCTTATATGGTATTACTTATAATACGGCCTTATACGGTATTATAATACGGCCTTCTCTTATACGGTATTAAAAATCACACCTAGGTATTACTACCCTATAGATGAGGAATTCCAGCATAGATCATAATTTCAAAAAAAATCAAATTTTCTTTTCATTTCCAATGATTACATTGTGTCTACACAAAGTGCAGCAAATGGCTGCATAGTTATTCTTTGAATTTGCACTTAATAGATCAGTTGCTTAAAAACTGGATTTTTAAAAAAGTAGAAAAACTATCCAGTTCCGTAGAATAATATTGTCACTAAAATCTTACAGAAAGCAGATTAAGAAGAGGAGTTGTTCTGGTTAAATCTGGGATGGAGGCCCTGGGACCTTGTCTACTTGCCTTCCTTCCCTCACTCCACAGTGATTTATGCAGCAATAGGTCTTAGCTATATGCTAGGGCTCTGTGAAACTCAACATGAAAACCATTATGGAAGAATGGTAAGCTGGAGTACTCAATCCTCAAGTACTCATGTTTTCTAGTAGCACATATCCTCTGGATAATTCTTCGTCCCTCTTTATTCTATGTAGACAGGATTGACCAGCTGATTTGGGAGACCCGTAGGGTATTTACTTTGTGGTCTGTGGGCAACCCACATTTTCCCACTTTTCATGGACTGGGTTGGGAAAGAGAAGAATAAACAAGTTATGCACACACATACATGCCCCCAATTTTTCCTACGGTGTCTTCTTTTCATGGAATGTCTTTCATTATGTCTCAATAAACTGGAGACAATTCTTCAGGATTCAACCAAATAGTTCTTTCTATGTAGCCTTCTCTCACCTGTACTGGAAAAATAACAACTTCCCTAGTATCACCAAAGCCTGTTATGTAGGCTTTATATTCCATTGCATGGTGATTATTTATGTATCTATTCTACTTACTCATTCACGAATTCATTCAATGAATATTAATTGAACACCTGTTATGTGCTAGACGCTGTTCCAGGTCCTGGAGACTTAGCACTAAACAAAACAAATAAAATCTATGAGGCCAAGAGAAGTCATGTTATATTCAGCTCCATAACCCCTGTGTTTAGCATCTGGCATGCAGTACAGCTCAATAAATATGTGTCAACATGAAGTGACACAAGATCTGTTTTTTTCGGCACCACTCATGGTTTATATGCCTAGGACAGATGATGGATTTGAATCAGGATGATATTTCTCTATTTGCAATACATTTTGGAAGCCATCTAACACTTGTCATGGAAGGCACGAGGGTTCATCATCCACCTGGCTCACTTTATTTTGGTTTCATTTATAACACAAATAGCTTTTGATGAAGATAAGCTCCCAAGCTGCCAAGATTGTACTTTTAGCGGGTCCGAGAACGAAAACATTGGTGTTTTAGTTAGCCTTGCTTGTTTTTATGGAGAGCCTTTTATATTGCCTCAAGAAAAAGGGTGATTATTGTAAAAATCAACATGGATGGGATCAGGAATAGGAAAATCACCAGGATTAGAGGCAGTGCAAAGTATTGGCTGTTCTATTTGTCTCTTTTTCATTAACCCACGGTTTTTCTCCTGTGGTTTCTCAGCTTCTACCTGCATATCTGCTTCATTCTACTCTTTTTACTGACTGGCTTCCTGTTTACTGTGGTTTTGCTCTCTATAACTCTAACTTGCATATTGCCCATTACAGTCTGCTTTCTTCAGGAAATTTTCCTCTTTTTTATTAATTTTTTTTATTTATTTTGAAAGAGAGAGAAAGATAGAGCATGAATGGGGAGGGGAAGAGAGAGAGGGAGAGAGAGAGAATCCCAAGCAGATTTTACACTGTCAGCACAGAGCCTGATGTGGGGCTTGAACTCATGAACTGTGAGGTCATGACCTGAACCAAAATCAAGAGTCAGATACTTACCTGACTGAGCCACCCAGGCACCCCATCCTCTCTCTTTCTTTTTTTTTCCCAAATGTCTTTCTACTCATAAACTTGTTTTTTTGTAGTATAGTATACAGACAAAAAAAATCACACATATTTTTGGTGTACAACTCAGTGATTATTTTCTGAAGTTAACATACTTGAATTACCACAACTTAGATGAAGCAATGGAACATTACCAGCATCCTACAAGCTCCTCACCCCCGTCCCAGTCACCAATCCTTCCCCAAAGGTTACTGGTACCTTGGCTTCTAACATCATAGCTTAGTTTGCCCATTTTGACATTTATAAAAATATAATCATATACTCTCTACTCTTTGAGTCCGGTTTCTTAGTACTTAGTACTATATTTGTGATATTCATCCATGTTGTTCTGTTTAGCACTGGCTCATTCATTTTGATTATGTGTAGTCATTTATTGTATGAGTATATACTATACCATATTTATCATTCTTCTTTTGATAGCCATTTAGGCTGTTTCCAGTTTGGAGTTGTTATGGATAATGCTGCTATGCAAATTTTTGTGGGTTTTTTTGGGGGGTATATTTGTGTGTGTGTGTATATATATATATATATATATATATATATACACATATATACACACACATATATATACCTGAGAATGGAACTGTGCATCGTACATGTATGTTTTACTTTGGTAGATACTCCCCAAGAGTTTTTCAGAGTGATTGTCTCAATTTCCCCCCCGCCCCAAGCAGTGCAGAAGAGTTCTAGACGTGCACCATATCCTCACCCTTACTGACAGCTGGTATTATCAATCTTTTTCTTTTTAGTCATTCCAATTGGTGTGTGAGAGCATCTCATAATAGCCCTAATTTGCATCTCCTGAATGACCAACGAGGTTAAGCATCTCTTTATATGTTTGATGTCATTTGAGTGGGGTGCCTCATACATCATTTTTGCCCGGGTCAGTTTGGCTCACTCCTGTTGTCCTCGCATAATTACTGAGTAGGGGCCCTTTCACTCTTAAGTGGTCCCAGTTTGGATGGGGTAATATATGGCCACCCTACATAGCATATACTCTTTTGTGAAATCCTGTTTAAATCTTTTGACCATTTTCTTATCATGTTATCTGTCTTTTTTGCATTGATCTATGTGAACTATTTATATAATACGCATAAGTCTTTTGTTGGTTATTCATGTTATAAATATATTCTACTCTGTGGCTTGACAGGTAATTTCTTAATTCATTATTTTTGGTTTTGTGTCTCACTCTTAACCAACTCTGTCTTTCTAGATCAAATAATAAAAATAATCTGAACGGCCTAATCTTTTCGTACAGGACATGGCCGTGCCTCAGATACCAAAGTCCTGTTCCATCACTTGTGTCCAAGGAATGGGGTGGGTGAGTCAGAGTCTGATAACATATGACACGGCTGCTCATTGCTGTCGCCTGAGGAGCGGCTTTGGCAAAGCATCTTCTTTCAGAAGGAGAAGCAAACATGAAGGATGGACTTGGGTGTTCATTGGGCTCTGCCATTCAGCTGGTAACCAGTTTCATGTTTGAATTTCTTTACCTCCAAAAAGGAAAGAAATGCTTATTTTAGCGTGTTCTTTGAAGGGCTAAGTGGCATATGTTACATAAAAGCACAGAGGACCAGGCATGGAAGATAATGGATGTCTAATATGTGCACATTTTATTCTTTTTTTCTCTTTTTCTTTTTTCTGTCCTTTCCTTCTTCTCTCCTTTATTCTCTTTGCCCTCTCTCCTTCCTTTTATATATGGCATAAAGGAAATAGAAGATCTGATCTCTTCACCTTGGACCCACAGCCTTGCTGTAGACACGTGATTTAGCACATATGACACAATTTTAATGAGCCACACAGAAGAGTTTATAATCAAGTACAAAAGAGGGGGGACGTGGGCTATAAGGCTTATTGAAGTTCAAAGACAGGAGAGATTGAAGATAACCGCCATGAAAAACAGGAATGAATCCTTTCAAGCACATTTGAAGAGATAATGTTAATCAAATCTCTAATATAGCTGCTTGATGGAAGACATTTAGTTATGCTTGAAGTAAGTGCTTTGAAATTTCATTTGTTCATCCATTAGAAGCAGACATCAGCAATTGAGGAAGTGAAAACAAGTAGCAGATGATTACCCTTCAAGTCTGTTCTCCTGTCTCTTTGTTATGCACTGGTAAAACCAGGCCAGTCAATGACATGCCACCCTAATTGATTTTAATTAGCGTTCCACAAAAGGAACCTGATAAAAGATCATTCTGAGAGCATGTACCCAGTAGAATCTGTGAGCATTGTTGAATTGGGGGTTTCCAAATTAGCAAATAAAGATGGATTACAACAGCTTTGATGAAAACTAGTCATACCTTTCCCTTTATTCTATATTCATGAAGTAGTCTTTTAAATCATTTGGAAAGTGGGTAATTGTTATCTATGAACAATAACTTAGGACAAGTGGCTTATTTTATTTTTTTAATTTTGGAGGAAATTTATAAATAGGAGTTCTTGTCTTTATGCTTGCCTCTTCATCTGGAAAATTCTCATTGATTCTGTCAAGATTCAGGAAAACCTTGACTTTTTCCTTAAGGGTTTTGCCCATTTACTCCAGAAAAGATAAGTATTGTGACCTCCGCCTTGATCATTTAACAACTATTACTGAGTTCCTGGTCTATGCCAGGTGTGGTGGTGGGTAGCAGATATGCCATAGTGAAAAACAAAATCATGAGCCCTGCCTGAAGGCATGGAGTTTACCCAGTTATAATCATTACCATATTGTTTAAAAATTATCTGTTATAGCAATCTCTCCCATCTGGTGTGGAAACTTTGGAAGATGGAGACTATCTGTTCACGTCAGTATACCCCTCATCCAACATGGTGCTGGCACCCAATAAACTTTTATTGAGTCATTTTGAATTGATTCTGGGCAGTCTTACAACGACTTTTTTTTTTAATGTTACTTATTAGCACATTTCTGAGGCTTTTCCTCTTCTTCTCTATCCTTCAAGCAATTCTATTTTCTATTTTAGGTTTTGATTCAGGCTGGAATTACGGAGGAAGGAAAATGAGCAAAATCCATGCACCTTAGAGTCATATGTCATGTTAGATCGATTGGCAGTTGTTGCCTAGAGTGGGTGGGGAATTCTAAGATCTCCTTGCAATACAGTGGAAAGAGTGCTGTGATCAATTTGTAATGTCTGCCAAGGCTAGCAGCAGGACAGAAGTAACATACAGGCTGTGTACTTGTCAGCTCTGCTTGATGCCTTGAGATGCAAACTTGAGAAGGGAAAAAAGGAATATGGGCAGACTATTGGTTTGGAGCCAGCACAGGTGAAAAAAGTATAGATTAGCCTCTTACTATCATATATCTGGGGTGAGTTGATTGAGGATATTCAAGTCAGAGACCTGGGACTTTATCTGTGTTATTTATCATTGATCATACACATTCAATAACTGTTACAGAAGCTGGGCATGTGAATGAACCAAAGTCTTCTGATCTCCATCCTGTGGGTCAGTAGATCCCCTGTTCCTCTAACTTAAAAGTTTTCTAATTTCCTCATCTGTCTTAAGAGATGAGGTGAATAATACTCACCCCACTCATGTCCTACTTGGGAAAATTAGTTATGGCATTGGGACTTGACATTATAATCACCTGACCTATAAGACTCAGAGTGGAAGTTGGGATGTCTGATTTCAGCTTGAGTTTTGCTCCCTGTGTAACGTTGAGCAAGTCAGTGTATTGTTCTGTACCTTAGTTTTTTCGTCTGTGAATTGAGGTGATTGGACTAAATGATACTGAAGATTCTTTTTAAATTTAATATTCTGTCTTCAGCTTGAGACCAAAGTTCACCAGATTATCTACTGAATACCTACCCTGTGGGCTGCTACCTCATCACGGGAGCTCTTTACTGCTAGGGTCTGCCAGGGCCCGGCAAGATGAAGAAACTGTATCCCTAACTCTAGTGAAGCGTTTGATCCTTGAAGGCAGGACCCACGTCTAACACACCTTCATATTTCTTTGCTCATCACTTTTGTGTTGAATTGCTGAGGCACAACTTTCTAAAGTTTATTTATTTTCAAGAGGGAGAGAGAGACAGAGAGACAGACAGAGACAGAGAAAGAAAATGCTGGGGAAGAGGCAGAGAGAGGGAGAGACAGAATCCCAAGCAGGCTCTGCACTGTCAGCATAGAGCCCAATGCAGGGCTTGAACTCATGAGCCATGAGATCATGACCTGAGCCAAAACCAAAAGTAGGCCACTTAACTGACTGAGTTCCTGAGATGCCCTGAAGAAGCACAACTTTTTCTGAAAGGAAGATTCTGGAGGAGTTCACTACTATCAGTTTCTGGGGAGCATCATTTGTGTAATTAACATCAGCATGGAACCCGAAGGTAGCAACTGATTTCAGCTGTTCAAAAGGTCACACAAAATCTGCTGCCCAGGACACGGACTGGTTATGGGTTGTGGTTATTGCCGTTTTAATAAAAAAGAGGGGAAAATGGCCTTGTTTCTAAGGAAAACCTTAATAAATGTGCTTGATTTCTCTTGTATCTTTTATGCTTTTCCTGACTAGATAGTCACTGCAGGAACATAATGAGGATGCTTGGGGGCAGGGACAGGGAAGAGTAGTATATCAAACAGGAGCTATTTCTCCTTTCCGCTTTTTCCTCAGTTCCATTCCTGCTTCACCTTCAGTACAGTCCAGGCAAGAGTGAGTTTACAACTTTAAGTGTATGGGAAGAGGTCTTAATTTTCAGCCTGACAGGTACAGGAAGTGAGACTATACATATGATCAATTCTTTTTTTACATTTATTTATTTTTGATAGACAGAGAGAGAGCACAAGTTGGGGGTGTGCAGAGAGAGAAGGAGACACAGAATCTGAAGCAGGCTCCAGGCTCCAAGCTGTCAGCACAGAGCCCGATGTGGGGCTCAGACTCACAAACCACGAGATCGTGACCTGAGCCAAAGTCAGAGGCTTCACCTACTGAGCCACCCAGGCGCCCCTGATCAATTCTTAATAACCTCCTAATGGGACATTTGGTTCCCTTCCTCTCTCGGCACACAGAGTGGTGACCCAAACACCGTAAATGGACTTCTGATGACTCCCCTTTGTCTGCAACTGAGGCAGAGGAACTTTAATCTAAAATTGCAGATTCCCAGGTATGTCCATCAGAGTCAGATTTTATTGGTATAGAGGAGGGGTCTGGGAATTTGTAGTTTTACAAAGTTAGCCCAGGTAATTCTGATAACGAATCAGGTTTAGGATCCATGATGTACTAATAAATAAGGTCAACTTTTCTTAGCATGGCATTCAAGGCCCTTTGTGGTATTCCCTCCAATCCCCTTTCTCTTTTGCAACTTACTTCTAGCCATTTCTTTTGTGCCATTCCTACCATCATGCATCACTAAATCACTGTGGCTCCCAAACATGATAGGTTCTGTACACCTCCATGCTTTGGCTCATGCTGTATTCCATACTGACAAGGCTTTTGCATGGCTGTCTGATGAATTTATCCTCCCTTAAGGCCAGTTTAACCTGTGTCTTCCTGCTCTGAGTGTCCTGATAACCATCTGTCCACCTGCAGAACTAATCGATCTCTTTTTGTGTTCCCATAATTCGCTGAACATTTTGTCTCTATTATAGCTACAGCGACATATTTTCTACTCCTAAAATTGGCACAAACAGCTGAATAGTGGGATAAAGTATCTTAAATAGAACAGAGTATTTAAAATTATTTTTGTGCTCAATTTATGAATTTTTTAAGCCAAGATAAAAATAACATACGTTAAATCAAAGAATACAGAAGTGAATATATATAATAAAAAAACAAAACCTCTCATTTCCCTCTTCCTGGTCTGGTTCTAATTTCCTGAGACAATAGCTTAAGAAATCATTATTTTTTTAATCGATTAATGAACAATTTAGCAGAATCAAAAGGGACAGTGAAAAGTAGCTCTTTTTTCTATTTCTGTCTGCCAGATACCCATATCCCCTCTCCAGAGATAATACACTGTTACCATTTTCTTGTGGGATAGTCTGCAAGTTTTCAAATGTAGTCACCCTCTCACACACACACATGCACATACACGGAATCACACCATATTATTATATACACATTGTGCCTTGCTTTTATTACTTAACAATATATATTGGAGATTTATTCCATATTTGTACATACAGAAATTTCTCATTCCTTTTTTTGTTGTATATTATTTCATCACTATTAGCTGTCTGTGATTTACTTAAATTCTCTACTGATGGAAATGTAGATTGCTGTGAAACTTTTGCCACTGCAAATAATTCTGCAGTATACATATATCATTTTTTTAAGTGCAAGAATACCTGTAGGATAAATTCCAGAGGATGGAATTGCTGGGTATACATTTTTATATTTAATAGATTTTCCCAGGTTGTTCTTTGTAGAGCACATAAACTTGTATCCCCACTGCCATGCATTTGTCAAACCATTGTGTTAAGTTCTTTAAAAAACTTTTTGCCAATCTGATACTTAAGGGAGTGATATTTCCTTATAGTTATAATTTCCATACGATCATAATGAGACTACACATCTTCTGTATGGTCGAGACCCAGTTTTATATTTTTCTGGAAGCTTCCTATTCCCTTCATGATGTATTTTTAAAAAGTATTAATCAAAATTATTGATTTTTCCCCCCCTTCTGGTCTCTGGAATTCATGTCATGCTTAGAGAGGTAGTCACCATGCAGAAGTTATTTTTAAAAATTACCTCTACGATTTAAAAAATTATTTTTCTCTAGAACATTTGTGATTTGATAATGTCATTTCAATATTTTCTCTAGCTGAAATTTGCTTCATTGTGAAGAATTAAGTAAGATTCAAGCATAGTTTTGTGGGTTTTTTCCCCCCCACATGAGTACTCACTCAGTTACACTGACATCAGTAATTCAATAATCTATATTTTTTCAACTTGTATGTAAAGCCACGTGTTTCACTATGGATCATGGGTTAATACACATTGATTCTGTTCTCCATGTTGTGCCAATGTTTTTATAATTCATGTGACAATATAATGCTATTTAAATTTTTGTAGACTTTATAAAAATTTCAGTGTCTGATTAGAGTGCTTCCCACCTCATTAGTCTTCATTTTCAGAATATACTAAAAATATGTCTTTGCATATAGAAATTTAGAACCAGAGTGCCTATTTGAAATTTATGGTAACATCAAATTGAAGTTTTTTTTTTTTAATCTGGAGTGCATTAAATGTATAAAGTTGGGAATAATTAGCATATTTAACATATTGTGTCTTTATATCTGAGAACACATTATACCTTTCCTTGGTTTAATATATATATATATATATATTTTTTTTTTTTTTTTTGGTGTATGTATGTCCTTTAGGAGTGTTTTAAAAGTTTCTTCATATAGCTCTTCCAGATTTCTCTTTATGTGTATTCCTAAGTATTTCAAACCTTTTTTTTAATGAGAGTTGGTCAGGTTTTAAAAAATATTATCATTATTATAGAACTCAGCTATGTAATATGAGGAACTCAGCGTATTTAAATCACCTCTCAACATCTTTACCTCTTCCAAACTTTTGCTAATTATAATAGTTTCTACATAGTCGTGATTACCTTGAGTTTCTTTTAATGGTCATAATTTTTACAATCGTTTTAGTTATTCATACATTTATTTCTAAATGGATTCACTGCTTACCACCAGTACATTTGCTAGAGGTTTTCTAAGGATTTCTTGTTTGGCTGAATTTTATTTATTTTTTATTATATTTCATTGTGATATTCATTGTGATAATATATTAATTATATTTTGTTTTTATTTTTATCTTTATTTCATTGTGATAAGAACCTTTAACATGAGACCTACCCTCTTAACAGATTTAAAAATGTACAATATAATCTTTTTAACTCCATGCTCCATGTCATGTAGTGTCTCTAGAACTTACTGGTCTTGCATTATTGAATCTTTACCCCATTGTTTTAAAGAGGCAGTTGATTAATTTCTGTGGTGCTAATTTTGATAACAATTTTATCTGCCATTACAGTTTTAATGGTCATATTTTCCTGGTGTTCTTTGCCGTTTAAGTTACTTTCATTCTTTCTTCTTTTTACGTAGTAGACATTGTATTTCGAGGAGGGTGACTCTTTTCTGATAAAGACTTAATTTTTAAATGAGGTAAGTTTTTCGCAAAGTAGTTTTTTCACATGAGGCTCATGAGGCAAGGGGCCATCTCATTCACCGAGGAAAGCAGGGAATCCCCTGGTTTTGTGAGACTAGATTGTGTGTACAAGTGAATTCTTTTAGCCTTTACTGGTCCCAAGCAGATGCCAGCTTCCAGGATGGCTGCAACTCAGAAGCTCCCCCAAACTGCTTCATATTGTCTGCTTCTCACGGGTGTCAGAAGGACCTCAGGACGCTCCTTCATCAGTTTCTGTCCAAATTTTTAAGAGGGCAATTATTTTGGGGCACCTGGGCGGCTCAGTCAGCTGAGTGCTAACTTCAGCTCAGGTCATGGTCTGGGGATCCGTGGGTTCGAGCCCCGCGTCAGACTCTGTGCTGATGGCTCAGAGCCTGGAGCCTGGTTCGGATTCCGTGTCCCTGCCCCCGCCCCACCCTCTGCCCCTCCCCTGCTCATACTCTGTCTCCTTTCTCAAAAATACAATAAACGTTAAGAAATTTTTTTAAAAAGAGGGCAATTATTTTGATCCTCAGGATGTGCAGGTACTTTTGAAATTGCACTCGATTGTCTGCATGAAATTCAAAACCACAGGCATCCTTTCTTTTTTATTTACTTATTTATTTATTTACATTTATTTATTTTTTAGAGACAGAGAGACAGAACACTGGTTGGGGAGGGATAGAGAGAGAGGGAGACAGAATCCGAAGCAGGCCTCAGGCTCTGGGCTGTCAGCACAGAGCCCAACGTGGGGCTCAAACTCACAAACTGTGAGATCATGACCGGAGCCGAAGTCAGACGCTCAACTGACTGAGCCACCCAGGCACCCCTACAGGCATCCTTTCTAAAGCTTTTTCTGAAACCTGAACTTCCCTGTGTTGGGCAACTCTCACACACATGAGGCCTGATGATTGTTATTATTGTTCCCATTTTGCAGAAAAAGAAACAGAAGGTCAAATAAACTAAAGTGACTCATTTAAAGTCACTTAATTGGTAAGTGGTTGAATGGGAATTTATGACTAAGTCTGAGGGACGTTCTGCCCCCTCTACTACGTAACTTCCCTGTTGAGCATTTCATTACATGTCCTGGTTTGTTCTGTACCTGATGCTGAGGTGAATCTCACATGCTCATGAAATAGTAAGTTCCCTGAATCCAAAGAACATGCTTTCTACTTCTAGATTTCTACAGGCACCCTAAATATGGTAAATGCTTGCTTTGCTCCCGTTGCAGACATAAATGGGGGAAGGGCATATGATTGCTGGAGCTATTTGGATCTTGGAAAACAATTGTGGTAAGGCTCTTAAAAAGTCTTCTTGATTTTATTTTTAGGGCATCCCGATTCTTTTGTAAACGGCCTGGCTTACCGGCTTTTATTTCAGGATTCTGTCATTGTATCGTCTATTTTCTAGCATTTTATAGTTTGGGGAGTTGGTTGTCTTTAGGAGATTTTACATTTAGGTTTTCATGGGGCAAGATACTCAACAGAGCTTAGTGGCTTCTCTTTTAAATTCTAGTTATGCCTTTTTTGAGGCAGGCGAACACCAATGAAGAATGAGGCGGGGTATCTAAGGAGCTGAATTCTTGGGGGTGGATTGGTGTTATTACAAGGATATGCTGTTCCTTGGTGTGTGCACAATAAGGCTGAGAGAGAGAATGCTAATCCCTTCCTGAGGGTGGTTTTTGTTCAGTTGAGAGGAGAACTGGAATTACAGAAGGGAAGAGCAAAGTGTTCGAAGAGTATCTTCTTTGTTCCAAGACATCAAAATGACATACAGGCTTCTAGATTTGATTCCAGATTTACATTTGTACCTTCCCATCCTTGGGCCCTGCAGAAAGACTTACGATTCCAAAAGAGAGCAATTTCCTTTGATTCATTTAGGGTTATGGTTAAATTTATTGGGGAAGTTTATGTTTTACTTGCCAGAGAGAAGTTTGATTGCCTTGGTCTGGATAATTCTCAAGGGAACACAAAATCTCAGAAGCCAAAATCAAAACCAGTAGCCTATAAAATTCATGGAAAATGTTTTTTAAAAATATCCACCCTCAACCCTTTTAACACATTAATTACTTTTCCCCAAGGCTCGTTTACATCTAGACCAATGTAAGAGTGTGGGTCCAAGTAGGCATACATTTCACAGTCATCTTTGCTTTATATTCTCCCACAAATATTTTTTATGATAAGTTGTTTCTTCATAATTTTAATTTTTAGATGAATTATTTAGAGTGAGATTTCTGAACCAAGGGACACGGATATTTTTAACAGTCTTGATACACCCTGTCAAACTGCTTAGAGAAGAAATTTCTAACTGTCTAGACTTCTCAAGAGTGGAATAGAGCTGTTACTCTCACATTCCTAGTAATTGCCATTACTAGGAGTGTCCACAAAGAGGCCCGTTAGTCAGTTTTACTGTTACCACTGTAGTGTAACCACTGTGGGTTAGTTGCTTGCCTGGATTATTCCAACAGCTGCCTAGCTGGTGCCCCATTGCTTTCACTCTTGCCCTTCCAAAAATCTTTTCCTGATGTATTTATTAAAGCACTGTGGTATAATAAACACATATTTGGTCTTTGTCTCCTGTTCCTGGCACACACAGCTCCTAAAACCCTTGAAATCTCTGAGTGACAAGAGTGTCTTTTGTATGTTAATGAGGTGACTGGTTGTTGGGGGTCCCTAGACAGCTTCAAGATTGAACTGGGCACCAGAAAGACCAACACTTGATTACAGGGTTGAGACTTTCACCCCCATCCCCAACCTCTGCGGATTAATCAGTGGCCAATGATTTAATAATTTATGCTTGTGTAATGAAACCTCCCTAAAAACCCTTAAATATAGGGGTTCAGGAACCTTGGGACTGGTAAACGCATCAAGGTGTTGGGAGGATTGCATGCTCAGAGAGATCATGGAGCCTCGCTGCCCCTTTCCTCATACCTTGATCTATGCATCAGTTCTACCTGGCTGTTCCTGAGTTGTCCTTCGTAATAAATTGGTAATAGTAAGTAACAAATAATTAGGAAAATGTTTCCTGAGTCCTGTGAGTGGGAACCTCTGAATTTATAGGCAAGTTGGACAGAAATGTGGGTAACCTGGGACGCAGTACTTGTAAGTGGTGTCTGATGTGAGGGCAGTCTTATGGGACCAAGCCCTTAATACTGTGGAGTCTGACCTCTTAGACTGGAATGGCAGTCTGAAGTGCCTCCTCTTAGTCTTACTCCTGGTAGTTAGCATTGTTAGAATTGAATTGAATTGTAAAACACCCAATTGGTGTCAGAATTGGTTGATGTCAGGAGGAAAAAAAAAAACCCTCAAGCACAAATCTAATAACACTCACCTACTTGAACCTTTCCTACTGCATTTAGAATGAAATCGAAAGTCCTTTGTGTGTCTGTAAGCCATTCAAGATCTGACCTAGCCTGCCTCTCCTAAACTCACTCCCCGACATTCTCCTCTTACTCAGTACCTCCTGGATGCACTTGTCTTCTGTTATTTAAAACATACCAGGTTCATTACCATCTTATTGCCTGGTTTCTAGCCTAGCCATCTTCCTTCAGATCTTCATATGGCTTGGTTTTTATTTTTTTTATTTTTTTATTTTTCAGGCTTCAGCTTGGGTGGCACTTCCTTAAAGATGCTTTTTCTGACCATCCTGGCCAGAGTAACATCTTGTCTCTCCCTAGATTCTACTCATTCTTTATATTTTAATACTGCTTTATTTTTTTTTTTTGTATATCAATCCTGTCTGTCTGTCTAATATTTCTTCTTCTTTCTTCAGCACTAGAATGCATGGTTTGTTAGTTTAAGGACTGTATCTATCTTGTTCATGACTGTATTATGGCTGAAACCAAATAAATGTCATTTGAATGCATGAATGAATGGACTCCCTCATGGAGGCTGGAATTTGGAGTCCCATTTTTATTATAAGCTTAGGTTCGATGATTCTACAATGCTCTATAATTTCATGGTCCTATATCTCATTTGGATGTGGATGTTCTGAAATTCTGAGTGAAATATCTAGAATCGAGAGGAAAATTATAGGCATTGGACTTAAACTAAAATACCATCTCTTGTTTCTTTGGATTCTTTCTTTAAGCAAATCTTTTCAGCTTTTCAGCTTTTCAGCTTTTATGGTGGGCATTGCACTGGGTTAGACACTAAGAAAGACACACCAAAAGTGTTACAAATGGCTGTTGCTTTTTAGGAACACGTAACTCAATTGTGAGGACAACAGAGTATATGGATATGTACGTTTCTTCCCTCACACATGTACACACACATATATACAATGATGAACTATAATACTAAGAAAATAAAAATAACCAAGAATTTTTGAATATTAAGTATATCATGTACTTTCCTAAATTTTTTATGTTAAAATCACTTATTTGATATCTATGATAACCACATGCAGTTGGGATTATATTCCTCATCTTTTAAAGAGGAAGAAATTCAGATTCACATAGTAACTTGCCCGAGACTATATGGTCAGCAAGTCCTGTGTTTAAAATCATCATGCTATTAAGTAATATTTTGGATATAGTACAAGGTGTTGGATATATTTTGAAGGATTTTCATATTTTTAAAAGATAAAACAGACAAGAAAAGGTAATTAAACTGGGAACACAGTGTGAACAAAATTTGCCCTTTGGAAATGTGAAATAAAATTCTCAGGTTAAAGCCCCTGGAATAGAAACTTCTAGAAGCTACCAGCTCTATGACTAAGGACCCCCTCACAGCTGGAGTGACTACATCCCTAAATTGTAGAATTGGGCCTGCTCCAATGAGGGAAGCGTATCAGTGGTTTCTTACCTACCTTTCTGCTGCAAATTGAGCTGGTATTTGTTCATTGGCAGACTAACCAATGTTCACTGGCAAAAAAACTTCAGCGTTCACTGGTAGACTAACACAGTGTTAAATGGCAAAGCTGCACAGGAAATAATTAGGGTCCCAGAGCAACCAGTGGTCTATAGGAGACAAAGGATTCCATGGGTTCACATTCAGATTATCGTTATCTCGAACTCCTCATGTGTGATACCAGTGATTCCTATGCAGCCTCTGAACAGTTGGGCAAGATGATCCTGTTTGGCATAAGGAGGAATTTCACCCATAACATGAATGTCTGTTCCGGTGTCAAAACTTGCCAACAATATATACAATTATAAGGCAGGAGTTTCAGGGTATGTAAGTCCACTGTGGCTTCCTGCCATGTGGAAGGACCTCATCATGGACAGGCAGAATATCATTGTCACCATATCTCCTGTCAGAAATCTAGCAACCACGCTCATTAATTGTCTCCGTCCTGATGTACTTTGGTATCCCTTCTGGGGAAAAATAAAATCCGTTGAGCTTATTATAGCAAAAGGCAACCAGTTCAAGATTTACGTGCCAAAGTGCTCATTCTCAGCATATTTCAAGCTCTGAAAAGAAGTATACTCTTCTCTTCAGTTCTACATGGGAACACAGCCTCTGTACCGAGCCAGGCCTGAGCACCATAATGTTTGTTCTTATCGGTCAGGGCGATTATGTAGACGATAAAGTTTTCTGTGGTCACTCTGGCTTCTCCATGTTATTCTGTGACATCTACTGGGTCATGACTACAGAGGGAGGTGGGGGTTGGGATCTTCATAGCAACACATGGACCCCCTTCAGATGATTAGGAATTGAGAAGATTTTGGAGACTCTATCAAGGTGTGGTAGTAAACATGTTTCGAGATACTTTTAAAGGCGTGAAAAGCAAAAGGATCCAGGGGAAGCAAAATCAGTTCGTGTGTGCTCTGCAAGGAATGACATAAGTTTTAGTGTTTGAAATTGTCCAACTGAATGAAATTGGTTAGAATTAATTGGAATATTTTGATGAGATTTCTTGGTGTTTAATTTGATCCGTGTGGTTTAGAACTGATGGAGTTTGGAATGAAATCGAATCTCAAAGGGATGTGTTAATAGGTGCAGAACTGCACGAGGCTGATGGAAATAGATTGCCAAAAATCACTTCAGAAACACACTGGCAGCTTTCCTGTAGTGTACTTTGATAGCATCATAAAAAACACACATTGCCCAACAAATAATAAAAGGGGAAAATGCCGGAGTTCAATGTTAATAGCCATCAAGTTGCGGATACATGGTGCAGTTTTCCTCAGTGTCGGGAATCTTGTTTTCTTGAGAAGAATGTAAAGGGAGGTGATGAAGGTGCATTTGTGAGCCAGAGACATGGATCCTGTGAAGAGGCTAAATTAGTCTTTTTATATTACCCATGATCCTGCAGAAGGAAAATATAAGCACATCAATAGTCATAGAGTCATTAATCAAATCTTTTGTTGAACGTGGCTAAAAAATCCACTGATATCCTCCACAAACACTTATTGAATCTTTCTAGAGGCAGATACTGTGCTAATGACTGGTCACATAATGGTGAACAAAACCTGGTAGGTCCCTGAGCCCCACCCCAGTGACTGGAGTCAAATACCAATCATATAGGTACATACATAAGTGAATTGAAAATCAGGAGAGGGACATTTGAATGAGAGACTTGACAGGTATGGTATTTAACCTTGTCAGTAGGTCAGGGAAGACTTTCTTGAAAAGGAGATGCTGCTTCGGGGCGCCTGGGTGGCGCAGTCGGTTGAGCGTCCGACTTCAGCCAGGTCACGATCTCGCGGTCTGTGAGTTCGAGCCCCGCGTCAGGCTCTGGGCTGATGGCTCAGAGCCTGGAGCCTGTTTCCGATTCTGTGTCTCCCTCTCTCTGTGCCCCTACCCCGTTCATGCTCTGTCTCTCTCTGTCCCAAAAATAAATAAAAAACGTTAAAAAAAAAATTAAAAAAAAAAAAAAAAGAAAAGGAGATGCTTCGAGATCTGAAAGGTAAGCAGGTGATACCAGATGGACAAGGAGGGAAGAGCATTTCCGTGTGCAAAGGCCATATGTCTGGACAGAAAGAGCATGGAGAGAATGAGGAACAAAATGAAGTCCACCTGGCTAGAGAGAGAGAGAGAGAGAGAGAGAGAAAGTGTGGTCATGTATAAGATGAAGTGGGCACTGTATGGTGGGCCAGGCATGGAAAATGAAGAAGTTAGAGAGGTAAGCAGGGGTCAGACTATCAAGGACCTTAAGGACTCATTAAAGATTTGGTCCTTATCATGAGAATAATGGGAAGGCATTGAAGTGGGGTAAGTGGTCAGTTGTCTTGATATCTGTCTCCCAGTCTCTCTCTGTCTCTCTCTCTCCCTGTGTGTGTGTGTGTGTGTGTGTGTGTGTGTGTGTGTGTGTCTATTTAAAGGCCGCTTCTTGTGCCTGATCTTCCTAGGATTTATCTGGGCTAACCTCTATGGTTACTTGGAAGTCGGTGTGACTCAAGAGAACTCTTTGGTGCCCATCCTGTCTTATATATCTGTAACTTTAGAAGCAGAACCATTGTTGGAGTTGAAAGCTTGGTTTAAAGGAACCTTCTGGTAAACATATGCACTGTGCTGTCAGAGAAGCTACATTTCACTGTCATGAGCTACTGGGCATTGTCAGCAAATATTACCAGAGGTCATCAGGCTGCCCCACATTTGGTGAGCTTATCATCTTGAATCTCCCCCTTTCTCACTGGTGACATGCTTAGTGGGAAGAAATGACATTCTGCATGTCCAACAGGGGCTTATACAGCCTCTTATCTCTCACAACATCACTTTGAAACTTGAGCACGTTGCTTTCTATGACTGTATACTCTACCAGTTAGCAGGGCATCACTTGAATCTCTTTGAGATCTGAATAAAATTCCCTATAAGTCACCAGTGCTAATTTGTTCCATTATCTTGGGCTGTATAACAATGACTGGGCATCCATACATACAGTTGCAGATCCTGTAATGAGGACCAGCCTCTGGGCATGTGCACCTATAAGATCTAGGTGGGCTAGAGTAGAACAGGCCTGAAGAGGGATGTCCAAATTTTATAAAGCCCTTTTCATCGTCAGTTAATTTTACTCTAACAGTAGCTCGGCAAGACTGGCAAGGTGACAATTACTTCTTTTCTTTTGTAGATGAAAACTATATGCTATAGGTTTTTGGTGAGATGGTTATTGCCTTCAAGACTATTGTGATTAAAAGTCACAGAATTCCACTCAGTGTTGCTAAAGCAAAAAAAAAAGAGTATTTATTACAAAGTCGCAGAAGCAATATCATTCATTCATGCATCCATCCATGCAATAATTCTTTGCTATTTGTCTATGTTACAGAATCTGTGTTAGGCTCTGGGGATATAATGATGAACCAAACCACACACAGACTCTGTCTTCATACAACATACTGTCTGGTAAAGGAGATAGATGTTATTCAAGTGATCACACGAACAGAAGTAAAATTGATATTTTGTAGTATGTGGCAAGTACCATGAAGACTGGCTTGCTGCTATGAATGCTCAGGATTGTGGATTTACCCAGCATAAGTGGAGATGTGAGAGATGAGAGGAGACTGCTTACTTGAAGAGGGGAACAAAGGGAGTTCCAGGTTCAGGGAACAGCATATGTAAAGGTCCTGTGCTTTAAGGGAGTTTGGAAAGAACTATGGACCAAAGAAGGTGAATGTGGCTTGTGAGAACAAGAAGGAGCCTGAGAGGAAGTGACATGGGGGAGATGCATAGGCCCCAGACCCGGTGACTAGCAGATAGTGTTAGGAGTGATTGTGTTTATCCTAGTAAGAATAGGCAGTCATGGAGGGTTTTCGAAGAGGCACATGTTGACACGATCAGCTTTATATTTTATAAAATTCACTCTGCTTTGGTATATTGGAGGGGAACAGGTGAGGATTAGATCTTTCAGAATTTTGGGAGCTGGTATAAAAGTCTAAGGGCTGCTTGTTGCCTCCATCCGGTTGTGGTCTACAGTCACTCTGCGGGTCAGGAGGACTGGAAACCTGGATGAAAAGCTTGGCAACTGATGATGACTTGAACCTGGGTCCTTTTCTCAATACCTCTCATGACATTGGGTGACATGCAAAAGAAGCTGGTACCCTTCCCTAGGCAGCTGTGCAAACCCTTGGCTCAGGACCTGGAGATGATGAAGGGAAGGCTCTGCAGGTCTGGCCGCTACTCCTCATCAACCAGGTGAGTCAACGGATGGGCAGCAAGAGGCATAAGCTGTACTAGCACCTGATTCCGCATACCAACCGTTAGGGTGTAATGGATGCTGAGTTTTTTTCTGCCTTCCAGATTTTGCTTTTTCTCCCTCGTGGTCTAACCTAACCCAGAACAAAGCAGAGAAGGAATGTGGAGAAACCCATTAGGTAGATTGGCACAGCACAAAACCACCATACATTGGTGTCATCATTGAGGACAGAGGTAGTGGCAGCTTGGATTATATCTTCGGAGTGAATTGATACTTTTAAAGAGTTCAGACTAGTAATTTTGTAGACCGTCCATCAATTCGGGGATGTCCGTTGTTTCTTCATGATTGGATTCAGGTTATGTGTATCTGGCTGGAATAGCAGAGAAATGACATTGTCCTCAGTGCGTCTATCAGGAGCGACATAACACCCATTTTTTTCTCAGTGTTGGTGATGTCTGATTGCAGGGCTATGGCGGGATCTGCCACGTTTCTACACGGTAAAGATCCAGTATTTCCCGTGTATTTAATAAATAATTTGTGGTAGATAGTTTGAAACTGTGTAAACACACTGTTCCTCATCAAACACTCTCCCACTAGTTTTAACATCCATTGAGACTTATTTTTTAATATTATTTTATTTATATATTTATTTTATTTTATTTTATTTTTGGTAGACGGTTTTCTACCGTCTGCAGTTTCAGGTTTACAGCAAAATTGAATGGCAAGTACAGAGATTTCCTATATCTTCCTTGCTCCCACCCATGTCAGACATCCCCCACCAGAGTGGTGCATTAGTTATAACTGATAAACCTACATCAGCACATCATAAACACCTAAAGTCCATAGTTTAGAGATCACTCTTAGTATCGTACATTCTATGGGCTTTGACAGATGTATAATGACATGTATCCACTATTATAGAATTATACAGAATAGTTTCACTGTCCGAAAAATCCCCTGTACTCCACCTGTTTCTCTCTCCTTCCCTCCCCTAAGCCCTGGCAACTGCTCATCTTTTTACTGTCTCCATAGTTTCGCCTATTCCAGAATGTCATATAGTTGGATTCGTACAGTATATAGCCTTTTCAGATTGGCTTCTTTCACTTAGTAATATGCTTTTTAGGTTCCTCCATGTCTTTTTATGACTTGGTAGCTTCTTTCTTTTTAGCATTGAATAATATTTCACTGTCCGGATGTATTACAGTTTATTTTTCCATTGATGATTTATTTTTAATTTTTATTTTCATTTTGAAACAACATCAGAATAATAGGGCACTGCAACAATACTACCAAGAAGTCTCTCAAACTATTCCCTAAAATTCAACACATGTTATCATCTTACATAGCCCAGTACAATGACCCAAAGCAGGGAATTATCAGGTACAGTTCTCTAGGTAATACTAATATACAGACCTTATGCAACTCTCACCAGCATTCCCACTAATTACCTTTTCTAGTCCACCGTTGAATTTATGATCACACAATGAATTTAGTTGTCATGCCTTCTTAGTCTCTCCAATCTGTGACACTTTCTGAGTTTGTCTTTTTCTTTTGTGGCCCGACACTTTTGAAGAGTACTGTTAAGGTCTTTTTGTAGATGTCCCTCAGTGATGTGTCTGCTATTTCCCTATGATTAAATTCAGCTTATGCATTTTTGGCAAGAATAGTACACAAATGGTAATATGCCTTTCTCATTTCTTTTTTTTTTTTTTCAACGTTTCTTTATTTTTGGGACAGAGAGAGACAGAGCATGAACGGGCGAGGGGCAGAGAGAGAGGGAGACACAGAATCGGAAACAGGCTCCAGGCTCCGAGCCATCAGCCCAGAGCCTGACGCGGGGCTCGAACTCACGGACCGCGAGATCGTGACCTGGCTGAAGTCGGACGCTCAACCAACTGCGCCACCCAGGCGCCCCTATGCCTTTCTCATTTCATTGAATCAAGAGGCAAATGATGTCAATTTGTTTCCAAAATGTTAGTTTTGATCACTTTGTTAAGGTGGTTGACTGTCAGGTTTCTCCACTATTTGGGAATATTTTCTCTTTATTATTATTAAGTATCTTGCTGGGAAATAATTTAAGACTATATTGCTCTCCTGTTTCTTGTCATGCTTTCACCCACTTATTTTTAGTATCCATAGATGATCCTTGTTGAAAATAATCGTTACTGTGGTATTTGCTACATGGTGTTTTCTATTTCCTTTATTTCTTCTACATTTCTTAGTTGGAATGTTAGTGTAAGGGAAACCTTTTCCATCTGTTATTTACTTATGCCATTATTTATTTATATCACTATGTACTTGTGGGTTCTTACTTTGTTCTAGGGATTATAATCTGTTCTATCTTTGTGTATTTGATCCCCAAATTGTTCAGATTTGGCCACAGGGAGCTCCATCAATTTGGCTTCTGTTTTTTTTCTTTTTCTTTCTTTCTTTCTTTCTTTCTTTCTTTCTTTCTTTCTTTCTTTCTTTCTTCTTTTCTTTATTTCTTTCCTTTTTTTTTTGAGAGAGTAAAGGGGGTGGGCAGAGAGAGAGAGAGAGAGGGAGAGGGAGAGAGAGAATCCCAAGCAGGCCCCATGCCATCAGTGCAGAGCCCAACGCAGGGCTTGAACCCATGAACTGGGAGATCCTGACCTGAGCCGAAATCAAGAGTTGGAGACTTAACTGACTGAGCCACCCAGGCACCCCAATTTTTGCGTGTTTTTTAATTATCACTGTCATTTTGGGGGCAATTCCTTACTTTTTCAACCCACAAGGTGTTGCAGCCTCATCGTGTACTTTCCCTGCACTGGACCGTGTAATTAACCTTTCTCTAAGGCTTGGAGAATGACATTTGGAAACCAAAAGTCTATCATTAGTATAGAGTATCATTGCTCCCCATCCTCTCAGTGGACAGATTTATATATATGTCTGTATTTATATGTGTGTATGTATTTAAAAACCATGAGGTTATAATGATACATCCAATTCAGTCCAATACCACAGGATACATGCTCCCCCCTTCCTCTATTCATAACTACTTTCTCCAGTGTAAACCTGGCACTCATTATCTATGATATACTAACTTATTCCCTCAATCCCTGAATATACATAAGTAGTTTCAAAATTACCAACCATACCCTAAAATGAAAAATGAAACCCACTAACTAGAGTACAACATTTGTGTATAATTCTTTTAGTATTTATTCTTAGGATACATAGTCAATGCTTATTTATTTATTTATTTATTTATTTATTTATTCTTGAGAAAGAAAGAAAGAGAGCATGAGGAACAGAGAGAGAGGGAGACAGAGAATCCCAAGCAGAATCTGTGCTGTCAGTGCAGGCCCTGATGTGGGACCTGATCTCAAGAACGTGAGCTCATGACCTGAGCCAGAATCAAGAGTAGGCGCTTAACAAACTGAGCCACCCAGGTGCCCCAATACTTATTTTTTAAATCCTATTCAAGTCAACTCACATTTCTATAGAAAACAAACCTCCTAACTAGGGTATGTTTCTGTATATGCGTTTTTGTTTTTAGCCTTAAAAATATATAGTCAACACTTATTTTCTTGAAATTGTATTGAATCTAAATTCAAGCCTCTGCCTTTGTTGGCTGGCAGTAAATTCATCACAGTCATTATTGGAGCTTTTCTTCCTTTGACCCAGGGTTGTTACAGAGGTCCTTGGGGTCTTAAGAAAGGGGAAAAAATCTCTGGGGAGGTTGCCTCAGTCTTCGGACTATGCAGTTTACCATTCTAACACCCATTTTTCAAACCATATTGTCCCTTGAAGTACACAGCTCTATTCCCATGGACACCAGACACATTTCTGAGGCTGGGAATCCTAGTGTCTATGACACTGCTTCTCCAGATGTACCATGTAGCCATTCGCCTCCAGAGGTGGTCCCATGTGTAGAACTCCCAGAAGTTCTTGTCATTCCGTCTTGAGCATCTCTCTATTTTACCTTATTGTTTTGCCTGAGATTAAAAATAATGGCTGCTTGTTCTTCTGGTTATATGAGGGGTGCAGTTGATTGTTCCACAAATTGATATTTATTTGGTCCCCTTTTTTTAGCCCCAGTCCACAAGACTACCCTTGGTTCTACCACTGGCTGCCAAGTCTAGAACTTCTGTAATGTTCTGTCAGGATATTGCTCCCAGATTTCAGGGCAGCCCTCTCCATACACACTCAGGCTGCAGTTCCTTCAGTTTCTTGTCATCCACCACTATGCCATCTGCTTTCCATCTTCCAGAAGGTTTTTGAAACCTCTTACCTTGTGATGAATCTGTTCCCATTTTCTTGTTCTGTGACGAGTCTGTTCCTACTTTTTTTGTTGCTCTTATGGATTATCTTCTTTTATTCCTTTATGACAATTTTGTTAGGAGCTGTCGAATCAGTGAGTTCAGTCTATCATCTTGAGTCAGAATCGTAGCATATATATTCATACAATAACTCAGAGCGTTTTTAGGACATTTTGCTTGGAAGCCTTTTGTGTTGTTTATGAGTTGAACAAGAAAATTGGCTACTTTACATTGTAGTTGGACATTTATAAACCAAAGTGTCACTATTGGTGTAATTACTCACCTTATTTGCTAAGGAATCATTATTGTTTCTTGTAATAAAGTCTACCATCAAGGTGGCTAAGGATTAAAAAATGGCTTATAAAGAATTTCCTCTATGTTTTCCAAAAGATTTAGAGCTTGTTGGAGGAAGTGTGTAGCTTCACAAGGTATATGCATCATAGGCAAAAAAGCTCATTTGGCTGTATATATTTTATTTCCAATTATTTTGCAGTCTCCTCATTACAGATACCTGTCTCTAGCAAAGAAAGTTATTTTCAGTATGAAATCCAAGCCTTATATCTTGGCCTGGTATGTAACGATACTCCTCTGATTTATTCTTTCCAAAGAACAGGACTTCTGTGTTCTGTTGGGTGGAAATGGGGAATTTACCCAACTATAAAGAATGAAGGTAGGAGTCTGGGCACTTAGCTACTTTACAAATAGACTTTCAACTAATCGTACTTTTTTGGACTCACTTTCAAAAGTACTTGCTGCAACTCATCCCTAAACCCTCCAAAGATTCTAAGGAAGGAAAAGGTAGCTTCTTGGTTTTATCCTGTTGGTGGTCAAGGATTTATCCTTTTCAAGTTGCTGTGAATATTATCACTCATCCTTCTTTCTAGCTTCCAAATATTGTTGCTATTATCCTGTGTTCTCTTTTTCTTCCATGTCCATAATTTGCTTGGTTTGGTTGTTTTTCATCCATTTACAGTTTTAACTAGGGTTCTTAGAGAGGGCAGAAGTAAAAATATATGTTTAAGAGATCGTCAAAAGAGACATATCAGAGGTCTACAGAAAGATGTAACTAGAAATAAGGGTTGCTTCCATAACAAAAGGCAAAGCAGGGCTATCCGCTAAGTTAACTTTGTCTATTATATATTAAAAACATATTAAAAATATTTTGAGATGATACACACAAAGCAGTTCATTAAGAGATATTATCATTCTTTATTTGATTGGATTTTTACCAATAAAGTATACCTTCCATGGACCTTGTTTTTTATTTGTTGTTGTTTTTGTTTTTGTTTTTGTTTTAAGTCATTATTTGTAGCTGGCCAATGGTGAACCCATATTTTTTTGCTATTATTCTCTGTGCTCCTGCCTAAGCCCCAAATGTTTAGTCTGTTGTCTTTTTTTTCCCACATAAATGTTTCTTCATCACATGCCATTGCTTCCTTTCTAAAAGATCCTTCCAAAGTTAAGAAACAGCTTATAAATATTAACAGGTGACATGGATGGATCTAGAGGGTATAATGCTAAGTGCAATAAGTCTGTTGGAGAAAGACAAATACCACATGATTTCATTCATATGTTGAATTTAAGAAACAAAACAAACAAATGAAGACAAAAAGAGACAAACAAAAAAGTCCCCAGAATTTTAAATACAGAGAGCAAACTGGCCATTACCATTACGAGAGGGGAGGCAGGTGATGGAATGGGTGAAATAGGTGATGGGGATTAAGAGTATACTTCTTGTGATGAGCACTGAGTAATGTATAGAATTGGCGAATCGCCATATTGTACACCTGAAACCAGTCTGTTGTCTTTTAGGAAAATAGCACTATTACCCTCATTTCACAACAGAAACAAAGTCCTCCCATCATACTGATCTCATTTCATATTGATTACTTCATACATCATCACACATTATCTTGATATAAATAAACTTTAAATCTTGGAAAAATTCTCATACTCTGGGATATATTTCAAGTTTTTGCATAAGTAAAATGTACAAGACGACTAACAAACTACCTGACACACAGAGGTGTTCAAAGTGTAGTAGCTACTAGTATGTGTTGGTATGTGTGTGTGTGTGTGTGTGTGTGTGTGTGTGTGCGCGCGCATATACACACACATGCATGTTTGGGAATTAGTAAGATTTGGACCTGGATATCATCCTACTTTCTTTTGATTATCCATAATTAGATTTGAGATACTTAACATTTGGTCACTGAATGGTTATGTTTTCTTACTCTTCTGGTGTTTCACAGCTTGTGGCTATATCATTGCAGTGTCTTCCTCTATCTTTGCGTGGTCTTCTCTACATCTGTGTTTTCTTTTGTCTCTAATAAGATCAATTGTCATTGGATTTACAGCCCATCCAGGTAATCCAGGATGATTTGGGTCCACATGATAGCCAGCTACCTACTAGCTTGTCTTGAGGAGAAGACTGCCAGTGCGTTGGTTGGGTCTTCCCAGAAGCAGGCACTGAGATGGAGTGAGGAATACAGGAGGTTTACTGGAATAATGCCTATGACAGATGAAAGGGAATAGAAACAAGAGTAGGCTGGGAGAGTTTTCAGATTGCCATGCAGGTCTTATATCTAAGAAAGGAAAAGGAGATGGAAGCAAGACTGGGCAGGGAAAAATCTCAGACCATAATGTAGACCTGACAAAGTCCCAGACAGATCAACGGGTGCTCTGGAGCAAAGACTGCTCATTGATGAATGGGCAGGGATGGCCAGACCTAGTGTTCCTGCTGTATTTAGTCATTGGCTGGGGCTGGCTAGGAAGAACATGGAATTGGCTCAAAAGTGGAAATGAATCCTGAACACACCATAGCTGAAGGCTGTCAGTTAACTACATTCTTTGCACTAAAAGACAAAAATTTCTTGAAAGAGGATTTGAGAAATAAAGGAATAAGTGCAGTGCTTAAGTTAAAAATATACTCAGTAGTGAAGCTTCAGATCATAGGTTGTGAGGAGAAAGGTTAAATGAGACGGTGTGTCTGTGAGGTGTCTTACCAAAGAATGTAATATGGAAACCCACCATATACAGCTTAGCGAAATATAAAGACAATTTATTGATATTTTATGGTAACAACAACAAAGAAGGACTAAAGGAAAACGAGTGAAACATTGCATTAGTCAAAAAATGAATATTTTGATTTTAGATTGATCATATTTGGAAACAAAGTAATATACACCAATGATCAGTTTATTCATCATGAAGTCAGCCAGTCTAGTCCATGAAAAGGTGAGTATGGAAGGTGAGCGTGAATATTCAGAAAGTTGGCTGCAGAAACTTCAAAAGTGTCAGGGTGTAAAATATTTGAAAATCTGTGGTGAAGAAGCTTCTGTTGATCATGAAGCAGCTGAGAATTACATGTGTAAATTTGCCAAGATCATATTTGTTGAACACTTTAATCCTTCACAAATTTGCCAACGCTGAGGAAATAGCTCCCTACTGTTCCTGTTTCTAGAAAAACACGAGCAATGGCTAATGAGGAAACCCCAGCAGGTTTTGACACTGGGTCCAGGGTGACTGTTTTCAGATGTTCCAGTTCTACAGGAAAAATTAAGTGGACAGCGACGGGAAAGAGCCAACTCCCAAGATGTTTAACTGATGTGCGCAACTTATCTGTCACTACTGTGCAAACAAGAACGTGTGGGTGAGCACATAAATACCTCCTGACTGATTCAGTACCCCTCTGCACCTATGGCTTGAGTTCATTGCAGGGAATCTGGACTAGAAAAAGCTGTAGAGTTTTATGGTTCATGGACGCTACTCCACACGTCCCTTTCCTAAACTTCTTGGAGAAAACAATGTTTTCAGCATTTAATTTTCCTCTCAGTGTTACATCTGCTGGTCAAAACTTTTTGGTCAAGAAGTTTTATACTCCATGGAGGGCAAACATACTTCCCCCACCCGACTTTTGTTTCATTTTTAATTGTATACTTGTTAAATTAACAGATACTTAGGAATACCAAACATGCTAAAAGAGTCAAGTCTTAAGTATGTCATTTCTGCAGTAGCTAATGCTTGGAACAGTGTTGATACAAAATGTAGATATTATCAACCTTGACAACGTAAACCCAAACTAAAAAATGTATGAATGGAAGTGGGTGGGTAGCAAGGAGCTAAAGTGAAGTGAATGGCAAGTTTGCTGGCATATTCATCCTAAAATTTGCTTAAGAAATAATGTCAATATTTGGTGAATAAAGAAGAAGGAATCAAAGAGTGTTTAAACTTTATTTTATTATTTTTTAAATATAATTTATTGTCAAATTGGTTTCCATACAACACCCAGTGCTCATCCCAACAAGTGCCCATCACCCACTTTCCCCTCTCAACAATAGCTAAATTATGGGAAAAGTCTAAATTTTAAAGTTAGTTAATAGCTAAATAAAAATAGTGACATGGGGGGGCGCATTTGTGGTTCAGTCAGTTAAACATCTGACTGTTGGTTTCAGCTCAGGTCATGATCTCATGGTTTGTGACTTCAAGCCCCACATTGGGTTCCGTGCTGACAATGTGGAGCCTGCTTGGGATTCTCTCTCTCCCTCTCTCTGTCCCTCCCCTGCTCTCTCTCTCTCTCTGTCTCTCTCTCAAAGTAAATAAACTTAAAAAAATAAAAAAATAGTGACATATGGGCATTGGGAAAAAAGGAAATTGGAGTGGTGTGAATTGATATTTATCTATCTGTAAATTGTTTACTTGGAGTTAAATGTGCAATTGTCAAAGAATCACAAGTCCTGAAGAGCAGTAATGAAATACAGTAATCCCCAGCTTGTCCTCCCTCATTCCCAGACTCCTCTCTAGAAGGATCTACTTTTTTTCTTTTTTAGAGAAAGAGAGAGAGAGAGTGAGCAAGGGAGGGGGCAGAGAGAGAGAGAGAGAGAGAGAGAGAGAGAATCCCAAGTAGGCTCCATGCTCCACGTGGAGCCTGATGCTGGTGCTCAATCCCACGACCCTGGGATCATGACCTGAGCCAAAATCAAGAGTTGGATGCTCAACTGACTGAGCCACCAGGCACTCTCCAGAAGGATCTACTCTTTACCTGTAGCAATTATATACACACTTGGTTCTTTTGATGTGATCTGTATAATTCTAACTAAAATGAGTTAAAAACTGCAAATAGAAAAACTGGAAAAGAATGCAATCTTAAGGGAGATCCTAAACTGTTTTACATGTGAACCGTATTATCTGAGACCATACCTTTACATCCTTCATCTCATTTGGCCTCATGGAGATTTTGTGAGTTTGGCAGCCCTTGGCATTATCAGATCAATTTAAGAATAGGGAACCCAAGCACAGAGAAGATGACTGGTCCAACGTCGCATGGATATGGAAGTGTAAATGCCATGGTCAGGCCTGAATCACATGTCTTCTAATCTTGTCTTTATTTCTGCATATCAATGGTTCCCAAACATTGGCCCTTGGAGCACGCTAGTCCAGAAAGACAGTTTCATCGGCCCAAAACTTCTCTTTGGGTAGATTCCAAAGTATGTTTCTTTGGCCTTGAACACTCCGAGCTGCATCACGTTGAGGACAAGTAGGTCTGTAGAGTACTCTAGTCCCCTTTTTGAAGCTTTTCTGGCCTGGTCTTCTGATAACCTCTTGGGCCTTGCAAAATATCCAGGATGGAGAGATAAAGTTTGACCTTCACCTTTCTAAGTATCACTCTTTCCTTCTGGGGGCAGTTTTTGAAAGATGACTTTTGCAAAACATAAATGTCCCTGTGACATTCAGATTTACATTTCTAGGCTCTTCTATCCTCTGGTATTTATGCTGTGATTATTGTTCTCAAAAGGACATATCCATTCCTGCAGATTTGTTGAGATGGCATTTCAGCTTTCTTTCACATGTTTTTGGAATTGGACTCTGATTGACAATTTGTTCTTGGAAGTTAAGTACAAATTTAGAATGCACTGTTTCTTGTCCACTTAAATCAGATACCAGCCCCATTTTATATTCCTTAATTTCCATTTCAATGAAATCACATTGGTTTTCTCCAATGCAAGTTCCAGGTTAGAATTTTGATTGAGAAATTCTGCTTGCATTCTTCCTTGAGAATTCTCTTCCTTCATTGACAACGGACTGTTGATATATCCCCAAATCAATTATCCCCAAATGTCTGATGCATAGATTTTATTTTTTTTTTTGAGAAGCATTACAGGTTTAGATATCTGATGGATTTTTCATGAATTTGAGCCATTTAAAGAATGATAATTTTTATAAGGTAGCAAAGCAGGGAGGTAAAAAGTACCATGTGGTCCAATGGGAGAGGCAGTTTACACATCATTTTATTGCTTATCATGTTTGTGATATCAAGCAAATTACTTACACAATCCAGATCTTGGTTTTCTTATATGTAGAGTGGAAACCAATGTTTCTTATTTTACAGTTTTGTTGTGAGGCTTGTAAAAGAGGAAAAAATACTCAGCACAGGGTCTAGCATGTAAGTTGTGTTCGATATATGATAGGCACTATTTTTATAAGTCTTTTCTATCTTCAGGGTCACGACAAGTAAGTATCTAGCAAAATTTGTGGTAGATAAGAGACGATCAAAAAATATAATAATGAAGGGATAATGAATAAACTATTCAGTCTCATATGGGAACATGCTGAATTATCATGGGTTTCCACTCCGCTGGCAGACTAGATCTCTTAGGGCATCTCACACAGACGTATTGCATCCGTTATAGAGGTAGAAACACTACAGAGTTGAAAATTAATGCCACACCACTCTGCCTGAGATTTCACAACCTAAAGTAAAGTGGAGATTAGGTGATTACCTGATTGTTCAACCTTATCCTCTTCACGTCAACATAACTGAAACCACTGAGGGTGGTGGGGTATCAGGAAGATAAGCCACAATCATTCTGCTGTGAACCTAGCTTAGGAGTCATCCTTTACCTAAGTGTTGCTCCATTTACATTCCTTGCTAAGCCTAGGGTCTTGGCTTTCACTCCAATTACAACATTGGGATTAAAGCTCTTATCTTCTATACTTGGCAGAATTCTTGACATCTTGCCTACGTAAGTTTGCTCAGGGCCCCTCCTCAGAGTCCTTATTTCTCCACTGCTGGCTTGGCTCCTGTTCTGAAATAGACATATTCTCTGGGCTAATAGTCATCCACCTGACCTAGAATATTCCCCGCGGATGTCTGTATCCTGATCCCACTCATTGAACAGGTCCTTGTGAGCAGACATTCCAACAACGACTTGATTTCCAACTATGTTCAGGTAATTTATAACACATATGTCGACCAGGTGGCCTGCTGCCCCCACCAAGATGGCCCAGAAACTGGCCACTTCCTTCGTGGAATTCCTCTGTATTCCCCCTCCCTCCTGTTCTCTGGTTTAAGCTGCCACTGTCCCTGCAAGTCTTGCCACTAGGGCTTTTGGAGTACTGACACATTGTTTGAAATTTTGTAGAGGGCTATAAACTGAATGCCAGGTAAAATTCCAAAAGAATGAAAACCTTCACAGACCCACTTTAGGGTCTGGACTATTTCAGCAGAAGATGGATGTGACTGCTTCTACCACCACGAATTCTTCTCCACTCCTTATTTCTCTCTGCCCCACCCTCTGTAGTGTCTGAGACACTGCCTCCAGGGCCAACGAGGCAGGTCTCTTGGGCTGATGCTGTGTCATGACTACCGTGTGCTGCCTTCTGCTCAGGCTCTGTCTTAAAGGGGCACTTTAATTTGAATTTCCTAGTGAAACATGGGATGCTGTGGCAGAGATAAGTTTCCTCTCCAGTGTCTGATATACAGTTGTTCCTTGGTTGCAAGCTAAATAGCACAGTTTTTGCCTTTAAAAACTGTTATTGTTTCAAGTAATCACTCTCTGAGAGACTCCTTTATTTTCCCAGTCCCTGGAAAACTCCTACAGGCTGGTATCTGGCAGACTTTTGAGATGAGATGATTTAGCCCAAATTCATTTCAAAAGTGAAAAGGCTCCATATGAGGCTCCATAGCTCCTTTATGGCAGATCCAGAGTAGTACCTCATGTCTGCTGGCTCTTGGGGATCTTACTGTATATTAATATGAGCCTGAGTCACTCTCTGTTTGTCCCATCCATTGAATATAGCATGCTGGCTATTCTCAAGACAGAGAATTCAAGATTTATGAGGGTTGATGGGAAAAATAGTGCCTATGGTATCAGAGTTATTTTGCAATAGGCTTTGCTCATCCCTGGTCTCTCTGCTCAGTCCATGATGGGGATGGAGGGGCTCTTGGAATCCACATCTAGATGAAGTCCCAGTTCTGGAGAGTTTTCATACCAGAAGAAAGTAATCTGAGTCCTGAATGACTACCCCCCCCCCCCACCACCTCTCTCTTTCTTTGCTTTATTGAAGATGTACTTTAGGCAAAGACTCCAAAAGTGCAGTTGAGAGGTCCTGCAGAAGACAATGAAGTCACCTGAGAGTCAAGTCCCCACATTCATCTGCAAGACCTCTTCCCCGTAGTGCCCAGAGATTCCCTAGGATCATGGGAGCAAGTTATTGCCCTGCTGGGGAAGAGTGCACCAAGTCTATCTTTCGGGGACATCTTACTCGTTTCTTTCTCTTCCTTTCCACATCTGTGTATTATCGGACTCTGACACTCCTGCTTCCCCAGTCTTGCATTTATTGCTCCCTGAACACTTCTTTTTTTTTTTTTTCCCTGAACACTTCTATGACATGGCCACATTGGGTTCTCAGGTCCTCTGGGCTGGCTGATTCCAGAAGCCTCTGAAATAATCCCTCGTTTTCGATGTCCTCCCCTCTAATCTTCTCTGAATACCACCCTGAATGACCACCAGTCTTGCAGTGTTACTGCTGATTGGAAATGTCGTGTGATGCAGTGGAAAGAGATGTGATTTGGAATTAGGCCTGCATTTGGTCTCCGGCTCTGCCACCTTCTAGCTAGTGCTCTGGGCCAAGCTAGTTAATTTCTCCTAACCTTAGTTTACTCATTTATGAAATAAAGATAACAACAATACCTACTTTGACAAGTTGTTTTGAGCATTAAGTGGGAATAATACCAATGAAGTCCTTAGCTATAGTAAGCATGTAAAAACATGGTCTTCTTTCCATTCTCATGCATACTTGATACGGTGTCTTAGCTTGTGTCTCTCCTAAAAGCAGCCCCCCCCCCAAAAAAAAAAGGATTAAAATTCAAGTAGTTTATTTGGGAAGTTAGTCATGCAGAATGAGATAGGAAAGAGAGGAAGGGCAGTAAAGGGGATGCTAGTGTGCAGGTTGCCACAATGGGCAACAGGGATGGAATCCCCCTAGAAACTCTTGACAAACTGTAGAATGACCTCAGACCTGTCGCACTGAGGGCCAGTGAAGCTGGAGTTCACCAACTTCAACTTGTCATTGGTTAAGCATGGCTCCTGGGACTTCCCTGTACTTCTAGCCTGTGCCGTGAACGGGCCAAGCAAAACCCCGCTGGAGAATACCCTTAGGCAGAGATGGTATAGGGGGGCACCCGTGTATGCTATCTGGGAGAAGATCCAGGAATTTTTCCAGGGCATTGACAGTTCAATCTATGGTGCCTGACACACAGTAGGTTGTTGTTGGACTGAAGAGAAAGAGGAAATCAATGATAGGTGAGGGAGAGGCCCTTCTGAAAGAAGAAAAATGTTGGGTCCCTCAGTTTCTCAACTTCTAGGTTTGTTATCAGGCTAGTGTATGTGTGCATGCACACGCACACACGCAAACACACACACACACACACACACACACACACACACACAGGAGCTTGGTAGGAGTGACACAATGTTTGCAGGCCCAGGAAGATCGTCTCTCAGCCTGTGCTTGGGGCTGCTTCTGGCCGGGGTCCTCTAGACCTGACTCACTAGGGTGTGTACCTACCAGAGATTCCCTTCCCCCTTTCCACCCCTGGGGAATCCATTCCCATCTCATTCATAGCATTAAAATGCCCTAGAGCATCATAGCCCCCCAAGGCCCCAAGGCAGTTCATGTTTATCACGCTTGTCTGTACCGTCTCTGTCTCCTCTCTACAACCTTCTCTGCCTCCCCACTCAGTGCACAACCATGTCTCTCAGCACCTTGCTTATTGTTACATTACTTTGTTCCTCTTGCCTCTCCTTTCATCTTGCAATTTCCGATATAATCTTTTTGTAATCTCTTCGCTACAGATTTCCTATTTGTTTTCCCTGTTTCCATTCTGGGCAGACAATTCCTTTTCATACCTGACTAATCTCCCTTGATCCCTTCACTTCCTAACTTGTTTGCCTTCCGTACCAAGGCAGAGGTCCTGGTTCATTCCTCCTTAACAGGTCTAGTTGATTAGGTGTAAGAATTGCACTTTGTCTTTCTCTGCTGACTCTGCCAGACAATTTACTTTATCACAGTAAGTATGCGTTGGGAGTATACTGTGTGCCCAGCCCTGGCTGGAATCTATGTGTGTGTAAGATATAAGCAAGGCCTTGCAGAATTGAGAGTCTGGTTGATAAGTAAAGTATCCAGTCATTAAACAGTTAAATGAATGTTTAAATTCACATGTGTTCCCCTCTCCCCCGCCTCCCCATCAACTCTCAGTTTGCTGTCTGTATTTAAGAGAGGGGAAAATGGGTGACGGCCATTGAGGAGGGTACTTGTTGGGATGAGCACTGGGTGTTGTATGTAAGCGATATATTACAGGAATCTACCCCTAAAACCAAGAACACACTGTATACACTGTACGTTAGTGACCTTGACAATAAATTAAATAAATAAATAAATTCACATGTGTTACAGACTAAACCTGTGAGTTGTAGAGTAGTTCGGGAGCAGGGACTGAAGGAAGTAAGACAGGATTTGGGAGAAAAAGCTACTCACCTGTGTTGGGGCTCTCCGTGACCACACTTAGGTTTGAGGATTCCCTGGAAGGACTCACAGAACTCAGAAAAATTGTTATACTCACTTATTACAGTAGAAGGATACAGGTTAAAATGGGCAAAGGCAAAATGCATGTAGGGCAGAGTCCAAGAGAAGCCAGGTTCAAGATTCCACTTGTCTTCTGTCAACAGACTCAGATAGATAGCACTAAATTCTTCCAGCAACGATGTGTGACAACACGTGTGGAATACTGTCAATCAGGTAAGATCATCCAAGGCTTGGGGTTCATGGTTTTTAGGTTTTCAGTTCCCCAGAATCCAGCCACACCAGAAGTCAAATTGATACAAGATAGCCCAAAGTCCATAAAAGATAGCCCAAAGGCATACAAAAAGAGGCATTCAACATAAGTCACATCGTTAGCATAAACTGTCTGGGGTGGCCCAGAGCCTCGCGTATCCAAAGATACTCTCATCAGGCAGCATATTTCAGGAGCTCAGAGATTATTTTGCAGGAGGTGGTTGAAGGCCAATCCTGAAGACCTTTGCAATGTGCAAAGTTTGGGCAGCCTAGGCCTGTGACCTCACCCTTTACTGAACACTACCATTCCTTCCACCCTAACTGATACCATCAGTCTATAGAGTGAAGGAATGGTGGGGCAGGAAAAGGCATCTGGAGCCACCAGAAGTTTAGTCCAAATCCTGTTGTTTCTTAGATGTGGAAAGTGAGGCTCAGAGAAGAAGAGTGACCTTCAATGGGAAGCCTTTCTTGATGTGCTCCAGGTAGATAGGACAACAACACTGCTTTCCTCCCACAAATCCAACAGAACCTAAAAACAATGACCATTTGTTGAATGCTTTCTAGGCACTAAGAACCAGACTAAGTGGCTTTCATGCGTTATCTCATCGTTAGCTGTGATTGTGGGTATGTGCATTCAAGTTCTGTCTCCTCCACTAGATGGTACACTCCCAGAGAGTAGAATCTGTGACTTCTTCATCTTGATGCCCTTAGTGCCAAAGACAGTGCCTGGCACGTAGTAGGTGCTCAAGAAGTAGTGATGAAATAATATATAAATGAATTAATACTTTGCCTTGCAATGAAGTAAATAATGTCAGAAGTAAATAATGACTAGGATCCAGGTTTCCTCCCGTGCAGTTCCTCTGAGTAATATTGTAAAAACCATACCTAGCAGGATGACAGTGGTCCCCAAACTGACACTTCCTAGAAAATGTACTATTTGTGGGTAATATTCTATCTGCTCATCCACAAACATACAATGGATAGAATGAAACAAAATCATATATCATCAGCTCTAGAAATAAATTATAAAATACCATTTATCAGTAATGAAACTACATGAAATTTCCCCAAAGATGCCATGGTGTTTCCTATCTGTGTGCCTTTGCGTACACAGCCCCTAGTGTTCAGGGAGGTCACCATGGGCTTACGGATTCGTTTGCCTGGCCACTAATTTGGGACTCAACTGTATCATCTGTCAGACGGGGGTTCCTAAGGGTTCACTGCCTCCCCCAAAAGTCAGACTGGTTTGTGACCCACCTTGGTCATCTAGCTTTTTGTTCAAGCTCAGCTCTGAGTGGCTTTTGACAGTTTCAAATGGATAAACTTCAAAAAACAAATCCACTTTAGAGCATGAAGATCTAGTTACTGCCACAGAGGCTATTTAAAAGCATGATCATGATCTGAAAAGAATTCTGGAAGAGGGACACCAAAAATGTCCTCAATAATGGCAACCTAGTGAAAATAAGTTTATAGTTTCTCAAAGGGACTACTTTCAGTTGGCCAAGAACTTGTATAAGTTCTAATGCATTGATTAAAAAATGGTTTGATTTTCTGGCTATTTCTGGCTTGCGGCAATCTTTGGGAAGTTTCAGTGGTCCCCTAAGTTATATGTAGGACTGGTGGCTAAGACCTCCCCAAATACAGTGCAGTTATTTATAGCAGTTTCTCCTTCTTGAAATATAAATGTTGAAGGTCTAATACTTGGAATGAAACAGTCCATTTGCTGTTTTGCTGTTGTTGAGCACAAATCCAAACCCTTTGGTATAGATTCAGAGATTTACATAATCATGAATTCCCCAAAGGGTGAGTGTTGCACAGGCTCATATTAAAGTTCCTCTTTGTTAGTCAGTATTCTTTTATCGTGTACCAGACTGGATTAGATGCATCTATGGAGAATTGTGAGAATCTGGAATGATGCCCTTCCATTAATACCACCTTCTTTTACATTCTTCTGGTGCTCCATGAATGAAAGCCACAGACAAATATTTCTTGTAATGCTGCTTTTCCCTTCAGCCACAGAGGAAACAGACAACACAAACACCAACAAGAAATAAAGGTCCCGTGAAGGTTAACTGTAAGAAGAATTTCCCTCATTCTTCGCTGACACTTGACAGATCAATTGTAAAGATCTGTCCATTGGAGATTATGAAAGACAAATAAATATTGTAAAAACTGTTCCCTGTGAGTGCTCCAGCTTTAAAGAATACAACATTGATTTATTTGGTTTCCAGTCCAATAAGCTGTGTGTTAATCATCTTTCACAGCAGATACTTCAAAGGAGAAAAAAGACATTTTAAGAAGAGAGTCTTTAAGACGATTTGAGATATCTCAAAATCTCATTATATATATAAAATCCTGAGTTGCATTGCATATGTATTAATTTGGATTTTCTTATTTGTATAATGAGTCAATAAGCTGATAGGTCCTGGGGGGCCACTAGAATCTACGTCTGTTAATTACCTAACGTAATTAACGCAGGAAACATCTGTGCCTTTTCTCCTGCCCCACACCAGTAGGAAGATACATTTACATAGTAGGTAAGGGATATTGTTACTTTAAAAGTGTATATAATGTTTAGACATTTCTTCTTGCCAACTATTAAGTTAATTAAAAAGTAATATTCAAGGGGTTTAGGTTTTTCCATTTTTCTTTAATGTTTATTTATTTTTGAGAGAGAGAGATAGTGCATGAGTGGGGAAGGGGCAGAGAGAGACAGAGACACAGAATCTGAAGCAGGCTCCAGGCTCTGAGCTGTCAGCACAGGGCCCGATGGGGGGCTCGAACCCACAAGCTGTGAGATCATGACCTGATCTGAAGTCGGATACTTAACTGACTGAGCCACCCAGGTGCCCCAGGTTTTTCCATTTTTTAATGTTCAATTCAAGGACCTAACTGATACATGCTAACTATGTGCCATATACAGTTCTAGGTGCAGAGCATACAATTTGTAAATTGTTTATGTCCCTGCTTTTGTGTAGATCACAGCGGAGTGGGGGGAGACTAAGGGTATAATAATGGACCAAGTGCTATAATTGAGGTGTAAAAAGTTCTGTGTAGATATGGTGAGAGATAAACGAGTCTGCTTTAGTCTGCTAATTGTATCCTCCTCCTCTCCCACGTTGTCACCTTCTCCCTCTGGGTGGGCATCTCCCGTCTTCTACTAGAAAAATGAAACCAAGCAGCACTACCAGAAAGAAGCCTTCCCTCAAGCCTACACGTAGTTATGGTCCTTTCTCTGTCCCTGCCCAATCAGGCTTGCAAATGCATTGTCTACACTATCTCTTCATCCCCGGGTTTGCTGGGTTCTGTAATGCTCAGACCCCCCTTTTTAAGGGAGGGCATGCTTCCCCAGTTGCTGGAAGAGCTGCCAGCACATGGTCTTCAGCTGTCTTTCCTTCAGGGCTGCTTGGCTAGACACAGCTGACCCATCCGAGTTCACATCCCTTTTGGTCTGTCCATATTCACTGAATGATTGAAGCAGGGTATACGGCCCTGGCCATCACGTTCCAACACGGGACTACTTTGAAGGGCTGTGCCAGCTCCAGAGATTCTCATGGTGCTTACTGAGACTGTTGTACGGCCAATATCATATCTTGATTTCTCCCTCTGTCCACTCCTACTTCCTTCTCCACAGGGCTGGATCACAAGGGTGGTCCTTAATAAACATGTGTACCAAACTCCCTCTATTGTCTGACTCCCAGGGAACTGACCCATGATACCTGTAGCCCTTATGCCCTGTGTCTCTCACAAAGAACCTATGAGCCTGCTAGTGAGGCGAGTTGGAACAATTTTTTAATTTTTCCTGTTGGATTATTTATTGCTCAAGAGAAGGGGACATTTGAAAAAAAAACTTTTAGTTGGGGCGCCTGGGTGGCTCAGTTGGTTTGAGTGTCCCACTCTTGATTTCTGCTTGGGTCATGATCCCAGAGTCGTGGGATCAAGCCCTGTGTTGGGCTCTGCTCTGAGTGTGGGGTCTGCTTAAAGATCAATATTCTCTCTCTCTTCCTCTGCCACTCTCCCCTGCTTGTATGCGCTCTCTCTCTCAAATAAATAAATAAACAAATAACAATAATAATAATAAAACTTTTACTACATATGGTACCTGGAGCAGCACATTATAAATATTAGTCGAATGAATGAATGCGTATTAGAAATCCTCTCATTATTTGTATGTTTGGATAGTTCCAGAAGACAAATATTCTTGCCTCAGAGGGATGCAAAAGAAAATAGAAGATTGGCTACAATGTTTTTTAGAAACTTTGTACACATTAGACTATAAGACATTGGATAAAATAACTAAAATACAAAATTACCTAAAGTTCATGAAGGACTTAAGTGGTAGAGAGTGAACCACCATCCCAAGATGCAGGAATCTAGAGGAATGTAATAATATCTAGAAAGACAGAAATGGCTATGGTCTCAGTGCACTTTGTAGGAGTTAAAACTTGGTGTGTAGAGAGGAAACGGGGAAGCTATTTCTGGTGAGTATACAGCAATAGTACTTGAAGGTGGGGGAACAGCAGGGATTGGGCAGTGTGAGGAACAGTCAGAAGAAGATAATAGGATCAATTTGATCAGAATTCCTTATGTGGGAATCTGACAGTAACGAGGTACCATATGGGTAGTTAAAAAAAATCTTGTAACTGTACTGGTAATCCATTGCTGTGTAATAAGTGGCTCCCAAATCTTGTGGTTTAAAACCACGACCGTTGATTAGCTCAGTTTCTGTGCATCAGGCACTCAGCCATGGCTCAGCCGGGGCCTTCGCTTTAGGGTCCCTCGTAGGCTACAAGCAAGTTATCTGCTGGGCCTGCCCTCATCTGGAGCTTCAAATGGGGCAGATCCACTTCTAAGCTCACTCATGTGGTTACTGACAAGATTTAGCTCCTCATAGGCTATTGGGCAGAAGGTCTCTATTTCTTGTTGGCTGTTGGCCAAAGGCTGCTCTGTGTTCTTTGCCGCATGACCTCTCCATTAGAGCGAACACAGCAAGGCGAAGAATACCAGCAAGATGAAAAGATGGAAGTCATGGTGTCTTGTAACCTAATCATGGAAGGGACATTCCATCATTTTCGCTGTATTCTTTTTGTTAGAAATAAGTCACTGGATCCAGCCCATAACCGGGCGGGGATTACATTAAGGATGTAAATTCTAGGAGTTGGGGATGATTTTGAGCCATGTCAAATACTGCCTGGCACATACTCAACTTCTATGCCAGTGATTTTCATGAATAGAAAGTAAATTTTCTTTTACCTGTGCCCTTCATTTATTGTGCCTTCCCATGAAATTGCCCAGCTTTCTCTTTTCTGTGTATCTTTGCATGTGCTGATTCCCGCTCTTGGATACTATCCTCTTTTCTTTCCCTGGACAATTTCTACACCTTCCTTATGTTTCAGTTGTTCATCACTTCCTCCACGAATCCCTCCCTAAATCCATAGGTACCAGTGGTCTTTCTTCTTCATGCTCCCATTTCTCTTTGTAAATATAGTCACACAGCAACTTGCTACATTTCATTGACCTTATGTGTCTACATATGGGTTTTTCCTGCTAGATTATTGCTTCCTGGAGGGCAAAGATTATGTTTTAATTATCTTTTTATCCACAGGGTTTTGCATAGTTATTAGCTCAAAGTAAACTCTGTAAATGGTTTCTATTTTTTTGTGACTAGGTCATAGAAAATGGTCAATAATTACACTATACTTATTTATCTTATTAGTATTTTTTTTTAAATTTATGAAGCATCTGCACCAGCTCTGTGCTACTAACTCTCAGAAAACCCAAGGTAGGCCTTATTTCTCCTATCCTCAAGGTTTGGAAATTGAGGTTAAAAGAGATTATTTAGCTTTCCTGAGCTCCTTTCCTTTTAGCCCTCTTCTAGTTAATGGAGGTCATTAGACACAGTTCTGATCAATGGCATGTAACTGGAAGTCTGCTGGTGGGGATTCCAGGAAAACTTTTGCTTTCCTGATTAAAAATGGACCAGCTCAACTGGAACATTCTATTTTTTTTTTAACTACCATTGTTTTTTCCCTGCTGTTTTTCTTAGGACCTGGCGGTAATTCCTAGAAGTTCAGCAGGCATCTTGTACCCATGAGTCTATAAGCATGAGGATGCAAACCAAGGGGGCCAATCAGACAGAAAGAATCTAGTGTCTTAATGCGATATGTGCGAATAGCTGAAGCAGTCTTGTGTTGCCATTTGTGGCAATGTTATGGGAAGAAAATTAATCTCTGTTTGTAGAAGCCAATGTTAAAACAGGTTTTTCTGTTTTGTTTTGTTTTGTTTTTAAACAATTCCCACCTAATACTGCTGCCAAAGTGTAGAGCTGAGATTCAAACCTAGTCTCCTTGACTCTAAATCCCACATTGTTTCCACCTTGCTGTATCATACAGTTCCTCATTCAAGTTTATTCAACAAGGACAGAAACACAAAGACCAGCAGGCACAGAAAAGAGGCAGTAAATACTCTTCCAGTTACATGGTCAGGTGAGCCTGGTCTGCTCAGGTTTTTCCATGGATAGATGAAGTTCATGGTGGTAGAATGATCAGACAAGCCTTCATGGGTGGGGTGAGCTACAAGTTACCTCTCAACTAATGGGTAGAATTTGGTTGCTCAGGGAGGGGAGGGCACAGGATAGTGCCATCTAGATGGGGGAAGAAAAGAGACTGTCATATCACTGGTAAAGGGAAATCACACAAACTCTTTCATCCTTTTCTCCCTTTATCTTTGCAATGTGTTCACTTGCAAAGTGAACTTGAAATCCTTCTCTTACTTTTTGGCAAAGAGTTTGAGAAACCATTACGCCATTATCAGTAAAGGTCATCAAGTAGGCGAAGGTGGAAGAGGGAAGTTAGATGTCATTTGACAACCAAAAGCACGGCTGATGTCAGACAGGCAATGGAGTCAACTTGAGATGAGCAGGTCACCAGGAATTTACTCGCTGCACTCTCACCGATGTCTCCGATACGCTCGATAAACCTCCTTCATCTTTCTACCAGAATTCCATACTGCTGTCAGGAGGATCCATGGCAGAGCTAATCCTCAGACAATGGTTTTGAGAAGCACTGAGAGAAAGTGCCAGCATGTTAGGACACTTGGGAGGCTTTTGAAATTATTACCTTAAATTTTTCTGGTGTCGGAATCGGAGTGGAAGGAACTTGGTATTTAACAGAGTTTTGGCTTTATGACTTTTCCTTCACATATGTACATTTCTTCTGAGTGTGCACTTGCAAGTAGGGAGAGGGAATATTTTGTACCTCTTTCTCGGTCGCCTGAATAAGTTTTTTCCTGTACAGAGAAGAACCAGGTATCACTCTCTTCAGATGACCTTGTTCTGACGATCTACCAAAATGAAGTGCATTTGAGATCTTCCCTCAAAAAATTTCAAACTTTCACTGGGTGTCGTATGGAAACCAATTTGACAATAAATTTCATATATTGAAAAAAAATAAAAAAATAAAAAGAAATTTCAAACTTTATGTATACCTTGTATGCATAAATGTTTAGAGAATACTTGAAAAAAATGTATAGTCATCCATATTTTGCATAGCAGAACAGCTCAGCTACAAGCAGTCTCCTGTTTAGCTCCTTAGGGCTAATTTTCCTGTGGTAAATTTTGTCTTATTATAAGTATTATTTGGGTTCTCCCTAAATGACTTTTATTTGATAATCCCATCTGTTAAAAAAAATAGCAGAATAAGAGTTTTATTTTTAGACTAGCCTGCTTTGACCCGTGAAATTAAAGCAAGCTTAGAAAACAGCAAGGCTAGAGCTGAATTAGAGAGCAGGGCACATCTGGAGTAAAATGGAGGGAAGAACCAAGTACATAAACTTGTTTGTTGGCTGACAAAATCTTCGACACGAGAGAACATGATGTCCGTACTCTGTATTTGTCTCCAAGATCAGCCTTCATGAACTCAGGTTTGTCTCCTGTGTAGATTAAGAGGTATTTGGGTTCTTTCTCTTCTGATGGAAAGAATTGTTCATTATGGAGCTTTTGTCCCTTTTGGTCTGAGGCTCAGAACAACAGTTGGCAATGACTGTGCTTGAGAATCAGTGGCAGAGGCAGCCATGGTGTTTGTTAGAGCTGCTAGACTCTAGTGCACGAGGACTTCCCAAGGATATTGTAGAAGCTCCAGCAAGCCTAGGGGTCGCCAGTGGGAAAACATGGAGGGCATCTCTTACTAGTAGAAAGACTACTCCTGACTGTGCCAAGGACCCCAGCAGGCAAACTAGTACAAATGTGAGAGTCATGCTGCTTACATTAACAGCATCCCCTTAATGGGTGGGGCAACAGATGCTGGAACACCAGATATTAATTTGGTCTCATCTGTACACGTAAGCAGTGGCAGTTATGAAAAGATGCGAACTACCGAAGCAAAACATTGCTCAAAATACAATAATGTGAATCAGAAACTACCTATATGCAGTGCCTTGGATAGTCTCCTCTCTATCCTCTCCAGCACTCCCTGGGCTGAATGTGGAGTGCCTTCCTACTCACTGTCGTTCTTAGCCACATGCCTTCCAAGTTCATGTTACTCACCTATTCCTGACATTTGTTACTATTAATCAAAAGAACTCCACCGTCACCCACCCCAAAGCAGCTCGCTCCTCTCGCTTGGGCTGTGAGTAACTTGGGAGATAAGGTGGGGAATGTGCCAGGGAAACCACCAGTTCTCACACATTCCGTGATAGGCCCTTGAGTCAGCATAGCACCTCAGAAGGAGAAGTAGATAAATCAGAATCAATTAGAACAAATACTGATCTTACATCAATTGGCATACTTAGTGTCGTAAGACCTAGAGGACCCTTAGTTCTTGGCACTTGGCTCAGTCTCCCTGGAAAATGCAGAAATCCATCCCCTGCCCCCACAAAAGTGCAAATGTTTGCAGAGAAGTAGCTGAGTAAGGAATCCTTTTATTGTCTCTCCTCCCCCGGCCCCACATATAGCCATCAGCCTTGAAAGGAGACTGTCCATCGGATGGTTGTCCAGAGACCTGCTCAGAGTTCAGGCAGTATTGGCACAAGGCCTTCCACCTGCCAAGGCTTCGATATAAGTTATTCAGTCATGTCTCCTAAGTACACTAATATACCAATTTACTCATGGTCTTTGTTCGTGACAGAGTCAAGTTTTGAGCAACAAATCTTCCTTTTATCCAGCTTTTATTCATATCCTCTTCCCTACAGGTCTTGTAGCCTGAGTCCTTTCCATTTTAGATCTGTTTATGGTTCTTCCATGCTTCCTATGGCCTGCAGCTCTTGAACCTGAGCTGCCTCAGTACAGATGGGGTCTCCTGCTGGGCACGTTTAGTCCCCTCACTTAAGCTTCCCATCCAGTAGAAAAAGTTTGAGAGGGAAGGGAGGGCAGTGCCTAGCCCTACTTTTTCTTGTCTTCTGTAAGATTCCCGCCCCCCCCCCTTTTTAACACTTCTGCCACATTCAAGTTACTTTTCTGTTTCTCTTTCGTGGCATGGCAAAAATTACAACAACTAGGGGCGCCTGGGTGGCGCAGTCGGTTAAGCGTCCGACTTCAGCCAGGTCACGATCTCGCGGTCTGTGAGTTCGAGCCCCGCGTCGGGCTCTGGGCTGATGGCTCAGAGCCTGGAGACTGTTTCCGACTCTGTGTCTCCCTCTCTCTCTGCCCCTCCCCCGTTCATGCTCTGTCTCTCTCTGTCCCAAAAATAAATAAACGTTGAAAAAAAAAATTTAAAAAAAAATTACAACAACAACAACAACAACCACCACCACAAATCAGGGAATGGCTAACTTTTCTGACATGACAAATGGCAGGTTCAAATCTCAGTTGTGACAAATGCCATCTGTGTGGCTTCGGACATTCTGTTGGTTCTGTTACCCAGTTCCAATGTGTGTGTATACTCCCAAGTACTTCCCTGACACCATTTGGGTGACTGATGATTTAGCTCAGTTTGGGCACCGGCTGCCTGGAGAGCGTATCCGATTTCACAGTTTAAGAGTTTATTCCTACAAGGCCACTCGTCCCCTTGAGAAACCAGTCATAAGTTCAGGTTGTCACCCGTTCTTCTGAGTGACCTGATACAGATTGGAGGTCTTCATGACCCCATCCTTGGGTTTGATTAATTTGTTAGAGCAGGTCATAGATCTCAGAGAAACATTTTACTTACTAGATTACCAGTTTATTTATGAAAGGACATAACTGAGGAGCAACCAGATAGAAGAGATCCATAGGGCGAGGTGGGTGGGAAAGGGCATGGAGCCCTCTCCAGATGTACCATTCTTCCTGTATCTCGGCGTGTTCTCCAAGCTGGAAACTCTCAGAACCCCATCCTTTTGGGTTTTCATAGGGACTTCATCACATAACCATATTTGATTAAATCATTGGCCATTGGTAATTGATTCAACCTCCAGGCCTGCTCCCCTGCCAGCAATCCAAGGGTAGGACTGAAAATTCCAAACCTCTAAGAAACCACTGGTAACCAGCCCCCATTTTTAGGTGCTTTCCAGGTAATCTCATAAACATAATAAAAGACACCTTGATGAATCTCATCACTTAGGAAATCCCAAGGGTTTTAGGAGCTCAGAAAAGGGAAGGAAGACCAAATACTATATATTTCTTATTATAAATCACAATATCATAGACATATATGTCTCTTCACATACAAAATTGGGATAATGAATTACTTGTCGCTGGTGTGTGAGGATTATGTGATAGCATATGTTAGAGTCTTCTGTTAAGAGTAAAGCTCCTTACAAATGTAAGAATTTAAGGGGCGCCTGGGTGGCTTGGTCGGTTAAGCGTCCGACTTCGGCTCAGGTCATGATCTCACAGTCCGTGAGTTCGAGCCCCGCGTCGGGCTCTGTGCTGACAGCTCAGAACCTGGAGCCTGTTTCAGATTCTGTGTCTCCCTCTCTCTCTGCTCCTCCCCTGTTCATGCTCTCTCTCTGTCTCAAAAATAAATAAACGTTAAAAAAAAAATTAAAAAAAAAACAAATGTAAGAATTTAATATTGTTATAATTGTTATTCATCATTGTATCCTTCACATTAACTCTCACTGGGCCTTAGATCTCAGTAAGTGTTCAGTGCATGTGGCTGAAATGAATAATAAACACTCATTAATTAAGCCCAGGTTTAAGTGTTGTAAATGTTGATTGCCAGCGGCTGTCAGGGAATGTTAAACTAATCCAAGGTCTTGCAGACAAATGAGAATTTAGCAGTTCATGAGACTTATGGGCTCTTGTAACACCCTCTGGGGATGTCCCAGGCCACCAAGGCCATAGCAACAGAAGCATGGATGACAAGTTACAGAAGCTGGAGACAAATCTTGCTCCATACTGTGTGAGCTGGATATTCAGTCTGATGGCATGCTTCTACTAATCCAAATCCAGATTTTTTTTTTTTTTTAACAGATTTGTTCTTTGGAGTCAACGTGGCCCTTGGAGCCACTGGTTTGGTATGGTAAAAAGAACACAACTTTTGGAATTCAAATCCCAGCTCTGGCGTGTGTTAGCTGTGGGACATTAGGCACACTTCTTTCCCTGTGTAAGCGTCAGTTTTCTGATGTGGAAAATAGAGATAAAGAGAGTCTGCTTCAGAGGCTGATGGAAGAATGGGGAGATAATATATACAAGGAACCTACCCCAGTTCCTGGCAGGCTGCTGGCACTTCATAAATAATATGTTTATTTTTACATAGATTGGAACCAGATGTCTGCACATGTTGCTTTGTTTATCTTACTCTCTTTTTTGTGTGTGTTCTAGTTTTAATTCAGTATTTTAGATGACTTTGTTTTATCTCCTTTGGCTAGCATGTGATTCTCTATATTGAGCTGTCTTTCCGTATTTTGGTAAGGCAGCTTGCCCTGTGACCTCAATTCTCTGATGGGTGTGAGTAAAGTTATTGATTTTCCATTTGTTTAGCCTTTTTCTTATAAGCATGGAAGTGATGACTTCCATTTTTTCTTCTAAAAAATCTCTTTATTGAGACATGATAATCAACATACAAAAAGCTGTACATGTTTAATGCATTCAACTTGATGAGTTTGGAGATCAGTATATACCATGAAATCATCACCACAGCTAAAGCCATAAACATATTCATCACCTCCAAAAGCACCTCCCATCTTTATTTAGTAGTAGTATTATTAGAGCAATTAACATAAGATCTGCCTTCTTAGCAATTTTAGAGGATATGATACAGGGTTGTTAAGTATAGTGATTTCTAGGATACATTCAACCTTCGTAACTAAAAATTTGTACCCTTTGACCAACATCTCCCCCCCGCCATCCCTTGATAACCACCATTTTACTCTCTGCTTCTAGGAGTTTGACTATTTTCGATGCCTCATGCAAGTGGGATCATGTAAAGTTTGTTCTTTTGTACCTGTTTTTTTTTCTCCTTCACACCTTGTCCTCAAGGTTTATCTGTGTTGTCACAAATGGCAAGATTGCCTTCTTTTGTTAAGGCTGAAGAATATTACACTATGTGTATGTATCACATTTTCCTTGGCCATTCATCTCTTGATGGACATTTAGGTTCTTTCCATGTCTTGACTATTATGAATAATACAGATAATTTCTGAGATCCTGATTTCAATCCCTGTGGGAATATACCCAGAAGTGAGGTGCTGTTTCATGTGGTAGTTCTGTTTTTCATTTTTTTGAGGAAACTCCAAACGGTTTTCCCTAGTGGCTGCACCAATTTACATTTCCACCAATACTTATATAAATGTTCCCTTTTTCCCACATTCTGGCCAAGATTTATTTATTTATTTATTTATTTATTTATTTATTTATTTATTTTTGATAAAAGCCATCTTAATAGGTATGAGGTGACACCTCATTGTGGTTTTGGCACATTGTGGTTTTAATCTTATTGTCTCCCCAAACTCTCTTTGTAGATACTTTCATCTCCAGTGCGTAAATGAAATGGTGCAAGAATGCTAAGAATGTGTTTAACTGGCAAATAGCCAATTAGCAGAGGAGCTGGGCTTCAGACTCTGGTTTTCCTGACTCTAGGACCTGTGTTCTTTTCCCCCATAAAGACCAGACTCCATGATAACTATTTATTAAACCCGAAATCATCACACTTATTTTACTAGCAACTTAACATGTGTTACCCAACTAAATACTCATAACACTCCTAAGAGTTAGGTACTATTACTACAACTGATTTACTGGGAAGGAATCTGAGGCACAGAATACTTACTAACTAGACCAAAGCTCCACGGCTAGAAACTGACAGACTGGTGTTCATATTCATGTGATTTGGTTTCAGGGCCCATGTTCTTAACTGCTACATCATCATACATGGTTTGACATGTAAGAGTGAGCCTATCGGGACTCTGAGCTAGGACATGAAATGTTCAACAGTATCACAGATAAGCACAAAGGACAGATCTGGATAAAGGGTGGGGACGGGGATCAATTGATTTTGTCAGCAAACCTCATGAAAAGCTATACATCTGGTTGTTGAAAGATAGGTCACAAAAGATTATGCATCCCAAGAGATGTGACCTTTCTGAAGAATTTTAATCAGGGAAGAACATGAATTACTTTTGCATTTTTGAAAGTTATTTCTGGCATAGAAAGTAGAGGTAAAAGTAGGTCTTTGCAACGGTTCATGGTCAAACTTCCTGGGAGATAGACATCCGAGCAGCTCAGCATCCTGCCCCTCCCGCTTCTCCCTCTTTTCCAAGGCCTACACTCGACTGAGTGTATACTAGTGAAAAGAGGTCACTGTCATTCCATCAGTTGGCCAAGGAAAGAAAGTCATTCCAGTCTTAAAACTCAGTCACTGTTTTGACAGCTGTTATATAGAAGCTGACATCTCTATTGAGTTATCTGCTTTGATACCTCACTCACTAGTTTTTGAGACATTTTAATTATCTCAAGGATGCCGTTAGAATGCATGAACAGAATCATAAGCTCTTCCAAATCCAGAAGGCTCATGTCGTGTATGTTATTCTTGACAATGTGAGTTTCCTATGTACTCGTTTATGCATATTGTTTAATGTCTCGGTGTTTTTAGTTCTCCTTGTGGCCCTCTTTCCTCCTGCTTAACCTGTGTAATTTGGTAGTGTGCAAATCAATCGTCTTGGCTACCGGCACTTTCTTCCCGATTATTAACCAATGCACTGAATAGCCATGTCTCCCTTTGCAAGGTTAGTGAGAATACATTTATTTCTAATTCTTGACGCTGCTTAAATTCAAGACAGGACTTTCTCTCTATCACAATTTCCAACAACAGAATTTCCTCAGAAGCTCTTGGTGAAGGACTTACCAGAAGTCATCTAGATTAGGAAATTATAAACCATCTCAGAAGGACAGGATTTTAGTAGATATGGTGTCTGAGGCATGGAAGCACTATGAGTTCAGAATGGAGTTGTTTGAGAACATTCATAAGGAACAGAACTGAGAGATGACAATAAATAATAGTATGAATAAATATGTTTAGACTTGCCATGCCATGAATGTGTGCAGAGACACTTTGATGGGTAGTTTGACTGCATTAGATCATTAATTCTCTATGAAGACATTATTCTTAACTTCAGATTTTAAAGGAGAAAACTGAGGCCCAGAGAGATTGTATAATGTGCCCAAAGTTAATAACATAAAAAGCTGGAATTTGAACCCAGATCTTTAGTAGCAAAGTCTGTTTGATGTTGTGAGAATAAGCCAAACATTGCCTGAAGGATGGAAACAGAATAATTTTTTTGAATAAATAGGTTCATTATTGAAGGCCTACCTGATGGAAGTCTCAGGCATTTGCCCTTAGGAGATACGTTATGCCTTACAATGGAAAGAATACAATTTACAGACTTTGATGTTGATATTTTACTTGACCAAAAAATGACACTGAAGAAACCCTCAAGACATACTTATTGTTTTCATATGCTGAGAATGCTGAAAATATCTAAAGTAGACCAGTCTTAGGCTCCTTTTATTCTGCTCATTGTTTTAAGGAATCTGAAATAGGGTGGATTGGCTTGGGGTTCCTAATGTTTCCTTCAGTGCAGTAATGCACCCTTCTCTATGATTCTAGAAATCCCTTGATTCCACCTGGTTTTGAAAATGGCCATCAAATACTACAAGGGTTGTGATGGTTCAAAGTAAGGCTTTCCATTTGCATTTTTATTATGTTCTCAGACCTCGTTTTTAAAAAATTTTTTTTAATCTTTATTTATTTTTGAGAGAGAGAGAGAGAGACAAAGTGCGAGCGGGGGAGGAACAGAGAGAGGGGGAGACACAGAATCCGAAGCAAGCTCCAGGCTCCGAGCTGTCAGCACAGAGCCTGACGCGGGGCTCGAACCCACAAACCGTGAGATCGTGACCTGAGCCGAAGTCAGACACTTAACTGCCTGAGCCACCCAGGTGCCCCTGAGACCTCATTTTATTAGTTTGGGGAGAGTCACTTCTCTTGGCTCACCATTAGGTGACACATCTATGCAACTAATTTTTAATTAGTATGTGCTGTGTGCTAGGCACAGTACTAGACCGTCCATGTACGTTATTTCATTTACTCATAAAAAATCCCAGAAAGTTAGATTTTTTTCAGGTGAAGAAACTGTTAGCTAAAGAGGTTAAGTAACTTGTCATTGGTCATAGAGTTCTTAAGGGATGGAAAAAAGATTTGATCCCAGGTTTAGCTGACACTGTTATATTACACTTTTTAGTATTTTGCTTATTTCATAGAAGGGTTTCTAGAAGGGTTATTATTTCACTCCTTTCCTTAATCTTCTTTCTCTCCTTCCATCTTACTCTATCTCTTCCTCCCTCCCTCCCATCTTTCCTTCTTTCTACTCTGTCTCTTTTTTCTTTTTCTCCTCACCTTACCTTCCTCCCTTTTTTTCCCTCCCCTCTGGCTTTTCCTTTTTTTTTTTTTTTTTTTTTTTTTTTGGTTACATGAAAAGACACAAGAAAGACTGAGTCCTTTGGACAGAAACTTCTTGGATCTTTTCACTTCTTTATTATATTCTCAGGCACCCTTTCAAATGAATATGTATTAAAATAGCAACTTGCACAAATGTCAGCTGATGTCATCTTTCTGTTTGCCATAACTTTTCCAAGGAAGATTAAATCTTATGAGTTTTTGTTTCATTGTTTTGGCCTGGTTTTATAGATGCCACTTCAAAGGATTTTGCTCAGTCCTCAGAATGGCCTCGTCTGAGGCACAGGCCTGGGAAAGTTGACCTTGGAGGCATTCTGCCTATTATTGAATCAGTGACTGCAGAGCTGAAAGGGCTCTTAGAAATCACTTTCAGAAAGGGAGTCAGAAGCTCAGAAGATGGAGTCAGTTTCTTCACTTCTAATTTTTAAGTTTTTCTTTTTTTTAATGTTTATTTTCTGAGAGACAGAGACAGAACATGAGCAGGGGAAGGGCAGAGAGAGAGGGAGACACAGAATGCAAAGCAGGCCCCAGGCTCTGAGCTGACAGAGCCCGATGCAGGGCTCAAACCCGTGAATCATGGGATCATGACCTGAGCTGAAGTCAGATGCTTAAATGACTGAGCCACCCAGGCGCCCCAGTTTCTTCATTTCTAAAATGGGGATATTAATAACATCTACTTATAAATGGTTATAAGTATTAAGTAAATTCATATTTATGAAGTGTATAGAGTTGTGATCAGCCACATGATAAGCACCATAAAGTGTTTGAAATAAACATAATAATTTATCCAAGGTCATAGAGTGAGAAAGGCACCATAGGTTTTTGAATAACTATACCTGGGTTCCATTTCCCTTGTATGACTTTGGGGAAGTCGTCCAACCTCTTGGAAGGTTTGCTTAATCTTGAAAACATGTCCGATGTCTTGACTTCATAACTTTCTTGTGAGAGTTGAATGAGCTAACAAGGGCAGAGTGCATGGCCCCTAATAGGAGCCCAGCAGGTGAGAGCTAGCTTTAGACCCAATGTCAGAAGCAGCGACCATGATCTTCTGACCAACTCAATGCTCTTCATAAATACTGAGATATTTCTATGATTGCAAAGAACAGATATTTCACGTCTACAATATAACTGTTTAATATAGGACTTCGGGGTGGAATGTTTAACATACCTTAAGCCAATTTAAGAAAGTCTATCTGACTTGAAAAAGAAACACATTCCAGACACTTTTTCTTCCTGTTGGCATCATCGTTGATTAACACATTGTCTTTGGCTGCGCTTCATTTGTATTCCCTATAAGTCATAAGTGTAGGGAGGATGAAGTCTCTGTTTTTATTTGGAAGAAGATATTCTAAGCATCATTTTTCCTTATCTCTTCCTGTTTTGATTCTTTTGCTTTACCTGACTAGGCCAGGAGTCACTGAGATCTCAAATCTGATTTTAACTTAGTCATAACCAGTTGATTGACCTTGGGTGGGCACTTGTAAGTTTCTTTGAGATTTAATAGCCTCTATTTCCTTGATTTACCTCAAAAAATTCTTTATTTAGTTATTTAGTTATTAACTTTGAATTTTAGAGCCGTTTTAGATTTATAGAAAAATTATGAAGATAGTATAGAGTTTCTACATACCCTTCACCCATTTTCCCCGATTATGAACATCTTATATTATTATGGTACATTTGTTACAATGAATAAATGAATACATATACATTGTCATTAGCTAAAGTTACTAGATTATATAAGTTAAGTTGATTGCACTGATTGGTTTTCAAATATTGAACCAGTACTGCATATCTGGAATAGATCCCACTTGGGATATACTTCTTCTCATACAATTTTGTATTTCATCAGCCACCTGTGTTTTTCAGTTTTCTCTTTTACTGCTTGCCAATATGAACACTGATCTGATCAGGCAATCAGGCAACCCCATTGTCTGTTACACGTGACATTTTGTTCGTATCCTGTTCTTTCCTGTGGATTCTCTTTAGCTTGTTCTACGTCTTCCATCCAGCCTTTCCTGATGAATTCCTCAATCTCTACCTCTTCTGACTCCTTTAAAGGTTTGTATCTCTATGCATCACTTGAATTGGCACCATTTTGTCGATTTTCTATAAATAAATCTCCATGGATTTTTTTCTTATTTAATATCTCATCTTATGACAGAGAGGATTTAAGGCATTTTCCTCAAATACATTGAACTCAATCAGTGAAGAACCAATTAAAGCCTAAGTGGATGATGACAGTGGGACAAAAAAAAAAATTAGGGTGGAAAAAATAAGATGAAGCCAGAGGTGAGGTTTTTGCATAATGCAGTGATAAAATTCTCTACTTTTTTCTTATTTTTTTAATAATTTCTGTTACATTGGTATAAACTTTTTGTTTTCATAGTACCTTGCCACATCTTATTTTGTGGTATATTGGTGTTATAATTAAAAAAAAATTTTTTTTGACCAGGATAGAAAACCTAGATTCAAAGAGTGCTGGAGGTAGTGAATAATAGAACAAAGAAAGTTCTCAAAGTGTGAAAGTCCAAGGGCATTTCACATATACTCCATTTCACAATAGGGTTATATGAACATTGTGAGGGATGGGCCATGTTTTATAGTTGCTTTGTTTTCCACATTTTGCTCACTCGATATTAGGTACCTGTTATGGCCAAGTACACGCACGTTGATTTGAATGCCATCTCATTTTGCCTCCAAGTCTGTAAACAGTGTGGCAAGGTGGGTTAATGAGAATTTAATGTTGCAGAATCGGAAGACTCAAACTTGTGTTTTGTTTCCTGTTGCTTTGAAGAAGTAGCTGTTCAGCCTTGGGGATACAAGACTAACTCAGGCATGTTTAGACTCATCTGGTTCCCATAAAAGGCAAAAAATGTTACCGTTAATTCTTGAACCTAAAATATTTCGTACATCCTAGTTAACCATTCAATGTCCCTGTTAAGGAGAAAGTGTGGAGAAAGACCAGAGGACAGTGGTCCTCTCATTGAAAGTAAGGGCTGCTTTGCTTGGTGGGTTAAGAGGAGATCAGGGGAGCTTTCTGGAGGCTGGAGAGAACAGTGCATTTTCTGTTCCCTTGAATGCGTGAGAACTACCCTCAGTAAGCAGACAGCTCGTGTCAGATCTTAAAAGAACAGGAGTTCAGAACCCAGCCTGGGAGACATTGAATGTCTGTGTGAAGGGCTGGGGGCTCTCTGGCTGGTGCCAGTGGGGAGAATCTATGTTATGTGGCCAGTTGGGTAATGGTGAAGACTAAGTGGTCTGAAGAAAAGGCTCCTTCCTAACTTTTGACTAATGCTGAGAGCTTCTAGCATGTTGTAAAGTCATAAAAATCACTGATTAGTGAAGGTAAGTGAGAGTTCGAAAGGGCATTGCACCTTGGGTGCACCATGGCTGTAAGAAATATGTCTTTGTCTCCTGAGTAGGCAACATGGCGTCTCTTTTCCTACTTAGCTGTCCCTTGTAATAACCCAGAAAACTTGTTAAAGATCTGGAAGTGTGGGATCCATCTCAGATGTACTGAATCAGCATATTGATATTAAAAAGGGACAGGGATAACTATAGTTGTCTTTTTTCTGTCAGCCCTGCTCTCATCTGTGGACTGCTAGTGGAAAATTCCTAGCCAGGTGATAAAACACGGGCTTTGGGTTCAGACAAGTCGGGGTTCAGACTGAAGCTCAGCCACTAATTCTGGACAAGTAACTTAAATTCTGTGAGCTACAGAATCTTCTTTGTACAATGAGAATTAAAAATATCTACCTTTTAGGTATATGGAGGGATTAAATAGGGTACCATATCTAGAGTTTTCACCTTAGTGCTTAGCTTGTAGTAGACATTCAGTAAATATTTATACATCCCTCTACCCTTAATTTTTTTTTAAGTTTATTTATTTATTTTTGAGAGAGACAGAGGCAGCATGAGTAGGGGAGGTACAGAGAGAGAGAGCGAGAAAGACAATTCCAGGCAGGCTGTGCACTGTCAGCACAGAGCCTGATGCAGGGCTCGAATTCTTTACGCCACGAGATCATGAACTGAGCTGAAACCAAGAGTCAGATGCTTAACCGACTGAGCAACCCAGACACCCTTACCTTAATTTGTCTACTTAATTTCAGGACATCGTTCCATTTATTTATTTATTTATTTATTTATTTATTTATTTATTTATAATATGAAATTTATTGTCAAATTGGTTTCCATACAACACCCAGTGCTCATCCCAACAGGTCTCCTCCTCCATGCCCATCACCCACTTTCCCCCCACCCCCCACCTCCCCCATCAGTTTATTCTCAGTTTTTAAGAGTCTCTCATGGTTTGGCACCCTCCCTCTCTAACTACATCATTCCATTTAGGTGGCCAAGTGTTCTTGGAATTTCTGACTTAGTCCACCTCTTTGGTGTCTGATATAAAAGGTCTCTTTCATCCCAAACCTACCCATGGCTTTATTTGCAATTGTTCTAGGTACTGACTGGCAGGTCAGAACACTAAGAATGACACACCTGAGATGACTGTGTCCTGATCTTCGCTCCCCTCGAAGCCACCTTGGAGTTAGCACAACTGAAGATAATTGAAAGATTGCTTTTTCTGAGTTTGAATCTTTTCTGACAGCCTTATATGAGAAAGCCTCTTGTGTTGTCCAGGAATGCTATTGTAGACAGATTAAGCCATTAATTCATTTTAGTCAGGAAGGAAATGTCTATTTTGATTGTGTTAATAACTGGTCCAATGACGACAGATGGGTTCCTTCAGTTTTCAAGGATACGTGGGATGGTGGTTTTCAAAATGGAAAAAAATATGGAGTTCGAGTTGGAAAATCTGAGCTTGAGTCCCTCCTTCCTTTCCTCCCTCCCTCTTCCTGCCTCCTTCTCTTCCTGCCTCCTTCCTTTCTTCCTTCCTTCCTTCCTTCTTTCCTTTAACTGCATGGATTTGGATAATAAAAAATACTGCCCTTTGCATCCCTTTCTGTAACATGGAAGTGATAACCCCAGCCTAAACTGTCTCTCAAGAGCTTTTAGGAGGATTAAATGAGACATACAAGGTTTCACTTTATAAAGTATAAATTCTTATGAAAAAATAAATAGTGTTTATGTTTTATGTTCATGTCTTAGATGACTCTGGAATGAGAATATATAAGAAAAGGAAATAAATGTTTTCCCATGTATTAATATTCATTCATGTAATCATTTATTATTAAGCAAATATTGAGAAGCTATAATAGAATGTAGACTACTAAACCCTCACACTTCTATCATTTCATTTAATGTTTGCATCAGTCACGAAAGGTAGTTATTATTACCTTCATTGAAAAATTTGAGATCTAAAAAAGAAGAGTAATTAGACCAAGGTCACACAGCTAGTGGCAAGGTTGAGATGGTATTCTGGGTCTTCCTGACCATAAATAAGATCGTGCAGTACACAAGCATGAGAATAAGTGATTTTTAAAAGGTGTTAAAAACTTGAGGTGCTTTGGATGTCTCAGCAGGATCCCTTATTGAGTATTAAGGATTTTTTTTTCTGGCTCTCAACACTTCTGCAAATTTCAATCTGCTAAAATTAGATATTTCTTAACCCTTGTCCTAAACCCGTGAAGTCATGCAGACCTAGTTTAGACTTGTGCTTGACAAGATGGTATTTTAGATTCTTCTGTCAGTTACAGCCTACCCACCAGTCACCAAGTAGAACAAAATGTGGAGTGATTTGGTGAAGAGGGTGACAGAGACGACTATGATACTGGGGCATCTGCTAATGATTCCATCAGTTTCTATCACTCTCAGAATGGCAGGGGGAGAAGCAGCTAGGTATTTAAGGCAAATATTACAGGACACTTGTGGTTGTACACTGTGAATTCAGAATGACAACTTAGTCCCCAACCATTACCTGCTTAACTGCGGAACCCAGGCCACTCTTACTATTCTATTCTTTCTCTGATCTCCTTCATGTCTCGTGGTGGGATGAGAGGGGAGGAGGTTCTCACAGGAGTTTATGCCAATCTAGGTCATGACTCACAGTTGGAATCTGCCTTCAAATTCCTCTCTCACTACTTCCCTTGGACCATCCCTCCTATCACCCTGTTTCTCTTCTACTAAGTAAGCTCTTAGCTTCAGCACCTTCTGGGCTTTTGATTTTAAGAGTGTTGTAGCTTCTCTATGTGGGGTATACATGGTTCCTGCTTCCAAGGCTATGATTCCTTTTCATCAGCACTTAATTGATTGCTGGGTGAATCCATTCATCCAACACCCCATTGACTGTGATATCTAAGAGAGCCAGCCATGCTGGGGTTCTTGGAATGATCACAGGATAGAAGTAAGTAAAATAAAGCAGTGATTCAATCATTGAATTTTGTCCCACAGATTACACCTTCTGAAAAAGGTTCCATGGCATTGTTGCTTGGGATTTGTCACCCTTTTTATAAAACAGCCACAAGGGCTGGTTTAAGTTTGCTTCAAGAAACGTTCTCCATAATGCACCCGGAAGTTTGGTTTCTTACTTTTTTTCCTATTAAAATCTTTTCTAATGTTTGTTTATTTTTGAGAGAGAGAGATAAAGAGAGAGAGAGAGAGAGAGAGAGAGAGAGAGAGAGAGAGAGAGAGAAAGAACATGAGCGGGGGAGGGGCAGAGAGAGAGGGAGACACAGAATCCTTAGCAGGCTCCAGGCTCTGAGCTGTTAGCACAGAGCCCAACGCAGGGCTCGAGCCCATGAACAGTGAGATCATGACCTGAGCCAAAGTTGGATGCTTAACCAACTGAGCCAACCAGGTGCCCCATGATTTCTTACTTTAACTCTTAAGGTCCAATGTGGACTTTTGTTCCTATTGTGTCAAACCTACTTCTTCCTTTCTCTTAAAATTTTACATGCTGACTAAATAACACTAAACAGTTTAGACCTTGAAAATATACCAACTCGTGCTGTTTTATTTAGGAGGTTACATTTGGGGCCTTTGGGTGATATGAAGTGAGTATCCTTTGAACTTCCACTAATTGAGAAAGGAAATAAAATAGACCTTGGGGCTCGAATGTAAGCTTTGTGAAGGCAGGGATGATTTTCTGTTCACTCTTGAATTTTGAGTGTCTAGAATGGTGCCTGGTTATTACCAATTGCTCAATAAATATCTGTTGAGTAAATGGTGAATCATCAAAGGAGAGAGGGAGATCAAAGTAATTATTGTCTTAGAGGTCAAGGATGGAAATATGGGAAGATAGACATCAATCCTGGGGGTCATTAAGAAGGTAGGAGAGAAGCAGATAAATTGCTCTTGATCTCATGGAGACAGGCAAGGATGAGCTCAACCACTTGCAGCTGAACGCAGTGGCAGAGCAACTAACGATGGCAGCCCCAATGTGGTGAAGCCCCAGATTCTTAAGGAAAAATCTTTATTTACTCTCACCTTGCTAGGAAATGGTAAGAAGATATGAGGCTGACCTTTTGGAGTGGGATAAAGTAGTGTTACACCTGCCTCCCCACCTTAGTAGAGATCTACCACTAGGTACATTGTGTGGCTGATGGTAGACTCTTCTCTAATCATATCGACCTGTCCTATGGATGAGTCTCACAAAAATATCCATTAGTGTATGTGGATGCAGGCTATGAGACCTTGAGCTGTGACATTGGACTCAAGGCCACTCATCTCATGTAACCATGGCAGATTACCACACAGAGAATGGCTCGCTCCCTGAAACAGTATACTTTCCTCTCAAACCAATAATGGTGGGCATGTCTCAGTCACTGCTATAGACAGTTGAACTCTGTGAGGGATGCTGTAGACCACTGACAATAACAACAGCTAAGGAGAAAAGGGTGTTCAGCACAATGGACAGCTTGTACATATTCTTTCCCCAACGTGATCATAATTCTTTGGACCAAAGCCAAAAAAGCAATGCTGAAATTCTTGGAGTGATTATGGGAGAGGAGGACCAGGAAGAAAAGAAAGTAAAGAAATGCATTTTTTTTTTGCAATCTAGATAGATGCTTTATAATCTCAGAGTCATTCACTGTTAATATTAAAAACAATCTGTACCCAAGATGATGATTGAGAACCTATTAAGTGTTCAATGAATTCTCCTAGATGGTCCCTGCAGCCTTTAGTTAACCTCCCTGTAGTTCAACCATCTGCCATTCTATGTCAGTATCCCATTATTGAACACAGTTTAGATTTTCATCCTGCCCTAGAGACCCTTTAGCACCCACTTAAATCATTGGATACAAGAGGTAGTTGGGGTAGAGCGTTGGGGCTGCAGTTAATGGCTCCAAAGGTGCTATCCTCACGTACTTGTCTGCATACTGTGTGCAGTTATGTGCTTCAACCCCTGTAGTGGTTCAATCTGTGAATTAAGAAAAGGTGGTGGACCCTCACTTCTTCAGTGGAGGAGACAGAGGCTTAGTAGGGCTCAATGACTTGCTTGAGATCATTCAAATAATGTTTCCAAGGCAATATCTGAGCCCAGGTTTTCTGACTCAAATCCAGTGCTGCTTCATCTATTGGGGCTGCTCCTTGGGATCTCTTGTCAAACCCATGAAGCTGACTGGGTTCTTTGGGTTTCACTCTTACTCCCTGTAGCTCTTCACCGTCTTTCTGGGGCCAGGGATCCAAGATGTACTTCCTGCTGGGTGACTTGCCTTTCCCATTGTTGGAATAGAGAAATGACACAAGTTTTAGAATCTTTTCTGACGCCGGTAAGGCCAACTTCACGAACCTACAACCTGTGCAGTAGGTTGGATCCCGTGCAGAGATCCCTGAGCTTGGCTTAATGATCTTCAGTCTCTGCCTTGAAATTCTGAATAATCTTTCACATAAGAGGCCCTGCATCTTTACTTTGCCCTGGGCTCTGCAAATTAGGTAGTCGATCCCTTTTTCAAGCTTATGACTTTGGTTATGTTTCTTAACTTCTCTGGACCTCAGTGTTCTCATCTGTAAATCAGAAACAATGTAGTTGTGCGTGTCTTAAAGTCTTCTTGTGGGGAATAAATCAGATATAACAGCAAATTGGCTAACAGAGCTTTTGTGCATGCATAGTCCTCAATAAATCTTAACTTCTGTACATCTACTCCAGGAGGGAAACCTGCTCGTTAATATCTTACTAAGTCAGCATCAAAAGGTTGGTTATATGTATTCTGAGTTTAGTTTTGTGCTGGATAATATAATCATTTTGATTTTTTCTGTTGTGAGATTAGATTAACTAAGAAGTAAAAGGGCTCCTTTTTCACCCAAAGGCACTAGTTCAGCCAAAGTGCAGACTTGGTAAGCAGAATGATGAGGGAAGCACTGTAATGGAAGCAAAGGCTAAGAAATCAGTCAATCCTCATTATTGCCAGGTCAGTACCAGGAGCACTCATGCTTCTCAGAGCAGCACTGCGCTTGATCAGCTGTAGTTGTCGGCCAAGGTGAGTGCTAAGAAAAAATTGTAAAGAATGCAGGAACTAAAGTTTAATGATACTTTTAAAACTTTATGCCTAGCACTGATCTAGCTGGTTCAAATACAATATTTCATTTAATCTCCCTAAAGACTCCTAAAGAAGACACCCCATGAAGTAGATAACATTAGTATTATCTTATAGTTGAGGAAACTAAGCTCACTGAGTATTTACAGTTGTAGAGAACACCCTAGAATGGATAGTGTTTGGAGTGCATATTATTTGAAGACATAGCTAGAAGGGACAATAAAGATTATGTGGTGGCAAGTGGATTTCATCTCATAAGTCTAATTCATTGGTAAGGCTGTGTTAAGAAGGATTATAGGATTCTACATGGGCTGGGTGGGGTAGAGTGTCTTGATCAATTAGCAATGTCTGCCTTGGGCTCTGCAAAAGTGGTGTAAGGCAGATATTCACCATCTTTGGTCTAGTCTCCTCATTTTACAGAATACATAATGACCAAGAAGTTAATATTGTTACAGTTTATACTATAAACTACTGCCTAAGCTAGCTTTTAATCCTGAAGTCACTGATACTTACAGCAAGGCTGTTTTACCAAACAAATAAGCAATAGACAGACAACAAAAAGCAAAATAAAACAGAAAGGAATATATTCATTGACATTACCAGCATCAATAGAAAAAGTCTCAGAGCTTAGAGGATTCTTTTTAAGATCCATAAAATCATAACCGAAAGAACATTTCAAACCTTAGTATGCTTCAAAAACTAGGAAGCTTTTAAAAAACAAGTTGCTGGATCCTACCCACAGAATTTCTGAGTCAGTAAGTCCGGGGTGGGGCCTAAGAATCTGCATTTCTAGCACATTCCCAAATGAGGCTGATGATCCGGTCTGGGGACTATGCTTTGAGGGCTCCCTTTAGTAACTTTGCCTTGACCATTTATCAGATTCCTCTTAAAATGAATTATTCAAACATGCGGTTTTTATAAATTTGGGAGACTCAAGCTGTCACTCCCATGGGATTTATTAATAAGTTCTGAAAATTATCTCAAAAGTTTTTGATTAGTGGTTGCTTCAGCAGCACGTATACTAAAATTGGAACAATACCGAAGATCAGCATGGCCCCTATACAAGGATTACATGCAAATTCTCGAAGCATTCCATATTTTTTGGAACCCTCATGCACTGTTGGTGGGAAGTAAAAATCATGCAGCCATTATGGAAAACAGCTATGGAGATTCCTCAAAAATTAAACATAGAAGTACCATATGATCCCCCTTCTGGGTATATATCCAAGATGACTCAAAGTAGGATCTCAAAGAGACATTTGCATATCCAAGTTCATTGCAGCTTTACTCACGATAGCCAAGAGGTAGAAGTAATCCAAATATCCGTGGACAGATGAATGGGTAAAGAAAATGTGGTATACACATGCAGTGGGATATTATTCAGCTAAAAAAAAAAAAAAGGAAATCCTGCTGCTTGCTACAACATGGATGAATCTTAAGGATATTATGCTAAATGAAATAAGCAGTCACAAAAAGACATACGCTATATGATCCCATTTATATGAGGTATCTAAAGTAGTTAAACTCATAAAAACAGAAAATAAAATGTTTTGCAGGGAATGGAAGGGGGAGGAAATAGGGAGTCGGCGTTCAGTGGGTATAGAGTTCCAGGGTTGCAGGATAAAAATGTTCTTGAGATCTGTTGCAAAGTATGTAAATATATCTAACGCTGCTGAACTGTCCGTTTACAAATGGTTGAGATGGTAAATTTTACGTGTGTATTTTACCACAATTAAAGAAAAAAATTGTTCATTTAAAGATAACACTTTCCCTGGAGGGCACAGTAATTCTTAGCTGGAGAGGTGTCTAGAGGGAAGTGGAGAGGCTCTTTGTGGCTACTCAAATATGAGCTGGGTCCTTATCCTGGGTCTGGTGTTAGCAAGCTCCCCGCTATTATAGGCCTATGGATTCCCAACCTCTCCTATGTGACTCTTCAGAGTATTGGTACCTAAGTCCAACCCAGAGATTCTAATTTGGCTGTGATATGACCTGGATGGTAAGATTTTTGAAAGCTCCCTTGCTGGATGGTTTGAATGGTTACAGCCAAGGCTATATAAATCATTATTTGGACCCGTGATTCATAAATTATGTTAAGAGTTAAAAAGGATCTCTTTGGAGCTCTGACAAGCTGTATATCCTCAATACTCCTCCATTCTGTTCCTCACTGAACCAGGTAATTCTCATTATTGTCCCCCTTCCCAACAAATTTGAGAAATGTAACATCAGATGATTTCTGATACCTCTTTGAGATAAAAATATGTCCATGTTATTGTTTTCTTTGGTAGGACTCTCCTGATCGGTGGATTGGGCTAGTTCCTATATTTGAACTGCAGTTACAGAGAGTTGAGTTCCTCATCAACTAGGTTTGCACATGACCAAGGTTCCTACTGAGGTTGGTGGGATGGTCTTAGTTTCAGCTGCATGTGTACATATGACCCACTTATCCTTTTAAACCCTCACTCAAACCACACAGTCTAAACAGCATTTGGGCTTAAGATCAATTTGTTGGGGGCAGCTCGTGTTCAGTTGGTTAATCGCCTGACTCTTGACTTGCGCTCAGGTCATATCTCAAAGTGTGTGGGTTCAAGCCCTGTGTTGGGCTCCGTGCTGCCAGCACGAAGCCTGCTTGGGATTCTCTCTCTCTGCCCCTTCCCTGCTCTCTCTCTTTCTCAAAATAAATAAATAAACTTAAATCAACTTGTTGAAGTATAACAAAATTCTCTTCTTTTGTTCACACATTGTTTGTCAGGCTATGAATAATTTAAAGATGATCTGAAGAACAGAAAGATAAAATTTCATAGAGTTAACATTTGCATGAAGGGATTAGGCCCCGCCAAAGGGATTTTTCTTGACTCCCTAAAAATCAGCGGTATATCAGTGGGGGCACAGGCAATCCTAAGGCGTTACTATCAGGGTGTGCTCATTACCAAAGAACCCCAAATAGAAAAAAAAACTCCTCACATATTCAGCCATTGTAAGCCACTTTAGATACCCACGAGATCAGAAACCAGGCAGCACAGGAATCAGGGGACTTGCCAACTTAATGCTGTTTAATATTAATTAAACTTAATATAGCTCAGTTATCTGTTTTTCAGATGTTCCCAGGCAGAATACCAGAAAATAAGAAATAAATCTATATTCATATTATATGTATCTTTAAATTATGTAATCATAAATGTGTTCATAATTATATATTCATATTATGTAATGTATTATCATATATTCTCCATTTCTGAATATTTCTAGAATAACTGAATAGGAGAAATAGGAAGTCAACAATTTCCATGAAATCAGTTACCTGGGAAAATTCATTTGAGAATGTACAGGTGTCATCATCCAAATACACATTGTTAGTGCACCGTGAAGAAAGCTAAAATACTATGTGCCCTACACGTTAAGCATTCAGGGGTGGAAATAAGTAAAGCCACCTAGAATTTTGTGAGAAGACATCACGAAGAGATGACTACCCACCTGTATTTTAAAACACGTCTAAGAGTAACCAATACCATTGGGCAATATGATTATTGGAGTGGTATTATCTTGGGAAGGAATCCAGTAACACATAAAGGACAAAAGAGAATAGAAATCCTGAATAGAAATAGAATAGAATATTCGCTGCATACAAACTTTGATGGCTTCCTCTTTAGGAAGATGATTACATATATATAATAGAACACTTTTTGTCCTTCCTCATCTGATACAAGCATGTAATATTTACCACAGTGCAAGAAATACCCAATTTCTGGTGAGCAACCTGATTTATATTATAGTTGGTTTTTTGCACATGTAGATGTTAAGCCTTACTGAAGTGTATGAAATTAAATTAGCCTTCCCAGCATTAGCACTAATGTAGCAGACATTACAGTGGTTGTACACACGGGGATGAGAAGAAACCGAGGTTAAAGAGGCAGAGAACTTGGTTCCAGCGTCCTTGTCATGCTCTGAAACTTAACCTATAGAACAGGTTTCAGGAGATATAAAGTAAGGGTAAGTCTGAACTTTACAAGCCAGTATTGTCAATAAATTCAGTGTGGAGTTTTGAAAATGTACAGATTCTCAGGGCGCCTGGGTGGCTCAGTGGATTGAGCGTCTGACTTCGGCTCAGGTCATGATCTTGTAGTTGGTGGGTTCGAGCCCTGCGTTGTTCTCTGTGTTGACAGCTTGGACCCTGGAGCCTGTTTCTGATTCTGTGTCTCCCTTTCTCTCTGCCCCTCCCCTGCTCACACTCTGTCTCTCTCTCTCAAAAGTTAGTAAATTAAAAAAAAAAAAACAAATTTGAAAATGTACAGATTCTCGGGGCGCCTGGGTGGCGCAGTCGGTTAAGCGGCCGACTTCAGCCAGGTCACGATCTCGCGGTCCGTGAGTTCGAGCCCCGCGTCAGACTCTGGGCTGATGGCTCGGAGCCTGGAGCCTGTTTCCGATTCTGTGTCTCCCTCTCTCTCTGACCCTCCCCCGTTCATGCTCTGTCTCTCTCTGTCCCAAAAATAAATAAACGTTGAAAAAAAATTTTTTAAAAAAAGAAAATGTACAGATTCTCAAGACCTAGCCCGTGATTTCTGTATAGATTAAGGCCTAGGATTGTACATGTGTAGAAACTCCCCAGGAAAGATTGCTGCTTCCACCTGAATAATAGGGACTCTGATGCTAACTGTCCCTCAGAAACAACTAAAACACTGGACAAAACATATGAAACAATAATTTTTAAGACATGGGACATCACACAACAAAGGGCAATAATCCTCGAAAGACAGAAAACCAATAAAGTGAGCTCTACGCTATCCCAGATTACTGCTTTGAGAGAGTTTCCAGCTTATGTCGCTGGCAGGAGGGACTGAGGCTGAGCCTGCTGGTCTCCCCATGTTGGCGAAATGGACGTGGGAGTCCAAGAAAAAGTGGCTAGAGTTGGCATGAGTGGGGTACTGAAGAGAGAGAGAGCAGCATATTCAGGGACCCCTGGAAAGCTTCAGAGGTTTCCCTCTCCAGGCTTCAGTTGAGGACGGATCAGTATATGTAGGTAAGAAAACTGCATGCGGGCAGAGAAAAATGCAAACAGCAACTCCTTATAAAAAGCTGTCAGCATGGGCGCGTGGGTGGCTCAGTGGGTTAAGCGTCTGACTTCAGCTCAGGTCATGATCTCACAGTTTGTGAATTCGAGCCCCACGTTGGGCTCTGTCCTGACAGCTTGAGCCTGGAGACTGCTTCGGATTCTATGTCTCCCTCTCTCTCTGCCCCTCCCCTACTTGCTCACTCTCTCTCAAAAATAAATAAACATTAAAAGAAAAGCTGTCAGCAAACTAGGAAAAGAAGATACCTTAACCTGATAAAGAGCATCTATGAAAAAACCTTACAGTTAACGTAGTGATGAAAGACAGAATTATTTCCCTTTGAAGGTCAGAACCAAGTCAGGGACATCAGCTCTCATCCCTTCTATTCAACATTTTACTGAAGGTTCTAGCAAGTGCAAATAGGCAAGAAAAATAAAAATAATTGCATCCAGATTGAAGATGATGAAATAAACTTATTTTTACTTGTAGGTGGCTTTGTCTATGTAGAAAATTTGATGGATACAAAACATATATTAGAACTAATGAGTTTAGCAAAGTTGCAGGTTACAAGAATATACAAAACTCAGTAGTATTTAAATATAGTAGCAACAAATATTTGGAAATAGGAAATACCTAGGGATAAATCTAACAAAGATGGGTAAAACCTGTATATTGAAAACCGTAAAATATTGATGAGAGAAATTAAAGAAGACCTACATAAGTGGAAAGATGTACTTTGTCTGTGGGTTGAAAGATTCAATATGTTAGATGTCAGTTATCTCCAAATTTATCGGAAGACTCAACACAATCCCAATCAAAATTCCAGGAGGCTTTTTTTGGGGGGGGGGGGTGTGCAGAAATTGGCAAGCTGTTTTGAAAGTTCATATGGAAATGAAAAGGTTCTAGAATCGCAAAACAAAAACAAAAACAAAACCCTTTGACAATGAAGGACAAAGTCAGAGGGCTAACACTACCTGACAGACTTGGCTAGCTCAGAATTCTACCCTGAGGCAGACGATTAGGAATATCCTGAAACTGTATTAAGTCATTGCTTTCCTATTTAGCGAATGACTAGCTTGATGAGCTAAACAGTATCCTGGAGGTATATGAGTTATGATTTAGTTGCCAGATTATCTACAGGAAGAAAGGAAATATGAAGTATGGGCACTAAGGAGGGATCAAAGACTTGTGTTTTAACAGAACCCGTATTTCTTTTTTTTTTTCCAATATATGAAGTTTATTGTCAAATTGGTTTCCATACAACACCCTGTGCTCATCCCAAAAGGTGCCCTCCTCAATACCGATCACTCACCCTCCCCTCTCTCCCACCCCCCATCAACCCTCAGTTTGTTCTCAGTTTTCAAGAGTCTCTTATGCTTTGGCTGTCTCCCACTCTAACCTCTTTTTTTTTTCCTTCCCCTCCCCCATGGGTTTCTGTTAAGTTTCTCAGGATCCACATAAGAGTGAAAACATATGGTATCTGTCTTTCTCTGTATGGCTTATTTCACTTAGCATCACACTCTCCAGTTCCATCCACGTTGCTACAAAGGACCAGATTTCATTCTTTCTCATTGCCACGTAGTACTCCATTGTGTGTATACACCACAATTTCTTTATCCATTCATCAGTTGATGGACATTTAGGCTTGTACCCCAATGTTTATAGCAGCACTCTCAACAATAGCCAAATTATGGAAAGAACCCGCATTTCTTAATGCATATAAACAGAGAAGCAGTTGGGGCACCTGGGTCGCTCAGTTGGCTAAGCTTCCGACTTCAGCTCAGGTCATAATCTCACAGTTCGTGGGTTCGAGCCCTGTGTTGGGATCTGTGCTGATGGCTCAGAGCCTGGAGCCTGCTTTGGATTCTGTGTCTCCCTGTCTCTCTCTGTCCTTCCCCTGCTCACACACACACACACACTCTCTCTCTCTCTCTCTCTCTCTCTCTCAAAATAAATAAACATTAAAAACATTAAAAAAAACTTTAAACAGAGAATCAGTATTCATCTGCTTGCTTTTATTCATTGTGAGGATTAAAACATGCAAATATGTTTAAAAAGGACACAACACTATGCATGTCTGAAATTGCCAGCATGTGAATGCAGATCTTTTGTCATGTGTATTTGGAGCTCATAAAGGATAGGGAAAACTACCCACCTATTGCCCATTGTGGGGAAAAAGTACCCAAAGGTGGGAGATTAGAGTTGTGTTTGAAACGCATAGCGTATGAAAGCTTGGTGCTCGGCCCCACATCCTGATCTTTGAGTTGGACATTTAAAGGAGGAGCATGTGGGAAAGAAGGATGTATAACCCAGGTAAACACTAATTACACTATTAAGCAAGGTTCATATAGTACTTTCTACTAGCTCAGCGGACTTTGGGCTTTAGTGGCGAGTTGTGAGGATTAAATGGGAAAAAAAGCATGTACAGAGCATGACATAACCGTATGGTACTAGGAATTTTATAATGCTAAGTATGGTTTTCAAACAACCACCCCAAAATAATGTTAGAATTTAGGAGAGTAAAAGCATTCCCTTTTGTGAGCAGTAATGTAAACCATACAATTTGTTCTACTTCCATTATTGCCATGGTTACCTGGAAGCTCAGAACCAATGATGAAACTTCGTTCTAACATTCTAAACTTCCTATCAATTTTATATCTGATTCATCTGTGATGCTAATTTTGTTTCAATTAACTTCCATAAGTTGCCTATTTCTTTCTGGGAAGAGGGAAGAAGAAGGAAAGTGAATGAATGAATGAATTATATATAAACAAATATATAAATATAAACATATATGCATACATAATGTAAATATATATTTGTATGTAATATATACATTTATATTATATATAACATCTATAATATAATATAAATACATAGAGCGTTATAGCTACATGTTTATTTACATTTATTCAGTAAACATGTATGAACTACTGAGGCAGATTCTATGTCAACCCACCTGAAAACTAGCCTCGTATTATAATTAAATCCCAGCATCTGTGAGTGCGCATGTGTATGTCTATCTCGTGTGTCTGCGTCTACCCTCGTTCCATTGAATCTCATACTCTAGGGACTTTGAGTTAAAGGAAAATCCATCCTTTTTTGGCCAAAGAGGCTGAGGCGTTAGTTAATTAAATTCCTCGTAGGCGTCTTTCCTGATGCAGTAGGTACTAAATCCAGAGATAAGTTGTCTTGGCAACTGTTTTGGCGACTGTTACCAGCCTGCTTTTTAGGCTTGTGAGTAAAGATGTTTGAGAATGTAAATCACCAGCTGAGGTTTAACAGATTTTATTCTCACTTTCCCAAAGAAGCTGGACACTAATTGATAATATAGTACACTTTTATTTATGTTTCAACAATAAAGCAATGTTCATAGCTCAGCCCTCGGACGATTACATATATTATTCATGTTTTCAAAGTGTAATAAAGATACATAATATCAGTTTTCCAATTAAAGTTTATGACCAAGCTTGGTGATGGTTATAGTTTTTGGCAGAGATTTTTAATTTTCTTCAAATGCTTTCTTGGGATTCACAAAACAGCTTCAAGCATAAACATGTTTCGCTTGGGGGAACAGGAGGGGCAGAAACTAACACACATGCATATGAAGATCCCATATATATGCAAACATTTTCCAGGTAATGAATCTGGCAAAAATGGACAGTAGTCCTATTTTTAAAAAATAATTTATTTTTAATTAAAATATCCTTTTAGGGTTCACATGCACTGGAGAAATCGGCTACTGAGTTAATTTGTTAACTATCAATTTTGTGGCTAGCTAATGTGCACTGATGTCCGTTCTTAGCACTAAAAATATATGTGCCAATAAAACCATTTTTACTAGATAATAAAGTAATCCTCACTTAAAAGGCTTCACATTGAATGCTTTATAGAAATATAGGGTATTAAACAATTATGTAGGATTGAAAGGAGCTTAAGATCTTTTGGTCCAACCTCTTTACTTTACAGAAGAGGGTACTGAGACCCAGAGAAGCCATAAGTATTGTGTCTCTCGTAACTATGATCAGGCCATAGGTTCCCCAACGTTGCCAAAGCAATATAGAGGATTCTTCCATCGTGGCCTTCCCTTTACTTATTTCTGTCCAAATTAAGATACCCTTTCATGATATTTTTTTCCTCCTCATAGGAACAGCATGATATGATTTAATAGTTTAGAGTTATGAGTCACATACACCTGGGTACACCTGGGTTCAAATTCAAATAACTTACTTAAAAAAAAGAATCTAGCCTCTTTAATGCTGATTCTTGTATAATCCTTATGGTCAGGTAGCAGCTACCCTATCTATAAAATACGTGGCCAGGCTGGGGGGGCGGGGGAGGTTCTATAACCTTGAAATCATAAGGATGACAAAGGATCCCACCAAGCCATGAGAACTTCATATTGCACACAACACATAGTTAGTCTTTAGCTCTACAGGAAAACGTGTTTCAGTATCAGTCTCCATTTAGTGTCCGCAGGTGAACTGTCCTCATTTGGGGCTGCTTAGGAAGAGACCCCTAGCTTGCTATGGCTACATCTTTTTCCCTGTGACCCATCCTGTCCTTTTCCTGTGTAAGTTAGTCTGCAACAAAACATCCGCTTCTTGTTTTTTTTATCTTAATACAGAAAAGCTAAGAAGGGCTACAAGATAGTTTTTCTCTAGTAGAATCCACTTGTTCAGCTGTTTTTAAAACCCATTGCTTCTCAAGAATATGATATGATTCCCCTGTAGGGGGAATATATCACTAGGGCAGTACTGTCTGATAGAAATTTCTGCAGTGATAGAAATGTTCTGTTTGACAAATATGGTAGCCACTAGCCTCACGGGGCTATTGAGCACTTGAAAAAGGACTAATACGATGGGTGAGCTCAATTTTTTATTTTACTTAATTTTGGTTAATTTAAACTTAAATATCCACGTGTGAATAGAGGCTACCATATAGGACAGTGCAGGTCTAGAGATTGGGTGGAGGGATATTACCATCTCAACCTCTCTTCCTTTTCTTTCTTCCCTTTCTTCCTGCTTTCCCGAACTCTCTCTACATCAGGTTTTTCCCTCTATACATGATAAAGTAACCCGGGCCAAATGGGGCTTCTTCCAAGGAAACATATTTTTCTTTTTACTGGAATCTTTTTTGAGACAGTCCTTAAACTGGGAGAAAATCAGAATATCAGGCTCTGTAGAATCCTGATAAGTAAGTCCTTTGAGGTGAAGGAGGTCTGTGATCATCCTGTGCCCTTCAACCCACACTTTATAGGTAAGTATCCGCTCTGTCAGTTTAGAACACCAATCGCGTTGAGCATCTCCTATGTTACTGACATTGACATTTCTTGATATGTTGTAGTAATGTCTTATCCCCGTTAAATAACCTGATGTAGATCTTATTGCCAATAGCTTTTAGTGATTTAAGTCATTAAGTCTAGACTTCATTCTTAAAACAGGTAGTGATTTCATGATTTTATTTTTTATCATTATTATTTTTTTGTTATTATTTAATTTTTTAAAAATTTACATCCAAGTTAGTTAGCACATGGTGCAACAATGATTTCAGGAGTAGATTCCTTAAAGCCCCTGACCCATTTACCCCATTCCCCCTCCCACAACCCCTCCAGTAACCCTCTGTTTGTTCTCCATATTTAAGAGTCTCTTATGTTTTGTCCCCCTCCCTGTTTTTATATTATTTTTGCTTCCCTTTCCTTATGTTCATCTGTTTTGTATCCTAAAGTCTTCATATGAGTGAAGTCATGTGATATTTGTCTGTCTCTGACTGACTAATTTCACTTAGCATAATACCTTCTAGTTCCATGCACGTAGTTGCAAATGGCAAGATTTCGTTCTTTTTGAATGCCAAGTAATACTCCATTGTGTGTGTGTGTGTGTGTGTGTGTGTGCGCGTGTGTGTATACCACATCTTTATCCATTCAGTGATTTTATTTTTTAAATTTTGTTTTATTTTTGTTTCACATTTTTATTTAAATTCCACTTAGTTAACATATAGTGTGATACTGGCTTCAGGAGTAGAATTTAGTGATTTGTCACTTATATACAACACCCTCACCATGACAAGTGCCCTTTTGAATACCCATCACCTATTTTGCCCATCCCCCACCCACCACCCTTCATCAACCCTCAATTTGTTCTCTGTAGTTAAGACTGTCGTGTGGTTTGCTTCCCTCTCTCTTTTTTTTTCCTTCCTATATGTGCATCTGTTTTGTTTCTTAAATTCCACATATGAATGAAATCATATGGTATTTGTCTTTTTCTGACTGATTTATTTTGATATATATATGTGTATATATATATATATATATATGTGTATATATATATATATATATATATACACATTCACTTAATCTACTTGAAAAGTAATCCAGTGTGAAGACTAAAATTCATACACACACACACACACACGCACACACACACACCTTTGAATCAGTATTTTTGTATCCTTTGGGTAAATACCTAGTAGTTCAATTGCTGTGTCATAAGGTAGTTCTATCTTTACCTTTTTGAGGAAGCTCCATGCTGTCTTCCAGAGTGGCTGCACCAGTTTGCATTCCCATCAACGGTGTTAAGAGGGTTCCCCTTTGCCCACATCCACACCAACATCTGTGGTTTCCTGTGTTGTTAATTTTAGTTATTCTGACAGGTATGAGGTGGTATGGTATCTCATCCTGTTTTTGATTTGTATTGCCCTGATGGTGAGTGATGTTGAGCAATGATTTCATTTAAAGATATTTTTAAAAACATTTATTCATGTTAGAGAGACAGAGCATGAGCAGGGGAGGGGCAGAGAGAGAGGGAGACGCAGAATCCGAAGCAGGCTCCAGGCTCTGAGCTGTCAGCACAGAGCCCGATGTGGGGCTTGAACTCATGAGCCGTGAGATAATGACCTGAGGTGAAATCGGACATTTAACTGACAGAGCCACCCAATGATTTCATTTTTAAAGGCTTTGCTCATCTATCTCTAGGCCCTCCATCCCCATGTGTTGTGTAAGGATAGATACTACCCATGTCACAATCTTTTTTTTTTTTAATTTTGTGTGTTCATTCATTGCACAACCACCATGCTTCCCTCATTCTACGAGTGCTGGAGGGAAACAAAAAAGAAACAGGATGAATACAGGCCTTTGTATTCTAAAGTAGAGGACCAAGTATTTCACAGGTAGCCCTGAGGAAGGTTTCCTAGTTTCAGTAGAAATTCCCCTCTTCCACCTCTAGAGTCTAGTGTGTGGCCTAGAGATTTTGTTTTGGGAAGTCTTTGTCTCTAAGCTTCTGAAGTCACATCATTTAGCAGTAATTTCTGAGCACGTGGCCTATGGTTTCTGAAGCTTACAGCCTGTTTCTTCAAGATTTGCTTTCTGGACACCAGCTGGCTCATGACACAGTCAGGTGGGAATCAAAAGGTGGGTAGGCTGAATACAGTCAAATGTCCATTGACTGATAAAGCTATTGTTCCAATACAATTACTTCCTAAAACTGCACTCAAATTTCAATTTAACCCATGCGAATCTATTCAGCAATTTCCCTAACTTCTCTTAGCTGTCTGAAACCTCCTTTTCACATTTTTTTCTGATGATGTGAATGGTTTGTTTCCTGCACCCTGCTAAAGTCCTTGACATCTAGAGTGGTGTAGTACCCCATTGATTAGCAATGAGATCAACTAGACAAACATTCTAAGAAAATCGTAGTGAAGATAAAACTATTCACGATTCATTTACTGTTTGGGTACTTTCTGTCTTAGGATCTCTGGTTGGAGTTATTTCTTTTATTTAACAACCATAAGAATTATTGACAAGTTGTCCTTACTATTATTACTTGTCGGTGAGGAAACTGATGCCCCAGAAGTTCAAGCAAATTCTGCAGGGTTTTGTAGCTCATTTTTGGGTTGACACACAAACCCAGGTCAGTGTGGACCCAGGGACAGCTCTCCGCACCTTCATATATTTAATCTACTTGAAAAGTAATCTGGTGTGAAGAATAAAATTCATACCTCATATTAGTTTCCAGGTACCCTTTTGGTGAATCTCGCGTATCCATTACAGCAGGTCTGACAAAACTTGAAAATACAGATACTAGTTTGTGTCTTTGAAAAAAATATTTCTTAAACAATATTGTAAAGTAAAATTTTTCATGAAGTGAAATTTTCTATCATTCAATTAGTCCTCATTATGAATGCTTTTTAAAAAATATGTGGGTTGGGGCACCTGGGTGGCTCAGCCAGGTAAGTGTCCGACTCTTGATTTCGGCTCAGATCATGATCTCGTGGTTAGTGAAATGAAGCCCCGCCTTGGGCTCTGTGCTGTCAGCTTGGGATTCTCTCTCCCCCTTCCTCTGTGTCCTCCCCCACTCATGCTCTCCCTTTCTCTCTCTCTCTCAAAATAAATAAATAAGCTTAACAAAAATATACACATGGGTCTGTGTATATGCATATGTGTGTATATTGTTTCCTACATACACACATTTACATCCAGTCTTCACATTTGAATTTGTGTAGAAACTCAAATGTCAAGACTGGATTTTTCCTTTTAGTGTAAATTTTTCCTTTTAGTATAAAAAGGAATCTCATTTTCTGAAGACATTGGTTTAAAAGGTTGGTTGTTGGGGTGCCTGGGAGGCTCAGTCGCTTAAGCATCTGACTGCGGCTCAGGTCATGATCTCGTGGTTTGTGAGTTCGAGCCCCACGTCGGGCTCTGTGCTGACGGCTCGGAGCCTGGAGCCTGCTTCGGATTCTGTGTCTCCCGCTCTCTGCCCCTCCCCCACTCATGCTCTGTCTCTCTCTGCCTCTCAAAAATAAATAAATGTTCAAAAAAATTAAAAATAAAACAAAAGGTTGGTTCCCAGCCTGAGTTCATGCAACTCTGACAAACACAATTAACACCTGGGCCTTGTTCTCTCTGTCAAATGAGAATGATGGCTCTGTTACTCTTCTACTTTTTTCTCATGAAAGTAAAGATTTATAAATGGGTTTGACGTAACCCATACCTTCCCCCTAGAAATGAAGCCTGTATTATTTTGAGTACATTATCCTCTCTCGACCTCTATCACTCACTATTCAACAGTGATAAATAAATCACCCACTCATATAACCGCTATGTCCTGCCTGGTGTTAATATTTGAAGCCTTCTTTTCACCACGGAGAGCCGAGAACCCTCTCTTCCTTGTTTCCTCTTTCCAGAAATATCAGAATACATGCCAGCAGGCTTTGCAAATGATTTGAGAAAGAGAAAAGCCAGCAGCCGCCTGAGATAAACTTGTTTTAAGGAAGGTGCTAAAAAGCGTACAGCTTTCGCTGAAGAGTGACCACAAGGTGGCAACCTCTCAGAACATCTGGGCTCACAGAAGTCCCGAGCGATGGCCCTGGTGGCTGATCTCGCCTTCCCAGCTCGGCCATATCCAGGTCAAGTGTCTGCCAGGGTGATAGCTGCCAAGAGGTCCATCAGCCAACACGGATGGAAAGCCCTTCTTGACAGTGTTTTCTAAAAAGCAGTACCCACATCACTCTTCCATTTTAGAGTGTGATAGCTTTCAGAATGCTTTATTTCCCTCAAGAATCTAAAACCTAGAGCGGTTAGAAAAAGAAGTGTGGGGGAGGGCTCTTCCTTACATCTTCCCATTGTTTGAAGTGATTGGTTCTCAACCTTGATGGTGTATTAGACTATCCCGGGGAAGTTTTAAAAATCAATCTCTGGGGTAGGGTCCCAGAGATTGATTTTTAAAAGCACCCCAGGCGACTCTAAAGTGCATTCTGAGTTGAGAATCATCTTTTCAGCTCCTCGCAATTTATTCATTCATTCACTCATCATTTATTGCACACTTCCTCATGTCAGCTCAGAGCAAGGTGATGGTGATGATGTAAAATGAGATTCTACAATTGCCCCCAAAGACGGTGCAGGGCACCGTCTCAGTGATTCAGTTCAATGGATGTCAATTCGGCAAACATTTATCAAGTTCTTATGCGTGACAGGGACTGTGCTAGATACAGAGGGGGCTGAGATGACAGTAAGTCCTGCTGTCTAGCATTTATTTTCTAGTGGGTGGTATGTATAAATAATTCTATGAGGCAGGATTTGGTATTATTAATGTCTTACCGTTCTATAGCCCTTCACAGTAACACAAAGATTGTTCCCCAACCTATATAACTTGAAGCTCAGTAATTCTTGAGACGTAAGCAGCTGGCTGTCATTATCTGAGGTTCAGAGAGGAGACCAACATGCTTTGCCAAGAAAGAGTGAGTCGGTCCTCACACCCATGTCTACGGACTCTGTGGTCAGTGCTCCCTGTCTCATTACGTGCTATGCTGTGGGGCTCAGGAAAGAGGGGTTGCTTTTGACTGCCTGAGCTAACGTAACCATCCGAGGGTATTCGTGTATTCGTCTTAGGAGCTTGACTTCCTGGAGAGTGAATAGAGGACCGTTCCTGTCCACACATTTCCTGAGATCCTTCCTCCATCCAGTCAAAGGCTTCTTCTGATGCTATCCTTTTGCTCCTATCCTTTGTGTATGATTTCTCACTTTCACCACATTTCTCTTCTCTCCAATGTTCTGGATGTCTACTGTCTTAAAGAGAAAACTGAAAATATTTAGTTCCATCAGCATATCTGCTTGTCATGAGCTTCTGTCAATCAGAGAAAGGTTTAATTAGGGGATTGAAAATTAGTCCAAATGTATACAAAGAAGAAGCCAGACAAGTCTCATTTTTAGAGGTCGCCATTCTGTTAGCTAATGAAGTGTTAAGTCAAATGCCATCTGGATTGGGACTGGCACATAAGATAGTCGATGATGAACATGTTTTCAGAATTAACCTCATGGCTGATTTGGAAAGTTAGCTCTTAAGAGAGTGAGGTGTGGGTGAAAACCTTCCTCATGTGCAGAATCAACGTGATGTTAATATCCCTCAGGGTCGGTCAATGTAGGTAGAGATTCCTGGGTCACTATTTTATTTCCCCGTAATAGCAGAGAATCCACTAAGTGATTGATTCCCAGAGGGCCCTGAAATTTCTATTGCACAGAAGACTTTGCTGCTGAAAACCTCACTGGGGACCGTGGAATTATCTATCCCTTCCTTAATGGCTTGGCAGTCATTTAAGATTGTCCAGATTTAGGTGCCATAGCCTAATGGAAACACTAAAAAATTGGAGTATATCCAGGAGGAGACATTCATATGATGAGGAACCTGAACATCCTTCTAAAGAGCTGCAACTGAGGAAGTATAAGATGTTAGGCTGAGGGAGCAAAGATCCAGAAATGTGAATGGAAACATGAGAAATGTTCAAATATGCAAATAACTGTTTGTGGAAGTGAGGTTGGGTTCATTCTATCTGGATTCAGAGGGAAAGACAATGACCAGGGGTGGTAGTGACAACTTACCCTGATGTGGAAGAACACTAGAATTATTCCGCAATAAAAGGGGTTGCTTCATAACTTCCTTTTATGCAGAGATGTTCAAGAACACTGCAGTGGGAGTGTGGAAGTAGGGACTCCTCAACTGGGTAAGTAGATGGTTTTAATGAACTTTTTCCTGGAAGTATTCAACAGGGCTGGTGATATCCTCAACAAGATTAAATTCTCATGTCTCTATGCTTATCACATTGTGCACTGAACTTTACTCTTTCAGGTGGGGGAAGACGCTTGATGGATGCTAAAAATTGACCATGAATGTGAAGTGGACAGGCAATCCATTACCCACACTTCTAGGTGTATAGAAAACTTCAGGAGTCCTTGTTAAATGAGCATATGTATAATGATTTTTCTAATTTTTTGATGCTTATTTATTTTGAGAGAGAGAAAGAGCATGAGCAGGGGAGGGGTAGAAACAGAGGGAGAGAGACGGAGAGAGAGAGAGAATCTCAAGCAGGCTCCATGCTGCCAGCGCAGAGCCCAACATGGGGCTCAAACTCATGAGCCATGAGATCATCACCTGAGCTGAAACCAAGAGTCAGACGCTTAACCGACTGAGCCACCCAGGTGCCCCAATATAACGATTTTTCTAATGTCACATCCCCTGTGTACTAGAGGGGGCAAGTTGTCCCATACAACCTGATTCTAGTCTGTCCGTCAACCTCACCTTGCCCCTGACCTCTCACTCTTTTCATTGGAGTCAGACTCAACTTCTGAACACGTGCTTCTTTTGCCTCTGCTCAAGCTATTCTATGTCTGGGAAGTATTCTCTTCTCTTCCTCCACTGGCACCTTTACCTGCCTTACCTGACCATCTGAGTGGCATCTCAGACGTCACTTTCCATAGGAAGTCTTCCCTAACTCCGAGGGCTGTGTTCATAGCCCCTACTCTCCTCCCGTAGTACCTCCTACATTGTACTCCTCTCCCTTACATTCCTGGCACACATTACTAATTAGTGATGGCACACTTTCTTGGCTGAGCCTGGATTCCACTTCAGAATCCTTTTTAAGTCATTCCAGGAAGCTACTAATGAACCAGAGCGGATGATCCAGATGAAACCTGCCTGCCAGTCCCAATTTGGGGCATGCCTCACTCATGACACTTGCTGTGTTGTATTGAAATAGTTCATGAAATTGCTTTTTGTACGAGGCAGCGGTCACCGTCGAGGGAATTGCTGTCACTTTTAGATTTTTTAAAAATTCTCACTACCATGCAGTGCTTGATATTGGTCTTCACAAAAAGCTCCTTGCTATAGATGAACTGGGGGCGGGGGGTTGGCTGGGAGAAGGTCGGAAAGGCAGAGGGGAGCTCCCAAACTCCTTCACGGTCCAGTCTCAGTGGACCTGTCTGACAGCGACCCAGGGCATCACTGTCTTTGAATGGGGGGTGGGGTGGGCACCGTGACCTCAGCCCGCCTGGAGGACAGGCTGGAAACACGCTACTCAGCGCCCCTGTAGGTGCCTCTAAAACCCTGTCCTTCGCAGTCTGAGGAGTCATCAGGCAGGAAGGGCATCGCTTGTCTTTGAAGACCTTGTTTCTTTTTAAACAGCGCCTCGATATTCAGGCCTTTGTGTGGGTGGATTCCCATGCCCCCTGCTCTCACTGCCTCCACACAGGGGCCTACCTCTCTTTTCTTTTTCTTTCTTAAGTTTTTGTTTAACTTCCAGTTAGTTCACATACAGTGTAATGTTAGTTTCAGGTATACAATTTAGGGATTCAACCCTTCCATGCAACACCCAGTGCTTGTGCTGGAAAGTGCCCTCCTTCATCCCCATCGCCTGTTTGATCCCCCACCCACATCCCCTCGGGTAACCGTCAGTTACCAGTTCATTCTCTGTAGTTAAGAGTCTGTTTCTTGGGGCATCTGGGTGGCTCAGTCGGCTGAGTGTTTGACTTCGGCTCAGGTCATACCCTCACGGTTTGTGAGTTTGAGCCCCGCATAGCACTGGCTGCTGTCAGTGCAGAGCCCAGTTCAGATCCTCTGTTCCCCTCTCTTTCTGCCCCTTCCCTGCTCACGCTGTCTCTACCAAAAATAAATGAATATTGGAAAAAGGCTGTATCATGGTTTGCCTCTCTCTCGTTCTCCTACGATCATTTGTTTTGTTTCTTAAATTCCACATATAAGTGAAATCCTATGGTATTTGTCTTTCTCGGACTGACTTATCTTGCTTAGGATAATACTCTCTAGCTCCATCCCAGTGGTTGCAAATGAGCCTTACCTTTCCATTTCCAAGTGCCCCCTCCTTCCTGAGAGCCCTTTGGACCTGACTCGCGTCACTCCCCTGTGTGCCACCAGGGGGCGTCAGCTCAGCGCTGGTCCACCTTGTGCTTGTCCTGCCTGTAGCCTCCTGTCCTCTCTCCATGGCCTCCATACAGCGCCTGTCTGCGTGGCTCCTCCTGCTCTGTGCAAGGAGCTTGGCTTCCAGGAACTCGTCCTCAGTGTCTTTTGCTTCTGGGCCTCCTGCGCTTCAGGAGCGTCAGTGAAGAGCAGAGCCTGGGGCCTGATTACACAGACCCTGGTGGCAGATAGAAAAGATTCTACCATTCACAGCCCACGTGATCATGCCGGGATGCCATGGCGCCCAGACTTAGCTTCCTCATCTATCTATCTATCTATCTATCTCTATCATCTATCTCTCTAGATGTAATTCCAAAGATTGTAAACTAGTATACCTGCCTCATATGATTTTAGGGAAGATTAAATACTTGCTGTACCCTTCGCAGACCCTGCCTTCTAATAAGAGCTTACAGAATTTTTGGAGTGAATAACCGAATGCCAGAAGAGATCCCCAAACAACTAACCATAAAGATGATAGTGAGGTGAATTCATTTGAGGCAGGGGGGATGTTGGAGAGCCTCCTGGGGGTGCTAGGCTCTGAGCAGGCCTTCGTGCCACAAGTGGCCCAGAAGAGTGTTGCAAAGAGAAATGGCATTCACAAGGCTACTGATCAGCTGGGGCTTGGGGAGCGGGAGGGGGGATGTGGTGGGAAATAAGGCTGGGCAGATAAGGAGGAACCAAGCTCAGGGAGCCTTGAAAGGAACGCTGTGGGGTTAGGACATCACCATGCTTTTCTCTCCGGGCAGGAGAGAACTGATACCAAGGACAGTCATTGGTCAATGCCACCCCACGAACCCCGTCTACAGCAGTGGTGAGCAGTCACTGGGGAGGAGGTACAGGTGAACTGGGCAATTCTCCTTTGGAAGAGGACCCATGATTTTAGACCAGACTGCTTTGGCCTTAGCTGGCAGGGAATGCGTTGAGGAGCCCCACTGGCCCCGTTTTGGGCCCAGAAATCTCTGCCTTGGTCACTTTTTTGGCTAGTAAATCTTTGAAGTCCCCAAAGGCAGATTTGGTGGCAGCTCCTTTATGCAGAGGCTTGACACTGGAGCACAGGTTAGACCACCAGTAAAGACTAAGGAGAGGGGACTGTGGCAGATCAACCCAGTTCACAGGTGTAGGTGGGGTTGACCCGGACCCTGAGGCCAGAGCCGTGGTGCCAAGCCCCCAGGGCGCAGTCTCGCCGGGGGGGCCCCCGCACCCGGCAGCTCACCACTGGGAGAAGATGCTCGTGTCTATTGGGCTTTCATCACAACACATCTGCAAATGCAGCTTAAAGAAACAAAGACGACCAGAGAGTTGGACGTGGAGTGGACGTGTGAGAAGGTCTGTGGGGCCGGGAAGGGTCACACCGATTCTGCCCAGCTCCAGAGGAGGGACGGTGACCAGGGGTGGACATTTCAAGGGGACCGGGTTTCAGTGTAAGCAGTAGGTAGATGAACTTCGGAGCTGTCTGTCAGGCAGTGGAAACTACTGTTTTACAAAGCGTCCTGTCTGTAGGGAGGTTAAAAGACAGGGTGTCACTTGGTGGAAAGAGAGACCTCGTTTGTTCATTCCTGAAGTGACCCTTCAGATTAAACGAACTCTTACCTTGGGGAGGAAGGTGGATAAAATGTCTTTTCCTGAGACTTCGTGAACTGCAACATACTTTATTTCTTCAACACTCCTGGATGCCCTGGGACCGAAGAGTCCTCTCAGTCTGCCCTCGTGTCTAGAGGTCCTTACCCCATTGTCTATACCGGAAGACAATTCTCTCAGCTAAGGGCATGAACTATGTGATTATTTAGGTCTGAATAAATAGGACAGCCCATAAGACACTGCCTATTATTGAGTGGGTGTGCAATAAAAGTTTGTTGATGAGGTATCGAGTTAATTTTTTTGTATCTAGGATTCAAACGTGGACTGAGTCCTTTTTGTGTGTCAGATACGCCTCCTTGGAATGGATACCAATGGCTAACATTTATCAACCCCTTGATATTGGCCAGGTGCCAGGCTTAATGCCTTACATACATTGTCTCATTCAAACCCCACAAACAACCGTGTTAAAAAGACACGCAGATGTTATAATCACACTCTTTTTAATGATGAGGAAACTGAGGCACACAGAGGCTGAATAGCTCTCCCATGGTCACATAGAGAGTAATTAGATGATGCAGGGTTGAAATTTAGCTAATTAAATTTGTGGCTGACTCCACAGCCAGCAAAATTCATCTGTGCACCATATCTTGAGTGAAGGAGTGATCATTAGCAATCATGAGTAGGGCAGTATATGCTTAAAACATAGCTAACGGTTATTGGATGCTTTCTACGTGCCAGGCCCTAAGGTCTTGCTCACTTAATCCTCAGGGAAACTTCATAATGTAGGTGCTATTACGTTGCTCATTAAATTTTTTTAAATGTTTACTTATTTTTGAGAGAGAGAGAAGAGAGAGTGCAAGTGGGGGAGGAGCAGAGGGAGAAGGAGACAGAGACTCTAGAGCAGGCTCCATGCTGTCAGCACAAACCCCGATGCGAGGCTTGAACCCATGAACCGCGAGAGCATGATCTGAGTCAAAGTGGGACGCTCGACCTGAGCCAGCCAGGTGTCGCTCTGCTCGTTTTATAGGTAAGCAACATGATCCAGGATTTTCAAGTTTTCCGGATCCTGAGGCTAATCCTTCCAGTATTATGTGGCCTTCCCTCTTTTGTGATCCTGAAGAGGCACATGATGAGTCTTGTGCTGCTCTAAGAAAATTGTGTTTGGATTTGACCTGGGTCTGGAACTCAGCTTATCAAGTACTTTGTTAGGGTAGTCAAATTCCAGAGTGCTTTACGTTTGCCCACTGGCCATCTCTTAACTAAGCATTTAGAGGCAGGATGGAAGGTGGCCAGGAAACTCATCATAAAAGCAGTGTTGTGGGAAAAACTAAGAATTTAAGATCAAATAGAGATGGGCTTAGGGTCTGGTTCGCCAATTTCCTGACTACGGGACCTTGTAGGCCATGTAACGTCTCCATACCTGAGTTTCAGCATCTATAAAATGGGAATGGTAACTATACCCCCTTCATAGAGCTGCTATAAAAACTGAAGGCACCGAATTTCCTTCCCTTTCCTTGCCTTCTTATCTTCCTTCTTTCCCCCCCTTCTTCCTCTTTCTGTACCTCTCCATTCTCTCCTGTCTTCTTCTCCATTTTCTCATTGCTCATAAACTTTTAATGTGGATTAAATTACTACATACAACATATCATCCATTGCTTTTTCATATCTTCACCTAATCAAAATCAACTACACTCCAGAAATAATGCTAAACCTTACAGCTGGGTTGAACCCAACGTTGCGAACCGTGTTCTAAGAAAACAAGTGTCTCGCCCCCCTTCTTTGGGTCAGTATGTTTGCGATCAAAAGCCTTCTTGCTGAGAAAAAGGGCAGAGGCTGAAGATACGTTCAAGAGCATGCGTGTACCTGGGACAGCAGCTCCGTGTGGGGGGCTCCCAGGGACAGCCAGGCTGAGAGGCATGAATTCACCAGGAGGAAGCCAAGACTTCATCACATTCACCTTACACAGCACCTGGGCAAGTCACTCCTTGAGCAGGAAATCCTTCTCCCCTTGCCTGGGGATCCCTCCTGTGTGCTTTGAAAGCAAGAGTGTCGAACTGTACTTTGGACAAGCAAAGCAGGAAAGAGGATTAGCCTTTTTCTTCTCCCTCCGCAAAGACATGTTCTGCCTCCTGCCGGGCATTGTGGGGAAGATTAATTAGCTAATATTGGTAAAGGGCCTTTGATGATGACTGCTAAGTGTTCGCACCGTGTAATTGCCATTTTTTCCAAGAAAATGTCCATGTAGTTCCTAATTAGGCATTGTTGAAGCACCTCTTGCCCCATTATTTTACAGTTGTCTTGCAATTAACTGGCATCAGTACCATTTCAAATGACATTTATTGCCCATTTCCCGGGTTTAATTTTTGGCAATTTTATGGGAAGCCTGGGCGTTGTTTCTTATTCACTGTAACTTGAATAATTAACAACGTAAATATGGCTTCGGGTGCTGATGTTGCCAACAACAAGAGTTCTCGAGAGATTTTAATTCAGAACACTGCACATTGAACTTCATGTGAAGGTTTATTATGGTGCCAGAACACACTACGTGCTTCTTCCCTGTGGGCCCGTGGCTCATGCCTGAGTGTCCGTGCATGTGTGTGCACGTGTGCCATACGTGTGTGTGCTCGTGTGTGTGTTTGCAAGTGTGTATGTGCCAATGTATGGTTTTTGTGATCAGTAATGTGAGATCTGCGGACAGGAGCAAAGTCCCCCTTTGGCTTAGTCTTCTTTAAGGCACAAACTAGAGAAACGGACTAATGAACTTTTCTCCATTTTTTTACTATAACCTAGAGATTTGTGTTGGCTCAAATCAAGCATCATTTGTTAATGTCCACCGTGGTTTCAGGTATTGGACTAGATGTGTTTCATACTTTCATTAAGCTTTACAAAAAGTCAATGAGGTCTCTCATGTTGACAAAATGAAAGCTCAGGGAAGTTAAGAAAGGTGTCCAGGGTCACACGGCTAATAACAGATGAGGACAGGACTCTGAAGGACTCTGAAGCCTGGACCCCTTCTGCTCTTTCTCTGAAGCAAAATTGCTGAGCTTGCTGTTTGGAAGGGAGCCTTGGTCACTCCGAAGGCCAACTTGTTCCTTCTCCAGGAATGCTTAGATTGCTCACCTAAATGTATCTTCTTTCCTGTGTCTGATAGTAATTCCTATCATTTCTCATAATCTGACTTTCATTTTAGCTGTGTTCTGATGGGGAGAGCAATGCGATACAATGGTTAGGAGAGCATGGGCCTTGGGGCATTATATTTCTCACTCTGCCTCTTCCTACCGAAGTCATCTTGAACAAGTTCTAACACCTCCTAAGCTTCATGTTATTGATGGAAGATGAGTGGAGAGCATGTGTGGAAACCTTAGAATATTTCATGGCACATGGAATGCACACAATATATAGCGGATGGATGGATGGATGGATGGGCAGATGGATGGGTGGATAGGTGGCTAAAAATATATAAATAAGTGGATGAATGGCAGAGACTATTCATTACTCATCTGTAGGATTAACTCCCCCAAATTCTGATCACTCAAGCTTGGACTTAGTATTAGTTCAATAAGATTATTTTTTAAATAAAAATGAATCACAGGAAGACTTTTTTAGAAAGTTTAGTGTGTCTGACTGGAGCCTAGACTGTCCATCCCTCTGCGGTCACAAAACTGGACCAAACCCTGGTTATGAGGAAGCATCCAACTTCTTGACAAAAATTATCACTAAGACCAGAATCTGGTGACCACCAATGGGCTGAACTATATAGGTCTGTTTGTGTGTGGTTTCTTCCACCCGCATTTCATGTGTAGGGACAGAAGGACAGAGGTCAAGAGGAGGGCTGGACTTGAAATCTCAGGATTCTCATAAGAATTCCAACCCCACCGTGTGTAGTTATCTGTGTGACACTTGAGACTCTGGAGAATTGCTATAAGAGCAAAATTCACAGGCACTATCCAAAAAATGGACTCTGAAAGGGAGGCTTTCTTGTGGAAACTTACCTAGTGAGACTTCTCTGTAAAAACACCTGTCAGGGAGGGAGAGAAGCAGGACTGGGTAAAGGTGACTGCAGCAAACCTGAAGCTGATCTTCTGGGCATTTCTGGAGCTGGGGGATTGGAGGCCTGCTGGCCTCAGAGCTTCCCTGAATTGAAAAAGAGGCCCACACTTCCAAATGCTTGCATGTTGTCCCTGGAAGAGGGATGTGACTTTGGGCAAGGCCAGGGAAGAGCAGCTCCTGGGGAGGAACTCAGCTGTGAGCTGTCAGCACCCCACAATCCCAGCAGCTGCAAGGATGGGTTTCTGAGTCATGGGAAGGAGGACTCTGCGTGGAGCACTCCAGCATCCACCGCAGTGAAATGGGTTTGAGCTCAGGATGTCTTTCCCCATATGACTGCATCATGATTCTTTCTCCTGCCACTCGATGACTATGATCATTTCCACTTCTCTGCTGGAGATAGAGTTTCAGAGCTAAGTAACTGCCCAAATGACATACTAGGAGATGGTAGGGTCCATAATGTGCCACCAACACCCATGCACATTCCCTAGGACCGTGTGTCTGCCTCTTTGACAGCAAATGAGAAGTCACTCAATAGCTTACTAACCTATTCAACACTCTGTTGCTTGTTAAAACTCCTAAGGAGATCGAAAGGTACTGTGTGTGTGTGTGTGTGTGTGTGTGTGTGAAAGAGAGAGACAGAGAGATGTTTCCGAACAAGCAGAAACCTAGCTGGTTCCTCCGCATGTTTGGCGTCATTCAGGACTGTAGAGGAGAAGTAGAAGGCCATTACAACACATTCCGTATCGAGAAGATTCTGAGTCAGGTCTTACTGCTTATAAATGAAACTCCATGAAGTCAAACCTAATATACACTTTTTGAGTTTCATTCATTACTTCCCTATTATTTTAGGAATTATTTATGGCACATCAATGATGTACTCCCTAGGGACATGGAGGTCAATGGAGCTGATGGGTTGGTGTCAGGTTGTGTTGGTCCTGGACTCCAGTGCCGTGAAAGGATTCTGCAGACATGGCGGCCTAGGGACTACACACAGACAGAGAATAGTCTCCAAAGCCTCAGTCTGTTGCATCATCCCCCACTCGGAGGTGTAGGCTGCAAGTGGGAGGGAAGGAGGAAGAGGCATTAGGGAAACAACGGAGCGTTTACTCCAGCCTTGAAATGTCCTCAACCCCAGAAGCTGTGAATGTGTAAGTGGCCGTCTCTGGAAGAGTAAGCCCCTGCGAGGGTTGACTGGCACAATCACCAGCCTGTGCACCCACAGACGCCAGCTTCAAGGTGATGTGAGCTCATGGAGACACAATAGGCACCATGAGGCTTCTTTCCAGAGCAGGACCAGCTCAGGCGTGCATCCTTGCCCCTTACCGTCCCTGCTGCTGGGAGACACAAGGTTTCCTCTCACCATCTCCTTTTTAAAACATTTACCCGTACCTGCCTAGGCTTCCTCGGGGTCTGTGAGTCTCCAGTAGGCACAAAGGATTCTTGGAGCCTCTTCTGACTAAATGTGAGACGAGAGTCTGGCCGGTCACTCGGTTTACGAGCAGAATGAAGGGAGCTACTGCCGGCCGGCAATCGGCAGGCTACTTCCGTAGTCTGAGCGTTGGTTTTTCCGTCATCTGCAAAATTGCTTGGCGGGGGTTGGGGGGAGGACGATAGCCATCCCGTATTGTGAGGATCAAACGGGAGAAAGATGTAGCTCCAAACGAAAGGCTGAATTCAGATTAAATTGTCACTTGTGAGACAAAGGCTGAGCATGGTGCTGGAAACATTTCTACCTACGTCATCTTAATAATCAGTTGACATCACAGTCGCCTTCTGTGCATTCGAAGAAATGGAGCTCGTAGAGATGATTTAACTTGCTGGAGGCTGCCTAGCTATTAAGCCTATGCTGGTTTCAGATGGCTAGTTTTGCGGAGATTAGAGACCTCCTGGGCCTCAGAGGGGACAAGATAGGGCTTACCCAGCAGGTGGTGGGACTAGATAGATGCTGTCTAACTCCCTGCTGACACCAAGGTTCTGTGATCTGGTGGCTTGGTGAGGACCCCGGCTGGCTGAATTTTGCGGGCGGGCATGAACTCAAGTGAGGCTGGAGGTTGGGAGGAAGAGGACAAAAGATCTGAGTGTCATTATTTGTGTAGTCTGTTTTCGGCTGTATCGGGTGCTCCTGGTTTCATGCCACTGCTTTGTTAATGCCCTTTGCACAAAGATCATGATGCTCTCAGACGCCGCCTGGCCTGTCTCTGCCTCCTGCGGTAGCCTCGGCTCACCCAGACCCTGGTCCCTTGGGCTTTCACACCAGCAGCTCCCTCTGGCCTTTTCAAGTGCTGCTTCTCCTGCCTGGAACTCTCTCCCTGTGGATCTGTGTCACCTTTTCATCCTTCAGCTCTCAGCCAGGCATCTTTTTCTCAAGGCTGGCTATTGTGCTGCCCTGGGGCCAGCTCAGCGTCCTCTGTGAATCGCTAATACAGCCCTGTCTTCCTTTCCTTTAGAGCACCTCACTCACTCTGCAGCTATACATTCTCTAATGGATTGACTTACTGATATTTGTCTTTCCTTCTATCCTGCAAGCCCCATAAGAGCAGGGGCAGTCTAACATGGCTGGCGCAGACGTTTCTAATCACGGACCACTACCGTAAATATTCTCGAGTCCCGGCCAGTCTCCGATCTGTGAAGCTAGTGTATGGTAGGTGTGAAATAATATTTGTGGTTCGCTCTGAAAACACTGTCTTCCATTCCTTCAGAACACTAACTCAGTTCACATCTATACGTTTCTTAATGTGTCACGTAATTAATAACGAATGAGTGGGGGAAGGAAGGAACGGGTATCATGGTACTCGCCATCGACTTAGCTGTGTGCAAGGCTTGCAACATCAGTGGGGACCTGTCATTATTTTATGGGGTTTCAACCTCTGGAGGAGAATTTGAGGTCTGGTCTGCCTATCTAACTAGGAGCTAGGGTCCATAGTAAAAGCGATTCTTTGTATAATGTGGGCGACATAGACTTTGGAACCCAGACTGCCTGCATCTAAAGCCTGACTCCACCACATATTAGCTCCATGAATTTAAGTGAGGTACTTAACCTGCCTTTGACTCAGTTTTGCCACCTGTAAAATGGGGATAATAATAGTTCTTATGTTGTGGGGTTGTCGTGAGGACTGAGTACTTTCATATTAGTTTTGTGGAGTTTTTAGGGAAGCACCTGACTTGAAGTACATGCTATGTATCTGTTTGCTGTTGTTTTATGTGTTTAGGAGGAGGTAGATCATGTTATGCCTCCTCAGATGCCAGCCCCTCTAATCACTTCTTTCCTGCCTCTTCCTCCCTTCTGACTAGAGTTGCTAAATTCTGGCCATTGCCTGAGCCTGGTTGATTATGACAATGTTTTTAAATTTTTCCTCTATACAGAACTAGTTATTAAGGTTCACTAGAGTTCTAGAGGGTTGAAACTCTAAAATCTGATCTGGCTAAGGCAGAAAACATGGTCTGTGGGGAGGACAAACCCCAGAGTCCAGAGATATGACTTGAACCCAGGTTCTACCACTTAGACGGCTTTGGTGACCTTAGGCAAGTCCCTTCCTGCCTCTCGGCCTCCTCCTCTGATAAAGGAAACACTTCAGTCATCTATTCAATAAATATTTATTGAGCTCTTCTGGCATTTCAGACCTTGCTGGACTAGATGAAGTTTTAGATGTTTTATGGCTGAACCGTCCATCAGGTCCATCTAGGAAACCTCAAAAATGGTGAACTCAGGGGCCGGAGTGCGATGGACCGCATTGTTTTAATTAACATAGAGCATCTGGGGTGGCACGTAACATTCACTCTGGCAATTTTTGGTTCTCTTTCTAAAGATCCACCTTTCAGCTTTCTTATTCTCTGTGATGTTTGTTTACTATTTCATTGATTTAGATTTCATATTTACTAACTCCTTCCCTCTATTTGCTTTGGGTTTATTTTCCTGTTCTTCTATCCTTTTATAGTGGAAACATGAATCACTCGTTTTTAGCTCTTTTTTTTTCTTGGTCTGCATATAAATATTCAGAGTTGGAAGTTTTCCTCTAGCACAGCCTTCGATGCTTCCTAAAATTATTGACATGGTGCCTTTCCATTATGATTGCTTGAAATAGTTCCATGTCCTTTGTGACTTCTTTTTTGACTGTGTAGCATTGAGAAGGGTGTTGTGCAACTTCCAAATGTTTGCATATTTTTCTTTTGTGTTTCAGTTTATTGAATCGCTGATTTATTTCCTTTGTACTCAGAAGCAGAGTCTAGAAGCACTGCGGTATTTCCTCTCTGCTCTAGAAGAAGCTCTCCCTACATATGTACTATCCAGCCCTGGCCAGTGATCCGTTTCCCCACGCAGCATTCTGGAACCTCCTGTCTGCGCAGTGCTCTTCTCTTTAGGTCACGGTCCTGCAAATTCCAGTGGCTCTAGAAGTCCTTGACTCTGATTGCTGCCTCATCAGCTTAGCAAGAGTGCTGTTCTCTCCTTGGGCTCTTTTCCTGGTGACATATGGGAACCTTGAAGGTCCCCAAAGCAGAAAGTTGAGAAAATACTGAGCTTGCCACATGTGTCTGGTTTTTTGCTAGCACGAAGCTGTGTGCTGACATCACCCTTTTCCTCTCCCATTTCTCCATCAGAAATGCTTCGCTTATTTTGTCCACTTTTATAGTTGTTTACAGTAGTGGGGATGGGAGCGGTCTAGAACCCGTACTCTGTCATGGCCACACCCACAGTACTCCTTTTTAATTGAATCTTATCTAAGTTACTCACAGTAAACAGAAGAAAGTGGTTTTGGAAATTTAGGTTCTAAAATGCATGCTTTTAAAATTTAACACAATGTACTTATTATTTTTAATTTTTTAAAATTTATTTTGAGAGAGAGAGAGAGAAAATCCCAAGCAGGCTCCACGCTGTCAGTGCACAGCCCGACACAGGGCTCAATCTCATGAACCGTGAGATCATCACCTGAGCCAAGAACGAGAGTCGGATGCTTAACCGACTGAGCCTCACAGGCGCCCCCACAATGTACTTATTTTTTTTAATTTTTTTTTAACATTTATTTATTTTTGAGACAGAGAGAGACAGAGCATGAGCAGGGGAGGGTCAGAGAGAGAGGGAGACACAGAATCCGAAACAGGCTCCAGGCTCTGAGCTGTCAGCCCAGAGCCCGACACGGGGTTCGAACTCACGGACCGCGAGATCGTGACCTGAGCCGAAGTCGGACGCCCAACTGACTGAGCCACCCAGGCGCCCCAACAACGTACTTATTTTTATCAGCAGTTTTAACTTAATCTTTGTTTTATTTCTAATAGCAATTTCTGTTTATGAGCTTCGAAGAGAAAAATTATTGAGTCGTTTTCTTCTTGATCTCCAAGGTTTGAGTAACTAAATGGAACCTGTAACTGTTGCATGAAACCGGTTTCTAACAATACCTAAACAGTGCTTTTGACTTGATGCTTTTTAAAGGTAACACAAAGAGCAAGTCAGGAGTGACTACTTTAATACGTAAGATCAGCGGCGGTTCACTTAAGCACAGTGTTACGGTCACACAGCACAGAGACAATCCTGATCCAGTGATAACATAACTGGCTGACACCACAGTCCCCTGCCTCAGGTGATGGCGAGTCCTTTAGTTACACGTTAAGCCGCACTGCTCTCATGCTCTGGCCTGGGTGCTCATACTGATTCATGTTGGATTCTGTCTGTTTTGCTGGTTCTCTTCTGTGTTTCATACTTGTCTATGCCAGATTTGCCAAATTATTCTGTTTCATAAAAATCATTACTTTGTACCTGGATTGAAAGTCTAGCTCCAGGGGCGCCTGCGTGGCTCAGATGGTTAAACGTCTGACTTTTTGGCTCAGGTCATGATCTCGCGGTTTGTGAGTTCGAGCCCCTCGCCGGGCTCTGTGCTGACAGCTCAGAGCCCGGAGCCTCCTTCGGATTCTGTGTCTCCCTCTCCCTCTGATGCTCATGCTCTGTCTCTCTCTGTCTCTCGATAGTAAATAAATGTTAAAAAAAATTAACAAAGTTAAAAATAAAGAAAGTCTAGCTCCAGAGAATTTAAATGCTTTATCTGTAATTCCCTGTAGTAACCCATTATGAACAGAATCATCATTTATTGCATTTCTTTTAGCCATTCTTGTTCCTGTTGCCTATTGCACATATCCATGAAAATGATGAAAAATAAGGTTTTGGGTTTTGTTTTGTTGGGTTTTTTTTTTTTCGTCCCAAGTACATTTGGCAAAATTGCAGTGCTAAAACTCCTTGTCATCCAGGAACAGTGTCTCCTCTGTGTGGCAAGGAGAGAGATTTAGGCTGGTTGGCTTTTGATGAAAAGAAAAAAAACTCCAATGTCATGCCATCTGAAGAAATATCTGCATCAAAACTTATTTACCCTATTCTAATTCCTGTCTCACATTGTTAAAATAATCCCTAGCTTTAACAATCTCAGGATTTTCCCTTTAGTTATTTCACGCTCATTTAGGATGGTACAAATGAACTTAATAACACCCATTTTGGATGTTTGAAAGCTTTTCTTTTTCTTATGACTCTTTCACATGCTTCAAAAAGATAAGACTACTGGGGCAGTGAGTTCTGGGTAGATGAGATATTATTCTGTCCTCCACTCATTTGTGTGGATTCATTAAGCAGTTACAGTTTAAAATCACAAAATACCACTAGTTTGGGGAAAAGAATTATGCTTTCTACTCTGGAGAACACAAAATAAGCAAACTCCCCGTCCTCAAGTTACTCCAAGCATAGATGGAAAGCCCAGGTACAGTTACATGCAAAATTAAGTGACAAGTCAAGATTTTGGAAATGCAAAAAATACAGGAAGCTGTATGAAAAACAAATGATTGGGCAGGTAATATGGACAAACCGAGGACCAGAATGGACTGAGAAATCTTTTCCAGGAGTGTGGTATAGTTAAGGAAAGTTTGTCCAATGTCCAGTTACTGTAGCCTAAGAAAATCTCTACGCTTAAGCCACATGTTTGTCTGCAGAGGCTTATTTATTTATTAATATTTTTTAACGCTTGTTCATTTTCGAGAGGTAGAGAGGCAGAGTGCAAGCAAGAGTGGGGCAGAGAAAGAGGGAGACAGAGAATCCAAAGCAGGCTCTAGGCTGTCGGCACAGAGCCTCATGCGGGGCTTGAACTCACAGACTGTGAGATCGTGACCTGAGCCAAAGTTGGATGCTTAACCAACTGAGCCACCGAGGTGCCCCTATATGCAGAGGTTTAGAAAGTATTTTGTTCTTTGAAGTACGATAGGCTGTGCTGTCTAATTTGATGCTCAGTCTCCTTACTTAAAAGGTAACTCACCTTCCTTGTGCTCTGCTCTCTTTTTCTCTGTAAAGAGCCTCATCTGCTTTCTGGAACCCTGGTCCTCCACTTGCGTTCTTGCCTCCCCACTTGGGATGCCAGCGGTAACGGGACTGGCTCCCCGTTCTGATTCTGAACAAGGTTACAGGCCAGTATGGACTTCACTGCCCAGACTGGAAGTGAACGAGGAGCAAGGGACAGGGAAGAGCATCTCCAAACACACCCAGAACTGCCGTTGGATTATACATGGACTCTTGGAAGAGAACAGCTACAGATACAGTTGTGCATGTTGCTGGCTTGAGACGAGACCAGAGCATCTTTCCCCCCACCCCCAAGCCTGCAGGGACAGTTATATGGAGAATTTAAAGAAAAAAACATCGGACGAAGACTTGTAGCCATATTGAAGAAAAGATGTTCTTGTCTGTGGCTGTAGGTATCGTGTTCTAAATTGCATCATTTTGGTGTCTTATATATAATATATCCCCCTTTCTCTTCGAAAACGACACTGTAGCAATTGATTTTGTTTTCATCAATCAAGGTGAGCCAACCCATGTGGTTTGCAAGGGGGTAAATAAACCAGGCACAAGGACTAAAATGTAATGATGTAACCACAAGGAGGGAAAGATGCATGTGCATTGGTGGCTGGCCGTGTTCTCTAGACAGAAGCTGAACACTGGAGCTGGGACTTGATTCTCCAGCATCCATATCTCTTTGGGAACACTCTTTATCCTTGTTTGCAAGCATGGACTTAGAAGTGAAACTTAAGCTCCTTTGACAAAATCCTATTTAATCAGGCCTTTTGCTTATCTGCAGGCATAAGCCAGCCTCCCTAGAGCTGCAACTTACTCTGTTTGTTGGGCGATAGAAATTTATTCCATTCTTCTTGCCACTTCCCAGGAACGTGGTTCAAGAACTTGAACTGGACCCTGAACGGTGGGTAGAATTAATGTTACTTTCAGAAATAGCTTGTCGGGGCACCTGGGTGGCTCAGTAGGTTAAGCGTCCAATTTTGGCTCAGGTCATGATCTCACGGGGTCATGATCTCATGGTTCGCGAGTTCGAGTCCCGTGTCGGGCTCTGTGCTGACATCTCAGAGCCTGGAGCCTGCTTCGGATTCTGTGTCTCCCTCTCTCTCTCTCTCTGTCTTTCCCCTGCTCGTGCTCTGTCTGTCTCTCTCTCTCTCTCAAAAATAAACATTAAACAAAAGAAATATCTTGTCTATCTTAACGTTAAATAACTATTCACCTTATGTTTTTTCTTTTACTTCTGTTTATAAAAAATTGAATCTTTTTTTGTATAAAATACAAATGGATCCCTTGCAATCCATTAGTCAGATGGTCCACTCACATTTATTGAATACTTGACCAGATGAGAGAGACGTTTTTATTATATGTAGTGCTTTTATGTAGAGTCAAGGCTGTACATGGACTTTCCAGTCTCTCCCATTATCTGTCCATTATTCCTCATACCTGCACAACGGTTTGGATACTTTAAGTTCAGTTTCTTAACCTCAGCACTATTGGCCTATTGGGCCAGATGACTCTGTCGTGGAGTGAGGTCCTGTGCACTGTGGGATGTTCAGCAGCACCCTAGGCTTTGCCCTACCTGACGCCAGTGGCTCTCCGTGCCCCCACCCCAACTCAACTGCAGCAAAGAAAACTGGCTCAAAGACATTAACAAATATCCTCTGGGAGCCAAAATTGCCCACGGTTGGGAATTACTGTTTTGGCCCAATAATGTGTTTTATATATTAGATAAGGCAAACCAACTCCTTAGCAACGCTTGGATGAAATTCTGAGGTATTGATATCTCATTCATTGTAATCGGGCTCTGGTACTTTATTGAAAGGAGGAGCGGTGTGTAATAACAAGATGACTGATGTGCTCGCGAGCTGAAACTCCTTATGATCGGAGGATCATTTTTTTTCTCCCTCTTTCTCTCTCTGTCTAGAACCTAGGAGTGGAGGAATAACTGGGAACGTGAAATCGTTGTGTCCAGAGATCTTTTTGACGAAAGCTCACTCCATTAATGTTACCTATGCATGATCACGAGGGAGAGATGTTTCTTTTTCTTTTGCCTCGGGCTGTGTCTGTGAGGGACTTAAGTCACCCGGGTAGGATGTGGAAGACTAGGAGGTGTCAGGAACAGCCATGTGCCTGCCCGGGGAGGCCAGACAAGCTCGGGTGGCCAGATCAGCTGGACAAGAGGAGACACCAAGATCAAATAACAATACAGTATCTGCGAACGTGTCATAGAACATGGTAACGTAAGGTAGCAGGACAGGGGTATGCTACGAGAAAAGGATTGGAAGTCCAGTGGCTAACAGCACCAGAGAAAACTGTTCACCAGTAACCAGGCTCCAGTTTCTGAGCTAAGTTCAAGAACAGAGAGGGAAAGAAGTCAGGAAAGACTAAGAAAAATAGGACTGCGCTAACAAGAGTTTTACAGAAACCACATGATGGAGACGAGAAGCTAGCTCAAGCAACATGTCAGAGACGCAATTATCTGGGGTAGAAAATAAGATCCTAGAAGATCAGTAGCGAATATTTCCTTATCCTGTATCTTTGTGCGTTAGATGGATATGCGTTCATCACATCACATGTGAGACTTTATCCCCTAAATTGACAAATACTTTTTGAGCACCTGCAACGTTTGTCCTGGCTGATGGAAATTGAGTAGCCAAAATAGAAAAACATCCCGCTGTCATCCGGTTTGTGTTCTAATGGAGGAGGAGAGGACATAAACATAATAAATAGATAAATACATAGTGTGTGCGAAGGGAATAAGTGGTAAGAAAAAGTGGTTCAGGGTAAAAAGGATTGGGAGTGCTAAGTGTCAAGTCAAATTAAATACGGACTTAGATAAAGAGAGACTTCATTTAAGAGACTGTTTCGATAGGCAGAATCCTCTGATCCTAGAAATCTGCAAACATCTCAAAATTAAACAGAAATAAAAGGCTTTTGGGGGGCCTGGGTGGCTCAATTGGTTAGGTGTCCGACTTCGGCTCAGGTCATGGTTCCTGAATTCGAGCCCTGTCTCAAGCCCTCTGCTGTCAGTGTGGTGCCTGCTTTGGATCCTCTCTCCCCATCCCCCTCTCTGCCCCTCCCCCACTCATCCTCTCTTTCTCTTTCTCTCACTTCAAATAAATAAAAACTTTAAAAATCCATCAAAAAAGAAATAAAGGGCTTTTCTTTTACAGGGTGGGGTGGGAAGAGCTAGCAGGAAGTCTGTGGGGGAGGAGGGCAAGTGGGTGGGGTGGGCAGGTGGCATCTTTGGGGTGTTTTTGCAGTGAAATGTTTTTCTTTATGGTTAGCAGATTCTCAGAATGAGGTGTGTTAGGGGCGGATGTTTTGCACCCTAGTGGTTTAGTGCTTGTCTAAACTTGAGGACAAGCCAATATTTAGGGGCCCATGTGGAGGAGAGGAGCCTGCCTAAAGTTTGGTCAAGCAGCGTTTAATGCGTATGTCGAGAGAGATTGTGCGCACTTGGTCCTAGGGAGGAGCATTTACGTACAACGTTAAATGCAGTGGTCAAGGGTGGGGGGGGCTCACTGGCATATTGTCAGAGCTGAAGTAAGTGAATAAGCAAAGACTTCAGAGCAACAGGAGAACAAAAAGCTGATCCTGAGAGAGAAGCATCACGGCCAGAGGGAAGGCCAGCATGAGGCGTTGCAGTGGGAGTGTCGCTGTTGTGTGTGAAAAATAGCACGGCAAATTCTGTTTTCCGAAGATTGCCTCGGTAATATCTCCCATCCCACATGCATTTCTTGCAATGCCATCTTGCCACCTTCCCATGGACAGGGAGACTTTGTTTCTCCAAGTCCTTAAGTCCCGCCAGGCTCTGGGACTGCCGGCACCCATAGCACATGGCAGAAGTGTTGCCGGGCCGGTTGTACGTGTGGCCCTTACTTACCTGGCAGAAAACTTCAGCTTCCCGGTTCCTGGAACAGTTGTTCTTGGGACAGTGTCTGCGAACACCGACTCCCCGCCGGGCCACACTGTGAGAAGCCCAGGGCGCGTAGAGAGGCCACATGGAGGCGCTCTGGCCTGCAGCCTCAGCTCAGACCCGAGCATCGACCATGAGTCATGTGAATGAGTCATCTTGGACGCCCGCCTTTCTGAGCCAGCAGGTGATTGCAGATCTGGCTGACAGTGGTCTGCAACCCCACAAGAAACCTTAAGCAAGAATGCCCAGCCAAAGTCAACCAACCTACAGAGCCACCAAGGGATAGCAAAGTGTATTAGGCCACTTAATTTGGGGGAAGTTTGTTATGAAGGAAGAGGTGACTGGGATAAATAGCAAGGAGGAAACTGTGGGGCGAGGGGAGCGGGCCACAGGGAAATTAGTCTCCAGGGACATGAAGTCGGAAAAGTACATGGGAAGTCCAGTTGCGTATTGCCTCCTAAAAACTTTCGAGTTTTGCCCTGAGTGAAGTGGAGGGCCGGTACAGGGTGACACGATCTGAGTTACATTCTGAAAGGGTCTCCCTGGCTGCTGTGTGGGGAATCAAATGCAGCCACTGTTGTAACCACCCCGGTGAGCGATGATAGCAGCTCAGATCGCACTGATGGACGGACGGGAGGTGAGAAGTTGTTGGCATCTGTATGCGTTTTGGTGGTAGAGCCCTGAAGTGTTTCCTGATGGATTGAGATGTGAGAGAATGAGGTAGTCAAGAATGCCTGTGGTCCTGGGAGAACGATGTTCCCATTCTGAACTGAGGCGAGGAACACTGCTGGAGGACCAGGTGCAAGGAGGGAGACTGAGGGCTCAGCTCAGGATGTGTTCCATCTGGAACATGGTTAGATGTCCAGGTGGGAATATCAGGTAGGGATCAGGACGTTATAGGTTTGGAGTTAGTGAAGGTGTCAGGGCTGGAGTTTTAAATGCGGCAGTTCTCAGAATATGGGTGTTTTGAAGGCATGAATGAATGAGGTCACCTATGGAGTGAGTGTTAGAAAAAGGAAGAGAAGAGAGGAGAAAAGAGGAGGGGAGGAGAGGAGAGGAGCGGGGAAGAAAGAAGGGACCAGGAACTGAGTCCTGAGCCATTGCAAGGTGGAAGAGGCTGGGAGAAGACAAAGGGACAGAAAGCAAGACTGAGAAGGAGCAGCTCGCGACAAAGGAAGAAAGCTGAGAAAGTGGATGTCCTAAAGTCTGGTGAAGGAGGTGTTTTCAGTAGGAAGGAGCCAGAAGCTGGGTCAATGCCTCTGCTAAGTCAAATAAGGAGAGAACTGAGAATTGACCTCTGTGTGCGGTCTCAGCAAATGATCTCAGTCTCTCTGTTTCTCCCCATACACAATACAATAGTTATTGAGCATTTACTATGTGTCAAGTACTTCCTAGGCCTTGGGGATATTAAGGTAAGTTAAATGTTCCCTTGAGGAGTTTCCAACCATCCAATCGATTAAACAATATTTAGTGCATAATTACTATGTGTAAAGACACTGTACTAAATACTATGAAGGATATAAATGTTGTATGGGATACGCGTTTAGCCTAATTGGAAATACAGACAGAAACAGACTGATATACTGCAGTGCCGGTAAAGCCCACAAGAAATGTCACAAGGAAGTGTAAGATTTCAGTAAGTGGCAGTGCATATTGTATGATGAAAGGATAGGTCGCGCAAGTTGGAAAAATCTGGGAAAACTTCGTGAGAAGAAACAAATAGAAAAATGTGTGGGTGGGGAGCATGTGGTGTGGTCATTGGAGGTCAGTTAATAGGCAACTATGGAGAAGTCAGAAAATGAATGTAGAAACTAAGTGTGACAGCTTGGGTGAACCTGGAGGACATTACTCTAAGTGGAATAAGCCAGTCACAAAAGGACAAATCGCGTGTGATTCCACTTACAGGAGGAATCTAAAATAGTCAAACTCCTAGAAAAATGGTGGCTGCCAGAGGCTGGGGAAGGGGCAGAATGCGGATTTGCTATTTAACCGGCATCCAGTTTCCATTACAGGAGATGAGTTGAGTTCTAGACATTTGCTGTTACAACATTGCGCCTGCCGTTAACCCTACTGAATCATACACTTAAAAATTTGTTAAAAGAGTAAATCTCATTCTGAGCGTTCTACAATTAAAAAAATCCCAAAAACCAATTATAAATTGAAAGAAGCAAGTGGAGATACCTGTTCACGACTTTGGATTTTGACCTTTTTCTGTGCTATGGCAGGATTGGGGTCTGGTGCATGAGGAAGTTTTTGGCCCAGTGGGTTCATCATAAATTTCTATTTTAGGATCATTGATCTGGTGGTGAAAGTTAGGATGGAGTGTAGTTGGGGGGATGATAGGACTCAGAAATGATATCACTGAAATGGACCGGCACTTAGAATAATACAGATATTTTAAAGTCTTTTCAATGTTTTGGAGACTTTATCTCTTCATCGATGTGTGTGTTCTTGTGCATTTAGGGTGGTGTGTGTGTGTGTGTGTGTGTGTTGGATGAACATCTGTTTCTTAATGCATTTCTTCCTAAGTACTCAGTTTTTTGCTGCCAGGAATGGGTTTCATTTATTTCATATTCTAGCTACCACTAGTGCCTAAGAATTTAATTGCAGTGCTTGGTGTTTCCTTCCATCCTACAGCAAAAAGAGCTTAATTTGTCTTTTGGTTTACTTTTCTCTTGTTTTCTAGTTACGCAATCGTATCACCCACAAACATTGATATTTCAATGTCTTCTGTTTTGATTCTCACACCTCCCTTTTTAAAAATGTAAAGTCTGAGCCTGGTGCCTGGCATATATTATCTCCTCCAGAATAATCGTTTGTTCATTCTTATCCTTCTTTTTTCTTTTTCTTTTTTTCAGATGTGTGGAAACATTGTCCAGTAAATTTGTCAGACTCAAGCGCTTTTATTTTTAAGTTACTATTAACCTTTTATGTTGATTTAAATCTCTTGATCTTGTCCTGTGTCTTCAAAATCTCTTTTTTTCTCCCATTTTTATTCATTTAGAAGCATTTACCAGGCATTTGTCATGTGGGAAACCAGAGTCTGAGCATAACCCACCAAGTATCCCCATGAAAGTCTCAATCTATTAGGGAGTCAGACATTGAACTGAATCACTGTAGACACAATAAAATAATAGATATTATATAGGTACAGGTAAATGACTAGATTTCTCACTTCTTATTCCAAATTTTATTAATTGTTATACTTTCCAGTTTTTTAAACAGTGGTTAAATTCCAACATATACACTCTGATTTTTTCCCAAAGCATTATTAATATTGCTATCATATTCTCATACAAATCTTATTTTATCTTTTCATTGTTTTATTCATGATTTTGTGTTGTCATATTCCTTCTCCCTTTTTATGGCTTTTAAATATTTATTTGTTTAATACATATTTGAGGGTAGGTTTTGTGCTAGTTAGTGATAGTAATAACATGACTTACCAGATTCTTGCCGGTTAATTACTCTTTGGCACTATTTCCTGTACTTTGAATGCATGTTTTCATTTTGTTATATTAAACACATCTTTGTAGGTATAGGAGCCAAGGGCAGTCCCCCCCAAAATGTGCCATTTTGGAATATTGATTATTTTACATAAAAGTTACTTGAGAGACAGCCTGTGCAGGAAGGATACTCTGCCCCCCACGCTGTTCCCCGCAAAAGCAGGAGATATATCTCCCTTGTGAAAGCTGTCCTCCTGTACCAGGAGGTAAAGAGACATCCTTGTCACCAGAGATGGGGCATTTAGAGCAGAGAAGGCTGTATAAACAACTTTTGTTACTTTTTATTAAGTTACTACCCCAGCCCACCTGCTGTTTACAATTCCTCACTAACTGAAGCTCACAAAGTTGTTTTCTTTGTCCCGTCAATTCCTTACAGATTTCTTGTCTGTTTTCCTAAAAAGTATGAAAACTGCCCTCTCTGGTTATTTCTTTAGGTCTCAATTTCAGTAATGGGTCTCCATGGGCACATAATAAAATGTTGGGTTTTTTTTCTCCCGTTAATCTGTCTCATGTCAATTTAATTTTTAGTCCGGCTGGAAGACCTTGAAGGACAGAGGAAGGAATTTTTCTTCTCTACAAAGGCTATAATTAAGTGTATTTTATTTTGAAATTTAGAAGAGGCTCTTTTTAATAGAAACCGCCAGGTTGTTCACAATAAAAGGTACATTGGACACATTTTGGATTTCCTCTTTTACCCTACAGGTTTACTGTTCCTGTTCCCAGAGTTTTCTTTTCATGTATTTATATTATGTGCAACTTATGCATTTAAATTCTTTCTTTCTCAGGGCTCCTGGATGGCTCCGTTGGTTGAGCATCCGAGTTTGGCTCAGGTCATGATCTCACGGTTCATGAGTTCGAGCCCCGCCTCGGGCTCTGTGCTGACAGCTCAGAGCCTGGAAGCCTGCTTCGGATTCTGTGTCTCCCTCTCTCTGCCCCTCCCCCGTGCGCTCACACTCGCTCTCTCTCTCTCTCTCTCTCTCAAAAATAAATAAACATTCAAAAAAAAGAAACGCTTTCTCTTTTAAATTCATTTGGAAGGTAACTGGCGCTCACCTAATTTTCCTTCTATTTTAAAATATTAACGCGAGTTTTTAGAACTCTGTTTTCCCTCATATTTTTTTCCATCTTTAAATCAGACTACTCCTCTCCTCTCTGAGGCAGCCTTCTGGCCTAAACCTCTGTCAGTCAACAGTGTCAATTTTAACACAACTAGCTACAGGTGTCCTTGGGGACTTCCAGCTGTCGCGATGGGATGGACGCGGGGCTACAGATCACTGGAAGGTGGGGCTCAGCCAGTGAGCTTTTAAACTCTTCTAGTTCTAACACCTGGGGGACACACTCTCACTTCTATCCCGAGGTCCTTTTCAACATCAGCATCATCTGCAGCACTGAACTCAATATTAGGGCGTACATCCCAGCTCACAAACAGCATGGACACAAAGGAATTCTGCAGAAAACACTGGCTGGCAACACGAGGGACTGTATTCTGACACAAATCTCTTGTTGAAGGATGTAGAGGTGAGAAAAGAAGAGGCTTTCTTTGCTGCCAGGAGGAGAGTCAATCTAGAAGGGAAATGGCTGTGCCATCTGGCAATTAGCAGAGATTTGATGTGTTATAGGTCTTATGGGCCCTGAGACAAGTGGACCAAGCAGTAGGAATATGGGACGGGGGGTGCCAGACAGATGCTCTCGAAGGCCAATGAATTATTAATTTTCCGAGAAGTGAATCTGGGAGTTAACCCTCAGCTCTTCTCAAAAAATCTGACATAAAAGTAAACAAATCTGAGAAAGTACCTTTTGCACTTTTTTGTGGTTTGGAGCTAAGCAGCATGTATGGGGGGGGTGGGTGTAACCTTGAGGCTTACAGCTTCTGTTTTTGCAGAAAGATCTTAGCTCTGTACACTTTTGAGCTCTTCCAGTGCACGCACAGGCCACTGGGAATCCGCTCAGCCCTACACAGACCGCAAACCACATCCCTATAATAAATGCCACCAAAACAAGGAAGCGAATCGTGGGTTCTGTCTTAACTCCCCAAAGCCAGAAAGGGGCCCGTATATCCACTGCCCGTTAGCCTAGGAGTTCAAAGGAGAGGTTATCTTGTGGTGTCTGTGGGTGACTGAATGAAGTCTAGGACAAAATTTTGAAGAACCGTGTGCAGAGGCAAGAACAATAACTTTAGGACAATTGGTGTAAATGGGCAAGCTGGGGGCCTCGTGCCCCCTGCAGAATTCTGAGGGTTCAGCTCGTTTACGGTTCTAGCTGGTAGCTGCTAGGCAGGAAGGCCACTTTCCCTTTTCCCACAGCCTACTCAGCTCCTCTCACCTCTCTTACAGTATGAAGGAACAATTACAGTTCCTGGAAAGGTGAAAGCAGGGATTTGTACAGCCACAGAGAGGCGAGGCATCCATGGCATCCCCTGACCAAATCTAACTTTATTACACACGTCTCAGGCTACCTGTGGAAAAGGGGCAGTCTTATTGTTTACATTTCGAATCCATCACAGTCTGGTTCTTTTATAAAATACCGTAAAAATGAATCACTGCAAAAATTAAAAGGCATAATTAGATTCAACAGGCATGAGCTTTCTCTGCTAGACTGTCGTAAGTTTCTGAAGACTTACTCTCAATATCAGTACTCCTCAGAGGGGGGTGATGGACAGTTTGCAGACTTGCTCTGGTTTGTGGACAGCCTAGGAGTATCAATTTCCAAAGTTAAGCATTCTGAGAGAATACTGTGACCAACCTTTTTAAACATACATTTATTGAAATCTCTCCACATCTATTTATTGTTTTAAAATTTTTAATGTTTATTTTTGAGAGAGAGAGGCAGAGTGTAAGTGGAGAAGGAAGGGGCAGACAGAGGGAGACACAGAATCCAAAACAGGCTCCAGGCTCAGAACTGTCAGCACAGAGCCCGACGCAGGGCTCGAACCCACGAACCGTGAGATCATGACCTGAGCTGAAGTCGGAAGCTTAACCGACTGAGCCACCCAGGTGCCCCTCTGTATTTCTTTATCTATCTATCTATCTACCTATTTATCATCTATCAATTGTCTATCTACCATCTGTCTTTAACTTGCATATTATTCCCATAGTTTCAAATTGTATGCTTGAATTTTGTTTCATTTCTATTCCATTCCATTCCATTCCATTCCATTCCATTCCATTCGGTTCTGTTGTGTCCTATTCTATTCTATTCTATTATGCACTGCATTCACTCCATTCCATTCCCTTCTGAATTTGTTTAACTTGTGGCCACAAGGGCATATCTTCCTAGTGAATCCCAAAACAATGGCTGGAAGGCTGGGAAGAAGGTATGTGTATATGGTTTTGGTAATGACTATAACAATGAGCTGCAGTGGGTTCAGAACTTGTGGGGAAGTAGTCATTTGGCGGCTGGTGAATATCCATTTTATATTTCCTGATGCAGATTTTTAAGTAAATGATAAAAGTCACCTTAAAAAGTGAATCTGTATCTATGTTAGGTTTGGACTCATTTGTTTCTTGATCTAAATCTTTGGGGGGGGGTGTTTTGATTGTCAGAAATTGTTTTGGAGATTCTTTGATTATACCTTCAGATTTTCACAATGAGATGCCTACTTGGCTAGTTTTCTTCAGATACTTTACTGCTTCCTTTAAAAAAAAATTAAGAGAGCTTATTTTTTAAAACGGTACTTCACTTAGGTTTATTCTTGAACCATTTCTTGCTTTTCTTTTTAGGGAATTAGCAATCTTTTTCAGTCCCTATGTATTTTATGTTTTCTGTGTCCTGCTAGGGCCAAATTAGCATATCGGGGACCTAATGCTCATGGTGTTTGTTTTGTTTCTCTCAGATGTGCGTTAATTTTCATCTAAACCCTGGATTTCTCATAGTCTAAGAGGCAAGATCTATAGTCATTCAGATTCTTGTATCTGTGACTTACATTCATCCTGGACCTGTGTGAGATTATGACCTTGCGTTTGTAGGGGAGGAAACAAATAGTTATGTTTTCACCCTTCTAGGTTTTCAGCGAGGGCTTGATGGGAGAAAAAGGGAAAAGAGGCTGGACTTCGCTGCGGCTCATAGTCTCCAGGCAGGATTCTTGAAGCACACAGGTTGTAACACTCCTACAGCTACCTCGAGGACTTCCTTTAATGTTTCACCACCAGAGCTTCGCTCTGGTCAGTGTTCCTTCCCTCTGATAACCATATATATCCCCTCCACCCCATATATGTTAACAATCGTCCTTCAAACATACAGCCCACTGATACACATCGGAAGGGTCTCATGACTAATGTTTTACTAGATAGGAGTAAATAACCTGATCTTAACAGCAGCTAGCCCCTCAGGGTCCTGGAAACCTTGCTTCCAAATTCCTTAGAGACTTAACGCTATTCCTACCCCCCACTAACTAAAAAGTACCTCATCAGTTATTCCTCACACTCCCCGTGCGCTCTTTCTGCTCACGGGGCCTCTTTGCAACAAAAATGGCTCAAGAATTCTTTCTTGTCTGGTGGCTCTCCACCGCACACCAGGGCTCTGTAACAAAAGGCAGATCAACAGGAGAGAAACAAAGAGAAGTTTTATTAACGTGTTTATGTTATGTATACGTAGGAGAAACTGGAGATGAGTGACTCATAGTTTTGGTTAGAACCTGGTCTTAGCAAGGAAAGGTATTTTTAGGGAAGAGACGAGATAAAGGAAAAGGACTGTGGGTCTCCAGGCCAGCAAATTGTGTGAGAACAACTCTAAGGGAAACTAATGGCAGCAAAAGGCTAGTCACCACAGTCTGGCATGTGGTTTTCTCTCAAGCCACCTCCAGGCTGAGAAGGGACTAAAATGGTCTATGGTGATTAACTTTTGTCCTTTCTGGTACAGAGGGTAAAGGAGACACTTTTAGAATTTTATGTCTTGCTTTTAGGCAAATAGGAGAAAAGCAGAGAGCTTTTTTTCTTCTTCTTTTGGGGGGAGGGAGGTCTGGTCCTTCTTAATTGCCTTCAGTCTGAAATAATCCATATGCTGAAGTGGCATATTTTGCGGTGGCCAAATGTTGCTACCCTTCACAGTTAAGGCTTTAAAGCTTGGAAATTAGAGGAAGCCATTTTTCTTTCAATGTTGCTCCTAAGGAAAAGATCAATGAGAAATTAGTATTAATATATATATGAGATTTAATATCTGTGATTTTTATTTTTTTAATTAAAAAAATTTTTAAGTTTATCTATTTTGAGAGAGAGAGAAAGAGAGACAGAGACAGAGAGCGTGGGCAGGAGAGGGGCAGAGAGAGAGAATCCCAGACAGGTTCCATCCACACCATCAGCGTGGAGCCCGGCGTGGGGCTTGAACCCACGAAACATGAGATTAGGACCTGAGCCGAAACCGGGAGTTGGGCCTTTAGCCAATGAGCCACCCAGGTGCCCCAACATCTGGGATTTTTCAAATCGAGTGCAATGAAAATCATATCTCGGATTACACAAAACTAAAAACAGATCACAGAGTAGAAACAAGAGTGAAAGAGTCCAATGAAAGGGGAGACGAAAGCCATTTAAAAACCTACTCTGAACTAGGCATGGATTTAAAGAGAAGTAAACTACTTTCTTGTATACCATAGTAATTTTAAGAACATGGATTCTAAGCCAGATGATTCATCTGACGTCATTTCATCTGACATCTTTTTTTTTAATTTTTTTTAACGTTTATTTATTTTTGAGACAGAGAGAGACAGAGCATGAACAGGGGAGGGGCAGAGAGAGAGGGAGACACAGAATCTGAAACAGGCTCCAGGCTCTGAGCTGTCAGCACAGAGCCCGACGCGGGGCTCGAACTCACAGACCGTGAGATCATGACCTGAGCCGACCGAGCCACCCAGGCGCCCCTCATCTGACATCTTTAATATAATCGTCTTTGGGGTCTAGTAACCTTCTTAAGTGTGAAATAAGTGCAGATAAAAATAAAACCTTCATTATGGTATTTTAAGGATTAAACGAGTCAATTTAAGTATATGAAACAGTGGCCTAGGAGCTATACGCATGAATATGAGCATGACCTACTTCCTGCTCTTTGAGAGCTTCCAGTGACTCATAAACAAAATAAAAAGCAGTGAAAGTTAAACATTCGAAGACAGACAAATGGATGGGTGGACAGGTGTGAATAACAGTCCGGGGTTATAGTCGGTAAGTGAAGAAATGGCAGCCTAAAGTGTTTGTGATTTACTTTTGGTCCCTTGGCTGGCAAGACCAGGGCTGAGAATATGCCTCAGTAAGTCCTCTCCAAGTAGAGAACCAGGGCTCTTTGCCCTCTGCAGTGTTATTTCAGCCTCTATACTTACTAGCTGTGTGAGCTTTGGGGAGTGACTCAGCCTCTCTGAGCCTTAATATCTGTATCTATAAAACAGAGCTAATAGTGCCTGTCTCTGGAACTTGCTATGAGTATTGACTGAGATGATGTGTATAAAGTACTGTACAGAGTGCCTGGCCCACAGCAAGCATTCAGATGTACCTTACCTTTTATTACTAGCCATAGAAATACTTGATTTCATTCCAGCACTGCTTGTGGGGAGTAGATGACATACTTGGAGTCACATAGTCAAGATTAGTTCTATTTTTGTATACATTTTCTGTTTCTGCGTACAGTATACAAGACAGAAACAATCAGGAATAATAAATACAGAGAGATAAATACCACAATTTACAAGGAAGAGCCTTCCCAGAAGAAGCAATTAATTGCAAAATGATGTGACTTGTGTTTTTCCCTCTCTCTTTAAGCTTCCACAAGAGGCTATGCCATGCTTCAAAACACTGCAACAGAAAGAAGAGGGGGAAAAAAAAAGATTTCTAGACAATCCAGTCTGTATGAAATACCTAGGGCAATTCCTGGCACCAAAGAGGTGTTGAGTGTAAGTTAAATGGATTTTTTTATGTGATTATTGAAAAGGTCTTCTACGCCTTCTTCACAAATACTCACTATCCCCAAACAAACTACGTTTGTCAACACCAAGGTCGAAACAGTACCACAAAAGAGAAGATTTCTCTGCGGGGGGGGGGGGGGGGGGGCGAGGGGAGAATTTATGGCTCAATCTGTGAGTCATTTGTAATAAAATATCTAAAAATATATGCCTCAAAATGTGAGAGTTACATTTATCAAAACTGTCTTTCTTTGTTCTTGTTTGAAAGATGAGTGTGGACTGAGAGTGTCATTGAAAGCCAAATAAATCAGGGGACTCTGGGAAGCAAGACTGCTGATGAGAGAATCAGGGTCCAGTCCGAGGGTGCTGAGGTGCTATACTGTGAGGTGTTCAGCTGCGAACTCAGCATGTGCTCACTAAGCCCCGGGATGCACACAGTCCGTGCTGGGCCCTGGAGGTAGCCGGTAAATACTGTTCAGGTTCCCACTGGAAAGACAAGACCTACCCTCAGAAGTCGACCAAATGATACTGTCCCAAGTCAATAAAGACCCTGTAATGAGGAATCACGGTGCGAAATGTGATTCAGGCCAAACGAGAGCCCTAAGGTAAGTTCTGCAAGTCATGGGAAGAAGAAAGCTCTGAGGTCTGCAAGCATCTGGAAGGCTTCATGGAAGAGGTGGGATCTTGGGCTGAAACTCAGCAGGACTGTAGCATCAGGAGAGGGTGAAAGAGGGAAGTTACTGGAGCATAAGCAGGGGTTGCTGCTGTATAATGGGATCAGGCAGTGAGCGTTTGGCACTCAGGAAGCCCACTGGGGCATCTCTTGGTACTCCTGTGCTATGGTCTCATAAAACATGGCAACTGGGGGCCCAGGCTCCTCAGAGATGAATGTGAGAAGTATCCACCAAAGCTTAAGGGCAATCTACAAGAGGGATTGAGAAAGGAGAGGGTCGGTACCACCTCTGGTCTTAGGACCAAAGCAGCCACAGGAGATTAGCTTATTCCACTAACTCTCTTTCCCCCAGAAATTGTGACTGTCCAGAAAATGCAAGACTCTGACAGAGGAATGAACTTAATGTGTCCTCAGATCCCTTTTACTGGCTCTTAGCCTCTTCCTGTTTGCTGGAGAGGACTGTGCCTGGGCACTGGGGCCTCACACTCCTTCAGGGCAGGCTGTTGCTAATCCTGGGTGACTGTAGGAATGCAAGGGCCCTCCTCTGTCGTCTTAAGACAAGACCACCACCGGAGTGCAGCTTATACTCCAGAGCTCTCTGCGAGATCAGGCTGCAGACTGGGGCTTTATGGAAATCACAGCCTGATTTGGATTCCTCCTCTTCCCTCCTCTGCTTCCTTTCCTCCCCTCCTGGTTTCTTGTGGGAGTACTTCCTTAACACATTCCCCCGCACACTGGACTGCTCACTATAGGATCCGCTTCTGAAAGGGTGGGTTGGATCAAGGTTCCAGGGAGAGGATAAGCATGCTTAATTTGCTTGAGGGAACTAGACTCCCTTAGGTACAAAAGGAGGGCAGAAAAATTTGGAGAAGAGTTTAGAATTCCAGTTACTGCATGGCACCTTGCAGAAATGTAACGAAGCTAAAGAAATTCCTAATTCTTTTTGGCTGGGTATGAGCTGAGACAGCCTGTTACAGGTGCGGTTGGCTGCGTTCAACTGATGTGCGACTGGGTCTGAGTTCTACAAATGCATCTTGCGGTTCAGAACCTGACTATACAAAGTGTAGGTTACGGACACTGCCCGTGTTCCTCGCCCATGTCTCCTGAGGACTCGGTGGTTGGGGAAACTGCCTCAGGCTACAAGGACCGGTGGTGTTCTAAGGGCTTCCTCTGGCAAGCTAGCATGCTGGGCCTGATGTCAGATGGGCTGGAGATGCTGCGGCATTAATATCCCCAGAGCCGTTCTCGTCCAATGGGAATTAGTGCGTGACATATCCCAGATTTCTCAGTCCTCCCACGATCTCTGAGAAGTGTGCCACCGTGCCTCCTGGAGGCTGAGACCCGGTCTCCCACAAGGATATTCTCTCGGAGGCTGCTTCTTGCCTGTCCCCATTCTCCATCCCCTTACTGATATTTCCTGGGACCTTATTCCACGTCTATTCGCAATAAACCCTGTGCCAGGATCTGCTTCTGGGGGAGCCCAAATTAAGACAGACAGGTTCAACCTCAGGACTTCCGTATTCTCATGAATATCTTCTGCTGAGATGCAGTTTCTTTAAAAGGCAGTTTACCTGTGGTGCCGCTCTGCAGGTTCAGAGCACGCTCCTTTGGAAAATGTTTCAGACTCCGTAACTCATGTTTATGAATATGGTTACTCAGGGTAAAGATTTTTTTTTTCCTTTTGACTATGGTCTGAATAATCATGAGCGGTATTGCAAGCGGAATGTTTCAGCAGAAGAAAATCAGGGACATTAAGAAAATCACAATCATTCCCGAGGTGGTCGGGAAACTCTTCTGCAGGTCACTGATTCAGCAAGAAGTTATCAAGTCTTGTGTATGCACAGGGCACTGTGTGGTGCCAGGATCGTTGTAATTGTAAATTTGATTCTGGGGAGTGCATTCCCTAGTCATGAAAGCCGGGAGGATATTCGTGGTGCTTAACTAAAAAGGAGCGAAATGGATTTCAGAATGCAGCTTGCTCAGATACTGTTTCTGGAACCAGGATCTAGAGAGGAATTCCTTCCCGTTTTTGAGTGAAGAGAGGCGACTCCCAACTAAGCGCACATCCAGACCCCTAAGGCGGCTGGTTGGTGCGTGCACACGTTCATTAGGTCTTGTGAAAGTGTGACACATTTTTTAAAAAAATAAATCAATTTCATATTCTACCCCATGCAGTCCTCAGCTTTTTCTAATTGCTTCACAGAAGCTTGTTTTGTTTCCCCAACACGGTTGTGCGATATGTTGTATCATCCCACCATCTTGTCCAATTGTCACGGCGCACGGTAAGTTCACCCACTTAATAATCTCACAAGGGTTCGCTGCATGTTTGTGATACATCAGGCACTGACTTCTGGGAATGATGCCCACTCACTACCGCAACCCCTCCCCCCCCCATCACTCTTGCCATGAAAAATCAATAAAGAACACATAGTCTTGACTTTCAGGGAGTTTCTCATTTATTTGCAGAGACAGGCAAAGAGCACTTTTCCAAATGGTACAGTAAGTACTATGAAAGAAGAGAGTATGGAATGGAGAAGTTGCAGCCCATTCAGATTTGGGAAGGCTGAGAGAACAGGTGGGGCCAGGGGCGAGCCCAGAGTATGTGTCTTCTAAACCTCATGTATACATGCAGGACTTAGCCCGCATGTCCTTAAGGACGTAGCCAGGTGGAGAGAGGGCACTGGAGGCAGAAAGGAAAACACAAACAAGGGTCTAGACGTGGAGAAGAGCATGGGCTGTTTGGGAACTGCAAGCATTCAACAGAGCTGGAGAGTAGAGTCTGCTCAGGGCTGGCAAAAGAAGAGGTGAGCCAGAATGTGAAAGGCTTGCACATTCTGCTATGCAGTGTAGACCATTTTGGAAAGGTAACAGGGAGAGACTGAAAACTTTTGGACAGGGTGGTAAAAAATCAGTTTTCACCTCGTTTCGCTTTGACTGCTTCTTGGAAACTGGATTGTGGGAGAAAAGTCAGGAAGGCAGGAAACCATTTAGGTGGTATCGCAGTAGCCTTGAAGGGATCGGGTGATAGAGCGGGCTGGCATCTGGAAATGGAGAGATGTGGATTGAAGTGTTAAGAGGGGAAGAGAGGCTACATGTAAGGGGGTGCGTGTGCGTGGCGGGGTGGGGGGCATGGAACGTAAGTGTATTCCATGTAGAAGAGCCCACTGGGCTGAGGAAGGATTTAGCCTCTCTTCGGGGGGGGGGGGGGGGGGGGGCTAGAAGTCTCATTTCCTGTGTTGTTATTTCCGCTTGAAGCTCTTGGCTCCAAGACCTTTGATCACGTGCTGTTACTTCCGCTCGAAGCTCTTGGCTCCAAGATCTTTGATCACGTGTGACAAAACCCCACGCACTTTCCCCTTTGGTCTGAATGTGCTGACAAGGCAAAACAAGACACTTTCACATCCTGTTCTTTAGCTCATGGTTGATTAACGGAGATTAAAACTCTCTGCTCTCTGAAGGTAGCAAGCTAGCCATATTTGGGAAAAACCATTTCCTGTTTTGATAAATAAGGCTTATTTCTGCAGCTGGCAAAGCCAGGGTGTAAAACCACCTCATTTGCAAACGTCTATAAGAGTAGAGGTGCTCCGAAGATATTTAGACTGGGGTTGATACTCCTATTGTGATAGTCTCCCTCATTTTGGTCTCCTAACTTGTCTGGTTTTTGTCTTTGACAGTTTGCCTCAGGATGGCACCTTGCCTCCAGATTCCCATCTGCTTCAGCCAGGTAATAAGGCCATCTGGAGCCTTTTGTGCTCCATTCCTGGCTGGCAACCCAGGGGTCTAAAGGGGAGTGCTGATCCTGGTCCTACGTCCAGACTCTTGTCTGTTGGAAGCATGGTAAGAATTTGATTTTGATTTTTTTTTTTTTTTTTGAGTCTTTAGTTGATTTCTGGTGATGGATTTTTTTTTTTTTTTTTTTTTGGTTTTGTAGTTAGATAATTTGGCTCTCTCTGTAAGTGAATTAAATGGATTATAGATATTTTTCTCTTTTGAATGAAAGATGACAGAAAATCATGTTTGTTACTCTTTTCTGTTTGTTCATTTTTCCCCAATTTTGAACTCAAATCAACTAAGAATTTGTACCCATTAGAGAAGAGCTCTTTTTATATGAAAAATGAGTTTTGTATTTTTGGGCTTACCCCTGATGTATGGGCTAAAATTTTGGAATAGAAGCTATAAGTTTTCTAGGTTTTTATGTATGTTTATGTGTCTATAGATATGTAATATTTTCCTACTTCCAGATGGTATTACTAAATTAGATTATAAGAAAAATTTTAAAGAGTTTTATTCTAATTGACTTAGAGTTAGCTAAAGGCATATACAAATAAAGGACTATTCCTAAAAATTCCCAGATATTGAAAAAATTAGATTTCTTTTTTTTTTTTTTTTAAATTTTTTTTTCAACGTTTATTTATTTTTGGGACAGAGAGAGACAGAGCATGAACGGGGGAGGGGCAGAGAGAGAGGGAGACACAGAATTGGAAACAGGCTCCAGGCTCCGAGCCATCGGCCCAGAGCCCGACGCGGGGCTCGAACTCATGGACCGCGAGATCGTGACCTGGCTGAAGTCGGACGCCTAACCGACTGCGCCACCCAGGCGCCCCGAAAAAATTAGATTTCTAATACTTTCAATGTGCTCAAAATATATTCTTATAGGCAGTAATTCAAATGTTCTAAGAATTCAAATTTACATAATTTAGGTAACTCTAGCAAATGAGACGAATTTAATATTATTGGTTTAATAAAAACAGCTATATCTTCTGAGTTGTCAGCATTAAATGTAATAGAAACATATATTTTAATTTTATGCAAGCATGTTTTTCCTCAATTTATGAAGTTTGGCTGATTTAATATACTGTCGTTTCAGTTCCTATGTTTTAAGATTATAAAAATGTACATTTGTATTAGTCAAATTAAGTCATTATTTGGACAAACTTTATTTCAAAGTAATTATATTTTGCAGTATGTCAGCTTAAAGACAGTGTCCAAAATGAATTGGTAGCTTAAAACCTTGGACTGATGCTAAATTGACTTAATTTATGAATATTCATTAGACACCTAAATCCTATCTAAGAGAAAAATTGAAGTATTAATTGCTGAATATGATTTCATTTTATATACTTTTGGACTTTTACTTTTCTATAATACAGAGAGGCTATCTATTTGGGTCTGCTAATGCACATGTTCATTTTTGCCACATTGAGAAGCTGTACCTATAAGGAACACTTATGATTATAAAAATTATGAGATGTTGAGATGTATATTTATAAACTTTGCTAGTCTGCTAGAAAATACTGGTGTATGAAAGACAGTTTACAGTTATTTACTATCAGATACTCCTTCCTTGACCAAACTTTAGTTAGGCTCCTGTGAGCCTTCTTCTAGACTAGGCTCGGCCTTGGCCTGCTGAGCCCCCACTTTAGCAATGAATCCTAAGCTAGTTAATTGACACTTGCCCCCCTTCATATGGGACCATCCTTGATATCTGATCAAGCTCCTCATACCCTGCCCTAGATATCTAAGTCCTTGGCACCTGCTTTTAGTAAGAATCCTGTGAAGCCAGTTTAGCAAGAATCCCCCTACTTTGGTATCTAACCAAGTTCCTCTCAGTAATTTCCTATCCACTCACCCCCTCACTGGCTCCTTGGCTGAGATCTCCAGCTGTCTGTGCTGCATGGGAATGGGATACCAAAGTCTCTCTCCTCTACTGCAGTAGTTCTAATAAGATCTGCCTCGCGGCTTTAACACATTCCCTGGGAATAACTCTTCTCTTACACCGTCTCCTGGTTTTCTATATGCAGTAGAAGTGGCTGTAGTGAAAACTTAGAATCAGTATATGTGAATGAGACTCTAACAGGAGTGATAGTAGCAGAGAGGAGCAACTTTGCACATGAAGTGTGCAGGGGGTATTTTGTTAAGAAAAACAAGAGTAGCTTTGTTCCAAAGTAAAATAACTAAATAACTTGTCTAAAATGAGAGACAAGTGTATGACAAACTTGTCTGGATAGAGAAGGTTGTAGATGGTTCGTGGAAAAGGAATTGTATTTCTTAGAGTCACAGCTGGCTAAGGCTGATGGGCTTATTTGTAAGATTGTTTTTGTGAATATTTTTTTCCATTTCTTTTTTTTTAATTTAAATAGAAGATTTTTAATAATAGTGTTAGTACCAAATATGCTGTTTCAAAACTAGCATTTGGTTTTCTTTCTATTAAAATGACATTTTTTTTCTTGGATTACTGGTGTTTTCTTAATAAGTGTTTGTAAAAAATATTTTTCTTTACCTTTATAATCTGCCTAGAAAACAACTATTCAGGGTCTTATTAGACTCATTTCCTATACTTTGGGTTGACTTTATCATATCTTTAATTACTCGAGAGAACAAAGTCTTTTCACTTAAAAAGAACTGGAGTTCTTTATAGTCACGTCCCTTCTATGCCTACTTTTAAATTTATATCTTCATTTTGGCTAATTAGGTAACCAACTATTATTTCTCAGTAATCCATGATCCTATTTAATCAAGTGTTCAAATTTCCTGACTACTTTTTGTATTCTACTTTCCAAAAATCAAATCCTAAATGATATCTTTTGCCGAAGAAATTGTCAAGAAAAAAAAAAAGTTAAGTCTGGACCCGAGTAAGGAGAGGTATTATTGAATGAGACTATTGCAGAGAGGTGCTCAAAGCCTGAGCCAGAGCAGTGTCAGGCAGGTGGGGGGGGGGGGTGGAGCGGGGGGACAAGCAAAGTTTCTGTAAGCAGAGACCCTGGGATAGGTGCCTGTGCAAAGCAGAAGGATGCCATGCTAACAGCTGGGTATGCGGAAGGTGCCTTGAAACATAATGAACTGCATCCAGTGTTGTACTAGTAGAAAAGTTGAGGCAGGAAAGTTGTGTCCTCGGGCACAAGGACTTGGGATTCTGGTCTCAGTTGAAGTAAACAAGCAAAAGTGCAGAAAGTTTGCAGAGTTGGGACCTAGTGGTTCTCAGCAAAGCAGCCTAAACTTATATGAAGCATAAAGTTGCCTTGTCAGTCCCTCTCTTTGTTCAAGGTGGGCTCAGAGAGACTCTTCATGGACAATTCAAGGATAAGGAATAACTCAAACAGCGGATGGCTGAGTGAGATAGACCTCAGGGCCACCATATTCTCAGTGATGTCCCTAGAAGACCAATTGAATCATCTGTTTGGAGTGCAGGCAGAGGTCAATTGTTTCAGTGTTCTTAAATGGGATGCCTAAAATTAAAAAAAAGATAAATGTTAGCATAAAGGAATGTATTAAAGAGCCAGAAGTCAAACCCTAAGAGTATCCAATCTAGTGAAATTCAGGAGGTCAGTGGATGAAATCGTTTCATTGTGCAGCACTGCTCCCTGAGTCATATCATGATCTTAATTATGTTACTCAGAGCTCGGGTTATCTCCCTTATCAGGGGATACGTGACCTGAGCATTTCACCAGACTTTCTTAGTGACCCAGACAGCAGCTTGTCCAGAGGGCAACCAGGTTCACGCATGGACTGCTGCAGTGTTTATTCAGATCCTGGGGGAAAAGGCCAGTGACAAAGCAACTTAGAGTCCGAATAAGGATCTGGGAAATCATGTTTTGGTTCTCAGTGACTTGAAGTCAGGAAAAAGGGAGAAAAGTTGCACAGGTTAGTTTGAAAAGTTATAGCCAGGTATTGAAGGAATCTGCAAGAATTGAAAATTTGGTAAGGGCTGACAATCTCTCTAAAGTAAAAGATTCAAATCTGATTTATAAGTAGGTATCACCACTAGTTTATCTACAGTGGGAAAAGAAGCTAATTAAGTGTCTATAAGAGGAGATAGAGTTTGCCTATCAATCAGCTACCTGCAGTTTACAGAGGTGCAAAATAGCTCAAAGGCAATGAATAGGGTCAGAATCCGGTAATCCAAAAGAGCATGCTATAGTTTCCCATTGAAACACCAAAGGCTCTCTACAGTCCCTTTCCCCTCTTGATCAAAGACAATCTCAAAGAAAGATTACTCTTGGTCACAAAATAAGGCTGGTCTCACTGGAGGTGGCCTGGTTATTTACATAGATGCAGCAAGAACGACATGGTACCACGTAGGTCTTATACTGGCTTCTCTGGACGCTTTCAGAAAGAATCTCAGATTGGACTTTTCAGAGCCTCTCGAGGCTAGGAAGCCAAGCCAAAACTTCACCATCAGTTTCCACCTGCAGTACCTAGTGATTTGGTGGGCATTCCTCTCTTCCTGAGGTCCTCAAAATAGCCTAGGATTCCTGAGCCTGCCAGGAAGCGACCTTCCTTGCTCACCTATAAGGCTGGGGACCCTATCAAGCCGGTGGCCAGGCCAGTTTTCCCAAGAGGGACTTTGTAAGCATTGGCCCATCATGTCAACCTTAATTGCCGAAAAGGGTCTGGTCACATCTGATGAAACGAGCATCATTCTCAACTGTGACATTATAGGCAGAGCCAGCCTTCATTAACCAATGCTTCCAATTATGTCCTATTAACAAGGTGGACGGGCTCTTACTGAATCTATGCAAATAACTACAGTGCCACGAAAACAGGAATACTCCACGAGACTTCCCAGAATTTGGAAGGGTGAGGCAGGGCAGAGAAGAGGAATGTTTCCTTTCTGTTTCACAAGGGCACAGTCTACTAAATTGTTGTGAGTGCTAGATAGCTTGAGAGAAGAGAGAAAGTGCATCCTTACATCCAGAAAATAGAACATGAGAGCATCAGCACTGTTCCAAACAAAGCCCATAATCATGAATGATCAGTTCATTCAGTCCTATGTAATAATTCTTGTTCCATTTGATCTTGGATTAATAGTCCATAAATCTATATTCTCCCCTAGAGTTCTAGAAATCCTGACTTAGTCTACCAGGGTGGTCCCAAAGTTATTTAAGCAGTGCCATCAGAAGCCTTACCCAAGAGTACCTGGCTGGCATAGTCCGCTTCCACGGGTCTCTAAGATAATCCTTTTTTGTTGAAGACAGAGCACTCAGTCGGTAGCTGATTTGCAAGCGCTCTTCGGGAAGCATCAGAGGAACATAAAACCACCTGTGAAGGACAGAAAACTTAAAATAGCCATGGTTAGTTCATTTTTGATAATTTTCAAAGGTGAAAGATCTGAGCAGAGTTCACTATAAAAATAATACAATTGATAAAGAAATTTGATTTTTATGGGACACTGAAAAAGTCAGTTCAATCAGTTTTAGGCAAAACATGCTAATGTTTAATTAGCATCATTAATCCTGTTTTCAAAGAAGACTGGATATTATATGTAGTTTATGAAAATGGATGAGTATAATCTTTAGAGGAAAACATGACAGGTACAGTATCATGGTTCTGAGACATGGTATACCATGAACATATATCAAGCATATTGTTAAAATATAGCAATGGTATATCCAGATAATCAAGCAATAAGTAAACTTAACCTGAATGAGTTTAGGAAGAACATACTTGAGTAAAATAAAAATGTGTTCTTACAAGGCTGATAACTCAAAAGGCATAACTGTATTTATTAAACCAACAACATTTCAACTAGCCTCATTTGCCAAAGATTTACCTCATGAGCCTGAATTTTAAAAACATATTGGTAAACTTTTATAAGAATACTTTTTCCCCCACACTAAACATATTAGAGATTTAATTGTCTCGGTTTCTGGGAATTTTGGAAATATTTAAAATTCTATAAACTCCTATTTATCTCTTATCCAATCCAGAAGGAGCTCCTTTAAGGGACTTCAGAATTTAATGTGGTCATACCATTTGGAGATCGGAAAATAGTACACGTGTATAATACAACATACATATATGCACATACAGATGGACACAAATAAAGAACTTGTAGCTTTAAATTTTAATTAAAAAATTTTAGAGCTGGTTCAGATATAAACACAAAGACTCAAAACTCACTGGTTCATGTAAAAGAGCTGACTCTAATCCCTGCCTCACTTTTACCTTTTTAGAAGGATTGTGTTTCTGGCAGATGGGGCAAATTGAAGTAACCTGCTCAATGTAAGAGCTGAAGCAGTCTCCCCATTATTTGTGGAGGAGACCCTCAAGATGTACTTGGCCGCGATATGTATCCAATGGAGGCTGTGGACTACATTTTGGGAGAGTGACAGAGGAGAGACCAAGTGGCCATTGGTGTCTCCAAAGCCCATCTGAGTAAAGAAAACTTGAAGCTTATTTCTAATTAGCTTTTTCAGCTGCAGGCTTTTGCTCCTGGGGTCGCTGGGCTCCTCACAGCCCCGACAGTGGTAAGGGACTTAAATATCAGGTGTCTACAGGACGAGGAGCCTGAGTGAGAAAGGAAAGGCCTGGCAGGGTGGATGACAGAGGAGGTAGAGGTGTTGAAGGGGGGAGAACGAAGGATTCTAGGGAGCTGAAGGGAAAGTTGAAGGTGGAAAAAGGGAGGCAGAGTTAGAGGAGGATGATGGGAAGGGATAGGTCTTAGAAAACACCGAGGAAGAGAAATGGCCTTGGAAGGAAGCAGTGGTCTCTGAAAATGTTTGTGGAAGAGACTTTGTTCTGTTTCTTTGTACCAAACAATAAAAGCAGTGCACTGTTCGGATGAAATCTTGGAGTCATGGGATTCAAGAGCCCTGCTCAGAATAAGTCAATGGAATCCAAGAGTCAGGGGCTTTAACTATACTCAGAAAAGCTGGAAGAAGGCAGAGAAATAGAAGGAAAAAAGACAAAAATGAAGAATAAAGCCAAGTCTTTACCATGCTACAGTAGACACATGTGTGAAGCACTGGACCAGGATTTAGACTCACCACTGTGGATCCCAACTTCCCCAGCCAGGAAAGGAGCCAGCATCTGATCAGATGGCATTGACGCCTGGGTGAAGAAAGCAAGGTCCTGGGGGCATCTGACATTCTGTCAGAGTTACAGCGTCATCCCTGTGAAAGAAAAAAAATGCAATGGATGTTACTATGAAGGATTTTACTATGTTCATATGAAGGGGGTTATTGCAATAGGAGGAGAGGAGTATCATAATAAGAAGACGCTCTAAGTCAGAAATGTATCTGGGGAGGGATGGGTGGGCAGAGCTTTTAAATGCAGAGACGCCTGGGATAGGTGGCTGTGGAGAGTAGGAGGTGGGGAGCTGAAAACTGGTAGGGGAGGGGGTTCTTGAAACTTAACCTTCATCAAATATTGTACTAACAGGGAAGTTAAGGCAGGAAGTGTTGGTTTGTGGTTAAGCACATGGGGCAGGGGTTGCTCTTAAGAGGAGCAAACAAATTCAAGTGCAGAAAATTTACATGGGATTGAGGGCTTTGTGGTCCCGAAGTTGTGTCAAGCTCAAAGTTTGATTAACCTCGTCAGCACTTAAAATTGTTTTTGAGATTTTGCAAAGGGTTCCCACTAAGATTTGTTTTTTCACCTTGTAAAAAAAGAAATGTTGGGAATAATTAGGGTTATTGATAGGTTACTAATGATGTGTTACGTGGGAAATACTCTGAAATCAGAAGAAATGCTTAGACCTCCCTAGGTTAAATTTGTTTGGGTAAAACATTATTAGTGTAAATATTTAAACAATTGTATCCTGTATGGGAAGGTTCTAGACAATGATCAGTGTTTTTGCTGACCATGATACGTTTCTGTGTATCAGAGTTTTAGTGTTGCTTTGCCTGTAAAACAAAAGCAGTATTATATTAGCAGTCATAATTTTAGTTATTTTTAAAAACATTAAGTTGGTTGCAACTTTACATCTTTAATGTGAATTCAGTGTATTTCCTGGCTAGTTTTCTACTGGGGATTCACATCATTTATCTATAAAGTTTTATTAATCTACTACTGATGTTTAAAAGCCTACTTTAGATGTATTAAATCTATTTACTTGATAGTCTTGACATATTCTTGATATATTCTAACTTTGTACTAGGTTTACATCTAACATTTCAGGATTTTTATGTTATACCTGAAAATGTTTTCTCTGTGAAGATTATGTTTATGTGTTTTCATAAATTAAATGCAATCTCTTCTTTGAAAATAGGCATGAATCTTTGTGTTTAAACATGTTTTGTCAAAACCTTTTTTGGATTGACTTTATTTTGTTCTCTGTGCCATGGACACAACCAGATATGCTTGTCGATTGCATGATTATTGTAATGAACTCTCTTCAGATCATTCTCTTTTGAAAATATCAGTAGGAAGTAAATAATAGACCTTCTAGTCTTTTGTCATCTACAGACAGTTTGTATGCTTTGTTTTACTCCTGATGCTTCCATGAAAATACCTGGAATCAGCTGGAAGGCAGAGTGTTCCATTTTTAACAAAGGATTGTCTTAAGAGCCTGGAGACTCTGCCAGATACTCTTGGGTGCAGGCTTCTGATGGCATTGTTTAACTATGAGATCATACCAGTGGACTGAGTCAGGAGTTCCAGACATCCAATCAAGAAGTAGATGTGTTCCTGAGACTACTAACCCTGGATCAAGTGGAACAAGAATTATTACATAGGACTGAATGAACTGATCATTCATGATTATGGGCTTTGTTTGGAACAGTGCTGATGCTCTCATGTTCTCTTTTCTGGATGTAGGGATGCACTTTCTCTTTTCTCTCAAGCTATCTAGCACTCACAACAATTTAGTAGACTGTGCCCTTGTGAAACAGAAAGGAAACATTCCTCTTCTCTGCCCTGCCTCACCCTTCCAAATTCTGGGAAGTCTCGTGGAGTATTCCTGTTTTCGTGGCACTGTAGTTATTTGCATAGATTCAGTAAGAGCCCGTCCACCTTGTTAATAGGACATAATTGGAAGCATTGGTTAATGAAGGCTGGCTCTGCCTATAATGTCACAGTTGAGAATGATGCTCGTTTCATCAGATGTGACCAGACCCTTTTCGGCAATTAAGGTTGACATGATGGGCCAATGCTTACAAAGTCCCTCTTGGGAAAACTGGCCTGGCCACCGGCTTGATAGGGTCCCCAGCCTTATAGGTGAGCAAGGAAGGTCGCTTCCTGGCAGGCTCAGGAATCCTAGGCTATTTTGAGGACCTCAGGAAGAGAGGAATGCCCACCAAATCACTAGGTACTGCAGGTGGAAACTGATGGTGAAGTTTTGGCTTGGCTTCCTAGCCTCGAGAGGCTCTGAAAAGTCCAATCTGAGATTCTTTCTGAAAGCGTCCAGAGAAGCCAGTGTAAGACCTACGTGGTACCACGTCGTTCTTGCTGCATCTATGTAAATAACCAGGCCACCTCCAGTGAGACCAGCCTTATTTTGTGACCAAGAGTAATCTTTCTTTGAGATTGTCTTTGATCAAGAAGGGAAAGGGACTGTAGGGGGAAAGGGGAAAGGGGAAAGAGCCTTTGGTGTTTCAATGGGAAACTATAGCATGCTCTTTTGGATTACCGGATTCTGACCCTATTCATTGCCTTTGAGCTATTTTGCACCTCTGTAAATTGCAGACCTATCTGGAAACTTTGTTTTGTCTGGTAGCTAAGCTTTCTGTTTCCCTGTGCAAAAACCGGTTTGATGTTTACTTCTAAATTGCACTGTGTTTTCTCACCTTGCACAACTTGTCAACCCTTAACCAGATTTTCAGTTCTTACAGTTTCCTTCAATATTTGGCTATAAACTAATCTTAGCCTCAAAATAAACTTTACAATTTTTCTGCCTCCTTCTTGACTTGAAGTCATGAGAACTACAAACCGATTGCCAGGTTTTTATTGGGACTCTGAAATTGCCTTTGCTGGTCTTTGGCTCCAAAATCTGAAGAATCACTGCAAACTGAAGCCTAAGGACTTTTTATAAGATTGGAAGGACTCATCATCCCACCTGATCGTTCATGGTCCAGCTCTTTCCATGCATAGGCCACTGCTTGCACTACCAAGCAAGTGTGGCAAAATACTCGAGCCATCCATCCTTACTGGAGAAGAACCAATGCTGTGGACATCACCACCAATACAATTGACATCTCAGCTTCAAAAAACTCAGTGAGTGGTAAGAGACTGAATATACAAACAATCACCAGACCAGGTACAAAAATAGAGCTCTGACCCACAGCCTCTAGAGCAATTAGTCTAAGAAGCCAAATATAACCTGTTCAATATCAGTCCCAAATCAGGACCTGGTCAATAATTGCCAGCTTCCCTAATTTTTGCCCTCACTTCTAACTTATATATCTAAAAAATATATTCTAATCAATCATATAAGATGGTCCACTTCTAGTTAGTTCTCTAGCTTCTGAAAGCCGACTGCCTCTAATTAGCATTCACCTAAAGTCGTCCTGTTTTCCACTCCAGAGCTTTCCACAACTCTACCTGCATTTGAGTTTCTGCCCATCTCAGGTGATGGTGGTAATTCTCTTGCTATAGCAAGTTCTGAATGAACCGCATTTGTTTGTTTTCATTGGAGTGATATTCATTTCTTACCACAGTTTTCTTGGAAGTTCCACCAAAATACAGTTGGCACTGACCATCACCGTGGCCTCCAGTCTTAGACTGGGCACCCAGAACCTGTTGTGCCTCACTGCTCACTGCTCATCAAGTCCACAATGATGTGGTAAGTCAGCACAGGCCTGAACTCTACACTTCGTGTTGAGTTCCTTGGTCTTTCTTCTGAGTTTTGTAGCCAGGTTTTGTTATTGGTGCCATTTGTTTGTATCATTGGTGGAATCAAGCCATTCTTTTCATCCCTTTTTGTTTGCATTTGTGTTACTGCTCCGTGGGTTGCTGTCTAAAAGTGCTGTAGGTCACAAGGAGAGAATCATATGGTAGAACACAGGCATATGCCTTCTGAGCATATTTTTCATGGCAGCCTCACACACCAATGAGTTTGCCATTCTTTTAAAAAAATTTATTTTTCAACGTTTATTTATTTTTGGGACAGAGACAGAGCATGAACGGGGGAGGGGCAGAGAGAGAGGGAGACACAGAATCAGAAACAGGCTCCAGACTCTGAGCCATCAGCCCAGAGCCTGACACGGGGCTCGAACTCCCGGACCGCGAGATCGTGACCTGGCTGAAGTCGGACGCTTAACCGACTGCGCCACCCAGGCGCCCCCAATGAGTTTGCCATTCTTACAAGAACTGCCCATTTGGACAAACTTTGTTGTAAGTCGCCCAGTAAAACTGGATGAGGTTCTTTCCATCTCAAGATTTTGTCCTTCGGGCTTTTTCCCCCCTTTTTGATTCAGAGAGAGCATTCTCTCTGATATTCCACATGCCAGAGGGCACACATTGTCGAGTCTGTGTTTGAAGGTGACCAATCATGAGTTTGGGTTTTGAGATATGCGTTGCACACACATTTCATTTCTAGCAGCATTGGCAGCTCTCATGGGATCATTTAAATCTAAATCATCTCCTCTTCTGGGAAAACTCTTGTTTCACATATCCACTCTCATGACAGTCCTTACTCTTGTACTTATCTTTCCAAATGTTGTAATTTTCCCAAGTATGAATTAAGCCTTTAGTGGGCACTTGGGGGCATTTGACTTCAAAACACTGTTCATTTGAAAGGTTCCTTAGAAAAGAAAGGAATACGATTTCTCAGTACATATGGGCAGCATTTTTTGATTGGTACACAGAGACCTCCAAACAAAGTTTAAATAAAAAATTACTTCACCAAAAGTTTCTTTGGCCAAGGCTATGAGGAATTTGACAAACTTAAGTAACAACAAAGTACTTTCTCTAGTAAATCCTCTTTCTTGTCCTTCAGCTGCTTCCCTATATCCTACTCTCCTTTTTCCCTCTTATCATTTCAATCTCTTTCCTCTGTCGACACCTCCATCTGCTTGTCCAGACCCTTTCCCCAACTCTTAAAACTACCAAAACCAGTTGCCTCTAAAAACCCATCCCTCTCATGTGCTAGGTATGCAGGGAACTATAGAATCTAAACCTTGCACTCAAGCTCTAATTCTTAGAATTCTAAAGATTTCTCTAAACTTAGATAAGACCAGCAAATACCCATAAAAATTTTTTAGAATTCAACTTGTACACATGTTGGTTGGAAACTCAGATGCTTACTTCCGTATGGCAAATGCTGATTGGACCTACCCAATAAGGGACCTATAAGAACCCCCTTTTCACATTAAGCTTGAGGCTCAAAAAGAAGCTCAAAAAGCAAGCTAGGTAAAGTCTCCTGAACACCATACATAAAACATTTTTAATAAACGGTCACTGGACCATAATTCCATGTGATAAAAGTAAAGATGAAACAATGGGATATTTTTTAGCATAGACTAGAAAATATCTTCCAAAAATGTGTGGGAGTGAGAGATGCTGATTGAACAGCAGCCCTTTCATCTCATTTTGTCAATGTTGCTGAACCTGAGATTGGGCACCTAATTCAAAGAAAGAAATTAGAATGGGAAATAGCCCCTTTATCTGAACTAAAACACCTGACCTAACATTTTGAAATGGCTTTAGAAGAAAAATAAGACAAGACTTAAAATAACCTTGGGCCCTGAAGATCCAACAGCTAAGTAGACCACTACCTATTGATAAGGACATTTGTAGATATTGTAGAAAAAAAGGGAGGGGCACTGGAAAAAAAAATGTCTCATCTTAAAAGAAAAACCAAAATGAAAAAAATCCCTCAACTCAGATTAATAAGGAAGGAAAATGCGTTCAATAGTCTGGACTACTTTTAAACAAAGTGAATTATAAATATAGATGGTCAACCTCATTAATTCTTGGTAGATATGGGTACTGCTTTATGTTAAATCCTACCTCTTTCTCAACACATTCCTCAGAGAAAACATAGCACACACAGGAGCAGGTATCTCAAATAATCTGCAGCCGTTAGCTGTAACCCTGTGTCCTTAACTGAAAAAATTCTTTTTTGTTCTGTGATGCCACCCTTGCAAAGTTAATAAGGGGATATTTACTTTGCAAATGCGCACGAGAGGAGCTATGTATTGAAATTCCAGAGGACTCCTCTATTCATAATCAAATTGCATCTGCTCTGGATATACCTTTGCCTTCTCCGTAATATTTAATACATACCTCTGATAAAAATCTTGACATCATAACTGACACCTTATGGACTAAAAATGCCAACATCAGAATTGGAATGGAATTGGAGGTGAATCTATTAAAATTCAGATAGATCATACCAAACCATTACCCTAACTTTCCCAATATCCTTTGAGGCCAGACACACAAAGGAAGAGCTCAAACCTAGCTTTAAAAACCTTATTCTCAAAGATCTTTTCATAGTCTGCAGTAGCCCTTGCTACACTCTCATCCTGCCGAAAAAGAAACCAAATGAATGAAGATATAAATTGTTCAAGACTTCAAGACCATCAACAAAATTGTTATCTTTTGTTTCCGTGTAGTATGCAATTCAAATACCATCTAATCTGCCTACCGCCTCTGGCTTCATTGTTCATTTGAAAGGATCTTTGCTTTGCCTTTTTCAGCATGCCTCTAGACCATGCCTTCCACTGAGGAGGACCACAATATCCCTGGGCAGTCATGCCTCAGGGGTGCACTGAAGCCATCTACCACTTTTCCCCAGGTCTTTAATCAAGATTTATAAGATCCAAATTTCCCTTGTGATTTAGTTCTGATATAATATAATATAACATAATAATCTCTTACTTTGTTCAGAGGACAAGGAAGCTTGTGAAAAGAATCATTTACTTACTCTCAGCCTTAGCAGAAAAGGAACATGATGCTTCAAAAGATAAATTACAAATGTTCCGCAATACAGTCCATTATTTAGGAAATGACCTATGTAAGAAAGGGAAGTATTCTCCTGATAGATTAAAGACTATCCAAATTTATCCTAGACCTCTTTCAAGCTGACAACTGGGAGGATTTCTAGGTTTAATTGGAAATTGCAGGCAATGGGTACCAAATTTTTCTGTGATTGCAACACTTCTTTATGAATTGTCTAAGTCTTTGGTAAGAGACTCAGATCTGGGAGCCCAGGTATAAATAGGCCTTGTGTACCTAAAGAAGGCCCTTCAATAGCCTCCTTCTTCAGGTATTCCTAACTAGAAACCCATTTCATTAAATTGTGCATGAACAATTTGAAGAAGCCCTTAGGGTTTCAATTCAATTTCATGGGAATCATCAAAAGCCAGCTGCTTACTATTGTCTCACCCTTGACCCTATTGTAAAGGCTTTTTCCCTCTTGACTTAAGGTAATCAGTGCCATCACAAAAGTCACCAGTGCTTCTGCTGAACTAGTTCTAGGCTCTCCACTTACTCTCATGGTTCCTCATGCGACACAGACATTACTATTGACTGAGAACACACAACACTTTTCAGCCAACTGATTAACCTCTGAAGAGATTCTGTTAACTCTCTCCTCTTTACTCTTCACCCTTGAAACAACCTGAATCCTGCCACTCTCCTGCTCCTAAAAGAATTGCAACAGCTTGATTGTCTTACTTCAGTTAGGGAGCTATCTGTACCTCACAGATGCACAGTGTATTAAAGATCCCACTGAGAAATCTGACCTAATATTATTTGCTGAGGGAGCGTACCTCAACTGAAACTGGAGATTATCAAGCAGGAAATGCTATCAGTAATTTAAGAAGATGCTTCTTTAGAATATAGTCCTCTACCTGAAGTAAAATCAGCCCAGATGGCATAACTTAACTGCCCTTCCTAGAGCTTTTCAACTAGCTAATGATCAGAGAATACATAATGTGTATATATACGCATAGCAGATCTGCTTTTGGAGTAGTACAAGACTCTGGGATGCCTTCTTCATAACAAAGGGGGTTCTTAGCTCTGCTGGTATCCTCCTAAAAATGGACAAGTTATGGAATTTTTAGATGTACTCCTACTTCCTAGAGGGATGGCTACTATAAAGATTGAAGCCCATGTAAAAAGAGATAATACAGAAGCTAAAGAAAATGCTGTAGGAGATCATTATGCTAAAAACTCTCCTTAACCAAAGTTATAAGCCTACCGAAACCCTCAAAGGATATATCTCTGGAAGGATTCAAAGATGTCATTAAAAATATCAACATATGGCATCCGATTTTGAAAAGGAAGGATCTGGTTGTATCTTTCACTCAGATAATCTCTGGAGTGCTCAAGATGGCAGCGTGGTTAAATCAGATAAATTCAAGTGGATATTAACTACATTTCTTCATGAAGCTACTCATTACAGAGAAATCGATCATCTTAACATAGGTGAGAAAATTTTAAAACGATAGCTGAGGTTATTTTCAGGTCATGTGTCACCTGTCAACAACCTAATCCTGGAAAATCTGTAAAGGGGAGACACAGCCAGGACCTCAGTGGGACTTCAAACACCTTGAGATGGATTTTAACTGGCATCAACTTCTATGATATTTGAATATTTTTAGTTATTGTACATCTATATTCAGGATGGGCTGCAGCATTTCTTTGCTGAAAAGCTACAGGTCTTATGGTCACTAAAAAGCTGCTTGATTTTGTGTTTTCAGCCTGAGGCATCTCGACTTTTATATCAAGTGATCAGGATGTGCACTTACCAGACACTCTTGTGAGAAAATTCTGTAAGATGTTACACTTACTTATAAACTATACTGTGCTTATCACCCACAATCTTCTGAAAAGGTTGAAAAGACTGATGGAAATCCTTGAATTTAAATTAACAAAACTTTCAGAAATCCTTGAGTTCTCTTCGTCAAAGACACTCTCACTAGGTCTTATAGCTCTACAGGTCACTCCCTCTGGGACACATCAGTTGTCCCCCTGTGAATTGGTAACTGCAAGATCCATGCATTTGGGAATTTCATCTCTGATATTAGACTCCACCCTACTGCATGGTGACATGGCAAAAAATTTACAAGGGGCTCTTGTATTACACCCAGTTCTATCACCAGTGGTTAAGGGTACCTCCCCAAAACATTTTTCTGAATCACCTCTTCATGATCTTCCGCTAGGATATTTTGTCTGTTGGAAGAAACATCAGAGGAAATCTGCTGCTTTTGATCTCAATGGAAGGAACTTTATCAGGTACTGTTAGCAACAAATACAACAGTGAAATGCCAGGGAGCCAATGCTTGGTTTCATGCTTAACAATTAAGGAAGCAATTCAGAATTCTGCACAATTACAAGGCTACTTTAATAGGGGAATTTAAATTGAGGATACTCTGAGATCTTGTAGACACAAATGATCTTTGGAAGGAAACAGCTCACCTAATCTCTTTGGAACAAGCAGATGGCTTCAGACAATGAATAGTTTCTGCCCAGGGTGTTGGACCAAGACCTCTGTCTGATTCCTGTTTTATCTATCTACTACTAATAATTATCCTTATTTTCTATAGATCCTTGGTTGCTATTCACACACAAAGGCTCTTTCTCTCCTCTTTCCATCCTTATATAATTGTTAGGCCAGAACATACTCATTCTAATGCCATCATTAGACTATCTCAAACAGTAGCTACTGCCTTTGGTCTTACTGACAGCTGGATATGCCATCTATCACTGTATCCCATTATAAAACCTCTCACCAAATGAGACTATAAGGAATGGTCTAATGAGACTATAAGGAATGATGTTTCCATTTGCACTTACATGGAAAAATGACCTTAAACAAATAAGCCTGTGACTTTATCAGTGTCCATGTATGCAAAAGAACCAATTATTACAATCAATCAGACCCTATATAATTTTAAACTTTATTTCCCACAACTTTCTAAGGGCAATGGACCAAATGCTTGCCATCTGGAAGAAATTAACAGGAACCCAAATATGTACCCCAACTGATAGAAGGCGTTAGTTTTGACCTCATGATACATATAACTCATTATTTCCTAGATCTCACGTGTCCCTACCAAGTACTACTTTCTTTGTAACCAGGATTCCTGATTCTGTTTGTTTCAGACTAACACCTTTAAGAATAGTAATCCAATGCTTGTCTGTGTACCGAAACCTTAATTCTATAAATCACCATGGCTAGAAATTCCAACTCAGACATAGGTTCAAAAATGAAGCCACTCTTGATTATTCAGAACACTACCTGTAGGAATTACTGATTCATTGTTCTTGATACTATTCCCATCAGTGGGAATCATACAAGTAGAAAAAAGTGTAAGAAACCTCACTAATTTGCATAACTTACTAATGATACCATCTCTCGCTTAGACGGAATACAGATCACTTTCAACTCATTGGCATGAGTGACATGTCTACTCATTGGTGGCCAATTGCATTGCTGTAAATTTCTTTTAAGCTAGTCATAGTGGCACTTGTGCTATTGCTAATAGTTCTTACTGTACTTGGATTAACAAAATAGGGTGGAACAGGCTATACATTGCTTAAGGAGAATGCTATTTGGCTATCTAAAGTTAGTCCTCATGGCCTATGATATTTGTTCTCTTGGCTTGGGTTGGGCAACTGGGATTTGTTTTGAAGCATTTTATAGGGACTATTAATTGTTTTTGGTTTTGGTCATGCGATCATTATGCTGAACTGTTGTATTCTATCCAGAGTCTTAAATGTTCTCACACAGCTGTTCTCTCATCAGATGATCCCAATGATGACAACACAACTGAAAGGTCAGGAAGATCTCGCATACAGTTGACTATGGAGGTGACTAACAATCTCTGAGCAGCGCAGATCTGGATCACTAGCTTTCTCTGAATTGGCCAACTTCTTGCAAGTGAGTTAATGATTGAAATGAGGAACTGGGAGACTGACCATACATACAGGCAATGGCCAGACTCTCAGACTATAAAAACAGAGTTCTGATCCACAGCCTCAGGTGCAATCAGCCTGGCAGGCCAACTCACCGTTTCTGCAGCAACTGCCCCAAATGGTCAGGTCTTGGTTAATAACCGCCTGATTCCCTAAGTTTTGTCCCTCATTTCCAAAAAAAGTAAAAAATGTTCCCCTAATTAGTTAGGGGAACTAATAGCATGCCCTAACTCGAGTTAGTCTCATTCTAATTTCTTCATGCCAACAGTATCCTATCAGGGCGTACCTAGTCTTTCTTCCCTTTTATTTCACTATACAGCTGGTCCACTAAGTTGTGCCTTGAGTCTCTGCCAAGTATAAGTCATGGTGGCTGACTTCCATATGGTCGCAAGTTCTGAATAGTCTTTGCTTGTTCTCATTTGTGTGGCCTTCATTTATTTCCACAGAAGTACTGCTTAATCAAAAGATTTTCTTCCACCAGCCTTTTGGAATCCACTAAACCTGTGACTCACAAGGTTGACTCCTAGTTCTTTGCTTTAATTCCATCTTTACAAAAAAAAGTTGATTTATTTATTTTGAGAGAGAGAGAGCATGTGCTGAAGGGGCAAAGAGAGAGGGAAAGAGAGAGAGAGAGAGAGAGAGAGAGAGAATCACTAGCAATTTCCACAGCATAAGTGTGGAGCCTGATGCAGGGCTTGAACTCATGAACTGTGAGATCATGACCTGGGCCAAAATTGAGAGTCAGACTGACTGAGCCACCACATTTTTTTTAAATGTTTATTTATTTTGAGAGATAGGGGGAGGGGAGGAGGGGAAGAGAGAGAGGAAGAGAGAGAACCCTAAGCAGGCTCCGCACTGACAACATAGAGCCTGAGTTGGGGCTCAAACTCACAAACCAAGAGATCATGACCTGAGCCAAAATCAAGAGTCAGACACTCAACCAACTGAGCTATCCAGGTGCTCCAATTCCATCTTTTATGTTGATATTTTTTATTTTTCATTTCAGATAACCCTGTTTAGGATGTCTGGACTTCAAGATTCTAAAACAATTGACCTTTGCTATAACCTCTCAACAGATGGTCCAGCTTATTTTACAGGAACAACACCAACAAAAGTCCTAGAGAGATCCTGCTTTGTCTCACTCAGGAGGTTTCTGCTGGTCTTTTACTTGTTTAGGTTAGTTTATTATATTCATTCTTATTGAACAAAAGGAGGGTTTGACAGTGTCAGCTCTGTATTTATCTGAGCTTTGTATTCCTGGAAAACATTGATGGTTAATAAATCCCCCATCTTTTGTGTTCAGTTTCTTACTGAAAAGAGCCATCACCCTTCTGCATACCATTTATGGAAGACTCCTCATCCATTTTTTCTCGTGACTCCAATAAGAGTTGTGTGTCAAGGTGTCTATGGAAAATTGATTTTTGGCAAAGATGCCAGCACCATTCAAAGACAAAAGCATAATGCTTTCAACAAATGATTCTGGGACAACTGGATACAGTCACACACAGGAGAATGAAGTTGGATCTTTACCTCACCACTATATAAAAAATAACTCAAAGTGAATAAAAAATCCAAGTCTATGAGCTAAAACTGTGGGATTCTTAGAAGAAAACATAGAGGTAAATGTTCATGACATCAGGTGTGGCAGTGGAATTTGAGATATGACTCCAAACACAAGCAACAAGACAAAAAAACAGATAAATTGAGCTTCATTAAAATTGAAAAATTTGTGGGATGCCTGATGGCTCAGTTGGTTAAGGATCAGATTTCAGCTGAGGTCATGATCTCACATTTTGTGGGTTCGAGCGCCATGGCGGGCTCTGTGCTGATAGCTTAGAGCCTGGAGCCTGCTTCAGATTCTTCTCCACCTGTCTCTGCCCCTCCCCTGCTTGCACTCTATCTCTCAAAAAAGAATAAAAAACATTAAAAAATAAAAATATATTAAAACTTTTGTGCTTCAAAAGATACTATCAAGAAAGTGAAAGGACAACCTAAGGACTATATCTATATTTGAAAATTGTATATCTGATAAGGAACCTGTATCTAGAATATATAAAGAATTCTTAAAATTCAGTAATAAAAATGACAAATAACCTAGTTTAAAAAGTCAAAGGATTTGAATGGACATTTCTCCAAAGATGACATACAAATGGCTGATAAGCATATGAAAATATGCCATAGATCATTAGTCATCAAGTAAGTGCAGATCAAAACCACAGTGAGATATTACTTCAAGCCCACTAGTCTAGAATCAAAAGGTAGGTCAATAACAAGTGTTGGCAAGGATGTGGAGAAACTGAAACCCCCCTAGATTGCTAGTGGGAAGGCAATGTCACTACTACGGAAAACAATCTGACAGTTTCTTCAAATGATTTACCCTATGATCCAGACATTACATTCCTAGAGATATGGCCAAAGGGAAAAAAAAAAACCTATGTCTACACAAAAAGTTGTACACAAATGTTTACAGCAACAATATTCATAATAGCCAAAAGGTAGAATCAACCCAGTGTCCAACTGGATATTTGGATAAACAAAATATGATACATCCATACAATGAAATATTATTTGGCCATGAAAAGGAAAGAATGACTGACATATGCTATAACACGGACAAATCTTGAGCACATTAAACTAAGTAAAAGATGCCAGTGACAAAAGACCACATATTGTATTATCCGTTTATATGAAATGTCCAGAATAAGAAAATGTAAAAAGATAGAAAATAAGATAATGGTTGCTTAGGGCTGGAGAAGATGGTGGGTGGGGAAGGGATGGGAGGTGATAGCTAAATCCGATGTTCTTTTCTTAAATTGAGATGACAAAAATATTCTAAAATTGATTGTAAGGATGGTTTCAAATCTGTAAATAAAAATAATTGTACCTTTTAAATGAGTGAATTTTATGGTATGTGAATTATGTCTCAAGAGAGCTGTTAAGACACAAGAAGACAAATGGCCCGTGTTTGCAGATGTTTAGTAGCCTGTTTCCTGAATACAGGAAGTTGGGAGCCCAGTTTGAACTACCTTTGTCCCTTGTGATTCACAGTGTCAGCATTTTCACTAATACGATTCTCTTAATTCTGTGGGTTTTTACGAAGTTGAGCAGTTCACTCTATGCCACGAAACTGCGTCCATAATTATTTTTGAGTCTGATCTTCTAATTCTGACTGCCTAAGTGAATGCAGAGGGCCAGGGCTTTTGTCTTCCTGAGAGCACCACTTTCAGTATTTAAAGATCTTAACAAAGGTGTTACAGTTACTGCTATACAACAAACCATACCAAAACCTAGTGCATTAACACAATCATGATTTTTAATATGTCTGATCGTTTTGTGGGTCAGCCTGGAGATTCCCAAGCCGATTCTGCCTGCACTCACATATGTGTTGTTTCAGCTAGAGATTTGGCTGGACTGGAAGGTGCGAAATGACCTCACTCACACGTTTGACCCTTGGTTCTGGCCTTTGGCTGAGATTCTTCAGTTTTCTCTGCATATGACCTCTCATCTGCCAGTAGGCTAGTTCAACTAGTTCAGCTGCCTTCCCTGGCTAAGGGAAGTTTTCCGAGAGAACCGAAGCAGAAGATGCAAAGCCTTTTAAAGCTCAACCCCGGAAGTTGCATTATGTCATTTCCGCCATATTCCATTGGCCAAAGCAAGCTATACTGGTCTAGATTCAAGAGAATGGAGAAACAGATTCCACAACCAGACGGTGGGCAAAGGGAAAGCCTCTCTGCAACATATCTTTGTCTTACTGAGATAGGAAGGGTTAGGGACGTTAAACAACTTCTGCAGTCCTTACAAGGATTTTGGACTTTATTGCTTGGAGCATCTCTAAAATATACTAGTAACAGAGAATCACATGATCAGTTTGTGCTTTAGAGAGATGGCTCTGAGAGCAGTGTGGAAGATGAAAGAGGAAAGACAGAAGTTAGGCACAGTGTATTTAGAAAAATAATGCAGTTGTCCACCTGGAGATGACAAGGGCTCGAAGAGAGATTGAATGAGGAGATGGCTTATGGATTTTTAAATCTGACTCAGTGTTAGGCAAGTGTCAAGATTTTATATAGCATGACAACTCACTATACCATGACTATATGTATATGTAATAAATTATATATAACATCTCTAGTAATACATATATGTGTTGTAAAACTATATCAAGTGAAAGGAAGGGAATGATGAGCACAGAGTTTGGGATGATGACGGTCTTAGATGAGGGATGTAAACTATTATAAAAGTTTTGGACTTGTGATTGGGTAGTAGACTCATATGTGCTTGTTATATTGCTACAAAAAGAGAAAGCAAAGAGAAATAGATAGTTGTAGACCAAAGGTGTAAGCATAGTGTGAAACAGGGATTGTTCTGTATATATCTGATCCATGAAGGAAAATGATAATGCTGATCTGCTTTGTGGATCTCCAGTGAGATGGGTTAGTATGTACTATGCAGCATTTCCCCACCTTGTTTGCTCCAGAATCATTTCTCCACAGATGAAGCGTGGAAGCTGCCAAGGCACTTATTTCACAGATGAGGAAAATGAGTTTATGAGATGTAAAACAAACTTGCTCTTCTTTCTTATTCTGTTTTCTTTCTCCCTCCCTCCCTTCCTTCCCCTCCTTCCTTCCCCTCCTTCCTTCCCTGCCTCCCTCCCTTCCTTCCCCTCCTTCCTTCCCTTCCTTCCTTCCCTGCCTCCCTCCCTTCCTTCCCCTCCTTCCTTCCCTTCCTTCCTCCTTCCTTCCTTCCCCTCCTCCCTTCCTCCCTCCCTTCCTTCCCCTCCTTCCTTCCCTTCCTTCCTTCCTCTCCTCCCTCCCACCCTCCATCTCTTCTTTCTTCTTTCTTTCTTTCTTTCCTTCTTTCTTTCAGTGATTTGTCTTATCTTTTTTAGTTAATAGCTAGTCAATGCCATTCAATAAGTCTGAGTACTTTAAAGGGTCCTGAGAATACCATAAGAGTACAAAGCACATTCTAGTTTCCAGAGATGTGATGTCTAGGACAATGGCTATAAGTTACCTGTGGCTTTAAGCACTTGAACTGTGGATAGTATAACCAAGGAACTAAATTTCCAATTTTATATAATTTTAACAATTTTTTAACAATTAAAATATTTTTCCGTTAAATATAACCATTGTTTCAGTGTGACTGCATTTCACTTAACATCTTGAAAATTTAGCATCCAAGTTGATATGTGTAATAAGCATAAGATACACAGTGAACCTGGAATATGGTTAGACAAACAGATTTTAGAAGCAGAAAAGATCCATTATGTTTTGGACATGTGGAAAGAGGATTTAGTATAAGGAAAGAATGTAAAATATTGCATTAATAATCTTTATATTTATCCCCTGAGAAAACGATACTTTTTAACATATTAGGCCAAATAAAATTTATGATTAAAACTAATCTCATCTTCCTTACTATTTTTAATACGGCTGCCAGAAAAATTAAAATTCCATATATTGCTCTTATTTGCTTGTAGTTGACAGCACTGCCCTGGGATCTTTTTATTCCTTAGGCAAAAATACAAAGCATGAACTTTGAAAAACCGTACCTGCCATGTGACCTCATGAACATCAAAAGAGAAAAATGTCCTTCTCCGGCTCTCTGACTTTTTAAGTTGTTAGCTGTCATTGACTCTCCCTAATGTGGGTGGTCACAGCCCGGGGTCAGCGAGGTCTATTCCCAGCACCAAACAGAAGCTATGGAGTAGAAGGTCAGAGGGGTCTGTTTGGGGCAGTGTCATCTAGACAGACAGCTCTCATGACTGAGGAGAGGCCGCGGCTTGGCTTCTCTGTTTAATCAATCTTGGCAGCCCTTTATTGCTTGCTTGACTAAAACACAGCCGGGATTATTGCTTTAAAGGACATTTCTCTATCAGTTCTTTGCAGAGCAGAGAATTCTCAGGGCCACACAAATTACCTGTGGATATGCCAATGATGTAAAAGGCAGGAGTGATGGGTGGGAAGAATAAAACAGAAATGTAAGAGCTCAAAAGCGACCCAAGCCCTCTCGTCATGGGGTCAGGATGTCACTCGGAGTACCGGGTCTCTCTTTGGAGTCTGAATTTGATCCTCTCAGAAAGGAGACACGTAGGGATAGAAGAAGGAGTCCAGACAGGGTGTGTGTGTACACAACACAAACATATATAACCTAAAAAATTGTGCCCTTCCAAATGAAGACCCACACCATAAATGTCTGATTTCATTGAACATTTACCCAGTGCCTGACACAAGTCGGTGGTTTGGTTGTAGATGGAAGGGAAAGAGGAATCGAGGATAAATACTGGCCTGAGTATTCAAACTGGCCAGTTTCTGGCCTGAGCAACTTGGTTGTGCCATTTACTGAGATGCCGAAGGTTTGGATCCAAGGTCGAGGAGATAGAAATGAGAGCCACTGTGGACCTGTAAATTCGGTAAAAATCTCTTGATCTGGTTGAGCTTTCGTTGTGTTTTGTTTTAAATCTTCTCCAGATGACTCCACAGGGCAGCCAGGGTTGAGAACACTGGGATCTCATGGGTCTGGAATATGGTGGGATAAATAGGTTTCAGAAGAAAAACGATCCACTCTACTTCGGACATATGAAAAAGAAGAAATGAGTCCGATTCAGGGATCCGAACCGAAGCCTCAGCCCTGTAATCTTGCAGAGGTGCTACCCCATTTAGCCTGTTTGCTCACCTGTGAAATGAAGAGGTTGGACTAGTGCAATCTCTTAGCTGCTCCTAGGTGACTAGCGATCCCCATCTTTGCCAATATCCTCCGAGTGGTACAAGGTATGGCACAGTGGTTAAAAACATGGATTTGAACCCAGCACTACCACTTCCCACGTCTCTGACACCAGACATATCAACCTGTCTTACGATGGATTTCCTTGGCTGAAAGAAAAAAAAAAAAGGATCGCAGTACCTAACACCCCAAGTCCTTACAAAAGCTAACCAAATCGATACCCATGAAGTACTTAGCACAATGACTCTCACCTCAAAGCTGGTCAGTGAACGTGGCTCATTATTGTTATGCCCTTTTACGTTCTTGTTATTTACCTTGTCTGATTCAGCTGATTTTACATACTTGGCTAATTTCTCTACAGATTCGCAAGGACATATTTCCCCCCATGCTCGAACTAAAACAGGAGATTACAAAAACCTCCACAATGAGTGGAGTTAATTATCATTCATTCTCCACCCTCAGAATCTGTGAGACTGTACTTGAATAGTGGAATTATCCCTGGGAGCTTTCCAAAGCATTTCAGCACAAAATCTTTACTTAAAAAAGAGAAAATAAATCTCCCGTAAGAATACATTACTTCATTTGGAAAGTACAACAGTAATAATTGCTTTATTCGCTTATAACAATTTCACCGTCCCAAACTTACCCGCAAACACGTATCTTTTGGTCTGGAAGTCTCACTGCCAGAGAGCTTATTTACACATTTTGCAAGGAGGGGAAGAGAAGGAGTAGACATTCATCGTGCTAAGCCTTGTGCTGTGCTTTTTAATTAGATTTTTAACAGCCAGGCAACGTTTCGAATGCATAGACTCTTTTGAACCTTAAAAACATCTATTTTAGGTGTATGTAATTATTTACTTCTAAAAGTGGGTGCTGGGTGCACAGATTTTTGTTCTGTTTTTCTGCACCTTTCCCTACATCTGAAATGGTTCATTAGGCTTTTGTTTTGCAGCGGCATCTGCTGCGTGACCTCAGTCTCACAAAGAACCACGTTGCTTCTTGGTGCTACGTTCAGACCTCTTGTGCCTTATTTTGTCTTTTTCCACACTTATTTATGTTTGGGGGATAAATGCTAAATGCACGTTTAGTGCCTGCCCAGGAGGCATTTCTGGCCTGCCGGGCAGTTTCTGAGGCCACTTCAGTAATCACTCCTTCTGTTGAAAACGCACTGGGAAGTTGCATGACCCGGACTGCCGTGCGCCAAGCTGGAGCCTGGTTGGACTAAATAGTTTTGGATTCAGGAGGACCGTTTCCCATCAGGAAGACTGGAATTAACTAGCCACAGTCAGCATGTCCCCACAGAAGACAAATGCCTCTCCAGTAACAGCCCTTTCAGCCGGTAAATAGACCTGACATTTAGGCATCTATCGCTCCTTTTGCACTAATAAGTCTGACTGGAGGCCCAGAAATCATTACAGGAGTGAGAGCTTTTAATGAGCTCTAGGAGAAGAATATGGCTGAAAAAACACATTACCTGCAGTTAAGCAGCACCAAGGATGCTAATGTTAAAATTTATGAGAAAAGTGCTTGAGGAAGGCCTGAGCCATTATAAAAGCTAGGCATAATTTCTGTTTTAGAAAAAAAAATCAGATCATTCTTTTAAAAAAGGTCTACCCTAGAGTTTACTGAAACCTCATATTAGGTTTTATTCTAGATTTTTTTTGCACCCTTTCATCTCCACCATGGTTAAAGCTTAGGCTGAAGAATGGGCGGTGGGAGCATGTGGTGAGCTGATCAATGTATCCGCTGGCTTATTTTTCTGCAAAAAAAAAAAAGTGCATGGTCTCCCCAACTGTTTTACCCACTAAGGGCCACAGATTCTCATCCGTTCTTTAACCCATCCATGTATTTAATTATTCACTTAACAAACACTTTTTAATTCAGTACTTACAGAGTGCCTGGTAATCTGATGTGTGAAGAGGTTAATAAAACATCTCATTTTCCCCAGAGAATTTAAATGCACACACCATTTACTCTCTTACATAGTGAACTTACGGTTCAAAGCACAGATACACCTGGGTTTGAGTTCGGGTTGTCCCGGTTGTTTATACTTCCTAAACGCAGGTTAACCATGCAATGCCTTGTCCACAGCAGAACACTTCTGAGAGACAGAAGTCTCATTAATGTTTTTGTTATCGGTGACTGCAGAGACAACCTTAAAACCCAGTGGCTTACAGCAGGCATAGTCACCATCTCTCATGATTCTCGTGTTGAGCGAGCTTGGCAAGGTGGTTCTCACTGGTAGTCTTTCCTATGTTTTTTGGCTGACGATGACTGCAAAGGCAGTATGGTACACACAACATTCTGTGACCGAAGGAGTCGTAGCACAGCCTGGAGTGAAAGAGCTGGATGGAGAGACTCTACCTCGATGGGAAATGACAATTAGAGTCGGGGGAAATGAATGACAGTGGGTGGCCCTCTTGGAGAGAAGCTATCTCAATGACTACGCTAGGAAAAGAGAGAGAGCCCAGGGTTTTTCCAGTGATTGTCATCCAACCTCAATCTCCTTATCTGTAAAATACAATAATAACAATATAACTCCCATTGGCTTGTAATGAGGATTAAACAAAATAATCCAAGTAAAACTGGAAGACCATATCTGGCACAGAGTGAGCAGGTAAGGGGTTCCAGCTGTTACGAAGCCTCAGGTTGACCATACTATTCTCCATTTCTGTGGCGACAGCCCTGGTTTAGGCCCTTTGTCACCTCTCATGTGGTGGCACAGTTTTTGGACCAGTCTTGCTGTTTCCATGTTCATTTCTTATCTATCTGTCTGTCCTTCAGATACACAGTAGTTCATTTCTGCAAGTACCATTCTATCACTGCCCCCCCCCACACCCCTGTCTGACACCTTCAGCAGGTCCTCACTCGTCACACTGTCAGAAAAATCTAAATTTCTGACCCGTGCCCAAACACACTGACCACATATAGCTATAGTTGCTGTGGATGTGTGCTTCCCTGCTCCCTGCCTGGCTCCAGGCTGCTCTTTCCACCAGGAGTGCCCTTTCCTGGGTCGTGTCCAACTCCCAATCCTTCAACGTTTCTTCGGAAGCTGACAGTGTTCTCTCCTTCGTCTGCATCCGCATTTCATCTGTGCCTGCCGTAAGGCTCTGGAGACTTTCTGCTTTGCACTATGATCATGGGAATGTGTGGTTGTTTCAAGAACTGGAGGGAGAGAAGGAGGAAAGACAGATTGAAGTGGAATGCTTTTGAAATAGCTAATTTTGTTTCCAGCTCTGTCATCATTTGGTTCTCTTTAAACTAGGCTGTTCATTGAGTGCCTTGAATAAAGGATGTGGCAGCAGAAATATGGTTTTGAGATTCAAAATCCTAAAATGTGATCGGTAGAAATTACTCAAGGTGGGCACAGTAACTCTGGAATATATGAAGAGAGGAGCAAGGCTTCCATCTGTGACATGAGAAAATAATTTCTCCAGGCTTTGTCAAAGGGAAGGGTGCACAGACAATGTGCAAAGGGGGAGGGAATGTGTGGCCCCAGATGAGGGCCTCAGAACTGGAAGGACTGTATAGGAGGAGTAGACTCAGAATTTGGGGAAGGCTCAGGTGCCTGGGTGGCTCAGTCGGTTAGGTGTCCGACTTCAGCTCAAGTCATGATCTCACAGTTCGTGGGTTCGAGCCCCACATCGGGCTCTGTGCTGACAGCTCGGAGCCTGGAGCCTGCTTCGATTCTGTGTCTCCCTCTCTCTCTGCCCCTCACCTGCTCACACTCTGTCTCTCTCTCTCAAAAACAAATAAACATAAAAAAAGAAAAGAAAAGAATTTAGGGAAGGCTCGGTTTCTCTTGAGTGAGCACTGTTCTGTCCATCTGAGGGGCTACACTCATGATGCTGTCATTAGTGTCCAAAGCACGTCCAGAACTGCCTATGGACAGATACCCATGTCTGCCTTACCCTTTGCTTGGTTCTTGACTGAACAATTACCCTCACTGTCCTTGAGTTCTCCTTTATGCATGAGAAAGGGTGAGCCCTGGTCATTGATGGATGGTGGATGTATAGAAAGAAATAATGTCTGCAACTGTGCTTGGTGGGCACAAGCAGATTCAACGTAAGAACTGGGCTGAGACAGGGACCAATCAATCTTAACATTGCACAATTATTGTCATGAATAATAACACATAAATACTTACGGAATGAAAGCCTACCGCTGAAGGCACAATGGCATTATTTAGTTTCTGCACCAGAGATTTGCCTCTCCTCTCCCATTCATTTATTTAACCAACCTTTTATGTTCATATACACTTATTGACATTTCTTTTATGCCTTGGGTTATAATCCAATGTTACCTTGTGCATTTTTTTTTTCTCAAATTGTTTTAGCTTTGGCTGCTGGGAGCTTCTTCAGTTCACTCCTGTGTCTCTTTGATAGACCCCCATTGTTGTTTTGAGCACTTCCCTACTTTTTGGCACAAGGTTCTTCATGCCCATCTTGTATTCTTTGTACTCCAATCCTAGAATAATCCATTTCTCCTGGGAGCCCTTTTCTCTTTTACTGGAATGGCATTGGAAACCAAGATCTGGACACTAAGTGGGCTTTGTCTTTTAATTTAGGAAAGGAGGTTCTTTATAGAAGACTCCTATTTCAATCTCAACACTGGGCTAGGAAATAAAGTATGAGTCCCCTGACCTTCAATAGTGGAAGAAGGTATAGTTAGGGATGCATGTGAAGTAAACCGACCTACAAGAGTTGCTACCATGAGAGAGCCAACCATCACACATCCAGATTTTCAAACCAGACTACAATGAACACCTCCCTGACTTACTTGGAAATTTGGGACACTTCATTATTGCAAAATTTTATGTTCCTATTTCAGCCCTAAGTGCAGACTAGTAATCAACACGATATAAATGTATTTGGATTTCAGCCACTTATAATAATGATGATGATAGTAACCAATGTTTGTGAAGTGCTTAGATAAGCCAGGGACTACAGCAAGGATTTTGCATGCATTATCAGCTTGGTTCCTCAAAAAAATCCCTAGGCACTATTATCTTCAGAGGAGGCAGCTGAGGCTCGGGAACATCAGTGGTTTGTCGAAGCTAACAGCTAACAAAGTGGAGCTGAAATTTGAAGCTGAGCAGCCTTTAACAAGGACCTCAGCCTCAAGGACTCTGTGACTGCCTTGGCCATTTATAAGGAAAGGCATTGCATATGGGGGTATGGCATCTGCAGAATCTGTTGCAAGACCCATTGCCGGATAGTCACATAGAGCACATAAAAGCTGGTATGTGCTCTACGGGGCGTGGGATATCCATGTGCTTAGACCTATCATGCCACAAGTGATTTCACCCCATCAGAACTCAGCCATACTCGCCTCATGCGTGAGTCACACACGTAGAGTGGTTTGTTTATGAAAGGTATGAGAACTCAGACTCCAGTCCAAGATGATATAGCAATTCATAAACTGGTTGAAAAAGCAAGGACCCATTCGTTTAGTGACTACTAAGATGAGGTTATACCTATCGCAAAACTGTCTGCAAGCGACAAAGAATATGACAAGAGCAGGGTATTTGGATCAGGCTCTGCAGAAAATGAACAAGTAGAGGTAGAGGAAAACAAGTTATCTCATGTGTGGCTTTCGCTTAGGACTTCTCTCAGTCTGGTAGAGCCACCCCTGATTTTATATCCTGGGTTTCAGTCCCAACTAAACCCCAAATCGGTGGGGCACCTACATCACGCGCGTCTTGGCAGTCCTTCATTAATGACATGGCAACGCACTGGTATAAGTGAACGCGATCCTGACTTAGCCTGCGTTTGAATCCTGCCCTGACCAGGTGTGTCATTTTGGGCAAGATATGTAACCTCCCCCCGTACCTCAGATTCCCCATCTGTAAAATGGAGATTATAATGGTTCTTGCCTTTGAGGATTACTGTACCATGAGCGATAATATTTCATTAAATGTGTTTAGAACATTAGTCAATTCATTCTGATATAAATTTTAGTAATAAAATAGGTGAATTATTTCTGTATAGTTTATTGATCATAAATATGTATTAAAATTAACTTTTTGGGTAAGTAACACTGTACTTTTTAAGTGAATCTCTTCCATCAGAATATGCCAAACATAACTTCACTTAGCCTTTGCTTGATGATGTCATCATCATGAATGTCATGAATCTTCAGTTTGAGATATGCAGTTCTGCCACTCCTGACCCTCCAGGACCCCTGCCTGCCATTCTAACCTCATCTATTTCTTCTACACACACCCAGTGTTTCAGAGAGTGTGGCTCCTCTATTTACCCAACCCTGTCTCCTCTCTATGAGATTTCATGGAAACGCTCCTCTGCCTCAAATATTTTACTTTCTGTCCTTTATTCTTCTGATCAAACTTTGTATGTGTCATTCAAGACCCATCTCAGATATCACCTTTCCCAGTCTTCCTTCCCCTGGCTTTCAGAGTTAGATATATCTCCCCTGTGCACCTATGGAAGGCTGAACATACACATAGAATGATATCTATCACAAGTATCATAGTTCTTTGCTTTTTTTTCTATACATATCCCCGTTGGATTCTTTTTTTTAAATGTTTTTTATTTATTTTTGAGAGAGACAGACAGCACAAGCAGGGGAGGGGCAGAGAAAGAGGGAGACGCAGAGTCTGAAGCAGGCTCCAGTCTCTGAGCTGTCAGCATAGAGCCCGACATGGGGCTAGAACTCGTGAACTGTGAGATCATGACCTGAGCCAAAGTCAGACACTTAACTGAGCCACCCAGGTGTTCCTCCCATTGGATTCTGACCTCCATAAACTATTTTACACTCATCTTTGGATATCCAGTGCCCATCAAAAAAACTGCAATTTAATAGTCTCTTTATATATGCTTACATGAATAAACAGACATAAAAGCACATTGAGATTTCCCTTTTATCTAAGCAAAAGTGAGACCACACTGGGTCCAATAAATGGATAGCAGTGACATATTTTATGTGCATCATTTGAAGTGATTTTTGTATTTCCATAGGCAATTATTGAGTGCCCAACTACATGCAAGGCACTGGTTCAATTTGAAGAGCAGAAGGGAAAAGACCTTGTTGTATTCTTTTCCATGGTAGGAAGATTCTACCCCTTAGCACTGAGTTCCTCACTCCTCTCCAAGAAAGAAGGAATTGCTCCTTCAGTCAGAGTCTATAATTTGCCTTCCTGTCCCACGACTCAAAGGAAGGAGGGAATCAGAAGGTCCCACCTAAGCCTCAAACTTGATATATACATTTTACTGAAGTTTTATTGGAGCTTTGCTCTAGGAATTGCATGGTGCTATGCCACTAAATAAAGTAGTACTTTGTTTTCCATGTGACAATGGCTCTTTTATATACAGCTCTCCAAGAAACTGTCTTTGGTTGGGGTGGGGGTTTTGGGGGCTGGAGAGAGGATGGAGAAAGTAGAGATAAATTATGCAGCAGGATTCAGGCTTTTCTGTGTTTCTAGCTGTACCATCAAAAAACTACTGAAATTCATTCCTCCATGAAAGAAAAGACACATGAACCAACATCATCTCATCCTTGCCCTCTAAAGATTGCAATTTAATGACCTTATGAAATCTATGTGAATGAGAAGAGCTGGTACATTAGTTTCCTAGGCCTGCTGTAATAAGGACCACAGCCTGGATAGCTTAAAACAACAGAAATGTATTGTCTCACAGGATAGGAGGCCACAAGTCTAAAACCAAGGTGTTAAAAGGATTGGTTCCTTCAGGGGATGGTGAGGGAGAATCTGTCCCATACCTGTCTCCTCATTTCTGGCTGTCTTCCATTCTTGGCATTCTTTGGTTGTAGATGCACTATCCTGATCTTCACGTGGGTGTCACATGGCATTCTCCCTTGTGTGGTGTCTGTGTCTGTGTTCTCTCCCCCTCTAAGAACACCAGTCATTAGATTGAGGACCCACTCCAAACTCAGGATGATTTAATTTTGAGATTAATTACATCTGCAAAGACCCTATTTCTTTTTCTTTTTTAGTTTCAAGTTTTTATTTAAATTCCTGTCAAATAACATACAGTGTAATATTAGTTTCAGGAGTAGAATTTGGTGATTCATCACTTACATACAATACCCAATGCTCATCACAACAAATACCCTCCTTAGTACCCATCACCCATCTAGCCCCCCACCCCCACCCTGCACCTTCCCTCCATAAACCCTCAGTTTGTTCTCCATAGTTAAAAGTCTGTTTTATGGTTTACCTGTTTCTTTCCCCTTTGCGTTCGTCTGTTTTGTTTCTTAAATTCCACGTAATGAGTGAAATCATATGGTACTTGTCTTTCTCTGACTGACTTATTTTGCTTGGCATGATCCACTCTAGCTCCATTCACATCATTGCAAATGGCAAGATTCCATTCTCTGTTCTTATGGCTGAGTAATATGCCATTGTGTGTATGTCAATATGCCATGTATGTGTGTAACGAATATATACCAACTCCTTTATCCATTCATCAGTGGATGGACATCATTTGAGCTCTTCCTATAGTTTGGTTATTGTTGATAATGCTACTATGAACATTGGGCTGCATGTGTCTCTTCAAATCAGTATTTTTGTATCCTTTTGGTAAATACCTACTAGTGCAATTTCTGGCTTTGTAGGATAATTCTATTTTTAAATCTTTGAGTAATTTCCATACTGTTTTCCAGAGAGGCTGCACCAGTTTGTATTCCCATCAACAGTATAAGAGGATTCCCCTTTCTCTGCATCTTCATTAACATCTGTTGTTTCCTATGTTGTTAATTTTAGCCATTCCGACAGGTATGAGGCCGTATCTCATCGTGGTTTTGATTTGCATTTCCCTGATGATGAGTGATATTGAGCATCTTTTCATATGTCTGTTAGCTATCTGTATGTAAAGACCCTATTTCAAATAAGGTCACACTGTGAGGTTCTGGGTGAGCAGAAATTTCTAGGGGACACTCATCAACCCACCACAGCTTCTTAAGACAAATGATAGAAAATGGTGTTATAAGCATGCTGTATGTGAAAGAGACATTGATCTGGGAATCAGTAGATGTGCCAAAAACAAGCTGTGCAACTGAATAATTAAATTAAACTCTCATTCTCTGAGTTTTGGTTACCCAGTCAGTGAAATAGGATATTTATTTATTTATTTACTTACTTACTTGCTTATTTACTTATTTATTACTTATTACTTACTTATTTATTACTTATTTATTTTTTTACATTTATTTTATTTTTGAGAGACAGAGAGAGTGTGAGCAGGGGAGGGGCGAAGAGAGGGACTCAAAGAATCTGAAGCAGGCTCCAGGCTCTGTGCTGACCAAAGGAGCTACTCAGATCCCCCAGCGAAATAGGATATTTAAACCGGGATCTCAAGTTTGAGAGGCTCTAAAGACTCATGCAGGCAATCCTTTACCACAGTAATCCTCACATCTCTCCACATTTGACTGTCCCTAAGGTCTCTTATTAAATCTTATTTTCTGTAACCTCTTATGTAGATTTCTAACAAGAGCCTCAATCTAATGCCTCCTCATTCAGTTTCTTGCATTCTGTTACTAGGGTAGCCATACAACATAACCTCTTCATAGGATACCTTTGAGAGTAAATGATACTAACAATTACTATGAAAAATTACACAGGGACAGTAGGTCAAGATCGGAACTATCTCAGGCAAACAGGGTCATGTCATTTATCTATCAAAACTGTTCCCAGATTTGTCACTGCAACTTAATTGTAAGTTAGTATGTCTAATGATAGCTTAGATCATGAATGGTAAGATCCATGCCCATGACCCAAATTATCAATTAACCATAGAGTTTTTTTGGTTGTTGTTAAATCTATAACTAACTTGCGAATCCTTCTCAATACAATGTTCCAGGTAGGCACTAGCAAAGGATAGGACTTAGCAAACAACATGGAAACTATTTTCTACATCTTACTGTGAGAATTACCAGTTTTTCTCTATGCAAGTGTGCTACTTACTAAACATTAAAACCGTAATTTTTAAGGGTGAAATTCTAAAAACTAAGATTCCACACATTCAGTGGCATAATATGTTAGGAGGGAATAGCCAATGAGATGCTTTTCAAAACATTTTTATTTTATTTTTTTTTTAATTTTTTTTTCAACGTTTATTTATTTTTGGGACAGAGAGAGACAGAGCATGAACGGGGGAGGGGCAGAGAGAGAGGGAGACACAGAATCGGAAACAGGCTCCAGGCTCTGAGCCATCAGCCCAGAGCCCGACGCGGGGCTTGAACTCCCGGACCGCGAGATCATGACCTGGCTGAAGTCGGACGCTCAACCGACTGCGCCACCCAGGCGCTCCTCAAAACATTTTTAAAAAAGATAAACTAAAGAAAAATATGTTCTATGTAGATAAAGAATGATTCTCACAGCTGCTCTATTTCTGTACTTTTTATTTGAATTTTCAAGGGGATTTGAGGAAAGAATTAAAAAAAAAAAACAGCAACAATTTAGGTTCTTTCTACACCTGCTGAATTAGAATTGAATGCGACAGTGGCCCACATGAGATAAAACTGATTTCATGTTGACTGTTTGCTGGGAAGGGAAGAGATGAGCAGCAAGTCAACCCATTTACTCCTTTTATGGAGGGAGTGGTGGAGGGGCAACTGGGAAGAGACATTCCTGAGAAAGAAGCCTTGTGCCCCAGTCTAATTGCCTTTTAACCTACTAATACTAGACCTCCTGTCAAACAATGGCTTCTGCTAGCAGAATACTTATCTAAGGAATGTTTTTAGTAGAATGTGCCTGGTTGTCTAGGTTTGTTTACAGCAAACAAATCTGGGATGCATGGATTCATGAGAGGTGCCTCCCTGGAAGAGGTTGGATAAACTAGGTAAGTGTCTGAGCATAAAGTGCAAGAGCTTTGAGAGTTAATGACATTTTACTTAGAAACCACATCAGTCAACCTGGGCCATAACTCATCAGATGTAGGCAGAAAGGGCCTGGGAAGTAGCACTGAAGGCCTGGGCCTTTCCCTGCTCTGCCTGTGTTTTTGTGACGACTTATATTCTTGAAGACATTAGTAAGGTCTGGTAGTAGATAGAAATCTCTGATTCTTGAGTCTCATTACACAGTTTGATCTTTTGGGTTGTCTCAGCTTCCTACAATTTAAACTCTCCTTTACATTTAATTTTTTTTTACTGAATATTTCTAAGGGGGGATTCTTATGAAAATGAGAGACTATGGCCAGCTTCATTTTTGTTTTTCTTCTGATAACAGATTGGAGATCAACCTGGAATAGACCTAAAGACAGACGTGGTTTCAACTACCCAATTTGCTGAGGGCAAAAGCAAATAGTGAAATAATTGTCAATGTTTGTTGGTGATGTTTGTGGATTCTTGAGCATATAGAGGGCATATGCGATTCATTTGTTTAAGATGGCAGCCTGAAATATATCATAGCTTCTTCTCTTGCTCCAAGTGCAAAATGACAAAAATGGCACATAAATAAATAAATCCATAACCATCATGCTGGCAAAAGAGTCATTCAGGTACTGGGAACCATGAAAAAACCCTGAAAGACATGAAATAGACAACACAGAATTGAAAATGGAAACCACAGCGAAAAACACCGAAGGAGGTCTGATAACAAGTTTGAGGTTGGCAGCAAAAGTTTGCACACCTGGGAGTGACCTAGACTCAGAGTAAGAACCAACTCCGTGGCAACCAGCAAAGCAATGCACTCACTCGTTTGGCCCATAGGAATAGCTTGGCCCTTGACCATACAGCCATATAACCTCACCTGGATGTTTGCCTGCAGGTGCAAGCAAAGGGTGTGGGAGCTTGTGTCACATATAAGAGACAGTACCCTGGATGACTGGTCACTCCAGGAAAGAATGGTTGGCGGTCACTCTCGGACACATAGTGTTCTCAGTGAAGACAGCCTCAGAGCCACATTCTGTGGTTACCTCCAGCCGACACTGCAGAGAGATGCATCAGGCGGTCTGATGGGAAACTTCACATACAAAAATTAACATACAACTTGGAATCCCTAAACATCTGGGGAAAGACAACACTTGAGGAAAACTGAGAAGGAGCCAGAGCTTAGGAGATCCAACAGCTTTGTGTGTTGGTCAAATGTGCTGCCTCAGAGCTACAATTAGGAGAAAAGATTCCAACTTAGGAGACTCCTAGAGGAGAAACAGTCTCCTTAGAATAATGTGGGGCATATTCTGATCCTTTGGTTTGTCATCCATGCCCTTGGTTCTCAGAAGCAAGACTATCTCAGTCTACACTAGAGCCCAAGGAGAAAAGACAAAACAAAACAAAACAAACTCCAGAACAATTAGGCCACTGCTCAGCCTGGCTAACATAATGAGTGAGAACATTTTGATAAGAGTTTGATGTCATTAAGATCTTCCTTGGTTCTGGTGGGAAAATTGGGGCAATTGTTATAGAGGTCAGAGAAACCATGTTTTCTCAATGGATGTAGTGCTCTCCAAATGGATCAAAATTGATTACATGTCTGAAGAGTTCTTGAGATTAAGGAGAAAAAAAAGTATGCAAAGAGATTTTCTTTTCCTTGACATTGGAAGGAAAGAAAATTTGTGAAGAGGGTTACCAACCTCAAAATGTCATGTATAAATAATGCTTCTGAACCTCCCAAGGAGAAAAACTCCAGGCCAGAAAATAATTACAAAGATTCAGGAACTACATTGCTCAACTGTATCATTCAATGTTTTCTGGCTAAGGCAGGAAATTCCTTTATGGGGGCACAGAGGAGAAAAAAAACAAGTGTTCCTCAATGTTTGGTTAAATGTCACCTTAATAAAAATATTTTTGAAAACACAAATTTCTTTATCAAAATTAATTAGGGAAGACACAGATAAAAAAAAAAACAACATTGTCTTTAACTTAAAGGCCAAGGAGAAACCAAAACAAAAATTACACACTTTAAAATTTTATGATTCAAATTCTGCTTGCATTTTCCTTATCCTGTTCTATTTTGAGAAATTTACTTAATTCCCCGAGCCTTTCTGTCTTCATCAATAAAAGAGGGATAATATGGACCTGGTATGGTTTTGAAAACTAATTATAAACTAATACATATTTATTTTGGAAAATAAACTGAGTAATGAAAATCTAAATCTATAAAATTCCATCTCCACCATCTTTTCCCATCAGAATAAAATTTACTCACCTAACATTTGATGTAGTACGTTACTCATGCTAGATGTTCTATCACTATTTGTTAAATGAATGAGTAAATAGTCTTACGTCTCTGAGTTGGAGCAGTAGATAGGCACCAGGCTGTGGATGGTTTGAATCCCACACTGAAGAGCCCTTATTTCGATCTGACAAATGTTTTCATAAGATTTGATATGATCATGTGGAATTGGGAGCTAAGTGTTTGGAGATTTGCATGATTCATGCTGGGTGTTTCCAAGTATCTGGATAGTTTCTTATCTTACTGACAAAACAAGTCTATAATCTGGACACTGCTGTCCACTATCCTTCCTAGTGAGGGAATTGAGGCTAACAATAGTTAAATACATTTTGAAACCTCCCCCAGCTACCGAGTATTACCGTGATTTTCAAACCAAAGTTTATATGACTACAAAGTCTCTTTTCCATCTGTTAAGTCATACCTCCTTTCCAGATAGGAAAAAAAAAAGTCACACTTCTTAGTATTACACTCAAGGCTCCCCACACTATGCAGTACTGGGATAACAATGAAAAACCAATCATGACCTTCAAAGGGCTTTTTTTTTTCCAATAAAGCTGTCTCTGTTCCTTATCCCTTCCTTCGCCTTGCTGATGTTGGAATTGATGTTTATTTTCCTTTGTTTCTAATATTTTGTATGTATACAAATTTATTTTTATATTTTAGTATTATATATTGTATATAAAATATATCTCTAATTGTTACATAATTGACATATAACATTATTTTAGTTTCAGGTGCACAACACGATGATTCAATATATGTGTATATTGCAAGATGATCACTGCGATATATTTGGTTCACATCCATCAACACACATGGTTACAATTTTTTTGTGTACTTTATATATTATCATCATAAAATCTTTGGTGCATAGAAAAGGACCTCAGGATTTGCAGCAGAATTATGTTGATTGACTTTTCTCCAGTAGCCCAGTAGCATCCTTTCAATCCTCCTTGTCTGAGAGCCTGAGATTTTCAAGGAGTCATAGGTATGGAATCCCAGTCAGCACTGAGGCAGGAATGAACAGATTATTCTTTTTTTTAATGTTTATTTAGTTAAAAAATTTTTAATGTTTTTATTTATTTTGAGACACACACACACACACACACAGCACGATCTGGGGAGGGGCAGAGAGAGAGGGAGACACAGAATCTAAAGCAGACTCCAGGCTCTGAGACGTCAGCACAGAACCCGATGTGGGGCTCGAACTCATGAACCTGGAGATCATGACCTGAGCCGAAGTCGGGTGTTTAACTTACTGAGCCACGTAGGCGCCCCAATGTTTATTTTTGAGAGAGAGAGAGAGAGAATGAGGGGGAAGGGGCAGACAGAGAGGGAGATACAGAATCTGAAGCTGGCTCCAGACTCTGAGCTCTCAGCACAAAGTTTGATGCAGGGATTGAACTCATGAACCACGAGATCATGACCCAGGCTGAAGTCAGATGCCTAACCAACTGAGCCACTTAGGCATCCCTGAGAGAACAATCCTGTTTCTTCTAACCTCAGGCTCCAAACTCCACCATGGAATCCGTCTTCTAATTCCCTCCTCCTCCTGCCTCCTCTTTCTCCAAAGAGGCGGGAGATCTCTTTAGAGAATACAGAAGCTAATTGGTTCTTTCAGCAGATCAAATTATCTGGATAAGTTCACGGGGCAATGTATGAATGGAAGTGAAAGATAATAACCAAGAGCACTGGGTTATAATAAAATGAGAAGAAATTAGATGAAAAGAGCACCGTGTAACTAGAAAAGTGGAATCGCCTTCTATATGGGGTTGACAGCGTCTTTTCTTCTGGAGTCAAAATAGAACAGAACAAATCACGAAAGAGCTTCCATGTAAGGCAGTCCTGAGTGTCACATTGGCAAATACGTTGACCTCTTCAGTTCCCTAATTTCTATAGCTCCGAGAGCGAACATTCCCCGCTGCCTCACCGAAAAAGAGATGTCTCTTAATGATATTACTGAATGCTGACCTTTTCAAGAAAAAGAAGCCCAGACAGTTATTAATTAAAAAGAGAGAGAGAGAGAGAGACAGAGAGTAACTGCAGTGTCAGCTCGAATTTGAACCTGGAGATCAAACACCCAGTTTCAAGGCTGTGACAGGAGTTCCCTCAGACATGTGCAGGTTCAACGTGTGTTTCATAGAAGAACAACTTCCTTCTGGTCTCAGGGCTCAGATTTGTTACACTGGTAGTAATAGTCATGAAGATTTCAATTCCATAATTTGTGCTTGCTGTCATCTTCACTGCCACCTGGTAAACTAAAAATATTATTAGGCGTTATGTTTTGAATTTCGAAATAAAAAAGCGTGCAGCATTTCCATATGGTGTATTGCACTTTGAAAATGGTCTATATACTACAAATGGAGTAAGGTATTCTTTTTATTTTTAAAATTTTTAAAGTTTATTTATTTATTTTGAGAGAGAGAGAAAGAGTACACAGGAGGGGGGAGAGAGAGAGAGAGAGAGAGAGAGAGAGAATCTCTGCCAGCACAGAGCCTGATGTGGGCCTCAAACTCACGGACTGTGAGATCACGACCTGAACCAAAACCAAGAGTTGGACGCTTAACTGGCTGACCCACGCAGAGGCCCCTAAGTTATTCTTTTTAATGGAGGGAGGACTAAAGTATATGATGTGTGTGTGTCTGCTCTGTGAAGACTGATCCGGTCTGAGAGATGGGCGTTTTAAATTCTCATCCATACCCAGCCAAGATTAGAGTTAGGTATGTGATTTGAGGCAGGTCAGCTCATTTTTATTTATCTCAGATTCCTGATTTATAAAATTAGGGGCCTCTCATCTAAGAGCCTGTGGTAAGCCGAATAATGGTCCTCCAAAGATGTCTGTGTCCTAATTTCTAGCATCTGCATATGTTAGGCTCCGTGGAAAGGGGAATTAAGGTTGCAGGTGAAATTAAGGTTGCTAATCAGCAAACCTCGAGACGAGGGGAGTAGCCTGGATTATTGGGGTGGGCCCAATGTCATCGTAAGAGCCCTTATATGTGGAGGAAGGAAGCAGAAGATAGAGAACCGGAGAAAAGTCAGTGTGAGAAGGACCTTTCTGGCTTCAAAATTGGAGGAAAGCGCCACTAGTCAGGACCCGTGTAGCTTTTGCAGTAGCTGGAAAACGCAAGGACAGGGATCCTCCCCTAGAGCTTCCAGAGGGAATGCAGCCCTGTGGACACCTGATCTTAGCCCTGCCGTCTCCTTTCATGCTTCTGCCCTCCAGAACTGTAAGATAATACATGTGTGTTGTTTTAAGCTATTAAGTTTGTAGTAATTTGTTACAGTAGAAATTTAGAGCCCTTTGAGAGCCACTTGTTAGGCAGCTGATATGAAGTTTTCTGGGTGAGCATCCGGGAATCTCAGCTTTCCCCATTCATTTCTTTACACTGACTGGCAGATCTGCCCTCACGAAGGCTAACTGGCAAATTGTGCAATCAGGGAGATGTGTGATAGCCTTCAATTTAGGGGAAGCAAATTAACTTTGGGCAGGCAGTTAGGGCTTCAAAGCAAAGTGGCACCCTGGCCCTTTTCCACTGTCACTGGCAAGCCGAAAAGGAGTGGTTTGCTCTGAAGATCCAGGCCTCGCGTGGGTGTGCTGACAGCAGAGGGTACAAAAGAGAAAAGGAGAACTTCCCTGATTTTTCACCGTATCGTTAGTAAATAATGATTGACTTACATCTTATTTTCCAAACCAAATGCCCCTAATTGTTTCCTTTTATCTCATTGTATTGGCTAATAATGCCTTAAATGTTCTGCTAAATAATAGGGGTGATAGTGGGTAACCGTGCATTTCTCCTAACTTTAGTGGACAAGATGATACAGCCTATAGTGTTTCCCCTTAAATACGATGTCAGTTTGGGGGGGCAAGGTACTTATTATTATGTTAAAGGTGTATCTACCAATTTATATTTTATTTGATGTTTTAACACGAATGGGTGTTGAATTTTGTCAAATATATTTCTCATCAAGGGGGATGTTGCAAAATTTTTCTACATAGTTCTATTAATATGATAGGCTGCATTCATCAATTTCTAATGGAGTTTGTCATTTAGGAGTGTGCTAGAAGACAAATAAACAAGTAAAGTGTATGTCACATGGTGATTGATTCTGGAAATGGAGGCGAATCATGGCTTGCAGGTGGGGAAGAGTAGGGGTGCAAATACTTTATGTGCAATAAATGCTAAACTCATTTTTTCCTTTATTTATCCAATAAATGTTTGGAGATCCACGGTTTTTGGACATCCACATTCATTAAATCTATATTCAACAGACATTGTGAGTACCCTGGAATACTTAGTCTGTGCCAGGGATGTAATTTGCAAACAGGAATAAGATAAAATGTCCGCCTTCAAGGGCTCCCTGGATGGTGTGGAAGGACCTATTTGAAGGAACAACAATCCAGGGTACGTTTCAAAAACCAATAGGAGAAAGATGCACACCACCTTTCCATGCAGGAATATTCTTGGACTGTCAAAATTCACTACCTCTTGTCACTCTGCTTGGAGATATGTCCAGGATAGCCAGAGGGGAGATTAACTGATCCAGAAGTCACATGCATTTAAAGATAAGAAAGGATATGTTTGTTTGTTCACCAAGACATGTCAGTTACATATTAGACTTGTCTTCTTCATGTCCCCCAATGTCTGTTCTGGAGCTGTGGTAGATACTTGCTTTGACTGCCTTACTCCTTAGCTGTATACATTTCTCAAGGGAAGATGGAGAGAATTGTAATCCATCTTCTAAATCTATGGAACGTGTTTCCACAAATCCAGCATCGAGGGAAGATTCACAGACATCTACCTACAGTAATTTGTGACCTACTGGCACTGGCCTGCAGCAACTAGGTGCTCTCTATGTTAAAGGAAGACAACACTAATGGTCTTCCTGGTCAGTTGGCAGTATTCATTGTTTTCCCTTTCTAAACAGGTGGTGCAAACCTCTACATTCATTTAATACCATTCCAAAAGACGAGTGAGTCATTTCTCTCCCATTTTTCAGGATAGCACCAAAATAATCTATTTTCTGTGTTGGATTCAGAGAAGCCTGCCTTTCTTGGACAGTGGAGCAGTGGCTTTCACATACTGACATCTGGCCAGTCACTTTTGGGGGTTATTTTGCCTCGTTATTGGCTGTCACTGCCTTTCTGACTCTTTCTTCAGCAGAATTGACTCAAAGTATGACCTTGACTCCTCCCCAGCTTTACTATCCCTCTCATAGCTTAGACCCGGCATGAGCAATATATCCTTTCAGACAAGTTTCCTCTTTTTCCATTTCTATTTTAAAATTGCTAATAGCTAGCAGCCCCTCATGAAGTAGGTCCCAAGCTTCCATTAAAAAGAATCAAGAAAGAAGAAGAAAAAGATGAGAAAACCAATACTAGGTGAGCTAGATGGATGAACATTAACTGTCATAGTTCACTCTGTCTCGTGGACCTTCTGCTGATCTCCTTCCTCTTAGAGGAGCGCATGCTTAAAAATGTCGGGGTCAACTCATTCCACCATACGTACCAAGCAGGATTGTGAATAGCTACTCCTATAATACATTTATTAATTCCTTGTTATTTATGAAGCATCAATCGTGTGCCACGTAATCTAGGTGGCGCGGGTAAAGCAGGTAGTAAGACAAAAGAAATAAACTCCGCCTTCACGGTGGTTACATTCTAATTATGGGATAACACAACAAATAACAAATAAGTGTCAGCGATGCGGGGAAACATAAACATGATAAGGGGGAAAGGAAATGTTGAGCGTTAGTCTTTTTATTTAAAGCTATCAGGGGATTTCTGAGGGTGTGAGTATGGGGATGTATCTGATGGATGGTGCAGCAAACCGTAGATCCTTAACGTGGGGGCTTGGTTCAGATGCTCAGGAAATAGCAATAAAGAAAAGGCAAGGTTGGTAGGATTGAGATCATCGAGGCACGGACAGCTGGATTGTAGAGAGTGAGAGTTCATTGTAAGGGCTTGACTTTTACTTTAAGTGAGATCGGAAGCCACTGGAGAGTGTTGAGAAGAATGCTATAATCCTGCTTACCTTTTCTAGTGGTGACCCCAGCTGCTGCGTGATGAAGGAACAGCAGAGAGATGGGCAAGAACAGAAGCAAAGAGGCTCTTCCTACACGGAGAATTATGGCAGCTGGCATAGCAGGCATGGTAGTGAGAGGGCTGCAGACTTTAGAAACATCTTTAAGGGTTAAGCCAGAAGAACTCGCTGACAAATTGCATATAGAATATAAAAGAAACAGACGAAAAAGAAGTCAAGGGTATTCTAAGGTATTTTGATCAAGCACTTAGATGAATGAAAATGTCATTGTTATGAACTGAATTGTGTCCTCCCAAAAGTCATATGTTGAAGCCCTAACCTAACCCTCACTGTGTGGCTGTATTGGAATCAGGGCCTTAAAGAAGATGATTAAGGCTAGCTAATGAGGTCATAAGAGTGGAGTCTTCATCCCAAAGGGCTGGTGTCCTTTGAAAAGAGGAAAAGGCTTTGTTTCTGCCATGTGTGGACACAGTGAGAATGCAGCCATCTATAAGCCAGAAAGAAGGCCCTCAGCAGAAATCAAATCAGTTGACACTTTGATCTTGGACTTCCCAGCCTCTGGAACTGTGAGAGATAAATTTCTGTCATTCAAGGTACCTAGTCTATGATATTTTGTACGGTAACCTGAGCAGATGAATTTAGTCATTAACCAAGAAGTAGAAGGGTATTTTTTGGGTCAGATATGAGGGAGAAAATAGTTGAGATGCATATGGTTTGATATTGACTATTAAAGTAAAGACACTGTACAGGCAGTTGGATAAATGACTCTGCCAGTCAGGGGAGGACTCAGGGTAGATATAAAAACTTATATGTGTATAAATTGTATTTAAATTCATGAGACTAGTGATACTAGGGTGTGAATGTCTATGGAGAAGAGAAAAATTCTGTGCACTGAGCACAGCATCACTTCAACACTAAGAAGTCAGTAACAGGGGACAGTGAGGGACACCATCCTGAGAAGAGAACTAGAAGGCAGAGCTCTCTAGAAGGCAATTAAAGAAGTGTTTCAACAGGGAGACCTTATCAACTGTGTCAAATTCTACAGATGTCAGGTAAATGAGGACTAACGGTTGATCTCTGGATTTGCCATGGTGGAGGAAGGTCGCTGGTACGTTATCATGAATGGTTTAGTGCAGTGTTGGGATGCAGTCTGAAGGGAGTGGATAAATGGCACGGGACGGGAGATTAAAGACAAAGAGTAGAGACTACTCTGTTGCGGTATGACACAGAGGGGTCAAAGTCCATTGGACAGGGTGCATAGCCATTCTGAGATTAAAGGCCTAGTGAGACAGGACATGCCGGGGATGACAGATGTTCATAAATTGCATTCATTTAAAGTAAAAAACAAAACAAAAGAAGAAACACGTAATAGAGCGGAGAGGATACCACTATGTCCTCTTCCTGTCTAAATGTAGACGGATTCCACTGAATGAATGGCTGCTCTACCTGGGAAACACTGGAAGCTAAAAAACACTAACCTGTCCAGTTGGTATGGATGTGAGAAGAGTGAACGGCCAGAGCCCCGAAAATTCATCTACCCTGCCTGTTGGCAGACAGCGACACTTGATGGCTCTCAAAACCCTATCTCATTTGAGTACAGAGGACAGCCGATGTACATGACAAAATAATAGAACATAAGAATGAGGAGAAAATCCTGGAGACTATGAGAAAGATAGATCTGAGAATTATCTACTGCTGGACTCGGAATGAAATGTGTGGACTCTGTTTGGAATCCTAGAATGTAGAGAGAAGGCTCTAGGAGGCAGGCACAGAATGACATTAGGATAGAATAAGCTGACTGGGAACTCTAAGAAAATAAATCGCCAAGGGGAGGCAGAGGATATAAAGAAGGACCACAGGAAATGCAAATGATATGGGGTCAAACGCTATCATGGAGAAAGTGAAAGCCAAGCTGAAAGTATAAAATGTGAGCTCGGATATGTGGAAATAAGCTTTCCAAAAACAATGACAAGCTTCCCAGAAATATTGAAGAAAAGGACAAACGGATGGAAAACAAAGGCTGTCGACATTGAGGACAAGATTGGAAATGTAGCTTGGCAAATGTTCTGAAACATTGATCATCAAAGACTTAAGAAAAGCATCCTGAACTGAATTCCTCCCCGCACCCACCCCCCGCCGACCCCTGTATTCAGACTGAAAAGAGTCTGATCAAAATTGATGTGAGGGGATGCTTCTAAATTTTTGAATTGTCATGTTAGATATAAGCTTTATTATCAGATATCAAAGTGTATTATAATACATAATAATGAAGCAAGTCTAAAACTGTCCCAGAAATGGATACATAGATCTCGATCAATAGAATAGGATAAAGAGGGGCGCCTGGGTGGCTCAGTCGGTTAACTGTCTGACTTTGGCTCACGTCATGGTCTCATGGTTCCTGAGTTCAAGCCCCATGTCAGGCTCTGTGCTGACAGCTCGGAGCCTGGAGCCTGCTTCGGATCCTGTGTCTTCCCCTCACTCTCTGCCCTTCCTCTGCCTGTGTTCTCTCTCTCTCTCTCTCTCTCTTAAAAGTAAATAAACATTTTAAAAAAAGAATAGGATAAAGAACTCAGGAAAAGACCCACAAATATGCAAAAATATGGTATATGACAGAGGGGACATTAAAACCAATGAGGAAAGAGTAGACTAATTCAATAATGTTGTTTTAATAATTTGTTAGAAACATATAGAAATGCTATAATTCTACTTTACATGATACCCAAAAATATATTCTAGGTGAATTAATTACTTGATGTGTAAAGTAAATTTTAAAAATGTTTGAAGACAGTATTGTGACCTTAAGGAGGAAGGGAAGAAGACGCCACAAAACCCAAGTTACTAAATAAAAAAGGATACAGTGACTATTTTCAAATTTTATACCTTTTTTTTCCAGAAAACATTATAAAAATGACAAGCAGGAGACTTGGAGGTGTCAGTAACACATAACTGACAAGTATTTTGTATCCTGAATAAAAAGCCATAAAAATTCATAAGAAAAAAACAACCAAAAAGAAAAAAAATGAATAGGTAATGCACAGGTAAAACAAAACCTTAATGGACAAGAAACTAATTGGAAAAGATGCCCCACTTGCTAATAACGAGGGAAGTAAAACTAAAACCTTAAAACCCATCATGAGATACATTTTACATGCAGCAGACAAGCAAAAATGAAACATTCTGACAAAACCAAGTGTTCACAGGGACATAAATGAAGTTGGAAAATACACCTGCTCTGGGGATGTAAATTGCTGCTGTTATTTTGGGAAGAAGTCAGTACCGTCTACAAAAAAAAAAAAAAAAAAAAAAAAAAATCGAAGTCTACGTAAAGTCAAACCTATGGCTCAATAATTCCATTCTGAGTTTTGGACTCTGGATGCCCTTAGACAAGTAAACATGTACAAGAATCTTTACAGCCACATTGTCTGCAATGGTAAGAAGGGAACTGAATGACCATTTACAGGAGAATGATTATATTAGTTGTGTTCTATTCAATACTACTTTTAAGTTATTCAAATGAAGATACATATATGAGTATAAATAATCTCAAAAAGCATAATGTTGAGCGAAACAAGCAAGTGGTCTGTAGAGTATATCATTTTCATAAGGCTTAAAAACATGCAAAGCACAAATACATAGTTTATGGATATGTATTGCGTGTATATATGTATAGATATACACATACGTACATACACACAGATATACGTATAGTAAAGTGTATGTGTGGTAAGTTTTAAATGTGGGGAAAGATAAATACTCAATTGCAGATGGTAATTTACTCTGGTGGTTATAGAGAAACCTTCATTTGTCTTCATAAACTTTTATTTCATAAACAAGGGGAGGCACATTGGTGTCTTTATGGTTGTTCATACCATTTGCAAGCATGAGATATTTAAAACAATAATATATGACTACAACAATAATACCAATTTACATTTCCAGATTACTTTTGCAAACATTGTGAAGTATATACTGTAGGGGTGGGATAAAGGTGGAAGTGAATAAAATGTACTGACTTTCTATATCTTATTTTTATTTTTTTTAAATTTTTTAAAATCTTTATTGATTTTTGAGAGAGAGACAGACTGTGAGCAGGGGAGGAGCAGAGAGAGAGGGAGACACAGAATCTGAAGCAGGCTCCAGGCTCTGAGCTGTCAGCACAGAGCCCGATGCGGGGCTCGAACCCACAAAGTGCGAGATCATGACCTGAGCTGAAGTTGGATGCTCAACCGGCTGAGCCACCCAGGTGCCCCAATATATCTTATGTTTTAGAAATAAAGTATAGCACTGATAGAGAAATAGAGCTTAAGAGGCATTTTTTAAAAAAATTTGGCAATTTGTATGTGTAGAATTACAAAAGAAGACATATCAATGCTCCAAACACTGGGAAAATAAAAGCAAACGAAACTTTGTTCTTCTAGAAAAACACACATAGAAGGGCAAAAAGAAGCACAAAAGAGAATAATAGAAAAAACATCAACCACAGCAACTGAACAGAAAATCGTTCAACTGGGACATCCAATACTTGCCCTGTTTGGATTAAGAATTTTTTCTGGGGTTTAGAAATCTGAACCTCAAAATATGTATTATGTGTTTCAGTGATTCTGCCTTAGTATACATTTAGGATTTAAAAATGAAAATAGATTTAAGAAGGATATTTGGCGTAGAAAAACTTGTATTTTACCTAAATATGTCTTGCCCATCCATTAAAGAATGAAAATATCTGTTACAGCTTTGCTTCTGGGTTGATCTACATGTATGTGAAACTTTTTTGAAGAAAAAAAAAAGAACATAAATGCAGTCTCTTATCAATATTTGCGATAAAAGAATAGAACCTCAAATGTGCACTAATTCTCCTAAAAAGGAAACTTAGTATCATGCAATAATATTAAAATGACACATTAAATAAGAAGCAGTGGAAAAATAACTTAGCAGAATGACAGCTTGACAGGCAGTAAAACCTAGTGGTTAAGATCGGAAATACCAAAGCTGGTCTGTCTGTGTTTGAATCTCAGCTCTGTTACCGGCCAGTTTATAACCTCGGCAAACTACTTAATAACTATTCTGTGCCTAGTTTGCTCATCTGTAAAATAAGAGGCCAGATGCAGTATTCAAAATACTCACTTGCTAGTAAAGTAACTGAAATTGCTATTTAAAGAAGTACAGAGATTCAAATATATTCTCTTCTATTTTCTAAATATGCACATAGAGTGTAAAGTGTTACTAAGTAAAACGTTACAGAGTAAATTCTTTATCAGATCATTGTATTAATTCCCAAAACAGTTGTTAATGTTTAAACATTATTATTGCGACCTTTTGTTTAACTGAGCTGTCACTATTTAAGGGAAACTCCTGTCGAGCCATAATTTGACATAGGAACTGAATCAAAATTTCCCAACAGTCCGATCGATTACATTGTCATTAGGTCCTTGGAACCTAGCGCTTTGCTGCAGCCAGAAGGTGGCCGGACGCAGTGCCTGTAAGGCATAACCAGGTATTCACTTAGATGTTGATGCATCCTATATTGCTTGAACCTTGGTCCATGCTGACAACGACAGCTGGTTTTTCCACCTGGTCAGATGTCCCTGCCAGTGGTGTGCTTCCCAGGGGCAGCAAGCAGGTCCTGAAGATACCCCTGCCATCACACCCATCCCTGTAGCCCTAGTTGGGCTCAACAGCCATCTTGTCTCCTGCCTCCCAGCGTCACTTCCAGGTCCCATTACCCATCTCTCCCCCTATTGCTGAGGGACATCATTTGGTGACCTGTGGTCTCAATAATTAAAGAGCTGCTCTTTACCACTCAATATGAATAGATTGCAGTGTTTCTCTGACTCTTATGGCAGCATCATGTGACAGTATTGAAGCTTCTAGGACCTTATTGGATCTTTGTGAGGATTACACAAGTCAGTTCAGGTAAAGCTCTTAGAACAGTACCTCACCCAGAATGACCACTCAATTAATGCTGTTATTAGCTAAATTTATTTTAACATTTTTAGAAGTTCCACGAGGGTGCAACAAACTCTTAATAGAAAAAAAAAATCCCGCTTAGTGTGAAATCCTTGCCCTAGCTGTAACTTTGTTGATCAAATTTCTCTTCCAGGGTGTACTGCCTGAGTATCTGTAGTTCAGTGACACATGATATTTATTTTGTGAAACTTGGGATATTTTCAATATCATATGACAAACAGAATGGTTGTCAGCGTATCAGTTGTTTACCCTCGTAGACAGGGTCAGCTGGCTGACTGGGAGCTGTGGTCGCTGCCTACGCCCAGCATCAAGGAAGAGGATAGTACTACCCATCCCCAGCCCAGGTCGAGATCAAAACACACAATCTGAAGTATGGTTTCTACTGAATGTGTTTCGCTTTCACACCACCATAACGTGGAAAAATCATAAGTCGAACTGACATTGAGTTGGGGACTGTCTGCACTCAGATTGTGTTCATAACAACAACAATGACGAGTATGTAGCAAACTTCTATTTCAGCATTGATTTCTGTAAGAGACATTCTTAATGGACGTACAAGAGTGAAAGACAGAGTTGATTTTAACAAAGTTAAAAACGTGGTGGGGGCGCCTGGGTGGCGCAGTCGGTTAAGCGGCCGACTTCAGCCAGGTCACGATCTCGCGGTCCGTGAGTTCGAGCCCCGCGTCGGGGCTCTGGGCTGATGGCTCAGAGCCTGGAGCCTGTTTCCGATTCTGTGTCTCCCTCTCTCTCTGCCCCTCCCCCGTTCATGCTCTGTCTCTCTCTGTCCCAAAAATAAATAAACGTTGAAAAAAAAATTAAAAAAAAAAAACGTGGTGGGAATGTAGATCAAGAGAAATCTAGAGTAGCAATTTTAGTAGAGCACAGGACAGACTTTAATGGCAGGGTATAATCAGTGACCAAGAGCAACACTGCTTACTAGGAAAAACAGTAATAGATCCAGAAGACAGATCAGCAAATATATGCATGCAGCTACATATATAAACCCAAAATACATTAGAGCGACAAGTGAGAGATTAACGTAGCGATTAATTTTGTACTGGAGATTTTAACAGATCACTCTCAGAAATTGACAGAACAGACAAAAACAAGCAGGATCATAGATTTGTGTGAGTCGATTAATGAGAATAATTCAGAGATACACAGAGAACTTTCTGCAACAATTGGAACAGTCACAAAAATCTATCATACCAGACCACGAATATATCTTTATTGTTTTTATGCATAGTGTATTTTCTTTGTTGAAATTTATTTAAATTCCAGTTAGTTAACATGCAACGTAGTATCATTTTCAGGTGTACATGTAACACCTGATGCTCATCACAAGTGCCCCCCTTCATCCCCATCACCTATTTCACCCACCTCCCTACCCACCTCCCCTCTGGTAAACATCAGTATGTTCTCTGTAGTCTGTGGGCAGGGATGGGGGGAATCTATCTCCCTAAAAATGCAAGCAATGAGAGAGTCTATTTGCTTCTGCCCCTGCACCATGTAGGTGCTTTCAACAAAAACCAGAGGTATTTTTCCAGTAGTATTTTTTACAACTTGTGGCTCTAGGCATGTCCTCACATGTAACTCACGTGTGCTCTCCCCAGGGGCAGCTGTGGTGGGGCCCCATGCAAAATGAAAATGTGAGATTCTTTGTGTAAAAATTAAGAATTGTACTGATAATTGACAGAAGGAGGGGCTTAGGGGGATGGACACAATAGGTGAGGGGGAGAGGGAGGTATAGGCTTCCCGTTATGGAATGAGTGAGTCATGGGGATGAACTGTATAGACCAGGGAATATAGTTAACGGTAGTGTAATAGTGTTGTATGGTGACAGATGGTAGCTATACTTGTGAGTACAGCGTAACACATAGAGTTGTCAAACCAAGAAAGAGACCTTTAACTACAGAGAACCAACTGATGGTTACCAGAGGGCCGATGGTTGGGAAGATGGCAGAAACAGGTGATGGGGATTCAGGAATGCACTTGCGATGAGCACCAGGTGAGGTATGCATGCAACAGTTGAATCACTATATTGCACACCTGAAGCTAACATAACACCATATGTTAATGATATTGGAACTAAAATAAAATAATACAAAATAACAATATAGAGTTGCTGAATCACTATGTTGTACACCTGAAACTAATGTGACATTGTCAGCCCTACTCAAAGAAAAAGAAAATGAAATAAAGTAAAATGACATTTCCTTTCTCTTTGTCTTCTCCAGCACTTGATATTAATAAACTTTAGTTTTTTGTCAGTATAGTGGATATAAAAGATTTAAGTATTCTCTTAACTTACACATCTCTGGCTACTAATGAGATTGGGCATCTTTTCATTGTCAGTTTCTTTTTTTTTTTTTTTAATTTTTTTTTTCAACATTTATTTATTTTGGGGACAGAGAGAGACAGAGCACGAACGGGGGAGGGGCAGAGAGAGAGGGAGACACAGAATCGGAAACAGGCTCCAGGCTCTGAGCCATCAGCCCAGAGCCCGACGCGGGGCTCGAACCCACAGACCGCAAGATCGTGACCTGGCTGAAGTCGGACGCTTAACCGACTGCGCCACCCAGGCGCCCCTTCATTGTCAGTTTCTAATAGTTTCCCCATTTAACCCATCCCTCACCCCCTCCCCGCTGGCAAACATCAGTTATTGCCCTGTATTTATAGCTACAATTCTGCTTTTTGTTTGAATGGCTAGAGTTAAAAAGGCAAGAAATAGCAAGTGTCAGCAAGGATGTGGAGAAAAAGGAACCCTCTTGCAGCGCTGGGAATGTAAACTGGTGCAGCCACTGGGGAAAACAGTACAGAGGTTCCTGAAAAAATTAAAAATGGAAATACCATATTATCCAATAATCCTACTACTGGGTATTTACCCAAAGATGATGGGAACACTAACTTGAAAAGATACATGTACCTGCTATGTTTACTGCAGCATTATTTACATTATTTATAACAGCTAAGATGCATAAACAACCTAAGAGTGTATCTGAAATGCGTGGATAAAGAAGATGTGGTGTATAAACAATGAAATATTACTCAGCCACAGAAAGGACAACATTCTGCCATTTGAGACAACATGGATGGACCCGGAAAATATTATCCTAAGTGAAGTAAGTCAGACAAAGGAAGACAAATACTGTAGGATTTCACTTATACGTGGAGTCTAAAAAATAAAAAAAAAAAAAGAATTTACTCACACTCTTAAGAGTATAAACTGAAGTGGCTGTTAGGAGAACCATCTGACAATAGAAGTTCATATTAAAACGAGGAACAACTATGTGCCCCCTGCAGGATCTCACTCCTAAACATATATGCACCTTGGAGAAGGTATGACATAGGAACAGAAGGGCACATGCACAAGGATATAATTTAAGCATTGCTGTTTGCAAAGAGCTGAGATGACCTAGGTATTATCCTTAGAGGAAAATGTGCATGTATTGTAGTCCCTGGCTTGGTAGCATACTATGTATTGGCCAGATGAAATGAGCTATATCCACACGGGAAAAGCAATAAAGTAACGATACTTAAAGGGAGAGGAGAATGTGATTGAAAGCCTGATAATATTTGCTGAAAATTCAAGCAAGAACTTGCATATGTTATGGATACTTTTTAAAATATATACATACATAGGAAAGATACATATTAGATATTGCATGGGGCATACTTAGACTAAATGTGTATCTTGGAAACAATTGTTACTTATCTTAAATTTGAATGTAAGTGGGCATCCTGCATTTTATCTGGCAGCCCTAACATGGAGACAAACAGTAACATAGTAAGAAAATAAGAAAAGGGGCGCCTGGGTGGCTCAGTCGGTTAAGTGTCTGACTTCGGCTCCATCTGACTTCAGCTCAGGTCATGATCTCCTGGTTCATGAGTTCAAGCCCTGCATCAGGCTCTCTGTGGTCAACACAGAGCCTGCTTCGGATCCTCTGCCTCCCTCTCTCTCTGCCCCTCTCCTGCTCTCTCTCCCTCTCTCTCTCAAAAATAAATAAAAGCATTAAAAAAAAGAAAATAAGAAAGAAAGGTCTTACACCAACAAACAATGGCTGTGTGCTATGCCTGAGAACTATTGCCAAAATAATAATAATAATAATAATAATTACTGCCAACTCAGTTCTGACATGGGAATTAAAAAAAATAAATCAGCAAATAAATAATCAAATTATATAATTTTAGGTATATTATTTTAGTGTACAAATTGTAGGTTGAAAGTATCTTACAAAATCTTGGCAGAAAATGCTTCTATTATGACAAGTAGTTTAACATGTGGAGAAAAATGATCTGTCCTTGGTTTTATTTGCTTGGAAGAAACAAATTGCCTGCTGAGATAGTCATATTCCACTCTAAGCTACTCACCACAACGTTCTTCTTGAGCACCTCTATTAAATATTAAACACAAAGGTTATTTTAGCCTACCAGAAATATAACCTTATTAAATAAGCACCATTTGTTATTCTACAGATTGTGTGTGTTTATTAGAATTTGATTATTTAAGGGGCACCTGGGTGGCTCAATTGGATGAATGTCTGACTCTTGGTTTCAGCTCAGGTCATGATCTTGGCTCAAGTCATGATCTCACGGGTCTGCGGGATCAAGCCCTGTGTGAAGGCTCTGTCCTGATGGCATAGAGCCTGGTTGGGATTGTCTCTCTCCTTTCTCTCTGCCCCTCCCTCACTCTCTGTCATGTTCTCTCTCTCTCTCAAAATAAATAAACTTGAAAAAAATTTAGAATTCAATTATTTATGGGGCACCTGGGTGGCTCAGTTCGTTGAGCATCTGACTTCGGCTCAGGTCATGATCTCAAAGCTCGTGAGTTCAAGCCCCACGTCAAGCTCTGTGCTGACAGCTTGGAGCCTGGAGCCTACCTCAGATTCTGTCTCTGTCTCTCTGCTTCTCCCCTGCTCACACTCTTTCTCTCGCTCTCGCTCAAATATAAATAAAACAAAAAGAATAGCATTCAATTATTTAAGTTTTAAAAAATGTTTTCAATGCTTATTTCTTTTCTTTTCTTTCTTTCTTTCTTTCTTTCTTTCTTTCTTTCTTTCTTTCTTTCTTTCTTTTTGAGAGAGAGAGAGAGAATATAAGCAGGGGAGGGGCAGGGAGAGAGGGAAACACAGAATCTGAAGCAGGCTCCAGGCTCTAAGTTGTCAGCACAGGGCCTGATGTGGGGCTTGAGCTCATGGACCCCGACATCATGACCTGAGCCGAAGTCGGAGGCTCAACCGACTGAGCCACCCAGGTGCCCCTCAATTATTTAAGCTTTAAACAACTGTCCTAGTAATGCTTATTGCTGTCAGTTACTTAAACCTTCCTTCTATTCAGGAAAAAGGAAATTTAGATCACCTGATCTGCTTTATTTCTTTACGAATAATTGCCAACAAAATGAAAGGGTTGCTGTACCCAATTTCAATCTAACATGATGCCAAGTTTTGTTTCTTCAGTAAAATAATGTAGACCAGTGGAGATCTTTTCCTCTACCATTTAGGTAGTATCTCTACATAATTGTTAAGGAACCTCCAGCATGCCAAAATGAAGTGTTACTGTAGTCACTCTGCATGATGAGGAAGGACCTCATCCCATAATTTGGTTCAGATGTTGAGAATGAGGATACCGCATATGCCCCTAGCGGGTAGACAAAGGTTTATTTATTACTCGCGTAATGCGGCTCTCTGGGGAGCAGGCCAGGAAGCCCAAGCTGGTCCAAAACTGGCTTGAGAGTATGGAAAGAAGTCTGGCTTGGGGTTTTTATGATATTTGGGTGTGTGTGTAGAGGTAAGGGCCCCCATGTCCAGGCCAGAGCTTGTGTGGCTTGAATTTGCCGTTCATGCCAAAGGAGAGAGAATGGGGCTTTCTTATCAGTTTGTCCAGATGTGGGGCAGAAGGAAAGAAGAAATGTGGCTTAATAGCAGTCAGCAATTGAACATCTAAATGGAGTCAGAATCTTTGCTACAAGTGCTAATAAAAGGAACAAATCTTACTGACTGAGGGAGTATGATGGAATAGAATTTTATGTTATCACTTTGTATTATAAGCAGTTGAAATGTACAAAGTAACGCAATCACGAGTTAAAAATACAAATGACAGAAGAGTAGGCTAAACATGGCTCTGCACAAAAGGCCTAATGGAATTAGAATAATAGTATGATTATAAGAAATATGAGTATGCATGGCAATACCAGTTAAATTACAAACCTTGTTAATTTTTAATAACGGTGCTTTATGTAGTATGTGGCAGATGCAATGGCGGTTTCTCAGAAGATTAGAGACACATTGTGTTATAATTCAAACTCAGAAAATTGCTTAGAAACTCTGACATGATCCACGACCTTTTTTTGTTGTTGCGATTTCAGATTAAACTGAGTGAGGATTTCAGACAGAAATGAAACTGAATAAAATCCAATCCAGCTTTGTTTTAACTTTTTGACATGCCTAGAATGATATCATTCATTCTATAGCATTCAAACTGTGAAGTAGCATTATCAGAATCTGGATGGTATTTGGAGGTAGGCGAAACATTTTTGTTATTTTGGTTTTTGTTTTTTTAATTAGCCATACAGCACAGCTCAATCCTTGCCGAAAAGTATTCTTATAGTCACATCTTCTCTCCTGCTTCCAGAGATGCAATGACCTTCCACTGTTTCTCAAAACATTAGCCCCTCCCCCAAAATGTGATGGAACATCCAGAGACACCCCCACCTCAACACCATACTGTTTTTCGCTTACTGAATGACACTGGATAAGACCCTCCTCCTTGCCTTCACCTCTGAGATGTTTCCTCTGTAAAATGTTAGGATTGGGCTCCTCTCTCTCTCTGCATACATACATATTAACTAGAGCCTCTTCCAGTTCTGAAATTCTAAGCTCCTTTACACTATGTCTCAGGTTTTCTAATTCAAGAAGAGGGAATTATGAGCTTGCATGTCTTATGCTTCTTGCTCATTCTCCAAACTTCATCTCTTTGCAAATGAGCCTCAGAGCAGGTAGACCAGAGCTCAATTATTTTGACTTCTTAAAGCTTATCTTTATTTCTTTACACAAAAGAAAATCTGTATGTTACACATATATGAGGAAAAAAAGGAAACAATCTGAAAAAAGAGATGAAAAGAAAAACCAGGAGTGACAGTGCAGTGAAGAAAAGTAAATCAAGGTAAGGAGATAAAGATAACCGGGAGAGGAATTTCTAAGATAATGGTCGGAAAAGGATTCTCCAGGGACACCTGGGAGGCTCAGTCAGTTAAGCACCTGACTCTCGGTGTTGGCTCAGGTCCTGATCTCATGGTTCGTGGGATTGAGCCCCATGTTGGGCTCTGCGTTGACAACACGGAGCATACTTAGGATTCTGTCTGTCTCTCTGTCCCTCCCCCCACTTGCTCACTCTTTCTCTTTCTTGAAAATAAACATTAAAAAAAACCAGAAAATGATTCTCCAAAGTAGTGACTTTTGAGAAGCTCCTAAAAGGAGGAAGAGAATGCACTACTAAGTTGGAGAAATACCGTCATAGAGGCATAGTGTGTGCAAAATCCCCAGATGAGAGGAGACTTGGGCTGTTACGATACTGGCCAGGAGACCACTGAGACTGGAGGGCAGTGGCCCGGTGGCAATGATGAAGGGTCCTTAGCTTTCCTTGAGGACTTTAGATTTTAGTCCTAAGTCTGGTGGGACGTTATTTGGAGGATACTGAGCAGGGTCATGTTTTCACCTGGATTAGATATTTAAAAGATTCATATGTCCATTGTGTAAAAAGTCTCCTGGCAGTGAAGTGAGAGTATAAGTGGAAGGCCAGTTAAGTTAAGGAGAGGTGACAGAGGGGGTAAGCAAGTAGACAGCATTTGATGGCTAGATTGCGTACAGAATGAGAGAGAAAAAATAAATGCCAAAGATAGTGTCAAAGTTTGGGGCCTTAAATATTGGGAACCTGGTGCCTTTTGCAGAGATGAGAAAAGCCATGGGGGCGCCTGGGTGGCGCAGTCGGTTGAGCGTCCGACTTCAGCCAGGTCACGATCTCGCGGCCCGTGAGTTCGAGCCCCGCGTTGGGCTCTGGGCTGATGGCTCAGAGCCTGGAGCCTGTTTCCGATTCTGTGTCTCCCTCTCTCTCTGCCCCTCCCACGTTCATGCTCTGTCTCTCTCCGTCCCAAAAATAAATAAATGTTGAAAAAAAAAATTAAAAAAAAAAAGACATGGGGGCTGCAGATGGGGTTGAGAGTTGGTTCAATTTGAGATGCCTATGAGAGAAACACCTGGAAATGTTGAACGAGCAGGTGGAAGTGAGAATCCAGATTTCAGGGCAAGGTAAAGGTGGACCTAAATTTGGGAGTGACTGAATTCACAGGTCTGGATGACATCACGTAGCAAAGTGAGTATACTAGAGAAAAAGCCCGTGGAGTGGACCTGGGGACACACTGACATCTAGAGTTTGGGAAGGGAAGGCAATCTGACCAGAGAATGTCAAGATAGAAAAAAAAGATGTTAGTAGAAAAACTAATGCCAATGTCTATTTTAAGGACAGGGATATTCCAAAAGGCAGTTTTGCTAAAGGAAGAACCGAAAGCCTAGAAGTCCTAATCAAAAGCAAGTTTCAAGGAACTAGAAGAAGCAAATGAAGATTCCCAGCCCTCACTAAAGGTACTTGGGGTCACTTCTGAGGATGGCCTCCTGACCTCACAAATATGAACTGCTCTTCATTGGCTGGTTACCAATTATAGTGACACATATTTTCATTTTCCAAGGTCCCTTCATATCTCATCTCACTTTATTTTCACAGCAACTTTTACTGAGGAGACATGATAAATTTTTACTAGTCATTTTATAGATGAGAACGTTGAGATTCAACAGTCAAGTGGTTTCTCCAAAGTTACATCACTAATTAACGATGATGTCAGCTCTGCAATAAGGTCTCTTGACTTTGCATCCCACTTACTCAAGCATTTCATTCATTCATTCATTCATTCATTCATTTTAGAGAGAGAGCACACGAGTCGGGGAGAGGGACAGAGGGAAAGAGAAAATGCTAAGCAGGCTCTATGCTCAGGACAGAGCCCTATGTGGGGCTCGATCCCACAAGCTGTGGTCATGGGATAATGACCTGAGCCTAAATCAAGAGTCAGATGCTCAACCGAGCCACCCAGGCACCCCTTAAAGTTTATACTCACAATGTGTTTCCTCACAAACAGCATTTTAGACAGTAAGTTAAACATAAAAGACCAAAAATGCCGAGGAACTTTCTTCGTTATTTATCCATCCCATTTAGCATCCACAGATTTATCAACCCATTTATCAATTTAGTAAATAATTTTTGAGCACCTACTGTGTATGCCAGGCACCATTTTCCATGGATATACAAAGAGGAAGATGGTCTTAACTAAGGGCTATTTTTTCATATTTTTACTTGATATGCAATAATGGTAATTCAGATTACTTCTTTGTGATTTGTTAGTGTCTACATTGAGAAATAGTTTTAGATTTCATCAGGTGATTTAACTTCTCTAGAGTAACAAGTTCTAACTTATGGGGATAGAGATTTATATTTTATTTCCTCATTTTAAACTACAGGTTATAGATTGATAAGATGTTGGAAATGAACTTGGATATAATTAATCCACACTTTCATCTTGTGGCTGGGAAACTAAAGCCTGGAGAAGTGAAGAGTGGTTTGACCAAGCCAGGAAGCTAACCCATGGCATTGACATTGAAAGTTATACTGTTGGTGAGAGCAGTTTCTCAGATCTTTGAGTTCTGGCCAAGGATACTTCCTGGTTGCCAAAAGTTTCCAAGAAGTTTATCTTGGAAATTCCATGAGTTTCTCACCCAAGAATTAATTTTACCAAGCCAGATGGTATTGTTGGCAAGAAGGGGTGTCGCAATCCAATTTGTTTTTTCTTTAGGCTTCATATCTACACAATGAGCATAAGCCACATTTTGAAATCAGAAAAGGAGCTTGCATTTCATTATAGAATTCAGATGATTTATGTTCACTATTTGAGATTTTAGTCAGATATTTTCATACTTGGGAGAGTAATGTATTTCTTCAGATAGCACCCAGATATTTTCCCTTTATTTAGCTTGAGCATGAGGTCCCTTATTAATAATATTATATTAATCTTATTAATCTTGTCTGAAGACTGATTATAAATGTGAGGCTACCAGCAATATTTTTTTTGAGGTTTATTATGATAATCTCAATGTCTTAATTAAAACAACAAAGCCTTATTTCTAACTTGTTCTAAGTCTGTTATAGGTTTGGGCCTCTCTCTACAGTAGCTGCTTTTATGTTAGAGCTTAGCCCAGAATCTCCACATGAAGCCACAATCACTCCAGCTGAGAGGCATAGACTGAAGGTTCAAGTATCAACCACTGAATTTTTCCACATGGAAATGTCACATATCCCTTTTGTTTATACAGCCATATCCAAAAGTTGAGGGGGACACCAGCTACATCTACTATAGTTACCTCTGTTTAGCTGAACAGAGAAAATTTTTAAAAGGAATAATTAATTAAGATTGTTCACATTTTGGCCCTCTTAACAAAAACTTGGTGATTAAGATCATAAATGGAAAATCAAGGCCACATAGTCAACCTAGATGCGGCTGAATATTTGCTCTGTGCCTATCACTGTGCAAAGAGCTTTTCAGGTGTTATTTTATTTAAAATAGTCTCTCAATAATCCTAAAGAGTTGGTATTATTGTTGCTACTTTATAAATCAACAAACCGAGGTGCAGTGATTTGTCCAGGGTTACACAACTAGCTTAGCAATGGGGCAAGATTTTTTAAAAGCAGAGAAAAACAAAAAGTAACAATAATTTGTGTAATACCATTCTTATAAATCTAAACCTAGTAAATAAAAAGCATAACAGTCAAGTAGAAGTAGTCTTGCCTTTTGCTTTCTAAGAAATAGTCATCTTCTTTTCAAATAACTCTCCCAAACAACCAGGAATGTTGTAGCCCCTCAATTCTTAGACTTTTTTTTTTAACTCCAATATTTCCCTGACAAATGTCTTCCATTGTTATCTTAAACTGTCTTTTTACACCATTTTGAAGGTAAGAATCATATCTGCTTTTATCCTGTGTTCCCATCAACACTGAACAAAGTAACTGGGACACAGAAGGTGCTTCATGAATTTATTTTTTAAGGGGTTGCCATCGCAGCTTTGAAGGGAACAACGGTATAAAAAAGAGCATTGCAGGAATATTAAAATGACAGATAGGACACATTTGATGATTCTCCCTTTGCTTTTACATTATGCACACCATTACCTAGAATTTTAAATGTTTCCTCTCAGCAGAATGCTTATTACTTAATCATGAAGAACATAGGAAGGGAGAATAGGAGTTGGGGAAGCCTTTGCCTTGGAAACACTCATCTTGAGCCCATGTAGTACTTAATTTTCATCTCGGTGGATGTGAGAGTATCCAGGTTGGAATAATATTTGAATTACTTGTCAGGCCTGTTAGACAAGCTGGCATAAATCTCATTTCACATTGACATTTTTCAACGAAGATTTAACAGTCTAAAAATTCAGGTAGATGCTGCCCCAAACACCACAAAACCTGAAGGCTTGGAATGTCTTCAAGGAAGGACGAGCAGGAGTGACAATTAATTTCCTTCAAGGTCACAGTCTAAGAATGATGCAGTGTCTTTAGAATTTTGACAACTTGGCTGCCCTGTAGAGGCCTCGAAAGGATTCCTAGCAAATACTTAATCATGCTTCTCAAAATAGGCCTTGCTTTAGAAAATTTAATAGAATAGAGTTTTGGCTTAAAATAGTTTGCTCCTTCCCCACCCCTCCATCCCCCTTTCTGGTTGATCTAGGTAATGGAAAGTCAGTTAGGGAATGCATGCTAGGGAAAGAAAATCCTAGAGTAAGAGGTCATGAATAGAAGTCATTATGTATGACAGTAATTTATTCTAATTTTCCTCATCTGTATTTTCTATTCTTCTACTTGGTTCCTAGGCATGCTTCTTTTTTTTTTTCACATTTTCTCCTCTCCGGACCCAAGTGTCCACCTCTTCCTCTATGTAAAGTAGGTTGTCCTTCCCTTCTTTGTCTTACTAACCCCCATTCATCAGTGAGATTTCAACCAAAGCTAAGTGAGAGATTTTCTCCTCATCTTTGATCCCAATGGTACCCTTGACAATGAAGGAAGCAGTCACTGACATGAGTGTTGTGTTTACTTATTCTGAGGCATGAATTATTGACAAGGCATCATATAGAGTCCACACAGATGGGTTTTCTTGTAAGAAAGTACAAGAAGGTAGGAGAGATAATCCACATTGGGTACCAAATATGTGTAAGTGGTTTTCTATATGGTCACCTAAAATTGATCTCAAAAATGACACCATGAAGTAAACTCTATCACCTTTTCACAACTTACAGTTGATAAAATTGAAACTCAAGTAAGTGGACTATGTCCAAAGAAGTCTAATGCCCAGGCATGAGGAGAAGATTTTTTTTGGTCAAAAGAAGGTAAATTGCTTCCAGTGTCAGGGATGGGGTATTAAACTTAGTTCCCATTGCAAGAGCGAGTTTTTGAATGAAAAACTCATTCAAGCAATGAGTCCAAAGGTGTTTTTTCTCCTTTGTCACTAGCTCACCTTTGTTCATGTTGCTGAAGCCTCTGGTTTCAAATAAAGCAACAATCTTGTAAGAGAGAGAAGGTAGAACAATACTGTCCAGACGGAGACAATTACTATATGTTTGCTCAGTGCTCAAGTCTATAGGAGCATTTAAGATTCAAATTTATACAAATGCAAGAACCTTTGTTCTGTGCTTATGAGCCCTGCTGAGGCAGAGGTGAGGTGGGACACACAAAGTGCCAGAATCAGAGAGTAGTTATAGTGAATGCGTTACCTCCTGACTTTTCCATAATCCCTGCTCTTCCTAGTTATAGCCATCCTTCACACAGAAACCCTTTAAGGTACATGTTAAAATTTTACCTCCACCCAAAAGTGCCATGGCTTAAGCAAAGCAGGAATGGCAGCCCTCATTTGACAGATGAAACAAGCAACATCTAGGAATTTTAAATGCTTCACGAATGTAACAAAATGTGAAACTATGACCCAAATCCTGAAGTGCTGGACAAAAACATATGCTTTCCACATTACCTAAAAGGGGATCATACTTAAAGAGGACTTTAAATCAAGTCAAATTTAAAATCATATCCTTGATACATATAAAAAAGCTAAAGGTCAGATGTGAATCCAGCTGAATGAAAAATAGCATTAATATGAATGGATTAAATACTTTCATCAAAAAGCAAATATGTCAAACTGAAAATATGATTCAACTATATGCTACTTATAGGTGGTAAGTTTTAGGTTCAAACATGCAATAGATTGAAAGTAGAAGGCTGAAAAAGTTATAACATGCAAATGGAAACCACAGAAAAGCTGGAATGGTTACCTTAGATCAGACAAAATAGATCGCAAGAGAAAAAAAAAATATGACAGGAGACAAGACAAACATCTCAAATGATACAGGAGTATGTCCATTAGGAATAGATAACAATTATGAAGATACACTTAACTAAAAATAGAGTCTTTAAAACATAAAGTGAAAACTAACAGAATTGACAGGAGAAATAAGCAGCTCAACAGTAATAGTTAGAAATTTCACTACTCAACTTCAGTAATGAATAAAACTAGATAAATTACCATGGGTATAGAAGATTTAAACAACACTATAGACCTAACAGACATTTCTAGACCACTCTACTCAATAACAGTAGAACATACATTCTCCCCAAGCACACACAGAACATTCTCCAAGATATTCTACATGGTAGATCGTAAAATAGGCCTTGAGAAATGTAAAAGAACTGAAATAAAATAAAGTGTGCTCTCTGACTACAATAGGATGAAATTAGAAATCAATGGTAGAATTATTTTGTACAAATATGTTGAAATAAAACAATATACTACTAACTTACCAATTTGTCAAGGAGAAATTCAAAAAAGAAACTAGAAAATGTTTTGAGATGGATGAGAATAAAAATATGCCAAAGCTTAGAAAATGTGACAAAAAGCAGTGCATAGGGGAAATTTTATATCTAAAACAGTTGTATTAAAAAAACAGCAACATCTCAAATCAATTGGCTAAACTTGTACCTTAAGAAACTAGAAGAAGAAGAGCAAAATAAATCTGTGGCCAGGAAATGGAAGGAAAACTAAAGAATAAATGGAAATTAATGAAACAGAGAATAGAAAAACAAAGGGGAAAACAGTGAAACCAGAAGTTGGTTAGTTGCAAAGATCAATAGATTCGAAAAACTTTGGCTAGCTTGACCAAGAAAAACAGAGGAAAAAAAGTCAAATTATTTTTTTTTAATGTTTTTAATGTTTATTTATTTTTGACAGAGAGAGAGACAGAGCATGAGCGGGGAAGGGGCAGAGAGAGAGGGAGACCCAGAATCCAAAGCAGGCTCCAGGCTCCGAGCTGTCAGCACAGAGCCCCACGTGGGGCTCAAACTCACAGACCACGAGATCATGACCTGAGCCGAAGTCGGACGCTCAACTGACTGAGCCACCCAGGCGCCCCAAAGTCAAATTGTTAAAATCAGGAATGAGAAAGAATATTACTACTGATCTTGCAGACATGTATTGTAAAAAATTATAAGGCGATATTATAAACAAGTATGACAACAAATTAGGTAAGTGAAATGAAATGGAGAAATTCCTAGAAAAACACAAATTACACAAAACTGACTCATAAAAATAAGACAATCTGAATACACCTATCCCAACTACAAATATTGAATTAGTAATTTAAAAACTTTTACAAAGAAAAACCCAGGGTAAAATGTCTTCACGGGTGAATTCCACTAAACGTTGAAAATAGAATTAACATCAATCCTTCACAAATTCTTGGCAATAAATAGAAGAGGGAATACTTCCTAACATATTCTGTGAGACCAGTATTACCTAAGTATCAAAACTAGGCAAGATATTATGAGAAAAGAAAATGGGTGGGAGGGAGGGGAGGGTGGGTGATGGGTATTGAGGAGGGCACCTTTGGGGATGAGCACTGGGTGTTGTATGGAAACCAATTTGACAATAAATTTCATATATTGAAAAAAAAAGAAAACTATATGCCCAAATTCATTGCTAACATAGATGTAAAAATTGTCAACAAAACTAGCAAATTGAATCCAGCAACATATAAAAATTATCATACACACAACGAAGTAAGACTTATCCCAGAATGCCACATTAGTTTAACATATGAAAATCAGTGTAATACATTGCATCAGCAGAATTAAGGACAAAAACCGTATGATCATCTCAGTTGATGGAAATCTTTTCACAAAATTCAACACCTTTTCATGATAAATACACTTAACAAAGTAGGAACAGAATGAACTTCTTCATGCTAATAAAGAGTAATTATGAAAAACCTATAGCTAACATCATAGTGAAGGACTGGGTGCTTTCCCCTAAGGTTCATAATAGAATAAGTATATCTACTTTGTACTAGAGATTCCAGTTAGAGTAATTAAGCATGAAAAAAACTCAATACCCAAAAAACAAATAATCCAATGAAGAAATGGGCAGAAGACATGAATAGACACTTTTCCAAAGAAGGCATCCAGACGGCTAACAGACATATGAAAAGTTGTTCAACTCACTCATCATTAGGGAAAAACAAATCAAAACCACAATGAGATACCACCTCACACCTGTCAGAATGGCTACAATTCACAACTCAGGCAACAACAGATGTTGACAAGGACATGGGCAAAGGGGAACACTTTTGCACTGTTGGTGGGAATCCAAACTGGTGCAGTCACTCTGGAAAACAATATGGAGTTTCCTCAAAAAACTAAAAATAGAGCTACCCTATGACCCAGTAATTGTACTACTAGGTATTTATCCAAAGTATACAAAAATGCTGATACGAAGAGACACATGCACCCTAATGTTTATAGCAGTGCTATCAACAATAGCCAAATTATGGAAAGAGCCCAAATGTCCATCAACTGATGAATGGATAAAGAAGATGTGGTATATATAGATAGATAGATAGATACATAGATAGATAGATAGGTAGATACAATGGAATACTACTTGGTGATGAAAAAGAATGAAATCTTGCTGTTTGCAGCAACATGGATGGAACTAGAGCATATTAAGCCAAACGAAATAAGTCAGTCAAAGACAAATATCATATGATTTCACTTATATGTGCAATTTGAGAAATTCAACAGATGAACATAGGAGAAGGGAAGGAAAAATAAGATAAAAACAGAGAACATGGCAAACCATAAGAAACTCTTAAATACAGAGAACAAACTGAGGGTTGCAGTAGCGGGGGTGGGTAGGGGGATGGGTTAAATGGGGGATGGGCATTATGGAGGGCACTTTTTGGGATGAGCACTGGGTGTCATAGGTAAGAGACAAATCATTCGGTTCTATTCCTGAAGCCAAGACTACACTATATGTTAACTAATTTGAATTTAAATTAAAAAAAAAGAAAGAAAAAGCATCCATACCAGAAATTAATACGTAAAACATCTTTAAAGATGACATGATCCTATCTAAAGAAAATCCTTTAAAAATCCACTAAAAACCTAATTTATTAGGGCACCTGGGTAGCTCAGTTGGTCTGACTCTTGATTTTGGTTTAGGTCATGATCTCATGGTTTGTGGGATCAAGCCCTGCATTGGGCTCTGTGCTGATAGCATGGAGCCTGCTTGGGATTCTCTCTCTGCCATCCACCTGTCTATGCCCATGCATGTGTGTTTGCCCTTGCTCTCTCAAAATAAATGAACTTAAAAAAATAACTTAATTTATTAGCACCAATAAATAAATTCATCAGGATTGCAGGTATAAGATCAATATATGAAAATCAAATGTATTTCTAAACAGTATTAATGAACACCAAAAAAATTAAAATTGAAAATAATCCCATTGCATTAAAAATAATAAGATATTTACAATGAAAATTAACAAAAAATATTTAGGATTAAAATTAACAAAATAAGCACAAGACTTGAAGGTCCAAGAAAACTACAAAACATCACTGAGAAAAGAATTAAAGGAAATTTAGATAAACGGAGACCCATATCACAGCCATGCCCCTGAACTACTTAATATTGTGAAGATGACAATACTCTTCAAATTGATCTACAGATTCAATGCAATCCCTACCATCATCAAAATTGACACGCCCCCTGCCCCCCAGAAATCAATAGTAGCCAAATAGCTAGAATAGCTAAAACATTCTTGAAAAAGAACATATTGGGAGGATTCATACTTCCCATTTCAAAACTTACTGCAAAGCTACAGTAATCAAGACAATGTGCTACTGGCATTTGGGGCTACATGATTCTTTGTGGTGGGGGGTGTCCTGTGAATTGTAGGGTATTTAGCAACATCTGTGGCCTCTACTCCCTAGACATCGACAGCAGCATCCCAGTCGTGACAATCAAAAATGTCTCCCAACATTATTAAATTTCCCTGGGGGTGGGGTGGGGTGGGGGCAGAAAATCATCCTAGTTGATAACCATTGCTCTAGATACTGTTCTTTCTCTAAAGAGAACCGAGGCCAAATAACCATAGCCTTCAGGAGGTTCCCAGGCCAGAGCAGTGGGCGGCAATGGCTATTTTGACTGAGGGGGGGAAAAAAAGAAATATTTGGAATATTAAAGAAACAGAAACACTAGTAAGAAATTAGAAAACATGTGAAAGTTGTTAAAACATCGCTAACAACCCACAATAGAAACGCAGCACCAGGAATGATTGATTGTGCCCTGAGGGGGGGGGGGGGGCGGGGAGGTCTGCATAGGAACAGCTTAGCAGGGGATGTGAAATTTGACCTGAACCAAGAAAGCTGAGTGAGTAAAGAAGGGAAAGACATTGTAAGCTGGAGGGGAAAAGATGGGCAGAAGTGTGGATCTGTTTGGGTCGCAGGCAGAAGGGTGTACAGGGACTGGATAAGGCAAAGGATGTTAAGTAATGAAGCTGAGAAGGCCTATTATTTGCAGTCTTTATTTTAATTTTTCCTTATACATAACTTGAAATTTGTATCAGGTCTTGGTTATGCAATTTTCCATGGCTTCCCCGTGCTTGAATAAAAATAAAATCAAAACTAGAGGGGACTTTTAAGTCCATTTTATAAAACCAAGAAAAATCCAGAGAAGGAGATCAACATAAGAAGCGGTTTTTCCTCTTTGAATTTCTGCCTGAGAGCAGAAAGAATTTTTTTCTTCTACTTTCTTTCTCTCTTCCTGATCCCCCGAGAAATTTAAAATCCTCTTGAGCAGAATGCTTGCTAGGCCATAGGAGAAAGTAATCTTAATTGGCTCTTTCCAATCTGTATTTATGGGAAAGAGTGTGAATGTTCCTCAGCCATTTACATCTGACGGTATTTTTAATTTGGGTAATTCTTTTTTTTTTTTTTTTTTTTAAATTTTTTTTCAATGTTTATTTATTTTGGGGACAGAGAGAGACAGAGCATGAACGGGGGAGGGGCAGAGAGAGAGGGAGACACAGAATCGGAAACAGGCTCCAGGCTCCGAGCCATCAGCCCAGAGCCTGACGCGGGGCTCGAACTCCCGGACCGCGAGATCGTGACCTGGCTGAAGTCGGACGTCCAACCGACTGCGCCACCCAGGCGCCCCTAATTTGGGTAATTCTTTAAGTGAATGATAATAGATGCATGTAAATTTCTTTGCCTCTTGGAAACAGTCATACCTGGAGTTACTTCAACATAGAAAAATTAATGATGGTCTCAGAAAATAGTCATAGTCATTCTGTAGGTAGGCAAAGCCCCATTTCAACTGGCCACACAGATTTTGATCCTTTAAGTGAGAACAATGGTAGTTACCAGGTATTCAAGGTCTAAAAGACAGTAATCATTTAAATACTTCACATGCGTCATCTCAATCGATTCTGACAATAGTCCCATGAGACAGATAGTCTTAAAATCCCCCCATTGTAAATGTGGGCACTGAAGCTTTGGCAAGGCTAACAACCAAGTCCGGGCCACTTAGTAATAAGCAGGAAAGCTAGGATTATTTGAATACGGGGTCTGCCTATTTCAAGGTCTGTGGTTTTAACCCTGACTCAACACTGCCTCTTTCCTGGTCCTTAAATATAGCTGAATATACTGTTTTCTAATATACTGGCATGTGGGGCCACAGACAACTGGTACTATTACATAATGTATAGCATTATTGCCCAAAGATCAAATGTCACTTTTCTAAAGGCGTAGGCCATGCTTTGTTCGAGAAAATTGGCAGTGTAGGAAGTATGTGGCTTGGAACAGGTCACGTTTAGATCATAAGCACACTTAGTAAGGACTCCGAAATTTTAGGATGTGGCTTTTTAGTTGAGAGAAGGGTCACTGAAGATATGTTTTTTTTTTTTAATGTAAAATAGAGTTAGCTAGCTAGAATAGCGTTTTGAAGATAGATGTTAGGACTGTATGTCAAAACAAAGATATGTAGTCACTGGAAGATTGAAAAGAAGACAGTGGACAATGTAACAGTTCAAGGAATGACTTTTGGTATGATTAAGAATATGGTGATTGGCTGACAGCCAGCAGTAAGAAGCAGAACAGCAAACCAGCAAGTCATAAAAGGTAATGTTTTAGAGCAGGAAGAACTCAGCATAAGAATTTAGCCATAGTCTAGGACAGAGAGAGTCTATGTGCTATTGCCAAAAATAAATTGGACATGCATATTAATATGGGAGGAGAGAGAAAAGTGGTATATATAATTATCAAAGGATATGAAGCAAATGTACAAGTTCCTCAACTAGGAAGTTCTAGGATAAACACAGGAAATGCTGTTTCATTCACATTCACTCCAAAGTGGTGGCAGTTGTAGCCTATCAGAAATATCCTCATGTCAGTGGAAATCTAGAGCCAAATGGCAAGACAATAGCAAGAGTTACTCAATATCGAGTGATAATTATGGGTCAGTCCTTGTGCTAAGTGCTTTATACATTATTTTTTTCCTTTAATTTCCATAACCACGTGAGATAGATTGCATTATTTCTTATATCCTATGGGCTCAGACTGGTTAATTCACTTGCCTAAGGCTATGCTGTTGGTAAGTGCTGGGGCACAGTTAAGTCAGGTCCTTCTGACCCCAGAGCTCTGCTTTTTACATCTGTGTAATTCTTCCACAGAAGGAAGGAAGGAAGGAAGGAAGGAAGGAAGGAGAGAAGAAGGAAAGGAAGGGAGGAAAGAAGAAAGGAAAGAAGGGAGGGAGGGAGAGAGAAGGCCAACAATGGAAAATTTTTTTTATTTTTTATTTTTATTTTTAATGCATTTGTCTTTTTTTGAAATATGAAATTTATTGTCAAATTGGTTTCCAGAAAACACCCAGTGCTCATGCCAACAGGTGCCCTCCTCAATGCCCATCACCCACCCACCCCGCCCTCCCACCCCCCATCAACCCTCAGTTTGTTCTCAGTTTTTAAGAGTTTCTTATGTTTTGGCTCCCTCCCTCTCTAACCTTACTTTCTTTTTTTTTTTTTTTTCCCTTCCCCTCTCCCATGGTCTTCTGGTAAGTTTCTCAGGATCCACATAAGAGTAAAAACATATGGTATCTGTCTTTGTATGGATTATTTCACTTAGCATAACACTCTCCAGTTCCATCCACGTTGCTACAAAAGGCCATATTTCATTCTTTCTCATTGCCATGTAGTATTCCATTGTGTCCATAAACCACAATTTCTTTATCCATTCATCAGTTGATGGACATTTAGGCTTTTTCCATAACTTGGAATTGCTGCTATAAACATTGGGGTACAAGTGCCCCTATGCATCAGCACTCCTGTATCCCTTGGGTATAATTCCTAGCAGTGATATTGCTGGGTCATAGGGTAGATGTATTTTTAATTTTCTGAGGAACCTCCACACTGTTTTCCAGAGTGGCTGTGCCAGTTTGCATTCCAACCAACAGTGCAAGAGGGTTCCCATTTCTCCACATCCTCGCCAGCATCTATAGTCTCCTGATTTGTTCATTTTAGCCACTCTGACTGGTGTGAGGTGGTATCTCAGTGTGGTTTTGATTTGTATTTCCCTGATGAGGAGTGACGTTGATCATCTTTTCATGTGCCTGTTGGCCATCTGGATGTCTTCTTTAGAAAAGCGTCTATTCATGTCTTCTGACCATTTCTTTACTGGATTATTTGTTTTTTGGGTGTGGAGTTTGGTGAGCTCTTTATAGATTTTGGATACTAGCCCTTTGTCTGATATGTCATTTGCAAATATCTTTCCCCATTCTGTTGGTTGCCTTTTAGTTTTGTTGATTATTTCCTTTGCAGTGAAGAAGCTTTTTATCTTCATGAAGTCCCAATAGTTCATTTTTGCTTTTAATTCCCTTGCTTTTGGGGATGTGTCGAGTAAGAAATTGCTGCAGCTGAGGTCAGAGGGGTTTTTTCCTGCTTTCTCCTCTAGGGTTTTGATGGTTTCCTGTCTCACATTCAGGTCCTTTATCCATTTTGAGTTTATTTTTGTGAATGGTGTAAGAAAGTGGTCTAGTTTCAATCTTCTACATGTTGCTGTCCAGTTCTCCCAGCACCATTTGTTAAAGAGACTGTCTTTTCCATTGGGTGTTCTTTCCTGCTTTGTCAAAGATTAGTTGGCCATAGTTTTGTGGGTGTAGTTCTGGGGTTTCTATTCTATTCCATTGGTCTATGTGTCTGTTTTTGTGCCAATACCAAGCTGTCTTGATGATTACAGCTTTGTAGTAGAGGCTAAAGTCTGGGATTGTGATGCCTCCCACTTTGGTCTTCTTCAAAATTACTTTGGCTATTCAGGGTCTTTTGTGGTTCCATACAAATTTTAGGATTGCTTGTTCTAGCTTCAAGAAGAATGGTGGTGCAATTTTGATTGGGATTGCATTGAATGTGTAGATAGCTTTGGGTAATATTGACATTTTAACAACATTTATTCTTCCAATCCACAAGCACAGTATGTTTTTCCATTTCTTTATATCTTCTTCAATTTCCTTCATAAGCCTTCTATAGTTTTCAGCATACAGATCTTTGACATCTTTGGTTAGGTTTATTCCTAGGTATTTTATGCTTCTTGGTGCAATTGTGAATGGGATCAGTTTCTTTATTTGTCTTTCTGTTGCTTCATTATTAGTGTAGAAGAATGCAACTGATTTCTGTACATTGATTTTTTATCCTGCGACTTTGCTGAATTCATGTATCAGTTCTAGCAGCCTTCTGGTGGAGCCTATCAGGTTTTCCATGTATCATATCATGTCATCTGTAAAAAGTGAAAGCTTGACTTCATCTTTGCCAATTTTGATGCCTTTGATATCCTTTGGTTGTCTGATTGCTGATGCTAGGACTTCCAACACTATGTTAAACAACATTGGTAAGAGTGGACATACCTGTCGTGTTCCTGTTCTCAGGGGGAAAGCTCTCAGTTTTTCCCCATTCAGGATGATATTAGCTATGGGCTTTTCATAAATGGCTTTTATGATGTTTAAGTATGTTCCTTCTATCCAGACTTTCTCAAGGGTTTTTATTAAGAAATGATGCTGAATTTTGTCAAATGCTTTTTCTGCATTGATTGACAGGATCATATGATTCTTATCTTTTCTTTTATTAATGTGATGTATCACGTTGATTGATTTGTGAATGTTGAACCAGCCCTGCATCCCAGGAATGAATCCCACTTGATCATGGTGAATAATTCTTTTTATATGCTGTTGAATTCGATTTGCTAGTATCTTATTGAGAATTTGTGCATCCATATCCATCAGGGATATTGGCCTGTAGTTCTCTTTTTTTTGCTAGGTCTCTGTCTTGTTTAGGAATAAAGTAATGTTGGCTTCATAGAATGAGTCTGGAAGTTTTCTTTCCCTTTCTATTTTTTGGAACAGCTTGAGAAGGATAGGTATTATCTCTGCTTTAAATGTCTGGTAGAATTCCCCTGGGAAGCCATCTAGTCCTGGACTCTTATTTGTTGGGAGATTTTTGATAACTGATTCAATTTCTTCGCTGGTTATGAGTCTGTTCAAGCTTTCTATTTCTTCCTGTTTGAGTTTTGGAAGTGTGTGGGTGTTTAGGAATTTGTCCATTTCTTCCAGGTTGTCCAGTTTGTTGGCATATAATTTTTCATAGTATTCCCTAATAATTGCTTGTATTTCTGAGGGATTGGTTGTAATAAATCCATTTTCATTCATGATTTTATCTATTTGGGTCATCTCCCTTTCCTTTTTGAGAAGCCTGGCTAGAGGTTTATCAATTTTATTTATTTTTTCAAAAAACCAACTCTTGGTTTCATTGATCTGCTCTACAGTTTTTTTAGATTCTATATTGTTTATTTCTGCTCTGACCTTTATTATTTCTCTTCTTCTGCTGGGTTTGGGGTGTCTTTGCTGTTAGGCTTCTATTTCCTTTAGGTGTGCTGATAGATTTTTTATTGGGTATTTTCCTTGTTTCTTGAGATAGACCTGGATTGCAATGTATTTTCTTCTCAGGACTGCCTTCGCTGCATCCCAAAGCATTTGGATTGTTGTATTTTCATTTTCGTTTGTTTCCATATATTTTTTAATTTCTTCTCTAATTGCCTGGTTGACCCACTCATTCTTTAGTAGGGTGTTCTTTAACCTCCATGCTTTTGGAGGTTTTCCAGACTTTTTCCTGTGGTTGATTTCAAGCTTAATTGCATTGTGGTCTGAAACTGTGCATGGTATGATTTCAATTCTTGTATACTTATGAAGGGCTGTTTTGTGACCCAGTATATGATCTATCTTGGAGAATGTTCCATGTGCACTCGAGAAGAAAGTATATTCTGTTTCTTTGGGATGCAGTGTTCTAAATATATCGGTCAAGTCCATCTGATCCAATGTATCATTCAGGGCCCTTGTTTCTTTATTGATCCTGTGTCTAGATGATCTATCCATTACTGTAAGTGGAGTATTAAAGTCCCCTGCAATTACCACATTCTTATAAATAAGGTTGCTTATGTTTGTAATTAATTGTTTTATATATTTGGGGCTGCTGTATTTGGCTCATAGACCTTTATAATTGTTAGCTCTTCCTGATGGATAGACCCTGTAATTATTATACAGTGCCCTTCTTCATTTCTTATTACAGCCTTTAATTTAAAGTCCAGTTTGCCTGATATAAGTATGGGTACTCCAGCTTTCTTTTGACTTCCAGTAGCATGATAGATGGTTCTCCATCCCCTCACTTTCAATCTGAAGGTGTTCTCAGGTCCCAAAGGAGTCTCTTGTAGACAGCAACTAGATGGGTCTTGTTTTTTATCCATTCTGATACCCTATGTCTTTTGGTTGGAGCATTTAATCCATTTACATTAAGTGTTATTATAGAAAGATATGGGTTTAGAGTCATTGTGATGTCTGTAGGTTTCATGCTTGTAGTGATGTCTCTGGTACTTTGTTGTCCTTGTAACATTTCACTCACAGAATCCCCCTTAGGATCTCTTGTAGGGCTGGTTTAGTGGTGATGAATCCCTTCAGTTTTTGTTTGTTTGGGAAGACCTTTATCTCTTCGATTCTGAATGACAGACTTGCTAGATAAAGGATTTTCGGCTGCATATTTTTTCTGTTCATCACATTGAAGATTTCCTGCCATTCCTTTCTGGCCTGCCAAATTTCAGTAGATAGGTCTGTCACTAGTCTTATTGGTCTCCCTTTATATGTTGGAGCATGTTTATCCTTAGCTGCTTTCAGAATTTTCTCTTTATCCTTGTATTTTGCCAGTTTCACTATGATATGTCATGCAGAAGATCAATTCAAGTTACGTCTGAAGGGAGTTCTCTGTGCCTCTTGGATTTCAATGCCTGTTTCCTTCCCCAGATCAGGGAAGTTCTCAGCTATGATTTGTTCAAGTACACCTTCAACACCTTTCTCTCTCTCTTCCTCTTCTGGAATTCCTATTATACGGATATTGTTGTGTTTGATTGCATCACTTAGTTCTCTAATTCTCCCCTCATACTCCTGGATTTTTTTTATCTCTCTTTTTCTCAGCTTCTTTTTCCATAATTTTATCTTCTAGTTCACCTATTCTCTCCTCTGCCTCTTCAATCTGAGCTGTGGTCACCTCCATTTTATTTTGCACCTCATAGCATTTTTTAGCTCCTCTTGACTACTTCTTAGTCCCTTGATCTCTGTATCAATAGATTCTCTGCTGTCCTCTATACTTTTCCCAAGCCCAGCGATTACTTTTATGACTATTATTCTAAATTCTTGTTCCATTATATTGCTTAAATCGTTTTTGATCAATTGGTTAGCTGTCGCTACTTCCTGGAGTTTCTTTTGAGGAGAATTCTTCCGTTTTGTCATTTTGGATAGTCCCTGGACAGGCACGGAACTGCAGGGCACTTCCCCTGTGCTGTTTGGAGTAAGTTGTGTTGGTGGGTGGGGCGCAGTCAGACCCGATGTCTGTCCCCAACCCACCACTGGGGGCCACAGTCAGACTGGTGTGTACCTTATCTCCCCCTCTCCCAGGGGCAGGACTCACTATGGAGTGGTGTGGCCCCTGTCTGGGCTGCTTGCACACTGCCATGTTTGTGGTGCTGCTTTGATGGGATCTGGTGTATTAGCTGGGGTGGATCCGCAAGGTGCACAGGGGCGGGAGGGGCTGGCTCAGCTCACTTTGCCATCTGTGGTCCCCTGCAGCACCAGGAGGGAGGCAGACCCCTCAGAGGGATGGATCCACAGAAGCACAGCATTGGGTGTTTGCAGGTGCAAGCAAGTTCAGTGAACTGGTTCCCTTTGGGGTTTCGGCTGGGGGATGGGAGAGGGAGATGCCATTGGCCAGCACCTTTGCTCCCCGCTGAGCTGAGCTCTGTCTTCCAGGGCTCAACACCTCTCCCTCCTGGTGTTCCCTCGCCCTCCCCACTCTCCAAGAGCAGAGCTACTGACTTACAACATTCCAGATGTTAAGTCCCACTGGCTGTCAGAACTCACTCTGTCCAGCCCCTCCACTTTTGCAAACCAGACTCGGGGGCTCTGCCTTGCCTGGTGGGCTGCCCCTCCACCGCCCTGGCTCCCTCCCGACAGTCTGGGTAGTGCACACCGCCTCTCTGCCCTTTCTACTCTCTTCCCTGGGCCTCTTGTCTACGCTTGGCTCTGGAGAGTCTGTTCTGCTGTCTCCTGGCAGTTTTCTGGGTTATTTAGACAGGTGTGGGTGGAATCTAAGTGATCAACAGGACAAGGTGAGCCCAGAGTCTTCCTATGCCGCCATCCTCCTAAGACCAACAATGGAAATTCTATTCACATACTATTGGCATAGAAGAGCTCTGTGACCCCCTTCACTGCAGGCAATGAAATGTAGGAGTATGTTGGCTGTGGGGAGATCCTGGGAAACATTCTTAAAGGAAAGACATATCAAATACATAATCTCTGCTGGATGTTTTTGAGTAAAGTTGTGGTACCTGGAATTTCTAAAGCCATTTTAGGACCACAAGGAGAGCTAGCCCTCAAGCTAAAAATGTAGAGAGACTCTAGTCCATTGACTTGCTTAATTAACTAATTCTGGGGTTTCTTTACCTGAGATTTCTCTGAATCCTTTCATTGTTTAAGTAGTTTTGAATTGCTTAGTGGATATTTATCTCCATCTTGGTCGGGTGGGAAATGAAGATCAGACACTGGAAGTGACCTATTCTAAGGTATAACCTGAGACGGCCATCTACTCATTCCCTCCTTGAGCCCACTGGTTCACACTTTTACGCAGAATACACCAATTCTCTCTCTCTGCTTCCCTCCTCGCTTAGAAGTCCACCATAAACTATAGAGCCTTTGCTTCTACTATTCCATTATTTCCTAGTCTTCTGTGAAGGTTTCACTCATTTGGATCCCATCTTAAAATGCAGATATCTAAAGATGTACTCAGTATTCTACACTGTGCCAGGTACTGGTGAATAGTATAAGTTTACTTTCACTAATAATGTCATTCTCCAGTTTAACTTGACTCAGTTCAATTCTACTTATTTATAAATACATTTACGTGATAAATTCACCCCTAAGATTATTCACTGATTTGTATAACACATGCTCAGTGAGCACCTAAAGTACTATGCGCCTGGTGGTTTATGGACCCACACAAATGAACAATAACATTGTATTTAAGAAGCACCCATGACTTGGACATACAGCAGATTAATTACAGTTCTGGAACAAGGGTTTGAAGGGAGTACTATGGGAGTAGAAGTCTGCATCAGATGTTAAGCGGGGGTGGAGGGAGGGATATGAAACTGAACATGACATGGTTTTTGCCCTAGGAAGGAAATAAACAACCTTAATATGTAGACAATCATAATATATCACTTCCCAAAATTATATTCCATGGCCTACCTAAAATATCTTTACATAACTATGAGATCCCTACTATGCATAAATATTTGGTATTCCCAGACACCTCATGTCCGGATCTTATCCTCTGGGAACTCATTATCTAGCTTCTAATAGGGCTTTCAGTGCTGACATCCGAGGCTCTTTTTGCATTTTTCTTAAGCTGCTCTTATTAGCCTCACTCAGAGCCTATTTAAGACCTGGAAAGTTAGGGTGACCTTGGGCAAGGTATTTAATCTCTCCAAGACTCTAGATCTGAGAATTAGAAATGATAACACTTAACTTGGGCATTTGTTAGGATTAAGTTATCTAAACGTAAGGGGAATAGTACAGTGCCTAGTATGTAGTAAGCACTCAACATATAATGGCTCTACTGCTGATCTTTCTGATCCTCAGATAATTAGATGTTAGCTGTTTCCTTCATATTCCCAGAACTTTTGAATTTTCTAAGTATTTTTGCTCACTTTATTCTTTCTTCATAGGGAACTCCATTTCTTATATATTCCATATGCCTATCTATTCTTCAGAGCCCACAATGGACTCTCAGATGCAGTAAATGAAATTTAATGTATATCTCCCTGTCAAAAAAAAAAGCCCTCACAACAATATTTATTATTCAAGCAGTTCTGTGAGAATGGGAATTATGGGGAAGTTGTCTTGCATATTTGTTCTAAGACCTGACATCATCCATGTGTACTCAGGAGGAAAGGGGTAGTTTTACCAAATGCCTGAGGTGTCTCAGTAATGGAAGAAATTTCAGGCAGATGAAACTGACCAATCTGGTGTTCCAAGAGTTCTATATTCTATACTCCCCCTCTCTCTCTCTCTCTCTTTCTCTCTCTCTCTTTTTCTCTCCCTGCTTGTTATGCACAGACTGTTATAAAATAGAAATTAAGGCTTAGGTGAAACAATCCTAGAATTCTCCCTCAAAGACCAAAGTTTTCACTTGTAAAAGGAGAGCCTTCTATAGAAGTAAGATAATGCTAAGAACAGGGGCTTTTGTTGAGTAATAGAATGATAATAAACTGGAGAAATGGAAAGCTAAGGGAGGAAGGAGAACTAACATATATTGAGTGCCTATGAGGTGCCATGCATAATTTCGTTCAATCCTCACAGTACCCTAAACATGGATATTACTATCTCAATTTTACGGATTAAGAAACTGAAGCGTACAGAATTTAGTAGTGTTCCAAAAGTTTGCTGTAAGAGCTAATGAATAGTAGAGGCAGAATTTGAACCCAGGTCTATAAGACTCTAAAACTCATAATTTTTATGCTGTTCTGTTTTTCTTTCTCTTGTTTTCAACAAGAAATGGAGGGGCGCCTGGGTGGCTCAGTCGGTTAAGCGTCCGACTTCGGCTCAGGTCACAATCTCATGGTTCGTGGGTTTGAGCCCTGCATCAGGCTCTGTGCTGACAACTCAGAGCCTGGACCCTGTTTCGGATTTTGTGTCTCCCTCTCTCTCTGCCCCACCCCTGTTCACGCTCTGTCTTTGTCTCAAAAATAAACAAACATTAAAAAAAAATCTTAAAAAAAAACACACAACTCAGAAATGGAAAACCAAGTTGCTATCCTCAGTCTTCATAGTATATTGTTTTTGTACCTTCATAGTAAGCTGGGATGTTCAGAGGAGTGTAAATGGAAGAGAAAGGCATTTTCCATGCAGGAGGCACTGCATGGGTCAGAAGCACTCTCAGGATGTCTTTATCTTTGGGCATGTCCCATTCTTTTCACTGGAATGTGATTTGGAGAGAATTGGAGACTGATACTTTATACTCATTTTTGTTGCTGTTGGTATGGATAGAGGGATGCTTCCTCTTCACTGCATGCCTCTCTGCCTTTCTTCACCTCCTCCCTCCAAAAGAAGTCACCAATCCCATAGGTCAGCTTGCCAGACACTGATTAGGTCATATTTGTTAGACAGCAAGATCTTTGTGGGGTAGAACATCCATACTTGGCCTTCTATGTTACTTCCTTGCATCTGAATATGCTGAGAATGCCTCTGCTATAGGTGTCCAGACCAAGTATGATAAGGCTATAGCATTTGGATTTGACCTGGAGCGTGGGGTAGGCAGAAGGCTTATTTATTGTTTGAGCTTAAGCCATATGAATAATTGAGTTCTGATTTTGGACTACCTGGCTAGGGTCTAGCTGTTATCGAAGGGTAGTGTAGATTCTCATTTGTTAATGTTCCTTATGTGTACCCCCTAAGTAACCTTGGGAGCTGGAGGTGGAAATGGTTGGTCAACACCCCAGTATTTCTGGGTACTTGGCCATAATATCATTTTACTACCACTAAAAAGTCACCAAAACTCTGAACTTTTTCCAATATTTTATACACTAAATTTTATTTCCAGAAATAGATGTCTTTAAGGTCAGAGATTGACCTTTACATTTTCAAATCTCCTGTACATGCACACCAATTGATCTCAGCAGAGAGGGATCTAAGGTGGCAGGTAAAGCATTAACTCTGTCTCTGCACCAAATCCCTATGCTAGTCCCTAGAGATATTTGAAATAACTTACTATCAACAGTACCCCCATTTTACAGATAAGCCTAATTTTTTGATCAGATTGGCATTAATAATAATAATAATAAAATAGTTTCTAATTGTAACTGAAAAAATTCAGAGCTAGAGAAAGCATGGTTAAGTCAGGGTATTATCCTCTTCTGTGTTGGTTTTGACTTCAGGATTAGTTTCTTTATGGCATCAAAATGGCTCCAATAATCATCTTATTCAAATAAAGGGGCGCCTGGGTGGCTCGGTCGATTAAGCGTCCGACTTCGGCTCAGGTCATGATCTCACGGTCCGTGAATTCGAGCCCTGCGTCGGGCTCTGTGCTGACAGCTCAGAGCCTGGAGCCTGTTTCAGATTCTGTGTTTCCCTCTCTCTCTGACCCTCCCCCGTTCATGCTCTGTCTCTCTCTGTCTCAAAAATAAATAAACGTTAAAAAGAAAAAAACAAATATAATGCACAGCAGAATTGCTCCTAGGATGGGGAAGATGGAAACTTAGTAGGATTCAAGGAGCCTGGCTGGCTCAGTCAATAGAGCATGCAACTCTTATTCTCAGGTTCATGAGTTTAAGCCCCATGTTGGGTGGATAGCTTACTTTTAAAAATTTTTTAAAAATTGGGGCACCTGGTTGGCTCAGTTGGGAGAGTGTATGATTCTAGATCTCGGGGTCATGAGCTCAATCCCCACATTGGGTGTAGAGATTACCTAAAAATAAATAAACTTAAAAAATAAGATTCAACAAAAACTTGGCTTGATTTATCATGATGGAGGGTGCCAAGGTGTCTTGCTTTCCAAATTCCCAGTTCTGTTTCTCGAATGGATAGTTTCTTAAATTGTGTTAGATCTTGCTTCTAATAGCAACTATAAATGGTTGAAGTGATGTCTATAGGAAGTCTAAGCACCGCCTTTCCTATTTGTAGTCTCTGTCTTAGTGACAAGTTACTGACAGAAACTATACCTGGACAGCATAAAGGAAGTGAGTATTTAGCAAACATCTGGCAAATGTTAGAGAGTTGAACTGGAAAATTCAGATGAGCAAATCTCAGTAACTACAAAATCTCCAATTTTCTTTTCTTTGGGTAAGTGGCTCCTGCAGTGTAAATGAAAATTAATTCTAGAGCTTAGCAAAGCAACAGGTGTTAGGGAAAATGGAGAGATGTGAAATGGAACTAACATTTGTTGAGCACTGATAATGTGCTGGACAGTGTACTAGACACTGTGCATGTTATTCATTCTTTCGAGTAGACATTATGCAAAACCTATTGGGTGACAGGCAGTGCACTCTCAGATGTGACTGTCAATGGAAATAAGACATGGTGTTTTCCTTAAAGAAGTTTTAGCTTAGAGGCAGAGATGAACAACGAGGTCGGCATTCATGTTGTGATGTGATAAATAGTTCTATTGCTCAGAGAAGGACATCAAAATCAAATAGAAAGTCCACGGATGGTTCCCAAATTAAGGAGTACTTGAACTAAGTTTTGAAAGAGGACAATAAGGTCAATTAGTTGAAAAGGGAAAACTGAATATTGCTGACATCAAGTATAGCATGTGTGTAGTTGCAGGGGTATGAAAAAGTGTCATAGAGGTGGAGGTTGGAAAACTTATATAAATTATATGGATGAATAGCTGGAGATGAGGATAAACAGTTGCATATGGCCCATGTCATGGAACATGGAAGCCTTAGAAGCCATGAGTGCACTCTTCATTTTGAGCGTTGTGGGAAACTACTGATAAGATTAATCCCAGAAATATCATGACCATTTTTGTATTGAAAATATTCATTTCAGAAGCAGTATGGATGATGAAGGAGGAAGGTGGAAGGACCAGTTATTTTATAATGCCTTCAGGCATTAATGATGAAGGTATTGGCAATAGAAGAGAAGATGTGGATGGTGCATGTGTAAGAAAAGTCTATAAGGTTCCCTACATCTGAGGCTGGGGCTACAGATACAGACATTTTCCAAGATGAGGAGTTCATAAAAGGAGCAGGTTTGGGGGGACAGACTATGAGTTCAAGTGGGCATATTGATGTAACGGGCATGTACTGAAGTAGAGCGTGGATTTGGTTTATTTGTTGAGACACTCTGTCAACATGTTCATATGGGTAGAGAAAAAATCATCTTTCTTCTTTCTATTTCTCCTAATGGTCATCAGAGTATACCTTCTTAGTTTATGCACATGCAAGGAGAGTAGTCATCCACTATGATTGGAGGTGGGTGTATCTGTGCCCTTTGAGACTCTAAGCACAGCACTAACGAGGCAAGCATCAGACATACTCAACTTCTCCTCTTTGAGATTGCAATTTCAAGAAACTCATTGGACTGATAAGACACTGACCAAAAACCATGGGGAGGAAAGTACCTGACTCCAAAGGGAAGGGGGGTTGGTCCACTGACTGACTCGTTTTCCAGGGGTAACAAAATGGCCTGAGTTCATGGAAGAGGGCTGGTTCTGGCTTAACTGGCCTACCTGGGAAGTAATTTTTAAGTATGCGACTGGGTCAAACAGCTGTAAACTTTTGGCTATTGGCAAGAATTTAAACTAATAAAGGCATAATAGTGCAAGTGAACAAATGTCCAGAAGAAAGAGCAAGACCAGCTTCAAAAGTGATCCATGTGGCCAGCATGAAACAAAGATGCTACTAGTGGGGTTGGAGGGCTTTGTAACTCTTCTTTTCAATCTGGAGTTTGGAAAAGAGAACTAGATGTATTTGGGATGAGTGAACTTTTGAGGTTTTTTTTGCAATTGTGTGTATCTATTAATGCATGCATGTGAGATTTTGAACAATTAGTTGAAAGCATAAGAGATACATGGTTTCATCTGTATGTTAAGCTGGTAGAATGGGTCAGATAGATTACATTGAATTTGTAGTACCTGAAGAGCAGTCAGGTAAAGATACTGAGAAGAAAGATGGAGACATGAATCTAGAGAGAGGTTAGAGTTGAAAATACAGATTTAAGAGTCATTAGTATATAGATGGTAATTGGGCATATGTTTTCAGATGAGATCATTAAGCAAAAACATGGCCCCAAGGCCTGGAGACCACTAACATTTGGGTGGCTAGTGGAAGAGGAGGGGTCCATGAAGGAAAAGGAATGAGGTATTAGAAAGAACAAGAACAATGAACTCATTTTCATAGAAGTCAAGCAAAGAGAGAGATCTCTCAAGGGAAGTAATGGTCACAATTCAAATACCATAGAAAATCTAAATGTGCCTAACAGAAAAAGGATACTGGCTTATCTTTTTTATGTTTATTTTATTTACTTTGAGACAGAGAGAGAGAGAGAATGCCATGAACAGTGAAATCATGACCTGAGCCAAAATTAAGAGTCAGATTCTTAACCGACTGAGCCACTCAGGAGCCCCTGATACTGGCTTTTCTAACATATACTTTATCCCTGCACCTTTCAGTTATATGAGCCAATAAATGTTTTTGGTTGTTTATATCAGTTTGGGTTGGGGTTTTGGTTCACTTGAATCCAAAAGAGCCCTCATTGGTGTTCAGATATTCACATAGAGTTTGATGTCTCCCAAAGGTGATCACATACTTAGGTATCCTGGCTCTAGGAATCTGAATGCCTGTTCAAAGATTGAAGAGATAAGCTACACATGCAGGTGTCATATATACCATTTTCAAATATGCACCACTGGCTTTGGCACAGAACAAAGAGCTCCCAAAAGTCAGGAGTCTTTAACTACAGCAGATTTTTAAATAGAACCCTTGTTAATGGATGAAATAGATGGTCTTTCTCCATGTGTAGATTGGTTCACATGGACTATAAAACTCATACCATTCTAGATGAGACTAAAGCTGTTCTTCCTTCCAAGTCCCTGTGGCTCCACAGTAGAGGAACTTTTTGCAGCTGTACACTGGATTAAATAGTTGGACAGAATCTTATTCACGTTCCGAATGGTTCTCACTCAGTGTTCTCTACCTTCTTACAAAACTTTAAAATAATCTCAATCTTCAAAATGCTAATATAAACCTCTAGACTCCTTCTGATCTCTTGGGAGCTATGTGCAAATGTTATGCTAATATGCTCTGCTACAGCTGAGAAAACACATCAAATTTGCCAGTGAGCCACATTATTGACAGAGCTCAGGGAATTCAGCCCCATGAGCCTCAGAAGTTAGAAAGCAGAGCAAAGCTTATGCTGGAAAAATGAAGTTCTTTGACTATGGCCTTCACTTTTAATTATAACACCCTAAAAGTTACAATTCTATTCTGCTTTCTCACCAGGCATTTAGAAAATGGGATTGCTGCATCTTGCTTTTAAAGCGCATGCCTGCATCAAAAAATAATATGTCTCTACCTCCTGTGGAACTACCTAGTAATTCAAAGGCATATTTCATCTGAGTTGTCTGTACTGCCAGTGTCATTGGAAAATTAAAAATAAAAGTGTTCAGTTCTCACTGTGCTGTGTAACAAAGGGATGGGGATCCTCTAAGAGATCGTAATTTCAAAGGTGCAGGCGACCAGTCCACTCTGAAAACAAAACAAAACCAAGAGTATTTGCTATGACTTTACCGAAGAGCTTTTAGAGATTTAGAGTTAAAATAAACCCCTTCTTCCAGAAATGGAGGTATGCAGTCTATAACCAGAGTGCATACCATTTGTCTTGTCCTCTTGGGAGAGTTGTTGGGTTTTCCTGAGCCACATAAAATCCCAGTAGAATAAGCTTCTTCGTTGTCCAAACTATTTGGTTGTAATGGGATTAGGGCATAATTATTGCACTTCTAGAAGTCACATCTGAAAACTCTTAGGGCCAGAGATGAAATAGTTTTTATACTAGCTTTTCTGTAGTGAAATCAATGGGAAAAGAATCCTGAGCCTAATTCGTTTTAGGAAATGATATGCCCAGTCAACGTGGGACTGACTCTAACTTTGGAGTTAAAAGGACATGGGTCCATATCTTAGCTCTGTCAATTCCTAACAGGTTATTCAAACTTTCTAGGTCTTATTTTTTTCATCTGCAAAATGGAGGTACCTATTCAGGCACCTAGGAAGTCTTAGAATGTAGTGATAAAGGATAATTGAATTATACACTTAAAGATGATGTCTGGGTATCAGATACACAATGAAAGCACATAAATCGTTGTTAGGGAACATGGATGTGACAGAAAGTTTAGTGATTTCCAAATATTTATCTTTAAACTTTTGATTATTTAAGGGGAAAGATGTGATTTTGCTTAATCTTGAGTTCGGTATTTGGAGAAAATTTTGCTTAGAACATAAAGAGAGGAAAGGAAGTTTGGAAGGTAATTGCTTCCAACTATTGGCCCGATTTTTAAAACTGGGACACTAGTTTCACTCAACTATATTTTAAAAAATTATCTGATTTCCTATTTTCCAGGCTATGTGCTAGTTCTGGGGATAGAGAACTACCATCTTTGGCCCTTAGAACTTGATATTTATTATGGAGCACCTGGGTGGCTCAGTCAGTTGGGCCTCTGACTTCAGCTCAGGTCATGATCTCACAGTTCATGAGTTCAAGCCCTGCGTCTGGCTGTATGCTGAAAGCTCAGAGCCTGGAGCCTGCTTCAAATTCTGTGTCTCCCTTTCTCTCTGTCCCTCCCCAGCTCATTCTCTGTCTCTCTATCTCAAAAATAAACATTAAAAAATTTTTAAAAAACTTGATATTTATCACAAAACACAGACATTAACCAGGTAATTGTAGAAATAATTATGCACAATTATAATAAAATGTCATCAAGGGAAAATGCAGCATGCTTGGCCAAAATATAACAGGAAATTTAACTAAAATCATGGCTTTCTACTCCCTGAATAAATATTCATCTCCAGTGGAAATGTGAAGTTTGAAGAGTTTGTCTTCATTGTACTTTCCAAAAATCTTGCTATTCTTTCCTTATTTGGGGAAACTAGTTCCTGTTAGTCTTTTGGTGATTCTAAATTACTTGTCTTTGTATTCCCCAAATTTAGTACAAGTGCATTTATATTGCATTGTTTTATTTATACCTAGTACAACTTTCCTATTGGGTACTATCCTCTACCCAAAAAATCTTATCTCTATCCTTTCACCCAAAGAAGAGAAGTTCAACCCAACTATCCCTTTGTCTACACCCTCAGACTCATTCTGTTGAACTCCTACTTATTAGACAAGCCTAGAATCCTTGTATCCAGGCAGTAAACATGCTTAAATCATTTCTAAATTTGCCAAACTTATCCTCCTATGGCTTTTTTAGGGTATGCTGCTCTCTCTAAGAATGGTAGACCAAAAGAAGGGGGAGGGACTATAGGATGAGAGAGAAAGAGAGAGAGAGAGGCTCCAGGTTATTCAGTTTTGATCTAGGTCTCCCTGTTTAATATTGTACTTCTTTCCCACCAAAACCATCGCTGGCAAATTTCCTGAGTAAAGTAAAATGAACCATGGAACCCTAGAGTTTTAAGGAACCTTAAAGTGTGTATCAATTAGGACTCTGGCAAGTGACAAAAGCACAACTGAAATTGGCGTAAGCCCAATAAAGTGATGTGTGGACTGACTCAAATCATAAACAAAATAAAACAAAAACAAAAACTAAACCAATGTAGGTCCTCTGTAGTTATATGTAGCCTGATCAGAGTTTCAGAAGTTGACTTATTCCATTTTTTTAATTCATACTGTGAAACTGTGGAAGATGCAGAGACTGACTTGCTCAATACTCAGTCATGCTTTCTTCTAGAATGTCTTATATTTCAGAAACTGTGACACCCAAAACTGCAAAACTGCATTTTTGCCTCCTTTGTGGCTGTGGAGAGGTGATTTAAGTTATCCCAACCCATAGCATTTGCATGAGGTACAGACTTAGAACTGGATAAGAAGTGGATAGTGTTAGATATCCATTTTCCTGGCATGGATCATGGCCAAGGCAATGTAGGTCATCAGTAGTCACTTGTCGTAGACTCTAAGTCTAAAGTTCTCTTTTGGCCAGCAAAAGAGCGGAACATAGGATGAAAAGCAAGAGATGTCCAGGAAAAGACAAGAGCCCCGAATAAGGGTTCTTGGCCCATTTTTTATTAAGATCAGAAGGCTTACAAACATAGTGATGTAACATGCACAAAGAGACAATGAAACTGTGAACATTAACTTAAGGATGTGAGGGAAAGGGACTCTTGAAGATATTCAGGGTTAGGGGTTTGGGTTAATACAAAACAAAATGTTGGCGCCAGGCAGTCGGGCAGAAGGTTGTTTACAGAGGACATGAGGCACCACCTCTGTTTATCTTAGCTAGCCTAGGGGATGAGACAGGTATGACATGTGACCTCAGGGTTAACAAGGCACCTTTTCTTTTGTTAATCATCTCCACTCTGGGTTGCTTCACCTGCAGCACAGAGGTCTATAGCCCAACTTACCTGTTTACCTAACTTGGTCCTTTCCTCCTGCGAAAGCAACTTTCTGCTATAGTACTAAATTGGGGGGGGCACTTTTGCCCTGATACCTAATCTTGCTTACCTCATATACCTTTGTATTAGGGGCCTTTGCCCCCCTCTCTATTCTGGGGCCTTTGCCCCTCCCTACTTCATTCTAGGTGTCTTATCTTGTTCACCCAAGCTTGGGTGAGAGCACCCTATGGCTTTGTAATTCTTTATGCCTTGTTAACCCATTGGTATAAGCCTGGGAGATTCCTAAGCTTATTCCCCACAGTCCCTCCCTGAGTCAGAGATTTTCTGTAGTGGAGGTGGCAGCTTTCCTAAATATGGCATATGCAGCTTTGTTCCGTGGTGAGCAGCTTCTCAACTTGGCAATTTCCCACATTGTTAATGGGAATTCTCACAACCACTGTAGAGGTATTGTGACTCTGAAGACTAGGAATATTTTTTGGAAACTCAACCTAGAGCCTGCTCCTCAAGCTTTCCATTGACTTCCTTCTGAAATACCTTACCCTTGGTAGATATAAATGAAGATCAAATTAAAACTCTAGAGATGAAAAATATAATATTTGAGATGAAAAATCATGCCAGATAGGGTTATTGGAAGATTAAACACTGCAGAAGATAACATTAGTGAACTTGAAGACATGTAATGTCTTCATTCAAAATGAACACAGAAAAAAGTCTGAAGAAATGAGCGAAGCATCAGTGAGCTATAGAATGACTTTAAGCAGGTTGATATACATGTAAATAGGGTCCATAAAGTAGGAGTTGGGGCACAGAAAAAATATTTGAAGAAATAATAGTAATAGTGACTGGAATTTTTCCAAATCTAAAATTCGACAATAAGAAAACAAAACAAAACAAAACAAAAAACAATTTAAAAAATGGGCCAAAGATGTGAACAGGTACCTTACCAAAGAAGATATATAGAGAACAGATAGGCACATGGAATCATATATCATTAGAGAATTACAGATTAAGACAATGAGGCATTACACACCTATTGGAATGGCTAAAATCCAAAACACTGACAATTCCCAATGCTGATGAGAATACAGAGCAACAGGGAATCTTTCTCATTGCTAGTGGGAATGCAGAATGATACAGCCACTTTGGAAGACAGTTTGGCACTTTCTTACAAAGCTAAACATACTTTCATCATATAGTCCAGAAATTATGCTCCCTGGAACTTACCCAAAGGAGCTGAAAACTTATGTCCACACAAAACCTGCACATGAATGTTTATAGCAGTTTTGTTTATAATTGCCAAAACTTGGAAGCAACAAAGATACCCTCCAGTGGGTAAATGGATAAATAAACTGTGGTGCATCCAGACAATGATATATTATTCAGCCTAGAAAGAATTGAGATATCACGCTATTAAAAGACATACAGGAACTTGAAATACATTTTACTATGTGAAAGAAACCAACCTGAAAAGGCTACATACTGTATGATTCCAATGATGTGGCATTCTGGAAAAGGAAAAACTATGAGGATGGTAAAAACATTAGTGGGTTGCTAGGGGATTTGGGGGAGGAGGGGTGAATTAGTGAATCACAGAGGATTTTTAGGGCGATAAAACTTCTCTGTATGATATTATAATGGTGGATACACGCCATTGCACATTGGCAAATCTTATAAAATATAAAACACCAATGGTAACCCTTAATGTAAGCTATGGGCTTTGGGTAATAATGATGTGTCAATGTAGGCTCATCTATCATAATGAATGTCCCACTCTGGTGTGGGATGTCCATAGTATGACAGGCTCTACTTGTATGGGGAAAAGAAATATATGAAAACTCTATTTACTGCTGAATTTTGCTGTCAACCTAAAACTGCTCTAACAAACAAAGTTTGTCAACAATATACAATGAATATGCAAAAAATTACATGGTAATAAGTGGTATAACAAAAAATATTCAGAGGAGAGGAGAGAAGAGTGAAAGTTCTATTTCATGTATTTCACACCTTCCTGTCCCATTCAACCTCATACATCTACTTTCTCAATTTATGTTAACTTTTTTGGCTTTTTACAAGCACAGCCCAAATATATCATTGATTCTTTTCAAGGTTCATCCATGCTATAGCATGCATCATTACTTGATTCCTATTTTTATTGTGGTAAAATTTACATCACATAAAATTAACCATTTTTTAAATGTATGATTTAGTGGCATTTAATGCATTAAGTCTGTGCAACCATCACCTTTGTCTATTTTCATAACATTTTGTCATCTCACAGGATTTCCAGAACCCATTATGCAATCACTCCCCATTCCATCCTACCCCAACCATTACTAGTATGCTTTCTATCTCTAAGAATTTACTTATTCTGGATACTTCATTTAAATAAAATCATAACATATGTGATCTTCTGTGTCTGGCTTCTTTCAGTGAGCAGAATGTTTTTGAGATTTATTCACGCTGTAGTGTGTAACAATACTTCATTTGTTTTTTCCAATCATACCATATTCCATTGTATGGAATATGGCATGATATACCACATTTTGTTTATCCATTCACCTACTGATGGACATTTAAGCTATTTACACCTTTTGGATTTTGTGACTAGTGCTCTTAGGAGTATCTGTGCACAAGTATCTGCTTGAATACCTGTTTTCAATTACTTGAGGTATGTACTTTGGAGTGGAATTGTAGGGTTATATGATAATTCTATGTTTAACTTGTTGAGGAAGCACTAAACTGTCTGTCACAGCAACTGAACCATTTTATATTCTTATCTGCAAAGTATAAGGGTTCCAATTTCTCTATACTCTTGCCAGTTCTTTTTTTTCTCTCTGCTTCTCTGATTATAGCCATCCCAATGAGTATAAAGAAAATCCCATTTTGGTCCCTTCAAGGGCAGTTTCTATTGTTTGAGATGTTTTTTTTTCCATATATATATATGTCACATTTCTTGTATTTTTTTTTCATTTGCACATTTTGTAGTTTTTGGTTGAAAACTCTACATGGTAGATAATGTAACAACTCTGGATGCTAACTGCCATCCCTTGGATTGTTGTTTTATCTGGCCATTTGTTTATCTGCTTAATGACTTGGCTGAACTAATCTTGCCAAGGTTATTTCTCCTGCAGTTTGCTGCCTCTGATATCTATGTTCAGATTTCTTCCCCTTGATTTTATCTTTTAGCCTGGCTACTTGGAGTTTGCCTCTGGTCACCATAAGCCACTTATTGGACAAAGATTGTGCTTAACCTCTGTTAGCCAGTTACATTTTTGCTCTTTACTATAGGATTCACATGGATCTTGAGGGCTGCTCTCACAGCTCAGGGCATTTATATATTTTGCCACAGAGCAAGAACTTGGAGATCCGCCTTCTGACTGCTCCTGAGAGGGTGAAGCCATGGGCATGCACATAATCTTCAAGACTTCCAGGGAAGAATGTGATTTTAGTTTTACCTCACTTCTTAGGAGTCTCCCCTGGGTCAGAGTAGCCTGTTGTTCAGTGAGGTTTTTTTTTGTTGTTGTTTTTTTTTTTTTGGTCAGGGTTTATGCCAATGAGATTTCTACGCTGTGTTCATGAGTCTGTGTGTGGCTTGTGGAATCCTTTGAAATCTGCCTCACATCCTGCTCTGACTGCTTCTGCATTGAGTGCAGCCCAGTGTATGTGCACAGACTTTTGGACCCCAAGAGTTGACTGTGATCTCAGCAAGGGTCTCCTTGTCTCTTTCCCCCATTGTCCCTGCTAAACTTCAAACTGCTCTGCCATTTTGCCCGTATCATGGAGCTACCAGATTCCTTCATTGCCCCCCACCAGGTATCTCCATTGTTCTTGACAATGTCTTTAAGCATGGAGTTCCCCAAACCCTGTTCCAAATTAATTCATGCCAGCAGGAACTCCCTGTAGGGTATAGAGTTTGTGCGAGGTCTTTGGTGCAGGTTTGGGCTGCTCCAGCTTTACAGATGGGCATAGGGCCTGGTTCTCCGCAAAGCCACTGCCATGTGCAGGAGGGGTGTGTGAGGACCGTGAACTGTCCAAACCCTCTGAGGTCCCATTTCCAGCGAGTGTCGATTTCTTCCAGTTGTTTCATTGGTATCCCAACCAAATATTCAGAGAAGATTTCCTCATTACCTTGTGGAAAATCTTAATGATGAAGACCACTGGTTGATTCTCAGGAGATTCGGGAGCCAGCATACTGATTTAGTGCTAACCTCATTAGAACAGGGACTGCAGAAGAGAGAATTAACAGCAGGATGAGCTGCACCATTAAATATCAAATTGTCATCCAATTAGGTGTTCTCCTATGAACAGCGTGTTGTTTCCAGATATCAGACACCAAATCTCAAGTAGCTGCAGTATCTTTCTAATTCTGATATGTATCATTAACCTCGATTACACTCTTGTTCACAATTGCAATTCTGCACTTGCTTGAAAAATCCATCCTGGACTTGAAACTGTTTCTTAGTAACCTGGTATATTTTGCAGGCACACCCTTGAAGGCAGACGTTTGGGTAACAGTTCATGGGTGTCACTACATCCCTTCTGCCTGTCCCTCTGTTAGGTTGGACAACAAAATATAAGGCAGACAGAGCTGTTTACCAGTGATCTCTACAGGGGTCATCAGATCGGGTGACACATACTCTCCTTTGATGATGCTCCTTGTCATTCATTTGTTCACCCATTAATTCCTTTGTTTGTTCATTCATCTGTGAGTTCACTCATTCTACAGATCAGAATGAATTAATATGTGTGAATGGGGAGCGGGGAGTGCTGGAAGAGATGTGCTCCAGGTAGCTGGGGCGGTAATTCGGAGACTTACAGTGGAAGAGAACATAGTCAACTTAGGAAACTCCAGGTAACATTTATTTCAGAAAAAAAAAAAATGGCAGCAAGTATGTAACCCACCCAAAGTGGCATAAAACTGTTAAAAATGTAAGCTGTGAGCAGATGTAGACAAGAGGAATATTTAGTAGTGTTTTCTGTACATATCATAGAACCTGTTACCCAGCAAAATGGGAGAGAGATTTTCATGCCTAACTCAACATATGCCCCAACACAAACAAAACAGAACAAAGAAAATAAATAAAACAACTCATCCTTTTCAGCAAAAGTCAGAGTGGCTCTGATCAGAAAGTTCTCAGAAGTCGGATACTATGGGTCTGTAAAGAGAGGGAGAGGCACTGACCCAAGAGCCACAGTGCTCACGAAAGAGAAATGGCCCATTTGCCAGGCAAACAGCAACAGTGGCCAAAGTACACTTTGTTCTAAAACCAAACAAATGAACAAACAAAAAAATACATGATATACTAAAGTGAATTTTATGAGGGACAGAGAGTAGAATTAGAGGTGGCAGGTAACCAACAATCATAGTTAAATAAAATAAGGTAAAGGTGAGTCCTGGCATGGACAATGATGATACTAACATGCCATGAGCTTAAGAGTACAATGAACTTGGGGTGCCTGGGTGGCTCAGTTGGTTAAGCATCCGACCTCAGCTCAGGTCATGATTTCACGGTCTGTGACTTCGAGCCCTGCGTCGGACTCTGCTGACAGCTCGGAGCCCAGACCCTGCTTCAGATTCTATGTTTCCCTCTCTCTCTCTGCCCCTCCCCTGGTCACCCTCTCTTTCTCAAAAATAAATGAACATTAAAAAAATTTTTAAAAAAGAGTACAATGAACTTAATTCTGTGTACTCGGGTCCAAACATATAAAACATGGACTACCATAATGGTTATAAAACAAAATGATCACTTGGAAAAGACAAGCAGAGGAGGGTTGCCTATAGTTATACCTTACTAAAGAATTCATCTGTGATGAACATGGTGGGATTAAAAACTAACGCTAGGCCAACATTTCACAGTATTAATATTTTATCTTATATGTGTTTTTATTTAAAATTAGAGCATTCCTAAAATACAGAATATTATAATCCCACTATGAAGGTTTAGTCATTCTTAGTTAATCCTATCGTTCTCTAGAGGCTAGAATTAAAGCTCTCCAGGTAATTATGTTGCCTTTGAAAATCTGATTTGAATTTAAACTAAGTCAATGTGACCAAATTAAAATATTGGTGCCACTTATTATTTGAGACCTTGGCCAAGTTATGTAACCTCTTTGGTTCTTGGTTTCTTTGTTTGTAAAATGGGAATAATATAGTCCTGATGTCATCAAGTTATGAATAAGGTATACAAATGAGATATCATACAGATACCATTTATAGTCATTCCTGGCACACTGAAAACACTGTAAACACAGATATTAATGCTATCATTATTTATTGTTTTATTTATTGTCATAGTATCAAGATTAGAATGGGCTGATAAATACAAAGCATCTATGACTGCTCCTTCGAGGAGGGTTATTCCTGAGTAGTTTCACGGGGTTGCCTTTTAAACCTGTGCTTCCTAAAGTAGATTGCATGGAGTATGGATCTCCCAACAGTCTCTGGAAAATAAAAGACTACTGACACAGGCTCTGACTGAGTTCAAATCCTGCCTCTGTCAGTTACTAGTTCTGTGAACTTTCTGTGCCTCAGTTTCTTCCTCTGTACTACAGAGATAAAAGTGTATATTTCTGTAGCATATTAAATGAATTAATATAGCTAAAGGGCTTAAGACAAAACTGAGCATACAGATGATATTTAACGCATGTCTTCTATTATTACTGTAATCTATGTTAATCTATATAAATCCTAAGGGCCTAGGGGCACCTGGGTGGCTCAGCCGGTTGAGCATCCGAATTCGGCTCAGGTCATGATCTCATGGTTCATGGGTTTGAGCCCCGCATCAGGCTCTGGGCTGACAGCTCGAAGCCTGGAATTTGCTTCGGATTCTGTGTCTCCCTCTTCTCTGCCCCTCCCCAACTCGCGCGCGCATTCTCTCTCTCTCTCTCAAAAATAAATAAACATTAAGAATTTTTTTTTTTAATTCCTAAAGGCCTTAAGGTGAAAAGTGAGCCGTTTTTGTAGTTGGGGAGGTGCCTCTTCCATTTGATGAGAATGTTACCACATGAAAGTCCGATTTTGGGCAGGGCAGCAAGGCCTGACCACTTAACATTTAAAGCCCTGGACCTTTATCATTGTTCAAAACCTCAGTGTGTCAAGTTTTGTTTCAAGGATGCCAATTCTCCACATTTGTCCTTTTTCCAGAACTGGATTTGATAAACTCTCAATCTCTCTCCCTTTCTAAAGCTTTCCTCGAATGAAAGATGGGCTTCTCTTCATCTGTGCCAAGGTCAAGTTCATGGTGGGTGATACCAGATGGCAGCAAAGAGAGATGAGTTTCTAGGGACTAGGGCTGTCATTTGAAAAAAAGAAATCAATTGACCATTGTACTTGGTCACTGCTCTTACTAAAAATATTGTGCTCATTTAATGTGCTGGCTTCACTGGGGCTGAACTTTGTCCATTCAGGGCGTGTGTTATTGGGGCTGGTAGTTGCAATGGAATGAAAACAGGAAATTCTCTTTCTTCTCTTATTGCTCATCTTCACTCTCATCCCCAGTATTGTCAAGAAATGAGTGACAAAGTGTCAGATGTCACTGTTTCAGGGCCTTCCCCAAACTCCTGCTCTCTGAAATACTCTCAGCACACAGCTTTGGGAGGGAGCCATTCCCTGCATCAAAATGGACTTTGGGACCTTACTTGGATTTGGAGAAAGTGGACAGAAAATTACATTTTCTGATTCATTTCTCACCATATAGTAAACACTTTTTTCCTACCAACTACCATATGCCTCTTTCTAAGTTTATAAAACCCTGATTTATAAGCCATGTTCCCAGCCTTATGAGATAAATCAATCCTGCTAACCAAATCATAGTTGTCTCACTTCCTTTTGTCAGGTAGTTACTTTTCTAAATGTTTTTGCAATGAAAGGTGAACAGGTAACATAAGACAATGACTTAGGAGAGAATTTGTAAGAATAATTTTCTTTTGTGAAATACAAAACAGTGATACTCACAAAGAAATGCTCCTCTTTGTTTTTTCTCCATTTCATCTCCTCTCTTGACCTTGGACATTGTAATGCCATCTTGCAATCAGGATGAGACACTTTACCAACAGGTTCATGATGCTAAAGCAGAAAGATGGAAAGATTCTGGATCCTAATGAGATTGTCAGATTGTTGAACCAGTCTTGAATCTGCTGACCTCCAGTCTCCTTATGTTATCATACTTGTCAATATTATTTAAGTCACCATTAGTTGGTTTGTACACTATTTGCCTTCTCAATGAAATATTATACAAGAGTCTTAGAATTTAAAAAGTTGACTGCTTCTCTATCAGCAACGGGTTGTAGTTAGAAGGCTGGTTGATGTATGGGAATGAGTCTCAGCTTTGTATCCAGAGTACCACACTCAGCCTAATCCTGCAGGCTGCTCTGTAGTGTAAATTACACATCAAAATCTCCCCAGCCTCAAGGCAAGGGAGCTAAACTTTTACATCCCACACAAGTCAGTCATTGGCTAGGGGTTGTGCAGTGGGTGGGGTGGGTGAAGAAGAAACTTGAAGGCATTTCCAGCTTTCTGTGCATCCAACTCAAGTGGCTCCTGGTAGTTCATAGGCAACATTCAGAAGAAGATCGCAGATGCTGATCAGGAGAAGCAAAGCATTAAGAAACTGGTGTGTGCATATGCAAAACTTTTAAAGTGAGATCAGATGGAATCAGAAGGCAAGAGTTGACATTGTTTTCTGCACCTGTTCCCCTTCCTCTCCAAGACAGCATACCTGCTTCACCGTGGAACAAACAAGACCCTCAACTCTAGATACCTGGGTTATCCACGGTTGTCTAACTCAGCACCTGCAGGCTGTGTGATGCTGAATAAGAATGTAATGTCTCTGACAATTTCCCGTGTTACTCACTTAGTCCTGTCCAATGAAGCACTTTCACTTAAATAGTAGAATTTTGTAAAAGAAAAACACTCTAAAGATGAAGGGACGGACCCTGTTAAAATACTACCATCCACACAATATAAGTCTGTTCAGGAACTTCAATTTTGTTGCAAAAGGGATTTAAGGTAACTTGCCTCATACAGAGCAAGATGGAATAGGTTAAAATTAGGAGTAAAAGAATAAAGAGAAACAGGCAAGAGAACTAAGAATAGCTAGGATGAAACTAAATGTGCATATTATAAATACTTATGTTTCCAAAAATTATTTTGTGAGAGTTGGCAACCAAAAGAAGATTTTAAAAACCCTGCCTGTTCCATAGTTCACAGTGCTTATAAGCTATACATAGATTAGTTCTATTCTCATTTCTGGGAACAGACAGGACGTTCTCCCCAGGATCCTTGAGAAGAACGCAATATGCTAAGTAATGATTGTGGTGCTAAACAATACCCCACATCCTCTCAGTGGACTCTGTGACGAGTATCATGACATGTTTCTTACAGTAACCCTCAAACCAGTTTAATGGTCTCCCACCAAGACACAAGTCAATAAAAGTGCAAGGCAATAAAAACGATACTCTAAGGAACCGATTGGCTGTAGTCTGGTACAGGCTTACAAAGACTGACCTTAATCTGGAAGTCCGTTTCAACCTCTTTGGTAGAATGTGGGGTTGGCACATCGATCAGGCCATTCTTGGTTGTATCCTTTGGTGGAGCTTTGATAAATATTAGGCAGCAAAGAGTTTCAGTGCCTGACAAGCACCTGGGGAACAGTTTTATTCCATGTGGCTAGTTAAAAACAGACCCACATGCCTGGTAGGCAATCGAGTTGGGGCTGGCTGACATGAGACTTACTAGTTAATTTCTAGGAGTATTGAGCAAAGTGGAATTGAATACCCTCCCTTAAAAGCCTTATTTCCAGACAAGTCTGTCCTTTGTCAGTCACAGTGCTTCTCCCTGCTCAGGGGGGTGGGGGGCTTAGATATTTATAGTACAGATGATATCATTAGAAGGTCTTGGGAGTAATGGGGCAAGTGATACACCCTGGTTCTCAAAGGTCCCTGTTCTGGGTTGAACCATTTTATTAGCACAAGCCTCCTGATATTAACAATTTCTCGGTATCCAAGGACTTTGATCTTTTTGGTTCCCTGGTGCCAAATAGTCTGTGACTTTAATTTCTTTCTTTTATAGCTCAAAGTTTCTTATCTTGTGAGGCTGAAGAAACTGATATTTCTGGCCTTCCCAAGCTGACCTTATCTCATAAGATTTTAGACACACACCACAGGGATAACCCTTTGTCTGGGTAGATTGGTGGGAAGCCTGGGGGAGGAGGGCTTAGGCACAGGATGCTCCTTCCGTCGCTCTGTGTGGACACTTCCCTCTTCCCTGGGGAGCTTATACCCTGGTGTAGTCGGCACACTAAATCACAGGGTCTCGGGAATTGTCTTATAGTTGATTTCACCTACAGATAGGTGAGAAAATGTTTTTAAGAGACTGACCTGTGACTTTGAAATCTCAAATCACTCTGCACAAACAGACACCAATTCTGCCTAATATGTAAGAAGGGATTGATATGCTGCTGAGGCCATTTCTCACTGGTTATGTGACTTAGGGAGGTTAACTTTATTACTCTATTTTCTCTACACCAAGTGGGGATGGTGATAGTTTTTCTCAGGGTTGTTTTAAAGATTTAAGACATTAACATATATGAAAAGTGCCATCTTAGTAAGGTACCTGTCACCCACTATCTATATTTATATCAAGATATTTAATATTTTCCCCTCATTTAATAAATATTGATCTCAACATTATATGACATCATAATCCCTATTTTCTCTTGGGTAGCATGTTGTTAATGTCAATTGTCAAAACTTTTTTTTAATTTTAGGTGTATCTCTGGTAGAGAGCATTTGGCTGGATACAACTTTCTGTATAACTTTTCTTTAAGAGGGGGATTTAAACTTTTTATATTATATTATAAAATATGTGCTTGGATTTGCATCATCTCTATTTTATAGATTATCCTTTACTTTTCTGTACTGTTTCTTTTATTTAACTTTTTTTGCCTCATTGTCTGTTTTCTCTTTTCTTTTTTTTACTTCCCCTCTATTGGTGATCAGTTTGGAAGAAAATATATCAGATTTGTTCTTAGATCAAACTAAGTAAAATTATCTGTAAATTAAATGTTGTAACTTATAGTTCTAAATTTGCCAACTTTAGAAATGAAACAATATTTATGCCCCCACCACCTACAAAAGGTAAGATAATTAATCTGCTTACATTACCTGCCTCATCTTTAATTTTTGGTTTGAATTTTAGAAGGGCAAGAGGAGTCTCCCAATCTATTATTATAAAATTATCTTTTAAACTTGAGGGTTTTTATACTGTAGCTTTTTTGTTGTTATTTATTTATTTATTTTGAGAGAGAGAGAGAGCAGTATGAGCTGGGAAGGGGCAGAGAGAGGAAGAGAGAATTCCAAGCAGACTCCACACTGTCAGCACTGGAAGCCCAAGGTGGGGCTCGATCTCATGAACCATGAGATCAGGACGTGAGCCGAAATCAAGAGTCAGACGCTTAACCAACTGAGCTACCGAGGTGCCCCTGTAGCTTTTCATTTTTAAGAACATAATTCTTGCTTTGTGATCACTATACCACAGCTATTTTAATTTTTTTTCTTTTTTATAATGTAAATGTTAAAGATTTAATATCTAAATGTTAAACAATACGCTAATGCACAAGCAATGGGCCCAATAAGAAATCAAGTGGTAAATCAAAATATATCTCAAAAGAAAAGAAAAAGAAAATACAATATTCTGAAACCTATGGGATTCAGCAAAAGCCAATGTTAGAGTCAAATTTATGCTATAAATGCTTGTATGAAGAAAAAAGCTCAAGGAAACAATGAACATTACACCACAAGGAACTAGAAAAAGAAGAAACTTAGCTGAAATTTAGTGGCAGAAGGAAATAGTAAAGAAAAATCAGAAATAAATAAAATAGAGACCAGAATAAACAGTAACAAAACATTGAAAGTAATGTCCAGTTTTTCCAATATAAATGACAAAAATGGCAATGCCTTAACTACATTAACTAAGAAAAAAAAGAGAAAACTCAAAAAACCAAAATGAGAAATGGAGAAAAAACAATACAACAGATAACCACAGGAAGACATAGTATGATAATAGACTACTATAGACAATAATATAAGAACAAATCAGATAACTTAGGAAAAAAACCCACAGATAATTCCTAAAAGTGCACAAGTTACCAAGATTGAATCATGAATCTTAAATCCAAGAAAGAGGAAATTTTCTTAGATGAATAACAAGAATGAAGGTTGAATTAGGAATCAAAAATCTCTCAGCACAGAAAAGCCCAAGACCACATGGTTTCACTGGTGAATTCTACCAAACATTTTAAAAAATAATTAATGACGATCTGTACCAAAATCTTACAAATAATGGAACAGAGGAAACACATTCCAAACTATTCCATGAGGCCAGTAGTACCTTGATAGCAAAGCAGGATAAAAACAATACAAGGACAAAAAAGTCTAGTTTGTCTGATATAAGTATTGCTATCCTGACTTTCTTTTGACATCCATTTCTTTTTTTTTTTTAATTTTTTTTAACGTTTATTTATTTTTGAGACAGAGAGAGACAGAGCATGAACGGGGGAGGGTCAGAGAGAGAGGGAGACACAGAATCTGAAACAGGCTCCAGGCTCTGAGCTGTCAGCACAGAGCCTGACATGGGGCTTGAACTCACAGACCGTGAGATCATGACCTGAGCCGAAGTCGGACGCTTAACCGACCGAGCCACCCAGGCGCCCCTAGACATCCATTTCTGTGATAAATGTCTCTCCACCCCCTCACTTTCAATCTGCCAGTGGCGTTAGGTCTAAATAATTAGACCTAGAGTAATTAATTTTAACCTATCTCTTTTTCTCCTTCCAGTTTGAATTTCTGAAATCTGGGTGAAACTTAAAAATCCGTATGTACTTTTGCTAAACATATTTAATTGATAGTGCATCATACATTCAACAACTTCTTTGGAATGAGGAATATTATAGAGACAGATAAAAAAATAGGTGGCTAGATTAAATATATCACTTTTCTGGGGTGCCTGAGTGGCTCAGGAGGTTAAGCGATCAACTCTTAATTTCGGCTCAGGTCACACAATCTCACCATTCGTGGGGTCGAGCCCGAGTCTGGCTCTGTGCTGACGGTGTGGAACCTGTTTGGGATTCTCTTTCTCCCTCTCTCTCAGCCCCTCCCCTCCTCAAAATAAATAAACTTAAAAAAAAATCACATTTCTTATTGTCCCAAACTACGTTTTTTTCTGATATAATTAATAATTAAATCATAAACCGATAAAGTCAACAAAGAAAGCAGTGTACTTTAGGAAGAGCAAAGGCAGGCCTTAGATTTAGGGTAGATTTGAATACTGGCTCTTATCATTTGAATACATTATTTACCATTTTTAACATCTTTGAGCCTCAATATTCTCACCTGTAAAATAGAGACAAAAATACATATTTAATAAGGATTAAAATAACATCTAGTTAAGGCTTGGCACCTAGTAGGTATTCAAAATATAACTGTACTTTCTGAGCTAGCAATGTGCCAAACTTTGTGAGGACTACAAAGATAAGTGGAAGGAAATAAAAACATAATTAAAAAAAATTTTTAAATATTTATTGTTTATTTTTGAGAGACAGAGTGAGAGCGGGGAGGAGCAGAGGGAGAGGGAGAAACAGAATCTGCAGCAGGCTCCAGGCTCTGAGCTGTCAGCCCAGAGCCCAACGTGGGGCTCAAACTCATGAACCATGAGATCGTGACCTGAGCCGAAGTTGGACCCTTAACTGACTGCCCCAAAAAGCATAATTTTTTTTATTGTTTATTTTGTATTAGGCTTTGTGGCTGTTATTCTATGTGGGCTCATCTTAATTTTCTTAAAAACCTGAGGAAGTTTTTAATATTCCCATTTAACACATTTAGAATTGTGGCTCAGAGAAATTAAATACCTTATCCAGAGTCAGGTCTTGCCCTGAAAGAACTCATATTCTAATTGGAGACATAAGTAATATCTATCTGAAGATCCAAAAAGCTGTACAGTATTTTAAAAAGTATCATAAGTGATTTCAATTATATGTGGAATCCAAAAACCAAAACCAACCAACCAACCAAGAAAGAAACAAAAAACAGACTCTTAAATGTAGAGAACAAACTGGTGGTTGCCAGAGGAGAGATAGGTGGAGAGATGGGTGGAATAGATAAAGGAGATTGAGAGGTACAAACTTCCAGTTATAAAATAAATAAGTCACAGAGATGAAAAGTACAGAATAGGAAATAGAGCCAATAATATTGTAATAACATTGTGTGGTGACAGGTGCTGACTCCGTTTGTTGTGACAAACACTGAATAATGTATAGAATTGTTGCACTGATATCTTGTATACCTGAAACTAACATAACATTGTATGTTAATTATTTTAAAAAGTACCATAAGGGCAGGTATGGGATCTCTAATCAAGTCAATACAGATGATAAAGACCAGGAATTTAGAAGAGCAATCTTCCTGGCTTAAAGTGTATATCAGGATAGGTTGCCATATGCTGCAGGTTGCATATTTTAGTGGTTAAAACATAGATTTTTTAAAAAAAAATGTTTAACAGTTTTTAATTTATTTTTGAGAGTCAGAGACAGAGCATGAGCAGGGAAGAGACACAGAGAAAGTGAGACACAGAATGCAAAGAAGGATCCAGACTCTGAGTTGTCAGCACAGAGCCCAATGCAGGGCTCGAATCCATGAACCACGAAATCATGACCTGAGCCAACATTAGACACTTAACTGACTGAGCCACCCAGATTTTATTTTTTTTAACTCACCGCCCTCACAGGTTGGACACATCGTAGCTTAGAATACCACGTTGATGGAGAAGCCATCATCTTCAATGTTGTTGGTTTCCATGCCAAGAGATACAAGCTCTGGAGAGTCTTTTGGTTAATAAAATTAATCAAATGCTCAGGGATTGAAATATTGTGGCTCAGGGTCCCTTCCATTTTCAAGTTGTTTATTGAACAGAAACCTTTGCAAACACAACGTGGGCGGGAAGCACAACTCTACCATGTGCCTGGGAAGAGGGCAATCTGGAAATGTTTGGTGAATGACGGTAGTCATTAACACCATATGATTCTTACAACAGTCTACCATAACTTATTTTTAGTGATTTAATATTTTTAAAATACTGTATTTTCTAAATATTACTTCCAGTTGAAGATCCCACTACTAATAAAAACCTGTGTGAATTTTTGCATGTATGCGTGTCTATTACTTAAGTCAGCTACCTTTGCACACGAGATGCCTTGCTCACAACCATCCCCACCGATTGATTATCTTCCAAACCTTCACTACACAGCTGTGCTTACTGGTAGACACCAGACCTACCCAAAACTCTGCCTCTTATCTTCCTCTCTGAACAGACATCACATTCCAGTTACTTGTTTATCCTAAAAAGATTTATTGAGAAGTTGCTGTTTACATAATATTTACAGTCACCTTGGAAATGACAAAACAATACATAATCATACTAGAAAACTTTATTTTAGCATCTACCATCTATGTAGATGGTAGAGAGATTCATCCTGAACTCCTCCCCCTTCCTCACCATACATGAAATCTGTCATCAAGCTCTGTTGATATCATATTTTTAAGACAATTGACTGCACACTGGGATCATATGGGATACTTTAAAAAATACTGGTGTCTGGGTCCCACTTCGAGAGAGTATTATGTAATTGGTCTTGAAAGAGGTCTGGCCAGTGGGATTTGTATAAGCTTCCAGGTGATTCTTATGGGCAGTCAAGTTTGAGATCCAAGAGGTCTCGGTTCTGTCTACTAATCTCTTTCCAACCTTTGGTGAAAACCCCTCTAATCTCTAATGTGGATTGTTTCACTAATACCCTCTCTGGTCTCCCTGGTTCAGCCTGGGTTAGAGCCCCCAGTGCTGTGTTGTTGTTATGCCCTGAACATCTCCTGTCAGGGCACTTACATAGATTGCATCAATATTGCCTCTTAATCAGTGTTTCCTCTTTTAGACTATGAGCATATTAAAGGCAGCAATTAAGATTTGTCATATTCCTGACCCATAGTTTGGGATATGGCACATAAAGTGTGCTCAGTAAATGTTTATTGAATGAATATGGATGAGTGAATGTTCAACAAATCCTGGGCATTAAACCAGCACACAAATGAGTAAGACAGAGGATCTCTATACAAGTATTAATAGGCTGGTGGGGGAGATGGACATTAAAACACTCAATGCAGTAGGAGAAAGGGCTGTTATTGGAGATGGAAATGTTGTTTGTCAAGTTTGGGGATTTAATAAGGTAGCAGAAAATATTGCCAAAATTATCCTGCTATATGGATATTCCATGATTTGCTCTCAGTAATGAGATCATTGATCTGCTACTTAAAATAGGAAAGGTGGAAAGGAATTGAAAATAGAATATGGGGGTGGTTTCACATTTCTAGTCTTTTAACATGGTCTTTCATGACCCTCTGGTTCCCAGATCACTCTATCAACCATTTCTTTTCTACCTGTGTGCCCAGAGGCCCCAGAACACCTACATATTTCCACAGATATCCGAGAAACCATATAAGCCAATGGCAAAATGCACGTATAAATTTGTCTGTTCTCTGTATAACTTCTTGTATCTCTGCTGCAAACCAACCTTCCGAGCTCTGTTCTGTGATCTGAGCTGAAACTGTAAAGGAAATGTCCCCTTTGCCAGCCGGCTTCCTTTTAGGTTCTGTCAGCAGGGGGCACAGGAGGGGGGAAGGTAAGGCAGAAGTTTAGGGACAAGGAACTTGCTCCTGGTCGGCTTGCCCAGTCTCTCACTGTTACCATGGCAACGGCCCTTTGGTTGGCTTCAACATCCAACTTCTTTTTTCACGCCCTGAACTGACCTCTTGAGTGGCTCTCCCCACTGTTTACACATTAATCCCAGGGAAGGATTCTGATTGACTATTTGGGTCATGTGCCCATCCTCTGGGCCAGTCGCTCTTTGCAGAAAGAAGAGGTTCTATGGTCGGCAGGGCTTCTGGACAGCCTACCACTGTGGCCAAGTGTGGGGTCTACATGGTACTGGAAGAAGAGCCATGGGAAAGCCTATTAGAAAGGCAAAAATATAAGTTACCACAGTTAACTGTAAGGTTAAAGGGGGAAAATAATGTTCAACTTCCAAGGAGTCTTAGCTATTGGATAAGCTATCAGTTTCAAGTAACCATAATTCCCCTTTCACACAGGGCTTCCAGTTCCTCATGCTACTCGCCATTAATTGTCATACTCTGTCTTTAGGGGCTCCCTGACATGCCCCGACTGACATAGGTTCCAGAGGCTAACGTCCTGTTGGAGCCAGAGATACACAGGGGCATGTTCAACATGCTAAGGAATCCAAGAAGCATGAATGAATAGTGGCTTGCTGGAGTCCAGAAAGGCTTTGGCAATGTCATTTGAGTTGGATCCTGAAAAATAAGTAGGCATTTAGCAGTCAAGGAAAGGGAAAGTGCAGTGTAGCGGATATTCTAGGTTATGAAAATAGCAAGTGAAGGAGAAATGGAGGCATGAAAAGGCATCATGGGTTTTGGAGAATCATTTTATGTGGCTGAGCATAACATGTATGGGGGCGGGGGGGTAATACGTCTGGAAAGACAGATTGTGGCCAGATTGTGATGAGCCTAGGATGCCATCAGTTCTTTCAGAAAACATCTGCTTCCCGTGTGCTGGCCAAAGCTACAACCATTTTCACACACACTTCACTACAGGACTTCCTTTTCACGGGTGCGGGTGCCTGGAATCAGTTTGCTTCGAAAGGTACAGTCCGGAGAGATGATACTGGGGAGGTGAAGTGGGTAGGCATCAGAATGGATGTTTTCAAATTTGTTACCTGAGCACATTTCAGATTTGGGTAAAATATCTTCAAGCTGTTACAAAGTACAGCGAGCTTTTCATCCTCTGCCTTTCTGCACCTGCGTGTATCCTTACCCACTGCTGGGTCAGGCTCCGCGAAGCCCCAGAAATTGGAAGCAGAAAATCGGGCTGGGAAGTCAGGGAAGAGAAGAAATCAGCCCGAGGCTGACTCATCTCAAAATTGAAATATGCAAACAAAGTTTAGCTGCAGTGGAGCAGTTGGAGTACAAATAGCTGTAGGCATTGGAACAATAACGAGGCTGAAAGGGATGCAGGGCATATGCATTATTTTTAACGAACATATAAAGGACAAGACAGAGGGGAAAAAACCCAGCCTTTTAGAAATGTGTTAGGGGAAACATTACCACCATCCCCCACACCGCTGCATATCTTTCTGAACTGCTGACAACTGATTTCCTCAGGCTGGGTTTAAAGCTGTTTATGATAATCTTCACCCTGCTTTTACGGTTAATTAATTATACCTTTGCCTAGTACTGTCACCAGTATGGGAAGGAGAAACAGGAGAAAGAGATGATGATTAAAAGCTGCGTGAAAATTCACAATTGCCTAAGCTATATGATGCAGGAAGTGTAAAGATGACCCGGAAACAGTCTTGGCGTCTGGACGAGGAGGGCATGGGTACTTGCAAAGTGCAGGATGGGTGAGGGAGGGACCATCTCATCTGGTTGGTCCAGACCTTTCTGGTTTTAAAACTGGAAGCCTCACTTTCAGAGAGCTCTCTGCCCCCAGCAAACAGAGAGTTGGTCACTCTGGGGAGGTTTGGAGATCTAGCCATCATTCAATAAGCCAGTGAAGCAGGCCAGTGGTTTGCGGAGGATGACCACTCCAGAAATGGTGCAGAGATGTGAAAGTCAGCCTAAAGGAGAGGCACAGTGCCCTAGGAAGCACCTAAACAAGCAGTCAGAGGGATTATAAGAATGAACTAACGAGCCTCAAGCCTCAAGAATCCAGGACAAATAATACTTATCAGCTCAAGCAGGTAACCCACAGTCTTGGGTGGAGTGGGAGTGGGGTGTATATCAGGCTGAAGTTCTAGGGAAAGACTTTAATCCTTGAACAAGGGACTAGTGATACCAGGAAGAGACACATTTGTAGGGTGAGGGTATTGAGTTTTTAGGTTGGTGTGCAGGGAAAGAGCAGAAGTTTGGATACCATAGAAGTGTTTGTTGGCTTCCCATTGTCCTGAGGATAAAACCCAAGATCCTTATTTGGAAATGGAGAGTTCTCTGACCTGTTCTCAACTCTTTTCTTATCTTATCATTCTCCCACTCTGGTAATATTAAATTATTGGTGGTTCCTCAAAGGCACCAGGTTCTCTTTCTCCCCCGGCCTTTGTGTATGGGGGTTTGTTTTCCTGGAGTGTTGTTCTATTCACACTGATTTCTCCTGCCCTTTGAGGTTCAGCTCAAATGTCCTCTCCCCTCCCATCCTACCCCAATCATTCCCTGAATTCTTATTCTAGGTTATAACCTTTCCTCTGGGTAGAATTCAGGCGGACTATATTCCAGGCGGAGAAGTTCCAGACAGCTAAGACAATGCCCCAGAAGGTCAGACTCACCTGCTGAGTCCCCATGGGACTCACTGGGGTCTGTAGAAATAGTTGCAAATGAGTGTGAGTAACTGCTAATTGCACTATTGCAGCTCCAGATCCCTTAGATTTATCAAGCGAAAGTTAAGGCTCTGGTTGAAGGGCTTTTTTTGCTCAGCACTATTAACATTTTGGTAGGGGTGCAAGGGTGGGGGAAGTGAGAGATGGGGAGCCTGTTCTGTGCATTATAGGAGGTGTAGCAGCATCTCTAGTCTCTATCGGCTAGATGCCAGTAGGATCTCCCAAGTGTGAAAACCAAAAATGTCTCCAGACATTGTAGAATATTCCCCAGAGGACAAAATTTATCCCAGGTTGAGAACTATTGCTCTGGTGTAAAGGAACACCCTATACAACATTGGCAAGACTCTTACTGGGCAGAATTCTAGTGTCCTGTACCCATGAGCAGTTAACATATGTGGTGTATGGGCTCAGTGAAGACCAGTAGAGAACTTCAGGTGATTATCACACTGCCTGCCCTATGTGACTTTACTTGATGACTTGTGATCTGTCTTGATCCATCCTCACAGTGCTATTTTGCTACTTAAAAAAATGGATCCATGGGGCACCTGGGTGGCTCAGTTGGTTAAATATCCAACTTTGGCTCAGGTCATGATCTCATGGTTGGTAAGTTCTAGTCCTTACTTTGGATTCTGTGTCCTCCTCTCTCTCTCTCTCTCTCTCTCTCTCTCTCTCTCTCTCTCTGCCCCTCCCCTGCTTGTGCTTTCTCTCTCAAAAGTAAATAAACTTAAAAATAAAACATTAAAAACAATGGATCCTCCCCTCTTTTTACTATAATATAAATCTAATGGAGAAGCTAGATATTGGAAACTCTATACTCCGCCTATGGCTAAGTGTATGTGTGGGTCTCTTCTAGATTCTAAACGGCCTAGGGTAGCAGCCAGTGTTTTTTAATTGAATAATTTTCCATTTCTCCCATCCAAGTTCTAGAATGGAGCTTTGCACAGGATAGACAATTCAAAATATTTATCAAGTCAAAGTTAAAAGCCAAAAGAGTATTTGTAAGCTTTGATGACCAGGAAACAAGACTGAGCGAACTCACTTGACCCAAGGCAAGAGAAAAGCCACTTTTCTGTGAAGTGTGATACTCAGTATCCAAAGCTACTCTTTGGACAGAATTACAGGCTTGGCCTGAAAGTTGTGAGAAATGCAGAACCTCAGATCCTCTGCATCAGAATCTTCATTTTAAGAGATCTCCAGGTCATTCCTGTGCACATTAAGCTTTAAGCACAGGATTCGTATCTGTGGAATCGAGGTCCAAGTCTTTGACTTATCAGCTATGCAGCCTTAGGCAAAACATTTACCCATTCAAGCCTCACTGTTTTTATCTGCAAAGTGGGAATTTTGATACATATTACATGCTAGGATTCTGATGCTCAAATTAAAAAAAAAAAAAAGAAGGAAAATGGGACACAAATCACAGTGCCTAACTTTATACAGTAAGAATTAAGTTGTTATTATATGTTGTTATTCTCTGAAATTCCTTTCTCCTCACTCATGAAAAATCAGAGTCTGGACTATGGACAACCCATCACCTGCTATCTAGCCCGTAATTTGACGATTGACCAAATCATTTACTCTTCAGCCAGCCGTTGAGAAATACCAAGCCAAACTTGGTTTAAAAATGTTCACCCTAGGGGCGCCTGGGTGGCGCAGTCGGTTAAGCGTCCGACATCAGCCAGGTCACGATCTCGCGGTCCGTGAGTTCGAGCCCGGCGTCAGGCTCTGGGCTGATGGCTCAGAGCCTGGAGCCTGTTTCCGATTCTGTGTCTCCCTCTCTCTCTGCCCCTCCCCCGTTCATGCTCTGTCTCTCTCTGTCCCAAAAATAAATAAAAAACGTTGAAAAAAAAATTAAAAAAAAAAAAAAATGTTCACCCTTTTATAAATATGATATACATTGTAGAAGTGTGTACCTTGGGAACAAAACTCTATAATAAGGTTAATGAGAAGAGAAGCAACACAAATCTGTTTTCATCACTGTTAAACAGAGCTTAAATCACAGCACAGGGGGAAACAGCTGCTCTGGAAGGCAGCTTAGGAGCAGATCAGTAGAAACTGATTACTTATTAATGAGAGGGTTTTAGTGGTGAGCCCTGGTGGGAAACCCACTAGACTCAATTCTGCAAGTCATCCGCTGAAGAAGTTGTGTTTGTGAATCACTTGATTGATGTAAAAAAATTCAAAAACAGATTCTTTCCAGCACCCTGGAGGCTGTCATGTACTACTGCTCTCTTATCTGTTCCTGTTAAGAAAATAGGATCCTTCAGTAAGTAAATGTGTGTACTATTTAATTAAACTCACTGCCGGGCTCTGTGTTGGGGCTGGTCCTCACCCGGGAATTATTGGACTGCTGTATCCTGCCTTCCCTCTCCCCTCCCTCCTCTTAATGCTTCTACTCAGTAGGAGCACTGTGGTAAGTGCTTTAGTATTTTCTTACTGTGCCCACTTTTTAGATAAGGGAGATGTGGAGACTCAGAAAGCTTAGGCCACTTGCCCAAGGTCTTGAGCTTGGAGGACTGTGATTTAAATCCGGGCTCTGGGTGACTCCATAGCCTACGTGCATGTCCACTTAGGCACTAACATAGGTGTACTTCATGAAGACCAACCATAGCCGTGGTTCTTGCCATTTGTCCTCAGACCAGCATCGTTAGCATAATCTGGGAACTTGTTCGAAATGCTCATTTTCATGCCCTGCCACAGACCAGTGGAATCAGACACTGTGGGAGCTGGACCCAAGAAGCCCTCGGATGGACGCTAAAGTTGGCGAGCCACTGGCACGTGGGTTGTATGCTAAGCACTCAGATTTACGAAGGAAAAAAAAAAAAAGATTCCCTGACCTCAGGGAGTTCAGAGTCTGGCAGAGGAGACAAGCCTGCAAACACAATCATAATCATATATTATTGGTGCATTGTAAATGCAGCGAGGAGATAACGCGTGAGAAATGAGGAAAGTAAAAATGCGGACAACTAACCGGAAGGGGCAGGAAAAGCTTATTGTGGCAAGGTGGGGCTTGGACTGAATCTTAAAGCAAGAGAAGTCGCTGGCCACAGTGACGAGAGGAGAGAGGATTCCAGGCAAGGGGACAGCATAAACAAAAGGGGAAATAAATGCTGGGCGTACGAGAAAGAGCAGTTACATGGGGGATGCGGGAGTGATGAAGGAGGTGATGAGTTCACGGAGCAGGCAGCGGGCTGCCCTCTGTCATCCCACAGCTTGACCCCCCACCTGCTGAAGCTGGGGAGTCAGAAGCCTTGGCTTGGAGATTTTTTATAGTCATTTGTCACTCCATGGCATTTATGACTGCCCTATGGTCCCAGAGGAGGGGCCCCATATATCACAAAGGCTTGTTCTTCATGAGCTATTGAGCACCCAATAATTCATGCATGTTATTTATACCACACACCTTTCTCCTCCTTCTTAAAGTCCCCATGCCACTGACACCAGCTAGTATACGTCAAGCTGTCCAGCGGATAAAATGTTGTTTGACAAGGGCTCTGCGGCCAGGGATGTCACTTATGGTTTATATCATGAATTCTAACTCAATTCTTTGTTCTCCATGTCACCTATCAGTGAATAATATACCCACATCGTAGGACTTCGGTCTATATTTTCCAGATCAGTATTCTAACAAGGGGCATGGGTTATATTTCAGTACTTAAAATAAAAGAATGGTGCTATATTCCTCCTGGCATAGTGAAAAGAATGTGAGATTGAGGATAAGAGAGACAAGAGTTGTAGCCTCCACTCTGTACTTCCCTGCAGTGTCCATTAAATCACATTTGAAGTTCTACTTATTTTTAATCTTGCAAAGCCTCAATTTTTCTTATCTGTGATGTTGGGTTGTTGCACAATTAAATGATACAGTATGGGTGCCTGGAACTCAGTCGATGGTATTCCTTCCCTCGTCAGTATGCATGTCTGACTTACAGTATTGAAGAGATTGCTTCTTTACAATGCCCAATATTAAGACTGAACAGAGATTTCCTTCATCTATTTCTGGATATTTTGTCTGTGAATGTTCTTGCTACATGGCATGATGGGAGTGGTGTTGGTCTCAGGAGAGAAGCAGCAAAGTCGGTGCTTCTGACTGAAAACCTTTCCAGCTGTAAGACTTTTAGGGGAAGGGGACTCCAGTCCATAGTTCTTTGATGACTCCTAAAGGAAATGGAAGATGTGCCTCCATCTGACCAATGGAAAAGGTCAGTGTGTTGACCTTAGCTCCAGATATCAAGAGCTCAGGTTTGGCTCGATAAGCACCCACAATGTACTGGGCTGGGTGCCGGGTGCTGGATGCTGGGTGCATTAGGTATATGCTCTCATTTTCTCCTCACATCAGCCCTGCTTACATCTATGTTAAGAAGCCATTTGGCCTGACCGATGTCATGGGTCTAATCTGAGGCAGAGATTTGACTCAACTCAGGCCTTGTAAGTTCATGTTCAGAGCCATTTACAAGTTCCCATTCCAGACCTACTTTTCAGAATCTTCAGGGGCAGGTCCCTAGGCATCTGTATTTTTATTGAGTGACCTACAGGATAACTTTCATGATTAGGAAAATTTGAGAAAAAAATAGGACAAAACAAACATACTGCTAAAATAAAAAGCAAACTGAGACCAATCTTTAAAATTCGCTGAGCAGAACGGGCAAATCCTACAGACAGAAAGTGTGTTAGTGGTTGCCTAGGGCTGGATGGGGAGGCGGCTGCTGTTGGAGAGAAATGGGAGATAACTGCTAATGGGTTCAGAGTTGCTTTTTGGGGCAATGAAACTGTCTTGGAATTGTGGTAATGGTTGCACAACCCTGTGAATATACTAAAAACTACTGAATTGTACAATTTCCGCGACTGAATTGTACGTGAAGGATATCTCAATAGAGCCGATTAAAAAAAGAAAGAAAATTCCCTGAGCAGACAAAACCAGTTGAGTCATACAAATAAACTTTAATTTAGCTTATTTTGCGAGACTAGCTTGACCTGGGTCACTTCTTGCTTATGCCTCTGAAAACCGTAAGTAAAACTTAAAAAAATTTTTTTTAATGTTGATTTATTTTTGAGAGAAAGAGAAACAGAGTGTGAATAGGAGAGGGGCAGAGAGAGAGGGAGATACAGAATCTGAAGTAGGCTCCAGGCTCTGAGCTGTCAGCACAGAGCCTGACACGGGGCTCGAACTCACAGGCTGCAAGATCCTGACCTGAGCAGAAGTCAGATGCTTAACAGACTGAACCACCCAGGAGTCCCAAAACCATAAGTAAAACTTAAGCTGTTTCTCAAGGTTGATCTGGGTTACCCACTGACCAATTCCTTGCCATTTAAAACAATTCTAATACCATAACCAATCACTAGGCAGAATAAACAGTTACTGCTTCAGTTCACTAGCTAAGCCGCTTTATAGCAGTAAACCCCTGAGCCTCATTCCATGTTCTGGTTTGAGCGCTCCCAGTTTGCAAACTGTCTTTTTGGTGTGTACACAATGAACTCTTACTAATTACTACTTCAGTGATTCCTTGGTTTTACTTCTGTTATTTCTAAACTTTAAACCATATAAATAAAATTAGCCCTCCCAAGAGACACAGGGGCACTTTGACTTTTTGATAAGGACTCTTAGGGATCAAGATGCTGTTTCAGGTCAGGCCAGGCAACATATCTAGGGGCTTCTGTGCAGCTTATATTACATCTCTCCCTTCACCTTCTACAGATGAGGGGACCAAGCTCAGAAGTTTTAAGATTTTATTTTCATTCATGTGTGAGAGACAGACAGAGAGAGCACGGGCCGGGGAGGGGCAGAGGGGGAGAGAGAGATTCTGAAGCAGGCTCCATGCCGAGCGCAGAGCCTGACACAGGGCTTGATCCCTCAACCGTGAGGTCATGACCTGAGCCAAAATCGAATCAGACACTTAGCCGACTGAGCCACCCAAGTGCCCCAGAGGTTTTAAATGACTTAGCCAGATTCATTAGCTGTTATTTGGCCAAGCGAGGATCAGACCCATTGCCTGCTTCTAGCTCTATTTCTATTCTAAACACATTTTGGCCAATCCTTTCACGTGCGTAAACTTTCTCTCCCAACTAGACCGCCGGGGTCAGCACAGTGCTCAGAATACGCGTCCATGATTTGCTGTCATCTACCAGATAACCTCTTGCATCATGCGTCCATATTTCTGTGACAAGCCCACTGAGTCTGTATCATTTTCCCTGGCCTTCGGGTCACAGGGGAATGGAAAAGGAGAGAATCCTATAATACAACGGAATCACAGGGAGACGGTCCAACAGGAAGCCCACCCTTGCCTGGCCTACCTGTAGCTCTCGGGGGTGGGGAGGGGCAATAATCAGATGAGCACATATTCCTGGTTGTGGTACAAAATCTTATATGCTGTAAACCAGGAGGGCTTCCCAAGGTGTAACTGCAAGTTTCCCTTCTCACTCTGCTCTTTTGGATACAGGGTCCCCTCGCTAAACAACCTCCTTCATCAAAGGACCAGGCACAGTCCCTGCTCACCTCTCAACAGCAGGTTTCAGTTCATGCCAGTCTGTGGAATGACTCAAACAAGCCAGTCACATCCTTGCACAGGAGCCAGGAGGCACCCCTTTCTCAATACTGCAAAGCCCGCCTCCCACGGACCTTACCGTTTATCGGGTTCCTGAGTGAAACCCACACGTGACCTTGCATGGCACGCAATGTCCTTATGTGGCGTGCGGTGTCCTTCTCTCCTGGGCTGTGCTTCTGCGACTAACAGGTTGTCTGTCTCATCTATGCAGTGTTGGATGTCATGTGCTCAACTATCCTCATAACCATGGGATGGGGATCCCTCCCTCACTAACTGGGTAAGTAAAAGGCCATTAAAATACCAGCTCAAAGGCGTGCTTGGATGGATCAGTCAGTTAAGCGTCCGACTCTTGATTTCGGCTCCGGTCATGATCTCATGATTTCATGAGCTCAAGCCCTGCATTGGGCTCTGTGCTGACAGCATGGAGCCTGCTTGGGATTCTCTCTCCCCCTCACTCTCTGCCCCTCCCCTGCTCATGCTCTCTCTCTTAAAAATCAATAAATAAACTTAAAAAAATACCAGCTCAGATCCGAGTCTGTGTCCCATCTTCAGAGCCGGGTCACTAATTCTCTGTTGGTTCTGCTGTAGAAAGAATGCTGCCCAATCAGGAATTCTGTGTTCTCCTTACCCAAACCTGTAACATAACTGGATAAACTGTTGAATTTGTATAGGCTCCAGGCTTCTCTCTGGTAAAACAGGGTGACTGAAATATGTAAGTGGGTTTCAAAGAAGTTTTTACCCAGGGAGCCCTCTGCTCAATTAGAATCTAAGTGAAGGTTTGAGGAGACAGAAGCAACGTCCTCAGTGGTACCCTAACCCTCTGCTCACACACTACCACCTGCCTGTTTCTGAGGAACCCCAGGGCTCCACTGGACTGAGATCGACAATCACACAACTAGGCGTTTTCTAAGATTCTTCTTCTTTTTTTAAACTTTTTAAAATGTTTATTTACTTTTGAGAGAGAGAAAGAGAGGATGTGTGAGCAGAGAGAGAGAGGGAGACACAGAATCCAAAGCAGGATCCAGGCTCTGAGCCGTCATCACAGAGCCCGACGTGGGGCTGGAACTCGTGAATGGTGAGATCATGACCTGAGTTGATGTCAGACGCTTAACCGACTGAGCCACCCAGGAGCCCCTTAAGATTCTTCTTTTATGTTCCGTACGTTCCAGAATGTGAAAAGACAGTCCGAGCTCTGCTGTCTACTAGCGATGTGACATTGGGAGATTTATTTTAAATCTCTTGGCCTCAGGTTCCACATCCATAAGACAAAAGAGGCAGGATAACGATAATAAGAGTGACAGCAGCAGCAATAAAAGTAATAATGAATAGTAACTGCTTATTGTGTTCCAGGCACCATTCTAATTATTTTACATGATTGTTATGGGCTGAATGTTTGTGTCCCCCACACAATTATTACATTGAGGTTCTATCCCAATGTGATGGCATTAGGAGGTGGGGCCTTTGGGAGGGAATTCAGATTTTAATGAAGGAGACTTTATGACCCTTATATGAGTCGCCAGGGAGTTCCCCGTCATGTGAGGATCACAGGACTCAACCGTGCCGGCACCCTGACCTCAGGCCTCCAGCCTCCTGAACTGCAAGAAATAAATGTCTGTTGTCTATATCCAGCCAGGTTTTTTTTTTTTTTTTTTGGTATATTGTTATAGAAGCCTGAACAGACTCTGATATATGCATTAAGTCATTAATATCTAAGGTTCATTTCAGCTCAGAAGCTGTTTTGCTGGCTTGTCTGGCACTGGCAGGTTGAAAGAGAGAGCTGATTTTCTAAGAGGGCCACTTAGCAGCTCTCAGCCAGAAGTGCCAACTGTCAAGTCCATGTTTGAAATGTTGTATAGGCTTCCTTCTGAGGCAGCAAAGAGTAGCCTGACAGGTGAGTTAGCATCAAAGACGGTTATCCTGCAAACAGAGAGCTAGGCCTTACATGGTATAGCTTGAGGGGAACCTAGAAGTTTCCAAAACTCACAGCTTCCTCTCCCAATCAGATGTCACATTGTCTAAGATCCCATCATTAAAGACCCTTCCCGGTGAGTGTCGTTTTGTTCTCCCCACACACCTGTTTAAATTTGTCCATGACAAATTACAATTTCCGTGGGATTGAAACTCAGTAGATTCTTTCTGACGTTGTCGGTCATCGCCCTCCTTCTGGATTATAACACGCAGGAAGTTTCAGTAAAGAGAATCCTTTAGTCTTCTGTTATCAGAAAGTGATATAGCAGTCAAGACCAAGGATTTTTTTAAGTTGGAATGATCTGGGGCCCAAGGCCGTCTGTCAGCTGAGAGCTCCCACACTCCGCTTTTCAGAGCAAGCATTTTCTCCATGCTTCAGGATGCATTCCCACTGCCTACCTGACATCATCATTTGGAAGTGTAAGAGACATCGCAAAATTGTCATGACCTGAATCGAACGCTGTATCATCTGCCCTCAAACTTGTTCCACTTCCTCCTTCATCTTATGTGATGACAAACCAAACTTCCTGGTGCCCAGCTCAGAGAGCTTGGTGTTACTTTTGTTAACATTTTAAAGTTTATTTATTTATTTTTTTTTGAGAGAAGGAAGGAGCACACATGCATGTGTATGCACCAGTGGAGGAGGGGCAGAGAGAGAAAGAGAGAGAGAATCCCAAGCAGGCTCCATGCTGTTGGTGCAGAGCACCACGTGGGGCTTGATCTCACCAACTGTGAGTTGAGATCAAGAGTTGGCCACCTAACCGACTGAGCCACCCAGGTGCCCCCAGCTTGATGTTATCTTTGATCCTCTTTCTCACATTCCAGATACAATTTTTCATGAAACTCTGTTTACTTAAAAAAATATATCCATAAAATGATGACTTTGCACCATCTCTACTGTTCCTGCCTAGACTGACCTGGAACCATCTATTGCCCGGGTAACCGCAGTAGCACCAGATCGGTCTCTGCCTCCAGGGAGAATGCCCCAAGTGGTCACACTGATATCACTAAAACAAAATCACATAAGGTCATTCCTCTGCTCAAAGCTCTGTATCGGCTCTGTTTCACTCAGATCACAATTCGGATTCCCTAACCCAGCTGTCTAGTTTCTAACGAGCTAATACCCTTTGCCTCTCTGACTTCATACTTTCCCACACCTCCAGAAGTTGCAGCCACACCAGGCTCCCTGCTTATTTTTAACTCACCAGGCTCACTCCTGCCTTAGTGCCTTTGCCATGATGGTTCCTCTCTCTGCTTAAAGGCATTTCCTCAGGAGCTATGGGCTGGATTGTGTTACCCCACATAATAACCCCCAGTGGAACTGTATCTAGAGATGGGGTCTTTAGGAGGTAATTAAAGTTAAATGAAGTCATAAGGATAGGACCCTAAACCCAAGACTAGGGCCTTATATACACAGGAAGATCTCTGTCTCCCTCTCCCTCCCTCTCTCCTCTTTTCTTCTCTCTCTCTCTTTCTCCCTCCATCATGTGAAGACAGTGAGAAGGCAGCCAACTGCAAACCAGGAGAAAATCATCACTAGCAACTGAATTGGCAAGCACCTTGATTTTGGACTACTGGCCTCCAGAACTGTGAGAAATACATTTATGTTGTTTAAGTCACCCAACTGATGGTATTCAGTTATGATAGCCAGGCAATGACACTAGATCTCCATGAGGCTAACTGCCAACCTCCCTCAGCATTTTCTCGAGTGTCATCTTCTCAGCAAGTCCCCCTACAATATTCTATTAAAATTGCAATGCCAGGATTCCAGGTTCTCCACATTCTGCCCTTATTCCTTGTTCAAAGATGTATCATTCTTCTAACCCCTGATATAATTCACTTATCACATCTATAATTTATTGTGTGACAATCCTGATAGAATGCTTTCCTTGAGAGACCTCTGTTTTGCTCCCAGCTATGTCACAAGAATCTGGAACAATGCCAAGCACATAGTAAGTGCTCCATAAATATGTGTAAAGTGAATGAATAAATTGACTGTCACTATAATATTTTCTAACTCTATGAGCTCGGGCAAGTTGTTGACTTACCTAAGCATCATCTATAACACCAGAGGCTTGTTGTAAGAATTAAATAAGTTGGGTGTCTGGGTGGCTCAGTTGGTTACATGTCTGACTCTTGATTTCAGCTCAGGTCATGATTTCACAGGTTCGTGGGATCAAGCCCCGCATTAGGCTCTTCCCTGACAGCACTGAGCTTGCTTGGGATTCTCTCTCTCCCTCTTTCTCTGTCCCTCCCCCGCTCACATGCCTGCTCTCTCTCAAAGTAAATAAACATTTAAAAAAAGAATTAAATAAGTAAAATGTGAATGAAAATGAAAGGGCTGTTTATCTTAATCATCATACCCTAGTGCCTGGACATACTCACAACAGAGTTTGGCACTTAATGCAGAGCTTGGTAAATAGTAAGTATTTACCGAACAATGACTATGATTTTGACTCATTACAATACCTACTTCAGGGCACTGTCTTTATCATCCTCTTGGGAGCTGAACTGGACTGGGGAGAAGGAATCCAATCTTCCCATTCTCTCTGCCTTCAGGCTTTCTGCACCAGCCACACTGGTCTGAGTTCCGAGCACCAAATGTACTTTCCTGCATCTTGTTTCAGTGTTTTTAACAATGCTGTATCTGTGACCTGGAATGATCTTCATCTCTACCCGCCTCCAGCTGACAAAAAACTCCCATTATGTATATACCTAGTTGATTCCTATTCAACTCCCACAGTTCAGTTCCAACATCACTTCACAGGAAGCTTTCTCTGACTCCCCAGAGTAGACCAGGGTTCCTCATAAACTGACTAGGAACACCCTGTACTTTTTAGGAACATTTATATCCATACTGCTTGGATATAAAAAAACCACTGTCAAGTATTTAGTGGTTGCTCAACAAATATGTGTTGCATAGATGAAGGACATTATCAATGACCAGCTATTTGATATCCATAATTTAATTTGATGTTTTCTCATAGACACTAAGATTATCTCCTGTACACAGATAGAGAAACTATTACTCAAAGAGATTGAGTGACTTCTTTAAAGTCACATAGCTAATAAGTTATAAACTTGGGATTTGGACTCAGTTCTCTTCAGCTCCAGAAAATCTACTCTTCCCACCACAAATGAACTGTTCCCAAGATTCCTCAAGTCAGCTTCCTTATTCCTTTCCTTTAGTGCCCTTTGGTCCTTCAAGCTCTCCAGAGATAGCAAAATATATCCTAACCCACTGACTCTTTGACTCAAAAGTTCCCTGCACCTCCAGGGATCCCAGGAGCCCAAATTCATTCCAGGAAATCCATGGTTCTTGCTAGTTATCTCTCTCATTCTGAGGGGAAACCTCATTATAACCTGTGCATCCTTATAACCTGTGCAATCTTAAACTTCACCATCTCATCAAGTGGCACCATCATCAAGCCAAAAGCTTAGAGGACATCCTCCATATCTTCTTTTACTTCTTTGTCTCATCCAATCCATGTGTTAATATTTTCTGTGCTTCTATCAAGCATGTCTCGAATCTATCATTTTTCCCCAGTATTCTATAATGTCCTATGTTCTCTCGTGGCTTCTAATCTTCTCCAACATTTTTTATGTCGGTTGAGAAACAACCTATCCTATGCATTCCAGAAATGAGGGGGTTAACACACAATAGGGGTTTATGTGATTGTTAGAAAAGCTGAGAGGTGGGGGCAGATGTCAGAGGAACTGAAGCTTAAGGTCATCAAAGTCAACACCGAAGGTCTCAGCCTACAGCACCAAATGTGGTGGTTCTCCAAAGCTTGCCTAGAAGTTGCTACAATTCTCAGAATGTCTCCTAGACCGTCATGGTCTGCAGTCACAGAGCAAGTGGGTTTCAAGCGTTTGCCGACAGGCTTCTCTGATGCTCACATCTGCACATTTGTCTATCTGCCACCACTGCTAGAGAATAAAGCTTTCAATTCACTTCTATTTTCAAGACACCACAGGCAGGTATTGCACTCCTTGACAAAACCATGGAAGGTGATTAGGATGAATAAAGTTGCCAACCTTACAAGGACATGAGGGTGGCACTCAGGTGACAGCAGACAGCCCACCCCACCATCTGCCACCCAGCAGTCAGATGATTTTACAGCCATGCTTAAAATGATTCAGTGGCTTCCCATTTCTCTTAGGATAAAACCCAAACTTGTCCCCATGACCTGCAAAGCTTACTTGGTCTTTTTCTTGCTACCTGTTCCATTTTGTCTCATTCCAGTCTTCCCTTTAATCACTATATTCCAGCCACATTGGTTTTTATTTCATTTCATTTCATTCAATATGCCAAACATTTTCTCACCTCAGAACTCTTATATTTACTCTTCCCTCTGTCCAGAATGGTTTTCTCCTTGGTTTTCACAATCCTTCTATCTCAACACTCGATCTCAACCACTCTTTAGTGGTTTGCGGGTTTTCTCTGCTGTCCCTGTTATTTCTTCCAATGCATGTATTGTCATCTGCTCTTATCTTTTCTATTTGTTTGATTACGACCTGTCATACCCATTGGGACATAAGCTCAGTGAAACCAGGTACCATATTGTCAATCGGCTATTTCTCTGTCCTGATTTAGTTATCAGTTATCCTCTTGGAACATAGTTCATCATGAGCTGAGTTCACCGCTTCAAACTATCAGAGAACATTAGTTTCTTTGGTCCCCAGTAGCCTGCAGCCATTGTACCAACCTTAACAGAAGCACAAAAGACATAAGAACAATATCTGCTCAGTGCAATGCTTAAATAGTTTCAGCACATTTCAGGCAAAATACCCTGATAAACCCTTAGCTCTGCAACTTTCTACTACTGATGTTATTCAACCCCTCTCCTCATCCATTGGAATAGCCAGAAATACCGTATCAATTTGATTATTTGGGGTTTTGTTGTTGTTGTCGGATAAAACATAAGTGCTTATTTTCTTTCATGTAAAAGAAGTCCTCAGGTAAAGCGTACAGGATTGACATAAAGGTTCCTTCTTTCTGCTTCACTGTCATAAACATGTGGCTTCTATTCAAGTTTGCCTCATGGTTCCAGCATTGTTGCTGATGTTCTAGCCACCACATCTGCAATCCAGGCAATACAAAGAAGGAAGGGGGAAAGGGCACTCCTTCCTGCCAAATAGCTCTCTTTAAAGGAAATTCATGGAAGCTCTCAGCCAGTGATTTTCACTTATGTCTCCTTGACCATTTCTAGCAGGGAGAGAGACTGGGAAACACCGTATCTTTTTTTAATGATTTCAGAAATAGAATTTAGTGATTCATCACTTACATATAACACACAGTGCTCATCCCAACAAGTGTCCTCCTTAATGCTCCTCGCACATTTAGCCCATCCCCTCCACCCAACACATTGCCAGCAAACTTCAATTTGTTCTCTATATTTAAGAGTCTCTTATGGTTTGTCCCCTTCTTCGTTTTTATCTTATTTTTGCTTCCCTTCCCTTATGTTCATCTGTTTTGTTTCTTAAATTCCACATATAAATGAAACCATATGATATTTAACTTTCTCTGATTGACCTATTTTGCTTAGCATAATACACGCTAGTTCCATCCACATTGTGGCAAATGGCAAGATTTCATTCTTTTTGATTGCCGAGTAATACTCCATTGTATATATACATACACCGCATTTTCTTTATCCATTCACCCATCAGTGGACACTTGGGCTCTTTGGATACTTTGGCTATTGTTGATAGTGCTGCTATAAACTTTGGGGTTCATGTGTCCCTTCGAATCAGCACTCCTGTATCCTTTGGATAAATACCTAGTAGTGCAATTGCTGGGTTGTAAGGTAGTTCTATGTTTAATTTTTTGAGGAATTTCCACACTGGTTTCCAGACTGGCTGCACTAGCTGGCATTCCCACTAACAATGCAAAATATGTCCTCTTTCTCTGCATCCTTGCCAACATCTGCTGTTGCCTGAACTGTTAATTTTTGCCATTCTGACAGGTGTGAGGTGGTATCTCATTGTGGTTTTGATTTGTATTCCCCCAATGATGAGTGATTCAATTTGATTATTCGTAACTTTACCACCTTTCCCAAATATTTAAAAGTGTTCTTCATTAATCAGTACTGAGTTTAAATATACTCAGAATTCACTTAGTTCTTGTCTGCGTTTCCATCGCTCTTTATTACTCTTCCCATTATAACATTCATCACAACAAGCCTATTAGTTGATGTCTTTGTATACGTATTGATACTTCCACTAGATTATATGTTACATAAGAACAGATTCTGTCTGGAATTTTATATTTTATATCTTTCATGGCAGATGTGTTGAAGGCACTCAGGAAACATTTGTTGAATTGCACTGAATTCCTTCTGAAAGTGAAGTGCTGGGTGAACCCCACAAAATTACAAGATCATGGAAACACCTTAAGTGAACTGCTTATACATCCATAACTCACAATGCCAGCTTTCTCCCCTGATTAATGGTGTTTTCCAACCATTCATCCCCTCTTTCTATTCACCCCCTGCTGTGCTGTGTTGTCTTGACCCTCTCATTATGCAAAGTGCATGCCATCTCATGCTCTCAGTGAATTCTCATAAATTGGGCATATCTCCCCAGCACCTGGCTTGGCCAGCACTAACCCTTGTCTGCAAACCTGACTGGCTTTGTCACATTCAGATATTTCTATGAACATGTCATTCGCCTGTCCCTTCAAAGTGTAACCGGTACTAATAAGCAAATAAATCAAGCTGAGTTTTTCATTACACATGCTTTCATTTGTGACAGTATTTACTTGTTTGCATTTAGTAGAGGAAAACAGGGATGATAAACATTAGCCACTATTTTTCTCTTTCTGAAGATGAAAATAAAATTTGTTCAACATAGAGGGGGAATTTTTTTTTTAATTTTCTATCCTGATATTGTCTAAAGGAAAGGACTACGTACCGAAAGTAAGAGGTAACACCAACTGGAGCTACTAACTGTTAAGTATGATGTGTCAGACAATATGCTAAATTATTTCTGAGCCTCACGATATTGCATGGCAGGTGATTAACTGCATTTTCCAGATTAGGAAAATGATTGTAAAAGAATTAAATATTTCGACCCAGGTCACAGAAATAATTTGAGGGTAAGTTTAAGCCTTAATACAAAGTTGGCTTCATTCATAATCTAGAACTCTCTTGGAAAACAATCAGTTGTGTGAATGGGACTTCCACTTAATTGTTCTAGGTCCATTTTCTTCAACGGCAAACTGGAGGATACTAACTAGATGATATCTATTTTTCCTCTGACTTTTTAGCGTTCCCCATTCCTGTACGAAAAGGTATTTGAGGCAAGTTTGACCTAAAGCATGGATGCAATTTGATGAATACAATAAGGGTGAGGATGATGACTATCCTCCTCAACACCACGTAGACGAAGCAGGGAAATTCTTTTGCCAAAAACCAGAAGGAAAAGTATTGTTGCAAGTGAGCATGAAATTTAGCTCTGAAAACATGCAGGTACGATGGGAGGGTAAAGCTGGGTCACACAGTCTTCCTTCCTATTACCTAACACAACCACCACCCCCAAAACAGGGTCAGCAAAAAACCCATCAGCAGCAAGTAAGCAAGAAACTAGATATAATGTTAGGCTCACACGGAATAGAAGTGGTCACTTGACAACTCCTACTTCCCATCCTAGTGACAGAAAAATAGGGAAAGTAAATAAAATTCTGGAAAGGTTCATCAATACCCCCTAATCTGAAATTATTATTAATAGACAGACTAAGGAAATATTTTTTTTTCAAATCCCTAGCACCCCAAACTCTATCCTTGAAGATTTCAAGATCTCATCAGAGGTACTTGCTTTCTCTTTCTCTTGGTCTCTCTCTCTCTCTCTCTCTCTCTCTCTCTCTGTATGTCTGCACGCGCGCGCGCGCACACACACACACACACACACACACACACACTGCTGCTAGGAGTCATAGTATTTTCCTAGAGATCACTGGTGAACTGGAAGAATGATCAAAACTTAAGCATATCAACTCATGGAAATAAGATATACACTTCCAACTATGGGATATAAATGATGATATAGGGAATTAAAAATATTTCAGAAAAAGAAAGCAATACTCTAACATAAGTGAAACTGAAGAGCCTCATGGAGATTGCCCTCTCCCTCCCACTGAAACAACCTCGCCTCAGAATAGATCTAGGAGAGCTCAGACAGATTCCAGATACTTTAGGAGTTCAAGAGAAAGCCCTAGCTGAGCAAGACAGACTTGAGAAAAATATTCAACAAAGTAGCATGACCTTCGATGCAAAATTAGCTACAGCTAAACACTCAAATGTGCACTCAAGAAATGAATATGGTTCGAAAAAGATTAATCCAGTCTGGAAAAACAAACATAACCCAAAGGAAAGAATAACATCTTCTCTAAGTGTTCATACATATATTTTTTTCAATAACCAAGAGTTCAAAGATCACTAAATAAGATAATTGCAGGAAAATAAGAGAATTATATGAAAAAGGCGATAGACAGTAAAACACCACAATAAAATCATAAACTTAAACCAAAAAGAAACAAATAAGTTATATTAGAGAATTTTAATGAGTGACAGAAAGAGAGTTTGTGGTAACACCGTGATGGTCTATGGAAAGGGAGACATTCTTATAGACTCAACAATAGATAAAGTGGAATTTGTGTATGTGAAATAGAGGACTTGGAATCAGGGGAGAACTGAATATTCAGAATAAAATAATACTGTATGTTCCCAGAAAATAATGACTTTTGTAAGACAGACTTACTGTGCATCCAGGCATAGGAGAAATTTGCTTATAAGGAGGAAAATCAGATTTATCTAGAAGTTCTCTGTGGCACCAATTAGTGCCAAAGACAACTTACATAAGTCTACACAATTCTAAAGAAACTTAAACACCATCAAATAGTATCTCAAATACGGAGCACTAGGCAGATACGCTCAAACCTGAGCCCTTTTTATCAAAAAGAGTTGATGAAATCCTGCCAACCAAAGGGCATGGTAAGAGGACTCGTAAGGTAGTAAATAAATGCTGTCTGAAGTTTAGAAATAATTTTGATATCAGTGAAGTTTCCTTCACTTTTGCTAAATACAATTGAAAGTAATACTTTATTTAAAATAGCATGTAAAATAATCCAAAATAGAAACATTTAAAAGCATGCAGGGTGTAAGATAGTAATCCGGTTTTTATTCTCATAGTTATATCTATATAGACAGACATCTTGAATATTACTTTGCGTTAATAGTATTCTTAGGCAGTGGTTTTTTGATGGTTTCATTAGTTTTTGTTGTTGGTGGTGGTGGTATCTCCTCATTTTGAAAACAAGTGGGTATAAATGTATAGTGACGTCAATCGATTATTGCTATATTTAAAGAGCAGTAGGAAAAAAATAGATCTTAGCTTACCATAAGCCAAGGCAGGTGTGGATAGAGAAATAGGAAGGCAGAGAGATAAAGAAAGGAAACCTTCCATCAGTGTGGAAAGGTAGGACAATCTGTTTTAGAACTCAGAATCTGATCTTGGACGTTCCTTTTTGCAACCTCACAGACATTAGGCAAACCTTGGGCTGCTCCATCAGAATGTGTCCATAATAATGACATGAAATAACGTTATGTAATAAGATCAAAGCTATCATGTGAGCATATCCACATCTGCATCCCTCCCGTCAGAAATGTCCTGGTTTCCCAAGCCAAATGTTGGGTTTAACGATAGTTAAGTGGGAATAAAGTGAGGAGAAAAGAAAAAATAACAGACAGTAGAAACTGGCTGTCATGGAACAATTGGTTGTATTGCCTCTCTCTCTCTCTCTCTCTCTCTCTCTCTCTCTTTTTTTTTTTTCAGAAAAATACACCCAAAGGATCTTTTGCAGGTATATCATCCCCGGTTCCCATTTTATGTGTCCACTTGGGAGGTGGAGGGCATCTGCCTGCCTACAGGGATTCAGAGATAAGCACATGTATAAGTCAGATGGAATGAGAAATCCCGCCGTCTTTGAAGGGCTAGAGGAGAATGATCTCTCTCTTTTAAATCCAAATCCCGGAGGCAGAAGCTTGGATCCACTGCTCCATCCTACCACTCTAAGGTGAGAGGCCATCCAAGAATAGAACCAACACGAAATAAAGGTTCAGAAAATATAATTCAAACCCCCGGATCCATCACACCCCCCACCCCCAAATATATTGGTTACATGAGCTAATTCTCTTGTGTCTTTTGAGGACTTTGCTTATACCATTCTCTCAGCGGGGAAAGCTGTGCCTTCTTCCCTGCTGCACGAGCTCCCTTTGTTTGACCAACTCATACTCAGGCTCTAATGGTCAGCTTTGGCATTTGACCATCTATCAGTGCCAATCCCTCACCCCAATTCCACCTGGTGGGCTCCCCCGTGTGTCCATGACAACCACCTCTTACCTCTCTCATTACATATGCCATGTGGTCCTATGATTCTCTCCCACTAGATTGTAAGCTCCTTGAAGATAAAGATGACCCACAAGTATTTGTATTTTTAACACATATCACGGATGAGGCACATGACGGATGTGCTGGATATCTTTTGTTCATACCCACCCTCAAGCCACTGTTTGCACTCCTTACTCTACATCGTGGAAACTGTAAGAATGGCATCAGTGGGGACTTCTGCTTTGTGACGCCACTTGGGTTTGGCTAGTGGGAAGCACAGGTAGGACATAAAAGACGAGATGGTGAGGTTGGGATATTTTTCCCTTGGCTTTTTCCCGTAGCCAACCCTCCATGGGTTGCCTCTGTTTCTCTGCTTAAGGCCACAGACTATCTCAGGATTCGAGCTACTGGTCCCTCCCCTTGAGTCTTAAAAACTATGAGTGATTAAGGGGTTCTCTTTCTTGCCCTGGGGCACTGCACAATTCTTTGTTGGTTCCATTAACGCTGGCCCCACCTTTATTAAACTCTCCCTAAATTGTTAATTCCTCCCTATTAGACACTGACTACTGTAGGTTGGTAATCAATATATGTTTTAAAGAATCAGCTATTGGATGAATGATAAAAATAGAGATTGAAGGTATGAGTGACTGCCATCAATAGTATTGGAGTGTTCCAGATTTGCCTTTACTGTGGTGTGTGAGTGTGATTTGCCTGGCTGGGTTGAACCAGACAATGCAAGATGGGTGGGGGGGCATCAGTTTGGAACTTTGGGGTCCTGAAGTCAGCCAGAGGTCAGGTGCTATAGGTTAGATCCAATTTACTGAGATAACAGTTGGGGTGAGATAAGGCATGAGCAGGAGATAAAGTGTTGATCAAGGGGGGTCAGAAGCACAAATAACCAAAGTCAAAGTATCCAAAGAAAGTACAGGAAGTGCTTGGATTTAGACACAGGGAAGGAAGAGATGGGTCTAATGTTTAGATATAGAATGGGGTTTTCCAGAGAAGGCTTCATAGACATTGGCCTCTTGTCTCTGCATATGTGTAACTTTATGAGATGTACATGTATGTATGTTTACTTGCACAAGTTTAACAGGTACTTACACATGTTTGATCACTAGTCACTCAACAAACTACATGCAGATATACATATATGTGCGCACGCACACACACACACACACACATCAGACACAATTCTACTTCAACAGTTCATAGTTAGCATGAGTCTTTTGAAGTGGATGTAGAGATTTCAGTTGTGGTTTCCAGGGGATGCTCCTCTAAGAATTCCATTTTGTGTTTCTTTCAGACAAAGTAAAAGAAACTTGCATCTGTTTCTATGCTTACCCCATGTCTCCATCATGATGATCTGTTTTGCTTTCTGCATCTGGATCAATCCATTTTGCTTCAGGGAATAGCCTTCTGTGTTAGTCCCCAGATCCTGCCATTGTCAAAGAGCCTGTAGGAAGTGGAATTAACATGGTTATGGTATTTTACGTCATTTTATTACTGAGAGTTTCCTTGTCATTAATGTCACCCTCACTCTTTTGCACCCAAGTCACTCTCCACCCAAGTCTGCATTTTAATATTTCTCCTGATTGAACTACTTAAATAAACTTAATTTTAAGCTTGCTTTTACCACAATCACTCTTAATAACTGCTGTTGTCCCTTATAATTACAGTAATCACTTTGGCTCTGAGTGACTCATAACATTAGCCTTTAGTCCAATAAACCCTGGCAATTGCATTTGGCAGAAGGTCTAGAGTATTAGTAAGAAAATAGCTATGATGGCTGGGTCTGGTGGGTCAGAGCTATACTGAAAACTCAGTAAGATTAGGGATTCTCAAGACAATAAAATGGAAGGTTTCAAGCAACCCCAGCTAGATCTTGAGATTGGGAGGCAGTTTAGGAAAACCCTTTAAGTTTATAGTCTGTGAAATCGGACTATTTAAACCCATCTCTGCCACCTGTAGTCCTTATGTCCTTAGGCAAGCTAGCTGAAGTTTCCATATTTCAATATCCCCATCTGTAAAATGGGTATAATCAGATGCTTACCACAGCTGTTTCAATTGCTTCCATGCTGACTGATCTGTAACCAAGCCATATCACGTGTTAAATATTTTAGATACTGCCCTAGCCATAGAACCATAAAATAGCCATATCTTTAAAAGTTTTTGAACGGTTTCAATTTTATTTCTTTTATTCCAATTCTATTCGTATTTTTTAACTTTAATTTTTATCATTACTTATTTATTTTTGAGTATGGTTGACACATGATGTTTACATTAGTTTCATGTGTACAACATAATCCATTCATTCCACAATTCTCTATGTTATGTGGTGCTCACAGGTGTAGCTACCATCTGTCACCATGCAATGTTGTCACACTACCATTGCCATATTCCCTATGCTGTACTTTCTTATTCCTAGGACTCATTTGGCCCATAACTGGAACCCTGTGTCTCTCACCTCCCTTCACCCACTTCGTCCATCCCCACCCTCCTCCCCTCTGGCCGGCATCAGTTTCATCTCTGTCAAAATAACCATAACTTATGATTTTTGTGTGAAGATTCAGTAAAGATTACTTTACTTAACCGAAGTAAAGCCCTTAGTACTGTACCGAGTACATAGAAAATACTCAGAAATACAGGCTGCTGTTAGAATTATTTTCATTTTTATTATTACTTTTCAGAGAGCTTTCATCTGGGTCACAGATATGTTCTCTCATAAAATCCTATGCTAACTATTAGAATTGTGATCATTATTCCATTGTATAGGTTAGAAAACCAAGACTCAGAGTGGTTGAATATTACAAAGCTAGCAAGTGGCAAAGTGAGATTTAATCCTGGTCTATTCTTAAAACTTTTTACTACACCACATTACTTTGGACCAGAGAGAGCATTTATAACACCCAGAGTAAAATAGGGTTAGGGTCAGAATGTCCATAATTGTAACAATTATGAGAGACGGAAAAGGAATTAAAGAGCACTGAGCATAAATCCCATCCCACCAACACCTCAAATGTGCTCTCACAGTTCTTTGTTTTAATTATAGAACAGGACCTTGAATCCTATAAGTTCAAGCCTAGTCTTGGGAGCAAAGGCTGCAGAGGAGAGAACATGTACTCACACCTTCATTGATATGCATGAAGTACAAGAAAGAAAAAAGCAATTAAAATCTGTAGCCTTTCTTTTTTAAAAAATGCAGTGTATGCTGTGTTGTGTCACCTAGATCCTTCCCTGGAGGACCAAGGTATCTATTCCCCCAACTGCTGGGAGTGTTCATTGCCGCCAGCTCTCAGCTGAATCCCCTTGGAACACTGCTATGAGATGAAGAGAACCCACTCCTCCAAGGTCAATCTCCTTCCTGGACACAGCTCACATCCAATGACTGGTCAATACCCAAGTACAAAGGACTGCAGATTTCCCCTGCTCTCTGAAGTAGCTCTTTCTTATGCAAACTTTTGTAAGCAGAAATGGGGTAAAGCAAAGAGTATCTCCCTGCTTTCTGAAAGTTCACAATGTGCCACTCTGCTTTTAGGAAAGACCTACATTAGTATGGTAAAGGCTCTTTTTGAAAAAGCAAAATTCCTCTTTGGATTTCTTCCAGTTAGCAAGATAGATACGAAAGTAGGTCTTCCTAAATGTGATGTGTTGCAAGAGGAACTTCTGGAAAGTGGGGGATACCTGCATTCCCCTTGCATCAGTGGGGAGGGGCACAACTCCAGGAGAGCATCCAGCCCCAGAACTGCCGCCTTTGTTGTGAGATCCCAGGCTGCTAGGGTCTCCTTCTCTTTCAACTTGCTCCTCTGCTTTCACGACACCACAGTTATTCACCCCAACAGCATTACCCAGTGCATTTACTGCACACACATCAATGCCTCGAAGTCTATTTCCTAGGATACCCAAACTGCAATGTGGGGTAGAGAGTGCATCTTTGTTGTGGCAGACAATTCCAGCTAATCTCCCTATTTCCGAGAGGGCTCTAATGACTTATCAAATATTTGCTGTAGTATCAATGAATATATCAGGGCTTAACAAATATCAGGAGCACTTTCACGAACATCAGGATGCAACTATTTTGTTGATTTCCAAGGAGTAATTGAGCTGTCGTCAGAGGCTGAGTCTGTGGTCTTGGCAGAGATCCAGGTCTCAATGAGCACATCCGTTAGCATTACTTTATCTCCAGGGTCTTGAAGGCTCAGGACAGTGTGGAAAAGTCTTAATTACCATTCACCAAATGGCATTTAGGGAGTTTCTTCCTCCCAATTTATTTATGACTATACAAGGCTCCCAGAGCGTTCCTGTTAGAGTTGGGTCCCTCTGGTCCTAGGTCGCCCTCCAGGTTCCATGTCAATAAGAGAACATTCCTGAAAGTTTTCTGGGTATAAAGATCACACAGCACATCACTGTACTTCCTAGGGGTGTCATGTATGAAGGGCAGAGAACAACCATCTTAGGGTTTTAGAACTTGGGTGATGTGTCACATTACGTCCACATCTCTGACCAAGTCTCCGCACCTCTGGTGATTACAGCCACGTGTCTTACTCTTCACTCCTGAAAGCCACCCCCTGTTCTCTGCCCTAAGAATCCTGCAGGTTCTTTAAGGCTTAGATGAAATGTGGCCTGCATGCCATCTCGTCACAACTGATTACTTCTCTAAGGAATATTGCTAAATATAAACTTCTTCAGAAAGCAATTGAACTTCACCTGTTCATAATTGTAGATAGAGGAATTTAACTTCTGAAAGTCTATTGGAAGCAAATAATCCAAAAGGGACATACCAATCTTTCCATATAAAGTCATAAAATTCCTAAGCATGACCATTAGAAAAACTCTAGTTTCCTTTTTACTCTTTTTCAGTAGGATTTCAGCGTCATCAGAGCAAGGATCATCATGTCCCGTTTCTTCACTTCTGTAACCCCAGTATCTAAAACAATGCTTAGCACATGGTAAATGTCCAATTAATATTTAACGAATGAATAAACGACCCTTCCAATGTGCAGAATGTGTAGCGGAAAAATGAAACTGTGTTGAGACACAAAGAAAACTTGCCTCAGAGGAGGCTACTAACATATTTCTAGCTGGAAGAAGTCAGCATTGGAAAGATGCCAAATTCTCTAATAATCTATGAATTTAACCACATTTCCACTCGCAAAACAAATTGACATTTTTGTTTTAGAACTTGAAAAATTATTCGAAATTTCAGCTAGAAGAAAAGAATAAAACAGCCCTTTCGTTTTAAAGAGGAGAAGTAGGAGAGGTTTTGTTCTGCTACATGCACCTGCACACCTACGTACACACGCGGAAATCACTGTGGTGCAGGGCGAGAAGGATAGTTGGCCCGGTGAAGGAAGAGCTTGAATGCTGTAAGGTATAAAAACATGAGATGTGTTCCTCCCTGTTACTGTTAACTGTTACTGTTGAATCTTCCTTTCCCACTGGTTAGCAGCCATTTGAAGCATTACGATTATTAAAACAATCTATTTTCAGTCCAGCCCATTCTAAAGCTCTAATCTCAAACTTTGCCTTCCACCTTGCCTCCAGTATAGACTCACCTTGTGGCTCTGGGGCCTCTGAGAGGTGGAGAAACGTGTGAAGTCTTCTCTAAATTGTCCTTCCCCTGCCAGCACACCAGTGAAACCCATTCTGTGAGAGCCATAAGCCTGTATTTTCTGTGGAAATTTCATCTGCTACTAAAGAAGTTAGTGAACTCCCAATGAATCTATTGTACATCCAGGCCTAACAGTTAGGTTCTCAGTGACTCAGAACGACAATTTTTTATGCGAGTAAAAATAAAAGCAGAGACTGGGCCTTTTAGCACCTTTCTGAAGATACAGCATGCAACATTAACTCCATTTTTAAAACCCAAGTGTGAAGAGCATCAAAGGAATGATATTAAATTATCAACATGTACCATCTTCTCTCTCCTACTTCTCCCAAAGGATAGAGACATATTACTTGCCAGGTCAATTTGGGATCCTCCTTTATTTATATAGAATACAAGAATAAGGCAAAGGATAACATAAAACAAACCAAAAGGCCTGAGGCAGAAAGGCCAATGTTAGAGGAAAGATGGGGCTGTTTCAGCTGAAGAGAATAGGGGTTTTTGAGGTGCATGGAGTGGGAGACGGAAGAGATTTGAGACAACTGTAGAGAGGGAAAGAGAAATTGACAAGGAGTGATACAGGGAAGGGGATTTTTAAAGCAGTTTTGCCAGCCTCCAAGAACGCAGCTTCTGCTACCATGACTTTCGGGGGTTTTTTTGAGAGATACTATCCTAAATATTTCCGTTGTTTTTAATTATTTCTAGTTACTGGACTATTGGTTTTTATGTGACTTTACAAAGCACTGGTTGCAAAGCAGTTGGGTTATATAGGCTACATGAATTCTTTCACTTACCAAACATGCCATCTGCGTATTCTGGTCAGGAAGAATCATTCCAAACGCTTACGATGCCCTGATGCAGAGATAGTAAAACAATGATCTCTGAATGAATGCTCTGGTGGTTTCCCCAAAAGTTCTGTACAACAAATATTGCATTGAAGTTTTCATTCTTAATAGCCTTGACCTTATCCTCAAAAATCCTAGGTTCATGTTTTAGTTTTACTTGTTAACTGTGCGACCAAACTGTGAACTTCCTGAAGACAGGAAAGATGCTTTATCATCTTTTAATGTTGCCAGAATTTTAGCAAGTGGCCACCTGGGGCACATAGTAAACACTCAATATAAGCAGATAAGTGTGTAAGGCTTCAGCCATCTCCAAGAAGTCCTTTGGTTGTCTTTATAAAGTCCTGGGTTAAAGATTCCTCCTATTATCATTTTGAATTGGTTCTTGAAGAATTTAATTCCCTACAAGTTGGGCAGGTATGACTCTTCCTTAAGTGGTCATATCAGGTGAAGATCTGCACTCCCCACACACCCTGAACGCTACCTTAAATAAGAATAAATATTTTGAGTTTGCTTGAATACATGAAGAAATGAAAGAGGGAAAAGGGAAAAGTATACAGGAAGGAATAGAGAAAGGAAATAATGAGAATTCAAGGCAATTCTTTAGGGAAAAAATCTATTCCAACAAATCCTTGGTTGAAGTAACCAATCAACATGTCCAAGAAACCTGAAAATATTATTTTTTTCCTATGTTGGAACATCTCTAGATGTTTTAGGCAGACTACTTAAATACAGGAAACAGGTAATACACAGACTTCCACTTTTCTCCTCTTATCACCATGGTTACTCTTATTTAAATTTATCAGCAATGTTGGACACTTAGTAATGTGCTCATATTGAAGAGACTAGATATGTTTATAGAGGATGAAGATTGCTAAACTATTTTTTTCCAGCAGATCAAAGCATTGCCAGTTTTCCCCTTCTACCTTTTTCCTACAGAGGGAAACACATCAAGTACCTTCTGAAGGTTCTCTGTTCCATCCCTAAGGAACTTCTCAGTAATGTTCTTTCATCATAAATTGCTGGGTGTTCTGAAATGTTTTTCTCCCCTGAAGTTATAAGTCACAAGTTTCTGATGTTTTGTCTAATCTCTCTCTCAGCATACTGATTCTCTGGAGACAAGTGTCATGAAAATGCTTTTGGATAGATAAAAATGCATTTGTTCCTTGGTCTCCACTGACCCTGTTATTCAAAGAGTCAGTATCTATAGAGATGGCAGGTGCATTACCTGAAACATGGATTTTTCTTCTCCAAGTATTGTAATTATTGATGTTTTGGACTCTTCCTGCTTTATCCGTCATACTAAGGCTATCCTTGAAAACATATTGCCTGAGTCTGGAGCTTATAAGTCAACATCAATGATAATAGAAAGCATTTATTAAAAACCATTAAGCACTTACTCTTCTAAAAGTGATTTTTGTGTAAAAACTTTTTCAATCCCCACCACAACCCCAGGAGATCAGATCTACTATTATCCTGCTTTATAAATGAGGAAAATGAGGCACAAAGTGGTTAAGTAATTTCTTATTTCAAATATAGCAAATGGGGGGCGCCTGGGTGGCACAGTCGGTTAAGCGTCCGACTTCAGCCAGGTCACGATCTCGCGGTCCGTGAGTTCGAGCCCCACGTCGGGCTCTGGGCTGATGGCTCAGAGCCTGGAGCCTGTCTCCGATTCTGTGTCTCCCTCTCTCTCTGCCCCTCCCCCGTTCATGCTCTGTCTCTCTCTGTCCCAAAAATAAAATAAAACGTTGAAAAAAAATTTTTTTTCAAATATAGTAAATGGTAGAGCAAGGGATTGCAATGTGGCATTTCCTTATAGATAGCTCCCTCGCACTAGAACGTACTGCCTCCAATGGCAGGAAATGGCATATAGGCAAGATTTTTTAACCCGTGTGTAACCTTCAAGGCCCCTGAGAATTGCATATAAAAATGTCTATACACTGATGTGCATACATGTTTGTGGTTATGTGTGCACTTTTCTGAGAAGAGACTCTACTGATTTCATTCAATTCTCAGAATGGTGTAAGGTTCCATAAGAAATGGTTCAAGAACAATACAGTGAAAAATAGTCTAGTGTTTGAGATCTAACAACTCATGGTTGTCACCCACTTTATTAAGCTATTACCAGCTTTAATTTTCCTGGTATGTTGTGCAAGGAATAACAATGCCAATGACATAGGGTATTGTAAGAACAAAATGATGGAATGCATACCCAGCATCTAGAAGACTGTCTTGCATATATATCAAATAAGTACAGGTCCCTTCCTGATCCCTCTAGAAGCCTCTAGGTAAAGGGGATGCTCCCCATCGATCAAGATCAGTAGAGATGTCTTCATCTGCTTTCTTTCTCAGGGTCCCAGTGATCTTTCCTAAATATTTCCAGCCCAGAGCAGTAATTGTGAGTGTAGGTCAAGGGCACAATTCTGGTCTCTGTTCCAATTCTCACCTTTACACGGATGATATTCAAGTTTTTCTCCAGGTCCAGGTGAGTCTTTTACATATTTCTCTTGGCAGAGGACCAGTTAGGAAAGATAACAACAGAACAACAGCCTAAACCTTGCCATATTTGGGGTACAATTGATACTGCCTTTCTAAAAAAATTGAAAACATTCTGAATTTCAAGGAAAAGGCAGGTTAAGCAAAAGAAATTGAAATGTGACTGTATTGCTCTTCTATGGCTGCTATCAACAACTTACTTCAAATTTAGCGGCTTAAAATCACACAAATTTGTTATCATATATTTCTGAAAGTCAGAAGTCTGATGTGGGTCTCACTGGGATAAAATGAAAGTGTCACCAGGGTTGCATTCTTTTCTGAAGGCTCAAGGGGAGAATCTGTTCCCTTATCTTTCCCAGTTCTTAGACACTTGCCTGCATTCCTTAGCCCGTAGTCCCTGCCATATCCAAAGCCAACAATTGCCAGTCTGGTCTTTCCCACTCTGACATTGACTTTTCTTCTGCCTCCCACTCTACTTGCACTTCAGGATTCTTGTGATTACATTGGGCCCACCTGGAAAACCCAGGATATTCTTCGTATTTTAAGGTCAGTTGATTGGCATTCTTAATTCCCCTTTGCTCTGTCATATAACATATTCACAGGTCCTGGGGATTAAGATGTGGATATCTTTGGAGGGCTATTATTCTGTCTAACACAGTTACCTTCTAAATTAGGTCTATCATGACCACCCTATTTAAATTCCAACCTACCTGCACCTTCCTGATCTTTCCTATGAGTTTCAGACATAATTGCTGCCATAAAAGTATGACATGCCGGGGACATATATTTTATGGGATATACGGATAAAGGAGTCAAGTTGACCTGGGTTTGAATCCTACTTCTGCCATTTTTAATGTGATAATCTTTAGAAAGTCTTAGCATACATGAGCCTCAGTTTCATTGTTTGGGAAATGGTGATAACACTTCAACTACACAAGGTTGTCGTGAATACCAAAGAGGAGAGTGTATCAGATGTAGCTGGCACAGAAACATACATGGCAAGTGCTCAATATTTATTTCCCTTCCAGCTTTCTTCTTCCTCCACCCTCTAATTCCAATCAAGCCCTGTTCCTTAATATCATATTAAGTATACAGTCTAAGGTTGAATATTGTTTCACTGCCTATACTACAAATTGTTTATCCATTCATTCATCCATGAACACTGGGTTGCTTCCAACTTTTGGCCATTGTGAACTGCTGCTATGATCATGAACACATAAATATCTCTTTGGAGACTCTACTTCCAATTTTTTCAGATATATACCCAGAGGTGAAATTGCTACATCATATGGTAATCCTCTCTTTAATTATCTGAGGGACTTTGATACTGTTTTCTGTAGTGGCTGCACCATTTTCCATTTCCACCAACAGTGCACAGTGGTTCTATTTTTTCCACAACTCGCCAACACTTGTTAGTTTCTGGGGGGTTTTGATAGTAGCCAGCCTTATGGGCATAAGGTAATAGCTCACTGTGATTCTGATTTGTATTTCCTTAATGATTAGTGTTTAGGCATCTTTTCATATGCTTATTGGTCATTTGCATATCTTTGGAGAAACTTTTCTTCAAGTCTTTTGCCCATTTTTTTGAAAATTTTTTAATGTTTATTTATTTTTGAGAGAGAGAGAGACAATGTGAGTGTGGGAGGGGGGCAGAGGGAGAGGGGAGAGGGAGACACAGAATCTGAAGTGGGCTCCAGGCTCTGAGCTGTCAGGAAAGAGACCCACAAACTGTAAGATCATGACCTGAGCTGAAGTCAGAGGCTTAACTTCCTGAGACCTCCAGGCGCCCCATCCTTTGCCCATTTTTAAAATTGGGTTATTTGTTCTCTTGTTGGTGAGTTGCGGGTATCCTTTACATATTCTGTGTATTAACCCCTTATCATATAGATGGTTTACAAATATTTTCTTCCATTCCATAGGTTGCCTTTTTGCTCTGTTGATTGTGTCCTTTGATGTAAAGACACTTTTAATTTCTATGTAGCCCAGCTTATCTGTTTTATCTTTGTTGCCTGTGCTTTTGTTATCATGTCAGTAGTGAAAATTATAAGTCCCCCTTTAACTCTAACACACCTATGCACACACATAGGCACACACATATGCACACACACATACACACACACACACACACACAATCACAAGAGCCAAGCTTTTAAAAAGAAGCATTGAAGAAATCGCTGAAGCCACTACCACCAAACAAAAGAGCAGACCAAAAAACCAAACCAGGGGCACCTGAATGGCTCAGTTGTTTAAGTGTCAGATTCTTGATTTCGGCTCAGGTCATGACCTCATGGTTCATGAGATCAAGCCCCATGTAGAGCCCTGCACTGGGCTCTGCACTGGGCATGAGCCTGCTTAAAATTCTCTGTCCCTTTCCCTCTGTCTTTCCCCTGCTTATGGGTGCATGTGCTCTCTCTCTCTCTCTCTCTCTGTCTGTCTCTCTCATGAAAAATCCAAAACAAAGAAAGAAACTTGTCTATTTTTGAGAAATCTCCTTCTTTTGTGATCAGAAATGTGCCACCTTCATTTCTTACGCCGTCTTCTCCTTGGAAATAAACGTAAGGGAATAAGAGCAGCTGTGCTAAAATCCTGGCAAGAACAAGGAAGTTGGGGCCAGTAAATCAATATTCTTGCCACTAACTAGCTGTTTGACCTTGGGCAAATCATTTTCCCTTTTTACGTCTCATGCATTGTATCTGAGATCCCTTCCACCTTTAATGCTCTGTGCCCACTTGGTTTCTCACATGCAACATAAAAGACCATATTCTTGGTCCTATCTCTTGTGACACCATTGTTGGTGGGTTTACTAGCACACAAATGTCCCTCTGACCACTCTCTTGAGTGCAGTCTCCCTAATTGGATGAGAGACAGTGGGATTTTCTAGCCAACTGCTAAATCTTTCATTATGGTCTTCCCATGCCAGGTGCCAATTGATGGGTATCAAGATAGAGAGTTTAAAGCTGATTTGTGACCCCTTTTGACTCCCTTGATGTCTGCAGGTGTCTCCCTGCCCCCCCCCATCCCTGCCATAGTCATTCCTGGCTTTCAGACCTCCTCCTCCAGCTCTTTTGGGGAGTCCTGGAATTTTACCATTGATCACTTGCCTCAACTTGGGTTTGCTCTCTGTCTCTTCTTGTCTTGGGCCAAACTACCCTTTCTTAGACTCTACTTTTATACCTGTCCATCTAAGACCACCAAGGTCATACCCATCCACTCTCAGAAAAATGACTGTTTTCTGTATTTCTTCTGTCTGAGATTGGTGAAAACTTTACACATAAAATCAATGTCTGGAGCAATTCTGATCCACTCAAATTCAGAATTGTCCTTAGAATCTAATATTCTAGATCCCAGGTGAGCCAGAATCACATAACAATGGTGATCTCAGCTCAGACCCAAAAGTACTCACTATTCCCACAAATAACTTGACTGATGCTATCTGAGCTAGTTTAGATTATAATTAGAAGTTTTTCTCAAGAAAAACTTGATGAGCCAACTTTTATTTCAATACATCCTTAGCCTGTTCTTGTTTAAAACTACTGTGGCAGAACTTACAGTGGGTGGTGACAGGTGTGCAATAAATAGAAATAACAGATAATGCTCCAAGCATTTTCATTTGTCTGTAATGTGTTATCACACTTAAGTTTGAAAATGAGAAGTTCTGATGTTGGGAATTAGTAATAACCAAACTCCAAAGTCACAGAAAACACACACACACACACACACACACACCCTAAACCCAGAAGACTACTAAAGAAACTTCCCTTTGCCAAGTTTCCCTGTGTATTCACATACATGCACCCGCACATGTGAGCACATGCTCTTATACATACATACATACATACACACACACACACACACACGTTTCTTTATATGAAGAAATGTACACTCTTCCACATCATGATGCTAAGTGCCAACCTAAATCAGGTCACTTTTCTTTCAGCAAGTGTGTTGTAAAATACATTTTATTTCGGTAATGGAATAAACACGGATACTCAAACCTCTAATGAGGCAATGACATCCCTTTGACACCTACTGATTTCAAAATGCCATCACCAGGGTCCTGAATGTGGAACTAGATTTCAACTTGGGAGCAACGTTGTGCTGAAGATGAGTCTGCGTCCCGGGCGATTGTTGCCTTCTTTCTCCTTGATTTGAATTCCTAGTCTGACTCTAACATATTGGGGAAGACAGATGCTGACAGAAGAGTAGGCACGGAGAACAGTGAGACAACCCCAAAATGAGGCAGGGTTTAGCAGCAAAGTCCACCAATTTGGATTGCACACTAGGAAGTATGCCAGATGGAAGCTTAGAACCCCCAGGAAATTAAATCAGGCCTTTCTGACAACCTGGAGAGACACAACTAAGACAAACAAAGACCAATCACAAGAGCGACAAAAATTAGAAGACCAGGTTATTGCTTTGGAGCTGACATCACAGTCAGAACTATACATCATGGAAACTTTGTGCTTTCTTTCCTGGATACAGAAAGACTAAGTATATTGCTAACTCGGACCCAATTGACCAACGGTGGATTTCAGACTTCTAAGACTTCTGTGTTTTCTATCATGCTGGTTGAAGAAAGCCTATGAAGTAACTTGAATGCTATGCTGAAAGCGTTTCAACTTTATTCAGTAGGCAACAGGGAGCCACTGACATTTTTTGAGCAATAGACTGATGTATTATCACCTTTTGGTAATGTCTTTTCACTAATGAATTTGGTTTGTTTTTGTCCCAGGAGGAGAAGGATACTGTGGTTAATCTTTTCAAATCCTTTTTTTTTAGAAAGAGGGAGACAATAAATGTATAGAAGTATAAACAACAAAAAATAAACAAATACATAAAGTGTGTTTCCAGTAAATAAATAAATAAATAAATAAATAAATAAATAAATAAATAATAAATCCAGAGAAACAAGAAGCATGAGTCATATAAATCATAGCCAACCAGAGTTCCAATTTTCCCCTACAAAACCTCTTGATAAATGGTCAATAAATGTTAAGTGTGGTATTATTTTGTAGTTAATTTCCTTCATTTTCGAGTTTTGTTCTTCTAAGTGATTTCACCAACTACTTTATAATTGTGGCATGTAGGAACATATCCATAATCTTCTTTTTTTTTTTCCTACAGCAGGAGTATAGTGCAAAGATCTTGCTTCAGAGAGCTAAGTGATTTACTGGAAGACCTATGAGACGATTCTGAAAATACAATTCAGATCTCCTGAGCTTTCTACTTTTTTTTAAAGTTAACAGTTAGTGGTGGAAAAGAACATTCAATTTGATTGAAAAGTAACATACATATGATTAAAAGATTTACAGTCCAACGGGCTGTTAGGTACCAAAATTTACATTTATTTTTTTTCTGCAATGGTAATAATTTAGCATCAATTAACACTACATTAAAAAAATCCTTTGTTTTATCTTTCCTGTCTTTGTGGAAAACTCCCTCTTTGCCTGCTGATTTTTGACAACCTGTTGGTAATGATAGCACAGATTTTCCTTTGAGCCATATTACAGCACAGTTCCCTGACAACTTTGTCTCTGGCTAAACAAATCATTTGGGCCCTGCCTGATTTGTTTCCGTGTTTGTAATTCGACTGCAATTTGTTCCTTCCCATGGTTAAATGAAAACGTGGTCATCAGATGCAATCCTTCCTGTTTGAGAGCCATAAATAATACGTTTCTGAAGTGCAGCACATAAATATTTTACTAACCACAATATAGGTTTGTAGGATAAGGCAGAATGAAAGTGGTAAAGATTTCCTATGGATTCATTTTTACAGGATTTAGATGCCATGTTATGGTTTGGTGCGTTCATTAGGCTCATTAAGAAACTGTTTCTCATCTGAAGAAACAGAGTAATATAAACCTGTGCTTCTCAATTCCTTGACATATCAGGTTTACATTTGCTTCCTGGTTGAGTTTGGATGTAATATATACCATCAAGTATTCCCAGGCCTGATTTTAATTCACTCACTGCCATTTGTTTTTCTACATAGCAGTGTTACCTCCTGGGCAAATTAAGAGCCGCTGTAGAATAATGAAGTTTATACTGAAAATAAATTCTTCTTGCTGCCACTGGGCCAGTCACCTGAAACCATAAAAAGGAAAAAAATACGCGGAGATTTGAGGAGGGCACGGGCGTGCTAATGAAGAGCAGTACTGTAAACATAATTCTTCTCTTCTCCAAGTTAAAAAATTTTGTTTAAAAATATATTCCCTCTGGTCCAAAAAGCTATTTCCCATGTCCTATGGTTTCTGTTCTGTAGGTGTCCCGAAAATAATTGGGTATTTAAAGAATCTCAAAAAATTGCCGATCACAGAGCCAACTGCCTCTTGGTACTTTCCCTCTGAGGCTCTTATTAATTTTTAATCAGCTCACTGCTATTTCAGGTCTTTAGGACTCCTGTAAGTAAAGGAAAATGCTGGGTGGGTGGCAGAGGAGGAGAGAGCAAATAAATGCAGAGGGAAGTGGGCTCTCCAGAACTCAGAGACAAAGGCTGGTGTGGTCTCAACAAAGAAGAGTTAAAGCTCTCTGTTAAAGCAGTTTCAGGGGAGAAAATCACTCCCTCAGCTAGACCATAGGTGAGCATAAGAATCCCATTTCTCTCCAGCTGCTTGACTGGTATAGACCGCGTGCATTCTTCTGGCCTTTTTTTCCCAAAGATGAATGGCACTCCTTTGTTCTCAGAAGGGCATAATGATTTGATCCTCGAGGAATTTTTCTACTTTTTCTACTTTTTCTAAGAGATGCATAAATCCTGCCCTTGTCTCGAACACCCTCTCTCATTGTTCTTCACCTGGAAAATTTTGCACAATGTCTAGCATACAGCAGGATGTCAACACATACTTGTGCAATTAATGTTTCCCTCTAATGTGGAGGTGCTATTTTAGACCATAAGGGGGATCTTGGGCATTTCGAAGGGCATTTAGCAACGTCCCCTCTGACCCTCTAGTGGGCATGACGGGTAGCAGGCTGCACTGGGATTCTTGGTTCCCATGAGAAGGTAGTTCCTCTGAGTGGACTTTTCCTGTTTTCCGCTTTCTAAACTGCAGAGTGGTAGAAACCATATTTGGCAACACAGGACTCAGTAAAAGGCAGGGACAGTGATCTGAAACTGAGCAACTAGATGTTTTTCTTTTCAGTCTTTTCATTAGTTAGGGTATAAAGATACTTCTCCCAAACCGAGGTTAAATTTTAAAAGACTTTGGAATAATGGATGTTTTTATTTTATTTATTTGTCTACTTACTTATTTATTTGCTTGTTTATATTTTAGTTATTGGTCAAGCTCAAACGATTATTTTCAAGTATATAAAAAATGATTTTCCAGAAAAAAATTAAACGTTACCTCCTGAAGAGTGAACTTTTTGGGAGAATACTTAAAATAAGAGTATAATTTTTCATTTTTCTACTATACTGCAAGCTCCTTTTGAGAGCAAAGCCTTTTTTTTTTTGAGAGAGAAAGAGAGTGCGTGCACACAAGAGAGAGAGAGCACACGTGCAGAGGAGAGGGACAGAGAGAGACAAAGAGAATCTTAAGTCGTCTCCATGCTCAGCACAGAGCCCAAAGCAGGGCTCCATCCCATGACCCTGGGATCATGACGTGAGCCAAAATCAGGAATCACATGCTCAACTGACTGAGCCAACCTCTAGCAAAAACTTTTTGTTTGTCTATTTTGTTTTGCTTTGTTTTCAAGTCCACAGCTACAGGAATGAGTGGAATAAATAGTTTATGGTTGGTATACATTAAATTTCTATAGGTAAATGTGGGGCAGAGGGAAGGTGGGAGGAAAAAGGGGGTGAGAAAAGAGAGCTATAGGGAACTCTTTCTCCTCCAAGAATCTGTTATGAACAGGCCACCTATTCCTGAGAAAAAGAAGGCTTAACATGACACAGGATATAATAAGAAAGTCTAGAAATGGTCAAATATTGATCATGTATCAGAGTTAATCTGGGAAGACCTCACACGAGGATTTTAAATTTTATCTCCTTGGTTGGAAATTAAGTAGCAGTTGAGGGTTTCACTGAGGTAATAGTGACATCTAAAAAACTGCACTATTATAATTGTACAATTTGACACATTTTGAAATATGTATATGCCTGTGAAACTATCACCACAGTTAAGATAATGAATACATCCAATCTTCTCAAAAGTTTCCTCGTTCCTCTTTGAAATCTTCCCCACATGTCTGTTCCCACTCCAGGCCCCAGGCAACCACTGATCTGATTTTTTACTACAGAGTAGTTTGCATTTCCTGGTATTTTGTGTAAATAAAATCGTATACTATATACTCTTTTGTTGGTTGGCTTCCTTCACTTAGAATAATTAAATTGATAACCATCAATGTGTTTATGTGCATCAATAGCCCTCTGCTTCTTACTGATGAGTAGTATTGCATTTTATGGCTATAACGTGTATGTTTAACTTCTTAAGAAACTTCCCAACTATTTTCGAAAGTGGTTGAGTCATTTACATTTCCACTGTAGTGTGTACGTTCAACTTCTTAAGAAACTTCCCAACTGTTTTCCAAGTGGTCGAACCATTTCCGCTTCCGCTGATCGTGTCAGAAAACTGTACTTGTTCTACATCCTTACAAACACTTGATAGGGTCACTCTTTTCATTTTAGACATTCCAACGGAACCTTGTGGTTTCAATTTTCATGACCTTCATGATTAGTGACGTGGAGAATCTTTTTAATATATTTTCTGTGGTGAAGTGTCTGTTCAGGTACTTGACTCATTATTTTTCAGGGCATTGTTTGCCTTCTTATTAAATTTTGGAGTCATTTGTATATTCTGGATAGAAATCTTTTATCTGATATTTATGGTGAAACTATTTCCCACCAGGCTGTGACTTGTCTTATTATTCTTTTAACAGTATCTTTTGAAGAGAAGTTCCTAACTTTTGATGACATCCAAATTTATAACTTTTTAAAATACAGATTATGCTTTTGGAGTCATACGTAAGAAATCTTTGGGGTGCCTTGGTGGCTCAGTTGGTTGAGTGTCCAACTCTTGATTTCGGCTCAGGTTATCATCTCACAATCTGCACGATTGAGTCCCAGGTCGGGCTCTGCATTGACAGCACAGAGCTCGCTTAGGATTCTTTCTCTTCCTCTCTCTCTGACCCTCTCCCCTGTCTAAAAGTAAATATGTAAACTTAAAAAAAAAAAAAAGAAATCTTTAGTTGATCTAGAGTCACAAAAATTTTTTCCAATTATTTTTCTAGAAATGTTATGGTTTTGGGTTTTAGTCTGTAATCCATATTGACTTATTTCCATGCAGATGTAAAGGATTCAAGGCATGGATGGAAGTTCACGTCTTTATCAGTGAACCCTCAGTTATTCCAGCAAGACTTGTTTCCTCCACTGTCTTGTCTTTGCACTTTTTTTTTTTTCAAAATTCAAATGACTGCATATGTGTGGGTCTAATTAGGGATGTTCTACTCTGTTCCATTGATATGTCCATCTTCAGCAAAACAAACAAACAAACACACAAACACCCCAGACTATCTTGATTACTCTAGCTTTATGACATGTATTAAAAACTGGAAGCTTAGGTCCTCGGACTTGTTCTTTATCACAGTTATTTTAGGTACTCTCTGTCCTTTGCATTTCCATATGGATTTTAGAATCAGATTTCTGCAATTAAAAAATAAGAGGATGTCTCATAGCACACGGTAAATACAGTTTTTTTCTAATCATGTAAGTCATGTAGTTGTATCACTAAAAATGTCTTTTTGTGGTGGATGTCTTTTTAGCACTGTTTTGGAAGGACATTTTTTTTCCTTAGGCAAAGTCATACTGCAGCAATGATTAACCGCAATAGCCACGTGGCTTACAATAACCAAGCCTCATTTCTATTGCAAGTTGATAGACAAGTTCTACTCCATATTGTTTTCATTTCAGACATGGGCTGAAGGAGCAAACCTCTGTTTGGACAGTGCAAGTCGTATAACAGAGGAGGGAAGAGAGATAGTGCTACCACTCAATGGTCCTTAAATTTTTGCTGAGAAGTCACATGTCACATCCATTCACCTTTCACTGGAGAAAGCCAGACACATGGGCAAACCTGACGTCAATGGAACGAAAAGAAAAATTCTCAGAAAGAGGGCACAATAGGAAAAGGGATATAATTATTTTTAACATAATAAAATCTATCCAGACACAAATTAGCTCTTTTAATTGGCCACTTTCAGAATTGTGTGTCAATCTGTGAATGGACAGGATTGATTTAATGTGGAATACATTTTTCACGGGAAGAATTAAGGTACCCCACTTGTTTTGCCATGTGTGGCAATGCCTCCTTTTCTCCCCAACTTGACTCCTCTTAATTCCATTTAAGAAGCCTTCGGGCTGGCTACTTTGACTTCATAGCCTAGTGTCATATTACATATTTCTGGGGAAAGTGGCACTATTCTTTCCTGTATCATTGTTTTGCCCATCATTTTATCCCTTTCCTTCTATTATTTAATATTTTCTCAGAGATATTTACAGAAAATTTACAAACGTGTGTAATTCAGTAAGTAACCGATTCTCCCTAAATGGAATTAAACTTAAGTGAGAATAGAGAAGTGGATTGTCTGGAATCCAATAGGATAATTACCATAAAAGCCATCGTTAATTGAATGCTCAATGTGTGCCCATCACGATTCTAAATGGCTCACCTGCATTTTCTCATTTAATGCTTCCAGAATGCTGTTAAGTAGATACCATTGTTACAATGTGAATAACAATGAAGGAATAGGTGCACAGAGATGTTAAATAACTTGTCTAAAAACTCACAAGTACCTTGATTCAAATCCAGGCCTGATTCCAGAACCTAAGTCTACAACAGTGTAATTCAAGAAGATGACCTTCAAATAATCTCAGAGTTCTTAACTGACCATTCCTGACATTTTAAAATGGGCAAAACTGGAATTTTAATATCAAAATGAAACAGTTCATTTTCTATGAGATCACTTTGATCTGGACAAGGTAGGCTGTTGATCTCAGGCTAATTTGGGGGAAATTGCCATGTGGATGAGTAAACAATCTAAATTATAGTACATTATAAAGCAATGTATAGAGGCATTACTTTAAAATTCAGATAGAAACTGGAATTTATCTAAATGAGCTGTGATTAGGATTTGGTGGCTGACACAAAGTCACTTAACAAATATTAGTTGCATCACAATTTAATTATAACTTCATTCCACTTAAAAAGAAAAAGATTTTAAAATCCTCAACAAAATACTATAAAATGAAATCCAGCAGCAGATTAAGAGGATTATACATCCTGACTAAGTGGGATTTATTCCAGGAATATAGTGAGAAATCATTCTATGTAATAAACCACATTAATAGAATGAAGAAACACACACACACACACACACACACACACACACACACACCTCAATTCATGAAGAAAAAAGCATGTGACAAAATATAACACTTTTTCATGATAAAAACACCAAACAAACTAAAAAGAGAATACAACTTATTCCACATGATGTATTGATGGAAACCCACAAGTAAGACCACATTCAGCTAAAATACTGGACATTTTCCTTCCCCTTAAGATCAGGAACAAGACAAGGGCGCCTGGGTGGCTCAGTTGGTTGAGTGTCCACCTTTGGCTCAGGTCATGATCTCACAGTTTGTGAGTTTGAGCCCCACGTCAGACTCTGTGCTAACAGCTCAGAGCCTGGAGCCTGCTTCGAATTTTGTGTCTCCCTCTCTCTCTGCCCCTCCCCTACTCATGCTCTCTCTCTCTCTCTCTCTCTCTCTCTCTCTCAAAATAAATAAACATTAAAAAAATTTAAGATCAGGAGCAAGACAAAGGTGGCTGCTTTTGTGATATGTATTCAATATTGTATGGAGGTTCTAGCCAGAGAAATTACATAAGACAAAAAAAAAAAAGGAATCAACCAAAATGGAAAGAAAATAGTAAAATTATATTTTTCCCATTTGATATGGTCTTAAATACAGAAAATCCTAAAGAACCCACAAAAAACACATTAAAGCTAATAAATTGTTTCAGCAAAGTTGCAGAATAGAGGATTGACAAAAACCTGTTTTGTTTCTATATTCTTATAAAGAGCAATCCAAAATGAAATCAAGAAAACAATTCCATGTGTAATTACCAAGTGTGATGTTGGCGTCAAGGTAGACATACTGATGAATGGAGCAAGCTAAAGTCTGGACATAAATTCTTTATTACTAGGGGCCAAAGACAGCTGAGCATATATGTGAACCTGAGAACTTCTGCATTCCCAAGACTAAAGTATCAAAATATTTCATCAAAATGTTAGCAATGGATGAAACTCTAATATCTATAATGTCTTTTTATCCAGTGATATTTAAGATGTGCTAAGTTGAGCCCTGGCACTTGTGAAGAGTTGCTTGAAAGCTGTCTAGATAGATGGGGGTAGGGGGAGATAAGTCACGGTGGCTCCGTCTCACCACAACCACTTCAAACAGAATAGTTCCATTTTCATCCATTTTGTTTGTTTAGTTTTTAAGTGTTTATTTATTTATTTTGGGAGAAGAGAGCAGGAGAGGGGCAGAAAGAGAGGGAGAGAGAGACAATCCTAAGCAGGCTCCCTGCTGGCAGCGCAGAGCCTGATACAGGGCTTGATCTCACAAACTGTGAGATTGTGACCTGAGCCAAAATCAAGAGTCGGACGCCTAACCAACTAAGCCACTCAGGTGTCCCCATCTAGTTTGTTTACTGTGTCTCCCAACAAGGTTTTGGTGGACATGTCAAAATTTACACTAAGTTTAAAGGGGCCTGAGTAGAAAGCTCTCTCCTATTTGCCTTTAATCCCAATTATGTTACCTTGTAAAGTACTGAGTGATGGTTGCCTTCCCTAATACTATTAGGACCTATAATTTTGTACCCTATAGAATTTGCAACACACTTAACTGTTTCATTTCATTTTTCTTTAAAGTAGAATTTATACACAGTGTTATATTAGTTTCAGGTATACAGTACGATTCAACAATTCTATAATTTCTCAGTGCTTATAACAATAAGCACACTCTTCATCTCCTTTATCTATTTCACCCTTCCCCCCATCCACCTCCCTTCTAGCAACCACCAGTTTGTTCTTTGTATTTAAGAATTTGTGTTTTTGTTTGTTTCTTTTCTTCTTTCTTCATTTGTTTTGTTTCTTAAATTCCATGAGTGAAATCATATACTATTCATCTTTCTGTGACTAACTTCTTTCACTCAGCATTATAACCTCTAGGTCCACTGATGTTGTTGCAAATGGCAAGATGTGTGTATACACACACACACACACACACACACACACACACACACAGTTGGGTTGCTTCCATATCTTGGATAACCCTAATACTTTTTATGATGTACACATACCTATAATATTCCATCATATATACACACATACACACATATATAAAGAAGATGATATAGATAGATAGATAGATAGACAGACAGACATAGATTACACACACACACACACACACACACATACATATACAGTTGGGTTGTTTCCATATCTTGGATAACTCTAATACTTTTTATGATGTACATATACCTATAATATTGATAGTGCAATTAATAAGGTTCCTGCTTTTCCAAATACAAAACTGAGATAGAGAACCAGGTGGTAGCCAAGCAAAAAACCAAACTCAAGTTTATTTCACTCGAAATTCAATGCTTTTGGTATCTGCATCTCTAGAGCATAGTATATTTTATTCTAAAATACTTAAAATGGAAGATCCTGGGGCTTTGGAACAGGGCATAAAGAATGGAACACTAATATTTAAAACTAGTTAAAGCCTGCTTTGTCCTTATGGATTTTTGGAATATAATTTGCTACTACATTGGTTTTTGCACTGATAGAGGAAAAAATAGTTCCTCTCCAAAATTTGCCTACCCAAAACTTGTGAATGGAAACTTAGTTAGAAATAAAGATTTTGTAGATATAATCAAGATGAAGTTATACTGAATTAGGATGGGTTGTAAATTCAATAAAGCTGGTATCCTTACAAGAAGAGAGAAATTTGGACATACAGACATAGATGCACAGGGGAGAAGGACAAGAGAAGACAGAGGCAGAGACTAGATGATGCAGGATTCCAAAGATTTCCTGCAACCACAAGAAGGTAGAAGAAGCAAGGAAGAATTCTCATCTGCCAGCTTGGGGGGAGGTGGGGAAGCCACTGGGACTGCTGACATCTTGATTTTAGACTTCTAGCCTCTAAGCCTGTGAAACAATACATTTCTGTTATTTTTAGCCGTCCAGTTGTGCAGATGCCCTAATTAGGAAACTAATACAGGATTTGTTTGGGAGAATATCTAGTTTCATTACCAATTCAATGGTCCCTGGAGTGAAATGACTTCAAAATGAGAGACGCATTAGTAAGTTTTCCCCAGCGTTTCAAGGAGCGCTTACTAAATGTGGATAACGATGAGGTTTGAAAACAGGGAAGTTCTCCACAGGACCCCATCCACCAGTTTAGTGCAAAGAGTGCAAGTATTCAAAATTAGAGAGCTAGGATCTGTGAAAACTAATAAAAGGAAACCTCATCACTAAAATAGAATCAGGAAGCCAGCAGGGGGAGCACTACCCCCTACCACTCCTTGTCAATTGCAGATTTAACCGGAAGACTTACCCTGTAAGCAAATACTACTTTAACCACTACTTTACTTTCCCGGCAGGAATAGGAAAGGTTTTCCTCCTCCCCCAGCAATAGCCCAGCCAATGAGAGACAGCCACGACTCAGCCAATGAGAAGCCACCATACTTCAGAGTCCCACTGTCCTCCAATGGACCTTTATGTTTACAACGTTCCTCTTACCACTCCCTTTTCTCTCCTTTGCTTTCCTGAATTGCCTAGAGCTTGCTTTCTCAAATTGTTAATTCTCTGCTATTCTCAAATAACCCATTTTGCTGGTAAAATAACTGACAGCTTTATTTTTTAAGGTTAACGGATCTCATTCTTGATTTGTAACCATCCAAAACTGAGACTCTGTGAAAGGTACTGACTTTCCCTAGGTCTTTTCTCTCTCCTAAAAAAAGGGAATCTTTCCCGGATCTGCTAATTTTTAGAGGGAGAGTGAGTATCTGAGAATAAAATGATTGTGAAAATGTTTTGAGCCGTCTAGCACTGTTCAATTCATTGTCACAAAGGACTGTGGAAATATAAGCCACAGCCTGATTATTTTAGTTTTCAGTTACATCAGCTAGAATCTTCAAATATGGAGTGAAGAAATCAAATGGCTATTTGTTTCCAAAGTTTAACTTTCTATCCTTTTCCTAACCTAATTGCAGAGACTATGACAAAACAAAACAAAAACAAACAAAATTCCATGTTCTGCTTTTCTATTAACCTAGCTTGTTAAAGCTTCCACCGCTTCAGAAAACAACAGCCATAAAGCAGTGCAGAGCCATTGTAACCCTTAAAGCAGGGAATGAAACTTACTCTTCATTGTTGACTTAAATGGAAAATTAGCTGTTGTGAATACAATCAAGACAGGCGGCCAGCCACTTGCTTGTTTGCTTTCAGATCCATTTCCTGCTCTTTCCTTATCTGTATCATGGGAAAGCAGGTCCTTGAAAACTACAGGGGTGTGGCGTGCCTGGGTGGCTCAGCAGATGGAGCGGTGGACTTCAGCTCCTGTCATGATCTCACAGCTCCTGAGTTCCAGCCCGGCATCAGACTGTGCTGACAGCTCAGAGCCTGCAGCCTGCTTAGGATTCTGTGTGTTCCTCTCTCACTGCCCCTCCCCCGCTGACACTCTTGTCTCTCTCCCAAAAATAAATAAATATTAAAATAAACCTACAGAGGTGTTAGAGGAGCCACTTGAAATCCCCAGGGGCTGACTGAAGCAAGGGCAGATACAGGGTTGGGGTACATCTCCCTTTCTGTGCCCTGGTTGGTGTCTCTTTGTGGCTGCAGCACCTTCCCTCCCCTCTTCTGATACCTCTAGTCCTGGCTCCCACTCTGGTAGCACTCCCCACCCCCACCTCCATTTTCCCACCAGCCCTCAGGATGGAAGTGTCCTCCTAGAGTTTCTAATTTCATTTTTCACCTTCCCTTTTCTTCTTTCATCTCTTCCAGCATCCTTGTAACTAATTCCCTATATTAATGTCCCTCTATTTAATTTACTTGGCGTGTTTTTGTTTTCTGGATGGGCCCTTATTGAATCAGTAAGTTAAATTAGTTTGTCTCTGCATGGAAGAAGACATAAATGTTTCCAAGTTTTTCTGATTCTCTAGTCTTAGAAAAGATTGATTGCCCTTACTATACACTACAGCATGGAAAAAATACAGCCACGTGATTATTTACCCTGATATAAATGTATGTAGCACTAGGAACACATAAGTCTTTATTTTTCTCCTTTCTCTAGAGAGTGTTTGGAGACAATTATGAAAACAAACTTTTCAGAGGTGGCAGGGCTGGGTGGCAGGTAATTGAGAAGGGATGTACAGAATGTTCAGTTTTGCTTGGGAGTTTGCAATGTTTCTGTATATAATCACAGTGCACCTTCAATCCTTCTAACTGGTGAACTGGTGAACTAGTGAACTCTTTCTTGTCCTACAAAAGTCTGCTCAGATACTGCTAGCTGTTCACAAAACTGCATTCTCTTCTCTTCTTCATGATCACGCAACTACTTTACATTTTTTAGCCTCCCGTGTTGGTAGGTATCGCCATGTGCCTTAGTTCTAGGCATGGAATGTAATATCACTTCCTAGTGATACTACCATTTCTGGGCGTAGTTTATAAAAATCTCTTGAGTTGGCTTATCCATGTGTCTTTTCCACTTCTGCCTGCTGACACAGAGAAGCACAGGATGATTTGGGGAGCTCTGCATTGAAGATGGCCCAGCCCCTGTCAGTCTGGGTCTCTGAAATACTCCGTGGTGAGGAGTCAATCTACAGACCCATTCAATCACTGATACTGTTACATGAGCCAAAATAAACTTATACATCTGGGGTCTATTACTTATAGCACATAGCATGTTTCTAACCAATATACTCCCTCCCAAAGTCTTTCCTTAACTTCTGCAGAAGTAGTAGTTTCCTGTCTTAGTTTATACCTCTCTGGCAGCCCTTATCAAATTGGATTAGATTAACTGCTCATAATGTTCTCTCTCTCTCTCTTTCTGCTTCTCTTTCTGCAGAACATGAGTTTTACAAGGACAGGGAGAAGGCCTCATTTACCTTGTATCCCCAGTGCCAAGCATTAGGTATGGAGCACACAAGGTCTCAAGAATTGTATGTTGAATTGAATGGACTGGAATTGGAGTCTTCCCTAGTCTCTTTCCTTCTCCCATCCTTCCTAGGATGAAAATCTTATCCCTGTTACCCTGACCTTTTTAAACCAGTGTCCATTATTCGCTGCCAAACATATCGCCCCATCCATCTACCCATCTACTTGAAGTTTTGAGACTTCTATATGTCAACCATTCCTCTGATCCCCACTTCTCTACAGAACCATCACGTCTCTGAGCCTTTTCCAGCTTCGTTATGGACCACAGACTGTAGTCTCATTGAAGTATTGCAATATCCTGGGGGGATAAAAAATAAGTATGATGTTTTTTATGAGCACATGATAAGATCTCCCTGAATTAATACTCTGAGCTGTGTTTATTTAATTGAAAGAATATTACCAACCTGAAAACCTCTGATTTCTAAATTTAACCATTGTTAGTTATAATCCAGGATTAAACAGCCTAACAACCCTGAAAACCCATGAGTCCCATGATCAGAACAAAGGTTAATTCATTGAAATACAGTTTGGGGAGGATATTTTAGCTGTAGAAGAACAGGAACAATAGAATAGCAGAATATGTCTTTATATTCTTTATTCAACTAGAGCAAGACTAGAAGGTACCTTTTTAATATGTACTTACCTCATGGGTACTTTGATATTAAGAATTATACAGATTCCTGGGGCACCTGGGGGGCTAAGTCGGTTAAGTGTCCAACTCTTGGTTTTGGCTCAGGTCATGATCTCACAGTTTGTGAGTTCGAGCCCCACGTCTAGCTCTGCACTGACAGCATGGAGCCTGCTTGGGATTCTCTCTGTCTCCCTGTCTCTCTCCCCTCACTTGTGCTGTCTCTGTCTCTCTCAAAATAAATGAAGCTTGAAAAAAAAAGGAATTGTACAGATTCCTAATCTTTGCCATTGGAAAATAACTGAATCAAAAAAAATATCAGAACTGGAAGGTGCCTTTCAATTCATGTATACTAGTGGTCCCTACCATGCTGAATAATGTGAACTTTTGAAGTACATTTTCAAAGTTGTGGGCACACACGCACACACACACACACACTTTACATACAGTTTCAATGACAGTATTCCCTGGAGGACATCCATGATCTCTCATCCACCCACGGAAGCCCATTAATGAAATCTTGTATGCACTAACAAAGAAGTGTGGATATCAGCTATGAAGTTTACTCCCTATAACGGTAAAGTGCAATAAATGCCACATTCATAAGTTTATCAATTTTTCAAATTAAATTGCATCTACTTCTAGCTCCTACTCACTAGGCTTGTAGAAAAGTCCATCTCAATCTTCATTAAGAAGGCTACCACATCCATTTCCCCAGGATTATGTCCTGGGTCTTTCATAGTGCAGACCATCAGGAGTGTTTATACTAGTTATGGCTAATGTGTTCGTGGTCCAGGGCCACAAGCTCCTGTTGCCAACCCTGGGCAGGCAGTTTCTCCTTGTGGCTCTAGAAGCTCTCACTCCTCATGTTCTGTCACATCAGCATCACCAAGCCACTCCATCAGAGGTATTATCACCTCCAGGGGAAACAGATGATGGTGACCATGCAGGAGGATGGGGGACTGCTATTGGCTAATCCTTGAGTTCTCCCCACCCCTCCCAAATTCCAATTCCAATCCCAGTTCTAGGGGAGAAACTCTAAAGGTTTTCTCAAATCCTATAGCTTTCATCTCCTCTGCTCCACCTGCTGGGAGAGTTCAGCATAAATCATGTCACCTGCTTTTTGCAAATAGGGAAGTATACCTTAATTGTTGAGCACCCGGAGCAGCCTCGCTGGGTTCAAGCCCCGCTTTCACACTTACTAACTCTATGAATGCATTAGTTTCCCAGCGCTGCCAAAACAAATTACCACAAACATGACTTTAAAAAAAACACAGAAATTTATCATCTCACGGTTTAAAGGTCAGAAATCCAAAAATCAAAGTGTCACCAGAGTTGGTTTCTTCTGGAGGCTCTGAGGAAAAATTTGTTCCATACCTTTCTCCTAGGGGTGCCTGGGTGGCTCAGTTGGTTAAGCCTCTGACTCTTGATTTTGGCTCAAGTCACAATCTCATGGTTTGTAAGTTTGAATCCCGTGTTGGGCTCTGGCTGTGACTGTGCAGTGCCTGCTTGGGATTCTCTCTCTCTCTCTCTCTCTCTCTCTCTCTCTCTCCCTCTCTCTGTGCCCCTTCCCCCCCCCCCCCCGGCTTGTGCTTTGCTCTTCTTCTCAAAATAAGTAAAAAATAAAAAGAAATACACACCTCTTTCCTAGCTTCTGGTGGTGGCCAGCAATCGTTAGCTTTCCTTGTCTTAAGAGGTATCACTCCAATCTCTGCCGCCATCTCCATGGCACCTTTTCTTCTTTTATGAGGACACGTCTCATTCAATTTTATCATTCAGTTTAATGCAGGATGATATCATCTTGAGGTTTTTAACTTAATTACATCTACAGGAAGCATTCTTCCAAATAGGTTGGCTTCACAGGTTTTGGATGGACATATCTATTGGAGGATCACCCCTCAACGCACTACAACAAACTAAAAGCAATTTTTTTAACTGTACAGTGTCCATTGTGACCTATTGTATAATGGGGATGATGATGATGATGATGATGATGGTAAATTCCCCCATAAGTTTATTGGGGATAGATGAGTTTATACATATAAAGCACTTAAAGAGTTGCTGGTAAATAACAAGTATTCTTTGCTAAACGATATTTGCTATAATGGGGAGTTAACTTCTGAAGAGCTGTTAATTTCTGCTCTTGGGTTAATTCAAAGCTCTCTTAACAAAACCCAAGACAAGAAAACACAAGAGCTAATAAATTCCTGTTTATGATGATGGCAGGGCGAATATGCACTCTGGAGAGCACTCTGCCCACATTTCTGTAGCTATTTGGCCTTAGTACTAACAGAAGGTTTCCATTGTGGAAATGTCAACAGTCTGTCAGGGTTGTCTTTTGTTGTTTTTTTAAGTTTATTTATTTATTTTGAGAGAGAGACAGAGAAAGCAAGCAGGAGGGGCAGAGAGAAAGGGAGAGAATCCCAAACAGGCTTCATGCTGTCAGCACAGAGCCCGATTTGGGGCTCAATCCCACAAACTGTGAGATCATGGACCTGAGCTGAAATCAAGAGTTGGATGCTTAACCAACTGAGCCACCCAGGTGCCCCAAGGTTGCCTTTTATTTAGCCCAAAGAATATAAAAATTTCCAGTGATAGGACATTGGGATGAAAAGGGGGTCTAGTAAGGAAATCAGATTCACACCAGGTTTTAACATAGGGAATTTATTTTTTTTAATTTTTTAATGTTTATTTATTTTTGAGGGGGGGAAGGGACAGAAAGAGAGGGAGACAGAATCTGAAGCAGGCTCCAAGCTCTGAGCTGTCAACACAGGGCCCCGATGCGGAGTTCAAACCCACAAACGGCGAGATCGTGACCTGCGCTGAAGTCAGATGCTTAACTGAGCCCTCTCCGCCCCCAGGTGCCCCTTAACTTAGGGAATTTAATATAGGGAACTGGTTAATCAGGGAGGACTGAAAAGCCAAGAAGGAAGCACAGCAGTAACACAGAGACAGTAACTGCAGGAAACAGCTCCCACTCCCAGATAAGGGGACAGAGGATCATTTCCCTTCAGTTTGTCTCATCACACAGGCATCTTATGACCGCACATCATCACAAGAAGGGTGAATACAGCTCAATAAGTTATTTTGAGAGGGACCACATTCACATAACTTTTATGGCAGCATATTGTTATGATTGTTCTATGTTATTACTAGTTACTGTTAATCTCTTACCATGCCTAATTTATAAATTAAACTTCATGATAGGTATGTATGTATAGGAAAAAAACATAGTGTGTTTAGGTACTTCCTGTGATTTCAGGAATCCACTGGGGGTCTTGGAATGTATTCCCTGAATAAGGGGGCACTACTGTATATATACAGATATGTATATAACAATTATTACAATATATTGTAATAAAAGTTATGTGAATGTAGTCTTAATCAATATAGCTTATTGAAATTATTCACCCTTCTTGTGACGATTTGAGGTCATAACATCCCTGCGTGATATGTCATGTGATACTATACTCAATATTTGATTACATTAAATCAACAGTAAACTACAGTTAGGAATGCTAAGTCCTTCAGGATCTAATGCTGATTTAAGTGGCCAGGCCAGTATATTCACCAATATACTTTCTGACTTTAAAGACCATAGTCTTTTTAATCTGAGTTACCATCTGGACAGCAGAACTAAAATCTGAAATGTTCTCAGCAATCTGGAATATCGGGCCAAATTTAAAAAGCATGTATTATACCAAACATAAATGCAACATTTTGTACCTGAACTAAAAACAAAAATTGTACAACTGTCAGGGAAAGAATATACGTGTCTATATAGCCCCAACAGGATTAATGTGTTCTAGCCTATTGCAATCATATTAATAAACAATGTGGTCCAGATATCAAAAAAAATAATAATAATAAATTGACCTTTTTATGCAGTGTCCAAAACAAGTAAGGGGATAACCCATCTTTATTCAGCAATAGTCAGGTTACACCTGGAATATTTTATTCAATGTGGAGTATTAGATCATCAGAGGAACTTTGGAAAACTGAACTTAATGAGATGTGAGTGACCCTCATGATGACAAGATGATGCCACTGTCCTGATTCTTGCCCACCTTATCTTCTTTTTGTAATTTATGTATTTATTTATTTAAATTCAGGTTAGTTACCATACAGTGTACTATTGATTTCAGGAGTAGAACCCGGTGATTCATCAGGTACATATAACACACCCAGTGCTCATCCCAACAAGTGCCCTCCTTAATGCCCGACACCCACTAGCCCATCCCCCTGCCCACCTCCCCTCCAGCGACTCCTAGGATTTTCTCTGTATTTAAGAGTCTCGTTTTATGGTTGGCCCACCTCTTCTTGCTTCATAAAGTAATAGCCTTTATGAGCTCCTGGTCTCGCCATGCATTATCGATCCTGCGGGAGGGTGGTCTAACTGCTCATGTTGTACCTGCTGCATTTCATCCCAAAGCCTTGGGAATTATGTTAAAATCACCTAATTAGGCTTTAAAAGTCTTCCGGTTTAAAAGTCAGTCTTGGGTGAAGCGTCTGCCTCTTGGTTTTGGCTCAGGTCGTGATACCACGATTTGCGAGTTCCAGCCCCACGTTGGGCTCTGCACAGCAGAGCCCCTGCTTGGATTCTGTCTCTCTCTCTCTGCCCCTCCCCCACTTGTTCTCTCCCTGTCTCTCTCTCTCTCTCAAAATAAATACATAAACTTAAAAACAAAAAGTCCTCAGGTTCTTGTACACATTTCCTTCTATACACACACACACACACACACACACACACACCATAGCCGATCTTGCTGATTCCCACTTCCTCCTCTTTGGGCATTCTATTCCTTTTACTGGATTGCTTTCCTACCCCCAACTTCCACTTACACACTTTCCCTCTATCCACCTTTTGCCTGCTAATTCCTGTTCATTCTTCTATGGCTTAACTCAGACATCACTTTATCTTGAAAGTTCTTGCCAGCGCTCCCTCCAGATTTCAGGGTTTCTTGGCCCCTCCTTTATGTTTCCATCACCCTCCGCACTTCTCCTATCTTAGCACATGTCACACTTTTCTGTAATTGCCATTTTCTTGTCTCTTCTATCAGATAGAAAGTTACATGAGAACAAGAACAAAGTTTGCTTTCTCACTATTCTACCTCCACTAGCAAATACGATACTCAATGAATAATTGTGTCTTGAAACACTCCATTCTTGAATAAAAGATGCAGGAATCTGAATGGAATAAGGATATTTGCAGATAGGATTATGAAAGCCATCTCCAGGGTGTAGAGCAGTATACACTTATTTTTCCACTTGGACCAGAAAACAGAATTAAGACCAATGGGTAGATATGAACTAAAAATAGAACTTCATTTAATACAGGAAAGAACTTCAAGCAATTAGAACAATGTGAAAACATGGAATGCTGGACTTAAAAACAGAGATTCTCTGTCGTGGAAATATTCATGTTGAGGATTAGTAGGTTTTGTTAAACCTTGGACTTGATCACAAAACAGGAAAAGAAGTCTCAGCAGTTCTTAGGAAAAGAAGTTCTCAGAAGTTCATGCAGTTCTTAGGAAAAAAGAATCAAAGTTCACATTATCCTGTTAAGGCTCCAACTATCCCCTAGTATGGAGGAACCACTCTGGGTCTCTGAATTTTGTACATTGAATAAAGATCTTAAAGTAGTTAAAGAGAAGCTTGTTTATTACCTGTGATGTTATTCTCCTTTTAGCGCTGCCTTTTCTTACTACATTAATCTTGGGTGTGAGGCTAATGTCTTTTCTGCATTGAAGTCAGGAGGCCAGTTGATACAAAGGCAGTCAACTGTGAAATGTCTGCATGGATAATATATGGGCTCTGACAGCTAGACTCGTCTGAGGCACAAATAAATAGACTCCTTTCTTGCTTGATGGGAGTATTAAATGCTTGGATGCAGGTACAGCACTTAGACTGGATACATATTAAATATTAAACAAATGCTATTTGTTACTATTGTCACATTAATATTATTCTTCTCTGTTGTCAAGTGTCAAGTCAAGAGCTTTGCTCTCAAAGTTCTACTTCTAGGACAAATATCGGACTTTGGTTTGTAGTTTCAGGACTGAGTTAGCCAATACCAGGAAAGCAGCATGATTTAGGGACCAGGTAGAGATTTTGGAATCACATGTTTACATTTGAGTCATGGTTCATCTACTTTTAACCAAGTGAACTTGAGGAACTTACTTGCTTCTCTGACCTCAGTTAGTGATTGGATTAAGATTGTGCATGTTTTTGGGGCGCCTGGGTGGCGCAGTCGGTTAAGCGTCCGACTTCAGCCAGGTCACGATCTCGCGGTCCGTGAGTTCGAGCCCCGCGTCGGGCTCTGGGCTGACCGCTCGGAGCCTGGAGGCTGTTTCGGATTCTGTGTCTCCCTCTCTCTCTGCCCCTCCCCCGTTCATGCTCTGTCTCTGTCCCAAAAATAAATAAAAAACGTTGAAAAAAAAAAAAAGATTGTGCATGTTTTTGACTTAGCACAATGCCTGGAACATAGCAAGTACCTGTATTTGTAAAATTAATACAATACAATACAATAACTTTTAAAAAGTTAATGATCTCTTGTTATTTTGTACATTTATTTAGATTCGGGTTTCCTTCTCTTTGAGCAGTTCACCACATTGTACCCAAAGCTCTGTTTCTAAAGGGCCAATCTGACCACATCACTGCTCTATTTCAGGCTTCTTACTGGTTTCCTGTTACACTCAGGATAATCATCATGGCAGGCAGTATTAACAGTTCTGTGTGGGTACCAAGTACCAATACCTTTGGGTGGATCTCTCCCTAGCCTCAGGTATTTGGCCTCACAAGCACTCAGTATTCTGCTGGATGTTCAATGGAGATTCTCTCTATGTGTGCAAAGTTCTCTCTGTGTAGCCTTCCTCTCTCTGGCATTTGAAAATATGGTCACCTGGGTCTTCCAGACTCTTTCTCCATCTCAAAGACTCTACCAGGCTTCGACTATGTTTCACCTCCTTGGACGTACCACAGACTGAAAATTTTCTCACTAGAGCAGTTGTAGGGTTCACCAAATTGTCTCCTGAATCCTAGAAATCACTGCCGTTACCCACCCCCATTGTCTTACAATCATCACTTCATCTATTTTGTGCAGTTTTGCATTTGTTTTAGGTGCAGGGGTAAATGTCATCTGTTACTCCATCTTGGCTGAAGGCAGATCTCTAGCAGCTTGCTTCTCATGGTGCCCTCAGCTTAGACATTTGTTAACTTTGGTTCACTGGAGAGAAGTGTCAAGATCTACTCAATGCTCTGTCAAATATATAACCCAAGTTCCCATTCGATGGTACTTTTCTTTACCATTGTGCCATCTTTGCCACCATTCTGTCCTCTTTGCCTGGATTTCTGCCTTAGTTTCCTCCTTTCCATCTCTACATTCCTAGTACAACTCTCCTCTGAAGCCATTGAGACCAGTCCCTAAAATTTCTGGCCAGGCCCCATACCTTGCACATGTCGCCTGTATTCAGTATTTATTCTGGGTTGTTACTGGGTGTTCAGTTGTTGATCTACTACTGCCTTTGGCATTCCCTATATAGTATATTTATTTCTGGATTAAGTATTCTTAATTACTACTTACGTACTCCTCATTTGGACTTCCATGGATATCTATCCTTACCAAACCAAGACATGGTGTATTATAATGCCCTGGATGCTTGAGCCAAATTTCTACCTTCAGTGCTCTGCCTGGATCCATTCTGCACCAACATGCAATCATAGGGATCCAGCATACTCCAAACTCCCAACTAAGGACACTGAGAAGCTAAATAGTGATAACTATGCGTTTTGTCCTTGGAGAAAAATATTCACATGCAGAGGAATTCCTGTTGAAGCTTTGTGAGCAGTCTAGTTAAACCTTCTTTTGGTGTCTCAATTTACAAGTTAAAAAAAAAAGCAAACAAACACACAAAAAACAAGGCCAGCAAAGTTTAATTGATTTTCCCAACATCACAGAGCTAATTAATGTTAATGGTAGTACTCAAACTCAGGTCTTCTGCATCCTAATTAAAATTTCTTTTCTCCTGACTCACAAACAATTAGAGAGTTTTTTGGTGAGCTCTTTATTATTAATATTGTTCCAATATTATTAATATTGTTATAAGGACCTCCCTCCCCCCCCCCACCCCTGCATCACCACACAAACCCAACAACCCAACTCTTGTGGCCCTGTAATTTCCCCCTTAGACCTGACTCGGATGGAGAACATTTTCTTAAAGACTTTATAAGTTACTTTTCCAAGCCCCCCTCTAATTCCACTCCCTCCTATAACACGACAATCTACATGGGAGACCAGTGAGAAACTCTTGGCTTCTGTTCTTTTTCCTAATTCCTTCTTGATTTCTGAAGAGCCATAGTCCCACCACAGATGCACAGCATCATGTTTTGGCACTGCAATTTTTAGGTTCCCAAGTTACCTAACCTGTACATATCAGAGAAGTGGGGTATCTTATCCTGTAAATCAGTGGGCTATAGAAAAATGTTTTCCAAATCTGAGAAGATATGCCAGTTGGGGTCCTTGATTTTCTTTTTATTTCTCCCCAAGGCTGTATGGACTAATCCATGTCCCCATAACAATTGTGTCCAGAGAATCAGTGTGATTGGCACATGGGAGAAAATCCCTATGTCATCACTTCCTTGAGATTATTGAAGAAGCAGCCTCCAACCCAAGGGGGCAGTGAATTGGGCAGTGGACCTCAGGCAGAGTAAATATTGTAGTTCTCCAATCCCTTCTTGCCAACTCCCACCTCATTCCCTGGAAGGCTCCCGATTTGGAAAAAGTGGGAAGATAATCCCCAATGTCAAACGAAATACAGGCAGGTTTGGGCCTAAAACAGAAGTGTCTCCTCGCACAGGATCTTACAGGTTAGGGTCACCGTATTCAAGAGTCTCCATTCAATGCAGAGTTGCCCAGATAATTCACAGAACTAACACCTTATGTTCTCAACTTTGACCAACACTGCAATAACATTAACGAGTACCGAGTACCGTGAGGATGGAAGTGGGGGTCGATAGAAGAGTTATGTTAGAGATCAGCTGGGATATTAGAAGGGAAAAAATAAAGCGATTATGAAATAAAGGACAATTTAAAATGATTTAATCTTGAGTAAATAATAGCTCGGTCGTCTCTTAGGTCCACATACCCACAAATGATTCAAAAGATTTCTAGCCCGTCAGCCTGGCTCATTTTACTGTTTTGTCATTTGTTATTTAATTAGGATCAGTGTTGAATTTTGTCGTATCAAGCCTTGGAAACTTTACTTATTAATATCCCTCAGACATTGGCAACAGAAACAGTAATTTTAATTGCACAGCTACTAGCAATACGCCAGGTGCTACCTAAGTCCTTAAACATCTCTCACTTGACAATAACCAGGCAGATATAATTATACCATTTTTCAGCTAAGGAAATAGAATATCGGAGAAGGCAAGTAACTTGCCCAAGGTCACACAGCTGGCAGGTGGTAGAGTCAGGACTCTGTTTGATACCAAAGTCCTTGCTTTTGCAGTCACTAGAATTATGCTAAGGGTAAATTATTCCTCCCTGCTCTCTCTGTTCTCCCAAATCCAAGGGTGGTCATCATTATTATAATCTTGGAGCTGCTTCAAAGACATGGTGGCTCTGCAGATTCAACTAAAGGATAAGAAAAGCAAACAAAGTGAGTGTTCATTTTCAGCCTTTATGTAGGTCTTTTCATCTTCAAAGTCCTTTGTGAATATTAAACAATTAATCCCCCTGGAAGCCCTCAGCACTGGGGGAAGTGAACATTTCCATTAATGTTGATGAATGTCTATTGCTATTGGTGAAGTTTCGCCTTTCAGCCTGTGCTTCTAAAGCCTGAAAGCCTTTCCATATAAATGAAGCACATTTTCATTCCCATATCTCTCCCAGGTGTATGAGGGAGTTGCTGAGATGTCTAAACACAGTGCTTTTTAAGTACCTTTGAGGAGTTAAAAAGCTTTGCTGGTTCTGCTTCCTGAACATGAACACACACACACACACACACACACGCACACACACAGTTTTTATGATAAACTAGAAAAGTTGATGGTGTGTGTGTGCATAATACTGGGTGCTTGCATGGTATTCCAGACAAAATGGCACATAGAGGTGGCTTCTCTGTTGGAGCTAAAGCCTTAGCTAAGCTGTACAGTTGTCTCTGTGGTGCACCTGGTTAGCACATTTGGTTGCTAGCGGAAAGGTTGGTGGTTCAAACTCACCCAGGGATAATTTGGTCTTCTTTTCAGAAATACGTGAGCAGTCCATTTCAGGAATTTATTACTCTTTTGCAAAGCACCGGTTCGGTGTTCTCGCAACTGGTCTGCTAAATCCCACCCCAGGTACTTATTAAAACCACAAGTTCCAGGACCTTGAGATTCTTATCCCGTTGTTCTCGCAAGGTGCCTGAGAATTTGCTTTTTAAAGACATATCCTCTGCCCCCAGGAAATTATTATCATCATGCAGGTTTGCACAGAATTTGTGTGGAAGACAAAATAATTGGCCCCAGAGCCACACTGCCTGGGTCTGACTCTCGCCTCTTCCCACATCGACTGAAGTTTTGCTCCGCCCGTCTGAAGTAGCCACCAGTGACTCTGGCACAACCCCACACTGTGATCGTCTGCATGCTGGTATCTGATATTTTTAGTTTTTAAAATCGTCTTGTTTGTTTTCTGTCTTTCTTAACTCACCACAAACCCAAACCTCCACGTCGTCTCTACGGTGGTATTGTGCCGTGTCCACTTAGCAAAACTGGAGCTGGACCTCTCGGACTTCCCTTCCCTTAAAGAACCAGGTTAGGGCTGGCCCTCAGAGCATTTTGCTGGAGATCTGAGAGGTGGGAGTGAGGAGTCACGGTTCTCTGAAGGTCACCGTATTGGTTAGAGGTGGTGAGGGACAGAAGCAGAGGGCAGCAGGGTCTAATTTGTCCTCACTTTTCCTCACTCCACATTCGAGTCTGCTCCCTGACATCCAGCCCTGCTAACCAACCATCACCGCAGGCCCAGCCCCAGACATTGCTCTAAGCTCTGAGATCTCACAGAGGTGGAGTCCTGAGTTGCAAATGGCCTTCCACAGACCTCTGCATCCCTCTGGGAGCTGGTCTCGCCTTTCAACTATGAAAGAATTGGAGCTCGGCAAACTCCTAATGTCTTTACTTCCGAAGAACGTAAATCCCATGAAGTCTGAGACCTAGACTATCTGCTCATTGCTGTTTCCTCAGTACCTGGAACAGGCCTGGCACTCAGGAGGCATTCTATATTAGCTGAGTGACTGATGGAAGTGATAGCCTCCTCATTCACAAATGGGGGTGATGATGCTTCCTAAGTTGAGCTGGGTGAGGACAAATGAAATATCATATAAAGAGCTCAATACTGTTCCTGGCAGATAATTAGCATGGACACAGGGATGTTGTTGTTATTCATTTTGTTTTTATGGCTTCGGAAATAATCAAATCTATCACATGGAGCCAACAATATAATACACATGTGATAAAATCTGTCTCAAGAGTCAGTGATCTCCCAACCCATCTGGGTTTAGTCCTGCCTTTGAATCATAGTGTCCTCCCAGAGAACCACAAGACCAGAGAGGATGCTAGAGATTCCTAGTACAGCACCCATGTTCAAAAGATGAGGAACCAGGGATTTGAGAAGTGAAGAGATTTCCTCAAAGTTGTCCACTAGTTAGAAAAGAGGTAAAACTAAGAACACGTTTCAGTGAAGCAAGCCAGAGTCCTTTCTGTGGTCTTATGTAAAATAAAAATTTTAAAACACTTTATAACTACTCATACACATATGTGCATATATATGTATATATGTGTATACATGTATATATATGTGTATATGTATATGTGTATATACATATACATATACATATACATATACATATACATATACGGGTAGGGTGATGATACATCTGAGTCGCCTGGGACAGTACTGTTTATGCTTATGCCGTGGTTTAATTATTAACAGTACCCCCTTCACTCTCAAAAGTGCCTGGGTTTGTTCAATGAGTTATATAGATTATATAGTTTCTGCACCTACAAGAGACCCCTTTGCTCTCCACTTGCTGTATAAGCATTTGGAATGAAGTAGCCTACAGAGACAGGCATGTATATTGGGCATAGTCAACCAGAACATCACATTCACTTGGGAACAGGGACCACGTTGGGGATGGGTTCATGCTGTGAACAGAGCAGTAAGCCTTATGCCAAATGAGACGAGCCTCTCTCTTCTCCCAGATGCACCAACAATGAAGGGGCTGGGCATCCAGAGCTGGTACACACTTCGCCAGGGGGCCTGAACATGAAGCCACCATGAGACAAAACACAACCAGGAGATGGGAGAAACTGAATCCTACTCGTTGATATCACAGGTCCTTGATCAAGCCATCTCTGAAGCTACACAAACTCTGGATGTTTTGGCTCAAAGGCGACGAGATGAGTTTTCCAGCAGCTGCAATTCAAAGAATCCTAACTAAAGTACTGACTGAAAAACATAAATGTAATAAAAGGGATGGGGCACTTGCACCGTCCCCAAGTGCTCTGGGCCAGAGTTGTTCCTCTGCTAAGTTAGCAGGAGAGAGAAGTCCCTGCATACCCCAGCCTCCTCATCCCACCCTCACACTGTGTGACTCAGTTACACCGGACTTTGCAACACTGACTAAGCCGTTCATTCATCAATACACATACGCTGAACACTTTTTGACCCCCCAAAAGTTTATATTCTACTTACGGGAAGGATTGAACAACGAAATGGCAACCGCTAAAGGTACACCGAAGTAGCAGGCCTTACGAAAGGCCCCTGCAGGCACTGTAACTGACAGACTAGGTACGGAGGTGAGCAGAGAAGGCCTCAGAGGGGAAGAGATGGAATTATTCCTGAGAGGACTGGCAGGAATCTACCACGTAGTTAAGAAATTACAGGAAATCCGGTGATAAGAGAAGCAAACGCAATCATACAGATGATAGATATTTGAGGAAATGCAAATATTTGCCGCAAGTTTGGAGGAAGAGTCTGGAGAGAGGGAACTGGCGGTTCCAGCACACCACACTAAAGTCCTTGGGCTTCTATACTGTGAGCAACGGAAGAGCGTGACGGAATCTGGACCGGGTCGTGTGGCTTCTCTTAGGCCGCCGGAACCGGACCGCTTGGTCCTCTACCTGACCAGCCGTTCCGGAAAGTGCACACAGACTCGCATAGCTTTCTTTACTGACGCACCCCTGTGGAACCTGCACCCCTCCCAGGATGAGGCGTGTTGCACATGATTCCAAACTCTTCTCTCCTCCCTGAACCCTTTGGCTAATTGACAGACAGCTTCTGCTTTATTGTACTCCTTCCTCCTGCCCCTGATCAATTTTCTTTTGCTTTGGACTAATCCTTCCTTAAGCCCTCATGCCACGTCCCTCTCTTTCGCTCTTACAGATCCAGCGATCAGATTTGCATTTTAGAAAGACTGTTACCCGGGCAAGGGTTTCAAGCAGGGAAAAACTGAAAGCAACGAGAGGCGAAAAGGAGTTACAGAAACGCAAGGGAGCGAAGAGGGAGTCGTGGGGAGGATGGAGGGGAGGATGCTTCACAGTGATAGCCGCCACACGTGTGGGAAGGGGTGGGTGCGTTTGGGGTCTGTGCATCAAAAAGCAGTTAGCATATGTTCTGAGAGAAACCTCAGCATGTGGAGGCTTAAACGGCATTCGGAATTGAATTTCCAGGCTCAGTAAATTTACAATATGCTTCCTCAATCCATCCCACCTCCTTGCTCCTCAGCTCAGTGAAATAGCTAAATAATTAAATGCTAAAATGCTTCTTGGATATGCTTTGTTGTTGAAACACATCTGCTACACGTTGGAGGAGCCCTTCCCGGCAGATGTTCCTTTCCTTGGCTTGTTTATCTATGGAAATGAATATCTTAAAACCCCCTCCCCTGCTAAGCTTAATAAAAGGAAATCCTTTCCATTCTCATCTTCTTCACAATGCCCCTTGCGGTCCTTTATCAAACCATTAAGGACATATGCTGTGCAGCTAATTATTTTTTCTCTGCTACCGCGCTGCCTTAATCCAAGGGAAGGCCATCTTCCGCTCAAGACTTAGTGCGGGAACTAATCTGCACGCCGCATTCTCTCCCAAAGAAAACAGAGTCTCTGTAGTTGAGTGAAAAGACGTTGGAAGCCAGGACTCCGAAGAGACTATGGCCTCTCTCATCAGCCCTGGGAGAGTGCAGTCTATTTGTTGAGCACATGGAGGGAAGGTATTTGATGGAGTTAAGGTTGCCCCACTGATAAACTGGAAGATGGAGAAAACAAAGAATAAATTGAGATGACATAGTGTAGATTCATCCAATCTGGGGAAGATTGGGAGCTGTGGAGGACAAGGAGTAGACAGGATTCAATATGTTCGCCATAAAGACTATGAACATAAGGGAAGATTTAATAGACCTATTGGAGACATTGGTGGCCTCTGAATTGATTGAAACCCCTTGGTGAAAGAGTCACTAGGGAACTCTTACGGAAGGCATTTGCTTTCTGTTTGTGCATGGAGATGGTCAAGATTATATGAGCTCAATAAAAAAAAAAATAACTAAGACATCTTTGAAATACAGATAAGGGAGGAAAAAAAAGGAAATTTTAATTAAAACCACATATGGTACAGCTTAGCAGCAGGAGAGACCATAGGGGCTGTTTTAAAATAATTTGCATGTCATAATATTGAAAGGGGAGAAATAGATACTTTTTCCTTTAGGGCGAGAAAAGTATTTGACTCATGAGCTCCATTTTGGGTAGCATTTAATTTCACCAAGTCCTCAGAACCTGAGCTTTTAATCATGGTTGAGTTGCCTTAGCAGCATTTGGCTTCTATTTTATAGATCAGTGTCCTGTTATAAGAAAAGGGTTGCATTAGAAACAGAGCTAGTCTACTTTTTGTTCCTATGTGAGGAAAACTAGTTTTCTCTCTAGACACTTTTGTAGGATGCTTTTTTCAAACTTGCAATTCATGTGTCTGCCTGGACGTGTCTGCAAGTATGACTCGATTGATTTTGAGGACCATACACGACCTCTTTCCGTCTGCATCCTTTGTCGTCGGCTCAGAGATCTCTGAAATACTCCAGCAGTCCGTTTGTTCCATTTATCAACAAAAGTTGTTGCGTTTATCAACAAAATTCCTTTGCTGACACGGCAATTCTGCAAATATGGGCAAATCATTCTCCTTCCTGTTCTTGTGTGATCACCTCTCTTGTCCTTTCTCTTTACTCTCCCGTCTCTGTTTCCTCAGGTTTTTCTGCCTCCATCTGCCTTCATTAGGGTCTGGAATTCCGCTACCAGAGTTTTGGTACCTTTACCTTTTTTTATTTCTTTGTTTTTAGCTCACCCAACTTTGTTTTCATTCCAGGCTGCTTTTCTTTTCTTTCAGGCTACTTTTCTTCTGTAAAATTTTCTCCTATTTAATAAGACACTGTTCTTTTTCTTGGTGTATTTGATTCCGTATTCATTTTAAAAATTTTCTCTTGGGTTACAAGATTTCACTTTTGGAAACATGTTCTTATATTTTTCCCTCTTTTTTACAATTTTATACGCCTAATATTTTCTTAATACTCTTCACTCAGACTTGGATGAAGCAAGGTATCTGCAGACCAGGTGTTTGCCAGTAATGGGTAAATTTCCTTAATTCTGCTACCTGATTGTCTACAACCAGATTTCCATCTCCCAATCCACAACTGGAGTGATAGGCAAGGCCCCCAACCCATTTTCTGGTTTCTGTAAGATATTTAGGTAACGTGTTTAGGTAACATGCCTCTATTTTATCAAACCGGGAACCTTTCCATCTCTACTGCATACATAACATGTTCTGTCTAATCTCCAAAGTTCACTGCTTCTACATATTTTTTGTATTCATTTTCACTGATTATTATTGACTATCATACTTCCAAAACCTTCTTCCCAAAGTCCTGACACTTTCTGCTTGACTGTATTCTTTGGGGATAGAAGGCATAGATGGAAGAGAAGAGAATGATAACTGATTACCTGGGTGGGGGAGTGGAGTCAGTGCTCAGGCATTAGAAGTGTACTTGTCTAGTTTTAATTTTCTAGAAACCCGAGTGTCTTTATCAGGAGAATAGTCTAAGATGAGAGAATTTCCTTCCAATCTTCTCTGAAGCACACTTTGAACATGAATTAAAACTATTTGCTGGAGACCAGGTAGAGGTTTGTTTTTTTTTTTTGAAATTGTATGACAATATCTTCCATTGAATTTAAAATTATTATGAATCCTTTCAAAATTTAAGTCTTAATTTTAGAAAGGGCGAACTTTAGCCTTGTTCACTGTTGTGATGGGCAGCAGGAGAATGGACAAAGCTGCATTAGGAACTGCTCAAATGCCAGATGCCATTCTTATCTGGAAGGCACCCAGCAATTAGCATCTGCTCAGTGCTTGGAACATGGTAAATGACTTCCATACAAATGAACCTTTGGGATATTACCATTCATAATGTGGGTATCGAGTATACTATAAATCACCCAATTTCCCTCATATCGATCGGTCTGCATGTTGGTTCTAAACCAAAAGTCACAGGATAACTAATTGTTTTTTTTTTAAAGACAAGATGAGTTGAAATCATTACTGTTCTTACAGATTGAAAGAAGAGAATAGGCTAAAGAAGGAAGAAAACCCCTCCCCTCTGTACATGTAATCCTCACACACCTCACACACATCCTCACAACCACCTATGACTTGTGACTCTGATCCCATTTCTTAGTTGAGGACAACAAAGAATAACATGCTGCAGGGGACACAGCCACAGAGTGAGAACCAAGAGCTTTAATTCAGACCCAGGTCTGGCTGAATTTAGAGGGCAATTTTCTACTGTTACGTGCATCACCTACCTATAAGTTCAAGTAGTACTGGGTTTCTGTCAGATCTATTTCTGGTGACAACACACGTACGAGACAAAGAAGTCTTGCTTTGGGGTCCTTCACGTCTAATGGAGATGCTCATTCCTCCTTGTTATAGTCTCTTCTTCCCTCGAGGCCTGACATAGGTAGGTCCATGAGGGAAAGAGAAGCCAGAAACCAAACCAGTTAAAACCCTCCACTGCACTTGACCCTTCTCCTCTACTCTGTTGTCCAGCCCTGATCTTTGGACCGAGCGTGTGCTAATGTCATCAAATACTTGACAAGAATGACTGTTCTTCATGCATAAAAACAAGTTCACCTGAACTTTGTGAATATTGTGGGCTGTCTGGCAGTGGATACAATGTTTTCTGCACTGCCTCTTCCATGCTACCATACCGCTAACCTTTGGGGACTGGTATTATTTAACCGATACTTGGGCATGGAGGAAGGATGGATATAGAAAGTTGTGGGGCATACGATCCTTAATTGAGAAAAAGAGCAAATAACTGACCTACAACTCTGCAGAGGAAAGAAAAATAAATGATGTTTAAAGTGCAATGGTGAGAGCCTTCCCCAACACATCAAATCTGAACCAGAGCTGATCTACCTTCTGTCTTTAGAATAGACTGGAGGGTAGGGAAGTGGGCACATGCTTTCATGTACATTGGCCTGTCAAATTGTCTGACACAAGATATTATATAGGCTGTCCTCTAAAATCTAAAGAGAGGTGGGGCACCTGGGTGGCTGAGTCAGCTAAACATCCGACTTCGGCTCAGGTCATGATCTCGCGGTTTGTGGGTTCAAGCCTTATGTCAGGCTCTGTGCTGACAGCTCAGAGCCTGGAGCCCGCTTCGGATTCTGTGTTTCCCTCTCTCTCTGCCCCTCCCCCACTCATCCTCTGTCTCTCTCTGTCTCTCAAAAATAAATAAACATCAAAAACTTAAATCAAAAGAGAGATGAGATATTCACATGGGCATCTCTTATAAACAGTATTCTTATACCAATCTTACCACCAGTGTGTTTTAAAGTATCTGCTATCATCATCTCTTGGTGGTATGTGAGCAGTAAATAGGCACAGACCATGGGATATCGCTGGCAATACTAACACAAACAGTTAAAAGTCTTTCTCCTACTCCTCCTGCCTTCTTCTTTCCTCTCCTCTTCATCTTGCTGTGCTTTGATTGTTTTTGCTGTGCTTGGAGGTTTCTATAAAAGTGCTACACCTGTATTCTCAAAGCTAATTTCAGAGCAGGAACAAATAAAGATTAAAACCAGTTCTGGAGAAGAATCTCTAATTCTTATGGAGTAATCATGGGAGATCCTTCAGGAATAAGAAAAAGCTTCTTGTGCTTTTATTTTTTAATTTTTTTAAAAAAGTTGATTTATTTCTTTTGAAGGAGTGAGAGAGTATGTGCAAGTGAGCAGGGGAGGAGCAGAGAGAGGGAGAGAGAGAGAGAGAGAGAGAGAGAGAGAGAGACAGAGAGAATCCAAAGCAGGCTCTGGGCTGTCAGTACAGAGCCTGATGTGGGGCTTGAACTCACAAACAATGAGATCACGACCTCAGTCGAAACCAAGAGTTGAACACTTAACCGACTGAGCCACCCAGGTACCCCTTCTTGTGCTTTGAAATAGTATGTTCATCCATTCTCCTTTTTCCAAGAATTACACCTTCACTAGCTGTGTCTCCATAGCATCAAAGAGTTAGATGGAGGGGAAAAAATGAACAAACAACAAGTAAAATAAACAACAACAACAAAAAACAATTGTCTGGGTACTGGTTCCATATACACTAAGTAAATAGATGTTTTATTTTTTATTTTTTTAATCTGGATGTTAGATGCCGATGTCTGATTTATCATTTTACACCCTAGCACTCTGTCTTGCACCTGGCATATATACCCAATAAATATTTATTGAATGAACAAATTCATGAATGAATATAATGCATGGATGTGGGTAACTGATGATATTACATGAAAAGGACTTGAAGATATAAAGCCTTGAGACTTTCTTTTTTATTGACAGTGATAGAATTTAAATCAAATGGAACTTCTGTTTTTTTCATTAGGATTTTATGAATTCCCTAATGCAATATTCTTGATTGTTGTATGCTAGACAAAGGTAGCAGAAGAGGGACAATCCTTTAACTCAGAAGACATACAAGTTAGAGGTTCAGGACTTACACTAGAGTTAGAGTCTTTGTGAGTAGTTTATCTACATGTCTAAATCTACAACTGGCTACATAAAAACAAGGGGTCAAAAGGAGAGCATATCTGGCATTATTCTGCATGGAAAATGGCAGGACATGGGTCACAAGGTAGAAAGAACAAGGAAACAGATTTTAGCCAGATAAGAAATGCTTGTCCTGCAACATGAGCCTCCACACGAGAATGAAAGAGTAGCTTCACAAAATAGTTATTTCCTCCAACTCTGGAGATATTCAGTGCATTTCTATGTACAAAGTACCCAGAGTAGAGCTTTGACACATAAGACTATTATATAAACATTTCTTCAATGAAATGAAAGCCGGAATACCTGAAATACGGGGTAGATGACTCGTGTGTTTTCTAAAAGTTTTAACTCATGGCTTATATGATGGTTGGGGTACTTTAGATGAAAGTCACAAACAGGCTCTAGAATTTGGGGACCTCAAGAAAATTTTATTGAAAGGCTAATTCACAGAAGTGGATGCACAGGAGTAAAGAGAGGCCAATGAGTTGGTATGGGATTCAGGCTCCAGTTACCATCTCTGGAATGAATGCAAGCTCCAGCTATGTTCGTTCAGTATTTTCATCATGCTAACTCATACTCAAATTCCAGAAAGGGAACATCTGATGGACCTCATCTCTTGGGCCATGTACACAGCCTTTTGATTAGACTATGCATTAACTGGAAAACCAGACTGTAACTACTCAAGAGGTTATTCCTCAAGAGGAAAGGAAAGTATAATTTCCAAAAGAAAGTGTAATGGATACTGGGTAAGCAAAAAACAACGAAGGCCCATCGTATCCTCTAAGCCTCTTCCAGCTCTGTGATTCTGTGGAGCCCTGGTAACATGACATCATGAACTCTCAGTGGACAGGGTTCATGACCTCCTGACTCCACGAGCATTTTGTCCACAGACAGACCATTGCCTTGCAACCCTTTCTGATGAGGTCAAGGAAGTCTGAATGCACAAGTGGATATGTGCATCTTCTCTTCCCAACATGCAGGTAGTCACTCTGGATAGAAGAAAGCCATGGGCTTGGGAAACAGGATTATCCGTGTTGTCTCTTGAGTATGGGCTCTGGAGCCAGACAGCTTGACTGAATCTTGTCTCAGCCACATACTGAGGGTCACCTTATGCAAATTACTGAACCTATATACATGTTTCAGTTTATTTCATTGTACCTACCTCATAGGCTTCTTATATGTATGGGTTAAATTAAATAACACATGTCATTAGACTGGCACCTATATAGCCCTCAGAGTAGATGACATTTTTATTACTATTAATATTAAAACTACCAATAATGTCACTGCTGTTACCTTATTGAGTAGGATACATCTCAGACACCCATGGCTGGTCCAAGGCACATTTGCAAAGGTGGCCAATCACTTCTTCTAGATATTTCTCTTCAGGAAGAGAAGAAAAATACCTAAGATATAAGCAAAATACTTATTGAGAGAAATGGAGGGAGAGAGCTCAAAGCCTGTCATTCTTTATGCTCAAAACACCTTGGAAATGGCTCTACTACGCTGGGTGAAACAGAAACTCTTAGACTTTCAAGGATAATCACACTTAAAGGAAAACAGAACAAAACAAATGAAAAACAAATAGTAACGACAAATGCCTTTATTTTCTCTTTCCTTCGAGGGCATAGCTTTTTAAAAGACATTTTCTTCATATTATTACAAAAATACTCTCCATAATCTATCGAAACAGAGAAAACATTAGTAGATTGTGCTAGCTAACCACCACATTAGCCAATTGCTGTTTGGCATTTCCACTAGCACTTTCTATGTACACAGTCTGGATAGAATAGATTTGAGTGATATAGAACCGAGATGCTTTTGAAAATGAAGTGGTACAAGTTATAATTTTGAGTGGGCTGGCTCTGGATACCCCATTAAGTGGAAAACCACTTAGGATATAAATCCCCTTTCAGGCTCCAAAACAATTTAGCAGGAACTCAACCTCTTGGAACCTTTGTGGTTGAAGTGAGCCACAACAACCCTTCACCTAGTAAAACCGAAGGCGTTTCCAATGATTTGATTCACAGAACGCTGTCCTACGGGGGTGTCGGTCCTGTGTCCCCCCCCCCCGTTAGTGACCCTTGTTTAATTGGGGCTTTAATAAAATCTCAAAATGCTTTGGTTTTGTGGGAGTTACTAACATATTCATTTCCCAAAACTACTGACATAACAATGTGCATTACATGTGGACACTCTTCCTGTCAGTACTCTCAGAAATACTGTGAGGAGGTAGCAACCCATTTTGCAGATGAAGAAACTGGAGCCCAGAGAGAGGAAAAGATTTGCCTCAGTTCACACAGCCTCCAAGTGGCACAGTAGAACAAATTCCTACATTTTGACATTAAGATCTTCTCTTTACTCTCTACGGTTCCCGTTGCATCGTTTTGAGACTGAGGTTGCCATTTGCCTCTTTCTAAAAGATGCCTTGGGTCCCAAGATTGGGTTTCCAGGTTGTGGATCCCAATGCCTCTTGGCAGCCACTGAGAAAGCCTTTTAGGAAACCAAACACCTAAGGTGGACAAAACTCAAAGAGAAAACAAAAACAATGCATTTATATGGGCTTCTTGCCCATTGTCTGAATCATTCAGAGGGGGTCACGAAGAAGAATAAAGGCAGAGTAAGACTCCATTTCACTGTTAATGGATTTTAACTCACTTTTAATTCAACAATGAATGGAAGCATCTATTGTTTTTGCAGATCTAACATCCCATTATATCTCTAAAGTATCATTGGCTGTTTTTATCAATGTTGGCATGGATGCAACTCTAGTAAAATGCAGAATATTTTAACCCAATTTCCATTTTTTTCCCAATTACCATTCAATTCACCCGATACTGGCCACATGGCAAACTTGTCCACATTCCAGGTGTCAGTTCTGTGGTATTTTTTATCTTAGCAATAACATTTAATATAATTTACTTAATTGAAAAATAATGTATGTAAACTGAAGTACATTTGGAAAATATGGAAATTTATAAATTAATAACATAAAGATCACTGTGGTCCAAATACCCAGAAACAAAGACAATTAACAGTGTATGAAGTTTTTTACTATGCATAGGCACATATTTTAAACAAATCAGAGATATTTTCTATATAAATTTATAACCTGCTTTTTCAAACTTAGTAATATATCATAAAGACTTATTTAAGTCATTTGTATCTTCTAAGAATTTATTTTTAAAAGCTGATTATTTGGCTTCATAATTTTAAAAACTAATTTCCCAGGGATGCCTGGGTGGCTCAGTTGGTTGAGCGTCTGATTTCAGCTCAGGTCATGATCTCGTGGTCTGTGGGTTCGAGCCCCTGGAGCCTGCTTCGGATTTTGCTTCTCCCTCTCTCTCTGCCCCTCCCCCGCTGATGCTCTGTCTCTCTCTCTGTGTGTCAAAAATAAATAAACATTAAAAAAAATAAAAAAATAAAAACTAATTTCCCATTAGATTTTTCTTATTCACTTCGTACCTTTTCAAATAACACTCAAAGATATCATTGTATACAAAGTTTTATACACAGCTGTATCTGTGAGGATTATCTTTGGCTGAAAATGCAAAAAAACTAACTACTAGTATCTTAGATGATATAGATATTTTCCCAACATAACAAGACATCTGGAGGTAGAAAAACACGGCTGGGGCAGTGGCTAAATGACTGACACCGAAGAAAGACTCAAGCTCTTTCTATCTTTTCTCACCCCTAAGCTGAGTATTTGCTTTTTATTTTTATGTTTTTGGAGCTCTTAGCTCCAGACATCACATATGTACTCAAGGAAGGAATGACCTGGCCACACTCCAACAGTGTGATATCCATGTATCTACTCTAGCTGCAAAGGACTCTGGGAAAGTGAATATTTAGCTCCTCTAACCTCCGTATAAAATGAGGTCAAGAGAGAGAGGAGTTGGCAATACGTATTGGGTTGGTCAACCAACAATGTCTGACATAATCTATAATATAAAATAAGAATTTTCTCCCTACATGAAAAATCCCTAGAAGGGATACCTTAGAATTTTATTGTTTCCCTGATATAAAAGAAACACGTGTTTATTGCAGAGAACTAGAAAAGCTCAGAAAATCATAGAAAATAAAGTATCTTACCACTTTAGCAGACAGAGATAGCCAGCCCATCTTGCATCGATGTCATATCTACATCTAGTCTTTATTCTACAGTCACTCAGACAACTCTTTATGGAAGCAGGAATTAGGGGCTATTGTAATAGACATGCTCACGAGTCCCAAGAATCTAAATGTACACCTGAGAAACAGGCTCACAAACTCAGTCCAGGCAATTGTTTCTAGTGTTGTGCTTCATAAAACTCTATCTACCCCGATAAGTTCATTGACTTTCATGGAGGACAAGAATTAAAACAAATATATATACACTACACTATATTTAATAACATGATCATACACAAAGTATTAAATAATATAGGGCAGAATTAGTTCTTTTGGCCATGGAGGGTGGGGAAAGGAGTTCAAGAGAAACTTCTCAGGAAAGGTGATTCCAGAATAAGTTTTAAAGTCTAGTTGTGGGGCGCCTGTGTGGCTCAGTTGGCTAAGTATCCGACTTAGGTCGGCTCAGGTCATGATCTCACAGTCTGTGAGTTCAAGCCCCACGTCAGGCTCTGCGCTGACAGCTCAGAGCCTGGAACCTGCTTCAGATTCTGTCTCCCTCTCTCTCTGCCCTTCCTCCACTCGCACTCTGTCTCTCTCCCTCTCTCAAAAATAAACATTAAAAAAATATTTTAAGTTTAATTGTAATTTTCCATGGGAACAATGGCAGGTAGCAGTGATAGAAATGAGTGTTCAAGATTCAGAAAAAAGCATGCAGAAAGCACAGAGGAGTGAAAACAGAGTGCATACTTGAAATTACAAATAAATGAGGGCTTAACAGATCATAAAGTTTGTGAGATAGCTATTTAATAGAAGCAGATAATTCTGGAAAGAGAACAAGACTCTAAAGAGCTTTACAGTTCATGCAACAGAAGAGCCACTCTGTTCTGCCCAAGTGCTAATGGAGAATCCTGGGATGGGTGCTGAAGCAACGTGGTGTCTTGATCATGTTACCTCTGCACAAAGGCAGGCCATCAGTTCAGAGTCCTTTGCAGCAACGGGTTCTACCTCCTCTGGAAGCCTCTCTTCCTGAGAACACAGCCCTAAGGAACTACTGGTGTGCTCTAATGGAAACTTCCTTGACATGGGAATCCCAAGGATAATCACCACCAACATCATTATTATCATCTTCCTATCAGTAACTGTAGTATCTTGAACAACTTGCACATTCCTGTAACCAGAACTAGGAGCTTCATGCATGTCATATCACAAGAATTTCAAGCAGCTTCTGTTAAAGCTTTATTCTTGGGTGCCAGCACTTCGGATCGTTACTTCAGTCAGGACCAGGTGGCTGAGCATGTCAGGCTCAGTTCCTGCTCTGCCTTCACCCAAAATTTTAAAGGAACGGTTGTACATTTATTGATTTTACATAGTTACAGGATAAGGAGTTTCTCTACCCTGACCTCCTACCTGGGTCCTAAAACTTTCCCACTTCCTTTGTCGGCCAGGCATATAGTAAATTAGGAAATAGGAAGGAAGCCTTTTATACTACAATTCAAAGCACAGAAAAGAAATGGAAACCCATTTAGCTTAATAACACCAAAGAGCATGGGGGAGGGGAGCCTGTTAGGGTCCAGATTGTCTTACAGTTGGTTTGACTCTCGCAAAGGAATATTCTCTTCACCTTTCTTCTCCACCTATTTGCAACCCAAACCGTCTCAAGAAAAGATTCGTGAGTCTAAGAGGACAGGTATGGCGGAACATCCGGGAGAAGGGTAGGATAGGAGAAGAGGCGTTTAGGAGTCAGGGGCATGGCAAAGGAGGAGTTGTAAGGAGGAGGGACTCAGTGAGGGGAACATCTGGGCCATGCCAGTTAAAGCTAAAGTCTCTCCATGCTCCCCTAGGAGCTGGCAATCTGGATAGGATAGGATAAGATAGGATAGGATAGGATGGAATGGAATGGGATGAGATGGAATGGAATGGAATGGAATGGAATGGAATGGAATAGAATAGAATAGAATAGAATAGAATAGAATAGAATAGAATAGAATAGAATAGGAGAACATGTCCAATTCTCCACAAATTCCTTGACTCAGTGTGGATTATTATAATAGGCAAAATAAACCCGAAGAAAGAGTGGACTACATAGGTGCTACCTACACACTCTCAGGAGACAGAATCCCTTACCAGCTGTAAGATTTTAGGCTAATGAGCTCTTTTGTGTCTCAGTTTTCTCATCTACAAGATGAAGATGAAAATATTACATGCTTCTTAAGTCCATGGAAGAAAGAAAGAAAGAAAGAAAGAAAGAAAGAAAGAAAGAAAGAAACAAAGAAACAAAGAAGGTAAAATGTGTGAGGGGCAAGGCACCCGGGTGGCTCAGTTGGTTAAGCAGCTCATGTCACGATCTCACAGTTGGTGAGTTCAAGCCCCACGTCGGGCTCTGTGCTGACAGCTCAGAGCCTGGAGCCTGCTTCAGATTCTGTGTGTGTGTGTGCGTGTGTGTGTGTCTTTGCCCCTCCCCTTCTCTCTCTCTCTCTCTCTCTCTCTCTCTCTGTCTCTCAAAAAAAAAAAAAAGAAAGAAAGAATAAAAAAATTAAAAAAAAATTATGTGAGGAGCTTAGGTCCTTGGGGTTAGCAAACTCTCTGCAAAGGGCCAGATAGTAAATATTCTCAGATTTGCAGGCCATACGGTCTCTGTCCCAGCTACTCAACCCTGCTCTTGCGGCAAGGGAAGCAGCCCTAGACAATATGTCAATAAACGCGTGTGGCTGTGCTCCAATAAAACTTTGTGTCCAAAACCAGATGGTGGGCCAGATTTGGCCTGCAGTTGTAGTTTATGCACCCATAGCTTAGAACATTACTGGACATACGGTAAAGTATTCATAAATATCAACTGTTATTGTTATTATTATCGATTGAGGGCCACGTCCTTCCAGATTCTTTCTGTTTGACAATTAGCCAGTAGTAAAATCTTCTACAATAATGTCCTCTAGTAATTTTCCAAAGTCAAAGACATGATAAAGACATTACTTTCTTTATATTGGACTTCCCTATAATATGTATTTTTATAAATAAGTCCTACTTTAAAATACATATATGTGTTAAAACTAATAGACTAGACTTGACAAAGCTTCCTTCTACTGCCACGAATGCTTATCATCCCAAATGTTCACAACTCCTTTCCATGAAGATTTAGGTTTCAAGGCTGCCTTGTAGGATGCAGGCTGCTGCGCAGCTTGTACATGGGCGAGAGCCAATTTTTAACAAGGCTGGTTCTTCTCAGCACCATCCTTTCTGCCACCACTGTTACTATCATCCAGAAAATTCTCATTTCTCAAAGAGAGCCCCCAAGCTCCAGGAGCTGGTTCTGCCAGTGTCTCGGCATCTTTCCTGGGGGCCCATCTGTTTATACTGCTCAGTCAAGGCCTAACAGCTCAGAACATATGGCTGGGACTTCTCATCTTGGAGAGTGCAAGCTGACAAATACTTAAGAACATGCATTTGGTGTGGGAGGCATGCTGGCTCAAAGAAACTTGGTATATTTGTAAGCCTGGGGCTCGCAGGGGGAGATTACCTGAGTTCCCTGAAGGGAAAGAAGAACCTTCCCATTTCCACAAGAATAAATGGAAATGATTATATATTAGTATTATATTATTCTGTCTATACAAATACAAAAAGAGAGTGTCAGAAAGTTTGAAGGACACGTCCCAGTTGAAACTGGGATAAACTGGCAAACAGTGAACTAGTTTGCAAGTATTCTGTCACAACGGGGTTCTTGACATTTATTTAATCAGAATATCCCTTTCCCAACCACCCCAAATAAGTAGAATTTTACTCTACATTGGAATGTCAAATGGCCCGTGAATAGATGTTGCAAGCATAAATCCGGGGATAAATACAGCTGGACAAAACACATTGGAAAAACCCTAGAGATGGGTGCAAGGTAGGCAAATAGTATATATCTGAACATGAAAATTTCCACAATAAGACATATTTTTTTAAGTTTGTTTATTTATTTTGAGAGAGATAGCACGAGCAGGGGAGGGGCAGAGAGACTAAGAGAAAGAATCTCAAGCAGGCTCTGCACTGTCAGCCCAGAGCCCAATGCGGGGATTGAACTCATGACCCATGAGATCATGACCTGAGCTGAAACCAAGTCAGATGCTTAACCAACTGAGCCCCCCAGACACCCCAACAATAAGACACATTTTTATCAGCTTGTCAGGCTCTGTGCATCTGCAGTCTTTCAAGAACTAATTATCCTTGGGGCGCCTGGGTGGCTCAGTAGGTTATCAGCTCCGGTCATGATCTCGCAGTTCATGAGTTCAAGCCCCACATCGGGTTCTCTGCTGTGAGCACACAGCCTGCTTCAGATCCTCTGTCTCCCTCTCTCTCTGTCCCTCCCTTTCTGTCTCGTGCATGCGTGCTCACTCTCTCTCTCTCTCTCTCTCAAATAAATAAATATTTTTAAAAAGAACTAGTTATCTGAGAATGAATCCATAAACAAGGCAGCCATGGTCCCTGCTCTCATGCAGTTTATAGTCTAGTGGGAGGTTATTAAATCCATTAGGGCCCCAGAATGAAAGCAACAGCATTGTGCAAGGGTTTACTGGAGAGCATTTAATGAAGGGTCTACTGAGTTCTGAGCAAAGTGAGAGGAACTTGAAGGAACAGGGAAGCACCTTAGGACTTACAGCAGTGAGGAGCTGATGCCACCTCTGGGACTGAAGAGGCAAGAGGAAGGAATGGTGTGATCAGAACTTGGCAAGAAAACAAAACCTCAGAAGAAGGCTTCCTAACAGGACCTCTGACTGCAGAGAAACATAGCCAGAGACAGGAAAACCACAGCAAAGCAGAGAGCGAGTAGTTGCGGGAGATAGACTGTCTTGCTCTCTCTGAAGTCCTACCATGGACTCTCAGTAACCAGAGATCCACAAAACCTGTAACCTTGTGAAGTCAGCGTCCTGAGGCACAGGGTATAGTTAAAGGGTGGCAAACTGATTATTTTGGGTGGGGATTTTGAAAATTAAGAATAACCAGCTTACTTGTGGTATATTCTCAAGGTCTAGTGTCTACGAAGGACACATAGTAGGTCTTCAATTCATGCTTATTTAACAGAAATGGCAAATGGAAAGAAGTGGGCTTTGGAGTTAGCTCAATATGGACCAGAACTCCAAGTCTGTCTCTTCAGAGGCTGTGGGATATTAGGCAATTTCCTTAATCTCTGCCCCAATTTCCATAACTGTAAGTTAAAAATAATGTTTTCTTCACAGGGACTTCATAGAAAATAAAAGAAAGAGTATTAAAAAAAAAACACTTGGCACGTAGGAAACTTTCAAACAGTATTATGTTCTTTCCTTCTTTTTCTTATACCATTGCATCCTTATTACTGTAATAATTCCAGGAATTTAGAGCCCAGCAAGCATAAAATTCAATGTTGGACATAACTGGCAAATATTTTAACAAACTTAAAAGTGTTAAAAACAATCTTTCAAAATGATAGCAGAAGAGAAATAATGCTAGCCTTAAAAGAGGTTAAGGAAACCAACCTAAAGATTACAGTCATCTAAAATTCCACTCCTTAAAATAGCTTTTTGATTTTTACATCAGAGCATTTTGGACAATCGTTTAAAAATGTTGTAAAAGTTGCCATCCCTGGGGTGATGAATGTGCTTCTAATCTCTCCCTACTCTGCTCCTCTCCTGCAGAGTTATTTGTCCCAAACCAGAATTGATTATATCACGTTCGCCTCTTAAATATATTTCCCATGTGCCTGTAGCACAAAGTTTAAACTTCTTAGCAAGACATCCAAAGGTTTTCCTAATCAAACTCCAAAATATAGCTCTAATCCAATCTTCTAGCACTCTACACTACAGATCAGCTCACTAAACTACTCACACTAGGCGATACATTTTCATATCTCTGTTCCTTATTGTTCCCTCTGCCCATATCTCCCTTCTTGTCCAGGTGAAAACTTATTCATTCTTCAAATCTTGGCTTCTTCAGTGTTGCTTCCTTGGAAAATAGGTCATTCTTTTTCTTCTGTTCCCACAGTGCTTTATTATAAGTCTTAATTCTGCCTTGCATTACGATTCCTTGTATCTCTACCTCCCTAGGCAATTCAGCTTAGATTCAAAGTGCAGAGCCTGTATGTACTACCTATAGTAAATACCACTTAATTAAACAATTATAGTTAGAGTAAGGAGTAAGGAGGAATTCATTACAGTGGGCTTTCAAAGGAAGGTTCATGTGAAATGAATGTTAACTTGGTAAGGTGAGGAATATGGGTGCTTTAATAAAGGAAATGCCGAGGCCACTGCTTTGAGAATGAGACGGAGCAACAGTGCTTTCGTGGATGAACAAATAAGTAGGATACAATTTAGGGAGAGGCAGTGGAAGTTAAAGAACGTGACAACAACTAATCCTCGATGCTTTGGTTTCCCCATGCAGCCTTCCCACTTCAATAGGAAATGGTCCTGTTCTGTTGCTCCCACAATCTTTAGCGTTTCTTTGGCCCATCTAGACCTGCTGTTATTAACTGTGCATTTCTTCCTCACTAAGTTACAAGCTTCCTGAAAGCTGAAACTGTATCTCATTATCCTCAACCTGTGCACACGCATCAGTGAATTGTTGTTAAGTAGAATGATGAAAGAACTAAGTTTGACTTTGTTGGAAGGGACAACAGAGGGGCCTACAATGTTAATGACAGTTTTGTTACCTTCTCACAGCTCTGTAAAAGGGGAATTACCTCTACTCACCGTGTCCTTTTCTTTTACTTGCTTTTGACCTTGAACTTGCTCAAGACCCAAGCTCTGCTTCTATATGTTGTCCCCCATTTTGTACACAAATGATCTCTTTTAATGGACCCAAGCCCTAACTGGTTTTTATCTTTGCTGCTACTGGGGAAGAATATCAGCTCATCATGGATGCTCCAGTCCATGACCAAGAATGGGCAGCGCTGTATGTCCAAGATTCAAAGCTACTAGAATGCAAAACTGCAGCTTCTACATGGCCCCAAGCACTTGTCACAATATCCTGGAAGGTTATTTCGTGAGTTCTTAGACAAAACAGAATTGCGGCCGGAGTCAATTTGATCTTTGGTGTTTTGTTTTTGTTTTTTCCTTCCTTTTCATCATATACTTATGCAACTTATTATTTTCTTTTTTAAATATAATTTATTGTCAAATTGACTTCCATACAACACCCAGTGCTCATCCCAACAAGTGCCCTCCTCCATGCCCATCACCCAGTTTCCCTCTCTCCCACCCCCCATCCACCCTCAGTTTGTTCTAAGTCCTTAAGAGTCTCTTATGGTTTGCCTGCCTCCCTCTCTGTAACTTTTTTTCCCCTTCCCCACCCCCATGGTCTTCGGTCAACAATAGCCAAATTATGGAAAAAGCCTAAATGTCCATCAACTGATGAATGGATAAAGAAGATGTGGTTTATATATATAGTGGAATACTACTTGGCAATGAGAAAGAATGAAATCTGGCCATTTGCAGCAACATGGATAGAACTGGAGGGTATTATGCTAAGAGAAATAAGTCAGGCAGAAAAAGACAGATACCATATGTTTTCACTTATATGTGGATCTTGAGAAACTCAGCATCTTATTATTTTCTACCTTACTCTCTTGACATTTAAGTTAACACTTCCAGCCCTTTGCAGAGCATAGCCTCTTTTATTCTGTTCCAAACTATGCCACCTGCCAAGAGACTTGACTCTTCCACTCAAAAGTTCTACATTCTTCTTACACAGGAGTGGGAAGGCAGCACACAGTTGGATTTTGGAGTGCGGATTTTGGTAGCCCACAGTTTGATTTCCAACATTCCTGAGTGCTTACTTTCGAGGAATAAACCTAAGTCGATGTTCATGTTCATCATGTAATAGATGCCTGGTTCAGTACCACTCCATCCCTGTGACTTCAAAGCAATCTCACATGCTGATCTCTACTAGGTGTTAATTTATTTCCATGACTTAACACAATTTGCCTTTGAGTTGAAAATCTCTAGAAATCTCCAACACAAAGGACTCCATTTTAGCCAGAAGTATCCAACAGACCTTTCTAAGATGACGGAAATGCTTTCTATCTGCACATCCTGTACAGTAGCCACTGGCTACATGTCACTAATGAGCACTTACAGTGTGTGGCTGGTACAATTGAGAAACTGAATTTTTACTTTTATTTTAATATGAATTATTTTAAATTCAAATCTAAATAGCCACATATGGATTGGGCTACAGTACTAAATAGCACAGTCTGAAATTATAAAATTTCAGACATTAAGAGAGGTTATGGGAGAAATATTATGTGAACAGCCAACTTTCCAGCACCCCTCAACTATTAGAAGTCGTATACTCTGTCTACTCCTCAGTTCATTCGTTCTATAGGACTACAAAACTCCAAAGTTGTGTATGTTTAAGTATACATAAGGTTATTATTGCCACTGACTTTTTAAAATATATCTTTATTATTTTCCAATTATCCAGATCGCTCTTTTATTTTCCTTTGTTCAAGACAGATGCTAAAATAAATTCAGGAGAGAATCCAGTTTAAAGTCATCATTAATTTCATTTAGTAGCCTATCTCCTCAGCCCCTACTGCTGCTTCTTTCTTTTTCTTATAAATGCATTTATATTCCTTTAACTCTCTTGGGATAGGTTTAACTCACTATGGATGGTCTGATTTCAGCCCTTTATCAAGTCAGAATCCTACAATTTGGAAGTTTTCCCTGGTGGAACATTTGCTTTGAATAGGGGATGTGTTCCCTATATTTCTTCTGCTTGGATGCGGCATCATTTAATAAATTACTGTTTAGACTTTTTATATAGAAGTCTAAATAAAAACTGGAGTTAATTACTCAACTTTTATTAAACTTTCTGTATACACATTTTATCAGGGTTACCCATGATTTGCCTTCTGAGATACTGAGTTCCTTACCTCTGGAATTAGTTAAGCAAAGGTGTGAGGTCAAGTTTCAGGTATGTATTCTGAAGATATGAATTTTGACTCTAAGTTCTTGGCAATTAAATGGGTTTGCTGTTGTGGTGATAGAATATATGGAGCCTTGCCTCAATTTCTTAGACTTTGTCTAGATATAAAAATCTCTCATACTGTGATGTTTCTGATTTCACTTCTGGTTTGTTTGTTTGTTTATTACTGCCTTTCTGCTGCATTTTTTCTGGATTTCTTTCAAGAGGTTGTCTTCCTTTTCCAATTGCTTTGTTCAGCCTTTACCCTATATCTGTCCATGGTATGGTCTTTGTGAGATGGCATCTATCACCAAGGTTCCACCTGCACCACAGACACTGGTGACTGCTGGACATGTCCCTAGGCACAGTTCCTCATGCACACATAAAACTGCCTACTTAGAGGTCTCCATCTGGATGTCCCACAAGTACCTCACATACAACATATCAACAGTTTAACTCATTGTCATCCTCAAACAACCCCAAATATCTATTCTTCCTACATTTCCAATTCAGGTGGTTCTATCATGTAACCAGTTACCTAAGCTCAGGACCTGGGGACCATCTTTGGCTTTTCCTCCTTTGGATTCATCTCCCATCTAAAAGCTCACCAAATCCTGTCCATTCTACTGCCATTCACTTGTTTACTCATTCAGCAAATATTTATTGTGTGCATCATGTATTCTGCTGGATGCTGTGAGTGGAGAAGTAAATAAGACAGGCACAGGCATTGGCTCAGTGAAGCTTAGAATACATTACTGAGAGATACAGTTAAAATGAAATAAAAAACACATCGATAAACGTAATTTGCAGGGACATCTGGGTGGCTCAGTTGGTTGAGCATCCAACTTCAGCTCAGGTCACGATCTCATGGTTCATGAGTTCAAGCCCCACATCGAGCTTTCGGTTCTCCATGCAGAGGCCACTTCAGATCCTCTATCTCCCTCTCTCTCTGCCCTCCCCCCACTCATGCTCGCTCTCGCTCTCTCTCTCTCTGTCTCAAAAATAAATACATATTAAAAAAAGGAATCTGCAATCCACACCTCATAGTGCATGGACTAGAACTCAGTCTCTCCTGCATTTTTGTTCTCAGAAAAATTCCCCCAAATGGCCCTGAATTTCTATTTGCACAAAAAAGAACATAGACGCCAGTACTCTGGAATTCTTTTCGAACAGATGACTGCTTGTCTATATAAATTGTTTGGAGTCTTCACCATTTGTGCACCGAAGAGGCTCTTCCTTGAAGACTCATATTACTTGTACAGTCCATTTAGTCTAACCTCTACCTCCACGTAAGATTCACTTTTACAAGGACATGACCTGCTTTTGAGTCATCAAGCACTGGGCAATCTCACAGACTCACAAGGCAACCCACTGAATTTTTAATAACTTGGCCTATTAGTAAGTTCTCCCTGAAACTCCTCTCCATGGCCATTGTTCTGGAATTACATAACACACCCAATATTTCCTCTTGTGATTGCCTCTCAAATACTAGAAGATAATTTTCTGAAACTTAAGTTCTCCACACTAACTTTTCTCACTCATGTCACACAATGATATAGTCCCCATGGCACTCTCATTTGCAAACGTCCAAGGTAAAATGTGGTCACTGAACACAAAGCTCCAGATGTGGTATGACCACTTGTGATTACAATGTTGATGATGACAAAAATCATAAACACTACTACTTGTTATTAGCTTTCTATGTGCCCGACATGGAAAGAACTCAGTTATCTCATTTGATATTCACACTAATTTTACAGGCTGCATACGCTTACTCTCTCCATTTTTGCTGAAGTGGAAATTGAGATTCAGAGAGGTCATGTGATCTAAACAGTAGCAAATGACTTGTAAACGTCAGCGGACAATGTTTGTCCCCAGCTATGTGTATCTTCATGTGTATGCCCGTGTTCGTGAGCACTCTTTTGTTCTCTTTCCTCTGTACAAAAAAAATAGGGAAAGCAACATTTCTTTACCTCTTTGTGCCTCTGCAATTTCAACTTGTATCTTATGGCAAATCTTAATCTATAGAGTAATGATTTTACCTACCTCATAGAGTTGTCATGAAGATAAAATGAGGTAATGTAGGTTAAATACCATATGACTAGCATGAGTTTAAGTATGTGAACTTTCACTATTATTGCCATTACTATGCTCCACATGATACTTGATAGTCATTAATAAATGAATTATTATTATTATTATTATTATTATTATTATATTTTTTCTAGGGAGAGAGAGCATACAAGTGGGGAAGAGGGACAGAGAAAGAAAGAGAAGAGAGACAGAATCTTAAGCAGGCTCCACACTTAGTGCGGAGCCCAACACGGGGCTTGATCCTAGGACCCTGGGATCATGACCTGAGCCAAGAATCAAGAATTGGATGCTCAACTGACTAAGCCACCCAGTGCCCCATAAATCCCAGTTACTAACGCCTTAACACACAGCAACCAAAAGTTTATCTCTCACTTATTCTGTTTCCAGTAGGACTTTAAGGGGGCTCTGCTCATCTACTTACTCGAGGTCCAAGAATTATGGGGTCTCCATCATCTTGTAGCTTGTCGCCACCCCATCTGGAATGGTTTTTTGCCACTTTGCTGGCTGAAGTGGGGAATGAAAAAAGCCCAAGGCTCAGCTTTCATGGGGTTCCCTGAGCCCAGGAGAGGAAAAGTGGATACAAGTAAAATTAGGATTGTTAGGTGACCATGCAGAATTATTTGTCCTGGGAAGTCCCAGTCTACACCCATTGTCTTGGCATTTTGTCCTCTCAAACGTGCCCTGGATGATAATCTGTAGTTACCCTGAATACCATCAACCCCAATTTCCTACCTATTTTACTAAAAGTCATTTTGTGAGAGAGACCTTCCTGTCCACCTAACCAAAAGTAGACTCCCCTTTTCTCTCTATCCCATCACCGCCACCCCCACCCCCACCTTACAGGTATCACAGCACACATCATCACTTCTTTGTTTGCTTGTTTTGTTTGTTTGTTTATTCCATCAAAACAGGGGTCTTTTCTTTCTTGTTCAAGGCTGTCCTCCCAGTTTTTAGCTCAGGAAATATTTACTGGGTGCATACAAGAATGTGCCATTTTGGGGGTGCCTGGATGACTCAGTCAGTTAAGCGTCTGACTGTTGATTTCAGCTCAGGTCATGATCTCACAGTTTGTGGGTTCAAGCCCCACATTGGGCTCCATGTTGACAGCGTGGAGCCTGCTTGGGATTTTCTCTCTCCCTCTCTCTCTGCCCGCCCCCCCCCCCCCCGCTCTCTATCTCTCTCAAAATAAAAAAATACACATTTAAAATTTTAAATGAAAAAAAGAAAGTGCTATTTTTCTCACTGTAGCATTCATAATTGGTAAATGAACATTAAAGTTACATTAAAACATTAAAGCTACTCCTACCTGAAAGGAAAACTAAAAATATCTAGTAATAACAAGTATTGAGGATATGGAGAAATGGACACTCTCACCCATTGCTTTTGAAAATATAATTTGGTAGAACTACTTGGAAAATCGCTTCATATTCCCTAGTAGAGCTGGTCATGATGTGCTCTCTCTACAACCCAGCAACCCACTGTCAATTGTATAATCTAGGGAGTATGCCCATGGTACCAGAACACAAGCCTGAAAACATTCTTAGCAGGAAAAAAAAAAGCCAATCTAAATGTCTACCTACAGGAGAACATGTGAATAAACTGAGGATACTCATCAAATAAAATATTAAATGCCAGTGAAAATGAAGGAACTATAGGAACATACAAAAATAGTAATGAATCTAAAACATACAATGTTCAGAGAAGAAATGTTCCAATCACTTACTAGACCTTGTGTCCCCAGTGCCTCCAGATACCAACAGGACTACAAAGAAAAAAAAGGAAAACCAAAGACAAGACTCCTTTGGAAAAGCTGCCTATTAACTTTCCTTCTTGGAGAGCCCACACATAGTAGCTATTCAAAGATTTAAGAAATCTTGCAATGTAAACTTGACTTTGTTTAAACACATATTCATGTTGTGCGTATTAAGAGCAACAATAACAACTTGTGGCACACATTTTGGGGAGAAATGTAATAGAATTTTATGATTTTCTGCCTGGAAAATTTTTACAGACTAGATATCATCTCAAAATTGTGTTCAGGCTTTTGACTAATCAGATTATTTTTCTAGCTCCTCAATAGATCTCACTGTTGACCACAGTGAGGTAAGTGCTCAGCCAGTATTCCCTGATTTAAGAAATTGTTTCATGGGTATTTATAATATATACATTCACTTATGTCATGTCTTTATTTGTCCCTTATTGTCTATAAGAAAAAGTCCAGAATTATTCACTGGAGGCCAATAACAAGCATAATTCAGTTATCTTAAACATTTCAACAGGGGCAAGTTTGTACAGAATCATTGGAAAGTCTGGTGGAGTAGGTTCTAGGGTAGAACTGTAACGACTTTGGGGAAAATACCAGAGAATAGACCTGGTAAGGAAACCGACAGGGATTTGGGGCATATCTGTGTTAATCACTGGCCCCTCCGTGATCTACCATCGAGAAGCAGTCACTTCAGGTGCTCCTCCAGATCCCACACTTTACTTTCCCAAGAGCTGCCAATGCCATCAGAACTGGTGACTCCAAAGCCACACCTTGTCTAAAGGATCTGCACTTTGTGAACACCCTCACAAAGCTAGTATTTGGACGTGGGATACTCACTGATAATCTACCGGTGACCCCAAAATCTCCATGTTCACACTGCTGGTGGATACTTCAGAAGGAAGCCATAGCATTCCACCTCACTTCTGCTTTCTGAATCTTTCACAAATCCACCAGGTTGACTGAGCCTAGATCACATCCATACCTTTGTTACAAAAGAATCTAGAAAACACAGGTTTGGGTTTTTCAGTATCCATTTCTGGACACCCCAGAAAGACTGAGGAATGGGTGGGGAGCATCACACTACCAAACCCACCATAAGGACTTTTCTCAAAATTCAGGGCCAAAGAGACAACAGGTAGTGAGGCAAAGGGGAAATGATTTCGTTTCCTAAAGCAGCTTATCATGCCTTAGAGATCTGTTCAATTCTGAGATTGTTCTGAGAGCTGAGATCTGTTTCAGGTATGAGATTTTTGATTTATCAACCTTAAAACAATTTCTGGGGTGCCTAATTGGCTCAGTTGAGCATTCAACTCTTGATTTTGGTTCAGGTCTTGATCCCAGCGTTGTGGGATTGAGTCCCACATTGGGCTTCACATTAAGTGTGGAACTTGCTTAAGATTCTCTCCTTCTCTCAAATTAGTAATTTTTAAAAATTAAATAAAAATAAAAAATAAAAACATCTTCTGCAGTGATGTTTCTTTTAACTTTTCCTGTATAGTGGCTACTCTACATGACTTTGATTTTGGGCTGATGTTTTTTCCTTTCTTGCTAGGTCTCTACAGCTATCAGGATCCCAATCTAATAGGATTATACTCTAGTCAACATGTCTAAAATAAGATTTTTTTCCCCCTACATTTGTTTTGTTTTTCCTGCCTTGGAAATTCTTATTTACTCCAGATTCTAAACATGGAGTGTTGTTCACAGAGTCAGAGAGGAAAGAGAAAGGAGGCTAAACATCAAATATATCCAGAAAATAATCAAGAAATAAAAAGCAAAGGTAAGGGAAGAAAATTGAGGATTTGGTATTATTTTAGCAAATTTATCCAAGTTCTCAAGATTAATTTTACTGGGATGGCCGCCTTAAAGTATTAAATGGATCAGTGTGGTTTGTAGCAACAATGCCTAAAACACAAAATCAAAACAGAGCTATCTTCAAAATGCTCCTTTTAAAAAGGAAAAAAAAAATACTCCTGGAAGTAAAGCTGAGTGGGGGGGGGGGGGGGGAAACAGGTGAGTTCAAAGGAAGATTCTGAGGCTCACCATCCAAATGTATCTCATTTAGTAGGTCTGTAATGGGGCTCCAGAATATACAATTTAGTAAGGACCTTACATATAAGAAACCTTCTATACATAAGAGATTAGTGCAGGTGGTCCCTTAACCACCTTTAGAGAAATGCCTTTAGGTTGTAAGAGAAAGAGAGTGATAGTTCCTTTCTCCAGCTAGGGAAAAGACTTTAACAGAGACTGGGAAACAGGAAGAGCCTGTTATAGCCTTGTTAACAAAGAGCACAGACTGGGTCCCACGGTATGGTCCAAAAGGGGATGTGCTCTTTAAAGTGCAGGTACCTGGACTCTATCTCAGAGCAGTTGAATGAGGATTTCTGAAGTTGGGATGCGAAATAGGCTGTGTTTTAAGCTCCTCACACAATTAGAATGCATAGTAACATCCGAAAATCACTGCCGCAGATAATACAGAAGACAGTGTAGCATTTTTTTCCCCCAAGAACTGTAAACTCATCAAAGGAGGTTCATGGACAATGATAAATTTTATTTTATTTTATTATTTTGTTTTGTTTTGTTTTTTGGCAATGATACATCTTAGTACATGTTGCCCAGCAATGACCTCACAATAATCTATTTCTAAATAAACTGACAACCATCGAAGCAACAAATCAGCCTTTCTTTCCATTTCTATATGTAAACTTGGGAATAATACAACCAATGCAGGAGTTGTGACCTAAAACTATCCTTGCCCCTGTTGGTAATCTCAAATCCAATCTCTGGGAAATTGCTAGAAGACATAGAGAGATAATCTCTGTGAAGTTGAATGCTAGAAAATATACTTGCCAAATTATTGTAATGATGAAAGTTTGAAGTTGCATTCAATTCCCACAGTTTTCGCAAATGAATCTGTTACTGTACTACGTACTGACCTTATGGAGATATCCAATAGAGCAGATTGTCGTTATCAGGGAAAATTGTCATGCTTGGAAACAAAATGTAGCATCTTTTACTTATTTGTATACCAGAGAAAAAGATCATTATAGCAACCACTTGCTGCTCTAGTTTTAAAGCAAATTCAAAGGGAATGCAGTTGTGTTTCTACATTGTGTTGTTTACTATGCCTATTAAAAACCCCAGGTGAAATTCTGAACTTTTATTTTAGTCTTCTGTTAAGATTGTTTTGTTCTCCATCAAAACCATATGTGTGTTGAAAAATCCATCTGCCTTCACTGAGCCTAAATGTAACTACATTAATCCAAGCTGATAGCTGCATGTGAATACAAAGCTGGTGTCATTTATGCACAAACACCTTAGCATACTGTCTTAACAACTTATTCTTCTCAGCTTGACAAATATAAACATTTATATTACAAGGTAATTTACATTTAAAATCCCATGCCAACAGCTGATAAGAGAAGATAGAATATTGAATTTTGGCACATAAATAAGCTTTCCCAAAACAGCAAAGAGGATTCTAGTAATGGCTTTCATTTAGACAGCATACTTCACCCATTGGGAATTCCTAACCAGCACACTTCACAAAAACATATTGGGGGAGCTTGTACTTGTTATAAATTAAAAATGATGAATGTGTACCATATCCACCCTGATTTTGTGTGATAGGTTATTGGAACCTAGAATTTTAATCGTCTTCTCTGCCAGTGCCTCTTTTTAGGAACTTCTGTGTGGAGGTATAACTTCACAGCAACTTCTACTAGGGCTTGGGAGGATATAAAGAAGTCTGAATTTAAAATCAGGTCAATAAAAATATATGCATCTATAGTTACAGGACCATCTCTAGAGTATGGCTCTTTTGTAAATGGCCAAATAGCCTTGCCCAAATGTAGAAAACTATGAATGTCCCGTTTAAAAAAAAAAAAAAAGTGATGTGAGCATTTGGATCTCAGTGAATGTGGGTGTTTAGTGGTCAGAATTCTTAATAAAACCAACTTTCAGAACCATGAAATCGAAACATTAGAAGGATTGTATTAGTAAAGAATTTAAAAATGGCATCTAGGTTTTTTTAAAGCATTTTTCGACAAGTAGTGAAGTCTATACTAAAGCGTAAAGGTTTTGAAACAAATCAAAACTGGCTTCCCATCCAGTTTTGTCACTGGCACTATAGTTACAAACTATATGTTGTGTGCCAATGACCTTGTGTGGCCTTAGGAAAATATCTTATATCTTTAAGTTACTGTTTTTTAAATCTATGAAGTAGGGACAATAATAGTAAATATAATAGCATCTATTTCAAAAGGCTGTGTTATATTAATAATTAAATAAAATAATAAATGCATGCATTATGCTTAGAACAATGTTTGGTACAGAGTAAAATTTCAATAAAAGGGAGACAAAAATATATCCAAATTTTTTTCTAGGCCTAACATGGGACCTATTCTTAAAATGTAATAATCTAGAGGAAATATAAAGATAGAGAAATTATTGCAAAAGAAGATAATAACAGTAGAAGGTAGAAGACGTTAGTGAAAGAAGAAATTTCAAAAGAAGAGAGACCTGTTAAATTGGAAAGTAAAAATTCTGATTCTAACAAGTTTTGATAAGGATGGGGAAGAACAAATACACTATACACACTGTTGGTGGAAATGTACACTGGCAAAACCACTTTGGAAAATAATTTGACCTTATCTCAAAAAATAAAAAAAAAAATACATACTCCTAGAACCAGTAATTTCACGTTTAGGCATTTATGCTAGAGATCATTTTACATGTATACTCCAGACAGGTACAAGGATGTTCACATTAGCCATGTTCAGGAAAAAAAAAAATTAAATAATTAAAAAAAACAGAAAACAAAAAAATTTCCATTAAAATAGGACAAACTTGGGGTGCCTGGGTGGCTCAGTCGGTTAAGCCTCCGACTTCGGCTCAGGTCACGATCGTGCGGAGCTTGAGTTCGAGGCCCACGTCGGGCTCTGGGCTGATGGCTCAGAGCCTGGAGCCTGCTTCTGATTCTGTGTCTCCCTCTCTCTCTGCCCCTCCCTCGTTCATGCTCTGTCTCTCTCTGTCCCAAAAATAAATAAACAGTAAAAAAATAAAAAAAAAATAAAATAGGACAAACAATACATTATGAAGATCCATGATAGGAAACATTATAAACGAGTGAATTTACATTTTTGAAGTTTTGATTTTGTTGTCTTGCTCTAAAGATTTTTGGGCATTCTTCTGACTGGCTATTAAGTAACTTAGAGATAAATTTGATGCTCTTAACACCTGTTTTGCTAGGCTGGGTCTCAACTAGCTTTTACTTTAGGGATAGTTCAAGAGCAGAATATACATTCTTCTCAAGTTCAAATGTAACATTCATCAAGACAGATCACATTTTGGACCACAAACCAAACGTTAATAACTTTTTAAAAATTGAATTAATAATAATTAATAACTTTCCCAAACAGAATCATGTTTGCAGTTTCACTGGTGAGTTATACCAAATATTTAAGGTAGAAATTATGCTAATTCAATATGACTTTTCCAGATAATAGAATCAAAGCGAACATTTTCTAACTCATCTATGAGGCCACCATTATTCTAATACCAAACTCAGATAAAGATATTAAAAACAAGAAAAACTACAGATAATATATTTCATGAGTATCAATGCAAAATACTAGCAAGTCAAATTCTACAGTGTGTAAAAATAATCATACACCCTGACCAAATGAGATTTATTCCAGGTATGCAAGGCTGGTTCAGTATTTGAAAATCAGTTACTGAAACTTATCACATCAACAGGCTATAGAAGAAAAGTCATATGATCATATGAACAGATGGAGAAAAAGTATATGACCAAATATAACACCTATAATCATTAAAAAAAAAAACCTTTCAGCAATTAGGTATAGAGGGGAACTTCCTCAACTTGACAAAGAACACTTAATGTACTAAAAGCCTATAGCTAACATAATAATTAATGGTGAGAAACTAGATACTTTCCAAGTAAGATCAGGAACAAAGCAAGAATGTCCCCTCTTACCACTCCTATTCAACATTGCATTGGAAGTCCTACTAATGCAGTTAGGAAAGAAAAGGAAACAAAAGGTAAATGGATTGGAAAGGAAGAAATAAAACTGTCTTTGTTTGTAGATGGTATACTATAATCATCTATATTGAAAATCTGAAAGAACTGACCGAAAAATCTGATGGAACTATTAAGTGATGATAGCAAAGCTGCAGAATACAAGACTAATTCACAAAACCAATTGGCTTTCTACATACTAGCAATGAACAACTGGAATTTGAAATTAAAAACACAACATCATTTATACCAGCACCCCCCCCCCAAATTAAATGTTTTGGTATGAAATTGAGAAAACATGTACAAGACATATGTAAAGAACACTAATGAAAAAACATCAAAAAGACCTAAATAAATTGAGAAATATTCCATGGTTGTGGATAGGAAGACTCATTATGATTAAGATTTAATTCTTCCCAACTTGATTCAATGAAATTCCAATAAAAATTGCATCAAGTTACTTACTGGATATTGATAAAATAATTCTAAAGCTTATATGGAAAGTATAAATCTCAATAACCAACACACTATTGGAGAAGAATAAGGTGGGAGGACTGACACTACTCAACCTCAGGACTTACCACAGAGCTACAGGAATCAGAACAGTGATATTGATGAAAGAACAGACAAATAGCTCAATGGAAGAGAATAGAGAACCCATAAATACACCCACACAATTATAGTCAACCGGTCTCTGACAAAGGAGCAAATGCATTTCAATGGGGAAACAATAGTCTTTTTAGCAAATAGTGCTGAACAATTGTAAATCCATATATAAAAAATCTGGACACTGATCTTACATTTTTCACAAAAAAACTAACTCAAAATGAATCATAGGCCAACATGTAAAATTCAAAAATACAACGCTTCAAAAAATATATAAAATGTATACAATATAGAGCACAGGGAAAAAATCTGGACTGCCTTGTGTTTAATGATGAGTTTTTAATACGTTAAAGACCATAGTTAGTGAGTGAGAACTTCAGCCTGAAGTACATACCAGAAGCAGACTTTGCCATCTCAATGGAGAGCTTTGGAGCAGAATCTGCCTATTGGAGGCACCGTATGTTGGGCAGAAATGGCCTGGACCAAATACCCCTGCCATGCTCAGTCCTTGATGGAAACTGTCCGAGAATATCCAGTCCTTTACTTGAAAGCTGAGGCAGATCTTAAAGGCACTAACAGCTAGAGGATGTCAAATAACTGCACGTCTTGTAATAAAATGGCAAAGTCTTCTGGGATGAAGATCCAAGCATGCACCGTTGTGGCTGTGCCAAGTATGTTGAAAGTGTCAAGAACTGACCATCAGAATGAGTAATATGCTTGAAAATGTCACCCAAATCTCCCAATTCACAGCCTAGTTCTTTAGTTCCTAATTTCTTTTATATCCTAAGCACATATCTGCCAGCCCATATGGGGATCTTCATCAACATATATTTGTCTTGGCAAATATTAGACTTTTTATCCTGAAGCTAATTATCAGAAGAGCAATCTTTGGCTGGATACCCCAATGGCTAATCATCTCACCAGTATTGTTAGTATTATCTGCACATTGGCTAGTCTTCTCTCTAATTACAGTTTAAACAAGTGCAATTTGGAACAAACCCTGAGGAATATTTATTTCAATTTTATGTGCAAATAGATATTTTTTTGTGCAATTTATTTTTGTTTTGAGTTTTATGACCCCATATCCAGAGATAGGCTCTGGTCTTTTTGATAACTACACTGCAATTTAATGCTTTATCCTTAAAACAATCTTAAAACATCTATGCATTATTTTTCTCTCATAGTTTCCATTCATGAAGCTTTCTATCGGTCATAATTATAGCAAAGATGGAATCAGATGGACCTTCATTTTTAAGCTCCCTCTTCCCTTCTGCCTTCACCAAGTCCTTCTCTTAAAAACTCTATTTGTGGGGGGCACCTGGGTGGCTCAGTTGATTAAGCTTTCAACTTCAGCTCATGGTTCCTGAGTTTGAGCCCAGCATCATGCTCTGTGCAGACAAGTCAGAGCGTGGAGCCTGCTTCAGATTCTATATCTCCCTTTCTCTCTGCCCCCTCCCCCCCATCACGCTCTGGCTCTCTCTCTCTTTTACAGAAATAAGTACACATTAAAAAACAAACAAACCTCTACTTGTATGTTTTTAAATATAATTACATTTGCTTTTCTTTTCAAAAATGCAAATTAACCAGAACTTACCAGTCATGCTTTAAACTTTCTTCTAACAACCATATATCACACATGAGGTAGAGAAAAGATGGGTAGAAGCAACAATGGCTAAAGTCTAGGAAAGGCAGAGAATCTAAACTTTTGTTGGTTTAGGATAAGGGATTCTGCTTACAGCATCATGTAATTATACCTAAGAGCTTAGGATTATTTGTTCAGTCAGGTCCTAGCGATTTTTATTAAGCATGGCATTGGGAACAGAGCCATCAAAATGGGCAGAACAAACATAAAGTGAACCTCATGGGCTTCAGAAAGGAAGGACTCTAATGAACAAGGTATTTGTTCTTCTGCCTATGTTCAGGCTGGAAATGTAAGATATGAGAAGTCACATGTGGTCCAGACTAAAGACTTCTTTTCTCATAGTACTTTGGGAATAGGATATCTGCTTGAGTCCTGTTTGCTTTCTTTTTTTATTAATTGTTTTTAATGTTTATTTTTGAGAGACAGAGCATGAGCGGGGGAGGGGCAGAGAGAGAGGGAGACACAGAATCTGAAACAGGCTCCAGGCTCTGAGCTGTCAGCACAGAGCCCAACGTGGGGCTCGAACTCACAAACCACGAGATCGTGACCTGAGTGGAAGTCGGACACTCAACTGACTGAGCCACCCAGGCACCCCTGTCCTGCTTGCTTTCTACCTGGTAGAACAGTAATAATTTCACATTCATTATTGGTAGATGAGAAAATGATGATCACAGAAATTATTGATTTTGTTTTCTCTTTATTCTTCATACTATTTAATCCCCACCTGCCATGCCTGTCCTCGTTCCCATACACATTCCTAAATCTGAATCTCTAGTTCTAGATCGTGAAAACTCTAGGATTGGGAGGCCAATCCTAAACTTTCTAGATTTCCCAGTACTTCCGTGACCCTTTGTTAGGCTAAAAGTTGAAAATTACTGTGATCGGGGCTCTCCTTGGCTTAGGTTCAATCCTTTTCCTATCTGATTTAATTAGAAAATGAAAGCTTTAATCTTTGATGTCCTTCAAGGGTCAGCTCAAACCATACATTTTCCAGAAATATATAATTCTTGACGAATTTAAGTGCATGATGGTCTTCTCTTTTTAGACCAGGCACTATAGAATCTAACACCAGAATATGGACCAAGTCATCATTTTTCACTGATTGTTCCATGCACTTAAATCCTATCTCAAACATGTCACTCAGGGATCAATTTATTTCACACACAAAACTTGTTAGCTTGAGTTAACTAAAGTAAAACTCATTTTGAAGGATTTCTTGATATGCCCCTGAGATAGTGGTTCTTAACAAGAAGGACACATGAGATTCCGGTTAAAGAACTGCCTTTAAAGACCTAAGGTGCCTATGGCCTCTCTTCAGAGATTTTATTTCAATGGATCTGAGGTAGAGCTCCTCTGGAATCTGTATCTTAAAAAATTCTCCTCACAAAGTAAATATGTCCACCCCTTGATAAAAAGCGACCACTTTAACACTGTTGGGAAATACTAATATGGTTTCAGTTTCAAGTGATTTCTCCCTTTTTTTTTTCTGAGTAAATTCTGATGAGGGTTGCCATAGTTAATAAAAATAGCATATTAAAGAAAAATAGAGAACACCCGGTTGAATTTTAATTGAAAGTAAACAACAATTACTTTTCAGTATGATTGTGTCCAAAATATAGCATGACTTCTACGGTCACCCTAATCCTGACTGATACACAGGTCCATATATATATGCAAACTTATATATGATAGAAGTGTAACTGTAAATCCTGGGGCACAGGAGGGACAATTTAATAATAGTGCCAAGAAAAAGATTTTTCTTAGGCAAATAAAACCAAATTGGAGCACTACCTCACACTACAAACAAAACTTAACCCCAGATTGATTAAATTTGGAAACAAAACTTTCAAAATTTTAGGAAAAAATGTAAGAGGATACTTTATGTTCTTCAGGATAGGAATAAGTTTTTTTTTTACAAAAGACATGAGAGGGACAATCCAAAAAGAATTGGTAAGTGTGTCCATATTAAAATTAAGAATTTCCGCTCAACAAATGAACTACAAAGAAAGGGAAGAGACGGGATGAAGTATTAAATCTCATATGTGCAACAAATGGTTGGTAACCATTATGTATAAAAAAGGTCTCAAAACACTGAGAAACAACCGAGTAGAAAAAGGCAGGCATAACAATGCAATTCAGAAAATACAAGTTCACAGAAAATAAATACATGAAACAATACTTATATTCTATTGTTTTATAGTAATAATAGAAATGGAAATTCATTAGTATTAATTGTTAATGATAATTAACAATAATATTCTTTGTCCAATAGATTGGCAAAAATTAACAAGTCTGATAACAGGAAATGTTGATGATGTGGAACAATTGAGATACTAATGAGAATGTATATTAATAAAAATCTTTCATAAAAACAAGTTCATATTTATTGTAAAGTTGAAAATTATAATATTTTATGATCCAAAAATTCCAATTCTAGAGATAAAGCACAGAGAAATTCCTGTTATATAGCTCAGAGAAATGCTTATATGTTCCCCAGGAGACAATTTCTGAAATGTTTGCAATAAAGAAAATACCACAGTGGGTAAACATGTCACAGCTACATGAACAAACATAGATGAATTTGAGAAACAGAATATTTTTTAAGTTCATTTACTTTGAGAGAGAGAGGGAGAGAGCCCTGGAGAGAGGAAGACAGAGAGGGAGAGAGAGAATCCCAAGCAGACTCTCTGCTGTCAGCACAGAGCCTCATACAGGGCTCCGTATCATGAACCGTGAGATTATGACCCAAGCTGAAATCAAGAGTCAGAGGCTTAACCAACTGAGCTACCCAGGCACCCTGAGAAACAGAATATTAAGTAAAAAAAAAACAAAAAAACAAACAACAACAACAACAAAACCCCAGAAACCCCCTCAGAAGGCTATATTTAGTACAATATTTTTTTAATGCACAAAATAAACAAAACTAAATATAGGAATAGTTAAATATTTGATAAAAATTTTATGGGGGAAAAAGGCTAGAGGATTCAATGCAAACTTCAGGATGATGGTTACCTCTCATAGAGAGGCCGCAAATGGAATAAAAGAGGAGGTGGGTGGCCTTAGATAGATAAAATAGTGTCAGTAATGTTTTAAATTGTATCTTGAAATAGTGGGTGTTCATTTTATTGTTATGCTTTATGACTCACATATATCTTAAATATGTTGTGTTCTATCGATCTAATATCCCAGTAAAAATAACAATGAATAAAGTGACATCCTTTGTTCTAATTTTTCGATTTTGTAAGAAAGGTTTCCCCAAAGTATGTGCTAAAAAACAGTTTTCAACTCCAACAAGAAATACATTTTTCACTGTGACCTAATATACATGCAGATATGCACAACTTCCTACAACAAAGTGTACTTCACATTTTCATATGGAACAATACATACTTGGCAATGCATTCCAAAAATTTTTATTCTAGTCTCGTCTTTGATGCTGACACAGCCCACTCGGATGATTTCATGATCCACTATTGGATCATGACCTACAGCTGGAAAAACACTGCCCTAGAATTTACCAGTTTTGTTGGCTGTCAATGAATATTTTTTTAAGCAAAGGAATCTGTTGTCTAAAAAGTTTAAGAAATTACAGGTTGAAAGTTTATTGAGACGTCCCCCTTTATTCTTAAATGACTGCTAGGTTAATATGCAATGTGACTACCCAAAGGGACCTAGTGTTCAGTTTCCCAAACTTAATTGATCATGGAGCAACCTGCGGGACTAGTGACGTACAGACCACACTCAAGAACCAGTGCATCAGGATAATATCTCCTTCTGTTTCCATCTCAAAATTCTTTGTTTCACTTGTGATTTCCCCAAACACAACACTAGGTATGATTAGGATGCATGAACCATAGCATTAAAAATACACTGAATTGAAACTGGTGAAAAGCAATACTAAGACCATCCGTCCATAAAACTACTGATGTCAAGAAATCTTCCATCTTCACAACAACATCCAGTGACACTCCTAATCTCCTCTCATTAAACCTAATATACCTGTAGAAACAACAACAAAAAAGAAATCATTTCAAAATATCTCATTCAATTTGGTTGTCTATTCAACGTATTGATTTTTACAGCAGTTATCATTTTCTACCTTTTAGGGGAAATCTGTAAGGGTTCATTGATCTTAGTAAAATACACTTTTGTGGAAGGACTGTTTATATTGTAATTTATATGGGATAATGTGCACTAAGTTCCAAACAACTGACTTACAAATGACTTACAAATGCGTTTTAGAGAGAGTCATCAATAAACTTGGGTCTGCCTAATACTCTGGAATCTTAATAGATTAAGCCATTACCAATGATTAAATTCCTTTATGAGCATTTCATCTGGAGGAGGAGTGGTAAGACCTGAACTCTACAGGTTTAGGCATGCTGTCACATCAGCACACGGAGACATTTCAGGAGTGTACTTTTTGGTGGGGACGCCAAAAGAAGGTGAGAGGGTATCAAAGACAAATTGCATATTTCATTTTATCTATTTGTTTGTGTTTTTTTTCTTATTTTATATGGGGACATATCATGCTTCATATAGAATACAAGATGAGTCTCAATGTTTACCATTTGGAGTCTCAGGGCTGGTTGCTTTAGGGTCACTGAAATTTCATAAATACGTCTTTTCACGTAGGCTTTGACTTCAGAACCTTGACTTTCTGAGCAACCAGTTTGTTTCCCCCATCTCAGTGATGTGTTAGAGCTGGAATCACTGGCTCACAGGCCTGATTATGTGCCTCTCTTCCCAAGTTGGGTTAGAATCAGCTATGTTGGGAGTATTTACACAACAGAAATCATGAAATGCTACAACTTGACTCCTGTTTCTCCACCTCTTTCTCCTCCTCCTCCTCCTTCACTTCCTCCTCCTCCTCCTCCTCTTTTCTTTTCTTCTTCTTCTTTTCGTCTTCTTCTTCTTCCTCCTCCTCCTCCTCCCCTTCTTCTTCTTCTTCTTCTTCTCCTTCTCCTCCTCCTCCTCCTCCTCCTCCTCCTCCTCCTTCCCCTTCTTCCTCTCCTCCTCCTCTTCCTTCTTCTTCTTCCTGTTTTCTTCACCTTCTCCTTCTCCTTCCTCTCCGCTTCCTCCTCCTCCACTTCCTTTTTTTTTTTTTTTGGTGAGTCAGTTTGCGAGCACATAGCTGTCTGACATTGACCCCCTACCTCCATTACCACAATTGTGTAACATTGTGTAAGTTACTTATTCTCCCTGAACCTTGCTTTAATAGAATAAAGATAATTCCCTCTCTTTTCTTCCTGGTCCACAGAGGCAACTTGAGGCTCAAACAAATGTCTGTGCTTATTTTTTGTAAAGAGCAAGGAACCAGGAAAATAAGCATTATTTTTATGTGAATCAATTCTGCCTTCTTTATACCTGGTCCTGAGTTGCACCCTGTAAGTCTGTCCTTTCATTTGGTTTTCATTGTGACAGACTGTTACTTTTGCAGTTCCCGATGGGACACACATCAAGCTATTTAAGCCCCTGTGTCCTCTCCTCCCATTGGCTCTGTGCTAAACTGTGTGACAGACCTTGACCAATAGAATGAGATAGAAGGGATGCTGTACCAAGTCCTGTCCTAGGTTTTAAGAGCCCGGAAGCTTATTTCACTTTAAGTCAGGCAAAATATAACATACTGCCATACTGTGAAGGGAACGCAGCTAGTCCTGTGGAAAGATTAAGTGAAGAAAAATAGAGATGCCTCACCAACTATCCCAGCAACCAGCAGGCATGGGAGTGAATAAGCCATCCTGGGGTTTTCAGCCTAAGATGTTCCATGTGGAGCAGAAAAAAAGCCATATCCAACTAATCCCTCCCCAAATTGCAGAATTGGGAATGAAAATTATTTTGGTCTCTTTAAGGCACTAAGTTTTGGAGTGATTTGTTGTCCAGTGATAGAGAATGAAAAGACTCATCAACTTTCAAGATAGAAGCATCATCTCCATTTTTTCAAATGAAGAAACTGAGGGCTCAGAAATGGTGAGGCAGCTTCCTCAAGCTCACAGAGCAAGTAAGTATTGGATTTAGGCTAAAATCCCAGTGTCCATACTCTAGCCCTGTGCACTCCACATTTCTTCATTCACTAGTGAGCATGATTGCAGGGAAACCTAAAACCTTGCACAACCTTGCACAACTGATTGCACAATAAACCTCATTTTAAAGCTATCCTTCTCCATTGTGACCAGTCGAGGACTACGTACAGTTGTTGCCTAACAGTGGACTTGGAAGGCAACGAGGTGTAGTGGAAAGAGAAAGATACCGAGAGAGCCACACGGTAATCCTAGACTACTCATATTAGGATTCTCCAGAGAAATCAAACTAATAAAATATGTATATATATGAAGAGAGGGTTTAATTTCAAGAAATTGGCTCATCCAATTATGAAGTCTGGTGAGTCCAAAATGTGTACAGCAGGCCTGCAGGCGAAAGACCCAGGAAAGAGTTGATGTTAAAGTTCAAGGCCAAAGGCCTTCTGCTGGCAGAATTCCCTCTTGCTCAGTAGAGACCACTGCTTTTTCCATTCAAATCTTCAACTGATTAGATAAGGCCCACCCAAGTGACAGAGAATAATCTATTTTACCTAAAGTCCACCAACTGAAATGCCAATCTCATCCAAAAACACCCTCACAAAACAGCCAGAGTAATGTTTGACCAAATATCTAGGTACCATGGCTCGGCCAGGTTGACACATAAAACCAATCATTACACCAGTCATTCTCTAGCTGTGAAGCCTGGATACAGTCACTTAATTTTTCCGAACGTCAGTTCGGTCCTTAACATGGCAGGCATATTCATATCTTCCTCACAGAGTAATGCAGATGACTAAATGGAACAGAATATATGAGGCTCTCAGTACAACACTGGTTAGTTTACATGGTGGTGGACATTGCAGGGCATGGGAACACAGGGCTCGTGCACTAGAGGCTTTTAAGAAATTTTTCGAGAAAGGAAATACCACTGTGAGGCATTTTCTTGCTTTGTATCACAGGGCCCTTCTGTCAGAGAAAGGCAGTGGGAACACATCAGGAACCCCCTCCTGGCCCACTAACTACATAGGTTGCAATGGTCCCTTTTCATAAAGTTGGCTCAGTAGCACAGTTTTTTTTTCCTCCAAACATCTCTTTAAAGAAGAAGAAGAAAAAAATACTTCATTCATTCAAATTGCTTTCCACTTCAGAGTATGCATGACTACAAATTCAACTCCAACCTCCCCAAACACCCTGTTTCATGCTGATGAAACTAAAACTTCATTTTTGTTAATTTTTTTTTAGTGTTCATTTTTGAGACAGAGAGAGACAGAGTTGAGTGGCGGGGGGGGGGGGAAGAGAGAGAGAGAGAGAGAGAGAGAGAGAGAGAGAATCCCAAGCAGGCTCCAGGTGCTGAGCTGTCTGCACGGAGCCCGATGCAGGGCTGGAACTCAGGGTCCGCGGGCTCATAACCTGAGCCAAGGTCGGACGCTTAACCGGATAAGCCACCCAGGCGCCCCAGAAATTAGCATTTCATTCGAACTGCCTCCCCCCTGAGAGTGTACTTTGACTATGCCTTCCCCTCAGTCAGACCCTCACCTGCTATATCTGAGCAAGGTCCCTCCTGGTCTAGGCCCTCTTGTGGCCCAGTGACGTCCTCCATGTACAAACTGAGACTCGTGGGGTGCCTGGGTGGCTCAGTTGGCTAAGCGGCCCACTCTTGATTTTGGCTTAGGTCGAGATCTCATGGCTCATGAGATCGAGCCCCGCATCGGGCTTTGCACTGACACTGTGGAGCCTGCTTGGGATTCTCTCTCTCCCTCCCTCTCTCTCTGCCCTTCCCCTGCTCATGCTCTCTCTCAAAATAAATAAATATTTTTTTAAAAACTGGGACTTGTAATTCCTAGGACTTAATCTATAAAGATTAAAGCTTTGATCCCTGCAGAAATGAAAATCCCCAGGAGCTCCAGCAGAATGAAGGAGTCCAGAGAAGTTTAATTTAACACAATTGGGACATGTATGTATGCGTGCAAATGTCTGTGTGCATGGGTGTGTGTATGAATGCAGTAGACAGCGTAGTACCCTTGCGTTTGGAAAAGGGAAGAGAGGCTCTAAAACATAAAGACAAACTTCCATCATGTGCAAATCTCACTTAAAACTGGCCCTTCACTGAGCCAGGGGACCTAACTGAGGGTTCTTTGTCCCAGCACCTTGGGAAATCCTGGGAGGTAGGCACTATCACATGGGAACCCAAAATCATAAGCTTTCTTTTAATATGGGAAGGGCAGACCCAAAGGCACCAGCGGAGTGTTCATTATTGGAGGAGGAAATTCCTTATTGAATAGAACTCCCACTGGCTTTATAGGCTGTGTATAGTTGAACCATTCACCGGCTAAGAAAAAAAAAGTCATAGGGCAAGATCAGCTTGAATCCCACACCGAACCCTTAAAAGAGGCTGCATGTGCTTCTCCGCAGGGAGGAAGGCTCTCCCAGAGGAGCCTCATCATGGCTAGCAGAAGAAGTGTAATAATAACGAAGATTCACATAGCTCGTTAGACGTTACATCAGTTATCTCCGTTAATTCTCAGACCAATCCTGCAGGGGAGGGAGGACTGAAGTGTGGGTTCATCTCACTTCCAGAGAAGCTAAGTGCCTTGCCCAAGCCAAGGACTGCTAGACGGATAATTCAAAAGGGCCCAGTGCTTGTTCAATTTTTCCCAGTATAACAGGCAGAGGACAGAGATTGCAAATAAAAATTCAACTGAAAGTGAGGATTAAGCATTTCATTAAAAATCCTGGCTCTGGGTAGAGAAAGAAAAAAAAATTTTTCAGCCCCTTGGATACCACTGTGGTAATGCTATAAATCATTGCACAGCACACTTGAGAATTTAGGGTGATCTCTTAGCTTCAGTAATAATTGTGAAAGCACACATTTAAAGTAATAATGATACATCATTTCATACACACACACACACACACACACACACACACACACACACCATTAGGCTGGCAAATTTTTAAATTCCATAATACAAGATGTTGACAAAATAAGAATAAATAAAAACTGTTACACACAAGTGGGGGTATAAACAGATACAACTATGTTGGAGAACAATTTGACAATATCTAACAGAGTTGAAGATGTACATAACCTATGACCTAGCAGTTTCATTCCTAAGTGTTTTCTCTGAAAAAAATGTCTGCATAGTACATGAGGCAGCTTTTATAGGACTGTTCATTATAGCACTGTTTATAGTAGTTGAAATTGAATTTTAAAATTGGGATGAGGGGTGCTTGGGAGGCTCAGTCAGTTGAGTGTCTGACTCAGGTCATGATCCCAGGGTCATGGGATCGAGCCCTGCATCAGGCTCTGAGCTGAGTGTAGAGCGTGCTTAAGATTCTCTCTCTCTTCCTCTGCCCTTCTCCCCCAGTCGTGTGTGCACTTTCTCTCTCTCTCTCTCTCTCTCTCTCTCTCTCTCTCTTTTTAAAATAAAAAATAGTCACTTAAAAAATAAAAATAGAGACACATTGGAATAAACCTATGACAATTCACTTGTCACTTTATCCATCCATCATGTGTGTGCACATATATGTGTGTGTGTATATACATGTCTACTATGTGCTAGACGAGATTCTAGGTTCTGGATACACAGCAGTGAGCAAGACTTAAATAAAGACCTTGTCCTCATTTATATTTTGGTGGAAATAAGCAATAAACCAGGAAACAAACATATAATTTTAGTAAGGACAAGTGCTATGAAGCAAATCAAAAAGAGTCAGGACCTAGAAGGCACCTTGGTTGGAGAGGAACATATTTCAGACGTATGGGTCAGTCTGGCAGGCCTCTCTTTGTTAGGGCAACATTTAATCAGGTATTTGGCTGAACATGGACAGAGAGTACATGAGTAAAATACAATCACCCGAATGCCTGGAGAGTAATATGTATTAGGGGATGTCACCCACAGGGACACGGATTGTGAGGTGGCAAAGTGGTAGTTTCTGAAGCTCAGTTGTGTAGAGGATGGCCAGAGGTTGATGAGGAGTGGAGAATAAAAACAATTAAAGAAATATTCCTTTTGTTAATGGATTTTTTTTCAGTATGGTATTCAGTATTTATTCGGTATGGTATTCAATAAACTGCAGGATAACAGAAAAGGAAATTGTCACAAAAATCTAAGTTATTATGGAAATGGACCAACCAAGAATAACAGTGACAACTGACATTTAATAACTACTTAATATGTGTTAAACGCTGTGCTAACCTTTCTTTTTTTTTTGTATATCAATTCACTTATTTGTTTATAATGATTTTAATTGTTTGTAAGAATCTTTAGCGTGGATACTAGTACTCTTGCTTTACCGATGAAGAAATCACGGTTTGAAATGTTTAAGAAATTTGCTTAATGTGACCTAGTTAGCAAGCAGCAATGGTGAGACTGGAACCCAGCTCTACCTTTATTGTAGGCTCCCAGCCACTCTATCAAAAATCTAGGATGTTGGTGTGAGACCTGCTTTGTTTCTTGGCAAGCCAGATAACCACTGTTTGGACAGCATCCGCTTTGACTCTCATTTCTTCAGAGGTCATGTATACAGCCCATCTCCTTAAACTGACCATCTATTCCTGATCCAAGAAAGGCCAAAATGCAGAGATGAAAGGGAGATTATTTCTAGAGGCTGAAGCCTTGTTCACAAGGCTGTCACTTTGAGAATGGCTGAGATTCTTCCCCTTCTTCCCTTCAATCTATTTCGCCACAAATTAAGAGACTGTCCATAACAAGCAGTCCCCAACCTTTGGGCGGGGAGGACAAGAATGCAAATGAGTATCATTGCACACATTCACTGCAATCCCTTGGAGAACAGAGTTGAGAGAGATTTCGAGAATTATACGGAATGCTGTTGGCAGATAGACCGGGTGAGACAACCCGGCTTAATGAACTCAATTTACTGGCAATGTCAATGACCACACCAGCAGGAAAAAGGCTTGGGATAGTTCATATTAGATATTCTTGAACGTGCAATTCAGTGTTATCCTGTAATCCGAACTCAGTTTTGCTCCAGTTGTGATCTTATCTTTTGCAGCACAAACCTCTTCCGAATAATTCCTCGAACCTTCTTCACAGGGAGATTTTATCCAAATCACATCTCTTGTCCCCTTGATTATTGTTTTCTTCATTTGGCCATGGCTTTTCTTGTTATAATATAACAGCAAGGGACTCTGTTACCTAGGTAACCAGGCATAATGTCTGCCCTGGCTCATCTTTGTTGGGACCTGTCTATGCTTGGAGGGGACTCTTGACGTGCTCTTGATTCACTGCACTCCTAAGGGTACACGACTTGGCAACAGTGAAGTATCCTTCCTCTCTATCTGATGGACAAGGCCTGTATTACCAGTCAGGCCACATTCACCATAACTTTCAGCAGTGTATCTTTTTATTTTCAATATCTCAATATAAAGTTAAAAGTTTTACAAGCCCTCATATTTATTATTCCTCAGACTGCCTACCTTGCCCAACGGTGGATTATAATTTTATAACTTTAACTATCTACTTTAATGCATTTTATTTTGACTTCCTAAGTTTGATACAACTTTTTCCTCTGTTCCAGAAGCTTCCCATTCTGATTGTTCCCAAAACACACCACACTAAACACTTCACAGATTCCATCTTAATTAGAATATCAGATTTGGAAAGATCCTCAAGGTCAAGCACTAGTACATTTTCATGTGAGAGACGAGGACAGTGAGGGGCAAAAAGGAGAGGACCGGGGCCTGGAAGCCTTAGTCATACAATTGGAAGACTAGTAATTCATTAATTCATTTATTCTTTTATTCATTCAGAATATATATTCACTATGTGCTAATCACTATTCCAGGCATTAAGAAATGAGCTATACAAAAATAAATAAATAAACAAAAGTTCTTATCCTCAAGGAACACTTTGATTAAAACAATCCAGAAGCATAATCAGAAATCAAACCCTAAAAGTCTTAGAGCTATTCTGACCAAACTCTAGGTTTGACCATCCACAGTTGCATTCAGAAACCAACATTAAGGTCACAAGACATGAAGTGAGGAGTTAGGTTTTTAGTCTCGTTTGAGTCAATAACTAGCTAGATTAGACAATTTTCGTGATCCCTCTGATCTCACCTATGAAACAGCAGTATGGGACTAGATTACCTTAACAGTATCTCTTTTACACCCAGAGAATTAGGATTTCCACCATAATCACATGGGAAACCTTAAAATAACAGAAATATCCAGGCTCCACACTGGTCTGACTGAATCATAACCTGTACAGGTGAGGCCTCAATAGTGGGAATGGACCACTCAGTAGTGTGGTCTTAGACTCCAGGTTTTGGTCATCGTGAGTGCTCCTTGACTGACTGCTTCTTATCCTAACTGCCTGTGATTTATAACTATTCTCTAACCTTAAAAATTTTTAAAATAGTAATTTGAGTTATTTTGGGAAAAGCCTGAATATTCAGTAGCCATGGTAAAAAGTAGTCATCAAACAGATTTTATACTTGCTTAATTAATCAATTACAGTTCTACAGTCATGGTAAAAGCAATCACTACAACTCGTTTTATACCCACTTAATCAGTCAGTGATTCACTTCAACGAACAAGCTTCCTAAAACCAACTAGCCAGGAATAGCTCTTTACTTCAAAAAGTCAATCAAGTGGGCACACAAACTTCCTATGTACATGCATTCAACACCAATCTCATCTAAATAGTCATGGTTTTACAACTGATTCTAATTTACTCAGTTCTGCTGAATGCCCATATTCTTCCCAAAACACCATTAAGGTCATAAGTCTGCTTTCCTTGAAGAGATCATACTTGATGAGCGTAGCTCTCCTTACTTAAATAAGAAATAAATTGAGCTTTGAATTTTTGTTTCAGATATTGAGTGGTAAGATTGTCTGTAGGCAATTCTGGAGGTACCATCAAGATTACTGTAAGCATTCCACAGACGAGTGGATCAACAGAAACATTCTTTGGTTTTGTTGTGCCAAAATTCCATTGGCACCTCAACAGTAATTGAACTGTAAATTGTTACATTGGGTTCTCATAAATGACCTCATTTCGTTATCCTAGGGTTTGCAGAAAACAAGGTAGGTTTTATTTATTAATTTTTTTTCTAAATATAATTTATTGTCAAGTTAGCTAACATGCAGTGTATACAGTGTGCTCTTGGTTTCGGGAGTAGATTCCCATGATTCATCACTTACATACAATACCAAGTGTTCCTACCAACAAGTGCCCTCCTCAATGCCCATCACCCAATTTCCCCTCCCCCCCCCACACCCCCATCAACCCTCAGTTTTTTTCTCTGTATTTAAGAGTCTCTTATGGTTTGCATCCCTCTCTGAAACTATGTTTTCCCCTTCCCTTCCCCCACAGTCTTCTGTTAAGTTTCTCAAATTCCACATATAAGTGAAAATGTATGGCATCTGTCTTTCTCTGACTGACTTATCTCACTCAGCATAATACCCTCCAGTTCTAGCCACGTTGTTGCACATGGCAAGATTTCATTCTTTCTCATTGTCAACTAATATTCCATTGTATATATAAACCACATCTTCTTTATCCATTCATCAGTTAATAGACATTTGGGCTCTTTCCATAATTTGGCTATCTTTGATAGCATTGTTATAAACATTGAGGTACATGTGCCCCTATGAATCAGCACTCTGGTATCCAAAACAATGTACACATCCAGTGCAGTCCCAATCAAAATTGCACTGGCATTCTTCTCAGAGCTAGAACAAACAATCCTAAAATTTGTATGAAACCACAAAAGACCCTGAATAGCCAAAGTAATGTTGAAAAAGAAAACCAAAACAGGAGGCATCACAATCTCAGACATTAGCCTCTACTACAAAGCTGTAATCAAGACAGTATGGTATTGGCACAACAACAGACACATAGACCAATGGAATAGAATAGAGAACCCAGAATTGGACCTACAAACATATGGCCAACTAACCTTTGACAAAGCAGGAAAGAATATCCAATGGAAAAAAGACAGTGTCTTTAGCAAATGGTGCTGGGAGAACTGGACAGCAACATGCAGAAGAATGAACCTAGACCACTTTCTTACACCATACACAAAAATAAACTCAAAATGGATGAAAGACCTAAATGTGAGACAGGAAACCATTAAAACCCTAGAGGAGAAAACGGACAACAACCTCTTTGACCTCAGCTATGGCAACTTCTTACTTGACACGTCTCTGAAGGCAAGGAAAATAAAAGCAAAAATGAACTATTGGGACCTCATCAAGATAAAAAACTTCTGCACAGAAAAGGAAGCAATCAACAAAACTAAAAGGCAACAGACAGAATGGGAGAAGATATTTGCAAATGACATATTGTATAAAGGGTTAGTATCCAAAATCTATAAAGAATTTACCAACTCAACACCTGAAAAACAAATAATCCAGTGAAGAAATGGGCAGAAGATATGGATAGACACTTTTCCAAAGAAGACATACAGAAGGTCAACAGACACATGAAAAGATGCTCAACATTGTTCATCATCATGGGAACACAAATCAAAACCACACTGAGATACCACCTCACACCTGTCAGAGTGGCTAAAATTAACAACTCAGGAAACTACAGATGCTGGCAAGGATGTGGAAAAATGGGAACTCTCTTGCACTGTTGGTGGGAATGCAAACTGGTTCCTCAAAAAATTAAAAATATGATTCAGCAATAGTGCTACTAGGAATTTACCCAAGATATGTTTTATTAAAAAAAATTTTTTTTTAATGTTTAATTATTTTTGAGAGAGAGAGAGAGAGACAGAGACAGAGGCAGAGTGTGAGCGCAGGAGGGGCAGAGAGAGAGGGAGACACAGAGTCGAAGCAGGCTCCAGGCTCTGAGATGTCAGCACAGACAGAGCCTGACATGGGGCTGGAACTCATGATCCGCAAGATCATGACCTGAGCCAAAGTCAAACGCTTAAACGACTGAGCCACACAAGCGCCCCTATCCAAGGTATGTTTTAAATAATACATTTTTAAAATATTTTTAATTTATCTACTTAATGTTTTCATCTGACGGAATATAGTTATAATACATGCTTTAATGTCCTCTGGTAATTCTAACATCTGGCTCAGTTCTCGGTCATTTTCAGACAATTGATCTGTCTCCTCATTAGGAGCCATTTCCCTGCCTCTCTGCATACCTCAAAACCTTGGATAGAGTGACAGACAATGTGAATTTTAACTGGTTGGTGGCTGGATATCTTTGTTCCTATAATTTTTTTTTAATGTTTATTTATTTTTGAGAGAGAGAGCAAGCGCAAGCTGGAGAGGGGCAGAAAGAGAGGGAATTGAGGGTACAAAGCAGCTCAGACCCCGATGTGGGGCTCAAACTCATAAACTATGAGATCATGTCCTGACCTGAAGCCAGACGCTTAACCAACAGAGCCACCCAGGCATCCCTCACATAATACATTTTGAGTTTAACTTGGAGACCTTTTGATTTGAAACTACACCATTTGGTAAATTTTTTTTTCTATTAATGTGCTTATTCTTCACTGGTTACTTTGCATTTTATTTGGTTTGTCCCTTAATATAATGTTGTTATATATGCATAGTGTGTGTGTGTTTTGTGAGCAGATGGCTGGGCTTCTTTTGTCCTGACTCATCTTTCCGTTGCACATATAAGAGTGTGCTCCCTAAGTAACAAAGACATAGGCTTGATCAGTCTCCAATCCATCTTGCCAGTTCATGAAAATAGATCATTTTGTTTATTTCATATTCCAAGTTACACACTTGTATTTTGATCACACAGCCCATTCCTAGCCTCTGTATGGTTAGGGAACCCAAAATTATTCATAAATACACATTCTTGGCCAATCGTGGTGGCCTTTCCTTGTTTGTCGTGAGTCTATCAGTCACAAAGCTATAACCCGCTCTTGGGAGAACAGCTGCTCTCGCCACATTAATTTTTGTGCTTATCTTGGTGAATGGCAAAATTATTTTTATTTTGAATAACAATAGCTATTATGTGGAACTTTTTACATGTCAAAATTTAGAAGAGCTTCAGGAAAAAAATAGGAAGCAAGAAAATCAATCATTCAATAGTCAGTTTTTTCGGCTTGCATGCTGACTTCAAATAAACAAAATGCTGACTTCAAGAAAATCTCTGACAGAGGCCCCCTTGCTCACTCCTGTTAATCTTTTGAAATGTACGCTTTTTGCATCTCTCCTTATCTATCATATCTTACCTTCCATTGCCTCCTGCTCTTTCTTCTGACCTTCTATCTCTGCTCCCCTTTGGGAGCAGACGTGTTCTCAGGAAAGAAACAATCACATTGCCCACAATGTCTTCTTATTCCTACCTCAGAAAGCAATATATAAAAGCTGAATGTAAGTCCCGGTCTAGGGAAGAGTTGGGGGCTACAATTAAAATTTCTCCTACACCTAGAAGTTTGACCAGAATTTGCAATAGAATTCAGGATTTTACTAGATAGCTTTTTTCCTGGATGCTCATAGCTATCCTGGTTTGTTCACTAAATTGTTAGCTCTTTAGACAGGAAAAATTGGTAAAGTACCAAAGACGGAAAAACCAGGAGAGAATTTAAATAGCCCTGTTATGCTTATTTTTAAAAAGGCCCTTGGGAATGCAAGCTGGTGCAGCCGCTCTGGAAAACAGTATGCAGGTTCCTCAAAAAATTGAAAATAGAGCTACCCTACGACCCAGAAATTGCACTACTAGGCATTTATCCAAGGGATACAGGTGTGCTGTTTTGAAGGGACACATGCACCCCCATGTTTATAGCAGCACTATCAACAATAGCCAAAGCATGGAAAGAGCCCAAATGTCCATCAACCAATGAGTGGATAAAAATGATGTGGTGTATATATATATATATATATTATATATATATATTATATATAATGTATATATATTATATATAATGTATATATAATATATATAATGTATATATAATGTATATACATATATAATGTATATATAATGTATATACATATATAATGTATATACTATATATATAATGAAGTATTACTCAGCAATCAAAAAGAATGAAATCTTGCCATTTGCAACTACGTGGATGGAACTGGAGGGTATTATAGTAAGTGAAATTAGTCAGAGAAAGACAAAAATCATATGACTTCACTCATATGAGGACTTTAAGAGACAAAACAGATGAACATAAGGGAAGGGAAACAAAAATAATATAAAAACAGGGAGGGGGACAAAACAGAAGAGACTCATAAATATGGAGAACAAACTGAGGGTTACTGGAGGGGTTGTGGGAGGGCAGATGGGCTAAATGGGTAAGGGGACCTAAGGAATCTACTCCTGAAATCATTGTTGCATTATATGGTAACTAATTTGGATGTAAATTAAAAAAAAATAAAAAAAATAAGACAAGTTAAAATAAAAAAATAGGGGCGCCTGGGTGGCGCAGTCGGTTGAGCGTCCGACTTCAGCCAGGTCACGATCTCGCGGTCTGTGAGTTCGAGCCCCGCATCGGGCTCTGGGCTGATGGTTCGGAGCCTGGAGCCTGTTTCCAATTCTGTGTCTCCCTCTCTCTCTGCCCCTCCCCCGTTCATGCTCTGCCTCTCTCTGTCCCAAAAATAAATAAACTTTAAAAAATAATAAAAAAAATAAAAAAATAAAAAACAAAATAAAATAAAAAGGCCCTGACAAGGCATTAAATGATTGAATGAATGAATGAACGAATAAATAAATAAATAAATAAATAAATAAATAAATAAATAAATGCTACACGAAAGCAATTCCAGAGGGCTTTCTCTTAGAATTAGATTGCATAAGGAATAAAAATTGTAAGCCAAATAAAGGCAAATCAATAGCAGTGTTTAAAAAAATAGTCTTTAAAATTCCCAAATAGAATTTTGGGTAGACACAACAATTTAAGAAAAGAGAAGCTCATCTTCTTTTTTCATATATAAGCTCAGACCTGAATTAGGGGACTTTATCAGAAAAAAAATGTTGGGGGGCAAGTCTCAATTTAGAGTGTCTTCACCATGTAACCAAACATTTCCAAAAACTTGTGAGAAGGTAAAAAAGCTAGGAATCAAAACACACCTCAGTTTAATAGGTAGAATTTACCTTATAGATAGCACTTCCAGATGAAATGTATTATAGAATAATTATCATTAGAAGTCTCAGAAAAATATCTTGGGTATGATTAATATCTCTATTTTACATTTGATTAAAGAAATAAATAATTAGCTATAATTCCAGAATTCTTATGGGCAAAAACCTCGTGTACTGAGATAGAATAATTAGTCCAGAGTACATAAGAATTCAGATCAACTTTTGTCAGATCACCATAAAATTCTTTTTTGTATTTATTAATATGGTAGGCCATATTCTAGAGCTTTTAACTCAATCACATGTTATACTTCAAAGATCCACAGTTATGCCTTGACCCAAGAGTCAAGGTTCTTCTTTGCCTCAACAATTTCAGACTAAGCTAAACTATTCAAAGTATCTTCAGATTTCATACCAGTATCATCTTTAAATCTGATGATACCACATGCAACATAATCTCTATTCCTAACCAATAACAACCAACATTTTTTTGCTAGACAACTACCTAATTATGAAATATTGTTAATTGTCTCTCAATCTAAAAATTCTTCTACATTTACTTAACAAAAAAAAATTTCTTGATTGTGTTTCCATGATTCAAGAAGTATCTATGTCCAGAACAGGTGTTTTGGACATTCCCTTAAGTCTTAACTTAATATATTTTTGTTATCAAGTCTTGTCTTAAAAATAAGGAAGAATAAGGGCACCTAGGTGGCTCAGTTGGTTGAGCATGCGAGTCTTGGTTTCAGCTCAGGTCATGATCTCACAGCTCATGAGTTTGAGCCCCACATAGGGCTCTGTGCTGACAGTTCACAGCTTTCTTGGGATTCTCTCTCATTCTCTCTCTCTCTCTCTCTCTCCCTCTCTCTCTGCCCCTCCCCCAGTCATGTGCACATGCTCTCTCTCTCAAAATGGATAAATAAACTTAAAAAATGAAAAAGGATAATAGCAAGTTGGATATGTAGTAATTACTTCAGTCTCTTATAAAATCTAATCCCTTACTGGAAATCAAATTGATTCAAATAACTGAACAATGGTCCTTTGTAAAACACATCAAATTGTTAAAAGTAAAAGGGTAAATATATTCTCTGATAGCCAATATAATTTTGAAATAGTTTTTTCTGGGTTAGGATAATGTTCAAACTAAGAAGTTTCTTTCCTCCCCACAGAATTGCTATTCTCAAGGTGGAGACTCATAGTAAAATAGAAAACATTAAAGTTACATAAAATGAAAAATTGCTATCCTAAAGGTGGAGGATTACAGTAAAAGAGATACCATCAAAGTTACATAAAATGTTTTAGCATATCAGCATGCTAATATGATTCCTTAAACACAGTCCTTACATGTAAATCTCTTAAATACAAAGGCAATTCCATGGAAAAGTTAAAGGATTCCAGTAGAGACACAAAGTTTGAACCAAGTTCTAAAATAAATACTAGAAGCAAATGGGTTTTAAGATTCATAAGAATTATTCTAGCAGAGCCAAGATGGCTGCTTTCTAACACTAATCGAAAGCTCAAATGGACACTTGCCAAAATCTCCCAGGAGATGCATCACAGTAGAGGAAAAGGGTCCACAATATAAAACACTGACAGGGAGAATTTTCTAGAAGATGTGGGCCATCCATGATATACCTGTATATATAAGAACTGTAAAGGTAGATATGGAATGGAACCATGATCTGAAAGATTTTATACACCGGGGCACCTGGGTGGCTCAGTCGGTTAAGTGACCGACTTCGGCTCAGGTCATGATCTCGTGGTTTGTGAGTTCTAGCCCCACATCCGGCCTCTTGCTGACAGCTCAGAGCCTGGAGCTTGCTTTGGATTCTGTGTCTCCCTCTCTCTGCCCCTCTCCCCCCATGATCTGTCTCTCACCCTCTCTCAAAAATAAACATTAAAAAAATTCTTTAAAAGATTTTATACACTGCCTCCTGTTGCAGCTTCATGCCATTATGAATATATGTTTCATACCAATGTTTATTTGCTGAATGGGATAAAGCATTCTATTATCAAAAGTCATATCACTCACTGTGGATAAAAAACAAACCACCACCACAACAAGCTGCTAAACTTTGTGTTCTTACATGTGGCTTAAGAACCTATCCAAACAGGGATGGAGCAAACCTTCAGTGACAGGTGCTTGTGAATTGTACATGGCTTTGCCCCTTACTCTGAAACATCACTCTCATTATCAGCCAAAAACTCTGAACACATGGATAGGATTTCAGAATTGTAATATTTGCAACAAGCAGAGACTTTAAACTAAATTTCTCTGGAGATCCACCAGAAACAATTGGTCCATGAAGTCCAATAGCCAAAGCCAAGTTCATTGGAGCAAACTAATGACATAGACAGCATCTACCTAAACCGTCAGAAGGAAAGACTATCCCAGTGAGCTGAAATCACTGATTGTCACACTCCATGTACTTTTTGTTCACTACACTTTCGGTCATATTTACCTATTCACTAGCTTCAGTTTATACTCTTCTAACTTAGGACTACCAAAGGTAGAATCTAGAAGTTGAAGAGAATTATTTTTTTTTTAATTTTTTTTTTCAACGTTTATTTATTTTGGGGACAGAAAGAGACAGAGCATGAACGGGGGAGGGGCAGAGAGAGAGGGAGACACAGAATCGGAAACAGGCTCCAGGCTCTGAGCCATCAGCCCAGAGCCAGACGCGGGGCTCGAACTCCCGGACCGCGAGATCGTGACCTGGCTGAAGTCGGACGCTTAACCGACTGCGCCACCCAGGCGCCCTGAGAATTATTTTTATCATAAAGCCTATAAATTATGGTTCCAGAGTGTCTTTTAGTTCCTTCTCATAAATGTTTAGTTAAACTTTCTTGCCTTACAGTTTGTTGATGTCTGTTTCCTAAGTTTTATGTTCTTCTGTGTAGTCTCTGTCCATATAAATGACTCAACAACCAATTCAAAGACAAAAACAGGATGAAATCATACTGATCACATTTGAACTGAAAATAATACCTTTGTAGGGATGCCTGGGTGGCTCAGTTGGTTAAGCATCCAACTCTTGACTTCGGCTCAGGTCATGATCTCGCAGTTCGTGGGTTTGAGCCTGCCTCAGGCTCTGCACTGACAGCCTGCTTGGGATTCTATCTCCTCTCTCTGACCCTCCCCCAATTGCTCTCTATCTCTCCAAAAATAAACTTAAAAAAATAATAGCTTTGTAAATGAAGTATCTTCAAGAAGAATCATATATAAATATATCTATACTATATAGACTATATGTTATATAGTATAGTAAACATCTTTTAGAGCCCACAGTTCATAGCATGGTAATTAAAATGTATTTAATGACATAGTTCAAGTTAGTGAAATACAATATCCTCCCCAGATCCCAAATATATAATGTCCTGAATGGAGAACAATGAGTTCAGTTTTAGACACTTTATTGCCAAAAATAAAGATTGATGGAAGCATCTATAATACAGAGTTGAGAAAACAAAATTGGCCAAGAAGAATAAGGAAAAGAAAATATGTCTTGATTAATAGGTTATTAGTGAATATTCATAGAAAAGAAAAAAAATGTAATTGTTTTTTGGAGGAGAAAAGAAGAAAATCAGAAAAGTATGAAAACAGAAATATTATGAGAGAAAAACATATATGAAAAAGCAAAGAAGCCAGAATAACTAAAACATTTTTGGAAAAAAAAGCCAGGAGAGACTGTCTACCTGTTTACCATCAAGACTATGGTATCGGTGGAGGGACGGACATATAAATCAGTGGAGCAGAGGGGCGCCTGGGTGGCTTAGTCGGTTAAGCCTCCGACTTCAGCTCAGGTCACGATCTCACGGTCTGTGAGTTCGAGCCTCGCGTCGGGCTCTGGGCTAATGGCTCAGAGCCTGGAGCTTGCTTCCGATTCTGTGTCTCCCTCTCTCTGCCCCTCCCCCGTTCATGCTCTGTCTCTCTCTGTCTCAAAAATAAATAAACGTTAAAAAAAATTTTTTTTTAAATCAGTGGAGCAGAATAAACCCAGACAGAAATGGACATAGACCCACACAGACAAATCTAACTGACTTTTGACAAAGGGGCAAAAGAAACTCAATGCAGGCAAAGCTACAGAATCTTTGCCTAAGGGTAGGCAAAGAGTTCTTAGACTTGGCAACAAAAACATAACGAAAAATTACTAAATGAAAAATTAAGAAATAAAAACTTCATGAAAATTAAAAACTTTTACTCTGCAAAAGATATTATTAAGAGGATAAAAAGGTAAGCTCTGGAACAGGAGAAAATATTTGCAAACCACATAACAGACAAAGGAATAATGTCAAGAATATACCGAAACTCAACAGAAAAAAAAATCATCCAATTAAAATATCGGCAAAAGACATAAAGAGACATTTTAATGGATAAGATAGACAGTACAGATGGAAAATAAGTACATGAAAACATGTTCAATATCATTAGTCATTAGGAAAATTAACATTAAAATCACAATGAGTATGACTACATATCAATCAAAATGACTAAATTAAAAAAAAAAAAAGTAATGACAGCCCTAAATGCTGGCGAGGATGCAGAAAAACTGAATCACTCATACATTGCTATGGGAATGTGGCATGGTACAGCTACTCTGGAAAACAGTTTGACAGTTTCTTAAAAACTAAATATGCAACTACCATGTGATCCTGCAGTTACATTTATCCCAAAGAGAAAAGCACACACGTACAAAAAAAAAAAAAAAAAAAGAAGAAGAAGAAGAAGAAAGAAAGAAAGAAAAGAAAGAAAGAAAGAAAGAAAGAAAGAAAGAAAGAAAGAAAGGAACCTGTATGTAAATGTTCACAGCAGTTTTATTCAAAACAGCTAAAAATTAGAAACAACCCAGATGTCCATCAATATATGCATGGTTGGACCATCTGTAGGATATCCATACCATGGAATACCATTGAGCAATAAAAAGCAGCAAACTATTGATATATGCAAAAACCTGGATGAATCTCCAGAGAATTATGCTGAGTGTAAAAAAACCAATCCACTAAGTTTACATACCGTCTGATTCCATTTATACAACACTCTTGAAATGACAAAATTATAGAAATGGAGAACAGATTAGTGGTTGCTAGTTGTTAAGTCGGGGGTGGGGTGGCTGGAGAGAAATGAATGTGACTGTAAAAGGGAAACATTAAGGATGCTTATGATGATGAAATATTCTCTATCTTGACTGCATCAGTGTCGATCTCCTGGCTTGATGTTTTATCACACAGTTGACCCTTGAATAGCACCCGGGTTTGAACCACACAGGTCCACTTACAGGCGAATTTATTTTGAATAATAGTGTGATAATGCAACTGTATTTTCTCTTTTTTATGATGTTCTTAATAATTCTCTCCAGCCCACTTTATTGTGAGAATACAGCATATAATACATGTACTATCCAATTATGTGTTAATTGACTGTTTATGTTATGATAAGGCTCTGGTTAACAGTAGGCTATTAGTAGTTAAGTTTTGGGGAAGTCAAAATTTACAGGTGGATTGTTGACTGTGCTAGGCGTCAGTACCCCTAACCCCCACGTTCTTCAAGGGTCAACTGTAGTTTTGAAAGCTGTTACCATTAAGGAAAAATGGGTAAGGAGTACACCATATCTCTGTGTTATTTCTTACAATTGCATATGAATCTGTAATTATCTCAAAGTAGAATTTAATCTTTTTTAAATCAAAGAGAATTCATTACCTACCAAACAACTGTTTCTTTTTAGAAACACCATTATCAAGAATGGTTTAGGGGCACCTGGGTGGCGCAGTCGGTTAAGCGTCCGACTTCAGCCAGGTCACGATCTCGCGGTCCGTGAGTTCGAGCCCCGCGTCAGGCTCTGGGCTGATGGCTCGGAGCCTGGAGCCTGTTTCCGATTCTGTGTCTCCCTCTCTCTCTGACCCTCCCCCATTCATGCTCTGTCTCTCTCTGTCCCAAAAATAAATAAACGTTGAAAAAAAAATTAAAAAAAAAAAAAAAAAAAAGAATGGTTTATAATAAAAATACGTTTCTGGTTCTCTTTGAATCAGAAAGCTTAAGAAGCCAGAAGTCAGTTTCAGCTGACATCACAAAAAAGAGGGTATTTGTGCCAGGACACACCTAGGTTCAAACCCTATATCTCTTTTGGACCTCTGAGAATTGGTTATCTTGTTCTAAAAGCAGGGATAATAATATCTGTTTCACTGAGTTGATGTAAGAATTGCAAGAGATAACTATGCAAGAACACACTTGTGATAAGCCTACTAATTTCAAAGTGCACACACACACACACACACAAAGAATCCTACTGTAGCTCATGAAGCTATGTGCATATTTTGTATAACTGTGTATCTGTGTCTGTGTCTTTAATAATTTAATATTACTGTCATATAGGTATAGAAATGGATATTTCGGTAGTGGTGATTGTCAGAATAAATGACTTTCTTTCTTTTTTTTTTTTAAATGCAAGCACAGAGAACATTGCCTAGTAAATTATGAGGGTTCAACAAATGTGAGTTTCTATCTCTTTCCCACTCTGAGTAATGGGAACTCTTATTTTATTTTGTATATAAAACCAGATACAAGAAGGAGAGAAATGTCAGGCTAGGTCTGCAGTACAAATTGCCTTGCGGGAAAAAAAAATTAAGATGAGTTACCAGGATGAAAAATAATCTTCCCAACAGAGTTCAAAGAGACTCAGAAATGGTCTCTTTGGGGAAAGCTTCCACTAGGCAGGGAAACATGAAACAGAGGCAACAGTAGTGCCCTTAGAGGGTAATGGCCAATTTGACCTATAATTTGCTTAGTACATCAAGTTTATCTGTTGTCCTTATCACAAGCCACTAAGGAGGCAGGAGAGAAGAAAGACCATCCACTCTGCAGCCAGTTCTTCTGGGTTCTTTTGCCAACTAGCCCTGACACAACGTTTCAAGCCCTGATACACTCACCTCTTTTGCCCTACAGCCTTCCCTAGGATGGGAGGATATTGAAGGAAATATATATATGGAATCGGGGGAGGTGAGGGAAAATATAAGGCAAACGTAAGGTGCAATAAAAGAAGGTTGAAGTAGGAACATCAGAAGATTAATTTCCTGGCTCCAAGTGTTATTGGATTGTAGCTCAGCAACCCGCCTGGGACAGGTTAGGAGCTCGTCATGGGAAATAGGTGAGCCGAGTGGATGAAAACATCAAATGGTGAGTAATAGAAAGACATCTGAACAGGCAAAGATCTTAGTAACCCCTGGAAACCTTGTTCACCTGTTTCTACAATGCAGAAGATTTTGTTGCCTGCTGACAAACAGCCTGAAACAAATCAACTTCTCTAGAAAGCTTACTTGCATTTTAATGGGAGAGGCAGGCATCTGCTCCTAGCACTAAGTACTTCCTATAACTTGCTTGGGGCTGCCCTGAAAACTGCTTATTATTTATGGCTTTCCTAGATCCTGCCTTTCCTAGATGTTCATTAGAACTAACTACACAATATCAGATTTCAAACTGGATTACGATTTCAAAAAATTGTTGCTTACAAATTTGTCTTCTCCCAAATCAGAAAGAAATGCCTGTAGATTCAAGATACTTTATCATTGTAAATAATCAACCCCGTATATTTGAATAGCATATTACAACTTACAAGGCGCTTCTTCACAAGTTATCTCTTTAGATCCACATGAAATCCTTTAAGCCGGGTGGGGCATAGGCTATCAGAAAGATAATCATCTACAGATGAAGAAACAGGACTTAAAGAAAATGACTGTCCAATGTCACCGAAGAACAAAGTCAAACCTAAATAATTCTGACTCTTAAAATACCACTCATGTTGAACCAATAATAGCCAATAACACATAGGCATTTTGGAGCTGTGGGTTTCTTTCTTTCTTTCTTTCTTTCTTTCTTTCTTTCTTTCTTTCTCTCTCTCTCTCTCTCTCTCTCTCTCTCTCTCTCTTTCTTTCTTTCTCTTTCTTTCTTTCTTTCTTTCTTTCTTTCTTTCTTTCTTTCTTTCTTTCTTTCTTTCTTTCTTTTGCAATTTTCCTTCCCTGTGGGAAAAGAGGGTCAAGGTGGTGTTCAGTGTGGTGACATTATACCGTAGCGGGCACTTGGGCAAGCACGGATCCTGTTGTGGCCCCAGTTCTGCAAAGACTTTCATTTGGATTGGAAATAGACGCACCATCACTGAATCATTTATGACCCTCAAAGGAGATATCTGAATATATGTCGAAATGAGGGCAGAGTCAAAAACTGCCAGAAAAATCCCAATGAATTACATGTCATTATGAGCTAGAGGATAAACAGAAGGCTATGTGGTGAAGGCCATTATAAACAAACATTTACAGAATAACAAGGATTTACAAAGGAGGAAAGGAGGGGTGGGATGTTTTACAGAGAAAAAGTTTGAGCAAAGGGATGGAGTAGGCCATATGTTTTAGAGCTATAATAGTTGGTATTAGAGGCTGGAATGAATACTGTAGTACATATTTAAGATAGAAACTCTAAAATCAGATTTTTTGGAGTTCACATCTCCATCACTCACTAAATAAGTTACATGACAGCTTCTCCATCTATAAACGGAGACAATATTAGTGCCAATTTCATAGAGTTTTGTGAGAATTAAATAAAACAGTACATAAAACATCCCACTAGAATGGTACCTACACTTGGTTGGCATTAAAACAACAACAAGAACAATAACTGTTACCTTTTTAAAAAATCGTCAGGAGCCAGGGAATGGTTAAACTTGGAGTACAGACAGAGTGAGCAAATAAGTTACCATTTAAATCATTTAGCCTTTGAAATGAAAGGGGATGCCATGAATGATTGTCAGGGCACTAAGTATAAAAGGGAGAAATGTTTGGGACAAACCACAAAGTATGATGATCCTCCATATAAAAGACCCTACACATGTTTCCTCGTTTATTCAAACTTCCCAGATGTGTCATAGACAAAATTCCAGAGTCAAATAGCATTATATAGGCCAGATACTGTAAGTAATTTCTGTAATAAAATCCAAAGTGTTGCGCTTTGGACCAAGAATGTCAAAGGTAGACAAGATCTTAGAGGTCACATAATATTCCTTCAACATTTTCCATTTTAGAAGGGACCTCACTGACAGCAGGTGCTGATAGACTGCTGAGAATTCGTTGGGCCACACTGAGACAATGGATCTACACCTAGACAGAACTTTTGGAGACAACTTTATAGATTTCTAATTATTATGTAAGTTCAGAGCTTATTATACAGATGAGGAACCTGCTTTGCATTGGCTAGGAGCCTTATTCAGGATTTCCTAACACTCAGTTCAGGATTTGTTTTCAACACATCAGCATTACCCAAAGTATGTTCCATTGAACTTGAATTCTGTCAGACTTAGCAGCAAGAGTAAGCTCAGTCATGCTGCTCATTATGTTACAGCACACTCTTAGAAATTCACAATATACATTAAATACTCTGAGAAGTCCTTGAGTAAAAAAACAATTCAGTTTTGTTCAAAGCAGTATTTCCCAAGTGTGTTTTACCACAAAACCCTTTTATCATACAATATAAATTAACATTCTGCAGAATTAGCATCTGGATGCTACAAGCTTTGCAAAAGACAATACTGCACAAATTTAGCAACTTCTGAAGAACTCCCAAACCAGTAAGAACAAGAAATAAATAGATCATTAGGACATTTTCTCATTTCATGTGGATTTACATGAAGTCATAAAATCAACATGTCTTCTGCCAAATGCATTCTTTTAGTTGTTTTTAAATAACATGTTCAATTAAGCTTAAGACAAATGGATATACCCAATTGATCATTTATTTATTATGGAAAATTTTGCTTTAGCTTTGTCAAAAGCAGCAATATTAATATGATAAAATGATTTTCACTTAAATATTTTGTAATCTCAAAAAAAGAAAAAAGAATATCTATTCTAACCTATAGCATCGGGGAGAACTTTTTAAAAGCAAAAGAAAAATGTATAAGAACAAAAAAGATTAACTCTTAAAATGATATGCTTCAATATGTCCCTATAATACAGCCGATTGAAGAGATAGTAAAAAGGATTTACCATTAAATATGAGAGCGAATAATGCCTATCTTAAGTACATAAATGGCTTAAGTAAATCTTATAAAGCCTACAAACAACAACAAAACTCATTAAGAGAACAATAGAAAGAAGGACCAAGGATCTGAACACAGGAAGGAGAAAGAGAATGAATAAAGAAGGTACTTGACTTCCCACACCCAGCTTGCTAGAGGCTACACTTTCTCCATCAGCATTGAATCTACTAAACAACCTTTCAGAGTCTGTTTCCACCTTCCATACCCCCGCTGCATAACAGTCCTGTGTGATCTGCAACCTAGACTTATAGGACCCACAGGAGTCATTATTAGCTGTTTTATAGTAGGTTTTGTTCTCTGAGAGGACTTCCTCTTATGCCTGAAAGTCTATTGTTCAACTTGAGACATTTAGTTTAGGGCACACACAAAAGAAGGGAACTTCCATAGACATAGTGACCCTGGGGTAAACGTGTTTCCAAGCACAGCCTCCCAGATTCCCAGGGCATCACTGCAGGAACTGATTCAAGAAAGAAGCCAGATAAAACTTTCATCTCAAACTGTCATCTCTGCTCCCCGCTGGCAGTATTTGACTAGCGTGGTTTCACATTTCTGGTTGTCTTGTCAAATGTTCACTGTTCATCTTCTAAAAAGCCAACCCCCCCGGTAAGTTTAGATGCTCCTAGTGTCCTCTCCATGTGAGGCACACATATCAATCAATTGCCTATGTTTCTCAGAACAGGGGATTTAATTACTTTTTCTGGCTACCTCAGTTATCATACTAAGCCGTATGCTGCATAATAAGCCATCTCCAAATTTAGTGGCTTACAACATTTCCTATTATCTTTCATAGTTCTGTGGGTTGACTGGGGTTTAGCCAGGTGGTTCTTACTTGGATGTCTGGTGTAACTGCAACAGATAGTGGCTGAGATGGTACCCCGTGTGTACGTGTGCCTCTCAGTCTAGACAGTGATGCTTTCAGCTAGGAATGCATGGGACTCAACTGGGCCCTACGACTTGTGATGAGCCCCACAGACATTTCCCTGACAAGTGGAAGAGCCAGTGTTGTGAATGGACCAGCTCATGTGGTTCTTTTTATGATTTCAGGACACATCTCAGCAACAACCATCAGGGAATTTTTAAAAAAATAAGGTTTATTACTCATGAGTCCTGAAGGATACACAGCTCACCCTGGCCATACAGCGTGGTTGAAGGTAGACCCAGAGAGAGCACAGACCTGGGTTCTGCCTTTACTGGGGTTGCAGGTAGGGTGACTAGGGTATCACAGATTCACTCTTTATTGGTGAATTTAAAACCTAAGAGCAGGAGTTAAAGCATGGGAGGGGAAACAGGGTCATTCAAGTGATCGGTTGTCTAGGTCACCCAGGGCTTTCGAAAGGAGGAACTTCATGGGTGGAACAGCATTGTTCTTCATCTAGTTGTGTAACTGGTGATGTGTTTGCTAGAGATGCATGTCTTTGAAATGGATGCCTCAGTAGGCAAAAGCTTAATGTCAGGTGCTTACATTGCAATCAAAGAAAGCTAATTATCAGGCATTTACATTACCTGTGCACACTTGAGTGGTCTGGATGTGAAAGATGGCTCACTCACAGATCTGGTCACTCGGTGTCTCCCATGTGGCCTCTCTCCCATAGAGTGGTCAGGACCACTATGTACGGTCTCAGGTACCCAGGAGAGAGCATCCCAAGAGCCAATGTTCTGAGAAATCCAGGAAAAGGCTGCAAAGGTCCTTATAATCTAGTCTCAAGAGGACGAATACATCACTTCTGCTGAGTTCTATTGTTCAACAATTCACGAAGACCAGTTCAGATTTAAGGGGAGGACAATTAGACTCCACCGTTTGATACACTTGAACAAGTAAGAGGAGGAATTGCTTGGGGTCATTTTCAGAGACTGTTTCCCACACTGCCATTCACCATCTTGTTTTTCTTCTTCTCTGTTTTGCTTTTACTTGTGTGATCCAGGTATTTTGTTTCAACTAAGTTCCTCCCCACTCAACCTCCTTTGCCCTGTGTTTCATGGGAATACCATATTAAATAGAAGAATGGTGCAGGCTTCAAATTCTTTCTTTCAGTCCCCATTGAGGTGATGATATGAACTAAGTTGCCTGATATAAAAGTAGATAGCAGCTCAGTGCTTCACACACCCCCCCCCCACTGCATAAAGTGTGATACACGCACGTCCTGTCATCCAGATCTCTTGACTATCTGACAGAACAAGAGAGTGAGGCTGTGTCCCAAGGCAGAAACTGTCCTCAACTTAACATTGAGGTGCCTGAAATGGAGAGGTCAAGGGAAAATGAAAAGAGAAATTAGCATATTGCACTTTGAATTAGGAATAAAAATTGGGGAGGAGAAAAGAGTTTTTGGAAAAGAACCAGAGAAGATACGTGTCGCTCTGCAAACCCATGGATTTTCCCACTTTAGATAGTGAATTAGTGTTTCAAATGCCACTTGCCAAGAGACATAGGATTCCATACCTAACCTATGAAACACAGAGTGTCACGATGAATGTCTCAATGGGAAAATTCTCCTGATTGAGCTTTAAATTTGCTAGACAATTGGTGAGGATTGACAATAGTCGTAGAGAACCTAAATCCACACGGATTTTCTTGTTTACCTTCGATCTCTGCACCAGGAGGCAGTAAACTATAGCCCACAAGCCAAAATCCAGTCCTCCTCCTGTTTTTATAAATAAAGATTTATTGGAACATAGGCACATTCCTTTGCTTACACATTACCTATGACTGTTTTCATGTTACAATCTGAGCGGAGTAATTGCATTGGAAACTACGTGGCGTACTGCCAAAGCTGTTTACTATCCAACCCTTCACCGAAATGTTTGTTGACCTCTGCACTACAACAATCCTCAGAAAACATTATTTGCTTGCCATAGTTTATGACTAGTAACTCTAATGTGACCCCAGAGTGTAAATTACTGTGCTTTGGGACACTATATATTTTACTTGGAAATTACATTGAATAAGGAAATCATCATCTTACCATAGTTGTGACAGTGGTAACATCTGATTCTGTGATTTGATTATTCATTTTGAACATTATGTCTGCTGTGGTTTGAAGTGGGTGCTTACTCCATTTTTGTTTTTATTTTTGCTTGTTCTGTGCCCTCTAGACAAGACCTTCCCACGCCACATATTATAAAAGCAAATACGAATGAAAGTGCATCCCAGGGAGAGTGAGGTATAGTGGAAGCAAGTTAGTCTTGTCTCTCACCTAGGCAAAGTGTATCATTGTAGTCATGGGGGATCTTCTCAGGTTCACCAGAGTGAGGGGTCTCCTTAGGGATTTGGAGCCCAAGCACCAGCCAGTCTGAATGGCTACTATAACTTCCATTCACTGCTCACTCACCACAGGTGGATTTGGGACCTACTCACTTCTCGCATGTTATCTCATTTAACCCTTACAATATATTATTGTTGAAGGAGGTCATCTAGAGGACATGACTGCCAATTGACCCCCCAAGCTGGACCCGGGCAACTGGAGGCTTCCATTCCCTCCTTTGTCCTTGGGATGTATGTTCTGTCCACCATTTCCATAGTGGGAGACATTTTCAAGGATGCAAGCTTGAGAGAGCAATGTGTCCTTGAGACCACCCTGGAAGCATACACGGCTGAATGAGTTCAGGTCCCTATATAACTGTTCAGATTCTATCCAGGCAGATGCAGACATCTATTTATCTTGCAGCCGCCCAAGACAAGCCTTAGATGTAAACATTCCCCCACTTATTAAACCTGCCATCTACCAATCGGAAGTAGCCTGCCTCTTTCTTCTGTCTGTCCTTGCTCCCCACCTAAGGGAGCCAATTTGAGAACCAACTACTATGAGGCTGATTTTGTTAAAGACATGTTACAAAAGAAACAGACACTATAAAATGTTAAATAATTTGCCTAAAGTTACATAGCAAGCAAATGACAAAGCCACAAGTTAACCCCAGTGCTATCTGACTTCAAAATCTGTTCTCTTAATAACTATGTTATAGTTAACAGGGGTCTTATCATTATGCATATATGCCCCACTAATCTGATAGCCATGACATACTTGAGACCCAAGGAGATCTTAGACATTGTCATTCTGGCTGTATATGGACAGCACCAACAATTGAAAATGGAAAAAAAAAAAATACCCGAATTACACTGAAACACTATCTACAGATGTGCCACATTGAAAGAAATGTTTTCAAAATTATATCCAAAATATATTTAGTTTATTTAAATATAAAACTTTTTATCCACATTTTATCCATCCACCTGTTGAAGAACATTTTGATTGTATCTAGTTCCTGGTGATAATAAATAGAGCTGCTACGAACATTTGCCTACGAAATACTGCATCCTCATAACTTTTCAATTCACTTGTGTAAATACCTAAAAGTAAGATTATTGGATCACAGGATAAGCACATGATAAATGTATGACAGATTGTTTTCTCAAGTGGCTGTACCATTTTTCATTTTGTTCTTCCTTCTTGCCAGGATCTGGCATCATCAATTCTTTCCTTCCAGACATTCTAACAGGTATGTTTTGGTGGTGGTATCTCATTGTGGTTTTGATTTCCATTTTCTAATGACTAACCATACTGTCTCTTCATTTGCTCATTTGCTATTCAGTATCTTCTTTGAGAAGTGTATCTTTACTCATTTTTTGCTGGGTTGACTGTCTTCTTATTGTTGAATTTTAAGAGACTTTCTTCTGGTTCCATGTCTTTATCAGCTATGCAATTTGAAAATATTTTCTCCCAATCCATGACTTGTCTTTTCATTCTCTTAACATTGTCTTTCACAGAGCAAAAGTTTTCAATTTTTACAGCTTAATTTATCCTTTTTTTTTTTCATTTATGAATTGCACACTTGGTATTTCATCTAAAAACTCATTAATAAGCCAAAGGTGACACAGATTTTCCTCTAACATTTTCAACATCCATGTATATATCTAATTCTATATAGATCTGTTGATTGACTTGTTTCTTAAAAAAATATATGTTTATAGGGGCACCTGCATGGCTGAGTAGGTCAAGCATTTGACTCCTGATTTCAGCTCAGGTCGTGATCTCATAGTTTATGAGAGCAAGCCCCACAGGTTCTGTGCTGACAGTGTAGAGCCTGCTTGGAATTCTCTTTCTCCTGCTTGTGCATGCATGCGAGTCTGTGTGCACACTTGCGTGTACATTCTCTCTCTCTCAAAATAAACATTTATATGTGTGTGTATGTGTGTGTGTTTATTTTTCTTTTGTTTCTTTGTGTGTTGCAATTTGTGGCTAGAAACTGACATTTTATGTAGACACTAGCAAGTCAGATAAATAATTTTGTTCCTGGAAATAATGGGTAAACTGTTTGCTAGGCTTTAGCACAGGGAGTTGAGATGGATTTGGATTTTGGTGTTTCTATGGCTATATCCAGTATCAGCTTCAAATTCCCCTAGTAATATTTTGTGTTTAAATTGAGGGCTGGTTTATCAGAGGATTTTTCTCAGTAATTTTTCTCACCTTCAGCTTTCTGTATTTCCTTTCCTTTCCTCCTGCATATCCCAGGACACCCCTTCTTGTGTCCTTGACTATCTCTAATACTAGCCCAGTATGTGTGGGGAGAGGTTGTGGGTTGTAAGTGTGGTTCACTGTGGTTCAGCCTCATTCTTAGGCAGGTGTTCTTTTCCTGGGTCTGGGGGTCTGTTTGGAATCCTTATCTACCACTCGGGGAGGAATAGGCAGAGAATCTATCCCTCCCCCAGAGGTAGGGGGTCCTTAATGGTCTAGCCTCAGAATGCCCTGCCTGTTCCAAAGGAGTTTTGTTTTTGTTTTGTTTTGTTTTGTTTTTTCTCTCCCCTTCACTTATTTGCAATGGGTCTTGACCTGTGTCCTCAGGGCAACAGGCTGTGATCCCCTTGCCTCAATACTTTAAAGGTTTTTATTCCATGGAGGAAAGAGAAGATGATAATCCAGGCAGGGCTAGTGCCTTTCCCTCAACAGCTGCTAGTCTCCTCTTCCAAGGCTGTTTCACAAAGGCTGCTTTAGCTTCGCTCTCACCCTGACCCTAGACCTTCTTGTGATAAACCAGTGGGGATCTGTGGAGAAGAGCCTGCAGGTGGATGCAGATTCTCTTTACTTTAGTGGCTCCTGGGGGCACGATACTTTATGGTGGTCCACACTCAGCCTTTAGCAATTTGTTAGCATTTTTAACTGAATTATTTCTGGCTTGCATGGCAGATGGCATCTGTGGCAAGTACTTATATTATATTTCTCCTTGGAGAGATTTATCTTTCCTGAGATTTCAAATTACTCGTTGGTTGTCCTGAAACCTCATCTTTCTGGTAGATTGCGAAAAGTTGTGATTTTACATTCTTTAGTTGTAACAGTGAGATCTATGCTCTTTCTAACTTTCCCCATTCTAAATGGAACCTGGAAATTTTCCATTCTATTTTGAAAAATAAGAAAAAAAATAGCCATTGAAGATTTTTGAGCTGAGGAGCAAAAAGTTCACATCTATTTTGGTGGGGGAGGGGAGGGGCACGGGGATTATCTGGCTGCATGATCCAGAATGGGTTGGAGAAAATGGAAGTCAAGAGGAAAGTTAGGAAGCAGTTACAATAATCTGGGCAAAAGATGAGCAAACCCCAAACACAGCATAGCATGAGGACTAAAGATAAAGATATATGAGAAGTTTAGGATTTAACAGGATTTCCTGACAGATTGTGGGCGTGGGTGCATAGATGCATATTCATGTACCTCAATGTGCTGGATTATGGTGTGAAAAAGAGGGAAGATTTACAAAAAAAAAAAAAAAAAAGTGCCCATGTTTCTAACCTAGGCAACCAGGAGAATGATGATAAAGGAGTCAAGATAATATTAAGACTGTAAGGAAAACAGAGGTGCAGAGAACATACACAGGTGAGTGTTGTCCTTGGAGAATGGGTGGTCAGTTTACCCCAAGGACTATGACCAAGCATGACAGAGGACCTCAACCAATCAGTAAATGATCAGTAAATGAACGAATGAGTGAATGAGTAAGTATATCAGAGCTATACCTGTTGAATAAGACCGATTTGTTTCTTTTTATTCCAGCAAGGGCAATAGGTTTTATGACATAAAAAAAATTTTTTTAATGTTTATTCATTTTTGAGAGACAGAGAGAGACAGCATGAGCGGGGAAGGGGCAGAGAGAGGGAGACACAGAATTGGAAGCAGGCTCCAGGCTCTGAGCTGTCAGCACAGAGCCCGACGCAGGGCTCCAACTCACGGACTGTGAGATCATGACCTGAGCTGAAGTCAGATGCTCAACCGACTGAGCCACCCAGGTGCCCCTGGTTTTATGACATTTAAAAGAATTCAGGGGCACCTGGCTGACTCAGTAGCTTAAGCGACAGATTCTTGGTTTCAGCTCAGGTCATCATCGCACAGTCTGTGAGTTCGAGACCCGTGTCAGGCTCTGTGCTGACAGCATGGAGCCTGCTTGGGACTCTCTCTTTCCTTCTCTCTCTCTCTCTCTCTGCTCCTCCCCCACTCACACTCGTGCTCTCTCTCTCTCTCTCTTAAAAATAAACAAATAAACATTAAAAAAATCCTTGCCCACTATGAGAGTTTAAAAGAATTCTGTGGGGATAACATGGATAACTTGAAATGCTCCCACAAAACATGAACTGAGCTATGATAGCCCAGCACTGACTCAGATGTTTCAGAAACTTTATCATCTCTCCCCCATCACGGGGGCTCCAAGTACTGTGTGCTAACTGCATGGGTCAATCAGTATGAAATTCAATTTGTTACAGTCTGTCTGAGCACACCGAATAAACCTGATACATAAGCCTCAGGGCTTATGTAATTCATTGCCCTGAGAAATTAAGAGAAATTCATAGTGTGAAGCATTTAAGTACCTGTTAGAAATGAAGAAAAATAGTTAATGCCTAGTTCCCTGTTCCATCTTTCAGAAACGGGAAGAGATCATTGTATCACCAACAAGTTAATATCATAGGGATTGTCACGGGAAAAGTAATTAGAGCATGTCGTCTATACCGTGATATCATGGATTTCCCTCTTCCTCCCTCCCTCCTGCAAGAGTTGATACAGCCTCATGCTCACTCAGCTTGGGGCATCTCATCATGTGCTTGGTGTTTTGGATGAAAGATGAGAATTCTCACTTAAAGGAGCTGCGGCCTCGTGAGAAAATTCCCAGAACATTTGCTCGTGTAAATCGATGGGTGCTGAACTTGGGCCAGGGGAGGGGGCAGGGAGGGAGGGAGAGTGTCACTTAGACTGGAATTAGAGAATTTACCCATTCAAATGAGCGTTGTTCTTCAAATAATCACTATGAAATCAAGAATACATGTCACAATTGTGTTCTGGTTACTTACAATATCTTAGACTTTCCTCTTGGAGTTATCTTCAGAGAATATTTGCAAGTAATAAAAAAAGTGTGGTTGTCTTTCATTTTATCAAATTATACTAACTAGCTTAGTTCTTCCCAAAATGTATTGCCTTACATAGTTGGCTGTATAGCTGCCCCATGAAACATGCTTCCATGGTCAAATAAATTTAAGAAAAATCTACCTAGGCTCACCTAGGATCTGCTAATGATGAGCATTAGCAGATCCAAATCTCTGAGAAGCCCTGAAGTCAACTTATTTAACGCTGTAGACGAGTGTATCTCCAAGTTCATTTTATCACATCTAAGACACCATCTACTCAAGATGCATCTTTAATTTATGTAGAAGTTATGTCGAAAAAATTTGCCAATTAAGCTGAGGCTGGATCCTTCCTTAACGCTTCGAAGAATTTTTATTTTATGCTTATCGAAATAATTCTCTTAGAATTATTTTGACAAATATTTTATTATATGTTCTTCTTGGATATATATCTATATATGAAACAAGTCCTTCAAGGAGTTTCTAAAACCTCTAAAACACATCCCAACTCTTCTGAGTCACTTTTTGTCGTGGAATAACTGATACTCATATTTTCCACATGATATCATTATCTGTGCCACCAAGAATATGTTGCTGTTTTAGGCATGTGTCATTACTTCCACCATGATTTTTATCCAAGACACAGACACCTATTCTGCAAGTGTTGATATATTTGTGGAGGAAAAACAAGCACATCAAAACTGCCACCTAGAAAGCAGTGATAGTAAGGTGCATTTTAATTTTAGAGATATTAAAATTTGAAAGAAACGAAACGTGTTTCGGAATCAGTGAAAAACATCATACGCCCACAAGATTCCATGTTTGAGGATTTCATGTCACTAGCTTTTTCAGGAGCCTTTGAGAAAGCTGATCTAGCCTATGTGATCAAGTTGGATTGAAACTAACGATAGCCAACCTTCTATAAAATAAGTATATTACCAGTCTAGGTCATGGCAGCCTTGGACATAGGGAACTCACACGTAATCCCAGAAGGCAGTACACACAGCGGTTGGAAGTGCACCACCTGGAGCCAGCTGGCCTCAGTTCACACATGTGTCTCACCAACTTTTTGGCTCGGATCTTGGGCAAGCTGTTTAATCTCCCTAAGGGTCAGTCGCCTCAACTTTTAAGTGGGGATGATAATGACACATCTCCCATATAGACTTATTCTGAGGCTTAAATAAAAAAATTATAGGGGTGTCTGGGTGGCTCAGTCGGTTAAGCGTCCGACTTTGGCTAAGGCCATGATCTTATGGTTCTTGAGTTCAAGTCCCATGGCGGGCTCTGTGCTCACAGCTCAGAGCCCGGAGCCTGCTTTGGGTTCTTTGTCTTCCTCTCTCTCTCTCTCTGCCCCTCCTCCATTCACGTTCTGTCTCTCTGTCTCACTCTCTCAAAAATAAATAAACATTAAAATTTTTTTTTAAAGATTATAAAGTGCTGACCGCTGTCAGGAATCAACACATCTTACCTATTATTATTTTCCCAGGCATTTATAGACAAATAACCACCTTCCTTGATTTAGCCCTGGAAGAATCTTGACTATTTCTGAGAATTAAAATAGTTCTTAAAGGATGAGTGATTTCTCACACGAAGAGGCTCCCAGCAATGTGCTGCAGGGTCTGATGATGATTACTGATTGAGGCATTTTTAATAGTACTTTGGGCAATGGCAGCATTATCAAAACAAGTACACGATGAAAGCATCCAGACTCGTTTGCAGAAAGCAGTTCTGGTGTGATTACTACCATATCCCTCTGCATGGGACATAAATTGGATAGAAACTTGTTTTCTGTTTTCCACATTCCATCCCTTCTCACCTCCAGGTCCAATCCATTTGAAAATATGGGAGGCAGCATGGCAAAACACTGGGGACAAAAGTGTTGTTGCTATTTTTTTAAGCATGAATTTCACCAAGGATGTAACTTCAGCAAGTCAGTTCAAGCCCTATAACACATTTCCAGGCACAGGGTAAGTATTGACTAAATGGTGATATTATGCTTCTTGTGATCAGCATTAGAATTAGCATCAGTGCATTAATTTCTTATTGTAACATATTACCATAAACCTGGTAGCTTGAGACAACACAAATGTACCATCTTAAAGTTCTGGAAGTCAGAAGACCAAATGGGTTTCACTGTGTTAAAATAAAGGTGTCAGCAGGACTGGGTTTCTTCTGAAAGCTCTAGGGGAGAAGCTGTTTCATTGCCTTTTTGAGCTTCTAGAAGCCACCCACATTCCTTGGCCTGTGGCCCCTTCCATGTTCAAAGCTAGCACTGCATCACTGTATCACTCGGGCATTGCCTCTCCTGCCTTCCTCTTCCCTCTTTTAAGGACCCTTGGGATTACTCTGGGCCCAGTGTGATAATCTCCGCATCCCAAAGTCAGATGATTAGCAAACTAGATGCCTTCTGCCATGACCATTAGCATACTTGCAGGTTCCAGAAGGGAAGACATGGGTGTCTTTGGGGCCATTATTCTGCCTCATCTTCACTCTGTTGCGTACTGCTGCATAACACATCACCCCAGATGGCAGCTTCTCAAAGTAACGGCATTTGTCCCACAGTCTCTCCGGGTCAGGAATTTGGGTGTGGCTTAACGGGCCCTCTGATTCAGGGTGTCCCCCAGGTTGCAAGCACGGTGTCCACCGAGGCTGCAGGAGCCCAGGGCTCGCCTGGGGGAGGGCCCAATGCAAGGTCACTCATACGGTGGTTGGCAGAGTCCAGTTCATGGACCATTGGCCAGAAGCTTCCCTTAGTACCTGGCCACATGGACCTCCCCACAGAGGGCCCCTCACCACACAGCAGCTGGATTCTTCAGAGTGAGCAATCAAGATGGGGCACACGCTAAAAGAAGTCGTAGTCTTTTGCCATCAGATCTCAGAAGTGACATTCCGTCACCGTTGCCATCTTTTATTTATTAGAAGCACGTCACTGGCTCCAGCCCACATTCAAGGGGAGGGTTTTGCACATGCGCATGAGTACCGGTGGCAAAAATCACTGGAGGCCACCTTGGAAGCCTGCCTGCCACAATCACCATCACTACTGTTCCTGTCAAATCCGTTTCCTTCCCCTGGTCACATTTGAACCCCACATCCATTTCCAACTCATTGCATCAGCTTATCTGGAAGTGGGGCTCAGGCCGTGTGCTTTAAAAGGCATCCCTTTGTGATTTCACGATGCAGCCAGCACTGAGAGCCACAGCCCCTGCAGTCTGTCACTGTAAGAGTGATTTACGTACAATGCACTGGGACTGTCATTCTCTATTTAAAGTCCTGTCACACATTTTTGATCATGTGCGGCACAGGGTGGATGTTCTGTACTTGCTTGTAAGTCCCTGAGTCACTTCCTTCACCTGGGATTTGTCTGCACCCATCCACACCTCACTCACTACACATGCTCCTCTAACACCTAGAAGCCCACATCTCTCCCCAAGCATTGGGCTGTTTGCCACCCCTGCCCTTGGTGGATTCTGTTCTCTCTTCCCACCATCCCCCAAGACACACGTACTCCTTTTAAAAATGTAATAACTATTGACCATATTCAAAGAAATGCTTACGCAATGTTTATAAGGCATGTTTATTAAAGTGTAAAGTACAAAGAACAACAATAAAACAGCCATAACCCACCAATTAACTTAAGCAGAGAACAGCACCTTGAACTTTGAACTTTCCTTGCATTAATCCCATGTCCCGTCCCTTCCACTCCTTCACAAAGGTAATCAAAATCCTAAATGCTGTGTTTATAACTCCCTTGCTCTTACCTAAGGTTGTAACACATATGCCTATACGTCTAAATAAAAAGGTGGCTTAGCTAGGTGTGTTGTATGGAATCATGCCCTAGTGTTATTCCCGAGTTTCACCCATTTTGTTCCCAGTAGCTGAAATACATCCCTTTCCACTATTGTACAGCAGCAAATTTTTTTTAAATACATCTCAGCTTATGTGTTTACTACTTTATTGGTAGATCTGGGATACTTCCAGAATTTCTGCTACTGATGTCCCTCCTGCCACAAATTATTGGGTGTGTCCAATGGCGTCCATGTGAAAATGTTTCTCTGGGGTATACACCTAAGAATGAATTTGGTGGCTCACTTGATATGTGATGTTCAAATTTATTAGATGCCATCAAAGAGTTTTCCAACATGTTTATGCCAATACACTTCCTCTGGCAGTGGATGAATCTTCCTACTGCTCTATATGCTTATCACCACCTCATATCACCAGGCTATTTAACTTCTGCCAGTCTAGCGGATATGGTTAGTGATCTAATCACCGATGAGTGGAACATCTTTTTACATGTTTGTTGACCATTCAAGTTGCTACTTCTGGAAAGTGCTAGCCAAGTCTTTTGCCCATTTTCCTCATGGCAATCTCTTTAATGTAGAGGAATTCTTTATGTATTTTGAGCCCGATTATTACATTTTTTGGTTTGCCTGCCATGCTCTTTGTGGTGCATTTTGATAAAACAGATGCTATTTTTAACATCATTCATTTGATTCATCTTTCAAATTATGACCTGCTTTTTATGTCTTCTTTAAGAAATGCTTCCTGGGGCACCTGATGGCTCAGATAGTTAAACAACTGACTCTTGATTTCAGCTCAGATCATGATCTCATGGCTAATGGGATCAAGTCCTGAGTCAGGTTCTGCTCAGACAGCATGGAGCCTACTTGGGATTCTCTCTCTGTCCCTCTCTTTCTGCCTCTCCCCTGTGGGCTCTCTCTCTCCCTCTCTCTCTCTCTCTCAAAAATAAATAAATAAACTTAAAAAAAAATGCTTCCCTACTTAAGGTCAGAAAGCTAGTCTCCTGTATTGTCTTCTAAAAGCTATAAAATTTTGACTTTCTTATTCAAATTTTTACCCTTGTGGGATATACCCTTGTTTGGGGTGAGGTAAAAATTAAATTCCATTGTTTCCCTATGGTTAATTGATTATTAGGGCACTATTACTTTATTAATTACATTGTCCATCATTTCTACGTGGAGTCACAAGGCGAGTTGTTTTATAAATAAGGCTGACAATTACACATGTTTCATTTTCTGGCTTCTTGATTCTGTTTCATCTGTCAAACTGTCTCACTGCACTGAATTATTTATTACAATTATTAGACTTTTATAATTATTTTTGTCTGATAAGGTAAATTCTTATTCTTTAAAAAAATTATTCTAATTATTCTAAATTCTTATTCTTCTAAAAAATTATTCTTAGCCTTTTAAGCTTCCAAAATTTTAGAATCAACTCATAATATTTGGGGTTTTAATTGCGTTTTGTTCTGAGTATCAACTCAAGTTTTAGAATGTCAAAGGATACCTGGTACTAAAAGAAATTACTAAGCACACACACACACACATGCATGCACACATGCACACACGTAAACACACGGTGCAAAGCTTCGACAAGCTAATCAGGCAGTTGACTCCTGGGGAAGGCACAGGGTTTCAGACACACACTATTTAAGGGGACCAGCCAGTCTCTGCTTGGGCTGCTGCTGACTCCTGGCAGGAGTGCATAGAGACCTCTTCTAGCAAGATTGGTTTCTTCTGGTGCTCCCAGGAGACCGGAGTCATCTCTCAGTCTGTGTGTTGTGCTCCAAAGAAAACTCAGTTTGGCATTTTCCAGAGAGACACGGGAGGACAGGTATTCCACGCTTAGTGATGCTCCGCAGGCTGGACTTTAACACCATGACTTTCACCACAGGACTAGGCTACAGCTGCCAAAGTAGGAATGTCGATTCTTCTATTTTCTCTCAAATACCAATACCTTGTTTGTAGAACTTTATGTTCAGGTGTAAATGTATTTTGCTTTTTAAAAAATTCTCCTCAAAAACATGTTCAAAACCAAGTGTGCCATAAAAAGTTTATGCTGTTTCTTAAGCACAATATGTTTTATAATTAACAAAGTGGGGTAAAAACACTGTCAAAATTTCATTTTTTTGGGTGAAAGAATGAGATACTTTTACATGTACTTGTAAAAAAACCCCACATATTAATGATTAGAATTGTTCTTAATTATTTGAAGGATTTGGAAAGAGTTACCAACTTTATGACCATTGAGTCTTCTAATCCATAGGTATAGTATGTTGCTTTATTTAATCAGGTTTTTTTTAATGTTATTGACAAGGTTTCATAATTTTCTCCTTAAAGGTATTTTATAGCTTTTGTTATATTTTTTTCATATTTCTATTTTTCCTATATTCTATAACAAATATTATTTTTAAAGATTTTACTTTCTATCTAGTACTTTCATATAGAATTGTAATTAATTTTATATTTTCTAGCAAGCTTGCTAAATTCTCTTATAATTACAATAATTTGTCAATATAGTCTTTTGCATTTTCTAGAGAGCCAATTTTATCAGAGGATAATGAAAAGTTTATTTCTTCCTTTTCAATCATTATAAATTATTCTAGTCTTAGTATATTGGTCAGGGTTTCTAGGAAAATGTTGAATAGAAGGAATGATTTTACCTATACTTTTCTTATTCCTGATGTAAAGTAAATTCTTCATTCACCATTATATATGATATTTTCTTTGTTCTTTTGAATACCCTATATCAGCTTCTTGAAAGGCCTTTCTATTGCTAATTTTTTAAAAATAAATAAGTATTGAATTATATCTAATGCTTTTTCTACAGCTAATGAAATGCTTTTAGGATTTATTGTTTTTCTCCTGTAAGTTTTATATTGATTTTCTGTTTTCATTCCTTGGAATTAACCCATTTTGATATGATGTATTTTCTTTTTATTAGATTTTTAGATTTAGTTATTAATGTTTTATTTATAATTTTGCATTTATGGTCAAGAGTTAAGCTGGCCTATAATTTTCCTTTATCATAATGCCTTTGTAAGGTTTTAGTATCAAAGTTATGATAATATCACTAAATGCACTGGGTGGTATTTCCTTTCTTTTTTTTTTTTTATTTTTTCTATGCTCAGGAATAGTTTGTGTAGGATTAAAATGTTTTCTTGAACGTTCAGTAGATCTTTGTTTGAAAATCTTAGTTATTTGTTCAATTACTTTAATGGTTATATCATTATTTAAGTTTTTTATTTCTTTACCAATCAGTTTTAGTAATAATATTTTTCTAGGGAATTTTTATTTCACCGAATATTTCAAATTTATTTTTATAAAGTTTTTCAAAATATCCCTTTATCATATTTTAATATCTGTTATTTCCAGTTATTTCCTATTTTTTTGTTATTCATATTCTGTATTTGTTCCTTCTCCCTTTTGTTTTTGACCCATCTTTTCTTTTTTAAAATTCATTTGTTTGTTTGTTTATTTATTTATTTATTATTTTTGAGAGAGAGAGAGAGAGAGAGAGAGAGAGAGCATGAGTGAGCAAGGTGCAAGGAGAGCGAGAATTCCACGAGGTGCAGAGAAAGAGAGAAAGGGACTGCGGAGCCCAGAGTGGGACTCGTGCTCACCCGAAGCTGGGTTTGAGCTCACCCTATGTGGGGTGAGCAGTTGGCTTGCAGTTGGCAAGCTAAGAGCCAACCAGAAGATACATGAGATAGTATGTATCTTCCATTCCAAGTCTGAGTCTGGCTTTGAGTTTGAAGATCTAACCACCGGAAGAGTCAAGAGTGTAAATTCCAGTCTGAAAGTGGATAGTCTTAAGACTCCAGAAGAGCCCATGTTTCAGTTCTAGTCCCAAACCAGGAAAAGACAATGTCTCAACTCAAGCTGTTGGCAGGGAAAAGTTCCTTCTTACTCAGCCCTTTTGTTCTATTCAGGTCTTCAACTGACTCGATGAGGCCCACCCACATGAGGGAGAGAAATGTGCTTTACTCAGTCTACAATGCAAACATTAATCTCATTCAGGAGCAACAGTATAGACACATCCAGAATAATGTTTGACTAAATGTCCGCACACTCTCTGGCCAAGTCAAGTTGACACATAAAATTAATCATTACCCTTGGTTTGTGGCTACATCACTCCAACTTCTGCTGTTGTTGTCACATTGTCTTCTTCCTTTGACTTTCTTTTCTTTTGTGTAAGACCCTGTGATTGCATTTAGGGCACAAACAGGTAATTCGGAACGATCTTCCAATCTCAAGATTTCAAGATTATTAATTTAATCACATCTGCAAAGTTTTCATGGTTTGTGGTTGTTGGTGGTGGTGGTGTTGTTTTGCCACTGAAGGTAACATTCACAGATTCCAGGATTAGGATGAGAACATGTATGGGGGGAGCCGACATTATTCAACCTACCACATTAAAGAAGCACCTTTCAAGTCTCTAAATACCTTCTGTTTTAATTTGTATCATTGCCTCCTTTTGTGTAATATTGATTCCTTATGTACTTTTCACTTCTTTAATAGGATACTAAATTCATTATCATCAGCATTTTCCCATTTCTAATATTAGAATTGAAAGCTAAATATTTTCCTCAAAATACTGTTTTACGTGGGTCCACAAATTTTGATACAGAGAATTTTCATTGTCTAATTCTAATTAATTTAAATTCCCTTTTTGATTTCTTCTTTGAACCATGAGTCATTTGCAAGTGAGTTTCTTAATTTCCCGAAACGTGAATGTTTTCTAGTTTTCTTTTGGTATTAATCCTCACCTAATTGCATTATGTGATCCATAGGATATTCGTTCTTTAAAATTGGTTGAGACTTGCTTTATGGGCCAGTATGTGACCAATTCTCACATAACATCAAATAGGTTCTTACAGAACAGGTAACTGATAATTGGGTTTGGTGTTCTCTACATGCAAGCTTACAACCTGCAATCCTGCTCACAATTCCTCAGTCAGCTCAGACGTTCATTTTCTCCAAGAAGTCTTCCTGGCCACTGGGCTAAGTGTCTCCTTCTGTGCTCTAGTTGCATTCCACGTATGATTAAGCACAGCTTTGTTCAATATTGTAGCTTCTGATTCCTTATTTACCTCTCCTATCAGCTTTTTAAGATCCTCAAGGACAAGAAGTAGATGTTATGCATCTATCTTTTTCCTGTTCCCACCACTGTATCTGCCAGAAAAGCTCTCAGTCAATAATTATTGAGCTAAACAACTGAATGAGGCTAATTTTTTAACCAGCTTGCCCAGTTCTCCTCTTCCACGCAAGTGATATTCATCACACTCTAGAAATAGTGCCAATCTGCCACATTAAACTTTGTGGAACGGGAAGGCAAATTTTCTACTCTGTTGAGGAGTTTTATTTACCAAGACAAAAGTGCTTATTTTTCAAGGTCACATATATGCAGTTCACTGAAGTGAGAACACACAATCTTTGAATTTGGTTTTTCCTCTTAACAAGCACATGTGCCTTAATTCTTCTAGGATTACAATGTTGTGTGAACACACAGCTGAGCCACTACAGAGCTTAACCGCATGGCATCTGGGACATTAATAGGACATAATAATGTCCATACCTTTGAAGTAGAGAAGAATATAGCTTTAATTAATTGTAGACTCACAATGTGGAAAAAATTTTTAAATCTTCTAGTCTAGCCTAATTTTTATATCCCTTCTCCAAAATCCTAAGCAAGAATTAAAGTTATTGCTCGAATATCTCCAGTGATAAAGGACTCAATGTCTCTAACATTTTTTTATATCAATATTATTGCCTATCAGGGATATGCTAACTTGATAGTAAAGTAAGTGGTTTAACTAGATTAAAAGAACACAATAATTCCTTTTTCATAACTCAGAAACATTCCTCTTTCGTCTAGAAGGAATCCTTCCATGCATTATCCATTTTTCTCAGTCTTGAGTGTGATCACAAGTTAGGATCAAAGCTTATAAAATAAAAGGCAATACCCAAATTAAGTAAACTTTCTATGCAAAACTTAAACTTGAACTATTCAGTAGAAAAAAAATTATATCATAAAAACTGCAACATCGAAGGCTTTCTCAATTTGGAACATAGCAAGTATTAGATTATAGCATCTGTTAGTAAAATTTAATTCAAATACAGCTAAGCATTTTAAATTCCCAAGTATGTAGACAGAATTTAGAAGTCCTGAATGGTCCCAATCCAGAACCAGAGAATTCTAAAGTACACAAAAACTTTTGTGATTCAAGTATGGTTAAATAATGCCTGAACGTTTCCAAATACAGGAGTTCCTAGAGGTGAGAATTTTCAGAAAGGGTGGTAAAGTTACTAAATAGCACTTTTATACTAGAAAATGCCTGGCATGTATATTCCAAGGCCCATCAATATCTATCTTTTCTCACCAAAGGCTTTCACCTCAGTGTATAATAGTTTTACCGCAAACATATACAGCACATACGCCCACATTTCTTTATATACACATCGTTTGCTATATAACTCTGCAGTGCCCTCGCACTCTTATGGTACACTTGATGGTATGAAGTACTTTGAACAAATGGATATTAACAAATGTGACATAGAGGTTAGAAGAGTGTTTAGGTATGGGGACTGCCCTAGGTCTTGCACCTCTGCCTGTTCCATGAGAGCAAGCCTAGGCTAGCCTGCTGGGGGGACAGGCATAACGTGGAGCAAAGTCAAGTCTCTCCAGTCAGGTGCCAGACAACTCACAGGTGCAACAGTCACCATCTGACAGACGCTACTCAGACAAGCAAGCAATTTCAGTTTAGGCCAGAAGAGCTGTCCAGACTGGATTGCTGACCTGCATATTCATGTATATTCAAATAAATATCTATTGTTTTCAGTCATATGTTTTAAATCCGACTTAATATCTATTCTTTCTTTTTCTTTTCTTTTCTTTTTCTTTTTTTTTTTTTTTCTGTCCTTTATCACCATAAAACAAACACCCATGCTTTGACAGTCTGGAGAGTTGTCTCTTGGCATAGATAAAACAGCATTAAAAAGAAACAAGAAATTTTCCTCAAAACAAAGGCTGGGACTAGTGTGATAAAATGGAGAGCAACTGAGCCAAGAGGCTAACTCCCAAGGCTTTCCACTCATAAACACTATCCCCACTGTTCCTACCTCCTCAGTACCCTGGGAGTAGGGCCTCGGATTTAGCCACAGCTCCCAAGTTCACACTGTCAACCATAATAACAGGTATTACCAATGAAATCTGAAACAACGGTGGGGGGGGCAGAGATGAGAATCATAAATATTTAAATTTTTTTTTCAACGTTTATTTATTTTTGGGACAGAGAGAGACAGAACATGAACGGGGGAGGGGCAGAGAGAGAGGGAGACACAGAATCGGAAACAGGCTCCAGGCTCTGAGCCATCAGCCCAGAGCCTGACGCGGGGCTCGAACTCACAGACCGCGAGATCGTGACCTGGCTGAAGTCAGACGCTTAACCGACTGCGCCACCCAGGCGCCCCGAGAATCATAAATATTAAAAAAAAAAACAAAACAAAAAACTAAAAGCCACATACTGAGCAATTTTTTTTGTTGAAGTAGAATAAATGCACATGGGAGAAGGAAAAGTTTTAAGTGTTCACACTCACATGTTGAAACAGAGAAGTAAGGGTATTGGAAATCCCAAGGAAAAATAAGCAATTATAGGAAAGAATTAATTGGACAAAAAGTGGTATAAAAATAGAATTGTTGAAATAAAAAACCAAATAGATGGCCTAAATAACAGACTATATCCCATTAAAAAAATGAAGAACTGAGCTGAAATACTGTGTCTAAGACATTCATAGAAGGCAGAAATATAGCAGTAAGTGAAAAAGCATAATTTAAAAAGTTAAGTGATATAAGGGTAAGGAAAAGATGTGTTCCTAGTCCCATAATAAGCATTATAAAAGCAGAGAAAACAATCATTAAGGGGGGAGTAAATACATAAATAATTTAGAATAGCCCCCAAGTAAAGAAATATGTAAGAATCTGATTAAACACATTCATAGAGATTAGAAAAGTAAAAGCTACAACTAGTTGCCATATTAAAGTATATTCAAATGAAAGGGAAAGATCGCCATGAACTAAAGAAGACCACCTGAAAGAAAATAGCATGAATCATGTATGCCTGGGATGCAAAATAATGGAGTAATAATAACAAAGTGGTAAAGGAAAAGAATTGCAAATAAAGTGTTTTATAGCCAGCTAAATTATCACTTACAATAAGTGATTTCAGCCGGAGACTGAAATACAAATATTCTTAATAATGAATGCCTCAAAGATTTTACCGTAGCTAGAACCTCTTTGAAAGAAGTCTTACAGCAAGTACTCCAGCAGTAAGACAATGAAAGCAGTAACATGTGACAAATTACTTAATAAAATGTGTTGTTGTATAAGTAAACACTAACCAATAACAGACTTCCCTTCACCACAAAATTACTAAAGTGTATCCAGAGTGCATTTCTGAGTGATAACTATATGGGATGATGTAGAAGAACCAAGCACAAAGACCAGAGATAGTATGAGAAAACTTTACTTCAAGGTAAGACAAAAATTGACAAACTTAAGAGGTTGGTTGGTGGAAAACAATAACTAAAGTCCTCAACAAGTCAGAGATAAGTAACAAAATTAAAGTAGAACATAAGATCTTCAAACTGTCAGAATAAAATTTAATTTATCTATGAAAGTTAGTAAAAAGGAAAGATAAAAACAGTAAGAAAGTCTTATAAATAGAAAACGTGAAATGAGATTCAGAAATAACTAAAATTTATAATAAATTTAACTGAGTAAATATACCAATCAAAAGACAAAGATTTCAACTGGATAATTTGAGAGGAACAATGGTATCATTCACCCACATTTTCTCTTCTTGGGCACAGAAGGAAGGCATATCCTAGTCTGCCTGACAGCTAATTTGGGGACATTTGACTGAGTTCTGGACTGTTAATGGGCCAGAAGTGTTGTAAGGCACTCTCAGTCCTTGGAAATACTATGCTCTAACTCTCCTTTCCCTGCTGATCAACCCAAGAGCCTGTGTGTTACAGTTCTTGTAGCCATCCTGCCCTGGAATCACTTTTGGAGTAGAACCATGCAAAACAGCCATGTTTCCCTCGCGATGGGCATGAAAATAAGGAGTCGTTGCTGCATTCTTTTGGGGTTTTATTTCTAAACACATATTAGTATAGTTTAATCTTCACTAATATCAAGGAGGGGCTCTAGCCATAATTTTTTCTTTTTTTTTTTTTTTCAACATTTATTTTATTTTTGGGACAGAGAGAGACAGAGCATGAACGGGGGAGGGGCAGAGAGAGAGGGAGACACAGAATCGGAAACAGGCTCCAGGCTCTGAGCCATCAGCCCAGAGCCTGACACGGGGCTCGAACTCACAGACCGCGAGATCGTGACCTGGCTGAAGTCGGACGCTTAACCGACTGCGCCACCCAGGCACCCCTAGCCATAATTTTTTCTAAGAAACAGTCTGAATAAGGCAGCATTCTTCAGAACACTGGAAACCTGAAGGCGAAGATATTATTCAAGGACACCATCCCCAGCCCCACACTGGTGTTGAGTTTGGTTGGCGAATCAAGAAAGCTACGTCTATATGCTTTCTCATTAACTAAAGCAAAATGATTTCTAGGGTAAGCTGTTCTGGAATTGCATGGTAAGCCTGGACTAAAAAGACAGAAGTTCAATACAAATTCAGCATTTTGCTCAATTCTGGCAGGACACAGGCTTTATGGAAAGTGTCCCTTGCAGCATGGCACCACATAGAAACAAGGCAATGAAACAGTCCTGCAAAGGTATGTTTCTGCTCTTGGTTGCTTTACCAGCTTCATCCCATTACACTCTGATGCTCTAATTCAATAAAGAATTTATAAATTTATCAATCGCAAAATTATAGCAGGTGTGCACTGTTCAGAGCCTTGTGTGCAACACTGAACACACATAAAATGAAAAAGAAAAGAGTGAAAATAACATACCAGACAAATGTGGCTGAAAGAAATATGGTATAGCAACATTCATTTCAGACTAAATAATATTTAAAGCAAAAAATATATAAATAAAAGTTTACCTTATATGTGGGCTGATAAAAAGAACAAAAGATCTGAAATATATGATAATCATGAATACATTAGCACATAAAAATATATGCATCATCTCTGACAGCAACTGGTAAACTATGAGGATAAATAGCTAAATCAGTAGTTGTAGTTAGAGATTTTAAAGCCTGCACATTAGAAACAGATAGCTCAAGGAAACAAATTAAAAATTTATATATGTGATAATTAATAACTATGAACCAAAAGATACATAAGAAACTTTATACCCAGTGAGCACACTTTTTCTTTTCCAAGCACACATGAGACATTCATACAATTCAATCAAGTACTGAGTCACAATAAAATCCCCAATAAATTGCAAAGAAGCAATATCTTACAGGGTTCCCCAACTATTATTCAATGAACTAAAAAATCAAAACCAAATGTAAAGTTTATAGAACCCCCAAATATCTGTAAACCAAAAAACCATATAACTACACAGCACTTGCATTAAAGAGAAACTCATACACGAAAGTAAGAAATTTACACTTGAGTGAGCATAAAAGCACTCCCTGTTAAAGTTTCTAGGAACCAGAGGTGCCTGGGTGGCTCAATCGGTTGAGCGTCTGACTTCAGCTCAGGTCATGATCTCACAGTCTGTGAGTTCGAGCCCCGCGTCGGACTCTGTGCTGCCAGCTCAGATCCTGGAGCCTGCTTTGGGTTCTGTGTCTCCCTCTCTCTCTGACCCTCCACCACTCAAGCTCTGTCTTTCGCTCTCAAAATGGAAATAAAACATAGAAAAATAGAAACACACAAAGTTTCTACAAACTAGGGAAAGCAGTACTATGAAAGGCAAATATATACATAAAATATTTATCATAAGGCAATATAGGTAATAAATAAATGAGCTGAGTATTCCCTAAAACACTAGAAAAACAGGGAATAAATTCAAAGAAGAAGGAAACACATATCCAGAAAAGAACAGACACTAATAAAGTAGAGAAGAAAATAGAGATAACAATAACAGCTAGCATGTTTACGGCACATGCTGTAGCAAAGGGCTGTTCCAAGTGCCTTACATATATTGGATCTTTCAATCCTCACAACAATGGTTAGAGAAGGTAAAATTTTTCATTCTCATTTTACTGATGAGTGAAGCAGTGCACAGAGAGATTACATAGCTTTCCCAAGATGACAAAGCTAATAAGGAGCAGAGATTGATTTATAATCTGTGCTTTTACCAACTGTGCTATACTAACCCAAAAGCTGATTTTCCTTTTGAAAAGACTTTTAAAGTAGACAAACTTCCCAGAAAGACTGATCAAGGAGAGAAAGAGATTGAGAGACAGAGAGAGAGTGAAAGAGAGAGAGAGAAAGAAGGAGGAAGGGAGAGAAGCATTGCTCTTTTGGGATAATTAGGGATAGTTGGCAAAATAGACCCTGAAAATCATTGGCATCACATAATGCTTATTTCTCTCTTACATCACAGTTGTTGGTCAGTGGAATCCACGGGGCAGTCTCCTCAAGCAGTGAGCAGGGGCCCGTGGAATATGTGGCAGAAGGAAGACAAGGATGAAAACTGGCTCCTATCTTCCTGGATCTGCTTATCTTTCTTTGGTTTGGACCAACCAATAGCACATGTCTCACCCCGAACGATGAGGCTGAGGGCGTAGGAAAGCACACACATTGTTTTAGTGACCACGACACCCTCTGCAACTGTTGGAGGAGGCCACCAAGAGGATGTCACTGCTGGTTGACCTGAGCAAGCTGGACCCAGGCGATCGGAGGGTACTTACCCTTTCCCGTGCCCCTGGAATATAAGTTCTACCCACCACAGGTGCTATTCCAAGGGTGTAGCCTTGAGAGAGTAAGGTGTTGTTGAGACCATTTTGGACAGTATACATGACGAACCTAACTAAGGCCTCTATATAAATTCTTAAACTCTTACAGTCTGGCAGGCTGGTATGGAGCCCTACTTGTCTTGTGGCATCCCAGACAGACCTTGTATGCGAGTTCCCTGGCTTATTAAACCTGCCACCTACACATCTGGAATGGTCTGCCTCTTTCTCGTCCCTCCCTACCTCTCCTGTACAGAGGCCAGGTAAATAAGGTGAAAGAAAAGAAAAGAAAAGAAAAGAAAGAAAGAAAGAAAGAAAGAAAGAAAGAAAGAAAGAAAGAAAGAAAGAAAGAAAGAAGAAATAAAGAAACAGAAAGAAGAAAGAAAGAAAGAAAGAGAAAGAAAGAGAGAGAAAGAAAGGAGAGAGAAAGAGAAAGAAAGAAAGAAAGAAAGAAAGAAAGAAAGAAAGAAGGAATGAGAGAGAAAGAAAGAAAGAAAGAAAGAAAGAAAGAAAGAAAGAAGGAATGAGAGAGAAAGAAAGAAAGAAAGAAAGAAAAAGAAAGAAAGAGAGAGAAAGAAAGAAATGTGAGAGAGAGAGAAAGAAAGAAAGAAAGAGAAGGAATGAAAGAGAAAGAAAGAAGAAAAGTAAATACAGAATGTAAAAGAGATTTAAAAAAGTATAAACAGACTTTTAAAAAATATATTATTATTTTACATTATTTTTTTTTCTTTTCTTTTTTTTTTTTTTTTTAAATTTTTTTTTCAACGTTTATTTATTTTTGGGACAGAGAGAGACAGAGCATGAACAGGGAAGGGGCAGAGAGAGGGAGACACAGAATCAGAAACAGGCTCCAGGCTCTGAGCCATCAGCCCAGAGCCTGACGCGGGGCTCGAACTCACGGACCGCGAGATCGTGACCTGGCTGAAGTCGGACGCTTAACCGACTGCGCCACCCAGGCGCCCCTATTTTACATTATTTTTAAAGGAATATTTGGAAAACTATTCAAACAACAATGAATTTGACAGCTGTCTTGAGCTAGTTCCTGGAAAAAGATTAAATGCCACCACTGGAACAAGAAGAAATTAAATATGGTCAATAGACAAACATGAACACAAAAGGAAATGATAATCAAAAATCTCTCTGTACCTCTGACCTCCTTCCCAAGGGGAAATAATGTCCCTGGACCAGCTAGAACTGCATTGTCTCTCAGCTCTAAATTGTCCCTTTATTGCTGGGCCTCATGATACTGGAGCTGCACCCTGTAAACATCTCTTCTTTGCCGGCTGGCGTAACACCAAGCTTTGCCAGTGGGATGCTGCGGAGGCACAGTGCAGGAGGAAGGGACTTCTCTGTCTGGTTTCCAGGTGCTTATTCCTCTCTTCTAGCTCCTGCGGCACTCAGTGCCCCTATAGACTTCAGTTAACAATAACAGATCAGTAATGACTCATGGATTGAATAAACGTATCACACTAATGCAAGGTGATGTGAGGGATGAGGCAGTGTATAAGAACTCTCTGTATCTTCTGCTCAATTCTTCTGAAACTTAAAACTTCTCCAGAAAACAAAGTTTGTTAAAAAAAAAAAAACAAAAACACCACACACACAACCCCACTCCTATCTCACTTATGAATATAATTGCCAAAATCTTAAAGCAAATAAGCAAACCCAGTATTATTTAAGTAGCTGCATAATGATGATGTAAGGGTTATATCAAGAAAATTATGAGGACCACAAGATGGGGGTGTAGGAGGATCCTGAACTCCCATCCCGAGGGCGCACCAAATCTACAGCCACATATGGAGCACAACCCCTTAAAAAGGCTCCAAAAGTAGATGAACTGTTCTCACAACAAAGGATAAGACGATCACAAAGACAGGGAGGAGAGGCACAGACGTAGTCTCACCAGGAGCCCCACCCCGCTGTGTGGTGACACACAAGAGAGCTCTCACCAATCCACACTTCTCTTGGAGGAGTGAGGGGTTGGTGCCCACATCAGGCACCCCATGTCCTGGATCTGCAGAGGAGCAAGGAGCCCCCACAATTTCTGGCTTAGGAAACCAATAAGGCTAACATCCAAGAGACCCAAAGCGCTATAGGAAACTGAGATGCCCCTTTTTATTTTTAAATTAAAAAAAAATTTTTTTTAACACAGTGTGGGAAAGTGTGGGATCCATTCTTTCATTGGTATGCTGAAACTTCTAAAGCACAAAGGGACTTCAAAAAACAGATCTACAAGGATCTTTACAGCAATGCAAATAAAAAGCCTTTAGCAAAAACTTTGTTCACCTGAGTGGGTAACATTATCTTAGCTCATGTGCCAGAAATACAATTTGGATCCAACTGTTCCTTTGAGTTTTGTACCTGAGACATGGCTAACATTTTTTTTTAAGGTTTCTTTATTTTTGAGGGGGGAGGGGCAGAGAGATGAAGGGGACACAGAATCCAAAGCAGGCTCCAGGCTCTGAGCTGTCAGCACAGAGCCCAATGCAGAGCTCGAACCCATGAACCATAAGATCATGACTTGAGCCAAAGTCGGATGCTCGACCGACTGGGCCACCCACATGCCCCAGACGTGCGAACACTTTTAAAACAAAAGCTGTAAGATCTCTGTTTGTGTCTATCTGTATGCTATGTGTGTCTGTATATGTATGTTATAGAAATGTGCTATTTTTCCAGCTTTGGATGGCACTGACAAAATTAATTTGTAAAGAGCTCTATTTTTTGGCTTTAAAAAGTAAGCATTTTTATAAATCAAGAACATTCTCAGAAATATATAAACTAACCCAAATGTTTTTCAAGTTCACATGATCTGGAGTCATTTGATAAATAAAGGCCAATTTAAATTGGTTGGTTTAGGGGCTTAGTTGCTTCAGCGTCTGACTCTTGATCTTGGCTCAGGTGGTGATATCACAGTTTGTGAGATCGAGCCCCATGTCAGCCTCTGTGCTGATAGCACAGAGCCTGCTTGGGATTTTCTCTCCATCCCCCTCTCTCTGCCCCTACTCACCTTGCTCTCTCTCTCTCTCAAAATAAATAAATAAACTTAATTAAAAAAAAATTTTTTTTTAATTTTTTTCAACGTTTTTATTTATTTTTGGGACAGAGAGAGACAGAGCATGAATGGGGGAGGGGCAGAGAGAGAGGGAGACACAGAATCGGAAACAGGCTCCAGGCTCTGAGCCATCAGCCCAGAGCCTGACGCGGGGCTCGAACTCACGGACCGTGAGATCGTGACCTGGCTGAAGTCGGACACTTAACCGACTGCGCCACCCAGGCGCCCCTAAAAAAATTTTTTTAAGGTGAGAAGCAAAGGGACTCTCATGGGAGCTTTCTTCTACTGTGGAAGGATTTGCTATAACTTCTTGTTTTTCAAACTGTGGCCGTGCACCACTGGGGAGTCATGATTAACATTTATTTAAATAGAAAATATGCATAGTATCTAGATCTGTGTGTATCTATGTATATAGATAAATGGATTATATATCTTCAATTTCATCTATAATTTATAGGTGGATTTGTTTATTATTTATAGGTCAATAAAGAGAATAATTTCATAAAGTACAAAATAGAGTCCATGCATGGCATATACAGAAAATAAGAAATATGTGTCAGTTTATTAAGCTTTGATTCCAGTTACTTATATGATTTAATGTGCATACATAAGTGCTGGCCACAATATACACTATATTTATTTCTTTTTTTAAAAAAAGTTTATTTATTTTGAAAGAGATACAGGGCAAGCAGGGGAGGAGCAGAGACAGAGGGAGAGAGAGAATCCCAAGCAGGCTCCCTACTGGCAGCACAGAGCCTGATGCAGGGCTCGATCGCACAGACCATAAGTTCACTGCCTGAGCCTAAACCAAGAGTCAGTTGCTTAACCGACTGAGCCACTCTGGTGCCCCTATACATTATATTTCTTGCTGTGCAATGACCTAGCATATTTGAAACCCGCTGCTCTCCTACCACGGTAAATTGAGTAACAAGAAGGTCTATGCAGCCAGCTGCAAAGGCTAATCCAAGAACCCTTTCTGTCCTGTACACACACAGTGATAACTCCTCAAAATCCAGGCTGTGATCACTGTTGGACAGGCTCCTACTTTGTTGCCTTGGCTTTTCAGACTTGCAACCACCCAGTAATCTTTGTTTAAAAGAACTTCCTCCATTTTTTACTGCCTTAGTTCTTTCTTCTTTCTGCTTGCAAGGCTGGGAATTCTGGTGGTGGCTTCCCAGATATTTATAGCTTTACTATCAGTTTAGAAGTTGTCCCGTATTTCAAATCTCTTATCTTTTCCCCAACTTAGAGCAACCCTCTTCATCAGTCATGTGGGGATCCTGGGGCCCCCGACTGTACAGTCATTCGCCGTCTAGCAGAGCAGTCTCAGAACAAACCTAGAGACACCAGTGAATCTCATGATGGAAGACAAAAGGCGCATGGTTTACTTTAACTGTATTATGTGGAGGGAGTTTATACTCACTCAATGTAGTGCATAGGCAATTATGCGATTCTCTCAGGGTAAACTGTAATTATTCTGTAGCAACTGCCTTACATCATGTCTTTTCTAGACAAGCTTTGTAAGCTTTTGAAATTGAGAAAGCAGCGTTTGAACTAATAAAAACTGAAATCGTCAACAAAAAAGAGAGCCTTTAAAAAAACAAAACTATGAGAAATAATAAAGATGACAGAGAATTACTATATATGAAAAGTAGGATGTGTGTTTTTGGGAAAAGAAGGGATGAGAAATGAAGATGCATTTTTGGTAAGGGAGAAAAAAGAAAGTAATTTTGTCCTAAAGTAAAAATGATTGCTCCTAAATAAGAAAGGGAAAAGATAGTGTGAAACCGAAATGGATATAGAAAGTTATAGAAGGTTTATGGAAAAGAAATCTTGAGAAGGAATTTTATGTGTGATCAAGCTAAGATTAGAATGAATTTATTTTAAGTGAAAAGAAAAAAAAAAGGAAGAATTTTAATATCAAAAGTATACTGGTGCAAAATTAGGATTTGGTCTTTTGTCTGTTAAAAGGACAAAGTTTTCTTAGCCTATTGGTCTGCTCTTAACTAAAAAAATACAGGATTTTCTTTATCTTTAATATAATCTGCCATGAAAACAAAGATACTATGTTACAGCAGGTCTTTGATTACTTAAGAAAACTGAGTCTTCTCTATTAATAAAGCTAAGTGTTTTTTTTTTACAACTATGCAACATTTTGTATGTTAAATTCCATAGGAAGAATTGTCAAAGAAGGAGTAATGCTAAATTTTCTTTAGGAAATATTTATATGTAAGTTACTAATATAAATGTCCCAGAAAGTAGGTGAAATTCCTGGGAATCTGGTGTTCCCTAGTACAATGTTATCAGTCGTAATTCCTACAGTTGTTTTAAAATAGTGTATCCCGGGGGCGCCTGGGTGGCGCAGTCGGTTAAGCGTCCGACTTCAGCCAGGTCACGATCTCGCGGGCGGGAGTTCGAGCCCTGCGTCGGGCTCTGGGCTGATGGCTCGGAGCCTGGAGCCTGTTTCCGATTCTGTGTCTCCCTCTCTCTCTGCCCCTCCCCCGTTCATGCTCTGTCTCTCTCTGTCCCAAAAATAAATAAACGTTGAAAAAAAAATAAAATAAAATAGTGTATCCCAGAAATAACCAAATCTCCTTGCCAATTACATTATAATGAACTCTCAACTGATATTTAACCATTGCTAATTTTTAAGTCTTTTGACATTTATAGAGTTATTATTTTACTCTGATGTTTCTGCAAAAATGCTTCATCTTCGAGGAGATTCACAGAAAAGATTCAGATAAGTACTCTAGAATGCAAGTTTCTGATAACTTTAATAAGATCATCACCCTTGAACTGGGTAAGAATTTCTAAAACTTTGATGGAGAACTGGCAAATTCATAAAACCGGTAACAAAAGCACAAGATCAGCAAGAATTAATTGCAGGAAGTTAATGAATTAATGGAGATAGATGATTATGATTTTTATGACTTCATTTAAAACATTGTTAGTTCGGGGTGCCTGGGTGGCGCAGTCGGTTAAGCGTCCGACTTCAGCCAGGTCACGATCTCGCGGTCCGGGAGTTCGAGCCCCGTGTCAGGCTCTGGGCCTGATGGCCCAGAGCCTGGAGCCTGTTTCCGATTCTGTGTCTCCCTCTCTCTCTGCCCCTCCCCCATTCATGCTCTGTCTCTCTCTGTCCCAAAAATAAATAAAAAACGTTGAAAAAAATAAAATAAAACATTGTTAGTTCTTTAATGTTTTGTTTTCTAGATTTAAAGGACCCCTCTTCTCTCTTTTCAACTGTCTTTAACTTAACAGCAATTTAGGAAAGTGTGTCTTTACAACAAAGGTTAACAATATCTGTATTTACATAAATTCAGTAAGAATCTGCTCTCCTTGCAATAGGACACAATTGGACAAGTTCTTAGCTTGGGTTGGACAAGTCTTTAAAGAGACTTTAAAAGCCTGAGATTCCTTACGAAAACTTCCAGCAAGACAAATGCAAAAGAACCTATATGGTCGGTCACTATTCTTGTTGCACTTCTGTAAATAATCAGGCCAAGTTTATTTAAACTAGACTTAACTTGGGTCACCTGGATGGCTCAGTCGGTTAAGCATCTGACTTCAGCTCAGGTCATGATCTCAAAGCTCATGAGTTCAAGCCCCTGGAACCTGCTTCAGATTCAGATTCTGTGTCTCCCTCTCTCTGCCTCTCCCCTGCTCATGCTCTCTCTCTCTCTCTCTCTCTCTCTCTCAAACATAAAAAAGATAGGAAAAAAGTAATAAACTAGCTTAACTTGCAAACAAATTAGTCTTGCTATGTTTGTCTTTCATGGAAATGGAAATGATTGTGGAGAGAAAATTATATTTTGATAATATACTTGCGGATATTAGATTCTGGGCTGTTGATTGTCTTTGAGGTTTTGTTTTCTACCTGTAAGCTGAATGGAGTCCCAGACTTTTCTAGCTTCCTCCAATATTTGGCTAAAACTCTCCCAACTAACACTTCCAGTTTTCTCCCACTCTATTGAGGAATCACTGTGAAACTAAAACTGCCCTTTTCCTGAAGCCATGCAACCTAACAATGGATAATTCGATATAAACTTCAGAGAAATCACCACAACAGCTCATGTGTGGACTACCTTTGTGCCTGTTGCTATGCAGCAGCCACTCAGATCACCAGAGACACTCACACTGCAAACCGGGAAGACTGAATGCCACCGCTTGCTTGCCCTTGCTCTATCTGAAGACTCTCAGAAACTGACATCTAGAAATCTCAACTGGCTGCTCTCCAAACTCAGAAAATTCGATTTATAATTTGCTCACACTATTAATCTTTGTTTTTCTTTTGTTTCCATAGAAATGCCTCTCAGTAAATTCCCTGCTTGCTCACATCACATAGAGGCCTAATGTAGGCCAAAGCCCCGCCCCCCTGCAACACTGTCTCCTGAAATACAACATCCTCAAGTTCAGCCAGTCCTAACTGCTCACTAAGATATGCATTTGCTAATACACCGTGGGGTGCCCACGCAAATAACTGAAAATCGTAAACTGATGTAGAAATGTAAAACCCGAATCTGCTTATAACCCAGTTTGGTTTATTGGATTGGCTAAATGCTGGCTCCTGCAAATCCTGGGGAATTTTCAATCCTTGCCTATTGTTCTTCTTACAGTCATCATATTGACCTGTCTAAGTGCATTTATACCCTGCAAGGTGTTAAATGCCTGTCGGCAACTGACAGACAGCAAATGGTATCCATCAGGATCAGACAACTGGATGAAATCAACAATAATCCCACGAATGATGAAGACGGCGACTACATAGCCCTTGGCCTGATGACTCAACTAATGGAAACAGCAAACGTGTGATTCCTCGGCCCGACTACATCAACGGTGGTAACGGAAAATAATACTATTGTGGCTGGTCAAATTCTTAGCCAGCCGAGTGAATGACCAAAACATAGGAATTGTTAAAAATCAGAAACAAATGGAGACTGACCTGGAAAATTCCCCGAGCAGACAAAACCAGTTAAATCATACAAACAAAGCTTAAGTTAGCCTATTTTGCAAGGCTAACCTGGATCATTTCTTGCTTATGACTCTGGAAATGATAAGCAAAACTTGAACTGTTTCCCAAGGTTGACATAAGGTAACCACTGAAAATTGTAATATTGTAACCAATCCCTGCAAAGAATAAACAGTCACTGCTTTCTAGCTATATTAGCTGCTTTATAACAATATACCCTTGAGCCTCCTTCCATGTTCTGGTTTAAGTGCCCTGGTGTGCAAACTTTTTGGTGGGTGCACAATAAATTTTTATTAATTACTGCTTCAGTGACTCACTGATTTTAACTGGCTATTTTGAACCTTTGACAAGAGAAAATTTTAACACCCCATTAAAAATCATAACATAGGCCTGAATAAATGGAGAGATTACTACATCCTTGGAGAGTTTTCCTTAATATGCTAAAGATTTCAATTATCTCAAAAAAAAAAATTTTTTTTTTTTTTTTTTTTTTTTTTTAATTTCACCAGCAGGGCTCCCAGGTGGCTCAGTTTGTTCAGCATCTGACTCTTGATCTCGGCTCATCATCAGATCATGATCTCATGGGTTTATGAAATCCAGCCCCACATCGGCCTCTACACTGATGGCACAGAGCCTGCTTGGGATTCTCTCTCTCTGCCCCTCCCCTGCTTGCATGCTGTCTCTCTCTCAAAATAAATAAATAAACTGGCTTCTGGGTCCTTCCTCCAAACATCACGCTGGATGATCTATGAAATGAGAAGCATGGATCTGAGGAACTTACAACTCTAACCACAAAACAAACATACAAACAAATTGTGAAAAATACATTCGGGGGGGACAAAAGAGGATTCATGATTTAATGTGGACGGAAACTGGCAGTGTGGGGTAGGCAGATGCTAGTACCAGAGTCAGGGAACAGAGTGAGGGGGAGCTATGTTATTTTTAACTTTTTGTTATAGAATAGTTGAAACACAGACAAAAATAAAGACTACTACATGAGACTCCCTTATATCCATAATCCTGCTTTACCAGTTCTCAACTCATGGAAAACTTTGGTAACCTATGTCCCCTACATGCCCTGCTCACTGAAGTAATGTTGCCCAGCTGACTTCAAGAGGCTCTCTTAACATTAATCTTCAAATAATGACTGAGCAATGAGAGGAAATGATGATTTCGTTTCACTTATAAATGACCATAACATAAAAATCTTACATACTAGGTGATGAAACTCAATAATTATTTAAAAAGGAATATTTAAGAAGAGTATAAGATGTTTCATAATGCAACTTAGCAGCAACCTATAATACTACTGATCTCTCCTTCCCTCTTCCTTTTTTCTTTTCTTCTGTTTTCTTTTCTTTTTTTTCCCCCTTTGACTTAAAGGACACCACTTTCTCTTGATCTTCCTCTTCATTAAGGAGTTCTTCCTTCTCAGTCTTCTTTTCTGCTTTCTCTTCACTTTCTGAATCTTTGGCATTAAAGTTTGCCAAGGCTATGTCTTCAGACCTCTCCTCTATCTAAACTTACTTCCCAGGTAATCTCAACCATTCTTATGACATGAAATACCATCCGATCGCTGATGATTTCCAAATTTAATCTCTACCTTGGAACTTGTCCCCTGAATTCTAGACACATGTATGCAATCGTCTATTCCATGTTTACATTTTAATGTTTAATAAACACTTTGCATATTCTAACTCAAAATCTTGATCTTCCCTTCTCTACCTGCACAACACCCTAATGAACGTTCTTTTGTTTTCTTCATCATGGAATATCAATTCCATTCTCCTGGTGCTCAGACCTAAACGCTGGATTCATCTAAAATTCCCACTTTCTTTCATAACTCGATGTCCAGTCTTTCAGAAATCCTGTTTAATATGCCTTCAAACACCACCCCACAGCCATCACTTGTTTCAACACTTAAGGATTTCTCCTTTGGATTCTTGTAAAGCCTCCTAACTGATCTCCTTAAACTTGCCCCTTAAACCTATTCTCTACATCACAGCTAGAGGTTTGTTTGTTGTTTTTGTTTTTTGTTTGTTTTCTGTCTTTTAATAAACTTTATTTTGTAGAGCAATTTTAGGTGCACAGGAAAATGGAGCAGGAAGTACAGAAAGTTGCCATGTTCTCCATTCCCCGTACATGCACAGCCTCTCCCAACTAGAGAGGTCTGTTTGCTGCAGTTGATGAACCTACATTGACATATCATAATCACCCCAAGTCTATAGCTTACCCTGGGGCTCATTCCTGGTGCCGTACTTTCCACGGGTTTTGACAAATGTAAAACAACATGTATCCACAATGGTAGTATCATAAAGAATAGTTTCACTGCCCTAAAAATCCTCTGTATACTGTCTATTCATCCCTGCCTCCCTCGAATTCCTGGCAATCATTGATCATTTGACTCTGTCCATAGTTTTGCCTTTTCCAGAATGTAATAGAGTTGAAATCATATACCATGCAGCCTTTTTAGATTGGCTTTTTTTCTTAGCAATATGCATTTGGGTTTCCTGCATGTCTTTTCAAGGGTCGATAGCCATTTTTTTTTTTTTAGCACTAAATAAATATTCCATTGTCTAGATATACCAGTTCGTTTATCCATTCACCTACTGAAGAGCATCTTGGTTGCCTCCAAGTTTTGGCAACTGTGAATAAAGTTCCTATAAACATCTGTGAATAACTTATTTTTTTTTCAACTCATTTGGGTAAATACCAAGGAGTCTGATTGCTGAATCATATTGTCAAGAGTATGTTTTGTTTTGTAAAAAGTGACGGACTATTTTCCAAAGTGGATGCACCATTTTGCATTTCCACCAGCAGGGGATGAGAATTTCTGTTTCTCAGCACCTTCAGTATTTGATGCTTTTAGCTTTTAGTGTATGGATTTTCACCACTCTGATAAATGTGGAGTGTTATCTCATTATTTTAAATTGCAAGTCTCTAGTGACATATGATGTTGAGCATCTTTTCAGACACTTATTCACCATCTGTACATTTTATTGTATGAGATTTCTGTTCAAATCATTTTCAATCAGATTGTTCATTTTCTTATTATTGAATTTTTAGAGCCTTTTAAACTGTATATTAGATTAAAATTAAATTAAAAAATAGGGGCACCTGGGTGGCTCACTGGATTAAGCATCTGACTCTGAATTCTGGCTCAGGACATGATCTCATGGTTTGTGAGTTTGAGCCCCGCATCTGACTCTGTGCTGACAGTGTGGAGCCTGCTTGGGATTCTTTCTTTCTCCCTCTCTCTCTGCCCTTCCCCTGCTCATTCTCTCTCTCCCCCTCTTTCTCAAAAATAAATAAACTTAAAAAAATAAAAATAAATAAATAATAAAATGTATGTTGGTTAGGTCATGTTACTGCTATCCTCAAAATAATAATAACTCATATTTATGCTTCACCAGAAATTGTTCTAAGTGCTTTTCATATGGCATTCCCTAATTTTTAATATGCACTTTTTTTTTATCTTTCCACATTTTAACATTATTTAAATTGGGTTGTATCTCACTATTGTTGGCCAAGCAGTAGTCATAATGCAACTGTCATTGCTGATGTGTACGCATGAAAAGTTGCAGGTTTCAGTGTATGGAAGAAAATCTCAGGGACAGCAGTAGAGCATTCCTCTAGAAATTGCATCACCAATGCTCTTACTGGAAGCAAGAATGATATTGGATGGAAAAACACAAACATAGACAACACTGAATGAAAACCTGTAGAAAGCTTAACGGTTACCAATTTTTGGAAGCATTTTAATCAATTCATGTAAATTTTAGTTGAGACGCTGTGGGTGTTATCCTATGATTGTGGGAAAACTATAAATAGACCAATCATCACCAAGACTGACACTCAGCCTTAAATCATTTCAATACCTGTTTACATCTAGTTGATCTGTTCTTTTCTCTGTCACCATCAGAGCAAAACATAAACATCCTCTGGAGAAAGAAAATATTATTCACAGTCTTTTCAATTCTTTGCACACAACTCCAGAATACAATAAAAATCACCAGGCATATAGAAAGAAGAAATAAATGAAAGAAAACTTCAGGTGATACAAATATTGGAGTTATCAAACAAGGAGATTAAAATCATGTGACAGACATGTTCAGGAAAACAGAATACAAGATAGGTACCATCACCTGAGAAATGAATCAAATACAAATTGTAGCATTGAAAAAAGCGGTTGATAATTCAGAGCTTAATAGTTAAGAATGCAGAATGAATGCAAAAGAAGAAAGAATTATAGGGGCGCCTGGGTGGCGCAGTCGGTTAAGCGTCCGACTTCAGCCAGGTCATGATCTCGCGGTCCGTGAGTTTGAGCCCCGCGTCAGGCTCTGGGCTGATGGCTCAGAGCCTGGAGCCTGTTTCCGATTCTGTGTCTCCCTCTCTCTCTGCCCCTCCCCCGTTCATGCTCTGTCTCTCTCTGTCCCAAAAATAAATAAACGTTGAAAAAAAAAATTAAAAAAAAAAAAAAAAGAAGAAAGAATTATAGAACGGCGTGGTCGATTAGTGCAAAGTATTTAGACCAGAACCTTGGTTTTCTAGCAGATGATGTAGGCTCAGAAAAGTTAAGTTATTGCATCAAAATTCCCTCACTGTCTGATACCAGAGCTGAGCCTGGAGTTGAGTTCCATGACTCCACCCCCAGTGCTCATCATATAATGTCTCACACTTAAAACATTTTCCTCCCAGAAAGTCTGATCTCTCCAGAACTGTATTCCCTCTACAGAGACCCCAGAGAAGCTGGTAGCTGGAGCTCATCTGCAACCTCCTGACTCTCAAGAGAAGGCAATGTAGCCTGGAATTATAAGTGGGGTGTTAGCTCTAAAATGTACCTGTGAAAGCCTAAATGGTTCTCACCACTTGGTTCTCAAGAGTGCACTGGACCCATACATACTGAACAATGTCTGGAGATATTTTGGCCATGACTAGGGGGATGCTACTGCCATCTACATAAAGGCCAGAATTGTTGATAAATATTCTATAATGTACAGAATAGTCACCCACAGAACACAAATGATCTGGCCCAAAGTCTTTGTAAGGCCGAGGTTGAGAAACCCTGATCTAGACCAAGTCACAGAGTGGAAACTAAAAAGGATAGCAAAGAAAAGAGAATAAGGGACATATGGGACACAGTTGAAAGATCTAAAGTGTGGATAATTGGAGTCCCATAATGAGATGACATAAAGAATGGGTGGGGGCAATAATATTCAAAGGGGTCCAGGCCAAGAATATTCCCAAACTCAAAAATGTCCTCAAGACACAGACTCAACAGAGTCTTGAAACTCCAAGTATGATCACATCACAGTAAAATTCCTAAAAATGAAAAGCAAAACATCATCAATGCATTTAGAGGAAAAAAAAAAAAAAGATATCCTACTTTCAAAGGAATAAAAGATTGACGTCAGATCCTTCCAGTCTTTAAAGGACTGTAAACCTAGCATTCTATACCTAGTGAAAATGCCCTTTAAAAATGAGGGGGAAAATTAAAATGAAGGGAAAATAAAAATGTTTTCAGATAAAATAAAATCTATAAGAATACAAATCTAGGGGTCGCTTGTCAGTCAATTAAGTGTTCAACTCTTGATTTCAGAGCAGGTCATGATCTCGCAGTTGGTGAGTTCCAGCCCAGTGTAGGGTTCTGAGCTGACAGGGCCAAGGCTGCTTGGGATTCTCTCCCCCTCTCTCTGCCCCTCTCCTGCTCATGTTCTCTCTCTGTCTCTCTCCTCCTCTCTCAAAAATAAACTTTAATAAAAAAAGAAAAGAGTGCAAATCTGAGTTAAAAGAAACATAAAATGGGGTGCCTGGGTGGCTCAGTGGGTTAAGCGGCTGACTTGGTTTCAGCTCAGATCATGATCTCACAGTTTCATGGGTTCAAGCCCCCATTGGCAGCGTGGAGCCTGCTTGGGAATCTCTCTCTTTCCTTCTCTCTCTGCCTGCCTGCCCCCACCCCACCCCACTCACATTGTCTCTGTCTCTCTCAAAGTAAATAAATAAACTTAAAAAATTCAAAGAAACATAAAGTATCATCTTTAGGCAGAAGGAAAATGATTCCAGAGAGAAACAGAAATTCAGAAAGAAATATAATCTGCTTAAAGGAGTAAATGTGTGGATAAAAAATGTAAAAGAACATCTACTCCATTAAACACTTATAGCAGTGGCTTGTGAGGGGTATATTTAAAATTAAATTTCATAAAAACAAGAGAAAAAAAGATGGACAAAGGTTGGGTTGCTATAACAAAATAGCCTAGGCTGGGCAGTTTGAACAATAGACCTTTATTTCTCAAAGTCATGGAGCCTAGGAGCCTGAGGTCAAGGTGCCAGCAAAACTGAGTTCTTGCTGAGAACACTCTTCCTGGTTTGCAGAAGGCTGCCTTCTTAATGTGTCCTCACATGGCAGAAAGAGAGAAAGAGAGAGAGAAGACACAGGCTCTCTGGGTTCTTCTCAGGATGGCACTAACCCCATTCATGGGGGTTCCACCCTCATGACCTCATCTAAACCTAATTACCTCCAGAAGACCCCAGGACACTTGGGTGCCTCAGTCATTTGAGTGTTTGTTTGACTCTTGATTTTGGATCAAGTCGTGATCCCAGATTGTGGGATTGAGTCCTTTGACAGATTCCATGCTGAACATGGAGCCTGCTTGGGATTCTCTCTCTCTCTCCCTCTCTCTCTCTGCCCCTCTCCTGATTGCACACACACTGTCTCTCTCGAAAAAATAAAAATAAAAGATAAAATAAATAATAAGAAGTTCCCACCTCCAGTATCATCACATTGTGGGTTAGAGCTTCAACATATGAACTTTGGAGGACAAAAAGTATCCAACCCATGCCAGAGGTTATGTGGAATTCAAGTGTTATTGTGAACTTGTATTGTTTGGGATGTGGTCAAGTTCAAGTGAAAAATATGTTTATTACTTTGATTGTGGCGATGGCTTCACAGGCGTATGCATATATCCAAATTCATAAAATTGCAGACATTAGAAAGGCGCAAGTTTTGTATACCAATTGTATCTCAATAAAACTGTTTTTAATAAATAAAAGCATAGGCTATTTGAACAGGATGTTTATCAAATTCTATCAAACTGATGGGTATAGGACCCTTTATCAAGGACAGAATATATTTGATTTTTAAGTGCAAATGGGATAATTACCAAAATTGATTATGTAGTAGTCCCTAACACAAATTTCTTTGTTTGAATAACATAACACGTATCTATTCCATTTTTTTTTTTTGGCTAATTTTTTTAACTGTGCACTTACGGTGAACTTCCTTTTCCTCTCCTGCCTCCTCTGTGTAACAACTAAGACCTTACCTGTCAAGAGCGATTTTTAAAATGAACCTATTAAGACAAAATTATCATTAAAAGGAGTTCCAATTATGAGCTTTCAGAAAGACAAGGAGTGGTGATTATTGGTTTTTCTCTAAACAAGGGATTGTTTATTTTCCAAAATGTATTAGAAATAAAGTGTATAACCAACCATACCATACGGATTCATATGTTTAAGTTCAAGAGTGTTTTGAAGATACATGTGTTTTAAATTCTGCCCCTTTCTACAAGGAAGGACTTTCTGCTAGTATTGCTAAGGAAGGATTTTTGGTTCTGTTTCACACAAAGACTATAAACTGAACTAAATGGGACCCAATGGGTCACAGTAAATCTACCCATTTACAACTATCTCTTATGAAGGATGTTTTTGGATAGTGAGAATGCCCAACACACTATTTCAAAGAAGTTGACAAAATCTGAAAACCAGGAGAAGAAAGAACTGAAGAGTGGTAGCAACATCTTCTAACAGGTTATGTGCAACTCACGTGTAATTCCCATCTTTTTCAGCCCATTTTCCAAAGGGCCAAGATGACAGCTCAACAAAATATATTCCTTTACATTACATTACAGAGCACAAAGGCACAGACTTACAGAAACCCACTTACAGAAGCTCCCAGACACGCCCAATTGCAAACATCTGGGGACTGACACCTTCGGACTTTGGTTACCTTGCAATGGCCTCTGTAGGAACTTTTCTCTAAATGTTCTACTGGCTTCTCTTTCTGCACCTCTGCTTTCTCTTCCTCCCAGTACAGTACTTCCTTGACACATTCCTACTTGGCCCAAGACCCTACTCGGTCTACACAAGAGGACATCTTTATCTCATTCCAAATGTAGTCGAAGCAGGAAAAGGCTCACTTAAACTGCTTTCCTTAAGGGTCTCTAGACATTTTCTCAGGCATCAGAAGTCCCAAGGAAGGCTCCACCTGGCAATAGCAATTCATATCTTTATCTGAAACATTTTAATACTGCTTGGCATTTAAGTGTAGGCCTAGGCTGCTGTCCAATGTTCCAATACCCTGGCAGCCAGATTGCAAAGCTCACTATCTGACACGTCCTCAAGTTCCTGTGGGAGTGAGAAGTTCAGAGAAGAACCTGCCTGCTCTTAGCAATGGGATTTTCATCCCCATCGAGTCTTTCCATACTTCATTCTGTCCACATTTCATGATTACATAATCTAGCCTCACCGATAAAACATCCTCTTAACTTTTCCTTTGAACCCAAATCACATGTTTCTGTGGGTCCTTCAAAGTTCTTTTAAATTGCATTATCTTTAGGAAGGTCTAAATAATTTGCCCTTGTTTATATCATGCTTCCCAACAGTGGCTAACAGCAGGTGAAGGCTAAGCCAGGTTCTTTCATATTGGTATGGGCAGTTGAATGGAAAGCAACTCTCACCTCATCTTGTTTGAGATTCTGAAGGCATTGTTTAAAACTCCAATACTATATTTCTGAAATAGATTATTGAGGTGCCAGCGTTCGTGTTCATATGACTTCTGAGCTTTCGTCTGTGTCTCCATCACCATTCTCTTTGATAGTATAAACATTCAAAAGCAGAAACTAAATAGAAAATAATAGATTAGCTGAACACAAATAATTTGTAATTTCTATGTAAATCTTTAGAACTTTTTGGTCATAATGTCAACTTCTCATGGGCTTCCACTCCCATTACCAACCTGCAAAATACTAAGAAAATCAAAGGAGATTTCCACTGAAAATCACACAACACATTTACATTTATATAAAATGTAAATAAAACAAATGAAAGTAAACAAACCAAAAATCCTCCAAATCTGTTTTTTAAAAGATTTTTCCTGTCATTACAGCTTGAAATCACCACTATTGTAAATGAGAACAAGATCTTACTAGGTAAAGATAGAAGTAATTGTAGGCATCCTTTATGGCCCAACTGAAGCCTAGAGACAAAACATTTACTGGGACACCAGTCTTCAGGGTCATGTGATGTTTTCTGCAATATTTATGTGCAACTCAAGTCCATGTGCAGAAAATTTAGAAAGTTGAATTGCTAAAGTAATTTGAAGTTTCACTAGGCAAGAATGACAGGAGTATAATAGGGCAGTACTGTGTTAAGGGCTTTGTGTACATTGTAATATTCCAATACTCAAAATTGTTCTTGGATATAATAATTATTTTTTTAAAAAATATTAATTTTTGAGAGAGAACATGAATGGGGCAAGGGGAGAGAGTGAGGGAGACAGAGAAGCCCAAGCAGGCTCCGTGCTGTTAGCGCAGACCCCTAAGTGGCGCTCAAACTCACCAACCATGTGATCACAACCTGAGCTAAAATCAAGAGTTGCCGCTTAACTGGCTGAGCCACCCGGGCACCCCAAGAATGTAATAATTACTATTATTCCTATTTTATAGATAAGGATATTGAGTTTCAGGAAGGGTAAATAACTTGCTTGTAGTCTCACAGCTATAAGTAATGGCTGATATTCTAACTGTGGTCTCTCTGATATTAATGTCACACATTGACTGCTTTACTATATAGAGGTAGGAGGAAATGAATACGATAAAGTGAACAGGTCTGTGGAGAAGTGGTCTCAGTGTGGTTGAACGATAAGATTAGTAGGAGTACATTAGTTATATATACACACACACACACACACACACACACAGGAATAGAGATCTGAAATAGAAATTGGAGGTTAAATTTAGGATTTAAGAAATGGTCCAATTTTCAATAAAAAGAGTGACCAATTCTGTGATTAAAGTGGGTTGAATAAAAACATTTTTTGCAAAGGAGAAAAAAAGAAGTGGGAAGCAAGGGTATTGGCTATGTGATCCATTTTGAGGCTCAAGTTACCAGAATAATGGCTGCCATTGAGTTGGAGGGGATATGGTAAGTCTACTTCCAAAATCTTTATTAAAGGAGAAGTCAGGGTAGAAAACAGTGAAGAGAAGATATACAATATATAGGGCTGAATGAGACAAAGTTAATGAATTAGAGATTTTCTCCTAAGACTGGAAGAGTAATTTTCTAAGAAGCCTTATGACTGGACAAGAAAGATGTGAGTTCTGACTTATAACCTTGAGATTTGTTATATAATGTGTGACTGCAGCACCTATACTTCCCATTTAGCACTTAACTCGTGGTTTTTGAGGGTCAGATATCTGGCCATGGTTTAGCTGAATTCTCAGCTTTAGGATCTCTCCCAAGTTGCAATCAAGATGTCAGCCAAGGCTGGGGTTTCATCTGAAGGCTCAATTGGGGAAGGATGTACTTTCAAGCTCACATGGCTATTGATAGAATTTTAGTTCCTCAATGTCTATTGGATTGAGAGCCTCAGTTCCTGAATGACTGTAATTGGAGGATGCAAATTTCTTGCCATGTGGGTCCCTCCTACATGGCGGTTTGTTTCATCAGAGTCAAAAGGGAAGAAGAGTCTGTTAGCAAGATGGAACTCATAATTTTGTAACCTAATCGTGAAAATAACATTCCATCACTTTTGCTATTTCTATTAGTTAGAAATGAGTCACTAGGCCAGGCTATACTCAAAGAGAGAGGATTACACAAGAGTGTGTATTCCAGGAGGCAGGAGTCCCTGGGGATCATATTAGGGGCTGTCTGCCACCTGGTATGAGAGAAAATGAGAAGCCTTTCTTTGAAAAGAGGGTAGGGAAGTCAGCATCCTCAGAGATCAGCCAGGTATCAGTTAAGATCAGGAATTATAGGGAACATCAAATGGGAGTTTGATGACTCATGATGGGATAGTGATTCTAGTAGGTACAGAAGAAAAACTTGAGAGAGAAGAACACTTGGAAATCGGGTAAGAGAAAAAAGAAGCACAGAGGAATAAGACTAAGAATTCTGTGAAGAAAAAGGGCTTAAGGCACACATACTGATTTGTTCCCCAAAGTGAGTTATTATATGCATTGGCTAAAAAACAAAAACAAAAATTAAAGAAAAAAAATAGTCTGGAATTAAAGGTATAACTTCTAACAACTACAACAAACTAGTTGATCACATGGTGGCCAAACCAATGTCTTTGAAACCCTCTCACATTCCCTGCTGTCCTTATCAGCTCATATATGTTCATATTCTTCATAGTATGGATAACTCTACAGATCCTAAGACACAAATGAGGCAATGATGTTAAGGGGATAGAGAAGGAAATACACAAACAGGTCAACCCAACTAGGAAAGATGTTGTCATGCCTGGTTATCCAAATGGATTCAGGGATCATGTACTGATTTTACAGCTTCTTCTGCTTTGTTAATGAAATATAAATTGAGATCTTACATTTTCAAGTTCCTGCTAAATGATGGTAAAATCAAGGAATTAGAGCCTGGTATGCTTTGCCAGAAACCATGACCATGTTGGGGTGGCAACCTTCAATTCCTATATACCATTGAATCATATCTCTGGGGAACTCTTTTCACTGCCCTTCTGATTTCAAATCCTGTGACTTGCTATGCACACACAGAAAGATTGGTGTCCACTGATTCAGAACACTTATTCCCATCCTATTTGCTTCCACATTCTCAAAAATCTATATTTACTTTAAAGCCAACATTATGGAACGTGGATGGAATTAGATGTTTAAGGCTTGTCAATTCTCCAATCACTTATAATTAAAAGATAAAATCAACCCCTTGTCCCAAACTTCCTTTTGTATTACTAGTAATGAGTACACTGTCTGTTAGAATACAAAATATCCCTCTTTTACTAGTATTCTCTCTAGGAAAGTCATTTTAGGATTTTTTATTATCACTTTTGAGATATTCTAATAATTATTTAGCATTCAAAGGGAGTTACCAGGCTATGGGCCTTAGGCCTTTGGAGACATGGGGATTAGGGAGTTTTTGAAAGTGATTCCATTGACTTTAAAAACATTATTGAACAAATATTATCAAAAGTTCTGGCATTCAGTGGGATGTTTCTTTGTCTTTTTATCCGTCCATTGGGTACCTTCTAAAAAGAATCCTTAGTGACTGAATCAAACACCAGAGTGCCAACTTGTTAGGAATTGGCCAGAAGTGCAAAACGAGAATAATATCCCTTTGTTTCTTTTCATATAAAGCAAGTTGTGAGTAGGGGTAGGGGGGTGAAGAGAGGGAGGCCAAACCTCACAGAGTCTGTTCCTTTATTTGGATAGCTTTGAGGAAGAAGCATTGCTTTGTGTCTTTTGTCATTTTCCTTCTAAAATGGGAGATTTTTCTAACATGCTAAAACACTAAGGTAATACTGGCAATAAAATTAGAAAAATTTTCTTTGGGGGAAAATACAAAGATTCTGGAACAAATTTATTAGAACTGAGGAGATGGTGCTGTTCTAAGTTTGTTAGAACTTGTGAATGTCTCGTCACTTTGTGTATGGTTTCAAAAGAACAAAGGTTTTTGTTCTACTAACCTAGCTTTTCTGCAAAAATATAAACCATTCAATTCTTCACATCTATTTCCCAGGTTCAATTAACCATTAATAGCTCTCACGCACACTTACCATTTATGTGTTTATATAAAATTAACTGATGTTTCATATCTATCTCAAAGGAGAAAATGGAGCACATTCATTGTGTTTCTACTTACATTTCCAAGTTCAAGGCAATCCATGCATTGGTTTTAATAAAACATTTTATGTTAACTTAAGTAAGAGCTTACATATCGCTCTTGAACCCTCATCTACTATAATACAGTGAACAATTTTAAATTTGAAATATAATTTTATTTAAGTTTATTTATTTATTTTTAGAGACACAGAGACAGCATGAGTGGGGGAGGGCCAGAGAGGGAGGGAGAGAGGATCCCAAGCAGGCTCTGCACTGTCAGTGCTGATCCTGATGCATGGCTTGAACTCACGACACTTGAGATCAGGACCTGAGCTGAAACCAAGAGTTGGACACTTCACTGACTGAGCCACCCAGGCACTCCTCGAATATAATTTAAAAGTATATATAAGGGGTGCCTAGTCAGTTCAATCGGTTAAGCATCCAGCTCTTGGTTTTAGCTCAGGTCATGATCTCATGTTTTGTGAGTTCAAGCCTTGTGTCAGGCTCCACGCTGACAGCACAGAGCCTGCTTAGGATTCTCTCTCTCCCTCTCTCTCTGCCCCTCCCTGCATTCTCTCTCTTTCTCTCTCTCAAAATAAGTAAATAAACACTTAAAAATATATATAGGACTAATTTTATCTATTATCTTACTCAGTGTAGAATGTTTGGTCATATAAACAAGTTGGCTTTAGCAGAAGAAAACATAGAAACATACTGCAAAATTTTCCTATTAGTTCAATGCTATGAAATTACTGCCATAAATAAAGTAGAACACCCACTATTTGAAACAGAAGGAGAGGAGGAGTCAAGATGGCAGAACAGCATGAAGTTTTTTGTGTCTTGCACCCATGAAATACAGCCAGACCAACACTAAACCATCCTACACACCTAGAAAACCGATTGGAGGATTAACACAACAATCTGCACAACCTGAACCACAGAATTCAGCAGGTACGCGGCACAGAGAAGTGAACTTGGGGAGCGGGAATGCACAGGAAGGGAGGTGCTTTTGTGAACAGAGAGAGGAAAGAGACTGGAGGGGGGAAGAATACAGCACAAGCATCCCTCCCCAAAAGCAGCTGGAGAGAAAGTGGAAAATTGGAAACAGCCGCAGGGACTAAACTAAAAAGGGAGAAAGGAGAAAGGAGAGGGTTTAAATTCCATTAAGACTGTAAACAAGGCGAGCGCAAAGGCTGCAACTCTGCAGCTCCCTACCTGGCGGTGCTCTGGTGGAAAGGGCGAATCCCCAGGAGCAGAGTGGGGTCTGGGAGGTTCTCAGGACACTTGGGGAAAAGCGGTTCCACTGCTGGCAGGACATTTGGTAGAGATTGTGAGGCCACCTGGGCCCAGCAGACCCCAGAAAACAGCCACATTCGCTGGTGCTGGAACAAGGTCATTAAGGATGAAGCCTGGTGCCAGATGCGTGTGGTGATTTTCCAGAATCCCTGAAACGCTGCTGCTACACCATCTCACAAGTTTTTTCTGGGGCGGGCTGGCACCTGGCTGCAGTCTGGGGCACCAGCAGCAGCAGGGTCCAGCGGGCGTTCCTGCGTGCAGCTGACATTCAGCCATTGCTCGTTCGGCCATCGGTCGGTGAGACCCTCCCACAGAGGGGCAGAACAGGTCAAAGACGCAGTCCTTCCAAAACAAGGGGCCGGGGAAAACAGCCGCATCTGAGACAAAACTCTGGAGAGAAGTACTGCCTGGGGCTTGGTCACAGACAGTGGAAAAGCGGGGAGTGGACGAAAGCTGAAGACAGAGGACAGGTGCCTGATTGCTGATCAGGGAGAACAGAGTTCCGATACTAGAGACTGGGTAGTTGGGTAACGCCATTTTCACCGCTCCTGCGCATGCGCATACACACCTATAAGCGCCGCAACACTCCACCCTAGTAGGCTAGTAGCGCCATCTAGTGGAGAACGGAGCCTTTACACTGAGCCCTGCCCAACTGGGCCAACCTTGCTCTTCAAGAACACAAGTCTCACCACCTGCTTAGTTTATGGACTATAAAGCACTTCATAGTCTGACTTCTAGAGGAAAATGAAGTAATTTCAGTCCTATTTCAATCTGTTACCAGATCCATTTATTCAGTCTTCTTTCTTTCTTTTTTCTCTTTTTCACTTTTCTTTTTCTTGAATACAGAAAGAGAAAAAAATCATTTTTATTTTCAATTTTTGTTAAAAATATTTTTCTTTAATTTTTTACTATAATTTTTACTTCTGTGTAAATTTTTTCAAGTTCTATTTTACTTCCATCATTTTATTTTAGACTACTTCAGTGTATTCACTTTTTCAAATTTTCAAACGGTTTCCTTTTTTTCCCTTTTTTCTCTTTTTTGTTTCTTTTCTTATTCTTGAATACAGAAAGAGAAAAAATTCATTTTTATTTTTAATTTTTATTAAAAATATTTTTCTTTAATTTTTTCCTACAATGTTCTTTACTTTTGTGTAAATTTTTTCAAATTCTATTTTACTCCCATCATCTGATTTTAGTCTACTTCAGTGTATTTATCTTTTCAAATTCTCAAATGATTTCCTCCCCCCCTTTTTTCTCTAATCTGTCAAACCACTTTCAAAACCCAGGCCAAAACACACCTAGGATCTAGCATCATTTATTCAATTTTGTATGTGTGTGTGTTTAATTTTGTAATTTTAATATTTTTTAATTTTAATATTTTTTAATTTTAATTTTTTCTACCTCATTAATTCCTTTTCTCCCTTAAAAATGACAACAGGAAGGAATTCACCCCAAAAAAAGAGCACAAAGAAACGACAGCCAGGGATTTAACCAACACAGATACAAGCAAGATGTCTGAACCAGAATTTAGAATCACGATAATAAGAATACTAGCTGGAGTCGAAAATAGATTAGAATCCCTTTCTGCAGAGATACAAGAAGTAAAAACTAGTCAGATTGAAATAAAAAACACTATAACTGAGCTGCAATCACGGATGGATGCAGCGGCGGCAAGGATGGACAAGGCAGAACAGAGAATCAGCGATATAGAGGACAAACTTATAGAGAATAATGAAGCAGAAAAAAAGAGGGAGATTATGGCAAAAGAACACGATTTAAGAATTAGAGAAATCAGTGACTCATTAAAAAGGAGTCCCAGAAGATGAAGAGAGAGAAATAGGGGTAGAAGGGTTATGTGAGCAAATCATAGTGGAAAAAGTTTCCTAACCTGGGGACAGACACAGATATCAAAATCCAGGAAGCACAGAGGACCCCCATTAGATTCAACAAAAACCGACTATCAGCAAGGCATATCATAGTCAAATTCACAAAATACTCAGGCAAGGAGAGAATCATGAAAGCAGCAAGGGAAAAAAAGTCCCTAACCTACCAGGGAAGACAGATCAGGTTTGCAGCAAAACTATCCACAGAAACTTGGCAGGCCAGAAAGGAGTGGCAGGATATATTCAGTGGGCTGAATCAGAAAAATATGCAGCCAAGAATTCCTTATCCAGCAAGGCTCTCATTGAAAATAGGAGAGATTAAAAGTTTCCCAGACAAACAAAAATTAAAGGAGTTTGTGACCACTAAACCAGCCCTGCAAGAATTTTAAGGGGGACTCTCTGAGGGGAGAAAAGATAAAAATATAAATAAATAAATAAATAAATAAATAAATAAATAAATACCAAAAGCAACAAAGATTAGAAAGGACCAGAGAACACCACCAGAAACTCCAAATCTGGAAGCATCATAATGGCCATAAATTCATATCTTTCAGTACTCACTCTAAACATCAATGGACTCAATGCTCCAATCAAAAGACATAGAGTAACAGAATGGATACGAAAACAAGATCCATCTATATGCTGTTTACAAGAGACCCACTTTAGACCTAAAGACACCTACAGATTGAAAATAAGGGGATGGAGAACCACCTATCATGCTAATGGTCACCAAAAGAAAGCCGGAGTAGCCATACTTATATCAGACAATCTAGACTTTAAAATAAAGCCTGGATCAAGAGATGCAGAAGGGCATTATATCATAATCAAGGGGTCTATCCACCAAGAAGACCTAACAATTGAAATAGAAGGAGAATCTTTAAAGCAGCAGCCTGACATTTTTCCTCCCAAGTTTCATATTTCCTTTGCTTTTTTATGATTTCATTATTTCTACCACCTTGTTGGTCTCAGGGTCAATTTCTTTGCCTTCAATATTGTGGCCTAGTTTGGGGGTGGAGTAAGGAAACCCTTCCCTTGATTCCCCTTAACAATGGTGAATAGTATTAAATAACCAAAATAATGTTACTCAATAGTAGGGACAACATAATGAAAAGTTGTAAGTGAATCATTACAAACATAAATGCAATCAAGTTCTCTAAATACAGATTCTTTATTCTCTTCATTAAGATTACTATATTTTACTTCTCAAAAGATGTCAATAGGGATGTTGCTTATCGCTCTTGAACTCCCTAAAATTGGCCCGTGCTCTGTTCCTTGAAAGCTAAGTTTTATTGACTCAGTGCCTTCAAGCCCAGGTAAAGAGTACTCTCTATTCCTGCCTCCTGCCCCCAATCCTGCTCCAGTCTTTTCTGGGGGAGGACACCCATTCATTCAACACCTATTTATAACATGCTTGCTTATATGCCAAACAGAGTTTTAAGTGCTAGGCATTCAGCATTAAACAGGATAGATAAGATCTATAACTCTAACTCTTATGGATTTAAAAAAAATTTTTTTTGCATTTATTTTTTTTTTGAGAGACATAGAGAGACAGAGCACAAGTTGGGGAGGGGCAGAGAGAGAAGGAGACACAGAATCCGAAGCCGGCTCCAGGCCTCGAGCTGTCAGCACAGAGCCCGACACGGGGCTCGAACTCACAAACCATGAGATCGTGACCTGAGTCGAGGTTGGACGCTCCACTGACTGAGCCCCCAAGAGCCCCAACATGGGGAAAGGCAAAATAAGACCAAAAAAAATGAATAATTTCCAAGAGTGACCCAAAAGAAGAACAACATGAAATGATGGAGAGGAACCAAGGTCAGAGAAGGGAAACTGCTCCAGCAACATTGTTCCAGAGAGCTCCTCTGGGGAGGCTAAGTTTGAGCTGACACAGGAATGTGGAGAAAGAGCCATCTGTGAAGAAATCTGGGGTCAAGACATCAAGGTGGAGGGAGCAACAACTGCAAACTGAGTAAGACTGTTGAAGCTGGCAGTGTACTAGATCAAAGAGAAGACCAGTATGGCTACAGCATGGTGAACCAGAAGTCCCACATGAGGTGAAAATAGTCAGGGGACAGATCTGGCGGGTCACAGTAAGGAGTTTAGATTTTCTTCTAACTGCCATCAGAAGCCACTATATATACACCAGTGCTCCATCAAAACAAACAACATTGATTACTCTTAGTAGATTTTTACTTCAAACAATAGTTCATACTTACCACAATCTACCAAATTTTCCACAGCAAACATGCACTCATTAATCATGCCCCACTAACAGGAGTCACAGATTCTGAGAGACATGATTTATTTCTAGTGTGAGAGTGGGAAAATACACGAGTCTAGAACATTCTGTTGTGACTGAAGCAAAGCAGTTCTCCAAGACTAACAGTGACATGTCAAGACAGGGACACTGAAAGGCTAAATGGTTGACAATTTGATCACTAAAAAAAAAGAAAGAAAGAAAGAAAAAAAGATTATAACACATTGACTATTTTTCTTGAAAAGTCTCTAGTGTTAGAAGATAAACTAAGGCATATTAAAATTTTAAGAGTGTGAGTAAAAGTCCTTTCAAGTCAGGCAGCATCAGACTGGAAGTGCTTAGAAGTACTCCACTGATGGGACCTTGAGGGGGGAGATTTTACTGAGAAAAGGTAGAAGCAAAGTAAGGAAATTATTGACTGGCTATAGTTTGTAGCTTTGTTGGCTGTTAGTGATTTGTTGTCTTTAGGTTTCAATTTCCTAACTTTGAGGCAGGCTTAGATTTTGGATTTCGTGGCATTAGTCCACCATGGTGTTAGAGCCATGTAGTGATTGATATTCCTTAATCGTGGGGGAGGAGGGGAGAAGGAAGGAGGGGAAAAGTTGGGTATCTTTTAATGTTTATTTATTTTGTGAGAGAGAAGGAGAGTGTGCAAACAGGGGAGGGGCAGAGAGAGAGGGAGAGAGAGATAATCCCTAACGGACTCCACACTCACAGCACAGAGCCTGAAGAGGGGCTCAATCTCCATCTCACAACTTAGAGATCATAACCTGAGACGAAATTAAGAGTTGGAAGCTTAACCGACTGAGCCCCTCAGGTGCCCCAACAAGAAAGTTATTTTTAAAGAAGAATGTCAAGTAAAAATAGAAACAAAGGTAGTATTAAAAAAAAATTGCAACTTCTCCCTTCCACCCACCCCAATGTAACAAGTGATTGAGGAAACAGTCATCCGTTGTGATTCTTGGGTAAAAGATTTTGAAGAACCGGATATTTACAGGATAATCAAAGTGCTATGTTATTGGTTACTTATTAATTACAAGGGAAAATGTCTCATTACAAGAACAATTTAATCACATGAGCAAACAGCATCACTGATATTGAAAACACATACAAAAATAAACGAATATCATGTGCCTCTTGATGTGATGGTTAAAAGATAATATTAAAAACAATTAAATATTAAAAATCAGATTATGACTCACTCAGATATAAAACAAATTCATCAAAAAATTTAGTTAACTTATTAATCAGTGAGAGAACCAGGCAGATGTTATAATTGACTCATAAAAGAATTCAAGGGAGGTGCCTGGGTGGCTCAGTTAGTTAAGGACGGACTTCTGGCTCAGGTGGTGATCTCGCCTTGAAACTTTGGGCCTCCCGTCCAGCCCTGTGCTGACAGCTTGGAGCCTGGAGCCTGCTTTGGATTATGAGCCTCCCTATATGTCTGCCCCATCCTCCCTCTCTCTCTCTCTCTCTCTCTCTCTCTGTCTCTCAAAAATAAAATAAAACATTAAGAAAAATTTTTGAAAAGAGAATTCAAGGAACAGATGCATTTATAGATCATGATTATAGAAACTGATGTGCAAATGTTGGGAATGCTGGTTTTCCTGCTGGGAGATTGAGAGTGGAAGGAAGGGAAAGACAATTGAACCTCTTGGCTGGGGCCATAATTTGCGCATCTATAGTCAAGAATTAGGGTACATTGTTATGTTATCTGTAATTTACACACTGTTTAGATAGCTTCCATAGAATCAGAATCAGATGGCCCAGAGGGATTCCTTTAGACAGTGCATGGTTTTCAATTGAAGCCCAACGTTTTAGTAAGAAATGTACAATATTAATAATGGAACATTTTTGCCAAAAACATTTCATCTGAATTTGGTCAGACAAAACTAGAATATAGCACATTCTATACAATATCTAGCCTCAACCCAATTAAAACAGTTGATGTCATGAAAAACTACAAAACCGTAGGGAGAATGTTCTTGACTGTAGCGGAATAAGAAGCATAATAACTATATATGGGGGATAAACCTTGACTGAATCTGGATTCAACAAAAAATACAGAATATATTTGGGAGGATACTCAAGAAAAATAATATATGGAATTCAAACTAGTTGATGTTATTGAATCAGTGTCAATTTTCTTAACTCATAGTGGTTTTGTGGTTATATAGGTAAAATTCTCCAGTCTTAGGTTGTGGTGCGAGGAACAAAGGCAAAAACGAAATGTAGATAAAATTAAACTTCTTTATAACCTGCAGCCCATTGACAAATACTTGAGTCCAGCAGAGTAAAGCATTCCTCCAGGAACTCCCAACTGTCTTAATGTTGATGTTTTACTAGAGGGAAAAACAACCTTAGTTTGGCTAGAGTTAGGTCTCCAGGACCCTGTGAGTCTTCCTTAGCATCTGAAAGTCCTTTTGGGAGACTTCCCCTTGGCTTTACTTCCACCAGCTCCCAAGTATATAATCAGTCACTCCTCACAACCCAATTCAGGTCTTTCTGCCCATGGGACATATTCCCATGCTTTGATATACACATTTTTTTGCACCGAACACATCTCAAGAATTCCTCCTTCGCCGGCTGCCAACACCAACATTTTCCACATCAGGCTGTAGATGCTCAAGTATCAGGATTGACATGTAACCATGTCCCGCATACTTCAAATGTTTCCAAGAAAAAGATAATAATGCACATACAGAGAACAAATTGATCAAAATGTTAACTAATTGGTGAATCTAGTTGACAAATACATAAATCTTTCTTAAACTATTTTCATAGTTTCATGTCCACTGAACTATGAATTTTTAAAACAGATTTGCAACTTTTAGTACAAAAAAAGTTAAGGAAAAAGGTAAAACACTGTTTTTAGAATAAAACAATGCTTATAAAAACGAGTGTAAAAAACAATACATATTAAATACGTTGCTATAAAAATATATGAATCAATGATGCTAATATACTTAGAGACAGATATGAGAGAGACAGATGCATGGACAGATTGATTTAATGCAGGGGGTACACGTCAATCAACTATTTGTACATAATAACCTCCATTTGGTCTCCATGTCAGACTTACCCTGCATCAAGGAGTCTCAAGTCTTCTCAAGTAAAAGATGTCTTTTTAATGTGAAAAAAGTTACTAATATTGTCATTGTCAGTTTCTAGTATCTATTGATTTAAAAAATACATAATGACAAATGCACCCATGAATTCAAGAAATGATTTAAAATGAATTTCTATGTCATTAAGCACAAGACTATTTCCATAAATGTGTGAATTGGGAATTCATATGTGGATGAGGCATTGTATTTGGTTAGTTTAGAGGCTATTTAGAATGTAGAATGATTATGGGTTCTACATTTTTTTTTTTTAGCATTCTGTAGACAAAATAAAATGAATTCAAATGGGAAAAAAAACTTTAGATGGTGATACAGAAGAGCTTATTTTTATTCTATCATCAAACATCCTCTTGGACAGGAAGATTAAAATTTGGTTTACTTGTTCTTAACACATTTAGGAGTTACCAAAGACAGAGCCCGGGGTTCTGGAGTAAGTGTGATGTGGAATAAATTTTGATTTCATGATTGTCCTTTCTGGATGCTGGTCCCTAGAAAAATTGCTTGGTTCCCCTCAGTCATGGTTTCATCATCTGAAATGAAATGGTAACGACAAAAAAAGATAATAATACCAAACTTTCTGGGGTAATTGTATTTTTCTTCATTATTTTTCATTTGTTCATGTATTTATTAGACCTTACCATACTTCCAAAAGGATTTGAAGCAACATAATGGTATCCTGGGATGAAAGGACAATTCTTGGAATGCGTTTATAAATAATAGAAGTACAACAACTTTGGTTTCTTTCTTCCTCCTCTGTCTTCCTATTTTAAACGTTAGGATTGATAACTCTGTGATCTTGAGCATTTAACTTTATTTCCGAACTTTGGTATTGCCTTTTGTAAAATGGGGATAGATTCATTCAAATCTTGGAATTTCGGAGAGAGATGACCTGTTTCTATGAACTCGAGCAAATTATTGAACATTATCATTCCACAAGTTCTCACCTATAAAACTGAGAAATATGTCTGCCCTGACTGTAATGTTCAACCGAAATACTATAGTTGTAAAACGTCTTTGCAAATACTGAAGTGTAGATGTATGTGAGTGATAGCTACTCTATCATGAAAGCTAAGAAAAGAAGCAGAGAGAATAAAATCATTTGCCCAAATGACCTTTTTTTTAAAATTGAAGTACAATTAACATACAGAATTATATTAGTTCCAGATGGGCAAGAGAATGGTTTAATAATTCTTTACATTCCTCAGTGCTCACGATAAACATAGTCCTCATCTGTCACCGAGGTTTTTTCAATTTTCATCTCTATGACTTACTTATTTTGTAACTAAGTTTGTACCTCTTAATCCCCTTTATCTATGTCACCCATCCCCCCCCCCAACTCCCTTTTGGTAGCCACCTGTTTGTTCTCTGTACTTAAGAGTCTGTGTGTGTGTGTGTGTGTGTGTGTGTGTGTGTGTGTGTTTCACTTTGTTTTCTTTTTAAAAAACTTTTTTTAATGTTTGTTTATTTTTGAGAGAGAGAGAGAGACAAAGCATGAATCCGAAGCAGGCTCCAGGCTCTGAGCTGTCAGCACAGAGCCCAGCGTGGGGCTCGAACTCACGAACCATGAGATCATGACCTGAGCCAAAATCAGACGCTTAACCGACTGAGCCACCCAGGCGCCCCTGTTTGTTTTGTTTCTTAAGTTCCATATGTTAGTGAAATCATATGGCATTTGTCTTTCTTTGTCTGACTTATATCACTTATTTCACCAAATAATCTTTTAAATTAGACTTCTAAATTGTACTATTTTGAACTTGGAAAAATTTTAGATGCTTGGAAGTCATAAACATATCAATAGAATCCCCATAAAATGCTTTTCATTTTTTAATTTGCATTTTTTACCAAGACCTCAAAATTGACAAAAGTAATAAAGGAGAGAATTTATGTGAAAATCTCTGAATTCCTATGGGTAAATATACCATAACATTTAAAGATATCATTATGTTATTATCATTTTATGATTTTCAATACACTCTTCTCTTATTTGAAAATTAAAAGTATGATGAATATAATGTATTCGTCAGTAAGTGCCATCAGCCTCTGTGTTACTGGAAGAATACACTTTGTAAAGAGAAGTAAAGAAAAAAGATCATTCTCAATCTCTTGTCTCCCTGGGAGAAGGTATAACATTACAGATTCCCTGGTGTGTCAAGACGGTTTAATTTATGAATATCTCCCACATAGTATCCATCATGACTCAATCAGATTGCATGTATATTTCATTCCATCATTCAAAAGTCGGTGACCTATAGCTGGTCAATGAGGTGTAGGCTTTTCATTAACGAAAGTAACTGCTGATCTTGCACCCTTAGAATGTCAAAAGAACTGGAAATGGTTCTTGCTAAATTCTGTAGCAGCAAGGGCAATGTCAACTACACGGAAAATTCAGCTCTCTTAAGGAGAAACTCTTTAGCCATGAAATTTCCACAAGGATGATCACTTTCAATCAGAAAGTATGGTACAATGATCTCATTGAAGGAAACAAGAAGGAGATTGCAACTCAAAGAGGCAGATTCTCTCCAGGGTCCAAATCATTTCTGGGTAGTGTTGCAGGAAGCAACACTAACACATTCAGGCCATCAGAAAAAATGTATTATTGTTGCCAAGCACTAAAGTACCCCACAGAGACTTAGTTCATTCATCTTTCTGAGAGCTTAATTTACTGGGAGGAGTTGACCTATGACTCACCGAGGGAAGGTAGAATTTATATGCACTGAGCACCTACTATGGTTCCAGCACTATGAATTATACCCTTACATGCATTGTCTTATTTAATTTTTACTACAATCTAGAAATAGATGTTAGTACCCACAGCTTACAGATAAGAAAATGGAGGATAGAGAGATAGCATAACATTCTCAAGGGCACAAACACAAATAGCAAAGGTACATTTGCTTATGTATCTGTCTGCTACCAAGGTCCATGATGTCTCAAATACCAGGGCCACCACTGAGAGAGCCCAGAACGCAAGTTCCCTCTTTTCATAGTCTTACACTCAATTGTCTCTTTGCCACCACCCTCAGACACACCTACCAATTGGATACAGGTGCTGGCTACAATCTACTGGATTGGAAATCTGGCTTGATGAAGGTCCTGTATTTTTCTCCAAGACCATGAAGTTCTTGAACATAGCAAAGACTGCTGAGTTCTCCATTATGCTATCCATCTATTACCAAAGCCCTATCTCAGAAAATAAATGTTCAAAACACATTTCATTCCTATACTATGATGAGAAAAATGAAATCTAGTTGACACGATCAGGGCAGGAGCATCAGAGAAATTAAAGAATGGATATGCTTCCATATGCAAAGATGACATCAAGAATGGCATTCACTGAGTGCAGAGTAACATGAAGAAAGGCACAGAAGGAAGCAAGTCAGGAGCAAACAAAGATAACTCGCAAGTTTTAGAGTTATAGGAAATGCTGGTGCTGTTAAGGAAAACTAAGAAAGTTAAGGAATAAGTTGAAGGAGATAACAATGTTTTGGACATATTAGCTATCTTGGTTAGTTGGGCCTTTTGTCCAAATGCTCAGGCCAAAAACTTGGCAGCCGTCCTTGACATATCTACTTCATTCACACTCTGCATTGCAATCCACCAGCCAATCTTCTTGGCTCACCCTTCAATGAATATTTTGAATTCAACCCATTTTCCATCACCTCTTTGTTAACCTGTGGCCTTGACTGCCATCATCTTTTACCTGGATTATTATAATAGCTTTTTAATGGATAATTACAGTTTTCTGCAGTCTCAACACAGCAGTTAGAGTTACTCTTAATTTTTTTTCCCACTCAAATCACTACAGTTTGATACAGAGGAAAAGCCAGAGACCTGCAATGGCCCGTAAGAACATAATCTTGCCTCACTCCACTCTCTCCCCAGCCTTACTCTGTGCTACTCTGCCCTTCAACTCTCCATTCCAACCACACTGATCTCCTTGATCTTCCTGGAATGCACTAGCTATAATCATGTCTTAGTACCTTCATACTTGCTGTAACTTAGAAAGCTCCTTTTTCAGATAACCATATGGTTTTCTCCCTCTCTTCCTTGAGACCTTCACCCATTTTCTCAGAGAAACCTTCCTTGATGGTTCATGCAGTCCTTTGACAACACAACCACTCCCCTTCTGTTCTGATGTGTTTGTTTCTCTCCCTAGACATTTTCACTTTCTTACATTTTGTTATGATCTACTGTCTGTATCCCTGTATTAGAATGTAAATTCCACAAGACAGTGGGATGTGTCTGTTGGATTCACTACTGTATCTTCTGTGCCTAGAACAGTGCCGGGCACATAATGAATGCTCAATCAATACTTTCTGTATGAGTAAATGAAGTAGTCAAGAAATTGAGAATTCAGAGAATTCAAGACTAAAGTGACTGACTTTGAGATCTTTCCCCATTGATGGAATAAACTATATGACAGATCACCAAAGGAGGAGAGTTAATAAACAAAAGGGTACATCATAGAGTGTTTGCATTTATTTGCAAGCAGCAGCAGGAGATGAAGAAAGGGAATTTGAAAAGGTGCTATTTTTCCTTTTCTTTCCTTTTCTTCAGTATACTTTTGTAGCTAATCACACTAATAGAAGTTTCTAATATTGAATGCTTAATCATGTTGTATTATTTCAAAATACACTTTTGGTTTCAATTAGCTGAAGTTTTATTTCCTGTATTTGTATATTATAGGAAAGAGACATTATTTTCTTTCTTCCTTTTTTCCTTCCTTCCTTCCTTCCTTCCTTCCTTCCTTCCTTCCTTCCTCCCTTCCCTTTCCTTCCCTTCCCTTCCCTTCCCTTCTCCTTTTTCCCTTCCTCCCTCCCTTCCTTCCTTCCTTCCTCCCTTCCCTTCCCTTCCCTTCCCTTTCCTTCCCTTCCCTCCTCCCCTTCCTTCCTTCCTTCCTTCCTTTTTCTTCCTTCCTCCTTTTCTTTTCCTATTTTTTTTTCTGATTTGGAAACCACATGAAACTAGTTTCATAAGGCAAGCTGAGCAGCATTTACTTTTTCTGTCTCTGGAATGATTTACCTAAGAGAAGCATGAACTGCACCAACATTCAGAAGAATCATCTGGAATTGGAACTTACTGGGAGCGAAGGTCTCTGATGACTGCCTTGCATCATTTAGTACTGACTTTAGCTTCACTCTCTCTCTTTCTTCTTGTACCAAGTTTGGCATTTACACATTTCTAGGAGTTTGTCCCTTTCATCTTGTATTTCAAATTCATATGCATATATTTATTTAAAATATTTTATAGTACTTAAAAATCTATTTTGTTTCTGCATTCTTCTCTTGCTATTTAGTATTTTATTTATTGGCATCACACTTTTTTCTTTCCTTGACAGTACTGGCTAAAATCTATTTTATTAATCTTTACAAACAACCAGCTGTTAGTTTTATGAATCCTTCCTTTTATTTATTTATTTTTAAAGTTTATTTATTTATTTTCAGAGAAAGAGAGAGAGAGAGCATGAGTGTGAGCAGGGAGGGGCAGAGAGAGAGAGAGAGAGAGAGAGAGAGAGAGAAAATCCCAAGCAGGGTCCATGCTGTCAGCACAGAGCCTGACGTGGGGCTTGAACTCACAAACCATGAGATCATGATGTGAGCCAAAAAAGTCTCATTTTTTTCTTTTTTCTTTATATTTCCTTCCTTCTAGTTTCTTTGAGTTTGTTTTTTTTTTCTTTTTCTCTCTTCTTGAGCTGAATGTTTAGCTTGTTTGTTTTAAATTTGATATGTATTCTGGCAGATGCATTTGAAATACTTTTATCTCTCTCTGCAGCTGTATCAGCCTCCTGCAAACATCAATATCTTACATTTCATTGCCTCTCAATTCTAAGTATTTCATAATTTCCTTCATGATTTCTTTTTTAAGTAAGACGATTATTTTATTTCAGTTCATAACCTGTGGAAATTTTAGCTATTTTTATTGTACATCCCTAAATTTACTGGACTATCTTTAAGAATAGAGTCTATATGAAACTGATCTTTGACGTGAGACTTCATTTTTGATCTAACATATAATCTTTATTTTTGTTTGTTTGTTTTTAATGTTAATTTATTTTTGAGAGAGAGACAGACAGAGCACAAGTGGAGGAGGGGCAGAGAGAGAGAGGGAGACACAGAATCTGAGGCAGCTTCAGGCTCTGAGCTGTCAGCACAGAGCCCAATGAGGGGCTCAAACCCACAAACTGTGAGATCATGACCTGAGCCAAAGTCAGATGCTTAACCGACTGAGCCGCCCAAGCACCCCTATAACCTATATTTTGAAAACAAATTTCATACTTGCTCCCTAGCAAAATATAGTTTTTATTTGCTGAGTAAAGAGTTTATATAAATTTAGATAAATATAGGTGATACAGATATTGATATAGAGATAAATCTGTGTCTGTATATAGAGATGTATTTAGATCTATGTCATTTCTGGTTTTGTTTCCCTGCCTGCTTTTTTATTTTGTTAATCTATCAGTTCCTGAGAGGAGTGTTTTCATATCTCCATATACAGTTATTGACTTCTCTCCCTCCCTTCAGTTCTGTCAGTTTGAGCTTTCATATTGTTGAATATATATTTGTCATGATGCCTATCCCTTCTCGTTCTTCTGTTCCTTTCACCAGGGTATAATGCTCCTCTTTTCTGCTGGCTTCTGAGGAAATTCTTCAACCTGATTCCCACCAAATTATTTCATTCTTCGGCTACTTATTCTATGTATTGTGTTTTTGCTATCAAATTTACAATTTTCATACCTAATATTTCACATTGGTCTTTCTCATAACTTTAACTATGGCTTTATGTCATCCGTTACCCCTTTATATATATATATGTATGTATTTTACCTCTTTTAAATTCTTGAGGCTTTAGGGGCGCCTGGGTGGAGCAGTCGGTTAAGCGTCCGACTTCAGCCAGGTCATGATCTCGAGGTCCGTGAGTTTGAGCCCCGCGTCAGGCTCTGGGCAGATGGCTCGGAGCCTGGAGCCTGTTTCAGATTCTGTGTCTCCCTCTCTCTCTGCCCCTCCCCCATTCATGCTCTGTCTCTCTCTGTCCCAAAAATAAATAAAAACGTTGAAAAAAAAATTATAAAAAAAAATTCTTGAGGCTTCGGTTCCAATAATTCTTCAGCTGTAAATGTTTTCCATACGTGTGTATGTTCTGTGATGGTTATATCGACCCAGGGTCTGATTATTTTGGCCCATGAGCTCATGTTCCCCTAGAGGCATCAATTAGCTACTCCATCTTGTAAAACGTCTTGGGGAAGACCCAAAAGGTAGGTCCTGGTCTGTATCCCCCCATCTGAGTTTAGTAAGTACGAAGAGGGACCAAGGGAGCTCTGGGTTCTGCAGAGTTGGTCCCTTACTCTTGCTACCACTGTAGAACTCATCTGTTCAGGATACACATGTAAGTTCTTAGAAATAAGCATTACTGGCAGTGCCTGGGTGGCTCAGTAGGTTAAGCATCTGACTCTTGGTTTCGGCTCAGGTCATGAACTCACGGTTCCTGAGATCGAGCCCCGCATTGGGCTCTGTGCTGACAGTGTGGAGCCCGCTTGGGATTCTCTCCCTCTCCCTCTCTCTCTGCCCCTCCCCTGCTTGCACTGTCTCTACCGCTTTCAAAATAAATAAATAAATAAATAAATAAATAAATAAATAAATAAATAAATGTTAAAAAAGAGAGAGAGAAGCATTACTGGAATGGGGCAATCTTGACATTTCAGTCCACTTGTCTTAAGAGTTTGAAGAGAAAGAAGGTGAACAAGAAACAATCCTAAGGTAACTCGTCAATTCCTGTCATTTTTAGCAATTCTTCACCCCCTTAGGGCCATGCTGTGCCCCTAACATCACCTCTACTGGCTTCAGTGGCCTGGAATGTTCCCCACAATATCTGGAGAAGAGGGGATCAACTACTGCTCTGAGACCACTTGGGCAGAAACAAGGTAAAGGCTTCCCTCCAACCCTACTTCCCCTTGTAGTGAGGCCACCTCCATCCCAACTGTGGAAGCCAGAAAGCCCTCAGTCTCCCAGGAACTTCTGTATCTGGCAACTGTTCATTTTTTCTTCTGGCACATGCTTCTCTATTGCTTCTACAGCTCCTCTAGACTTGATTTTGGATGAGAAAGCCATGCCGACTTACCACCTTGACCAGGGTCAAATAATTCTTAAGCTGCCATCTTCATCACAAGGACCCTCTGTAAGTCAGGCATGTAATAGAATCATTTCAAAATTTAAAATTTATATTTGAATTCATGCCTAGAGCATAGGGCTCTCTCTGACAGCTGAGAAACAATGGTCTTTAATGGTGTGCAGAATTGTCCAGTATTTATTTGGAGAAAAAATATTATCCTGGCCCTCCTTAGTCATGTCAGGCTGGTAAGCCATCATCACCAATCTGAAGAATATTCTAAATAGTAAGTATGGAGTTGGCTTTGCTTCATTATGCTATTTTTCCCATTGGAATTTGCACTACAGATTTTTCAGAGGTCACAGTGTTATGTTTTTCATTTGAATAAGCTCCCAACCCTGACTTTATGTGTCCATCATGTTAAAGAGTATGACCAATTTAAAAGCGTATTCCTACAATTTCACCAGAAAACTGACCCCTGGGACCACTCTGGGCCGGCATTAGACATCTGGCACCCTCGGCTGTGCTTTCTCTGGCTCTCCGAAGGCTATTTGAGAGTCATTTCTTTATTTAAATGCAGAATTCCTATCACTTTCTTTCAAATAGGGAATTCAGATACTCCCCTTCCATGTCCTCCTCAGGGCCAATTAGAGGAAGCAAACAACTGGCTTTTTTGAGTCTTCATCCCTATTTTACTATTGGCTTGCTTATAATATAATATTTATGTTAGGTATAATACATATTTTTGCAATTATATCTAATATTTATAATCAAATAAATATATAACATTTATATCATATAATATATATGATGTAGTGTCTAAGTATTCATTATATATTATAATATATAAAAACATACTTATTCTCATTATGTATACTATATAATACTGATGTTACATATTATAATAAATAAAATATTCCTCATTATAAGAATCCCTGGTGTATGAAAGTTACAGTTCAGAGCTATCTAAACTTAAGAAACATTTGAAGATGTCTAAACAGGAGTTTTGATAATTCTGTCCAAATACTAGAAGTGTAGATAACTCTTATTAGAATAGCAAACTAAACTACTTGGCAGGGACAAACTGGATTTAGGCATTTCGAGAAAGGAGACGAGGAGTTTAGATTGTAAATCCCAGATCTTTAATCTCAATCCCAAACCGTGTTAAAATATCTACTGCTGTTTTTGCACACATTTTTTTAAAAAGCTTTTATGTAAGAAGAGATGTTGGCCACTTGCTCAAATACTTTTGCTGCAAACACCGAGCATTATTGGCAATTGTTCCTTCCTTTTCAAACTCAGTAACAAGAATTTCATGTTCAAGGAAAAGAAACTTTGTTTTTTTCTTGGTAGAACCAGGGCTCCACTGAAAATGTGAATGCCCAGGGGCCCAACACGCTGAGCCTGAAGGAAGCTTTGGCACCTCAGCACATAGCCTCAGGCTTCCAGGTTAATAAACCATGTTTAAGGTTAATGTCTGTTCTTACATGGTCATCAATCCTCCTTAAAAAGAGCTGCCACAATGGGATTTGCCACACCTGCCAATCAGTTCTACTCAAGAGACCTACGAGGGGCAAGAACAAAAGCTAACACCAGAGGGAAAATAAAGGTCAAACAAGGCTGACAGTTTGATGTACATGAATCGGAATTTTATATTAGCCCAAACTAAGTCGCTGTTACTTTTCTGGGCCCTTCCTGTGCATATGTCAGATTGGACACATGCTTTATTGCATGTTAGAATAAAATTTCAGTTACTAAGAGTTTGTTTTATATTGTTACTCTTACAGGGTATTTACAGATATTAGTATTATTAAACAGTGCATGCTTTTTGATACGTGCACATTTTTCCACTCGCAACACCACATTATCAGCATGATGACCACTTTCAGTATCATTACTCTCTAAGTGGGTCACCCCTCCCCTCTAAATCAACCCTCTCCACTCTCATTCACACAACATTTAGGGGCAGCCTACTATGTGCCAGGCTCTGATGATGCAAGATCGATTCTCTCTTAAGGAACTTCAGTCAATGGAAAGCGCACATTCCCACAAAATATTCTTCCATTTGTGTTACTGCTCTTCTTTAATGCAGGTACGGTTCTCACAGGAGAACATTTGTGAAATGCTTTGAAACAAAGAACAAGATTTTGGGGTTCTTTCGTGGAAAGCCAGGCTTAGTCTAAGCCTACTTTTTTGGGTTCTTTCACTCTGTGGTATCTCTAAGCTTTGTATTGTCTTCCGGCCATTTTACAACTCTGTAATTTGCAGATATGTGATAGACAGCAAGCAATACAATTGATTCTCACACTCTCTTTTCTCCTGTTCCTTCAGCCTCATCCCAGACACAATCTAGCTTTACATATATTTGTAAATTCATTTTGGCACCATTTACTGCTCATAGGTGTGGTTCTTTGAATTCTCCTTCTGAACCAACTATAAACATCTTCCCTATCCCCTCAGTTAATGAGTTCAATAAAATCTCTGACATGTGTTAATTTGTATGAATGCCAAAACTGGTTTTAAAACTGGTTTTAAAAAAAATACTGTTTAACAACTTTCAAGATACTTTAAAGTAGGTAACGAACTTCCTAACCAGCCTCAACATCTATCAATATCTCCTCATTCCCCAATATCCTCTGTCTTATCACCTTTGGGCTGCTCTCACAAAATGCCACAGAATGAGTAGTTTACAAAAAACAGAAGTGTACTTCTCACGGTTCTGGAGGCTTGATATCCAAGATCAATATGCCAGCATTGTCAAGTTCTGGTGAAGGTCTGCTTTTTGGCTCACAGATGGTACTTTCTTGCTGTGTCTTTTACAAGGTGGAAAGCATGAGGGAGCTCTGTGGGGTGTCTTTTTTATCAGAACACTAATCCTATTCATGAAGGCTCCACCCTCAAGACCCAATCACCTCCCAGAGGCCCCCACCTCCTAATACCATCACACTGGACATCAGACTTCCAACATATATATTTGGGAGGAATACAAACATTCAGACAATAGCACTGTCCATTTCCACACAGGTGCACACACCTCCAATCCTTCTGAATGAATATATATTCACTGAGCACATCCTGCACATTTCTGTCTCAATGCTGCCATTTATTCTGTTTGTGTGGTATACCATACAAACTGTTTTCACTTCTTCATACCGTTAATTTTTTACTCATTTATTAACATTCATTTTAAAAAGTTACTTCTGGGGCATCTGAGTGGCTCCGTTGCTTGAGCATCCGACTTCAGCTCAGGTCATGATCTCACGGTTCGTGAGTTCAAGCCCCGCGTTGGGCTCTGTGCTGATAGCTCAGAGCCTGAAGCGTGCTTGGGATTCTGTGTCTCTCTCACTCTCTCTGCCCCCCCACCCCACCCCGCTTGCATGCACACACTCTCTCTCTCTCTCTCTCATAAACAAATAAAACATTTTTTAAAAGTTACTTCTGTGACCATCGCCCTAAATGCCCAAGGTCAAGGTAAATATTCCTTCTTCTGCGCTCCCTCAGCACCTGGCCAGCACTGCTAGAATAGCACTCATCACACTGCACATACTTACTACCTGTGTGCCCATCTCTTTTGTCAAACACAAACAGTAATCTCCTAGAGAGCATTTCTTATTTATTTTTGCATACACATCACTTGATTAGAACCTGGTGCATCACCAGTCTCTATCCCGTGTTTGTGGAGTGAATGAATCATTGAATGATGGAATGAACAGGCAATTACAATCTCATCAGCAGAATCATAGACTTAATCCTCTGTATACACATTTTGATCAATTAGATCATTCTCATAGACCCTCTACATGGGAAGCTGAACATGAATAAATGAAAAAAAAAACATCTATCTGTGATTATTGGCATAAAAATTGGCAGTGGACACCAAAAAAAATTATGACCAAGGAAAAAGAATAAACACAATATCCAAACTCATAAATATGTTTTTGTCTCAAAGTTAATTTGCCAACTGGTTGATTAGAACTTCAGGCAGATTTCCCCAGACTAACAATAAGATGCAAAGGGTTTAGTCTCCAAGTTCAGTCCCCTCAAATCTCTTTATCCTGTGACATATTTGAGAACATATATATGCAATAAAGTAGAAGAAGATCACAGATTCAAGAGATACTCAGCATAGTGTCCTGACGACCTAGTATACTCTTCCTAACATTTAGGATTTAAAGAAGATAATTTAATTGACTCGCATATCACTTCTCCATCATTTTGAATACACCTATTTGAGGACAAAGGAGACTTTAGTAGAGCAGAATGATGTATTAGATGAATAACAGAGTATTTCTGAGCACTTTGACATGTGTTTGGCTAGAGAAGCCTGATACTTGACTACATCTAATTTCATTTCAAAATTCATTGCTTTGGGGAGCCTGGGTGGCTCAGTCAGTTGAGTGTCTGACTCCTGATTTGGGTTCAGGTCATGATCCCAGAATCATGGGATTGAGCCCCGTGTCAGATTCTGAGCTGAGTGTGGAGCCTGCTTAAGATTCTCTCTCTCTCTCTTTCTCTCTCTCTCTCTCTCTCTCTCTCTCTTTCTGTGTGTCTCTCTCTCCCCTCCCCCCTCGGCCCTTCTCCCCCACTCGCACACTCTCTCTCTCAAATAAAAAGAAAAAGTTCAGTGCTTTGTGTTTCCTTAACTAGGGTATTATCCCTAGCACAATTTCCACTGTGTGTGTGTGTGTGTGTGTGTGTGTGTGTGTGTTTGCTTTCTGTGGCTTTAAATGCTGTTTGGGTTAACAGAATGTTGGCTGTTCTTTATTTTCTTGTCATGTTGTCGGTGGTGTTTTCTGTGAAGAAAAACAAGAAAGAGAGAGAAGAAAGTAAAAGTAGGAGAGGAGAAAGAGAGGTTAATAATAAAGAAAGAAAAAAGGCAAGCAGAGCTTCTGAGGCAGAGGCGAGAGGAAGCAATATTATACTGGCAAACTGGCTGAGGTGAGGCGGAAGCATGACTTGCGTGGTTTGCAATTTCCGCAGTGTAAATATTCTTGATGTCGCTGATTCCAAGCTACAGGCACAATGCCCTGAATATAGACTTGCAAAGAAAAGTGTCCATTTGGCTCTTGCAAGTGATAGGAGCCTGACTAGCCAGCTCCAGGACACCACTGGGAAAGAGAGTGAGGAGAGAGTGAAGAAAAAGAGGAAGAAAGAATGTAAGAGAAATTTAAGTTTTTTTTTAAAAAAAAGGCTGGTGTTAAAATGATGGGTGTTGTGTAAGAATCAGGCTAAGAAAGGAATCATCCAGGTGTGAAGAAGTTCCCTCTCCTGGAATCCAGAGCTAAGATCGTCTCTATTTGTGACCCGGTAGGAAAGAGTTTTCCTAGGGGACTTTAGTTGCTAGTAGACATACAGTTTCTGTAAGGTGCATGGTGAGTCATTTTGGAGGTAATCATTCTCCTGCAGGTAGATATTCCCCCAAGAAGGCCTGCCCAGAGAGATGAGAGAGAGAGATGAGAGAGAGAGAGAGAGAGAGAGAGAGAGAGAGAGATGATAGAGAGAGATGATTTCCACTAAACCAGTTCCCACATTTATGAGCATAAAAACCATCCAAGGATCTTGTTAAAATGAATATGCTGGTTCAGTGAGTCTGGGCTAGGCCAGTGACACTGCATTTTAAAAGGTCCCAGGTGATGCTGGTGCTGCAGGTACATAACCTACAATTTGAGTTTCAAAGCTCTAGTCTGACCTCTCGTCCATGTGCTTCTTTACGTGACAGATGCAAATCTGCTGGTGTCTCATGAGAAAATCCTGATCTTCACGAAGTACCACATGCTGTTCTTGTGCTCTAAGACTAATGATCTAATCACCCTAGGTCCTGATTAGACACAGATGATAACAATAGTAATCGTGTTCCCTTCTATCTTCTAAGTGCCATTTGTGTGTCATTGGATAACTTCCCATCAGTAACTAATACTTGTTCTTTTGCTGACACATGATCATAAATAGAGATCATTAGAGCAGAGATCTCTTTGCTTTTATCCCATGTGACAGCTGAGCCATTTATCTAACAACGTCAGTTCACAGTCACACTATCTGTCCTATCTGCTATGGTCTGAATGCTTGTTTCCCTCCCTCAAATTCATATGTTGAAATCTTAACCCTCAAAGATGATGATATTAGGAAGTGCTGCCTTTGGGAAATGCTGGAGTCATAAAGTCATGAATGAGATGAGTACCTTATATAAAAGATCCCACAGAGCTCCCTAGCTCTTTCCACCATGGGAGGCACAGTGAGAAGGTCTAGACTCTGAGCCAGAAGGAGGGCCTTCACCAGAATTTGATCTTTCTGGCACCGAGATCTTTAACTTCCAGCCCCCAGAACCATGAGAAAAAGAATCTGTTGTTTATAAGCCACCAAGTCCATGGTATTTTGTTATAGCAGCCTGAACAGACTAAGATACTCCCTTATACCATTATCCTGAGAGGATAACCATGGCTTGAACATCATACTCTTGCCTTTAGACTTTCGGAAGTTGACAGAGGAATCCATGCAAAATCTGACTCTCCTTAAAGAGCTTCCTTAGGCTAATAGCCACGCTGGTCCTCATCTTGTCATTTTAAGTCTATTTCAAAAATACCTTCCCTGTTATAAGGATCTCAAATTCCTTACTGTGATAAAGGTTGCTTATTGGAAACTAACTACTATAATCAATGAAACTCAAGTCGGGGGTGAGGGGAGCAAAAATGCCATGAGGGAGGGAGGAAAGATGAGCTAGAGAAGAAATACTGCTTTTGCCAATGTCTTGTCCTGTCCACAAAGGTGACATCACCATCCATAGGCTAAAAGAAAGGACCCTGAGACTCTAAGAAATATGTGGGTTTCCAGGACTTGTTGTGTGCTATGATTATAAAGTGAATGTTAGTAAGTCAACAAATGTTTGTATTTCCATTATAACAAAGGACTCCTGGTGTTTCAGTCTTAACCTCAAAATGGAAGGCTGTAAAAAAGAAAAAGAGCACCCCTTTTCAACTTAGATCTATTTGGTTTTAAGTACAAGAATCCATCACTTATGCACTGTGACTGTCCTTGGGCAAATGACTTAACACACTTTGTCTTCATTTCCCCATCTTTAAATTGGTGATAATAAGACTTGTATCATAAAACACTTTTCCAGATTAAATTACATAACACTTAAGAAGTATCTACCACATAGGGGACATTCCATTAATATTACTTTTCCCACTTCCCTTCCTGTAAAGGATGACTTTTAAGTGTTAGAAATTTCAGGTCTTATGAGTAGCTGAAACTTTTTAAGAATGGTAAAAACTTCCTGAAGAATTAAATCACCAATCATATATTCTGTATTGTACACTTGATCTTAGCCAAAAGGCCAAGAAGCGATATATATATTCTGTATTGTAGACACACATGTGGTATTTATACACAGATTCATTTTAATGTTTATGCAATTAGGTAAAATTTTGTCTTAAAATCTATTTTTGTCAAGACTCTATTTCCTTTTGTTCTGTCCCAGTGGAATTCATTCATCATTTATTGTAGACTTCATTCGTTTATTACTATCATTGTCTTTTAATTGATAAAGATAGTACTTATTGTTCATAATATAATCATATTACTTTATAGTTGCACTCTTCTAAAATCTTAGATTTAGATTTTTTTTCCTCGTTTAATCTTACAGCAATACCAGTTAGGTGGCAGATTAGATATTATTATTTCTATTGCATAGATGAAGATAACAATTTATGTAAGTTAACAAAGATCACACGAGAAGGCACAATGAAGACTGCTGTGTCAGCCAATCCTTTAAAGTAGATTAAATTATCTTTATATTCAGATGGGACCAGCTTCTGAGAAGTTAGGGATCTTGCTCAAAGCCACACAACTGATAGATGAATGCAGTTGGAACTGGCATACCAATCTGCCTGATTCCACATCTCACACTTCATCTATTTTTCTACTGTATCATTTGAGGTCTAAAGCTATTTTAACTTGGGCAGCACATTATACTAACAGTCCATTTACCTATGTTACTTTGCTTTGAGTCTGATGCTTATAAGAGTCTTATGAAATTAGGATGGACAGATATCATCATAATTCTTATTTTAGTATTTAAACAGAGGCTCAGATACAAAGTATGTGGCATAAGAAAGTCATAAACACTGTGGTTGGGAGGTTTGGTTGGGGAAGAAGAAGGTACTGTGTGTAATGAAGTATCTATATGGGCAAGGACAGAAACTTTATTAATAATTCTCTCATTCCACAAACGTTGATAAAATGTGCAAGCCCCTCACCCACCCCTCTTTGGGAGGGCACTATCTTGAAGTTCTAGGGTGATGCTACCTAGAACTGTGGTCATATGTGTAAACAGACTCACTACCACTGATACAGCTTGCTTTCCTTGGCAAATATCTTTTTATTTCCCAAGGAGGCAAGAGTTCAGAGTAGAATAAAGAACTACATTAGCAGTAGTGTCTGAGAGCCTGCACCTGTCTAAAACAGGCAGCTTGCAAATTAGTCCCAATCGATTGGACTTCCAGAGAGAAAGGGGAATAAAAAGACAATCAAGTCAACCCCCTACCCCTGTCCAGCCAGTGGGACACATTATTCATGACTCAAACTCAGTGTGTGCTGTTTATAAATAGTTCTAAACCCCAGGATGCCAAATAAACCCTCTGCTATTTGTACACCATTTGAGGTAAAGCAGGACAAGCTTCAAGCCTAGAGCCTGTACTTGAGGTTTCCAGAAATTCCCTGAGCATTTTCCTCAAGCCTTCTAACGGTGGGATGAAGATTTCATTAGGGCATTCTGGACAAATGGCAGACCCTGGCTATAAATGAGGGATGTGGGTGGCCAGTGAGCATAATAAATGTGTGAGAGGGAAAGCTACCCACTTATAATCAGAACTTCATTGTCGTAGACCAGCAGCAACACTGAAATGTGGTCCTCATCTGGCTGAAGTAGAGATGAGGGGCACAAGTTCTGTGTAATAAAATACCCATGTATTATTACTGAAGTGCTTTCTATAAGCAGAAAGGACTTTAATTTTTTTTAAGTTTATTTATTTTGAGAGAGAGAGAGAGAGAGAGCAAGCCAGGGAGGAACAGAGAGAAAGAGGGAGACAGAGGATCTGAAGCAGGCTCGTCACTGACAGCAGCAAGCCTGATGCAGGGCTTGAACTCATGAACCATGAGATCATGACCTGAGCCAAAATCAGATGCTGCTTAACTGACTGAGCCACCCAGCTGCCACTGAGCAGATGGGATTTCATATTAATCAAGGTCTAGTCAGCCAATGAAGATGCCATGGAAGGTGCTTCAACAGAGGGAATTTAATACGGGGGACTTAGTTATGACAGTACTACGGTAACTGAAAAACCAAACACGAAAAGCTCCTACAAGAAGCATACATCAAGGTGGGATTGGGTATACTAAAGATTTGTTGGGAAAAATCTCTGTCAAGTACAAAGTAAGAGGGAGCACAGACAAGCAGTTAGAGCCTTCAGAGTCAGGCGGATCTAACATTCATGAAACAAGAAGGGATGGAAGGACTGGGTAGCAAGAGCTTCAGGCTGCAGATAAGGTTCTGACAAAGTGCCAAACAGGTGAATCGGGGTCTCCACACAACAGTTGATCATGAAAGGAATCCTGCATTGAACAAGGACGACCTGCATCTAGTTGCCCTGCCATCTGCAGCCATTGGCTGGGAGAAGCGTAGGGAAAAACACGATCTTGTCTCACAGCAGATGGATCCACCGAGTGGTGGGGCAGCTGGGCCTGTCAGTCAACCATAGTCCCCTTGTAGTGAAAGGGAACATCTAAGCAGCACTTCTCCATAGTGACCACACTGAGGACACCCAGAGATTCGCAACAGGAGGAAGCCACCACCCACCTCAGTACTAGAGAGGCAAAGGAAGATGATGTTACAGTATTACAGAACCCATCGGCCTGCAGGTGCTGGAACAACAGAGGAAATGTGGGCTCTGCAGAAGAAGAGCCATGACAACAAAAAGTAATAAAATAATAACAAAGTAATTCAAATCTGTGAAATGGACCGAGCCAGTTAGCTCCCCTGCTTTTTAAAAATTAATTTTTAAATATGGAGAAATTCTCAGGTGCGGAAATTCCACTTCCAGCCAATTTGGAGTAACAGGGACTATACCCAACTGCCTGGAACTACTAAAAGCCCAGACCAAATATATGAAATAATCACTCTCAAACTACTGGACTTCAATTAACAAAGGTCAGTGATTCCCTAAGAGACAGGAAACAAATTAGGCGATCCCCACCAATGCCTCCTATTACTACTTATAGAAGGTCTCCATGCTGTAGCACGTGGACTGGAAGCCCAAGCAGAGTCCAGTGGACTTCCTGAGCTGAGGTGACAGAGCTGAGACTCCTGAGAAACCATGGCAACCAAAAGTTTGGCAGGGTATTGGAGATAAGAGATATGTATGTAAGAGAGAACTTTGAAGGTCCCTCTCAAATATTCAGCTAAATGCTACTCAGTGCATGCTTAATGAGGAGATTCCTCAAAGCCAGTGGAAGAGCCACCCAAAAAGATCAGAAGGAACATGTGCAAAGCTCACACAGGGTCTGTTCACCAATTAGAGAAGAGGAACACCTATCATATCATATCATGTGCATCACGAATGAACTAGTATAGAAAGACTGTCTTAGAACTGCAGGGGAAATTAGCCCTAGACTAAATACCTTCCTGATCCCACCCAACAATGCTTTAAAAGGGTAAAACTGTTTCCAAGTAACTTACTCACATTCCAGGACAATACTTATAGAAACACAAAAATATCCAGCATGCAACAAGGTAAAATTTAAACTGTCTGGAATCCGGGGCGCCTGGGTGGCTCAGTCGGTTGAGCGTCCGACTTTGGCTCAGGTCATGATCTCACGGTCTGTGAGTTGGAGCCCTGTGTTGGGCTCTGTGCTGACAGCTCAGAACCTGGAGCCTGCTTTGGATTCTGTGTCTCCCTCTTTCTCTGCCCCTCCCTCGCTCATGCTCTGTCTCTCTTTCTGTCAAAAATAAATAAATATTAAAAATACATACATACATACATACATACATACATGAATAGTCTGGAATCCAGTAAAAAATTCCCAGACATGCAAAGGGACAGCAAAATGCTACACATAATAAATAACAAGAGAAATTAATGAAAACAGACCTAAAATTGGCAGAGGTGACAATATTAAAAGATGGAGATGTTAGAACAGCTTTTATACCAGGATAATGTACACAAAAGTAGGTTAAGTATGTTAAGGAAATAAATGAAAGATATAAAATGACAACACTGAACTTCAAGAAATAAAAATTATAATGTCTGAGATGAATAATACACTAAATAGGACTAACATTAGTTGATGAGACAATGCAGAGAAAAAGATTAGAAAAGTTTAAAACATAGCAAAGAAACTCTACAAAATGAAATACAGAAAGGAAAAGATTGAAAACAGAAGAGAATGAAGCATCAATAAATTGTGGGACAAATTCAAGGAGCCCCCCCCCAAAAAAAGCACATAGAAATATTTGAAGATAATGGCTAAAAATTTTTCCAGATGTGGAAAAAAGAAGCCAATAAAGTCACAGATCCAAGAGTATCAAAAACACACGAACAATCAATCAAAAGAAAAATGAAGAAAACGATATCAAGGCATATCATGATCAAATCTCTTAAAACAAATGAGAAGGGGGAGAAAAATCCCAGAAAAAAGATCTACATTTCACCTTTAATAAGCTAGAAGAGAAATTATACCCAAAGTAAGCAGAAGAAGGGGAATAATTAAGATTAAAGCAAAGTAGGGGTGCCTGGGTGGCTCATCAGTTAGGCATCTGACTTCAGCTCAGGTCATGATCTCCCTGCTCCTGAGTTCGAGCCCTGCACCAGGCTCTGTGCTGACAACTCAGAATCTGGAGCCTGCTTCAGATTCTGTGTCTTCCTCTCTTTTTCTGCCCTTCCCCGTCTTGCGTGCACACGTGTGGTGCTCTCTCTCCCTCTCTCTCTCTCTCTCTCAGATAAATAAACATCAAGAAAATTTTTTTTGAAAAATTAAAAAAAAAGATTAGAGCAAAAGTCAAAGCAATAGAAAACAGAAGATAGTAAAGAAAACCAGTAAAAACCTCTCTGGGCCTCAGTTTCTTCATGTGTACAATGGGAATAAAAATGTCACTCTAATAAATCTTACTGATTCTATTTCCCAACATTAAGGATGAATGGTGGGTGTCATTTATCATCACAATTGCATTACTGTTTTTCTAGTGACAAAGAAAAAGAGGAATGATACTCAAATATAATTTCCAGTGTCAAAGATTTTTATACCCCGAAACATCTTTATTCATTCTTATTACGTGCTTGATTCCTGAGCCCTAGAAGTTGGCAGTGCTTGGCTTGCACCTTAACATGGCATTAAAATATTTTCCCAAGCTCACCTTAACCTGCTGGCCCTTCCACATCTGTCATCTCCCATTTCTTGTATGTCTGTTACAGCCAGATTAACCATCTCACTGCCCCTGCTGTATATACCATGGTCATTCTTGGTGTTGAACTTTGGGCATGCCCTACCTCCAAGGTGGAATGAGGAATCCTTCCACCTCGCTGAATTCTACTAACCCAGTCCTTTTGAAAGCCAATGTTTTCTGTAAAATGTTGTGATACCTCTTAACCAACTTCCCTTACATAATCTAGATCTCCAAGAAATATATAATTGAGAGGGGAACAATAACACATGGGCAAACAAGTGGGATAAAATCCAATGGGTACTATGTATGTAGCACAGGCATGTACAAAAACCTAGGAAATCAGAAAGGGGGAATTAATTTCATCCAGCAGATACGAAGAGGATACACAAAGTTCACATTTCACATAGGTCTCTAAGAATGAATGGAAGTTCAATCACAGAGTGAAGCGGGGGCAGAGAAAGCAGCCTATGCAAAGCCAAGGAAATAGAGAGCTGCATGTTTAGGGAACAGTGAGTAGTATGGAGTGTCTGGGCAGAGAAGAGGACCCAAATCCTTATGCTCCCCCAATTCTTTCAGTTGGCTGTTAGAATGTAGGCTCCCGAGAAAGCAGACTGAATAAGATATTAACATGTGGGCCACTTATTAGGGAGTACTCTTGGGATTGATAGCTGTAGAAGAGAGGAAGAGGAAACAGGATTGAACAGAAGTTGAATTTACACACGATCCCAGTGACTGGATCAGATCACCCCACAGTTAGCTCCAGAACTGGAATGAACTCTCATACTTTCAGGCCCCTGCCTCTATCAGTCCACTAGATGTGGGCTGTCCTTGGAAAGAGATGTGACATTGAAGAAGGGAATTTTCTTCAACCTGTGACAATCCTCAAGCAGGGCTGACCGATGTGGGTCATCTTCCAGTAACACTCCCAATAGGTGAATTAATAAGTGCTTCATTCCTGGGGGGGCGATCTGTGTGTCACATCAGTGTCCAGTCTGCTATTTTGGCCATCACATTTCATCATTTTCCCTCTCCCCCTCCAAAACACGATACTGGACTTGAAATATAGCAACATTGACAAAGTTGCAAAGCAAACCTGAGAAATTTGCAACTTAAGATAGGATGGATTTTATTGTTTCAGGTATCTGACAAAACGCTAAGCATCAATACGAATAAATCTGCAAAAACCAACTCAGGAAGTAGAACTGTCTTTCACCAAGCAATTTGGCTAGACCAATCTTAGTGATATTTGTTCTTTCAAGGACTAATTACCCTATCGATATGAAAATTAATTATCTTAATTTTAACTAACTAGAGATATCATGAAAATTGTAGTGGGCATGAATAGCCAAAATGTAGTAAAATAACATAGCTGGAACTATGCTCAGAACTCAAGGGGAATGCTCTGTATGCAACTTCAGTGGCGAATTCATTTATTTGCTACCAGCTAAGACTTCCCTGTAATAAAATCAAACCTGTCCATCTCCTATACAGGAGGGAGAATTCTGAGATGGTCTTCAGTGATCCACACCTTTGTGTAATCCCCTCTCTTTGAGTGTGGGTGAAACCTGTGACTTACTTCTACCCAGTAGAATGTAGCAAAGATGATGGGATTTCACTCCCATGACTGTGTTTTGCAGTATGATAAAGAAGAAGGGATTTTGCAGATGTAATTAAGGTCCCTAATCAATTTATTTGAAATTAATCTAAAGGGAGATTATCAGGAGTGGGCCTTTGCTAATCACTAATCACATGAGCCCTTTAAAAGAAGGTCTGGAGATTAGAAATGGAAAAAGTAAGGGAGGGGCGCCTGGGTGGCTCAGTGGGTTAAGTGTCTGACTCTTGGTTTCAGCTCAGATCATGATCTCATGGTTCAGGAGTTCAAGCCCTGCATCAGGCTCTGAGCTGACAGCATGGAGCCTGCTTGGGATTCTCTCTCTCTCTCAAAATAAAGAAATAAACTTAAAAAAAAAATAAGTAAGAGAGATTTTTCCCTATGGCCTTAAAAGACAAACTACCAGATTCTAGGGAAGATGGCGGCGTAGGAGGACGCTGGGCTCACCGCGCGTCCTGCTGATCACTTAGATTCCACCTACACCTGCCTAAATAACCCAGAAAACCACCAGAAGACTAGCAGAATGGAGTCTCCAGAGCCAAGCGCAGACGAGAGGCCCACTGAAGAGGGTAGGAAGGTCGGAGAGGCGGTGTGCTCTCCACGGACTGGCAGGAGGGAGCCGGGGCGGAGAGGCGGCCCGCCAGCCAAGCAGAGCCCCTGAGTCTGGCAAAAGCAGAGGGGCCGGACGGAGCGTGTTCCGACAGCAAGCGGGACTTGACATCCGGAAGGTTATAAGCTAACAGCTCTGCTCAGAGAACAGGAGGGCTGGAGGACAACAGGAGGGAGAGTTGTTGAGCCCCCGACGACAGAGCTCAGTTTGGCCGGGAACAAAGGCGCTTGCCAGCGCCATCTCCCTCGCCCATCCCCCAGCCAAAAGCCCAAAGGGAACCAGATCCTGCCAGGGAACTTGCTCGCTCCTCGCAAACAACCAATGCTGTGCTTCTGTGGATCCATCCCTCCGGCGGGTCTGACTCCCTCCCGCTGCCACAGGGCCCCTCCTGAAGTGGATCACCGAAGGAGAAGCGAGCTAAGCCTTCCCCTCCTGCCCCCCGTGCACCTTGCCTACCCACCCCAGCTAATACGCCAGATCCCAGCACCACAAGACTGGCAGTGTGCAAGTAGCCCAGATGGGCCACGCCACCCCACAGTGAATCCCGCCCCTAGGAGAGGGGAAGAGAAGGCACACACCAGTCTGACTGTGGCCCCAGCGGTGGGCTGGGGGCAGATATCAGGTCTCACTGCGGCCCCACCCACCAACTCCAGTTATACACCATAGCACAGGGGAAGTGCCCTGCAGGTCCTCACCACTCCAGGGACTATCCAAAATGACCAAACGGAAGAATTCCCCTCAAAAGAATCTCCAGGAAATAACAACAGCTAATGAACTGATCAAAAAGGATTTAAATGATATAACAGAAAGTGAATTTAGAATAATAGTCATAAAATTAATCGCTGGGCTTGAAAACAGTATAGAGGACAGCAGAGAATCTCTTGCTACAGAGATCAAGGGACTAAGGAATAGTCAGGAGGAGCTGAAAAACACTATAAACGAGATGCAAAATAAAATTGAAACGACCACAGTCGGACTGAAGAGGCAGAGGAGAGAATAGGTGAACTAGAAGATAAAGTTATGGAAAAAGAGGAAGCTGAGAGAAAGAGAGATAAAAAAATCCAGGAGTATGAGGGGAAAATTAGAGAACTAAGTGATACACTAAAAAGAAATAATATACGCATAATTGGTATCCCAGAGGAGGAAGAGAGAGGGAAAGGTGCTGAAGGGGTACTTGAAGAAATAATAGCTGAGAACTTCCCTGAACTGGGGAAGGAAAAAGGCATTGAAATCCAAGAGGCACAGACGTGCCTTCAGACGTAACTTGAATCGATCTTCTGCACGACATATCATAGTGAAACTGGCAAAATACAAGGATAAAGAGAAAATTCTGAAAGCAGCAAGGGATAAACGTGCCCTAACATATAAAGGGAGACCTATAAGACTCGTGACTGATCTCTCTTCTGAAACTTGGCAGACCAGAAAGGATTGGCAGGATATCTTCAATGTGATGAACAGAAAAAAATATGCAGCAGAGAATCCTTTATCCAGCAAGTCTGTCATTTAGAATAGAAGGAGAGATAAAGGTCTTCCTAAACAAACAAAAACTGAAGGAATTCGTCACCACTAAACCAGCCCTACAAGAGATCCTAAGGGGGATCCTGTGAGACAAAGTACCAGAGACATCGCTACAAGCATAAAACATACAGACATCACAATGACTCTAAACCTGGATCTTTCTATAATAACACTGAATGTAAATGGACTAAATGCGCCAACCAAAAGACATAGGGTATCAGAATTGATAAAAAAACAACCCATCTATTTGCTGTCTACAAGAGACTCATTTTAGGCCTGAGGACACCTTCAGATTGAGAGTGAGAGGATGGAGAACTATTTATCATGCTACTGGAAGCCAAAATAAAGCTGGAGTAGCCATACTTATATCAGACAAACTAGACTTTAAATTAAAGGCTGTAACAAGAGATGAAGAAGGGCATTATATAATAATTACAGGGTCTATCCATCAGGAAGAGCTAACAATTATAAACATCTATGTGCCGAATACAGGAGCCCCCAAATATATAAAACAATTACTCACAAACATAAGCAACCTTATTGATAAGAATGTGGTAATTGCAGGGGACTTTAACACTCCGCTTACAGTAATGGATAGATCATCTAGACACACGGTCAATAAAGAAACAAGGGCCCTGAATGATACATTGGATCAAATGGACTTGACAGATATATTTAGAACTCTGCATCCCAAAGCAACAGAATATACTTTCTTCTCGAGTGCACATGGAACATTCTCCAAGATAGATCATATACTGGGTCACAAAACAGCCCTTCATAAGTATACAAGAATTGAAATCATACCATGCATACTTTCAGACCACAATGCTATGAAGCTTGAACAACCACAGGAAAAAGTCTGGAAAACCTCCAAAAGCATGGAGGTTAAAGAACACCCTACTAAAGAATGAGTGGGTCAACCAGGCAATTAGAGAAGAAATTAAAAAATATATGGAAACAAACGAAAATGAAAATACAACAATCCAAACGCTTTCGGATGCAGCGAAGGCAGTCCTGAGAGGAAAATACATTGCAATCCAGGCCTATCTCAAGAAACAAGAAAAATCCCAAATACAAAATCTAACAGCACACCTAAAGGAACTAGAAGCAGAACAGCAAAGGCAGCCTAAACCCAGCAGAAGAAGAGAAATAATAAAGATCAGAGCAGAAATAAACAATATAGAATCTAAAAAAACTAGAGCAGATCAACGAAACCAAGAGTTGGTTTTTTGAAAAAATAAACAAAATTGACAAAGCTCTAGCCAGGCTTCTCAAAAAGAAAAGGGAGATGACCCAAATAGATAAAATCATGAATGAAAATGGAATTATTACAACCAATCCCTCAGAGATACAAACAATTATCAGGGAATACTATGAAAAATTATATGGCAACAAATTGGACAACCTGGAAGAAATGGACAAATTCCTGAACACCCACACTCTTCCAAAACTCAATCAGGAGGAAATAGAAAGCTTGAACAGACCCATAACCAGTGAAGAAATTGAATGTGTTATCAAAAATCTCCCAACAAATAAGAGTCCAGGACCAGATGGCTTCCCAGGGGAGTTCTACCAGACACTTAAAGCAGAGATACCTATCCTTCTCAAGTTATTCCAAGAAATAGAAAGGGAAGGAAAACTCCCAGACTCATTCTATGAAGCCAGTATTACTTTGATTCCTAAACCAGACAGAGACCCAGTAAAAAAAGAGAACTACAGGCCAATATCCCTGATGAATATGGATACAAAAATTCTCAATAAGATACTAGCAAATCGAATTCAACAGCATATAAAAAGAATTATTCACCATAATCAACTGGGATTCATTCCTGGGATGCAGGGCTGGTTCAACATTCGCAAATCAATCAACGTGATACATCACATTAACAAAAAAAGAGAGAAGAACCATATGATCCTGTCAATCGATGCAGAAAAAGCATTTGACAAAATTCAGCACCCTTTCTTAATAAAAACCCTTGAGAAAGCCGGGATAGAAGGAACGTAGTTAAAGATCATAAAAGCCATTTATGAAAAGCCCACAGCTAACATCATCCTCAACGGGGAAAAACTGAGAGCTTTTTCCCTGAGATCAGGAACACGACAGGGATGCCCACTCTCACCGCTGTTGTTTAACATAGTGTGGGAAGTTCTAGCATCAGCAATCAGACAACAAAAGGAAATCAAAGGCATCAAAATTGGCAAAGATGAAGTCAAGCTTTTGCTTTTTGCAGATGACATGATACTATACATGGAAAATCCCATAGACTCCACCAAAAGTCTGCTAGAACTGATACATGAATTCAGCAAAGTTGCAGGATACAAAATCAATGTACAGAAATCAGTTGCATTCTTATACACTAACAATGAAGCAACAGAAAGACAAATAAAGAAACTGATCCCATTCACAATTGCACCAAGAAGCATAAAATACCTAGGAATAAATCTAACCAAAGATGTAAAAGATCTGTATGCTGAAAACTATAGAAAGCTTATGAAGGTAATTGAAGAAGATATAAAGAAATGGAAAGACATTCCCTGCTCATGGAATTGGAAGAATAAATATTGTCAAAATGTCAGTACTACCCAAAGCTATCTACACATTCAATGCAATCCCAATCAAAATTGCACCAGCATTCTCGAAACTAGAACAAGCAATCCTAAAATTCATATGAAACCACAAAAGGCCCCGAATAGCCAAAGTAATTTTGAAGAAGAAGACCAAAGCAGGAGGCATCACAATCCCAGACTTTAGCCTCTACTACAAAGCTGTAGTCATCAAGACAGCATGGTATTGGCACCAAAACAGACACATAGACCAATGGAATAGAATAGAAACCCCAGAACTAGACCCACAAACGTATGGCCAACTCATCTTTGACAAAGCAGGAAAGAACACCCAATGGAAAAAAGACAGTCTCTTTAACAAATGGTGCTGGGAGAACTGGACAGCAACATGCATAAGATTAAAACTAGACCACTTTCTCACACCATTCACAAAAATAAACTCAAAATGGATAAAGGACCTGAATGTGAGACAGGAAACCATCAAAACCCTAGAGGAGAAAGCAGGAAAAGACCTCTCTGACCTCAGCCGTAGCAATCTCTTACTCGACACATCCCCAAAGGCAAGGGAAATAAAAGCAAAAATGAATTACTGGGACCTTATGAAGATAAAAAGCTTCTGCACAGCAAAGGAAACAACCAACAAAACCAAAAGGCAACCAACGGAATGGGAAAAGATATTTGCAAATGACATATCAGACAAAGGGCTAGTATCCAAAATCTATAAAGAGCTCACCAAACTCCACACCTGAAAAACAAATAACCCAGTGAAGAAATGGGCAGAAAACATGAATAGACACTTCTCTAAAGAAGACATCCAGATGGCCAACAGGCACATGAAAAGATGTTCAACGTCGCTCCTTATCAGGGAAATACAAATCAAAACCACACTCAGATATCACCTCACGCCAGTCAGAGTGGCCAAAATGAACAAATCAGGAGACTATAGATGCTGGCGAGGATGTGGAGAAATGGGAACCCTCTTGCACTATTGGTGGGAATGAAAATTGGTACAGCCACTCTGGAAAACAGTGTGGAGGTTCCTCAGAAAATTAAAAATAGACCTACCCTATGACCCAGCAATAGCACTGCTAGGAATTTACCCAAGAGATACAGGAGTACTGATGCATAGGGGCACTTGTACCCCAATGTTTATAGCAGCACTCTCAACAATAGCCAAATTATGGAAAGAGCCTAAATGTCCATCAACTGATGAATGGATAAAGAAATTATGGTTTATATACACAATGGAGTACTACGTGGCAATGAGAAAGAATGAAATATGGCCCTTTGTAGCAACGTGGATGGAACTGGAGAGTGTGATGGTAAGTGAAATAAGCCATACAGAGAAGGACAGATACCTTACGTTTTCACTCTTATGTGGATCCTGAGAAACTTAACAGAAACCCATGGGGAAGGGGAAGGAAAAAAAAAAAAGAGAGGTTAGACTGGGAGAGAGCCAAAGCATAAGAGACTCTTAAAAACGGAGAACAAACTGAGGGTTGATGGGGGGGTGGGAGGGCGGGGTGGGTGGGTGATGGGTATTGAGGAGGGCACCTTTTGGGATGAGCACTGGGTGTTGTATGGAAACCAATTTGACAACAAATTTCATATATTGAAAAAAAAAAGGAAAAAAAAAACTACCATGAGTTCCACAGGTTCAGTATAAGGACATGTCATATGTGAATATGTGTCTCTATCTATACATCTATCTACATGTATTCAGCTGATCTCTAAACAACTGGGGGCTTAGCGGCAGTGAGTAACCTCCTGCACAGTCAAAAATCCAGTGTAACTTTTGACTCCCCAAAAGGCTACTAATGGCCTGCTGTTGACTAGAAGCCTTACTGATAATGTGTCAGTTAATACATGTATTATATGTTATATGTATTATATACTGTATTCTTACAATAAAGTAAGCTAAAGAAAGGAAAATGTTGAGAAAATCATAAGAGAAAATGTATTTGTAGTACTGTACTGTATTTACCAAACTTCTCCTATAAGTGGACCCACACAGTTGAAAACTGTGCTGTCCCAAGGGTCAGCTGTGTATGTACAAATTTTCTGTGTTCCAATATGTGTACTCTTCTACACATCCACCGCTATATATATATTTATACATTCATACCTGTGCAAGTGTGCACATGCATGTAGTCTACGAAAAAGCATGGTTAGGTTCAGTGCAGCTCAGTGTATATTTTGATATGTACAAATGCATATTTATACATATGTTCTGCTCATCATTTCCTAACTTTTGTACATTTAACTATATGGTATGGTGTGCATGTGAGATGCAGCCTATGAGCCACTAATACCTGTGGCCTCACTTTTGCCTAAGTATCAAGAAAGAGCCATGATATTTAAGTGACTTTGGTTTCCCTTGGACATCCTGCAGTTCTCCATTTGATGTTAATGTAAATGAACTGAAATGGAGCATGAGATCAGGGCAAGATGACTGCCGATTCCATCTCCACTCCCAGCTGGGCCACAAATGGAGCCTGGTAATTCATCCTTCCTGCTCCCCAGGCCAGGAGTTTGGGTCTCTTCCCATTACCCTTTACTAGGACTCTGCCTGTTTTCTGGGCCCCAGCTTTTTTTCCTGACAAAGAATTCAGTAAAACCATTTGGCAAGTGCAATCTTTCGGTCTCCTGGTATAATACTCAACGTCCAGAGAAGCACATTCCTCTCCCTTCTCTCCCTAACAGGTCTTCTTTATTTCCTTCTAATGGACTCTCTTAAGTGACAAATTTCCAGCTGTTGTCAAGATTTCTCCATTAATGTGGTCTGAAACTCTTGGGAAGCCTTCAAGCGAGGCTGTGTTATCCCGAAGTCCAGACATACCTATACTGGCCTTAACTCCATGGTCAATACCTGTGTTGACAACACTCTTAAAGTACACAGCCACTGGGGACCCTCTCAGGATGCAGTAAATATGCATTAAAACCAGAGTCTCAGGGGCACCTGGGTGGCTAAGTCGCTTAAGCGTCCAACTTCAGCTCAAGTGATGATCTCGAAGTTCATGAGTTCAAGCCCCATGTTGGGTTCTGTGCTGACAGCTCAGAGCCTTGGAGCCTGCTTTGGATTCTGTGTCTCCCTCTCTCTCTCTGCCCCCCTGCCACTCACACTCTGTCTCTCTCTCTCTCTCAAAAATAGACATTTAAAAAAAATGTTTAAAAACCCACAGTTTCAGATTTGAGAACTTTTTCTCTCTTTTGCTTGCAGGATATGGGCTTAGATTTTCTTGCTGAATCTACTACTACTACTAGAGAAAAGTGAGTCAGAGAGTTGAAAAATCACACCGCCTTCCTTCTAGACTCCTTTTCTCTTTCTTCAGTAGAAAGGGTTAGGGCTTGTTATTGCTATGACTGTATTAAATGACTCAGCTATTTTATGAAACATGTCATGCTCTGACGTTTATAGCCGCTGAGGGTCATTAAAGGAGCAAGTTTCCAGGGTGCGTTACAAGTACAATTTCTGGTTCCCCACACACTGTAGCCAGAGTGGTCTTTTACAATGCAAATCAGACCCTGTCACGCTGTTTAAAATTATCCAAAGCGGTCCCATTACTTAGAATAAAACCCCAAAATTTTCATGGCTTAAAAGGCCCTGTGTACTGTTCTCCCTCATCTCCCCAGCCTCATCTCAGGATCCACTCCTCCTTGACTTTCTTATATAGAATAGAGCTCTTTCAGTTTCCCTAATTCACGGTGCTCCTTTCTGTGCGTGCTCCTTTAGCTCGTATGTTTTCTCTCTCCGATATTTTCTTTCCCTCCTGCCCCTTCACCGGCCAAATTTGTTCACGATTGGACCTCAGTTCCAGTGTCACCTTCTTTTGTACTCCTCCCCCCACACATACACCAAGTCAATCTCCTAGTCAGACCCCTTGATGGTACCTTCATTGGACCCATCAGAGTCTATAATTGAAGGGGTCCTTCATTGGACCCATTACAATTAGTAAGCATACATCTGCTTGCATGACTCTTTGCTAAGTGTCTGTCTTCTACTAGACACAGGATAAGAATCATGTAAGTTTGGCTCAGCAGTATATTCTTCATACCAATTACTGCCAGTTGGTACCCAGCAGGGTGCTCAACCAATATCCCTGAGTAAATGAGTATGTAGGTTAGGCTTTACCCTGATTATAGCAAAGCCTGAACTCTGGTGGGCAAGCTGTCTCCTACATCTCTCAGTGTCCAGTTCCAATACCATGCACCAGAATAACTTCCTTCTAAAAATATATTTATGATATTTGGTGGAGCTGTTTTGCTGGTGAGCATGAAAATTTTACTTCACGGTATTCAAACTGTCTTTCTGAAATAAGAGAACATTGCTTGTGAATCCTTTGCACAGTTTGGCAATTTTCAATTTAAATATTTACCGTGGGTTCACTTGTCATATTTACCATGAATACATAATGCAAGGCAGATGGTAATAAATATTATAACAGACCTCGAAGGTGCTATGAGAACCAAACAGAAGGAATTAATCTCCACTGGGGAGATCTGGGAAGGCCCCAAGTACAAGTTAACATACGAATAAGGCCTTGAAGTCTGGGTAGGTTGGTAAAGACACTTTCAAACCTGTTTACCTGGCCAACCCTTAGCTAACCCTAAGTATCTTTATAGTTCAGCTTAATAATCACTTCCTCCTGGAAGTTTTCTCTAATCCCATCCTTCAACCAAGTTACATGCTCCCATTGTCCTTTCTCCATTATCACATCACTTATTTGTCTATCTTGCTAAATTCTAAGCTCACAGGAAAAGGAACTGACGGTGACTTATCCACCAATGCATCTGCATGGTTTAGTACAGTGCCTGGCAAAAGGCAGACATTCAATAAATACCCACTGCATGAATGAATGAGTGACAGAAAAATAAGAACTAAAAGTGGGAATAGCAATTCAGGTATGGAGAAATACCATGAAGACATAAAAGGAAAGAAAGCCTGGTGTGGTCAACACAGATACATTGTTCCATAAGAGAAAGAAAACATCTAGGCAGTTAAGTGCATATTGTATATGGGAAACATAGGAAAAAGAAGGTTTGAAAGCTGGAGTCAGATTTTCAAAGGACTTGAATCATAATGAAGAATTTGTAGTTTCTATCACCAAGAAGAGCTACATGTTACTTAAATAGGAGGGTAGTGATATTAGATGTGTACTTTACAAAAACCACTTCGGTGGACCAGAAGACTGGAGAAAGAAAAGAGAATAAAGGTACAGAGAACGTTTAAGCTACTATAATTATCTAGTTCATGATTTCTCAACCTCGGCACCATTAGCATTTGGGGCTGGTAATTCTTTATTGTGGGTGGCTATTTAGTGCATTGTAGGATGTGTAGCAGCACTCTTGGGCTCTACCCACTAGATTCCAGTACCACCTATCCCCTAAGGTGTGACAGTCAAGAATATCTCTAGACATTGCCTACTATCTCCTGCAGGACAAAATCACCCTCAGTTATTTTGAGTATGACGGATCCAGGTGATAGATAATATGATATAATCATAGGTGATGGTTTTTAGGATGAATGGGTCAGATACCAAGGACACTAACAAAAGTGATTTACCACAGGGAACAGCCATTTGTTATTGTGCAGCATGACTGGTACACAATATGGAAGTAGGTCTCCTCAAAAGAAGACAGGTAGATTCTTCTTAAAATGATCACATTTCTCCTAGAAAATGTACAGATAGCCGAGTTCTAGACATTTCCATCTATTTTGTTGGATTTAGTAGTCAAGAGGCCATCATTCTTCTTTGATAGTGAAACTCTGATTCTCTCTTGGGCATCAGTCCATGGACTTTAAGCCCCTACCTCTGACTCCAAGGATGAAACAGCTAACACAGAGCCCTGAGCTAAGCAGACACAGGGGATGCTATCATGACATCTCAAAAGAACAGTATATCTGAAGAAGTCAAAGGGAGAAAAGAAGCCAAGAGAAGAAGGGAAAGAAACCAGAGCCATGATGAGGTTATCTGTGCTCTGGAATCTTACCATGCCTGAAGGTAGGTCATCCTTGGATTCCTCAATTTAGTGAGTCAACAAATTTATATTTTTGGCTTGGGTTCTCTGAAGAACTGAGGGTAAGCCATATTGTCCAAGGAGAGTAACAGTCATCTAACAATATCCAAGTATCATTATAGAGTGTAGAGTGAGCACTGGACATAGAATCAAACCTCAGAGTTGAATCTAAGCCCAATCATGCACTCATCTATTAGTCATGCATCAAACTTTTATTGAGTACTTCTTGTGTCCTGTGCAATGAACTACACTGAGGCCATAACGCCAGAAAAAAAGACAGCCTTACCTGCCAATAACTTATATTCTAATGCTCAGTTGATGGGTGTCAACCCTGACTACATATTTGAATCAGTTCAGGATGTTTTATTTTTGTTTTTTTAAGGTTTATTTATTTTTTAGAGACAGAGAGACAGAGCACGAGCAGGGGAGGAGGGGCAGAGAGGGAGACACAGAATCCAAAGCAGGCTCCAGACTCTGAGCTGATAGCACAGAGCCCAACAAGGGGCTTGAACTCACAAACTGAACTGTGAGATCATGACCTGAGCTGAAGTTGGACACTCAACTGACTGACTGAGCCACCCAGGCCACCCCCAGGATGTTTTTAAATATGGCAATGCCTGGGTTCCATACCAGATGAGTCAAATAAGAATTTCTTAGACATGAGGTAGGCAATGTTTACTGAGGTAATAATAATGATGGTTAGGGTTCTATTCCCATCTTACGAAAAGGAAGGTGGGGTTAAATAACATGTTCAATGGGGCGCCTGGGTGGCTCAGTGGGTTAAGTGTCCGACTTCAGCTCAGGTCATAATCTCACAGTTCGTTGGTTTAAGCCCCGCATCAGGCTCTGTGCTGACAGCTCAGAGCCTGCAGCCTGCTTCAAATTCTGTGTCTCCCTCTCTTTCTGCCCCTCCCCTGCTCATGCTCTGTCTCTCTCTCTCAAAAATAAATAAACATTAAAAAATTAAAAAAAAAAATTACATGTCCAAGAATACACCACTGATGAGAGGCAAAGCTAGGATTTGAACCCAGACAAAGTCCCACGGGGTTTCAGAGCTTCCTCTTAATCACTAAGTTATGCTGTCATTTGAAAGGCATAGAAACACCATGGTATATTCAATCCAATATTATTATATACAAGCCAAGTTCATTTTCAGAATTCTCAGCTCTTCCTTTGCCTTCCCTTGTTCTTGCACTCACCAGCCCCAGCCTCATACGTACCTTCCACATGTACAGGGATAACAACTTTTCTTCTCTGTCCTATTCAATATATTTTTTCCAGTGGTGCCTGGGTGGCTCAGATGGTTGAACGTCTGACTTCGGCTCAGGTCATGATCTCACAGTTCATGAGCTCCAGCCCTGTGTCAGGCCTGTGCTGACAGCTCAGAGCCTGGAACCTGCCTCACATTCTGTGTCTCCCTTTCTCTCTGCCCCTTCCCCACTCATGCTGTCTCTCTCTCAAAAATAAATAAACATTAAAATTTTTTTAATTACAAATAAAATAAAATATTTTTTTCCAGAAGTTATCTGCTACTCTTCACTTACAATAGAGTATGTATAAGCCATGGTGCTTCCTTATCCAGAGTCACACTTACATCTTTTTTTAAAGTTTATTTATGTATTTTGAGAGAGAGAGAGAGAGAGAGAGAGCAAGCAGGAGAAGGGCAGAGAGAAAGGGAGAAAGAGAGGCCCGAGGGGGCTCTACACAGAGCCCGACTTGGGCTCCAACCCATGACCCGTGAGATCAAGAACTGAACTGAAATCAGGAGTCAGAGGCTTAACCGATTCAGCCACCCAGACGCCCCCACACTATGTCTTGATATAGCACTTTCTGCCATGGTATAAAGAACACTGGCTCTGCAATTAGAAATCTCAACTATATCACTTTAACTTAGCCAGCCCCATAGCTTCAGATAAATTACATAACTACTCTGAGCCCCAGTTTCCTTTCATGTAAAGTGGGAATAACACCTCTCTTGTTGTGTGGTGGTAAAGATTAAATTGAAATATATTTACAGTGTTTAATGGGGTCAAACACGGCAGACACTAAATTAAAGGCAACTACTGCTATTACAATTGCTGAGTAGTCATATCGATTTTCATATGGCTGAGGCCGTCAAAAATATGTAAAAGTAATTAAAACACCCAATATTATCAATGATTTACTGTGTTCCTGACATTGTTATCATTTCTTTACATGTATTTTCTCAGCTATTTCCAAAAATAATTGCATAAAATAGGTGTTTCCATTTTCCACGTTTTATAGATAATGAAACAAAAACAGAAGGATACCACATAGCTTTCCTAGGAAAGTGTTAAGGATTTATGTAATCTTAGTGCAGATTCTCTTAGGGTTTCCAGACTCAATTTCCAATGATGAAGGCAAGGGTGGTTCCCAAACACCACAACAAGCAATTCTCTCAAACACCAGCAGGCTGAGGATTCGACTCAATTCTGACACCACCTACTTCAAGAAAGCATCAGATTCCACAAGTTAAGGGTTCAATCCTATAAGACAGTCTCCAACCCCTGACTTCGGAGGCCAGTTGCAAGCCCCAGAATGTTACTACCTATACTTCCGACTGACAGCCTACAGAGTGGAGGTTCCAACAACCTCCTCCTTAAATTCAATTAATTTGCCAGAGCGGCTCACAGAACTCAAGGAAACAGTTATTTACATTGACCAGTTTATTAAAGGAAACAAATCAACAGCCAGATGAAGAGATACACAGGGTGAGGTATTGTTGCAGGATTTTTTACCTCAACACCCAGGGTTCATTGCCTCGCCGCTTTGAAGAATCAAGAGGTGGACACGGAACAAATGAGCAGCAGGCCAAAGTTTGTTAGGGTATAAGATCAGAAAGTGAGAATAGTATGAAACCTGTCTTTACAGAGAGGGGGCGCTCGAAAGTGAATACCTGCGGACTATAGGCAAGGGACTTTGCTTTATAGGGTTTGGGGTGACCCCTTCCCTTCCCCCGTGTTCCTTCTCACGTTCTACCCTTACTGGCTTGACGACTGTAGTCATTCCCTTTGGATCGAGTGGGTTCCACTGTATGACGGGTGGTCTGTAGCCATACTGTTCCTTGTGGGTCATAGTTTTATGGTCTGCTTATTTTTACTCAGGTCTTTGGTCAAATTCCAGAGGGAAACCTGAGGGAAAGTAAGTGGTGTCTATTACATTCTTAAGAGGAACCTTATGCCTGAGGGAGTTTGCTTAGGGTCAGATGCTCCCAGCATCGTTTTCAAATCTGTGTTTTTCCCACCCAGGGACCTCAAGTCCTGGCCTTTCCCTCTCTGCCTATTTTATCCTGTATTTCCCTATCATAGTACAGGGAAAGAGTGTGGAGAAGATGTGCCATTTTCTCCACATCTCCACTTGCTCATCACCCCAGAAGCACTCTGAATCTAGTAGTTTCGGTTTTTATGGGGGCTTCACTGCATAGTCATGATTGACTAAGATATTGGCCTTGGCTGGTTCAGTCTCCAGTCCCTCTCTCTTCCCCAGAAATGGGGTAGGGGGTGGGACTCCAATCACCAAGGCACTCCAGGCAACCAGCCCCTATCCTTGGGTGGAGTCCAAAAACTACTGTCATTAACATAACAAAAGACGTCTTTATTGCTTTGATTACAGGAAATTCCAAGGGTTTTAGGAGCCAGGAACCCTGGAGGAAGACTAAATACGTAAGAGGACTATAGTTTGGTAGTCTAAATAACAAAATATGTATTTCTTGTACATTATAATACCACACAGATCACAGAAGTTTCCTGCTTGGGAACAAATATCAGCATTGTTATGACCATGTACGAGGCACTTGTCACGACAGATGTTTGTGTACATGATCTCATTTAAGCTTCACAACAACCCCAGTTTACAAACAAGCAAACAGAGGCTCAGCGAAATTATGTTAGTTGCCTGGATGTGGGTAGAACCCTGGTCTGTCTCACTCAAAGCTTGTGTGTGCCTTTTTCCCTCTTAGATATAAATAAAAGCTTAATTAAAGGTTTTGATTAATTAATATTATGTGTACACAGAAAAAAAAAAGGGCTTCATTTGTAGATCAACAAACCCCAACCCACCAGAGAAGGGATCTAATGAATTTTAATTTCCTTCTACTGCATTTTACTGACCTCTCAACACTTCTCATCTTTGGTTGTCCAGACATCGATACCTCTTCAGTTGCCCAGGGTTCCATCCAGAAAAACTCCCCCTCTTGGGAGGACTCACACAGCATCTCCTTTACGAATCTAATCCCCTTCGCAAGCACAAACTTCCCTGGTCTAGTTTGAATTGGAAAGAGGTCCTCTATTTCAGAATACAGAACTCTCCTGGCATTAAAAAAGAAATTCCGGCAATATGTTCAAATAGGGTGATCAGCCCAAGTCTATCACATTGAAATAGAGGCAAAGATAGCTCCCATGACTTAATTAATTCTTCTATTATCAGCATTCATGCTCTTCAACTGAATCTCATTTGCATATTCCCGTAGAGCATCATTATTTAAGTTTAAAGGCACTTAAAATCAAGTCACACAATGGTTATATGTACTCAAATCAATGCAGGCTATTCAAAGAAAAGCACTGAATGGATATAAAGACTGGCTGATAGATGTACCATTTTCACGCTTGCTCTCTTTATGCTCACATCCCAATAATGCCACTGAGTACCTACTATATGCAAGATATTAAGCAATGAGTTTCACTTCTTATGGGTGTGGTACAGAGGAAACTATGCATTTAAAATAATGCTATCCTATCAAGTTATTGATCTACATTGTATATATTTCCTGGTCATAGGCAGCTTCCACACAGAAACATCTGGATGCAAATTGAAGAATTCAATTACTCAGATCCAAGTGGGTATATCTGTTTCCTGGTAGGTGGATAATTGACTTATAGCTGGCTTCGTACAGATATAGCCCAAAGCTATTTTGACAAAGACAGAATGAAGTAATGTTTTTTTTTAACGCTGCTGAGAAGAAGATCTTTGCAGACATGCTTGACATTATGCAGGTAGCCACCAAAACAACCAAATTAGGATTACTATTGGGTCACCTCGAGATGCTACGTGAACCCTCTGATTAATACAACAGTGTAAAAAATATGTCAAGATATTGCCATAATATTGTCTGATATATTGCCTCTGGTACATTTTCTGAGGCATTTCCTTGCCCATGTATAAAACAATGATGGAAAAGTAGTAATTTCAGGAATGAGGGGAAGCCAAGAAAAGGTTTAGATGTTAAATAATGTTTTGAACGTTAAAATGTTAAAATGTTAAAACAATGCTTTGAAATCACTGTTACTCTAAAAATGCAACGTTAGAACTTTTATTGTGGTAGCCAGCCTAGTCTAGTCTAGTCTCTGAAACGAGAGCACAAAGTTATACATTTGAAGTTAAATGAAATGACAATTCAATCTGGATTCCTTTTTCTTTTAATATACTTTCATTAATTTCATCTGAGCCTTGGCCTCTCCAGACCCCTGGAATGCCAGGAGTCATCTCCATGCATTTGATGAGGAAAGGAGGAGGACTGGGCCAGGGGGTGGGCGAAGGGGGGAGGATGGGGGTGGGGAGGACAACATAGAAGAGGGAGGACTTAATGAGAATAGACACACCTCTCCTTACACTCAAAAGACACTCTGCTGTGCTGCTCCATTCCCTTCTGTCAAACAGCTTCCCACACAAAAGCCATCTGTAAAGGGAGGTGACAAAGCAAGTTGTTGACAGTATGCAGTCAAGTTCATCTCTGGCCTTATTAGGAAGAGAAATGGAAAGCAGATCTTAGGGCTGTCAGGAATTTCAAAGGTGCTGTTTGCCCAGATGATGGAGAAGACCTTGTTTACTCTGTCTGAGCTCATCCTGCTTCCAAAATCTGCAGGGACTCCCTAGTGCATCTCAAAAGCTAATGCGATTTGGCAGATTGGAGCCACCTGGGAATCTTGTTACAAAGCAGACTCTGTTTGGGTGGGTCTGAATTCTGCATTTCTCACAAACTCCTAGGTGATGCTCTTTCCTAACCCCTTGCTCTTTCCTACCAGATGTTGTGCTCTGCTTCTTCTGACCCCCACCCCTAAAAGGTCCCTATGATTCCCAATGTGTAGCAGTAAGAAGAAAAACACGTTTTCTATTCTGCCATGCTGCCAACCTCATTTCAAGGGTATGTCTGCAATTCCTTCTTCCCCTAATGGTACTTGCTGATACTTTTGCAGGCTCTTGGAACACTTTAAGTCTGTCTCCTTCTTCTCCTTCTCCTTCTTCTCCTTCTTCTTCTTCGCTCTTTCTTTCTTTTGAATATTTAGTGAAGCATACTAAATGCCTGGGCTGAGGGTGAGGATTCTGGGATGAACACAGCTCCTGCCTTCCTGACTTTCACAGGCTGGCTGGGAGCATTTGGAGAGAGTAGGGTGCAACACAGCCAGTCAGTACAATATGGAGGTGCTCCTACAGAGAAAGCATGCGCTGCTGCGGAAAGGCTGGGAAGCTGAGTTTTAAAGGAGGATTTTACGTGGCCGAGAAGGGAATGAATATTCTTCAGACAGGAGGAAAAAAAAAAATCACCAGCAGCAACACAGCAAGTAAGGAAGAAATAGCACTGCAGGTGATACAAAGGGCAAGGTGAAGAGTGTCAGAGCGGAAGCTGAAGTTGCTTTGACTTTCACTGTTGAGATTCTCTGACATCTATCAAGGGCTCCAAGCCAGGACACCCTCCTTCAATCCCTTCACTTGACAGAGCCTCCTTTGGAATTCTGGACAATCACGTCTTGCCTCCTGGGGCAAACCCTGAGCTCATGAAGCACATGAGGTTACCTGTTGGTCCCTGAGCATCGCCTAACCTATAACTCGCATACTCTCATCTTCAGTAGTGGCCATTTCCATCTTCAATCTTTGCGTTTCTCCAAGAACAGACCCTGGAGCAAGGGCTTGAGAGCAAGTAGTTTATCTGGGATGTGAAGACCAGCAGGAGAGTGGAGAAGTGAGAAGGGGAAGGGAGGACAGACAACACAGGGAGGATTATCAAGCCAGTTGCCGCTATGGGTGCCTGGAACTTCATCCCACAGAGGAAACCTGGGGAGCCAGTGTGAAATATATGTCCCTACGGTACTACACAGAGGGCAAGGAAGCTGGCGGTGCTCCGACGTCCATTTCCCTCATCACTGGTGAGGGCTGCGGGTGGCACAGGAGTTATCCCTCTGGCATGGGATGCTTCTGCTCTGCCATGCATGGAAGTGAGTCTCCAGCGAAAGAAAGCCCTCAGGCAAAGACACGCAGGACCTGGCAGCTGGGTGCACACTGAGCTGGTGAGGTAGGGGGGCTGTGAGGTGTCTGCCACATGCCCCACGGAACCCAGGGCCAAACCTCCTTCCTCTTTGCTGGCTCCCAATACCACCCTCAGCCCGATCTTCCTAGCATCCGACCTTGCTGATTCAGTCTCCTGTTTTGGGTTCTCCTCCAACTGAAGCTTCCCTCCCCACCTGCCACTGGGTAGAGCTCACACCGGAGTACTCATGGAACGTTTGTGGCATTTCTACCTGATGACTCAAATCCAATGGGCCACCTGGTGAATTTATTTTTAACATGATCCTGAAATGAAACTGAGATGACTTTACATCAGATGCATATTTTATCTGTAGGTCAACATTTATATTACATCCTAGCTCTCTGGTGACTGATGAAACGTGACAGCAATTTATTTTTGTCTCGAAGTCTGATTCAATTACATCACCATGCCACACTTAGGAGGTTACATTACATTGCCTCTTCTCTGCCCCAACTGTGCACAAGCCTGCAATATTAGGGAGATTTTGCTACAAGTCTTAAGCCTCAAGTACAGTTCCCCAGTGGTCTGTTTTTATGTGCTCTTTTTGGATGGCATTAATGGCATCAGGTTTAGGAGGCTGAAGTGTCAGTGGCAGGTTTTTCTCTTTAGTCATTCACTCATCTTCTGTTAGCAGAAGGAAGAAACTAGCCCCTGCATCGTCAGATCACGAGCCTCGGGTGGTATATTACCACCCGCGGCTCTAGCAGCAGGCAGAGACTGTTTGCCTTCTTTCTTCTGAACTTGAACTTGAGAGGATCTTGGCCAGGAACTGCTGTCAGCCTCTTATTGTCAAACCTGAGCCTGAGGACAAAGGTGACAGGGAAGAGAGAACTGGGAGAGGGAGGGGGGATGAGACCAGATGACCAACGTAGCCGACCTTGAAGCCATGGATCTTTCTGGCCTCAGTGGCAATGTAAGATAACAAATCTCTTTTGCTTTACGATAGTTTGGTTGGATTTTCTGTCACGTGCACCCAAAAGATCTCGAGAGGATGCAGTCCCTGAGAAACCTGGATTCAAATCCCAATTCTGCTTTTTGTTAGTTCTGTTTTTAAAGTTCAGTTTCTTCAGCTTTCAAAGATGAAATATCCCCCTGACAGGGATATTGTAAAGATGAAATGAGATGATGGACTCAAGCTTCTCTGCCCAGTGTCTGTCCCCAAGGCAGGGATCGATGTACCCACTGTCCTTCGCTAAGGAAGCATGTCCCAACCCAACCAGGGTAAAGTTCTGCACACTGGCTGCTTTCCCAGAATTGATAAAATCAGGGAAAAAATGCACCCATGAAAAGCCTGATGTTGAAGTATCCCATGACCACTATCAGACTCCATGCTGAGGAAGGCAGGAGCTCCCAGCTAGCCCAAGAAGACTTGTGTCATCTTTGTGACTTGAATAATTTACGTGTCTGCGCTGGGCCTCAGTTGTTGTCATTTTCCAATGAGAAAAATAGCATAGAGATGGTATCTAAGGTTTCTTTCAGCTCAGAAATACTCTATGCCTCATTTCCTGAAATGCCCCCTCTTGGTACTTGGTAAAGTCTAAAGTCCCTGCAATTGTATTCAAAGCAGAGTCAAGACCCGGATGAGGCAAGTGGAAAGCCTAAGACAGAGTACACAAGGAGTCAGTGGCTCCTTGTGCCAAGCCACACAGCACAACTCCAAGAGCAAGTTCCTCCTTAAATTTTGCTCCCTAAGCACCAACCTTGATCACTGTAGTCTCAACCCTAATATGTTCCTTGTATAGCAGACCTTGTCTAGAATAGATGGAAACCAAATGCTGTGTTCACCACAGCAGGCACTAACCAGCTAGCGCTGCTAAATAATTTTGAATTTTGAATTAGAATCAGGAAACCAAACCCTTCCTGGACCCAAATGAAGACATTTCCTGACCTATGGATTATAAGACTCATTTCAAGCAACCATGGAGAGACTTATGAATCATACTGTCCTATCTAGAGTTTAAGTTTTCGGTTTTGAATTAGCACAAACACCATGAACATCCCCCAACCCCCACTCTGGCTTTTCTAGCACATCACAAGTGCCACCATCACCTTCACTCATTGAAGAACGATTTGGGGAGCTTCGTCATTGATGTCAGTGTTTATCTGGCAAGTATATTGATTGAGCTCCTTAAAACAAATGAAAACAAACAAAACCACCTCTGGTTTTGTTTTATTCTTTGGCAATATACGTATGATGTAGCTTTGGGAGAGAGAGTTGATCCCACTTCATTTATAATGAGGTGCATATGACTGAGAAAAGAGGCGTGTAGGGAAGGGATATTCAAACACCGAGAACAGTGTAGAAATAATTCGACACAGGAAGGAGAGGCAAGGATTGGATAGAAAGGGAGTCATTGTCAGACTCCATCTTTGATGTAGATATTCACATGTAAATGAGTACATAAATGTAATTTGAGCATTTGCCAAATACTGGGCACTTTACACGTGATGTCTTATTGAATGCTCACAATAAATGAGAAGACATTGCTATCTCCATTTTACAAATAAGTAAACAAAGACTGAGCCCAGGTCGGTTTCTCAAGGTCACAAGACCCAAGTGTGGTTAAAGTCTTTACTGAAAATGAGGTTTCTCTGACTTCAAAGACAGTTTGACACCATTCACAATTCTGTAAAAACTCAATGTGATTTTAATTGACTATTTGCCTTTTATACCCATCAAAGTTTTAGTGTTCTTGGTCATCAGCTTACTTGTTTTTTTAAATGTTTCTGTTAATGTTTATTTATTTTTGAGAGAGAGAGACAGACAGACAGAACATGAATGGGGAGGGGCAAAGAGACAGGGAGACACAGAATCCCAAGCAGGCTCCAGGCGCTGAGCTGTCAGCACAGAACGTGATGAGGGGCTTGAACTCACCAACTGCAAGATCATGACCTGAGCTGAAGTCAGACGCTTGACCAACTGAGCCACCTGGGGAACCCCAGTCATCAGCTAAGTTATAAGAGGAAGAAGTCTCTGGCCACTGAAGGAGCTAGTTTTAATAGCCTGCTTCAGTGAATGGAGTTACACTAGAACTCTTTTTGGAGAATTAGGTATCTGACTTCATGCCTGCTTTTCCAGCAAAGTCTCACAGCTTTTGGCTGTGGCCACATTTGTAACAGATCTCTCAGCATTAGAGGGTCCACAGCAGCACCTGTAAGATCCCAGAGGAGCAGCAAGGCTCCCTCTCTCTCTCTCTCTCTCTCTCTCTCTCTTTCTCTCCCTCCCCCATCTCCCACACCTAATGTGCCAGTAACACATACCTTACTGATAACCCCAAATTTTGACAGCTCTAGAAGAGAACGTTTTCCCAGTTATTGTCTTTTTAAGGAGCAGTTTCAAGAGTGGATTCTGATGCAATTTGCCTGGTTGCATTACTAATCCAAACTCAGAACTGATCCAAACTCAGAACTGATCCAAACTCAGAATGGCCATCTGAAGGAATCGCTCCAATGATGCTGCACCTGCTGTTTTATGGTCCTCTGAAAAGGCATTTGTTTGTGAGAAACACAATTAATGTCATTTAGTTCTTTTCAAACACCCCATAGTGGATGAAGAATCATCAGAGGAGAAAATGAACAGTTCTTGGAAGAGGTAATGGTAGGAAATAATTACAGCAAAGTGACTGGACCAGTACTGGCTCCTTCAGAGGGACAGAGGGATGACTCTGGCATCTGCCCAGGGCACACACTGATGTTTCCTAGCCTTTCGTTAAAGCCATATTTGCAGAGTGAAATAGAATATCTAAAGTAATATGGACCATTCTGGGGTTAAATTTGCTTAACGTTTAAATATAGAGAATGTTCTTCATTTCAGACTCCTTGTGTAGTGCAGATATTCGCATGCAAATGAGTCCCTGGCAGGTAATGTAATAAAGAAAATATCTATAGAATATCTTTTGAAATTGATGCGATCAGTTAGGTATTATCAGTGGTCTTTTATAGCTTGAAAAATCTCAACAGTCAGTTCTGATTACTGCTGTTAGCCTATTTGTTTCATCCATAAGTATATTATATTTTCTAATTTCACTCTCTCTCCTCAAGTCCACCCCAAACTATGAGCCCCTTGAATACTCCATCACATCGTCAGCTCAGTGAACCCCTGTGAAGTTTTAGTCCTATTTGGCACATAACTGATCCTCAATAAATGCTTGTTGGATGCATTGATTTCCCAAACTGATCCCCAGCAATCTTCATGTATGATTTCTAATAATTTTGTAACAATTTCTCTTACAAAAACTGGGGAACCCAGTCAATAAACAGAATAAATATATATATGTACACATACATATACATACATACATATATATACACACACAATATGAAATATAATATATAATCTGTGTATATGCATGTGTATATAATGTATATATGTATATAATATGTATACATTTATACACATATGTAATCTGTATACATATACATATATATTTATATGTACACACACACAATTCCAGGATGGCCAACTCATAAACTAGGAATAAGAAAAGTCAGTCAGTTAACCTTTTCATTGTTTTTTTTTTTACCTAGCTTTTTATTTTTTTTCCATTTCTATGTTAACTCTGCCATTGGCAAGTTATTTATCCATTAGTGTATAGCTTTCCCTTTTTGCCATAAGTTTGCTTGTGGTTTATATTTGTTTCTAGGGATTCTTTCTACTCTGAATTTTCACCTAATGGGAGACAGACACAGAACAGCCAAGTTTTCAGGAGAAAGGTAGAGAAAGAGGGTAAAATATCCACTAAAACATAAGAGACAGGTTAGTGGATCTCTGCTAAGCTGATTTCGCACTGGTGTGTGAGCCTCTGTAGAAAACAGAATTCAGAGTTGGGTGTGGGATGGTAAGACAGAAGTGGAGAAGTGACCTCTTTATAGGCTGTTTCAAAAGGGGTTACTAGGGGTGAAGCAAAGTCATGTGTCCATCTGAACCTCATAGTATTGACCAGTGCCTGGGAGTTTCTCTTCTCTCTAATAAAAACTGGCCTTGGCTGAGTTCTTTGCTAACAATATCCCCCAACACTTGCCTTGGTTTCTGCCCATATGCTAAGCCTGGTTGTGCAGGCTTCCAATTGATTAAGAGAGCCAAGCAATAGCTTTCCAATAAAGTCTTTGTATGCCTAAACTGGCTAGAGTCTTGCAACCAAGAACATTCACAGATGAAAAAACTAAGAGATAGAGATGTTTGAAAAACTTGGCAAAAGTCACAGTTGCAGGCAGCACTGTTGTGATCCAAGCAAATCTATAGGGCTCCCAGAGTCCATGCTCTTAACCAGTACTCAACACTGCTAGTTTTGCAATAAGGTATATAGCCCCTTTTGGAAAAAGTTTCTGAAAAATCTAGTAAGGTTGAACATATGTATATTCTACAACCCAGAAATTGCACTCTTTTATTTTTATTTTTTTTAATAAGCTCCACCCCCAATATGGGGCTTGAACTCACAATCCCAAGATCAAGAGTCACATGCTCTACCGATTAGCTAGCCAAGAACCCCCAGAAATTGTACTCTTAGGTGTGATAGATTACAAAAATCAGTGCAATATTTTTCATATCCTCTATCAAGAGGTAGAGTTTATTCTCCCACTCTGTGATTCTAGCCTGGTCTTGAGATTTGTTTTGTCCAAGAAAGTAAGTTAAAAGTGATGTTGGGCCAGTTCTGAGCCTGGGCTTCAAGAGACCTTACAATTTTTGTTCTTGCTGCTCTTAAAACTTTGACAGCCTAGGCTGAACCAGACTGCTGGAGGATGAGAGAAAGACCATGTAGAGCAGAGATGAACAATCCCAGCTTAACCATTTGAGATCACCAGTCAATAGACATCTTACAAGCTGATCATAAAAACATAAAAAGCCCACCTCAAAACAACAGAGCCTGAGCACAACCTAAAATGCCAGCCCACAGAATTGTGAGCTAAATAAATGACTGTTGTGTTGTCACTAACTTCTGAAGTGATTTCGTGCAGCAAAAGCCAATTCATTAAGTGTCTTAGGGGTATCTATCTATCTATCTATCTTCACTAGCTGTGTGTATGTACACACACACACACACACACACACACACACATGCACACATATAAAGAAGTAGGTATAAGAATGTTCATAGCAAAATTGTTTATAACAGCAAGAAATATGAGGCACCTGGGTGGCTCAGTTGGTTAAGCATCCAACTTCAGCTCAGGTTGTGATCTCAGGGTCCATGGAGTTCAAGAACCATGTTGGGCTCTGTGCTGACAGTTCAGAGTCTGGAGGCTACTTCACATTCTGTGTCTCCCTCTCTCTCTGCTCCTCCCCCACTCACACTTTCTCTCTCTCTCTCTCTCTCAAAAATAAATACACATTAAAAAATATTTATAATAGCAAGAAATATGAGACTATTTAAATAGCCAGCAATAGGGATATAGATACACAAATGATGCAATGGAGAAATTTACAGCAGTGAAAATAGACTGAGAGAACAGTACTTTACCTGTAGCATGGGAGGATCTCACAAGCAATGGTGAGTAAAAAAATAAGATGCTGAAGAAACACATGCGATTTAGTTCCATTTTTGTAAGTTGGAAAGCATGAAAATTATGTGCTGATTGGGGACTCCTCTTCAGGGGGTAAAAGTTTATATAACTGCATGGAAATGACTAGTCTATTGGTGAGAGGAGGCTAACTCAAAACAAGTCCACTCTTCATTCGTGTTTCAGTCCAGTGAAGTTGGTAGTGAAAAACTGCTTCATGCAGTCACTCAGAGACCCAGTTCTGTTCCTTGTTGTCCCCCATCCTCCTTTGGGAACTTTGGAAACTTCTCTATGCAGCCAGTTAAGGAAAGAGCTTGGAGAATACTCAGGATTATGAGCTAGATTTGGAAGTGGTGTACTTCCATTCCATTCACATTCTTTTAGCCAGAATTCTATCACATGCTCTGACCTACAGCAAGGGAAGTTGGCACATATAGTAATACCTACATGTCAAAGAAGAAAAAAAAGGGGGAGCGGAATTTTTGAGTAGGTTTCATTGTGATCGCCACTGGATTGAATATGAAGTGTATTCAGGAGAGAAGAAATGAAAGGTTTCATCTACACTGTTGTGTTTTATTTCTTAAGCTGGGATGCATATATAAGTTTTTATTATATTTTATAACATTTTTCTTCAAAAATTTATGTTTTTTTTTTCTGAAGTATGTCATAAGACAGTAAGAAGCTTAGGAAAGTAATTAGACAGAATGCAGGGGCTCTAACCAAGGGGACTGGGATAAAAACAGTTCTTGTATATTGAATATTCAAGAGAAGTGAATCAGAATTCTAGTCTGTGATCCTGGAAAAGGAGTAGGGATTTTGCAATTTAGAACTATGTAAGTGCACAGGGCAGATCCCTATTTACGCTGGGTTGATCTTTGAATCAAGATTGATTCTGGAAAGGAGTGAAGATAAGCACTAATATTTCTACTGGAGAGAGGCAGGACAGTCCAAACACCTAATTCTTTCATGCTTCTCTTTGGCTAACCAGAGTTCCCCACTACTATGGGTCCTAACATACACCTTATTATAAAAGAACCATGAAATTTCTGAATGGGAAGCATCTGCAAGGTCATGCACTCTTACCAGCTTTTTACCAAGGACAGAAATCTGCCCCAGAATCTTTGGCAGGTGATCATCCAGCCCCTGTTAGAATATTTTCAGTGAAGAGTATTCTGGGTCTTCTCTATGGGCCTGACTGTCCATCATGTACTCCCTCAGACCCTATTTTCTGCCAGGACAGGGCTGAACAACCCAAGGTAATCTGTACTATGTTGTCATCTGGACTGCTTTTCTGGGAATAGGTAATGGCCTTTCAAAGTCTTAACCCAATGGATGGTCATGCCACAAGCCTGATAGGGCTTGGAACATATGGAACTTTCATCGAAACTTGCAGGTGCTCACTTATTATCTGTTTATTTTCAAACAAATTTCTTTGCTATTGTGGGACACATATCTGAGATCAAGATTTAAAAAAAAAATGATCATCTAAAGGTGATATTCAGTTTATGGGAGGCCAATCCCATAGTCATAAAGGTGATATTCCCTTAGTGTGTGCTCCTGGGGAACTTTGTTTATACCTCTTTTTTGAAACTTCATATAATCTGCCATCAGTGAGAGAGTGCTACTTGAATATATTCTCTCTAGTATTTGAAAAATTCCTTATAGATCTTTTTTTTTAATTTTTTAAATGTTTATTCATTTTTGAGAGAGACGGAGAAACAGAGCATGAACAGAGGAAGGGCAGAGAGAGAGGGAGACACAGAATCTGAAGCAGGCTCAAGGTTCCAAGCTGTCAGCACAGAGCTCGATGTGAGGCTTGAACTCACGAACCGTGAGATCGTGACCTGAGCCAAAGCTGGACGCTTAACCGACTGAGCCGCTAGGTCTTATTAATCAGCTAAAGTCTTTGGTCTATAGAAGATGGTCAATAATAAGAAAAAAAATATGGACATAAACATTAGAAAAGTAATGAGGAAAACAATTTTAAGGTATTGATGAAATGTGAAACTACTTCTATTTAATATGAGTTATTAATGACTATCCAGCTACATAATAAAAAATTATAGTGGGGATCATTCCAAGATTTCAATAAGAAGCTAGTTGAGTGAACCCTTAAATTACATGTAAATTGGGAGGCTTTCAGAATACATGTATAATGACCATGCTAAAAGCTGTGGCCAGCAGGAGTATGAAATTTACCCCTTTTCTTAGACACCCAAGAGTCAGCTATGTTCATGTGCTGAAATTCAAGAAGATGCACATTTTTATAAAACAAGAGAGATCAAAAGTGTTTTCTTCTCCACCACTAGGCGGGAGTGCTCAGTTCCAAAAATGTCAACCTCTTCCTTCCCACTTGAGTATAGATCCAGTTGAAAGATAAGCACAAAAGTCAGATAAAAATGATGACTTAAGTGCTCGGACAAATCGGCTTGCTACTATTTTGCTGAATTGAAAATTTCCCCCAGAGTGCAGTTCATCTCCACAAGGACCGAACCAGCTCTCTTGTGCCTGTGGCATGGTGAAGGCATGATGAGAAGGAGCTGAAACACGATCAAGGAGCATCCTCCGAAATTACCAATCAGAAAAGACCCTCTTCGCAAGGGAGCAGCGATAGGGTGAGAAAGACCAAGAGAGCTACGCCAATGGAAACTTCTCACCCAGAAATGGGAGAAATAGTACATAAGCATTGCCCACCAACAAAGTGGGATTCCCCGATTCTGTTTGCAGTCTGATACCCCATTCCCCATAAAACAATGCAGAGTGTGCTCGCCCCCTGAATCTTTTTCATGACCCAGTAGAAGGCTCGGTTTGACAAGTTCCATGGAAGCCACACACTCCAACACCGTATTCCCCCGCTCCTGGTGGCCCCAGTGAATGCTGATAGAAATGCAAAGACAGTCATCATTAATAAATACATAAGTAGGTCTGAGCTTGGATAGCAAGGCACAAAAAGAATCCGGGAGCATGAAATAAAGCTGCTTAGGATTCTGCTGACTGGTCTGAGGGAGAAGTGGTGCAGGCGGGTTGTACACTCTTTCTGTCAGAGCCTGAGCGGCTCAAAGGGATTGTTCTGGAAAGTCCCGAAGCAGTTATAAATTTATGGTTGCAAGTATTCTGTTGTGAATGTGCAATTCTAGCGGGGTTTTAGAATTGAGTATTTCAATTCAATTTGAAAAAAAAAGACTATGAAGCCAAAAGCACATCAATCCTTTATAGTATAATTATATAGTCTTCTGTGGCTTTGTTCTAGGACTCTAAAGTGGATACATACACACATATATATTTGTTCTGTGAATTTATATATTTATATAAGCATATCACACAACGTCAGCTACCAGAGGTTTCTGACTCATGAATCGTCCTATGTAAAGTGTCCCTCTTTAAATATCAAAACGTCTTAAATATCAAAGGTTTTACATTTAAAAAACTTTCTAGGCAGATTCTCTGAATTATTAAAAGAAGATTCTGAAGAAAAAATTAACCATTCCTGAACTTTATCATCATAAACATAGATGACTCTGGGATGAATGTGGGTGATTGAAATATTTATAGACACCTGCCCTTACACATAATGGCATGTCCATGCTTATAATCTCTTTGTCACTGTCAGCTATGTGATGCTTTAAAGATAAAATTTACAGGGCACCTGGGTGGCTCAGTTGGTTGAGCGACTGACTCTTGATTTTGGCTCGGGTCATGATTCTAGGGTCATGGGATCAAGTTCCATGTCCATGCTGAATGTGGAGCCTGCTTGAGATTCTCCCTCTCTTTCTCCCTCTGCCCCCTCACACTCTCTTTCTCTCTCTCTCTGTCTCTAAAAAAAAATTGAAAAAAGGTAAAATTTACACACAATGAAATACACAGACCTTAAGTGTGAAATTCAATGAGTTCTATTAAGTGTTACACCTGTGTTAGCACCCCAATCAAGACATAGGATGTTTCTATCCGCACAGAGTCCCCACATGTTCACTTCTAGTGAAGCCTCACTTCCTCCATTGGCAACCGCTGTGCTGATTTTCAATCCACACATTAACTTTGCCTACTCTTGAATTTCATATAAATAGAATCAACAGTATGTAGCCCTTTATGTCTGGCTTCTTTCACTCAATATAACATTTTCAGGATTCATCCATGCTGTTGCATATATCTATAGTAACTTTCTGTATTGCTGATTAGTATGCCATTGTTAGAATAATTGCAATATGTTCTTCCATTTCTCTTATTGATGGATATTTGGATTATTTCCCTTTTCCCCATTATGAACAAGGCTGTACTAGACATTTTTTATAAAATCTGGATATACATATGGAAAACAAACTTGGGACCTTACATCAAATCACATGCAAAAATTAGTCTGTGATTGATTATAAAATTAAATGTAAAAGCTAAAACCATAAAGATTCTAGGGGGAAAAAAAAGAAACATAGAATATCTTCATGACCTTGAAGCAGGGAAAAATTTCTTAGGTATAACTTAAAAAGCACTCAACAGGGGCGCCTGGGTGGCGCAGTCGGTTAAGCGTCCGACTTCAGCCAGGTCACGATCTCGCGGTCCGTGAGTTTGAGCCCCGCGTCGGGCTCTGGGCTGATGGCTCAGAGCCTGGAGCCTGTTTCCGATTCTTTGTCTCCCTCTCTCTCTGCCCTTCCCCCGTTCATGCTCTGTCTCTCTCTGTCCCAAAAATAAATAAAAAACGTTGGAAAAAAAAAAAGCACTCAACATAAAATAAAAGTTGATAAATTATACCTCATGAAAATAAAAGCTCATCAAAACAAGCCATTTAAAAACTGGGAAATTATTGTCAATGTATTAGAGGCATTGAAATGTATGGGCAATATATTTGACAGAGGAATTGTGTCCAGAATAAATAAAGAGGTCTACATATCAAGAACAAGAAGACACACTAGTAAAAACTCGGCAGATGATTGGAAAAGACACCTGACAATAGAAGGCATGTGAATGACCAATAAATACACGAAAAATGCTCAACATCATTAGTCATGAGGGAAGACAAATCAAAGAACAATGATAGACCATTTTATACTCACATGAATGCTAAAATTAAAAATACTGACAATATTAAATGCTGGAGAACGTGGAAGGGATGGAGGTGTGAGGCGATACTGTCACTTTGGCAAATTGTGCGACAATTTCTTGAAAACTAATCATGTATAACTACTGAGAAATTCCATCCCTAGGTATTTACACAAGAAAAAGGAAAACCTAAGTTCCACTATTGTTTTTAGATGACTTTATACAGGATGCCTTGAAGAACTTTCCTTTAGGGTGGAACAGAAGCAACGTAGTCAAGGGGCACCCGGGTGGCTCAGCTGAGCCATGATTTCTGGGATCAAGCCTGTGCATTGGGCTCTGCAATGACAGCTCGGAGCCTGCTTAGGATTCTCTCTGACCCTCCCCCAATGTGCTCCCTCTCTCTCTCAAAATAAATTTAAAAACTTAAAAAAAGGGGCGCCTGGGTGGCGCAGTCGGTTAAGCGTCCGACTTCAGCCAGGTCACGATCTCGCGGTCCGTGAGTTCGAGCCCCGCGTCGGGCTCTGGGCTGATGGCTCGGAGCCTGGAGCCTGTTTCCGATTCTGTGTCTCCCTCTCTCTCTGCCCCTCCCCCGTTCATGCTCTGTCTCTCTCTGTCCCAAAAATAAATAAACGTTGAAAAAAAAAAAATTAAAAAAAAAAACTTAAAAAAAAAAAAGCAAGCACAGTCAAGAGAAGCCGACATTATCTGAGCACTTGCTATATGCCAGCCGTTGTGCAAAGCAAGTTATAAATATTACAGGAAATATATGATTTTCCCAAAGGCAAGACAGGTTAATAGTTAACAGATAAGGCTTTTAAAACTCATTGTGGGCTCCTGGGTGGCTCAGTTGTTAAGTATCCAACCTCAGCTCAGGTCATGATCTCAGGGTTCACGAGTTAAAGCCTTGCATCTGGCTCCGTGGTGACAGCTCAGAGCCTGGAGCCTCCTTCAGATTCTGTGTCTCCCTCTCTCTCTGCCTCTCTCTCTCTCTCTCTCTCTCTCTCTCTCTCTCTCTCTCTCTCTCTCTTTCAGAAATAAATAAAAGACATTAAAAAATCATTGTATGGATTCATCAAATATTTAGGAAGTTTGTGTTGATGCTGGGCACTGCTCTGAGTGCTGAATATACTGCCTGAAAAAAAAAAAAATTAAAGGCTTAGAGTTTTGTCCTAATGGTACCTCAGTTTTAGTGGGGATTGAAGAACCATAGACGATCAAATCGTTAACATATTAACATAACATTAATATTAGCATATTAATAAAAAGCTAATTCCCCATAGAGAGGACATTGAAACAAGGTAACAGGACAGAGTGACAGCAGGGTGGAGGCACATTAGACAGGGTAGCCACGGAAGGTGGATCTGAGGAGATGATGTGTGTGGGATGATATTCTGATGATGAGAAAGAATCAGGCACGTGAAGATCTGGAGATGAATAATCTACGTGGAAGGAACAGTAAGAGCAAAGGTCCTGAGGTGAGAACTAGCCTGATGGGTCAGAATAAATAGAGCCTATGTGACTGAAAAGGGAGGATGCCAAGAAATCAGGCTGAAAAAGAAGGAAGCGGCCAGATCATCCAGCACCTTAGATGCTACGGTAAAAAGTTCAGATTTTTACTAAACTCAATAGGACTCCATTAGGAGGTTTTAAGAGCCACTCCAGAAACATTGTTAGGACCCGCTTGATGGTAACTATAATTGTTACAGCAGGATCTGACTTGAGGGTTGATTCTATCACTTCTTTAATAAAGTCAAGTACACATTCATTTATCAATTTATCTGCTCAATAAATATTACTTGAGCCCTACTGTCAGCTGGATACTTTTGTCCACACAAACAATGCAATCACAAATTGCACAAAATTCCTGCCCTTCTGGAGTTTATAATCTATTTCTGTGCTTCTCTAACGCGGTTGCACAAGGAGAATCACCTGGGGAGGAAAGAAGCAAGAAACACGCAAGCAAGAAACTAACAGAGCCTGGTAATTTTTCATCTCTCCAGATTATTTTTAATGTGCAAACTGGGGTCAGCACTCTGCTCTTTCCATAGACACACGGGGGCAGCATGAGGTCGTCTTATAGGTTTACAAAAAAAATTTTTTAGCCCTGTTTTCAAACAAATACTGTGATGAAGCCGAAGCACAAATCAACTTTAAAGTGCAGACCCTGCATTGTCCAGCAAGTAGCACAGCTGAGATTTGAACCCATATCTTTCTGATTGCATAGCAATTCTTTTTCCACACAGCAACTACAAAATGTTTTTTTTTTAAATAAATAGTATTTTTGTAATGACTCCTTAAGTTTTCTATTTAGTATCTCAATTCTTTTGGCTCTTACAAAAAGTTACAAGAAAAGATAATATATAATTAGGAGTAGAATTTTAATCTTCTATTTCAACTCTGGAGTTGATTATAGCACTGTCATGATTTAAAGAAACAGCTGATGAAACCTTGAATAACATTCATAGCTGCATAGAGTCTGAACATTGAATTCGCTCAAGATTTGGCCCCCTCCTTCATCTATCGTCATAGGGGGAGTAAGATAGGATGTTGCTTCTGTGGACAGAAGTCTGTTCCTGACATGATCTATGACTTTGTGGGGGGATATTTCCATTTGCAAGATGAAGTTGGCCTTATTTTAAATAAAGAACAGACTTTAAAAAGAAGAGACATTCATGATCACTAAATCTTCCTTTTTGCTTGACATCAATTTGCATAACACAGGTAACTTATGTCTAACATGCTTTCAGAAACAAATAGAGAAAATAGAAGTTTTGTTTCAACTCCAATAGTAATTTTATATTTTGCCAAATACCAGCTAATGTGGAACTTCAAGGAATAAGGAACAGCTAGGATTTAACCAGAGACTCCAGTGACCATTTATCAAAATTCAGTGTTAATATAAAATGTGACCTCTAGTAGACCTAGTTTGTCAGTGCCTATAAATAATTCACTTGTATTGGCACAAGTGTTTTGCATGTGTATGAAAAGGTTGATAAACCTTCACTAGCCACCAACACCTCTTACCATCAAGAGATGTACAGTATGTTACAGAAGTTAGATCAACATAAGGGCTGCCTATTGTTGTGTCCTTGAATGAACATTCATTTTGCTGAATGAAATAGATCCGAAAAATATCCAATATCTGGTCATTGTGTTTCTAGATAGTCTTGCCGCCCACTCCAGCCAAGTGGGCAACCTCTCATCTTGGCTCAAGTGCACTTAGCACTAAGACTCAATACTTCTTTGTTGCATCCGTGTACCCCGGTCCCCTCATCCAAATTCAGAACAATCAATAGGTAGCATTTACATCATTTACCATGTGAAAAATTAGTAATAATGAAAAGCAAAAAAATGACACCTGGCTCTTCACCCATAATGGCCCTTTCTGGTGACTAGCTGTCTCAGGAGGCTTCTTCACTTTCCCTTCTCCATCACAGGAAGGATGCCATTGTTCTCAGCACCCACGCCCTGACTCCAAGCTTCTAGCACCAGTGCAAATTAGACGAGACACCACCTCCAGAGGACATAGATCCTGATCTAGCAGGGCTGGGATGGATTTCAGGACCTATTTGCACCCAGTGACTAGGCACCCAGCCACCACTAGGCTCTGTGCATATCTCCTGGGATTAACCAAACCTACCCTCCTTAGGATGAGGTCTAGTAGCCTATCCTTAGTGAGTATGTCTTTTAGGGTTCTCTACCATACGTTTCTAATTAAAGAAGTCACAAAACAAAAACAATTTTTTGGTGGGGAAGGAGGGGAGGTTTCTCTAATGTTAAAACAGCAGTAACAGCAGCAACGACAAAAACAACATTTTCTCCATATCTCAACTATTAAAATATGCCCCTATCCAAGGAAGATCCACATAGGAAGGGTTGAATCCCACCAGGCTGTCACCTGAAGAAGCCAGAAGAAGGCTTTATCCAAACTTAAAGGGAGACGATGAGTTTAGTGCTCAAAGTGGAAGGGAGAATGCCAACTGTTAAACCTCTTGGCTTTTTTCTGACGACTTTGAAACACAGCCCTGACATTAGTTGGCTAGTTTCTTTCTAAGTCAATTTTATTGTTAGAAACAACATGCCAGTAGTGATGAGGAAAATTGTGACTATACCCATAAACAATATTATTAAAAGCTATAAGGAGTAAAACAGGTTGTGTGGGCTAGCCAGAGGATCCTACCATTTCTCTAAAAAAGCGTCTCAAATTTGGATGTATTCTATACATCGCATTAAGGAAAGAAGGGATAGAAGAATGACAGATGGAATTGCCATTTCTTGAGTCCTAGAAATGTGGAGTTACTTTACACACATTCTTTCTACGTTGCCGAGGCAAATATTACCAAGGGCTCACTTGGTTCTGTCTGGTTTGGGGACCAAAGAATCGGCCTCTGCCTTCAAAGGGGCAAAGGTATTTGGAAATGGAAAACAGATGGCATAGCCAGAGATTTATTACCTATTGAGTTGCCTGATGTCTTTTCCTTTAGTGTTGATCTAATCCACTAATTTAACCAAAATTACCAAGTGGACATTAGCATCCATCTTGAAATATCTAATTATATGTGCCCATAACAGGAAGTAAAACCAGGTATATATAGGCCTCTATTTGTTTTTGGATAAAGTGAAAGAGTAGGTCTAACTTACAACCCACCCAAAGTCACAAGAAGTCCCTGTATTAGAGTTCTCCAGGGAAACAGAACCAACAAGAGATATTTATATCTCTATATCTGTATCTGTGTTTGTATCCGTATCTATCCATATCAATTTATTTTTTATTTAGTTTTTAAAGTTTATTTATTTATTTATTTAGAGAGACAACAAGAGAGAGTGCAAGCAGGGGAGGGACAGAGAGAGAGAGAGAGAGAGAGGGAGAAAGAGGATCCCAAGCAGGTTCCACGCTGCCAGCACAGAGCCCGATGTGGGGCTCAAACCCACAAACTGCGAGACCATGACCTGAGCCAAAACCAAGAATCAAAAGCTTGACCAATGGAGCCACCCAAGCATCCCAATCTATATCAATTTATGATGAAGAACTGGCTTATGCCATTATGGATGCTGAGAAGTCCCACAATCTGCCATCTACAGGCTAGAGACCCAGGAAAGCCAGAGGTATTATTCAGTCTTGAGTCTAAAAGGTCTAAGAACCAGGAGAGCTGATGGGATAAATCCCAGTCCGAGGGCACAAGAAAATTAAATGATATGAGATGATGTGTCCCAGCTCATACAGTGAGGCAGGAAAAAATGGCAACTGGCCAAGGCAGAGGCCTTTTGCTATTCAGGCCCTCGACAGACTGCCCACCCACATGGGGGAGGGTAATCTACTGAGTCTCCTGATTCAAATGCTAACCTCATCCAGAAACACCCTCACCATCACACCCAGAAATAATCTTTAATCTGGGCACCACCAAGCCCACTCACGTTGACACCTAAAATTAAACACTGCATTCCCCCCTTGGGTGTCAAAGGAGGCTGAGTGGAGAATCTGGACTTCTAGCCCCAGCTGGCAGTCACAGGACAATGCCCCTGCCTTTCCTTTGCCAGAGTGGTATCAGGGGGCCTAGATGAAACAGATGGTTTAAATAAGGCCCGAAGTCTCATAGCGCAATATGAAAGTGTCCAAGTTTCAACTGCACATCACACATCATCCCGAGAACTAGGAAAATCTCCAGCTGAACGAAAAAGACAATTAACAGATGCCAATCCCAAGGTGACAGAAATACTGAAATAACCTGACAAAGATTTAAAGCACTCCTCCTAGAGATACAAGGAGAGCTACAAACAAACAAGACAAATCAAGAAATAGAGTCTCCACAAAGAAACAGAAAGTCTCAGCAAACAAATTGGAATTTTAGAACTAAACAAAAACACAATACCTGCAATTTAAAAACCTCACTGGATGGGTCCCAGAGCAAAGTGCAGAGGCAGGGAGACAGAGGAAAGAACCAGTGGATTTGAAGATAGAAAAATAGAAATCACTAAATCTGAACAGAGAGAGAACAAAACAGAACAAAAAGAGGAACAGAACCTCAGGGACCTGTGGACCGTCATAACAGACCCGACATTTCTGTCATCAACATCACCGAGGAGAAAAGGAAGAGAGTACGGCTGAGAAACTTCCCAAACTTCCCCAAAGACAGAAGCCTATGGATTTAAGAAGCTGAGTGAACCCTTTACTGAATAACCTGCTCCCCAAATCCACAAGCCACATTACAGTGTAACTTCGAAATCTAAAGACAAAGAAAAAAATCTTGAAAGCAATGAGACAGAAATGGTATTTCCTCTCCAGGGAAAAACCCAATTCAAATGACCCCAGGACTCTCATCATAAACTATGGAGCCAGAGAAAGTGGTACAATTGAGCGCCCCAGACAGTGTATGGAAAATAAGCATCTTCTAAGTGAAATAAGCCATACAGAGAAAGACAGATACCATATGGTTTCACTCTTATGTGGATCCTGAGAAACTTAACAGGAACCCATGGGGGAGGGGAAGGAAAAAAAAAAAAAGAGGTTAGAATGGGAGAGAGCCAAAGCATAAGAGACTTAAAAACTGAGAACAAACTGAGGGTTGATGGGGGGTGGGAGGGAGGAGAGGGTGGGTGATGGGTATTGAGGAGGGCACCTTTTGGGATGAGCACTGGGTGTTGTATGGAAACCAATTTGTCAATAAATTTCATAAAAAAAAAAATAAACCTAATGAAACTATAAAAAAAATAAAAATAATAAAACTTTTACATTTAGGTCAAAAAAAACAAAACAAAACAAAAAAAAAAAAACACGAAAATAAGCATCTTAATACTCCGAAAAGTGGAAGGAACAAGGCGGGCCGGCTAGAAACTATAAAACTTACAGAAAACAAAATAGAGGAAATCTTCAGGATCCAGAGCCAGACAAAGAGTTCACAGTTTTGAGCGTAAGTTTGATTCACAAAAGGAAAATTGGCCAATAAAACTTGATCAAAATTAGAAGTGTTTTTCTCTATGAAGGACTCTGTCAAGAAGATGGACAGACAAGCTACAGAGTGATAGAAATTTTTTGCAAGCCACGCATCTGACAAAAGACTAGTATCTAGACTCTATAAAGAGCTTTCAAAATTCAATAGCCAAGAAATAATAAAATAAGATAAAAGACCGGAAGACATATTTCACCAAAGACATACAGGTGACAAAAAAGCACCTAAGAGATATTTAACATCATTAGCCCTTAGGGAACTGCAAACTAAAACCATGATGAAATATGACCACACACCTATCAGAATGTCTAAAATAAAATGTGTGACAACATCAAAGGTTGGTGAGGATGCCAGACTGAATCATTAATACATTCCTGGTCCAAATGTAAAATGGTACGATCCCTCTGGAAAACAGTTGGGAACTTTCCTTAGAAATGAAACACACAACTACCATCAATCCAACAAGTACATTTTTGGCCCTTTATCCCAGAGAAATGATGACTCTCGTTCAAACACAAACCCCTACATACATGTAGAGCAGCTTTATTTGTAATAGCCCAAACCTAGAAATGACCCAGATGTCCTTGAATGGCTGAATGGTTTAACAAGCTAGGGTACGTCCACACCACAGAATCTTATTCCACAATAAAAATGAACACACTCGTTTTATACTCAACAACCTGGGTCAATCTCCAGAGAAATATGCTCACTGGGAAAAACAAACCCCATAAAGTTGCACACCATCTAACCCACTTATATATCATTAAAGTGATACTTGATAGGGTGGAAAACCTAAATGGAGAAAACTATGGGTAGTACACTGTCAATTAGCTAAGAAAGGAGGAGGGGAGGCATACACATATATTTTTTCCTTTTTTTTGTTTTTAAGATAAAAGAAAAAGTAGAACAAAAACTTGAAAAGAAACAGGTACAGGGCACATGGGTGACTCAGTTGAGTGTCTGACTCTTGATTTCAGCTCCAGTCATGATCTTGAGGTTTGTGGGTTCGAGCCCTGCATCTGGCTCTCTGCTGTCATCACGGAGCCTGCCTCAGATCCTCTGTGTCCCTCTCTCTCCTCCCCTTCTCATGATCTGTCTCTCTCTCAAAATAAATAAATAGACTTAAAAAAAAAACAAACAAAACAGTTCCTCAAAGAACCCAAATAAGTGGTTCAAATGGAGGAAACAGGAGAGGGGAATGAGGTTAGAAGTTAAATTTCTCTGAATATACTCTATCATGTGATATGATTTTGGAATACACTAATATTTTGCATAATTATATAAATACATAAGTAATCTCTCTAAATAAAAAATAAAGTAAAATGACTTAATAAGAATACTGAGTTGGTGTCATAACCACATGAGAGAAAATATTTCAGATGACTTTATGACATAATAATTTACTAAACATCTTTAGTGGGATGCATCTTAAGGCCGAAAATATAAAAAAAAAGTACAAAAAATCTTAAATTGATTTTAATAATCATATTGCTAATGGTAGCATTTATATTGTTTTTCTGAGTCTGTCGTGTGTGAACTATGTGAGAAAGAAAGTGAGTAATTACATCAGTGTTGAGAAATGCAATGCTTGGCATAACAGAAAAGGATATGTACGCTTAAACATATTAGGTAAAAACTATGTAGTCCTAATTTGATTGATAAGTATCCACATCAACTCATGACAATTTGTCTTTATTTCCCGGCTCTGTCCATTGAAAGGGCTTAGAAATAATAGCCAAGGAGTACCCTTAGTACCCAGACCATGGTCTTCCACTTTTAGAAGAACTCAGGAGACTCTGAAATATTTATGGATGAGATGATATGATGATATGATGCCAGAAAACAAAGAAGCTATAATGTCTACAAACATCATATTGAAAGGTTTTAGGACCTCAGGAGTCCATTAAAAGACTCCTACTGGTCAAAAACAGGATAATTTGGGCATCACAAGAATAGTCACAATGGATGAAAACATTTCAGACATGGTTGTATCCATGAATTCACAGTTACTAAAAGAAAAATGTCCTCATTCTTCTCTGGATCTTGTGATAAAATAATCTCATATAGTTTGAAAAATAATAAAGGAAAAGCATCAAACATTTATTCTTTCTTTCCTATAAGAACTTATCTCAGGGAAATCAAGTAGTTGACAATGAAAAGTTTGTCTCTAGAAGCATTTTAGCTGACAAATGAAGGAATGTTGCCATCTCCAATCCATGAAGATAGGCTGTCGTGACAGATGCCGACATCTCAGATCATCTGCTGACGGAAGCACAAAACACCACCTATGGGGACTTCTCGCCAAAAATAAAACTAAATCTGGAACAAAGCTCTATGGCCAACCACCAATTTAAAGAAAACAGAGGTGACAGAGAACATGTTAAATAACAGAAAATTCCTAACTGTGAGGAAGTCTAGAGATGAATAATCTGGTTTCTTTAAGAAATAAATAAACTGTAAGGATAAGGAGAGATCAAAATCATGAGATAGTGATTGAGAGAGAGGGAGAGGGAGAGAGAGAAAGAGGGAGGTAACCTGTACAAATGACCAAGCAGAATGAAGGAGCTCTGGTTTGAAGCATTTTAAGAGAAATACAAACTACTGTGTTGTAATTTATAAATCTTATTTTAATTCTGACCCAAAGAGTATTAAAACTTTTTTAAATAATAAAATTTGAACATCAGCTTGTTTTTTATACTAAGAAAATTCCACTGGTCTTAAAGTATGTATGTATGATAATGATATAGGATTAGGGGCGCCTGGGTGGCGCAGTCGGTTAAGCGTCCGACTTCAGCCAGGTCACGATCTCGCGGTCCGCGAGTTCGAGCCCCGCGTCGGGCTCTGGGCTGATGGCTCAGAGCCTGGAGCCTTTTTCCGATTCTGTGTCTCCCTCTCGCTCTGCCCCTCCCCCGTTCATGCTCTGTCTCTCTCTGTCCCAAAAATAAATAAACGTTGAAAAAAAAAATGATATAGGATTATATTTTTAAAAAGAGTCTTTAACTTTTGAGGAAGAAATTGAAGTATTTATGAAGCAAATAATATGATAATTGGGATTCATCTCAAAATAAGGGGAGGGAACTACATGGGGATACAGGTACCACAGGTTGGGTTGTAAATGAATGATTGGTGGAATTAGATGCTAGGTATAAGGGGGTTGATTAAACTGCTCTCCCAAATTTGTGTATGTTTGAAAGTTTTCATAATAAAAGAGTTTGTAGGGGGGAGGAGCCAAGATGGCGGAACAGCATGGAAATTTTTTGTGTCTCACGTCCATGAAATACAGCCAGATCAACACTAAACCATCCTGCACACCTAGAAAACTGATCTGAGGATTAACACAACAATCTGCACAACCTGAACCACAGAATTCAGCAGGTCCATGGCACAGAGAGGTGAACTTGGAGAGCGATAAAGGAGGTGCTTTTGCAGGTGGAGAGAGGACAGAGACAGGTGGGGGTGAGGGTGGAGAACCGGAAAAGCACCTCCCCTCAAAGCAGCTGGAGAGAAAGTGGAAAAGTGGAAACAGCCGCAGGGACTGAACTAAAAAAGGAGAAAGAAGAAAGGACAGGGTTTAAATCCCATTAAGACTCTACAGGGGGAGCATAGAGTTTGAAACTCAGCAGCTGATACCTGGCGGTGCTCTGGTTGGAAGGGCGAATCCCCAGGAGCAGAGGGAAGTCCAGGGGTCTTGGGGCCACACGGGAGATGCGGTTCCTCTGCTGGGAGGCCATCTGGTAGAGGCTGTGTGGCCCCCCACACAGGCAAAGGCCCCAGTGGAGCCGGGAGAACAGCCACGTTCGCTGGTGCTGGAACAAGGTCGTTGGGGGTGAAGCCCGGTGCCAGATGCGTGTTGTGATTTTCCATAATCCCTGAAACGCTGCCGCTACACGATTGCGTGAACGTTTTCTGGGGCGGGCTGGCACCCGGCCGCAGTCTCTGGGCATTGGCAGCAGCACAGTCCCGCGAATGTTCCTGGGTGCGGCAGGCACCCGGCAGGTACTGGTGAGACCCTCCCGCAGAGCGGCTGTGCGGGTCAAAGCCGCAGTCTCTCGGAAGTCAGGGGTCAGGAAACACAGCCGCACCTGAGATAAAACTCAGAAGGGAGGTGCTGCCTGGGGCTTGATCACAGACAGTGTAAAAGTGGGGAGTGGACGGAAGCTGAAGACAAAGGACGGGTGCGCGATTGCTGATGGGGAAGAACAGAATTCTGACACTAGAGGCCGGGTAGCCGGGTGATGCCATTTTTTTTACCGCTCCCACGCATGCGCATACGCACCCACGAGTGCCACGGCACTCCACCCCAGTAGGCTAGCAGCGCCATCTAGTGGAGAATGGAGCCATTACACTAAGCCCCGCCCAAATGGGCTAACCTCGCTCTTCAGGAACACACATCTCTCCGCCCACTTAGTTTACGGACTGTAAAGCGGTTCATAGTTTGACTTCTAGGGGAAAACGAAGTAATTTCCATCGTATTTCAGTCTGCTCGCTGGTCCATCTACTTAATTTTCTTTTTTTCCCCTTTTTCATTTCCTTTCTTTTTCTTGATACAGAAAGAAAACAAAATGATTTTTATTTTCAATTTTTATTAAAACTATTTTTCTTTAATTTTTTCTACTATATTTTTTAATTTTGTGTGAATTTTTTCAAATTCTATTTTACTTCCATTTATTTCATTTTATTCTATTTCATTGTATTCATTTTTTCAAATTTTCAAATGATTTCTTTTTTTCCTCTTTCTTTCCCCCCTTTTCTCTATCTATCAAGCCCCTTTCAACACCCAGACCAAAACACACCTAGGATCTAGCATTGTTTATTTGACTTCTGTGTGGGTGTGTGTTGTTTTTAATTTTTTAATTTTAATTTTTAATTTTTTAATTTTAATTTTTTTAACTTTAATTTCTTTTTACCTCATTAACTCCTTTTCTCCCTTCAAAATGATGAAAGAAAGGAATTCGCCCCGAAAGAAAGGGCAGGAAGAAATGGCAGCCAGGAACTTAAGCAACACAAATACAAGCAAGATGTCTAAACCAGAATTTAGAATCATTATAATAAGAATACTTATTATCGAAAATACTTATTAAGGAGTCGAAAATAGATTAGAATCCCTTTCTGCAGAGATAAAGGAAGTAAAAGCTAGTCAGGATGAGATAAAAAATGCTATAACTGAGCTGCAATCTCAAATGGATGCCATGGCGGCACGGATGGATGAGGTAGTGCAGGAAGAGCAATATAGAGGACAAACTTCTGGAGAATAATGAAGAAGAAAAGAAGAGAGAGGCTAAGGCAAAAGAGCACTATTTAAGAATTCAAGAAATCAGTGATTCATTAAAAAGGAACAACATCAGAATCAGGGGTCCCAGAAGATGAAGGGAGACAAAAAGGGGTAGAATGGTTATGTGAGCAAATCATAGCAGAAAACTTTCCTAACCTGGGGAGAGACTCAGACATCAAAATCCAGGAAGCATGGGGGACTCCCATTAGATTCAACAAAAACTGACCATCAACAAGGCACATCATAGTCAAATTCACAAAATACCCAAGCAAGGAAAGAATCATGAAAGGAACAAGGGGAAAAAAAGTCCTTAACCTACAAGGGAAGACAGATCAGGTTTGCAGCAGACCTATCCACAGAAACTTGGCAGGCCAGAAAGGAGTGGAAGAATATATTCAGTGGGCTGAATCAGAAAAATATGCAGCCAAGAATTCTTTATCCAGCAAGGCTGTCATTCAAAATAGAAGGAGAGATTAAAAGTTTCCCAGACAAACAAAAATTAAAGGAGTTCATGATCATTAAACCAGTCCTGCAAGAAACTTTAAGGGGGACTCTCTGAGGGGAGAAAAGATGAAAATACATGCATACATACATACATACCAAAAGCAACAAAGACTAGAAAGGACCAGAGAACACCACCAGAAACTCGAACTCTACAAGCAACATAATGGCAATAAATTCATATCTTTCAATACTCATTCTAAATGTCAATGGACTAAATGCTCCAGTCAAAAGACATAGGGTAACAGATTGGATAAGAAAACAAGATCCATCTATATGCTGTTTACAAAAGACCCACTTTAGACCTAAAGACACCTTCAGATTGAAAGTAAGGGGATGGAGAACCATCTATCATGTTAATGGTCACCAAAAGAAAGACAGAGTAGCCATACTTATATCAGACAATCTAGACTTTAAAATAAAGACTGTAACAAGAGATGAAGAAAGGCATTATATCATAATTAGGGGGTCTATCCACCAAGAAGACCTAACAATTGTAAATATTTATGCTCCATATGTGGAAGAACCCAAATATATAAATCAATTAATCACAAACATAAAAGAAACTTGTTGATAATAATACCGTAATAGTAGGGGACTTCAACACCCCACTTACAACAATAAACAGATCATCTAATCAGAAAATCAATAAGGAAACAATGACTTTGAGTGATACACTGGACCAGATGAACTTAACAGATATATTCAGAACATTTCATCCTAAAGCAGTGAAATATACATTCTTCTTCACTGCACATGGAACATTCTCCAGAATAGACCACATCCTGGGACACAAATCAGCCTTCACCAAGTATAAAAAGATCGAGATCATACTGTGCATATTTTCAGACCACAATGCTATGAAACTCGAAAGAAACCACAAGAAAAAATTTGGAAAAGTACCAAATACTTGGAGACTAAAGAACATCCTACTGAAGAATGAATGGGCTAACCAAGAAGTTAAAGAGTAAATTTAAAAGTACATGGAAGCCAATGAAAATGATAACACCACAGCCCAATCCTCAAAGAGAAAGCAGGCAAAAACCTTTTTGTCTTGGCCACAGCAACTTCTTAACTCAACACGTCTCCAGAGGCAAGGGAAACAAAAGCAAAAATGAACTATGGGACCTCATCAAAACAAAACAAAACAAAACAAAACTTCTGCACAGCGAAGGAAACAAGCAGCAAAACTAAAAGGCAACCAACAGAATGGGAGAAGATATTTGCAAATGACATATCAGATAAAGGGTTAGTATCCAAAATCTATAAAGAACTTATCAAACTCAACACCCAAAAAACAAAGAATCTGGTGAAGAAATGGGCAAAAGACATGAATAGACACTTCTCCAAAGAAGACATCCAGATGGCCAACCGACACATGAGAAAATGCTCAACATCTCTCATAATCAGGGAAATACAAATCAAAACCACAATGAGATACCACCTCACACCTGTCAGAATGGCTAACATTAAACAACTCAGGCAACAACAGATGTTGGTGAGGGTGCCGAGAAAGAGGATCTCTTTTGCACTGCTGGTGAGAATGCAAACTGGTGCAGCCACTCTGGAAAACAGTATGGAGGTTCCTCAAAAATTAAAAATAGAACTACCTTATGACCCAGCAGTTGCACTACTAGGTATTTACCCAAAGGGATACAGGGATGCTGTTTTGATGGGGCACATGCACCCCAATGTTTATAGCAGCAATATCAACAATAGCCAAAGTATGGAAAGAGCCCAGATGTCCATCGATGGATGAATGGATAAAGAAGATGTGGTACATATATACAATGGAGTCTTGCATGGCAATCAAAAAGAATGAAATCTTGCCATTTGCAATTATGTGGATGGAACTAGAGGGTATTATGCTAAGTGAAATTAGTTAGAGAAAGACAAATATCATACGACTTTACTCATATGAGGACTTTAAGACACAGAATAGATGAACACAAGGGAAGGGAAGCAAAAATAATATAAAAACAGGGAGGGGGGACAAAACATAGAGACTCTTAAATATGGAGAACAAACAGAGGGTTACTTTGGAGGGGTTGTGGGAGAAGGGATGGGCTAAATGGGTAAGGGACATTAAGGAATCTACTCCTGGGATCATTGTTACACTATATGCTAACTAACTTGGATGTAAATTTAAAAAAATAATAAAAAATTAAAATAAATAAAATTAAAACAAATAAAAAATAGGGACACCTGGGTGGCTCAGTTGGTTAAGTGTCCGACTTGGGCTCAGGTCACGATCTCGTGGTCTGTGAGTTCGAGCCCCACGTCAAGGCTCTGTGCTGACAGTTCAGAGCCTAGAGCCTGCTTCAGATTCCGTGTTTCCCTCTCTCTGCCTTTCCCCTGCTCTCTCTCTCTCTCTCTCTCAAAAATAAATAAAACATTCAAAAATTTTTAAAAATAATTTAAAAAATAAAAAATAAAAGAGTTTTTAAAGTATCATCCAGGATGAGGGTAGTGTCTGTACTGTGTTTGAGGACTATGAGACAAGCTACTCAAAATCATTGGGCTCAAAGCAGGAGGGCAGATTTTCAAAACAGTTGAAAAGTAATGGTGATTCAATACAGTAATACAAGTGAAAAGCAGTGAATGAAAAAATAAACAAAAATTAATTCATTAATCACAATGAATGAAAAAATAAAAAGTAACTAATCACTGAATCAATGAATCAAAATAAAAATGAGCAAAGTATAGAAACGGTTAACAGCATAAATGACCCTCCCATACAGGATATTGAGCCAGACACCAAATGAGACATACAATGTGATTTCATTTATGTAGAGCTCAAAAAAGGCAGAAGTAGTCTATATTCTTTTGGAATGCATATAAAAATGGTAAAATGATTTTTTGATTTATTTAGTTTTGATAAAATGAGTTTTTGATTTTGTTTTTTTTAAGCAAGGGATAGGATTATACCAAATGTCAGAATCCTAGGTTCTCTCCATAAGGGGGGTGGGGTCCATGAGTGGTTGGAGGGACAGAGGTCTTCTTGGGTTCTGGCAACCATCACATTCTTGGGCTATGTGGTATTTCCTGTGTATTCACTGTATAGTAATTATTTAAACTGTATGTCTATCTTCTGCACCTTTTAAACCATAGCATATATAAAAAGAGGTTTAAGGGAAAAAAAGCACAATGATCTGTGAGCAGCATCATGGAAGGAGGAAGACTCAGTCTCCCCTGGGATTAGGCTTAAGCTAGTCATCAGATTCTGGGCAGACAGAGGCAAAGGAGGAGGGCAGCGTGTCTTGCAGAGGGCCACAGAGTGATGGTGTTAGCAGTGTCCCACAGAAGAGCAGGTGGGGACATTCTGTGAAATAAGGCACGTGAATCCAGAGGAAGTGACCTTACTCCAGAAGGACCAAAGGGGTTTTCGTCTAGGGCATTAGGAAGGATGGGACAGAGGGAGCTGAGTCTAAGCAACAGACCTCAAACTTCTGAATGGAACTCAGTAACAGTTATTCAATGTCCAAACTGACCCAGCACACAGGTTCTGCTGGGTCCCATTTCTACCAGCAACTCCATCCTAGTCGGGGCGGGGGGTGGGGTGGGGTGAGCTACCAGCTCAGGCAGAATCCACAGTATCTGTGGGACCTGACAGGCACCAGTCCCGCCCCCCATCCATTTTCATCTTTTTCTTCTGTTTGCTGTAAGACCGTATCTGCCATGAGCACTGTATCTCCAGAGCCCAGCACGGTGCCTGGGAGACTGATGCTGGTTCAGCCCTTGTGGAATGAACTAAAGAATGAATGAAGAATTCCTATTTCATATTTGTAGAAGCTAACTAAACCTAGAAGAGCTACAGACGGGAATGGAGCCAGCAGAGGGACAGATCGCTTAATACGCGCCATTTAATCCTCAAAACCGTTTTCCGTGACCAGCCTGATCTCTGGTTCCACAAGCTCCCCTAACAGTTTTTGCAGAGCCCAGACTTGGGCAGCTGCGGTTAAGATACGCCAAGGAAAGGAGCGAAAAGCAGGCTCTTGTTCCTTTAGTAAATGGACTTGCTACACTTTTTTTTTTTTAAGTACAGAGCTGTTTTGAGATCATTCCTAAGTGAGAGCTCTGTGGGGAAGAAGAGTGAATGGTTGTTTAAGGCAGTTGCAAGGCTGCAGAGACGGCTGGAGGAATGGCCACAGATCGAACCAGGTCGGAAGGAGGCAGAAACAGATCAATGAAGGAGACTGGGCTGCCTCACATCTCAGACACCTGGGGTGGGACAGAAAGACGAAGCAAGCTTGCAGACAGGGAAGATTAGAAAGGGAGCGGGGGAGGGGAGGCATGAGAGGGCCAGCAGGCACAGTAATAGGAGTTTGTTCTCCTGACTAGCAGGGAGCATCGCAGCCCCCACAGTGGGGTGGGCATGCCTGCTGCAGGGGCCTCCTAACCAGTGTCCATGCCTCTGGCTTCTCGTGGATCCAGCCAGTACTCCCCACGCTGCTCTGGGTTAGCATGAATGGCAAGAAACCTGTGTTCTAATCCAAGCTTTAGAAGAATGCCGTCAGGTAGAAACATAATGCAAGCCACGTCTGTTATGTTATAGTTTCTAACAGCCACGTGAACAAGGCAAAAGAAGACACAGGTGATCTTATTTTTGATAATACATTTAATTTAGCCAAAAGTTTCCAAAATGTCATCATTTCAACAATACTTATGTTCCTACGGAGTCAATGAAATCCTGTGTGTATTTACACTGAAAGCACACTCCGGTCAGACTGGCCCCATTTCAAGGGCTTCGTGGGCACAGGAGGCGAGTGGCTACTGCATAGGACAAGGCAGGGCTGCTGGGTGACCCCGAGCGTGACACTCCACGTCTCTGAGCCTCAGTTATTTTCCTCCATAAAATGAAGTTTGGGCTCACAGCATTTCTAAGTTACCTTCAATACATTATGGACACACGTTATCAGCAAAGTAAAGCTCTGTTTCATAGCAAGGGGCTCCACCTCCCACTCTGGCCAGCTGGTTGGAAGATGTGCAACAGAGGCTGATATTTCCAAACAGCAATACAGATCCACTCAGATGACCAGGGAGTAGGCACAGGGGACAGTCCCTGCAGCACAGCCATTGCCTGTGCAGATCTGGAGCTAGAAATGTCAAGTTTGTGGCCGTACGCCCTGCAGCATTCTTTTGTGGTGTCCTCAATCTGCAGAGATGAGAAAAGGGACATTAACTTCCACAAACCATGCAGCTGCTACTAGCAATGAGCGCATCAAAGACAGAACCTTTATAAGCAGGAAACCCAAAGACCTTAAGGGTCCAATTGGTTGCCTAAGTTCCTTAAGAGAATTTAACTAGTATTTCTTCTGGAAGGTACACTGCTGGAGGTCACACGTTTGCTGTACTGGTGGCAAAGAAGGTGGGGGGAAGGGAGGGGTCTCCCTTCCAGGAGAACTGTTCCCCAGAAGATTTTTCTCCACTGCCAAACTCTGCAAAGACAAGTGCACATTCCGGCCATGCAGCTGGCTTATTATAGAATTCTCTGGAAGCTGTCCAAGTTGGGTAGAATCGTACCTCACCTATACTCTGACTCTAACTTGCCTGAGCACATCATCCCCCATCCTCTTACCTGCCTGACTTAGAACCCGTTCCCTGTGTGCAGCCGCACTGTCTCGCTTCTTCCTACCCATGCTCTGCCTTTTGCAAATGCAGCGCTGACTTGAATGCCCCCCGGCCCTTCTCCACATTGCAGAACGCATCTCAATATTCAGCTCACAAAACTTGCAGTATTTCCTCTGTGAAGACTGTCGTAAGCAGTGACTTCTGTGTTTCCACGGCTCTTTGCACGGTATCAGTGCCACAGTGCTTCTCAGTGACGTGCACCAAACTCCCCACGGTGTGGAAATGGACAGACCAGAGTTCAGATCCCCACTCTGCCATTAACAAGCTTTGTGCCTCTTGAGCAAATTACTTAACTTCTTGCAGATTCCTCCTAAATAAAATGGGGACCAAAATAACTACCCGCTGACGCTGCCAGGTTGTTTTAGCTAATCTTCACAAGATGCCACTCAATGGTGTTTATTAAAGCTGATAGCATTGGAAGCAGCAGATGCTTGTGCCTTAGTCCATTCAAAAGACATTTACTGAGCAGCTCTTAAGGGCTGGCACTATTGTCGAGGAAAAGGAGAAAGTCTGGTAAATAAGTGAGTCAGTCCCTGCCTGGGAGCAGCTCGTTACCTCAATGCACAAGCTTCAGTCTTTGATGCTGGAACATGAGCTCCTCTGGAAGGCGCGCAAGCAGTCGGTGACTGCCTTTGGTAACTGGGCTCTGTCGGGACACCTGTCGCCAGGCTGGAGAAAAGGAGACTGCTGGAAAGGAAACAAGACAAGCCTGTGTTCTGTAAGACGGGCCTCCCTAGGAGTCCACGTGGAACCGACAACAGCTTAACACCATCTAGAACATGCCCTGCCCCTACCTCCCTTATATTGACTTCCCATTTCAGAGAAGGCTCTGCCCCGCCTGAGAACTGGGAGCCACAGCTGAAAGTCAGCAGGGCCAGCACATGGTTTCAGGAGGATCGTGACAAAACACATCTCCCCCACCCCGATAGGCCCAGTTTTCATGTAATGAAAGGAGAGAGGGTGCATGAGTTCATGCTGACTTAGCCATGCCTCCCTCAGGTAGACTAAGATTTGGGAAGACGAAAGGAATGTGTTTCTTCTCTAAGAAAGGAGGTATCCTGGAGGGGAGAGTGGCTATCACTCTTGTGAGGGGTCGGCGGAGGTGGGGGGAGTTGCCAGAGACACCCAGGGGGCTGTGATGGAGGAGGGGTCAGCAGGGGCAGGGCCAGGGGCAAGGTGGGGGGGGGGTGCGGTGTGAGCAGAGAAGTCAGGGAGGAGCCGGTCTGGCAGTGAGGTAGAACACATAACCCCAGGCAGACTCCTCTGGAAATAGTAAGTTCCTCCCAGACGTTAGACTCAGGTAAGCAGAAGTCTTCCAGACCCCCTCTTGCTGTAGAGAGGGGACTCAACTGCGGTGCCCAATCCTGACACCTTCAGCTGACAGGACTAGATGGCATGGACAGCCCGGAGAGCAGGTGGCTAACACCACAAAGTAGGCCTCAAGCTTGCAAAGCAGAGCCCTGGGTGGTGGGACAGAGGAGGTGCTTTCCAACCTCCACCCCAGGAATTGGGATCCCCTAGGGCTCTCTCCTCCCAGGAGACTCCATCTGCCCCCAGGGAACTGGGTGGCAGCTGCTTCTGGTACTCAGTAAGCTGCAAATTTGCACTCACAGTGCAATACGGTGGGCTTGCTTCCTAAGCATGTTACAGATGGAGAGAGCTCAGTGGTCCTCGCTACCTTCCTTACTGCTAACCATTTTTCCCTTGGTAGGAAAGATACCCGGGTGTACACATGGGCATTAAAGTCAGAGAAGATGAGAGAGACAGAGAGAAGATATCTCTGGAAGCTCTGATTCAAAACAAAACAAGTCATTTAAACAAGGACGCAAGCCTCGGTTAGCTGCAAAACTGCCCTAACCTGAATAATACTTGGTGACAAACAGTGGCATTTATGCAGATGAATGGGAGACAGAAGTGCTCACCGAGCATCCTGGGGACTGTGTCATTAAAAAGATGGGGAGGAAATGCAGCCATTTCTGCACAAACCAAGCACAAATCCAAAATGGGAATGCAAAGTGGTGCCTCCACTCTGGAGAAGAGCATCGAGGTTCCTCAAAAAAGCTAAAAATAGAACTACCTTATGACCCAGCAATTGCACTATTAGGTATTTACTCAAAGGATACCAAAATACAAATTTGAAGTAGTACATGCACCCCAATGTTTATAGCAGCATCATCAGCAACAGCAAGCTATGGGAAGAATCCAAATGCCCATCAACCGATGAATGTATATATATAATATATATGTGTATGCATATATATATATATACACACACATATACATATATACACATATATGTGTGTGTATATACATATAAATATATACACATATATGTGTATATATACATATACATATATACGTGTGTGTATATATACATATACGTATATACACGTGTGTGTGTGTGTGTGTGTGTGTGTGTATATATATATATATATATAGCATGGAATATTACTCAGCCATCAAAAAGAATGAAATCTTGCCATTTGCAATGACGTGGATGGAGCTAGAGTGTATCATGCTAAGCAAAATAAGTCAATCAGAGAAAAACAAGTACCATATGATTTCACTCTATGTGGACTTTAAGAAACAAAACAGATGAACATATGGGAAGGGGCGGAGGAGGAAAGAGAAGAAAGAGAAACAAACTATGAGAGGCTCTTAAAGATAGAGAACACGCTGAGGATTGATGGAGGGAGGTGGGTGGGGAATGGTCTAGATGGGTGATGGCTACTAAGGAGGACTCCTGTTGTGATGAGCACTGGGTGTTGTACATAAGTGATGAATCACTGAATTCTACCTCTGAAACCAATATTACATTGTATGTTAGCTTATTGGAATATAAAAAAAAAAAAAGACAAAAACCAACCAACCAAACAAACAAACACAAAATAGGGAATGAGAAGGAGGATGGGTGAATGAGAGTGGCCTATCACACCTCCAGTTCCCTCTGCCAGGGTCACCCTGAGAACTCAGGGAGCTGCCACCCAAATGCACCTCTGGGGAGACAGGAAAGAGAAGTGACCGTGAATCAGAAGTTTAGTGGGCAAGTCTCGGACCTGCCCCTCAGGAATGGTCTCAGAAAGTCTCCCAACACCTTGTTTGCCAGATTGTGAAGCATCCTCTCTCTTCTGGGCCTGGGTAATATGGCTCCACTTTCACATTCTGCTTTGTATATACGATTCCTTCTTCCAAACCCTGAGATTCTCCTTAGGTAAGAACTTTGTTTTACTCAGTCTCAATTTCTTACCCCCAGAGCCTACTTGGTATAGACTGGATGGAAGAAAGGAAGGGAGGGGAGAAGGGAGGGAAAAAGGAAGAGGGAAGGAAAAGTCTGCTGCACGAGGCAGCATGGGATACTGCACACATCTCTTTCTTTAAGTCAAATCTGGTGGGATCAGGTATTCTGGGTTCTCGATTCAGACCACACAGTGTCAATTCCTGGCCAAGCTAGCTAGCTGTATGACCTTTGGCAAGTTTCTCATACTCTCTGTGCCTCAGTCTTCTTGGGGATAAATGGCGAATTGTGATAGCATCCCTTTCTTAGGGCCGTCACGAGCACTGAATGACACAGTGTATAGAAATAGCTAATTACAGTGGCTGGCACTTATAGGTACACGCTAAATATTAGCAATCGTTGCTACGTAAAAAGAAGAAGTAATTAAAATAAAGCCGGTGTGGTTGAATCAAGTTGGGGGATACACAGCCCCATCTGTTCTACCTCCCTGCCTCGTCCCATGGTGCTGGAGAGAGCCCCAGTGCTCCCTTTGGGTATTAGAAATCTGCAGAAAGCAGTGAGAATCACCATAGAAAGGACTCAAGTGTGGAAATCAGACCTGGGTTCCAATCTCAGATTCATGACTTAGAAAAAAGGAAAGTTCCTGAACTTCTCTGAGTTTCAGTCCTCATCTGCAATTTAGGGATGAACGAATCCTTCCTGACAGATGCGAGGAAGAAATAAGGGGAAGTATGCAGAGCACTTAGAACAGTTCACTTGGGGGCTCGATGAATTCACTTCCCTCCCTGCTACACACCCCCCCTTACGCGTGCACGGTAGTTCATTATTATTTTCCAAGCGCGTAAAGAAAGTGTCTTACTTACACAGCCGCGAGGAATTTGACAACATCCAGCCCCGTTTGGACATGTGAGGTGGTCCTTTCCCTTGCTTGATGGACAGCAGTAAGTACTCAGGGTCTCCTGCAGCAGGACCTGTCAGCCTTCTGCCAACATCGGGGACAGACTGCCGTCTGACAGAACTGCCCCTTCCAGAGGCCACGTCTTTAGCAGACAGCAAAAAAAAGAAAAAAAAAAAGAAAAAAAATGCAAATCAGGAAATATGTGGCTTTTGAAATCACTTTATCAGTTGTCAGATTAGGGTTGCTCCAAGACAGCTAGTAACTGAGCAAATACGAAAAAAGGAAAAACTCACAAATTCCCAAGAAAAGTTTCATAAATGACTCAAGAACGACAGCTACCTCATTTCAAGTAAGAGAGCAACCTGTTGCATAAAAAAAGAAAATTCCCAAGCGTGTGTGGCAGTGCAAGTGGCTCCAAGACAGAGGGGAGGAAAGAACATTCCCTACACGGAGAAGAGACGGTTCCTGACTACTCTTTCCCTCCACTTTCCTCCTCCCTTCTAAAATCAGAGCTTGAAGCTAGATTTTAAAAAGGAAGGACAGAAATAGAGGAATCGAAACAACAGAGAGTATTATCTTTCATTCCCTAATTCCTTCAACAGACTGTTTTCCTGCTTTTTGCTAATTAATTTTGTAATCTGGAACATTTCTAACGTGTGTACAAATAGAATAACCCAATGAGGGGCGCCTAATTGGCTCAGTCGGTTGAGCTACCGACTCTTGATTTTGGCTCAGGTCATGGTCTCACGGTTCACGGGATGGAGCCCCCGTGTCAGACTCTGTGCTGACAGTGTGGAGACTGCTTGGGATTCTCTCTCCCTCTCTCTCTTCCCCTCCCCTGCTCTCTATGTCTCTCTCTTTCTCTCTCTGTGTCTTTCAAAATAAATAAATACACATTAAAAAAAAAAAAAAAGGAATAACCCAGTGAGTCTATCAACCGTTTTCAACAATTATTCAATCTTGTGCTACCTCTACCTACACTCACTTTCCCTCCTCCTGTACGATTTTTGAGGAAGATCTCAGACATCATATCATTTACTCCATAGTATTTCATCCCAGCTGTATACTGAGCACCTTCTAGATAGGCTTACCCTGGCCAGGCAAAAACAGATGGGGAAGACTCTGGCCCTCACAAAGCTTGGAGGGAAACATGGATCTGGTGAAACATGCAAAGTTGAGGCATTTATTTATGCAACAAATGTTGTAGCGTGTGATTAATGCCAGGCACAGTTCTCAGGGCTCTACAATATCAATTTATTTAAACGTAGTCCTCCAAAGTCCCCAGGGGGGTAGGTAAGATGATCTTCCCCATTTTACGAATGAGAAAGCTGAGGCACAGAGAGGCTAAGTGTTTTTGCCCAAGGTGACACAGCTAGTAAATGGTTGGGGCTGATGTGCACAAATTGCTACGAAGACGCAGCAAAGGAAGCGGATCATTCTATCTGGGGCCACTGAGGAGTGAGTGGAAGTTCCCCATGTAGATAAGCAAAGTTTCCCACGTAGACAAGGGCGTGAACAGCGGTCCAGAAAAAGAAAGAGCTCAACACGCAGGAAGCAAGAGTTTTGGAACAGCTGGACCTGGAACTGGAAAGGCAGGTGAGACAGGGCTATGAAGGGCTTTCATGTGCCGAGTGGAACAGTGTGGACGTGCCATGGCCTCGGGACAGCCCGCAGAGCCTCAGCAGGTGAATGACAAGATCACATCATATTAGAAAGACAACTCTGAAAACTGCATGGAAGACAGACTGCAAGTGGGAGAAATAGAAGGGCTGTGCGTGTCCAGGTAAAGCTGGGAGGTGATCACGTCTGGACGAGAACCATGGAAGTAGGAATAGAATGAAAGATACAGAAATAGGAATCAAGGGACGTGATGATGATCGGAACTTCCATTTCTCAGAGTGTTGGCAGAAGCCCAAAGCTCTGAACGATAAAGAGCAAGTATTGCGAGTTCTGGACACGCTGACAAAGAAGCTGAGAAGTGACCGGACCCCGTTCTGAACCCTTCAGCCCACCCCCCACCACCTCCACTCCCCAGATAAGAGCTGCCTGGAGATTTCCCTGGGAGACATTTCTTCACAGAACATTGTTGGCAATATAAGGGAGGAATGCTCTCCCCTCTCAAGCCAAGAGAGGGAACTCAGTGGCCCCCAGGATCAACGGGACACCAGAGTAGTGGGGAAATTCTTGGATGCACATGAGAGTCTTCTCAAGAGTTGGGTGGGACAGAATGAGGTGACTGACTGTTACTCGGGGGGAGGGCTAGTGGGACCCACCAGCAGAGCCAGAATGCCACAGCAGGAGACACGAGGAGCTTCTGAGTTCATAGCAAAGACATCAGATGGTTAAGAGACGGCCTGCCTGGGTTGCTGCTTCCCCGCAGGAAGAGGCTGCATTGTGCTGCTGGCAGCTGCTGAGAGGCGGTTGGAGAGGGCTGCTTAGAGGTACAGGATGAGAGCGCCTTGGAAGGGGCGATGAGTCACCACGGCAGGCCTGACCGCTCTCTGATGAAAGCCTTGCTTAGAAGGGTAGCCCTTAACTGGTGTCAGCTGGTGACTGGGAAATCAGACCCTTTCCAGCATCCCCAGGACTGACCGCCGTTCTGGCTGTCTAGGCATAAACTGATCGCACAAACGGCATGGTTTATGCCAAACACGTGCTTCCCTTCCAGGAGTCTGGAATTGGGGGCTGTGCCGGGAAGAGGGACGTAGGTACTGGCCTCCAGGGAAGACTCTGGTGAATGGTCTCTAATGAGCTTGTTGTCACAACTCACCGCTGGAGAGTTAAGCGTGTCCCGGGTGACCCCACCAGGGAGGACCTTTGGAAGCTTGCATCCGGTTTCCCTGACTGAGGCCCCACGTGTCTTTTCCCTTTGCTGGTCTTGCTCTTCACCCTTGCCCTGTAATGAATTATAGCTGTGAGGGCTACTCTGTGCTGAGTCTCTGCGTCTTCCTCGTGATTCCCCAAATCTGACGGTGTTGCCAAAGAACTCACATAGCCCCCAAGAGAAGCAATGCCAGCATTTGGGTGTCGGCCAGATATAGGGGCACAGATGTCAGACGCGATAACATCGATCATGGAAAACCATTTTTAGATTTTAATTGCTCGGTTTTCTCCTTGAGCAGATCCTGGGGAGAGCAGAGGCCACGGGGGGCATGTGGGAGGAGGGGAGAAAGAGCAAATGAAAAAAAAAAAAAAAAAACCAACCAGACGCAGAAGAGGGAGCCAGATGAAAAGTGTACACCCCCTCCCACTTTGCAGAGTCTGACCTGAGCTGGGCGGGAAGGAGAGTTGGCAGGAGGCCGGAGTGGGGGGGGGGGGGCGGGCAAGGGGGAGTTTGGGAGGAAAAACTGAACTAGAAATTAAGTTTTGCTATTTCTAATATCAAAAATAACCGTAAATAACTAGGAAGAGGTTAGAAAAGCCATGTGATCTTCTTGAAATGTTGTCAAGGATGGGAATGAAGGTCCAGAGTGTATATCTGAGGACAATATGGGAGAAGAATAAACCTATTTCCCCATTGGATTTTACCAAGTCCAGACCATCCAATAGTACCAAAACCCACTTTCTAAACGCGAGCCAAGTGCTCCCTAAAACCACACAGGGCCTACAGGTAAGCACGTTCATCTGTAGTTCGAAGACCAGTGGCTTTGAATTCCAGCTTTGCTTTTTTAGCCATGCAGTTTTGGCAGAGGGTTCTTAATCTCTGAGCCTTCATTTCTGTTGTCCTAAAATGTGGTCTTGAATGTCAAACCTCACACACGGCTCATTGTGGGAAAGAACGAGAGAAGACACATTAAGGGGCCTACTCGCTTTGGAGGGCTCAGCAATAGAACCCTTCTCCTATTGGTCACCCACCCTCTTTTACCCTCTTTGGAGTTTTGTGAAATATTTGGAGGAGGAGGGACTCTGTGGGGTTGCGTGTTTTTATGGTCTTTCCTCTGTTGGTGGGAGTGAACGTTCGCGCAAGTTTGCCGAACGTGTAGTTGGGGAAGCTGCGATTTGGGCCCAGGAGACCTGGTTCCTCAACTGCCTCTCACAGGTGAGTCCAGCGGCCACCAGCACTGGCTCTGGGATGCTGTGTCCATTCCCAGCATGAACGTTGCTCGCTGTCTCTCCCATCACGCATCCCTGGGCTATCGTGTTGCTGAAAGGGAATTTGGCTGTGTTTCCTTCCCTATTAACGTCACTCTGATGACAGATTGAAGTGTATGTTTTTCCATGAGGATAGACATATCCACATCCTTTCAAAGTACATCTCCATCCACGCCTTGGACAATACAGGTATGCCTGAAATTCAACGCGTGGAAAATACTGGATTTAAATAAAGCAAGTAGATGAAGGTATTCCTCAAGTGAAGGTAGCATTGCAAGCCACCCTTCAAGGCCATAGGATGTTTCTGGGAACTGGAGGGCCCATAGGCTATCCACCCAGCTGTGAAACTCAAGAGAGCCCGTTTCCATCAGGAACTGCCAGCTGGTCCTTCTGCCAACAAGAGCCTAAAACACTCCTAGCGCACAGTTCTTGGGTTTCCTTCTTATCTTTACCACTGCATATTTAGACCTGATGGGAGCGAGAATGCAAAACAGTAGAAACACGCATATTTAGCAAATATATTTTAAGCAAACTTTATGCCTCTCTGACCTTCATTTTCCTCTTCTGAGAATGAGGAAGACAGACTAGATCAGTGGTGTCTTAACCTTGCTGCATCTAGGATCATCTGGGAGCTTTTAAAAAATACAGATGCCCAGGCCCTCTGCTCACCAATTAAACTGGAATGTCTGAAGTGGGGGGGTGGGGGGGCAGGGTATGGGTGTTTTCCACAAGCTACCAAGGTCATTCTGATAGGAAGCTCCCACCGGGCTACACGACGCTTGTTATTTCCACCTCTAATATTCCTTTTATGATCTTTTGTTTCAAGGGTGGCCATAAAACAGTGGGATGGCTTCCCATACCTCTCATGAAAAGCCACCTGAATGCCAATCTTTCTCTTTGTATAGTTGAAGGAATCCAGGCCAGCCTGTGGATTTGGGACTGACCAAGTCATAGCGTGGTTTTAGGAACTTTTCTACTGCTACACATCTGACAGGTAATGATGAAATCTAAGACCCAAGGAGTGAAGAAATCAAATGGGGGGCTTTTCGGGTCAGGCAAGGAACATAAATGTGTGACTGAAACCAGGCATAACAATAGGCAGGGGTGGGGTTTGTGGAACTAAAAAACATGTGCCTTGCCTATAGGCATTTAAACAAACTCCTTTTCTCCTTCCCACTCTCCCCTCCTTCCCTCCTTCCCTTCCTTCCCTCTGTCCCTTCCCTCCTTTCTTCCTACCTTCCTTCCTTCTTTCCTTCTTTCCTTCTTTCCTTCCTTCCTTCCCTACTTTTCTACTTTCTTCCCTTCCTTCCTTTCTTTCTTAAATATCATGTTGGCAGAATGAGAGACTAATCTGTGTGCTCACCTCATCTATGGGTCACCTGTTTAAGACCCCTGTTCAAGACATCCTGATACATTAGGGAAAAAAATAATGAAAATATTACAAAGACATCTGCCTCATTATTAGACCTGCAGTAGACAATAAAGTCATTCCACACTGCAGTAGACAATAAAATTGAGACATAGACAATAGGACCTACTGCCAAATGCTGCTCCAAACCTACTCAACCTCCTTTTCCTTCGTGCATTTCCATGGTTCTACAGATCTGGTTCCATAATCTTCAGTCCAATATCTGCTTACTGTTCTCTGGGTTCTGTACCATTCTGGTTTCCCTCCTGGGCTTACCATACCGCCTTCCCACATGGAATTTTGAGCAGAAGCTCACAATTTCATTCTCTCTCATGAAAGCATACAGCTTCAGGGAGGAGAGCCTCTCCAATCCCCCAACCCTGGAGAGTCTCCCAACCAGCCATCTCCTAACTCAGGGTTTCTCAGCCTCAGCATTATTGACATTTGGGGCCAGATCATTCTTTTGTGGGGGAGCTGTCCTAGGCATGGTAGGATGGTTAGCAGCATTTCTGACTCCTACCCGCTAGATGCCAGCAGCAATCCCTCCCACATTTCCCAGCATCCCATGTGGAATGGAGACCCACTGTTTTAAGTACACACAGCATCCCAGTGCCTGTGAGGAAAACGGTACAGTAAAGCTCCATCAGTTTGGGACATAGCCAGCATAATATCCAAGCTTCCAAAAGAGAGGCCCCAGCTGAAAAGGAAACAAGCTTCAGTATGATCAGCTGTGTCAGTTCTATTTAATTGTAAATTTGGACAGGCTCTGCTGAGTGAAGTACAGAATGTTTTTCGCCTTGGGCACTGATATTATATTAGAATAAAAGCAACCTGAGAGGCATTTGTTTTTGTGGAAAGTGTGTGCATGGGCAAATCTCTGCTCATCAGATTGTTTTGAATTAATGTGGAAACTATAAATAAAGTGCTCTCTCTTTTGGGGGCTGGCTTTGATCTATTGTTATCCCTCCCTTTTTAGAATTCTTTAAAGGCAATTTTCATTCAGATTCTTCATCAGTGAAGCAAGCGGACTTCAGTAATTCTGCTGAAAAGCCTCTGCCGCTTTCTGCACACAAGCTCCATGTCAATCAGCCAGCTAGCCTGCTCCCCTCCATGGCTGTCCCCCTAATGCCCCGGAGAATGGAGGGTGGATAGGCAGCTAGGCTGAGGTAACTTGGACAGGCGTGTAATGTGAAGAGAACAAGTCTGACTGACATTTTCTTCTTGTGTTAAGGTTATTGAATAATTATGCTAGAAGTACTGTAGTCAAAATCCTCACGTGCCCTGGAGAAAGGGGCACAAAAGAGTTGCCTGGGCAAGGGGCATGATTCAGAATCCTTGGGCCCAGTTGAGTCATTAACGACCGAATCTTCTGAAGCAGCCCACATTTCCGCAATTGTTGGAACCCACGCGTGAGAGGTGACATGAGCTTCCATTGCCGCAGGCACTTACAAGTCCAGAGTAATGGACCATTAGTGTGCCAAATGGGTATGGGAGGAGTGTGGAAGGAAGAAGAGAATGACCCCCTCCTCTGAAATAGTCCCAGCCCTGCCTCTTACTTGCTTTGTAATGTGACCTCCTCTGAGACTCAGTTTCTTTTTTTTTTTTTTTAATTTTTTTTTTCAACGCTTTTATTTTATTTTGGGGACAGAGAGAGACAGAGCATGAACGGGCGAGGGGCAGAGAGAGAGGGAGACACAGAATCGGAAACAGGCTCCAGGCTCTGAGCCATCAGCCCAGAGCCCGACGCGGGGCTCGAACTCCCGGACCGCGAGATCGTGACCTGGCTGAAGTCGGACGCTTAACCGACTGCGCCACCCAGGCGCCCCTGAGACTCAGTTTCTTTGCGTGTAAAATGAGGGCCATCATATTTTTTTTCAGAAAGACATCAACAACTTTAGAAATTTCTGTGGCAAGTGCTTGACATAATGCCTAGTTCATGGGAAGTCCCGCCTATCATCATCATTCTCTTCCTCCCCGTCCTCATCACTGTCATCACCATCACCATCATGACTGCCACCGTCATTCTTCGTAGGGCGATGAACGGCTTTGGTGGATATGTGCTAAACTCTTCTTTGTTTGTGGCAAAGAGGATTCTAGGTTATTCTTTCCATGGGATGCTTTGGCAGGAGGAGAGAACTTTTCTCAGTCTCTTATTTCTAGAGAAAAGTGAGAAGTTCCCCAGAGGTTTAGGTCCTCATAGACTTTCCAAGACTGAGTGGGTAATAGCAGCATTCACAAAGACTTAGTTCAAAGATCTAGAAGGCTATGGAGGGGGTTGTGCAAATCGAAAATATGCTTCCCTGCCTGTCTTTCCCTTAAAGAGCATGGGCTGTGATTTTATAGAAATCGAAGACTCACGTGTCAACAAATATCCTCTCCACTCCAACTGGCCTGCCAGAGTAAGTTAGAAAAACCACGTGGATTAAGGCATAGGCCATGGACAAAGAAGGCAAGTGCATGTGGAATCAAATACTGACTCCTCCCTGTAGTAGATGGGGGACCCTTACCATCTCTAAGCCTCACTGTTTTATTCTAAAAAGATGGGTAGAATAATTCTTACTTCACAGGGGATTCGTTTCTGGTGCAGCTTCGCTAGGATGTACGACGAACTAGAGAGGAGGATTGTATTCAGTGCAAGAAGTTCATTAAGTAAAAATGTTCTGATAACGAAGGGCTGTAAGATGCTGACGCCGAGGCAACTGTTTTGCTCCAAGTCAGAGTTGAATACCAATGAGAGAGGAGACTCTCCTCCTCCTCTCAAGGTGGTGGCCACACTTTGTAAGGCTGGAGGGAGGGTAGAGGGGGAACTCTTTCATAGATAGGATCTGAGATGCAGCTGCTCCCAGACACAAAGGATCAGAGAGTCACAAGGCAAAATGACAGAAGCATCAGAAATGCTTCCTCAGGAGGGTCAAAGCCATCTGTGGGTCCACAAAAGACAATCCAAGAGATCCATGGACCATAAAGGGAAGATTAGGAAGGAGCGAGGGCCCATAAATTCCGTTATTTAGGATGAAGTCAGAAACTGTGGCTTGTTTGTCGTGACCCTTTGATGCTTCCAGCTGGTGTGCCATGGGAAACAGCGGCTACACATGGATTTACAAACTGCTCATCCTTGCAGCAAACAAGAAAGTGTGCAAGGTTCGATCTGTGGGAAGGGCAGAATTTTATCACGGAGTGCCTTGCTGGGAATCAGGAGTCCAGTTCCTAGACCCAGCTCTGCCCTCCCTGTGGTGCCGTGGATCTCAAACCAGGCTTTGCCGGTTGGACGTTCATCTATAAAATCAGTGGTGGACTTCGTTGGAGAATCCGCATCCAGGAGGTCAAGTAGTTGAATTTGGTAGTAACTTCGGTTGTCCTATCCGAGGCATTGGGAATCTGAGTCCAAGGTTCTTGGGATGTACCTGAGTGTCCAGGGGAAAGCTGCACCCCCTCCCACCCCCAGTCATCTTATATCTAGAACGGAGGAAAATCTCCCTACACCAAACCTAGCAATTAGCCCAAAGCACTCAAGGAATCAATTTTTTTCTGTCACACAATTTGGCACTCTGTCTTCTCAGCAAAATGTGGCTAAACACATAGGTCTTCCCTAAGGGAAAAAAATTACCCCGGAGAGAAATCCAGTTTTAAGGGAAAGATGACCTACACACCTCAGAATGGCATCCTCCCCCTACAACGAGGTGGTTTACCTGCCCCGTTATACAGACCTGAATTGCTCACCAAAGGCTCTCGATGGTCCACTGGGAAATAAAAGCAAAGACAACCTCACTTTTCAGAGACTTTAGGGACTTATCCTCATTTGGAGTGTGTGTGGAAATGAATTTTAAGCACAAATCTGTACTTACTGAGCTTGAAGCAAATTGGAATCTTGACCGCAAGGAATGAAGGTGGCTAATCTAATTTGAAGACCTGCATGCAGGCAAATGAGTGACTGTGAGCTTCTTGGGACCCAGGTCTTTCTATTGCCAAATACTCGAGAGAGAGAGGAATAATGCATTCATCTTCAGGGCAGGATAGGTCTTCAAGAAATCCGAGAGCTTGCTTCCAGCTCTAAAATGGTGTGACTGTGGGTCTATGACCCCGTGATCCCTAAAAATTACTTGATGAAAGTAGAAATTCGCCTCAATAGGTTCACAAACACTAGTAATGGAAGTTACTCAAGCTATTTGTTATAAGCACCTACCATATGCCAAGAAATATTAAACAGAGCTCTCTTTTTCTGTCTCTGTTCTCCCTACCTCTCTCAACATAGATAGATATAGATCTAATTTCACACCAAGAGCCCTGGGGTTAGCATTATTATAACCATTTTAAGATGAAGTGATTGAAGTTCAAAGAGATTACATAACTTGACCTTGATAACCAGCTGAAAAATGGAAGAGTCAGCGCTTAAACTCTGATCAGCCTGACTCTAAAGAATTTTCCAGCGTTTCATCCTTCTTGGGCATGTATTGGATATGGGCATATTTGCAGAAACATAAAGTGATAAACAGTCATGGTCATAGTGGTTTAATATCCCCCAAACAAAATAAAACTGGTGGCCGTTTCCTGTGATGATTCAATATAAGAGAATAGCACTATACCTCAGAGTATGAGGTATGAAGTTTGGCAGGGTATTTCCTTCCAGGAGTCATTTAGGGTCTTGCTACTCAAAGGAGGGCCCATGGACCCCTGGCATTGACATTCACCTGAGAGCTTCTAAGCGTTTCAAGCTTTGCCCTAGGGCTACTGGATCAGACTCTTAATTTGCATTAAAAGTCTGAGAAGTATTGGTTCAGGGCACCAAGGCATAATATAGATTGTTCCCAAAGCCATGGACACCCACAAATCGAGGCTTCTGGAGTGTTGTGATTTATAAAGATTTTAAAGTCTTTTACAAGGAACACGTTATATAATAACATAACATGTATTGAACACTAACTCTATCCCAGGCACAGTATTCAGCACTTTGCATTTATTATTTTATTTAATTCTTCTAACAGTTCTAACAGGCGCCCAGTCATTATCCTCATTTTGGAGAGTAGGAACTGTCGTTCGTAGAGCTCAATGAACATGTTCAAAGTCACTTAGCTGGTAAGGGGTGGTTCTAGGATTGGAACACAGACAAGACAGTGTGATACTAATTCTTCCAACTTTGAATCGATTAGTGCGCTATGCCGCCTGTCCAGCCCCAACAAGGAAACACTCAGAAAAGTTTGATGGAGCATTGTGCTTCATGGAGGTTAGCTAGCATTATAGTTTTCAACAAGGGCCTCACTATGCCCAAGTGCAACCTTCCATCAGTTACCAGTTCTGCAGAAGGCGATTATTACTAATTAAACACTAATTAAATTAAATTTATTACTCAGTAATTAAATGTCTCTGGATTAATTAAGAAGTAAATTAAGCACAGTGATCAGGCTGTGTCAATAATAATAGTGCCAATGGACATCGCTTGGCCTCCTGCTATGACACACAGACATAGTACATGCTTGCCAAACAGGGTTTAACCTGGATCAAATCAGATGAGTGACCAACCCAGAGAAATTGTTACGGATTACAGGAGACTAAGCAGACGTGCCAACCCAATAGCCTGTGTAACCCCTGACTGAATCTTGAAAGGGGTGAATGGTGGTGGAGATATCTATGAAAGTGGTTATGGACACAGCTGAGGATCTCTGAGTAGGGACTGTCTGTATCGTTAAGTAATAGAACTGTATTGGTGTTAAATTAATTGAGTGCGACCATTGTATTATAACTGTGCAGAATAAGTCCTTGTTCTTAGGATATGCGTGCTGAGGGGTCTTGGGTTTGAGAATCATTTATATATGCTCCTTCTTTTTACACGGTTCAAAAATAGAGGCGCAAGATAAATCAGATGTGGCACAATGTTAATTTGTGACTCTCGATGAAATAAATACGGGTGCATGTTGTACTATTCTTCCAACTTCCTATAGGTTTAAAACTTCAAATTTAATATTTGGGGAAAAGTGAATTAGTGCTGATTCCATGTTATTTCAGTAAAATAACGCCCACTCAAGTAAGAGACACAGGAGAGTGTATGGTGGAGGAGAGATGTAGGGATGAGGGGCTGGGGAGAGAATTTATCGGAAGACCAGAAATTACCAAGAACCTAGGTGAGCCAAAGGTAGGTGGCCTGCTAGTGAATGTCACCTGCATGCATTTTGAAGTGTAAAATTGAATTTACACCTTGTTGACTTTGGTGTGGTTTTTCAGCCCTGCCCCGCTAGATCCAGTCGGGAGTTGACATTAGTCCCAGGCTTCCCCCAACACTCATCATTTTGAACCAATACCCCCAAGCAACCTTCGCCTCAGTCCAGATATATTCTGGGGAGTTCTTACAGGGCCCCCACCCCACTTTCTTTGCTGAAGAGTTGGTCCTGGGCAGTCACGTTTGTCCTACCTTACCCTCTCTCCTAGCCACGGGGACAATATGATTACACACCTAAACTGAGCTGGTCAGTCAGATTTCTCCCCCAGGAATCTCAAACACCGAGAAAATGAATCTGCTCTGGGAATCTGGGATGAAAAACCATAGTTGTTAAAGTTAGCTGAGCCAACTATAGCCAAAAGCATGCTGAAGTTATCAAGAAGCAGAAACCATAAATGCACAGAGGAAGGTAGTCATCCGCTGAGAGGAGAATGAGAAGGTGTGTGGAGAAATATAGATGAGAGACCTAAGTCCCCAGAGCAACTAGGAGCTGATTCATCTCAAGGATTAACTCCTAGCTCTGCTGCCCCTTAAGCCTGATTTCCTCCCCACCCTACCCCCAGGGAATCCTCTCTTCCTCCTTTCTCTGAACTAATAATTAAGTAAGTTTCAATTCCTCCAGCAGGCAACATCCCCAAGCTATTCATTCCACCCTCCCCTCCTTTCATCCAATGCCTGTCTCCGAGCCAGCCCTGCACCTGAGCTCACTTGAATGGTGACATGATTTATTTTACTGTTTCTTTTGTTAATGTACGGATTGGTGGGATATTTGTTCTATTTCTAGTATACTGATGGCCTTAGGGATTCTAGAGGGCCAGGGACAGGAACTGCACTACTTATGTTTTTATTATAAAAGTAATACATGTTGATAATAGAATTCTTGGGGAAAAATAGAAAAGGTAAAAGAAGAAAAAGAAAAATCATTTGTAATTCTATCATCCAGAGATGAGTCCTATTAATAATGTTTGGGCTTGTTTCCTTCAAGTCCTTTCAGATTTAGCAATATAATTCAGATTACGTGGCACATACAACTTTGAATCCTCATTTCCATTACATGGAAAGCATTTACCTATATTTTTAAAGTTCTGTTAAAGTACTCTAATATCAGCATGATGTTCTATTTTATATAAAATATATAAAACATATAAATATACAAATACTTGAAACATAAGCATAGATAACATATAACATATATGAAGAATAGCATACAAATATATGAAATAATCTGTACACACTCTTATTATTGTGTATGTTGGTTGTTTTCATTGCTTGCTAATATAAATAACCCTGGGATAAATATCTGTGTGTTTTAGATTCTTAATGCAAATGGACAAGTCAGTTTCTCAAAAGGTCACAGTTTGCTCTTTCTCCTCTGCTATCAAACTTTTCTTGCACAGCCTCTCTCCTCGTATTGCTGCAAGATTTTTTACCTCAATACCTCAAGGCTCTTTGTCTCGCCACGTCCAAGAATGAAGAGGTAGACACAGAATAAAGTGAGCAGCAGGCAAAAGTTTATTAGAGTATCAGATCAGAAAGTAAGAACAGTATGAAAGCTCTCTTTGCAGAGAGGGGGCATTCAAAAGTGAATGCCCTCAACAATAGACAAGGGACTTTGTTTTAGAAGGTTCTGGTCGGAGGCTCCTACCCCCAGTCCCTCACCCCTCACCCCATTCCTTCCCCCTTGCTCTTCTCAGGTTTTACCCTTATTAGCTGGGTAACTCTACATGCTTAGTCATTCCTTTGTAATTGGCTTGTTTTCCATTGTATGAGGTGTGGTCTATGGCCATACTGTTCCTTCTGGGTCATACATTTTATGGTCCACTACTTATTTTTAGTCAGGTCTTTTGTCAAATTCCCAAGGAAAACCTGAGGGGGGAGTGGATGGTGACTGTTACGTTCTTGGGAGACACCTCATGCCTTGAGGGCCTTTGCTTAGATGCTCCCAGCATTGTTTTCAAATCCGCGTTTTCCCTACCCAGGACCTCAAGTGCTCACCTTTGCCTCTGTGCTTATTTCACCCTGTCTTTCCCCACCATAGCATGGCTGCCACTGTTTCAATGTTTACCAATCTAATCATTAAAAAAAAAAATAGTAGTTCATATTTGTTTGCATTTTTTAAAGTTTTTACTTAAACTCCAGGTAGCATACAGTGTAATATTAGTTTCAGGTATACAGTGTGGTGATTCAACACTTCCATGCAACACTCAGTGTTCATCACCACATGTGCCCTCCTTAATCCCCATCACCTATTAAAACCGCCTCCCCGCACCTCCACTCTGGTAACCATCAGTTTGTTTTCTATAGTTAAGAGTGTATTTCTTGGTTGCCTCTCTCTCTTTTTCCTTTGCTCATTTTTGTTTCATAAATTCCACATATGAATGAAATCATACGGTATTTGTCTTTCTCGGACGTATTTTGCTTAGCAGAATACTCTCTAGGTCCATCCACATCATTGCAAATGGCAAGATTTTTCTTTTTTATGGCTGTGTAATGTTCCATTATATATGTATATATGTGTAATATTTGTTTATGTATATATAAATTATACACATATAATAATAAACTGTTTATATAACATGTATAAATATGTCTGCATAAATATATATGTATAAATATATATATTACATATGTATGTATACGTATAATGGAAAGATATAAAATATCTTCTTTATCCATTCACCAATGAATGGATACTTGGACTTTTCCCGTACTTTGGCTATTGTAGATAATACTGCTATAAATATTGGTGTGCGTGTGTCCCTTTGAATTAGTATTTTCACATTCTTTCCATAAAGAACAGTAGTATAATTGCTGGATCGTAAAGTAGTTCTATTTTTAACTTTTTGGAGGAAACTTCATAGTGTTTTCCAGAGCAACTACACCAGTTTGCATTCCCTCCAACAGCGCAAGTGGGTTCCCTTTTCTCCACATCCTGGCCAATACCTATTGTTTCTTGTCTTGCCAATCAATGGTTGATTTTGATCTGATTCTGACAGATATGAGATGATATATCATTGTAGTTTTGATTTATGTTTCCCTGATGATCAGTGGTGTTTGCATTTTTGAAAGCTAGTAAGGTTGAACTTCTTTCATTTGTCATTTGACTAAAATCAGAGTGACTTACGTTTTGTTTCACTTGATGAAAGTCATGGGTATTTTTTAACATAAAGTAATGTTTTCTGCTATCTACTGTCTTGGAATTTCCAAAACAAAACAAACAAACAAACAAAACTCACCATGTAAGTAAGTCAATGATTAGTGCTCTGGAGATAGTATCACAACGTTTTGACGATTCCCCCCAAACTGAGACCCAAACTTTAGTGGTTACATATCTAAATGGAGAAAAATAAAGGAATAATACTTAAGTGAAAATTACATCTGAAGAAAAAAATATTGCAGTATTTTATTGTAAATGACTTCTCATTTCCTTGTTAATGCCTGGTTTCAATTAGGCACTATTATAATATGGTGGATTTGAGGGGTTTACGGGTAAAAAGCTTTGGTGATGCGGTTTGAAAAGATGGAAATTTCCATTTCTTAGAACTCCAGGTAGAATTCTAATGGGGGAAAAAAAGAGGGTCTAGCCTAAAAAGATTAGGTTTTCTCCTGGTTTTGAAAGTGTAAGACAGGAAATGCAATGGTAACATCTATTCATATTCATGGTTACCTAAGAACTTGGACTCACTGAACCCCTCCAATGTCTGGCCAGCTCCTTTTGAGCTGGAAAGTCTCATTTTCCTCCCAGGTCTACGTTGGAATCACTATTCCTGAGTTCCCAAGAAAGGAGATGGAGACAAGGAAAAGTCCAGGGACTTATTTAAGGTTGTGTTAAAATTTAGAGGGAAAGGGGGAATAGGATGCGTGGTCCAAAGGTACAAACTTCCAATTATAAGATAAAGAACCACCAGAGACATAACATACAACATAATAGCTATGGTTAACACGTCTGTGTGGTGTATTTGAAAGTTGTTGAGAGAGTAGATCCTAAGAGTTCTCATCACAGGGGAAAAAGAAAGCATTTTTTTTTTCCTCTTCTTCCTTTTCTGTATCTATATGAGGTGATAGATGCTAACTGCACTCATTGTGGTAATCATTTCACAATATATGTAAGTCACATTATTATGTTGTACACCTTAAAGTTATACAGTGCTGTATGTCAGCTCTATCTCAAAAAAAAAAAAAAAAAGAGAGAGAGAGAGACAGAGCTTTAGAGACTTTTTCAAACCCTCTTAAAAATACCAAAGAATCCCATGGTTGAACTGACCCTAAACTCGTTTTATATGGGCAGAAGCTATTGAAAATGTAACTCGGTCTTCTTTTGTTCCTAATCTCCAGACTTGTCAGAGAATATTCACTTTTCATTTTGTAATTGTAATAGCAGAAGTCATTTTACATGTCTGCAATTTTCCCTCCCATGGAAGCTGGAGATGGCTTGTACCAGCTCAGGAAAGCTGATGGCTAAACCTTCAGGAATTTTGTGAGCCGACTGATAAATACAGCCATTTTGAATTACATAAGCCTAAAATTTAATCAATTATATTAAAACATAAAGGTTTAATAAATTTTCCAAACATCACTTCCTAATTATTGTACTATATTTGGTTACTCTCTGTGTTCTTGGGTTTATTGGCATTGACTGCCTCTGTGTGATGGAGAACCTGCATCTTTCCCCAGCTTTGCGTTTAGTGACATGACATTTGTAGGTTGGAATTTGCCATGGTAGTATTTCTTTCCACAAAATTGGAAACCATGACAGATCAGGGCTTCCCCACCCCCACCCCACACGTACAGTCTACCCTGCTAAAGCGACAGCCATTGTTGAACATTTGCCAGCCCTCCGAGGCAAGCAGGACATCTCATTTGGTGGAGAGGATAGGGATTTATGGCAAAGGCTTGAATTTCAAAGTCAGAGAAACTTAAGTTCTCTTCCGGCTCTGTCATTTACCAACTCTGTGGCTTTGGGCACATCATACAACTTCTCTGAAACTCACATTTCCCATCTATAAAATGGGAGAGTATCTGTCAAGATTATTTTATTGTGATATGGTGACAATCTAAATATCCTAGGTATTCTTCAAGGTGTACTGTCATATCAAAAAGACTCAATAGATGCTATTATTTTTTTTCCACTATCATTATTGCTAATTTGACATATAAACGCTAAGAGTTATCATGTCGGATAAGGCAGGAAAAACACGCTCTCCTTTCCATAGCAGAAATAACTACAATAGGGCTGAGAATACTCCAGTGCTACATAAATAAAGAGGAAAGGAAAGGTGGGGGGTGGGGGTGGGTAGAGGAACAGAGGGAGGAGACGAGGTTACAGAGGGGGACAGCAACAAAGTGTGGAAAACCTGTGTGCCCCACTAAAAACTGTACCCAGATTCTCAGGCCAGTTAGCATCTACTCAGGATGTTCGAGCAAGAGACTGTTACAATCAGATTTGTCCTCTGGATAGATCATTCTGGCATCGGTATGAAAATGAAAAGTAGAGGCCAAAGCTGATGAGTGAAATGGGAAGCTACTGTATGGTCTAAGTGAGAGAGGGCGATGGTTTAAATGAAGGTACAACAGGGGTGCCTGGGTGGCTCGGTCGGTTAAGTGTCCGACTCTAGACTTCGGCTCAGGTCATGATCTCATGGTTCCTGAGTTCCAGCTCTGTACTGGGCTCTGTGCTGACAGTGAGGAGGCTGCTTGGGATTCTCTCTCTCTCTGCCCCTCCATCTCTCTCTCTTTCTCTCTCTCTCTAAAATTAATAAATAAACTTAAAAAAATAAGCTACAACAGTGAAATGGAGAGAAAGACATGGTAAGAAAGGCACTAAGAGCTCTCTGCTTACAGAAAGGCCTTGCCAGCCTGGATAGTTCCTGCAGAGATAAGCAGTACTAGACTAAATTCTTGTAATATTCCAATCTATCATGAGCTGGAAAGATAAATTCTTGCCTCCCTTTCACTGCATTCTTGGTTAGAATAATTATCACGGAGCAGCACTAAAAAGATAACAGTATTAAACACTTTTTATTGAAAAAAATTAACAGCCAGGGGTGCCTGAGTGGCTCAGTCAGTTTATCGTCGGTCATCAGCTCAGGTCATGATCTCGTGGTCCGTGAGTTAGAGCCCTGCGTCGGGCCCTGTGCTGACAGCTCAGAACTTGGAGCCTGCTCCGGATTCTGTGTCTCCCTCTCTCTCTGTCCCTCCCCCGTTCAGGCTCTGTCTCTCTCTGTCTCAAATATAAATAAACGTTAAAAAAAAAAAAAAGACAAATTGATACGCTACCTGGAACTCTCTAGCACAGGAGTCAGGAAAACTTTTCTGTAAGGGCCCAGACAGCAAATACTTTAGGCTTCAAGAGCCATACGGTATCTGTTGTACTGACTCAGTTTGGGGCTTAGAGTGTGAACGTAGTCATAGACAACACTTGAGTGGATGAGAACGGCTGTGTTTTAACACTCTAGGCTCAATAGACCCGCAAGAATACACATTGGGAGGATCGTCTCTGTCATTTTCAAATCCTAACATTTTATTTTTCAGTGCTCAAAGGAAAGTCAAAAGAAAGGGCTTGATCCAGACAAAATCCCACACCCTGAGGAGGATCTTTCACAAGTGTTTTTGCTTCTCTCTGTGTCCCCTCATGGGCAGTGGACACCCCATAACCCTATTTCCCCCAGCTTGGCCTGGTAACGTTACTTACCAATAGCCTGGCATGCTGATGCCTACAGGCAGACTGCCAACGACCCCTCTTCCTTAAGATCCTGAAGTCTTCTGGACTTCTGAGGTAAGCACTGGCCTTGGAATGAGAAGACTAAGACCCGAGGACCATCTCTATGACCTACCCACCATCTAACATTAAGCAATCTCTCTCCTCATCATTAAAGCGACACTTCATGGCCGGAGGTTGTAAGAATCAAGTGAAACGCTGAGCTACGTTGACTGAAATTTTGAGAGACCGTATCTTTTTCATATTTTTCCTAAAGTAGCCTCTAGTGAAACCCTTTATGTCTGGTTCTATGTCCTTCGTAAGCTCCATAGAAATTTGTGTATCTATCCACACATCACAATGGTCTCTCCAACAACTTTCCTTAGTGCTTGTTGTGAACACACTTAAGAAACAGGGGAAGGGGAGGAGGAAAGTATAATAGAAAGAGCCTAAGGCTAAAGGTCTGCCCCTCACTCCCTCATCTTTGTGGCTTTGGGAAAACAATGCCCCATCTTAAGATCTCACATCTACATAATGATGGGGTTTCAATAAGTAAACTGCAGAAATGCTCAGACTAAACTTCATTTCTACGCAAGCCTTGGGGCTACGTTCTCCTTTGTTTTTCTTTCCCCAGCTTCCATTTTACAAAAAGTCTTCCCCTCTGTATCAGTATTTTTAAGCATGTGATCCTGGACCACCCAATCACAATCAGCTGGGACGCTTGTTAGAAATGCAGATGCCCAGGTTTATATGGTGAGAAAAAAAAAATTTAGAGGAGAGGCGTGAGACTTTGGTATCTTTATTTTAACAAACGCTCCAAGTGATTTATACCCACTAAAATCTGTGGTTTTCACCCTAAGCTTCTCGCCTGTAATCCTAGAGGAGTGGGACCATATTTGTTTTGATTACAAACATATTCCAAGCCCTTCGTACAGTGTTTGGCACTCAGAGGACACTCAGCGAGCTTTTAAATGAGTCATTTAATGAATCAATGGTTCAAATGAACTCTGAGTTCTAGGGCTTTGGTCCCTCCCTTCATTGGAAATGGCCACCCTACTGGCTGCTGAGAGCCTAATCAATAACGCCAGTGGTCATGAGGGTAGCTTCTAAAAGCACCAAAATGTGAGGGGCGCCTGGGTGGCGCAGTCGGTTAAGTGTCCGACTTCAGCCAGGTCACGATCTCACGGTCCGTGAGTTCGAGCCCCGCGTCGGGCTCTGGGCTAATGGCTCGGAGCCTGGAGCCTGTTTCCAATTCTGTGTCTCCCTCTCTCTCTGCCCCTCCCCCGTTCATGCTCTGTCTCTCTCTGTCCCAAAAATAAATAAACGTTGAAAAAAAAAATTAAAAAAAAAAAAAATAAATAAATAAAATAAATAAAAGCACCAAAATGTGAAACTGTTTCTCCCACATGAGAGAGGCTCCGTGGGCATTTTCCTCCTGCAAGTGCTGAGTGGGGAAGGATTTTTGAACAGGAGCAGACTTCGGTGTCCCTCCGGCAGATCACCTAAGAAATTTGTCCGCATACCCAGCATGAAACCTCCAACTGTCTATGCCTAGAGCCTGGTAGCTCCAGAGCTCCGGTGAGTGAGAAGGTCAAGAAACCCCCAGTAGTGCTCACTGGTCCTGCCAAGGCTTGCTTGGGGGTTACTCTGCACCTCATTTCCAGTTCTTTGGGTCTGCGGAGGAGAGAGAGGCATTTTGGAGAACTTCCAGTTTCTTAGACTGATCTAATCCCTTATCACTGAGATCTGGCATCCTCATACTACACCTAGTTGCTCAAATATTATTCATTCATTCGCTCACAATTGACCCAACATCTGTTGAACATCTGCCGGATGCTGACGCTGCGCCAAGTGCTGTGAGAAATAACCCCCCTGACCCAAACAAAGGAGGGACGCGGAGACTCGGAGCACAGTGAAATGAGGCTTACGTCAACGTTCCTGCAAGAGAGGGTGTCTGATGGACAGGCACACTCAGGGCAGTTACAGCAGGCGATTTATCTCCCAGCGTGCAAGTCCCTCCCCTGATTCCTCATTGGCTCATTACAGGGGTTACAGTCTTCCCCAGTGGTAGCCTATGCCCATGTAAGGCAAACAGTAGTCTCATTGGAACAAATGTATGTTCTTTGAGGTGAGGCAGAGACTTCAGGTCTTTGGGGGCACGCTCCTTGCAAAGCTTGCGGAAAATAAGTCTGTGAAATGGAGAGGGGAAGAACCAGGAAGTGAAGTGTCTGAGGGTTTGGGACTCCATTGCGGGGTGGGGGCTGGTACATATTTCCAGTAGATCATAAACCTATTGTTAACCAGACAGCCCAGCTCTTATTTGGTATTTCTGAAACTGAATCATCTCCCTTACTTCTTACAATGCTCAGACCAAAAATAAATAAATAAATAAATAAATAAATAAATAAATAAAAATAAACAAAACAGAATTTTTACATTTAAGGAATTCACATGATAAAGGATTGTTTTATCATAATAAAGGAGGGTGAGATATACAAAAGTGAATCAATGCGAAGTGATAATCTTAACCTTAGGGTGGTGCTGCGGAGAGTTGGCAAAAGTAAGACAAACAAGAAATGTTTGCTTCGTATGTTCATTCTTTCAGCAGGCTTTTATCAAGCACCGACCAAGCACCAACCACAGTCTGGACTTTCTGGGAATATGGCTTTGACTATTCTAGAGCTTGAGTGAATTCACTAAGTGATCAAGAGGGAAGCAATTCAAAGGCAATAGTAGTGGCCACCATAAAGGAATGGAGTCAAATGTCCTCAGTGCTCTCCATTGTATTTATCTTCCTTCTTTTTAACCCTTTCATTTATTTTCAAAACTTGCCAGTTCCTCTTCCAGTGGTACACCACAGAAAAGGACAAGTGCTTTATTTGGTAACTTGCTAATATAGACTCTCACCCAGACAATCGTGTCTCTAAAGCTTTACATAATTCCATAAATGAAACTAAGGGCATTTAAGGCAGCTCAGGAGGAAGCATAGATGTGTGTGAAGAGACTGGGTGCTGACGACCACCAGTTCCCACTTCTAGACCTTCTTTTATGAGTGGTAAGGCCGCCTCCACAGAGAGCTGTGGGCTTACTTCACAAAGAACTGATGATGGAAAGCTCCAAGGTTATAGAGAGGGCATCCTGTCTCCCGAGATCCTAGCAGAGCTCCTGGAACAGGCCAAGTAATTGTGGCCAAACAGGGTTCACTTTTTCAGATACTCAAAATCAATGGACTTGCTCACACTCAGAAGTAGTCCCCGCTGTTCGAAGCTTCCAGAACAGAGGGGGTGGGCGCTGGGGGAAAACTGTTAGTAGCAGAACAGATTGGCCAAGCTTTAAACCACCACCACAACAACAAATTTCCAGCTTGATGTGAATGATTTAGACACGGCAGAGCCACTGTGTCACATTAGTATATGGACTCTTCACCCCTCCTGTCTAGAGCACAACTCTTTTCCTATTTCTTCAACCCCTTCTGACAATTTGTAGTTGGCACTGAACATTTTACATGTGCCATTTTGATTTGGATGATGACAAGGTATTTCTTGAAATTGATTTACTTTATGCCGAATATGAAATTGGATTTGTGATGGTTGGAGCACATGGAAAGTCCATGAAAAAAGTACCAAAGCCACCACACTGCAGGCCCAGGGGCTGTGAATCAGGCTGCTGTTCCCATGGGGGGCAGGTGATGCCCTAGGGCTATCGCTCAGGACAAAATGGAAGGAAAATCAACTCCCTTTGAACTGGTTTGAGTATAAGTTTCTTAGGGACTGTCCTGACTGGTCTGAGTAGACAAACCCAATCGACATGACTTCCCTCACATAGACCATCCCTCTTGACTTCTTCCCAGGTCTCCTCTGTCCTCTGGTTGCATGAATTCACCTGATTTCTGGCACGCAGCCCTTCTCTCCCTCCACTCTCCCTCCACCTCTGATCCTCCATCTATCGCCCTCACTCTCACTGCTTCTTCCCTTCATCCTTCTCCAGCCCCCACCCACCTTTTTCTCCTTTCCCCATCTCATTCTGCCTCTTTGATGTGCTCCAGCTGCTGGGACTCCGTTCAACTCATTTTTCTGTTACTAACAAGGAACAAATGGACAATGATTATCAGAAACAGAATGGGAAACTCTTTCCACTCCCTCTGTAAGCACAGGACATGCACTTAACACAGTGGTTTGGTGGGAAAGAGGAGCTTTGAGTACAAAACCCACAGACCTCACCGTGGGGATTGTGCAGACCCCTCAAATGGGGGGCTCTGTTCCTCCACACCTCAAAAGAACCCCCTCAGGATCATCAGATTCGACAGTAATCGCTGGCCCCTGCTTCTCTCCACTTGGACAGTTCCTGCTTTGGATCAAGGGCTCCAGGGACACTATCAAGGGAAGATGAAGGCTACTGGTAGCCCAGGGCAAACATTCTCTTGAAACTCGATACAATTTCACAACCTTTTCCTGCTCCCATTTTATAGTCTTTATTCTGCATCAAACAAAACTGCTAAAAGTAGACTTCCTGCAAAACCTGTGAATGACTCCTGGTCTTCTCTACTTTTGGACAAAGCTCCTTGCTGTGGTTCACAGGACACTCCATCTTCTGCTAATTTTCTCCTCTGAGGTCAGCTTCCCATCTCTTTCTAATCTAGTCATGATAATGTATGCATCTATCCCTGGCCATTGGTGGGGTCCCAGTTCTCTTGGTGGGCTCACCCTCTCCACCCTTTCTACCAGTGTGCCTGGCTAACTCCATTTGTCCTTTCAGTTCAAGTATCGACGTCAACTCTTCCAGGAAGCCCTCCTTGATTCTCCTACCACATACACCTCTACCCTACCATTCACATGCACACCCTCTTCCCCGCACATGTTAAATATACATTCCATCCATACAACCCACACTCCCCAGCACGTGCCCACTCCTCCACACAGAAATCCACATACCCACACTTATACCGCCTACACATGTGTCCAACCTTACACATCAGGTTGAGCCATATGAAATTGCCAATATTAGATGGTTTTTTTTTAACCTGCAAAAAAGTAATTTGATATCATGTATATTCAACCTATGTATTCTTCCACTTCTGCCCAAAAATACACACCTATTCCCAAATGCACGCTCTCTTGGCCAACACAAAACCTCCCACTGCCCCTTCTACGAAGTATTATGTAGATGAATTGCATGGTGTTTTCATCTCCCTCATGCTCAACATTTCTGGTGACAGTACACATTTCTAGTAGCGAGTTGCGCATTAATGTCTCAGCATATACTTTGGAAAGGTGACCTTCCTCCTCCAGTGCCTCAGAAGCCTATGGCTGCTGATGAAAAGATACCTGGAATGAAGACGCCTCAGTATTTCAATAATTCCATTGTACTATAGAGCAGAAGAAACCCTTAAATCAATCTGTAGAGATTTCTGAATGACAGCAAAGTGTTTAAAAATGGTACAGAAGGTGGGGGCGCCTGGGTGGCGCAGTCGGTTAAGCGTCCGACTTCAGCCAGGTCACGATCTCGTGGTCCGGGAGTTCGAGCCCCGCGTCAGGCTCTGGGCTGATGGCTCGGAGCCTGGAGCCTGTTTCCGATTCTGTGTCTCCCTCTCTCTCTGCCCCTCCCCCGTTCATGCTCTGTCTCTCTCTGTCCCAAAAATAAATAAAAACATGGAAAAAAAAATTAAAAAAAAAATGGTACAGAAGGTGGAACAAGGAAGAGGCTGAAAAGAATGCAATCCAGCTCCACAATTATTGAGAACCCCCTACGTGCCAGTGTTATGGGCTGAATTGTTTCTTCCCCCCAAATTCGGATACTGAAGCCCTAACCTTCAGTGTGACTCTATTTGGAAATAGGGCGTATAATGAGGTAATCAAGGTTAAGTGAGATCGTAAGGGTGGAGTCTTAATCCACTAGGGCTGGTGTCTTTCCAAGAAGAGGAGACACCAGAGATCTCCCAATCTCTTCCTCTGTCCGTGAAGACAGGTGAGGACATATCCAAAAAGCGATGTCTACAAATCAGAAAGAGCGGCTCTACCAGACATCAATCCTGAACTGCCAGCCCCTTGGTCTTGGACGTCTAGCCTACAGAACTGTGAGAAAATGAATTTCTATTGTTTAAGCCACCCAGTCGGTGATATTTTGCTATGGACACTCTAGCAGACTCTACAGGCAGGCACACTATTCCAAGCATGAGCAAGAGGGCAGCGAGCAAACAGATGAGGTCTCCACACTCATAGAACATACACGCTGATGGGAAGGAGACGGACAATAAACAAATATAATAAGTATCATAGCCTAATTAGCATGAAGACGAGAAAAACAGCAAGGAAAAGAAACAGAGAAGCGATTGGATTAACAAGGTAGTGAGATGTCAGACCCTGTAAGGACTTGAAAGCCATGATCAAACTTTGAATTTAATTCTGTGAAACGGGGAGCCATGGCAGGATTTTGAGCAGAGCAGTAACCTTAATACAGGTTAATGAGGCAGTTTAATAATAAGCCTTAACACCCAGGCTGGGTCACTGTGGGGGAGAACAAATTAGGCTGAAGCCCGGGGCAGTGAGGATGACCCTGGCTGCACTGTCTTCCACGTGATGTTTACAGATGAGGACACCATGGGAGGGGCCACAGCTCAGGCAGATAGTGGGGGGCAGATTCACCCTAGCACACATGGAATAAGTCCATGCTGTAGTTAGTGGCTCAAGCTCGACTGCTCACTCCCTTGCTGAAATTTAAGATATTATTTGATCTCTCCACCCTTCACTAATTCTCTCTGTCAAACAGCGTTTAAAATAGTATTTCCTTCTGAGGTTGTGATAAGGAATAAAGGCGATTACTCTAGAGGACACAGAAGAATTATAATTACTGCCACTTATGGATTCTTATGTTTTCCTAGCACCGTTCTCTGTGCTTTTTATATATTTATGCAAGCAATGCTCATAACAACCCTCGAGTTAGGTACTCGGGGTTGCTCCTTGCCTCTCTGGAGCTTATGTATAAAGCAGTAAAAGCCTCCCTTTATTTTACTCCCATCTTTTGGAAAATTGTCATAGTAAATGATTGTCAGAATAAGACATTCTGTTGGCATCTGCTGGGAAACTCCAGCAAGAAATATACCAGCCTCTCATGTTGATGAGGTGACTGGGGTCCCCTTAGATCTGGTGCCTTTGTGCACCGCACAGCTTGCATATCTGCATGAAGCAAGCCTGCAGATATGATTGCTATCCCCATTGGACAGATGAGAAAACTGAGGCTCACAGAGATTAAGTAACTTGGTTGAGATTGTACCAAAAGAACGTCACTATGCTTTGAGCTAAGGAGCCCAGCACAGTGCCAGGTACAAAGGGGGGTCTCATTCACGATCAGGGGCAGTTTTTGTCATTGTGAGAATTGACTCAAATAGGCAAAGTGGAGTCCATTACAGGCTTTTGCCTTAAAAGGGAAATGATTCTAATGACAGCAAAATGGACAAATTGGGGGGGGGGGGGAGGGATAATTGCATCACCTGTCAGAATTGGTCCAGTGTTGTTAACTGGTCGTGCAGCACAGTTTAGTTTTTGATGTTGTGAAACAGAGTTTTTATGTGTGTTTAAAGCTTTGTTCTTTGTTAAAATGCCTTGTGTCTGACATTCTTTATCATCTTCACAAGGTTTCTACATCTAGTCCTGGTGATAGCCCTGCATTGGCAAGAGTGCAAGGTATCCTCCAGATTTCACAGATGTAAAACGGGAGACTCTGTGTCCAGCATAGTCCCTTGTTTATAGGTTAAAGGACTGGATGGAGAAGCCTTGAAGTACACGTAAGCATTGACTCATTGACGCGTAGCCCCGGACAAATGGCGAGGGCATGCGCACACAGGTTCCTGCGCTCCCAGAGGCGAAAGTGATCAGGGACCGTCGGGAATGAGAGGTTTCAGCGAGTGGGCAACTGTCCTGCATGTTTTCCTCCAAAGATTTAAGAAATTCCTTGAGGGGCGTCTGGGTGGCTCTGTCTGTTGAGCGTCGCGTCGGACTTTAGCTCAGGTCATGATCTCACGGTTGGTGAGTTCGAGCCCCACGCCAGGCTCTGTGCTGACAGCTCAGAACCTGGAGCCTGCTTTGCATTCTGTGTCTCCCTCTCTCTCTGCCCCTAGCCCACTCACATTCTGTCTCTGTCTCTCTCAAAAATAAATAAACATTAAAAAAAAAGAGAAATTCCTTGAAAGAAGAAACCAATGATGTACACACCATGACTTAACTCCTAGTCAGCAGTTTTTGAAGTGTGGGGCGGCATCCATAAATAAATGAAAACTACCCCACCTTACAGACAGACCTATCTGTTGGAAATGCTAATTCTGAGGATATTTTTCAAAAACAGAAGCATTCTCCCCATACGGGCCACCAAAAAAAAAAAAAAAAACACAACAACAACAACAAAAAAAAACCACACACAAAAAAACAAAAAACAAACAAACAAACAAAACCCAAAAAACAAACCAGAAGCATTCTTCCTTTAGGTTTTAAACCGAGAATACAAAACACAGGTAACCTTTTCTTGATGCCTCAAGATGATCTTTTCTTGAGATCTTTTCTTGGTGATCTTTCCTCAGGGCACCTAGGAGTCATTCCTAAATCTATACAGAACAGGCCAGGGAAGGGTCCGAGAGGGACATCTCGTCTCTGGTACACGAAACAGTCAGGCAGTGGCCTGGCACGTTGCCTCTTGCCGGGTTGTGACACTGACTTCCATTCCCACGGCTCTGTTAGCCGCGGGAATGTGACTTGCGGAGAGGTGGGGATTCCAGATGTTTCCTTCACTTTCCCTACAGGACCTGGATAAACGCCGGACTGAACCTGGACTGTAAGATACACCGTTAGTTTTTGCCAGTAAAAAAAGAAGGTGCTACCAAAAGATGCCCTAAATACCAAGGATGCGAAGATGCTTCATCAGCAATGAAACAGTGTTAGTTGCAAAACACAACACGGTTCAGAGACTCAAGCAGTTAGTTAGGGGGATGGGGGAGGGGGCCAGACAAGGGCCGTGCTCTGTTAGTAAAGAGTCGGGTGGGAGTGAATTTGGGATAACAGCACTACTATGCATTGGTTGCTATGGTCAAAAATGTATTTGCAGGTGGGAAGAGTGTTAAGACAAAATTCCCAGGTGGGGGGAAGGGCTGAAGGGGTGAGGGGCATTAAGGAGGACACTCGCTGGGATGCGCACTGGGTGTTTTGCATAAGTGATGAATCACTAAATTCTATTCCTGAAATTATTATTTTAAAAAAGAATACCCAATTCGTATTTTTGACTACATTATAATGTCTGCTTTCTAACATTATTGACATGGAAAATTTCTCTCTCTTTTTTAATTTTTAAAATTATGGTTCAGTATTTAAATAAATTCTTTTGACAAAAAAAAAAAAAAAAGAACAGAATTTCCCACTGGCTGATAAAATCTGGGTTCTGGAACCTGGAAAAGTGGGCACTTAGCATCAGATACACACAGCAGCTCACCTCATGGACACATTCCAGACTTCCGGATCAAAGTACTTCCTTTTTTAAGTACTCAGAGCCATTCTGAGAATGTTAGGTCCACTTCTTTCCCATCTATGGGAATGAATGCAGAGAAGCCTTCTTATCAGGAGTGCCTATCAGGAGAGTCTCTCTCTCTCTCCTTCCTCTTTGCTGCCTTTGACTTGGGCTTCTGACTTTTCTGAATAAAAGATATCACCCCTCCTCCACAGGTCCTGCTATTTAAAAGATGTTTAAAAAATTTTTGTGCTAGGGGTTGCATGGGTGGCTCAGTCAGCTAAGTGTCTGACTCTGGATCTCAGCTCAGGTCATGATCTCACTGTTTGTGACTTCGAGCCCCGCACCAGGCATCTGTGCTGATGGCACAGCCTGCTGGGGATTCTGTCTCTCCTTATGCCCCTCACCCGCTTGTGCTCTCTCTCTCTCTCTCTCTCTCTCTCAAAATAAATAAATAAACTTGAAAAAAATTGTGCTAGAACCAACAAAGTTTACAGTGACTAATCCTGAAAACAGTAGACGCTTATTACACAGTAGATGCTCATTAGTTAAATGCTCAGTAAACACATGACCAAGTCAGGGGCAGAGTCTTGAACCCGAGTGCCCGCCTCCTGCTGCTTTGCTGGGAGCTTTGAGGGGAGTTACTTAGTCTCTCTAGGTTTTCCTCTCCTCATATCAGGAGGCCGAATGGGATATGAGCATAAATTGTCAGGCAGGGTGCCTGGCACATAGTAAGACCTCAGTTAATGGAAGCTGAGAAACAGTCATTCACTCTTGCATCAGATTTGCTGAAACTTAGGGGCATCGAGATGAAGAGAACAGACTCTGCTCTGGAAAAGCTCAAGGCTCAGTGTGGGAGGCCAGTGTAGACACCGCCAATGATACTCTGGAGCAGTGGGGCTTCGCCCGAGGGGGCCGACATGGTCTGCAACGGCCCCGCCGCATCTAAGCAGGTGACGCTAGAGCTGAACGGGCATTTGCCAGATGGACACATGGGAAAAGAGAAAGGCGGGCAGAATATGAATCCTGCAACGGGGGAGGAGACTGAGAAAATAGTACTATTTCTGGGGGCAAGAGGCAGGGGAGGAGGTAAGACAAACAAATGGGCAGGGAGCCTGACATAAGGTTTTGTGTGCAGGCATAAGGACTTTACTTTTTCCCCATAGGAAGTAGGGGCACAGTAGGAACTATTCACACAGAGCTATACCTTCACATCTACTATGGTGTGGCAGACGGGCTGCTTGCTGTGTGTGCGTGTGTTGGGGGGTTGGGGGAGGCCAGGTAGGGAGGTGATTTCATTCGTGCTCCCCCAACTCCAATCCCATAGACACACTCCACTGTTCACGGCTCGTTCATTGTAATGAGTTTACAAATTCCCACCCACTCTAGAGTTGAACATCTAAGCAAGAAGTCCAGATTTAGAAAACCAGATATCTTTTCTCTTTGTCATTATTTTGCTCCATCCTGACCCTTAAATCATCCTCTGCCATCCCCCACACTAGCCTGGGGCTAGCACGTAAAACCCACAGACAGCACCTCCAGCTTGGAGTAGCTGTCCATCTGTTTACTCTCCCCCTTAGTAACAGCTGTCACTTAGTCATCCGAAAATAGAAGCAGAATGCCTACCACATATCTACTCCGAAGTGTAAGGTGAGAATAAAAGGGTGAATAATATAACTATAGTGCCTACCCTCAAGGAATTTTTAGACTGACAGAGAACTTTCTATAGACTGGATGCATTTCTCCTGTGTGTTGCTCCCAACAATGCTATGAGATGCAGGGTATCGTTATCCCCATTCTAGAGATTAGGCAATGGGTTTTGGGAGCTGAGGTGACTTGTCCAAGCACACAAATAGGATTCCTCTTTTGTCCTCAACATCTTTTCTCTTATTCTTTAATCATCACCTTGTCAGGACGGGAACCTCTTCCCCATTCCTGATATATCCTTCCTGTGTAGGGAACTCAAGGAACAAAACATGACCAACCTCTCTACTCCTTCTAGACACAGAAGAGTGACTCGAGGTGACTAGCAGTTTGAAAGGAGAAACTGCACACCTAGTCCTTTTCTTTCCCTGCCTCCTGAGACTTGACCTAGTCTCAAAGCACACCTGCTGTCCTCCTCCATGGCCTCCCTTGCCCACACATCACCACTAAGAGCATTGCCACCACATGGCTAAGTAATGCGTCCATGGCTACCTATAGGTTTGAAGCCAGGTGGGTTCATCCCGGAGTCTCTATCCTTGACCACTGCGTTGGTTTGTGAGGGCTGCCATAATGAAACGCCAAAGACCGGTTGGCTTAAAGAATAGAAATATATTTCCTCACAGTTCTAGAAGCTGTAAGTCTGAGATCAAGATGTCAGCAGGGTTGGTTTCTTCTAAGGCCTCTCTCCTTGGCCTATAGATGACCATCTTCTCCCCCTGTCCTCACACGGTTTTCCCTCTGTGTGTGTCTGTGTCCTAATCTCCTCTTCTTATAAGGACATCAGAGATATTGGACTAAGGCCCATCTGAATGGCCTCATTTTACCTTAACGATCTCTTTAAAGACCTTACCTTTTAATACCTTCACATTCTGAGGTAATGGGGATTCAGACTTCAACATGTGAATTTTTGGAGAACACAATTCAGCCCCTCCACATCCAGCAGCTAAGACTGTCTCTTTCATGGCTAGACAAGATTGATACAAAAATAATGGGAATGTGAGGGAAGAAGCTATGTAAGCTCTCAGGAATGGATAAACAAATTAATGTGGGAGTTGAAAAGAGGAAGGAATTACCTCCAGCTCCTGGAATGGGGCAGGGCTGTGAAGAAGATAAAGGAATGCCCCTCAGGGCTCTTGGCCATGGCCAACAGAGACCAACTCTGGCTTCCACAAGCAGATTAATAAAATATATATAGTGGGAAGAATAGAAGATTTACAGAATGCAAGAAAAGGATGAAGTTGGTGTGCGAAAAGCATAAAAAATAAAATAAAAATAAAATAAATAATAAAATAAAATAAATAAATAAAAATAAAATAAAATAAAATAAAATAACAACATTCCAAGGGGTCTGGGTGGCAGAAACCCATGGAGAGCCCCTTCCAAATGTCCCTTCCAAAACGAATTCACTCTAGTCACTTCTTCCCTTATAGCACTCCCTTTGAGACTCAGATTTCCAAGATGGAATACAATGAAGCTGGCTTGAGGCACGTATCTAAATTCCTTAGAGCTTAAGGGGTCCAGGATGCCTGGAATAAGGCTGCATCAAGTAGGGGTGGGTGGGTAGTGCCTTGGAGACAGATCAAGAGGCTGTCACCAGGGGAGGGGGAGTAAATGCTGAATAGGCAGAAACAGCACCACAATGGAAGGCCTCATTGTCATGTTATAGTTGGGGAAACTGAGTCTTAGCTTTAGGTGCAGCTGGTGATTTAAGAGACCCGGGATTTATAAGAAGTTCTGCTAATTCTAAATGACGTGCTCTTTCTAGCTACCCCATAGTGCATCAGGTTGCCCAGTTCCAGGGTCAGCAAATGAATATACGAGTAAATACATAAATAAATAAGTAAGCAAACAGGTACATGACAAAGCAAGACTTCTGGAATTTTAATCCACTAATAAATATAAACTCTCTCTTCACTACTAAATTGAAGTGAAGGCTGAGGTATGCTTAATAAGAGAGCTTTTTTTGTTTGGTTATCATTAATATTCAAGAGAGGATCTGAATCCACACCATGCACCTTTTGCAAGAGGAGAACAAGTTCTCGTTTTCTCTCCTATCAATTCATCTGGGCCACGACAAGCTAAGGAATCTTTGTTCACAGCTCAACGCTTGTAGGTGACCTCTGCTTCCCTGCCATTTGGATTATTAAGGCTACCAGGCAGGGGTCATGTCCACCTCCGTGTTTGCTGTAGCACTTGATATATTGGTGGATCGCAAAAAAAACATAAATTAACATTAAGCAACGTGGATAGGTTTGTCATGTATATGTGAGCAGGAATGCTGAGTTCCATATTTGGGGAAAGGTACTTGAGAAGGGGTGGGGGTGGGGGAACAGCAGATCCTGCATCAGTCAATTGATTGGGTACTTAACGAGCCCCCAATTATAAGCAGTGCTATGCAAGCCCCTCAAAAGAGAGGCCAGAGAGTAAGCCAACAGCAGATTCTCAGCAATGTTTTGTCTTTCTAGTTACAGGTTTTGTAACACAAACTTCATCTCTGGAATGAATTTAAAGGCCAACTCACAAGGGCATGTCATGTCCACGGTATTCTTCTCCACAACCATCATGCTAATTATAAGAAAAAGATCAGACAAACCCAGACATTCTGCAGGATACCTGGCCAGTACTCCTCAAGAAGACTGTCAAGGTCATGAAAAACAAGGAAAGACAGAAACTGCAAGAGACCAGAAGAGGATGAGGGGACATAACAGCTAACTGCGATGTGGTACCCTAATTGGATGCTGAAATAGAAAGAGAACAATACTGGATTGAATAGTGCACCCATTTCCTCCAAAGTTTATGTTTACCCAGTACCTGAGAATTGGACCTCATGTGGGAATAGGTTTTTTGCAGATGTAATCAAGCTAAGAGGAGGTCATACTTGATTAGGATGGCCATAAAGTCAGTATGATTGGTGTCCTTGGGAAAGGAGGAAAGGTTGTACACAGAGACATAGACCAAAGGGGAGAAGGCCATGTGAAAACAGAGGCAGAGACTGAAGCGATATGTCTACAAGCCAAGTGTCTTAGTCTATTTGGGCTGCTATAACAAAATACAACAGACCGAGTGGCTTTTAAGCAAAAGAAGTTTAGTTTTCACAGTTCTGGAAGCTGGAAGTCAAGATCAGGGTGCCAGCACTGGCAGATGAAGGCCCCCTTCTGGATCACAGATTTCTTTCTTTCTCTCTTTCTTTCTTTTTTAATGTAAATCCATTCGTTAACATATAGTATAATAATGATTTCAGGAATCGAATTTAGTGACTCATCACTTACATATAACACCCAATGCTCATCCCAACAAGTGACCTCCTTAATTGGGTCACAGACTTCTTGCCATAGTCTCACATGACAGAAGGGGCAGGAGAAGTCTCATGGACCTCTTTTGATAAGGACATTCATTTCCTTTCCTAGGACCCCACTTCCGAATACCATCACATTCCACATTAACATTTCGACTTACCAACTTAGTGGAAATACAAACATTCAGACCACAGCACCAGGGAGCTCAGGATTGCCCGCAACCATCAGATGCTAGAAGGTTTCCTCTCTAGAGTCTTTAGAGAGAGCATCATACTCTAGACACAATGCTTTTGAACTTCTAGTTTCCAGAACTGTGAGAGAATACATTTCTATCGTGTAAGCCACCTAGTTCATATGTTATGGTAGCCCTAGAAAACTAATGTAAGAACATTATTGGAAAAAGTAATGGTGGGATCAAGATATAGGCTGGATTTTAGTGTAATAATAAAGTACTGACATTGGTTTCTTAATCTGGCAAGTGCACTGCCATAAGAGATCGACAATAAGGTATATACCAGAATTCTCTGCACTATCTTTGCACATTTTCCATAAATATATAATTATTCCAAAATAGAAAGTTTAGTTTGGGGAAAAAAGTTGACTCGCAGGCTGTATCGTCTTTGGACTATCAACTCCCTAAGCTTGGGTCTCCTCGTCAATAAAATGGAGATAAGAACAGCCTTATTGAGGGTTTATTTATTTATTTTTGAGCCCACGTCGGGCTCTGTGCTGACAGCTTGGAGCCTGGAGCCTGCCTCAGATTCTGTGTCTCCCTCTCTCTCTGCCCCTTTCCCACTCATACTCTGTCTCTCTCTGTCTCTCAAAAATGAATAGATGTTAAAAATTTTTTTAATTAAAATAATAATAATAAACAAACACGATAATGCGTATAAAGTTTAGCAAGGCACATCATTTCTCATTATGAATCTGTCACTTAGTTGATTTGCCAGTCCTCCCAAATGCATGTCACAGTGAATTTGCCCAGCTCATGCCCTCATCCATACCATTAATTTAAAATCTTAACAAAGAAAAGGACCGAGCCTGGGTGGCTCAGTCGGTTAAGGGTCTGATTTCGGTTCAGGTCATGATCTCACAGTTCTTGAGTTCGAGCCGTGTGTCGGGCTCTGTGCTGGCAGCTCAGACAGAGCCTGGACCCTGCTTAGGATTCTGTGTCTCCCTCTCTCTCTCTCTCTGCCCCTCCCTGGCTTGAGCTCTGTCTCTGTCTCTGTCTCTGTCTCTCTCAAAAATAAATACACATAAAAAAATTTTTTTTAAAAAGAAAGAAAAGGACAGAACCCTTCAGGCTTCTGTTGGATTCAGAGACAGTATCCCCACTGAACAGGAGTTCTCTTTGTCTATGAATCCAGCTAACTCATGTGTTATATCTCAGTTGAAAACCTAGGCACCCGATGAATCAACATCCCCACATGTCCACTAGTTGACTAATCTTACTAAAAAGTAAATGAGGTTAGTCCAGGAAAGATATGATGTTTTCCTTATCTTTTATAGGTGACCTTGTAATATCATGATTAGGTGGAGTTATACTCACAGGGTTCAAATGTTAGCTTGTACCACTAACTAGCTGTGTGCCGTTGGGTAAGTTGGTTACTCTTAGATTCAGTTCACCCACCCATAAAATGAGGACAAGAATACCTTCCTCATAGATTTGCTACAAAGTCTACAGTAAATAATGCACGTGAATCACTAAACCATAATTCCTTACACACAATAAGCACTGGCACTTATTAGCACGTGTATATACCTGTGTGAGTGTGTATATGTGCATTTTCATTGCCTGGTGCAGCGACTGACATTAGAAGCACAAAAATTGTATGTTTCAAGAAAAAAGCCTATAAGTGAGGACACTACAGACTGAAGAGAGACCGTAACTTGACCAATGTCGCTGTGCAAGTGAATGACAGCAGTAACAAGTAGAACATAGGATGTGTGACTCCAACGGCGTTTCCTCCGCAAGGGTCTCGGGAATAATCTAATTGCTTTTATTTTGTAGATATGGAAGCTGAATGCAAACAATCACACGGGCTTGTCCGGGGCCCCACAGTTTGTTAGGGGTAAATATTACACCTCCATCTCATGTGTTCCAACTCCTAGTGTAAGCTTGTTTTCCTCCCTCTTCTGGATTCTCGATAGCTTCTAGCAAAATCTATGCGTAGGGCATCCAGTGTGCACTTAAAGAGTTGACTGTTGATATGTGGCGTCTCAGAAATCAAGGGCAGCTCTCAGAGTTACCAGACCTTTGAGCAAGGGCACAAAGGATGAAGACAGCAGAGCCAGGACAGCTTTGATTAAAACATGGTGCTTTGCTGAAAGACCTGTGGCTATATCTTAGCGTAAATACTAGAAAGGCACAGTAATCCCAGAGGCTTCAGCAGCATGCATCACAGCTCAGCAGTATTTTGGCAACTCGGGGAAGCACCAGGAAAGTTTCAGCCCAGCTCTGTCTGCCTCACTCATACTGTGGAATTTTGAGCAAATCATTTCTTCTAGCTGTGTTGCAGTTAATATTGGAAATAATGGGGCCGGAGAGTTTCAAAATACTTCATGGTTTTCAAAAAGACGTTTTGGCTCTTGGCCATTGTCTCACTTGTCCCTCTCGAGAACCTTCAAATTATTATTGTTATTACTAGGTTACAGTCCCTATAATATAGATAAGAAAGCAGTTTCAGTGAGATAGAGTGGTATTGTTTTTATTGACAAATATATATTGTCAACAATGAAAATAAGGAAGGTGGTAGCTGTTCATATTTGCTGAGCATCTATCACAGTCCCAAGCATTTTAAGAATATTTGTCATTCAATTTTCACACAACTCTGTGAAGTTGTTGATAATTGTTACCCAGTTGTATTCTAAGCCACAGAGACATTAAGCAATTTGCCCGGGGCAGCACAGCTAGGAAGTGGAGGAGTCAGGATGTGAACGCAAGCAGTCTGGCTCCAGAGCCCCATGTTCTTACTAGTAAGCTCTAATAAACACAACCTCCTGCTAAAGAATGAGCTTGTGAGACACACATGCCCCCTTCTCCTTAAAGAGCTCTCAGGCTAGTTTGAGGAAACTGACATGTAAATTAGATCATTAACATTTAGGAAGATAAAAAGTATAAGGTGCACTTGATCAGAGCGATGGCATCGGGTGACTAAAAATCAATATGGTGGAGATTGGATTAAAACCCGAGCCTCCTGACCGTATAATCAATATTCATTCTTTTCTTTACTCAATAAACACTTAACATTAAGTGTTAGAGATTGGAAATAATAACGATAATAATACAAAGACATTGTTGTTCTCCTCAAGAACCAGTTACAGTCCAGAGAAAACACCTTCCAACCTGCTTCAAGCCCCCAGCCTTTGTTCCAATATGAACGCTCCAAGAGCCCTCCAGGTACCAGCTGAAGCGAGGACTCTTTCGCTCTCCAGGGCCCCTCCCACCTCCTCTGCCCCCCACCCGTGAAGAGGGCCATTCCATTCCAGTCCCACTGGCAGTCGTCCCCGGATTGACTGATTGACTGATTTACATTACAGCCTTTTCTTTTTTACTTTATGTATTTAAATGCAAGTTAGTTAATGTACCCTGTAGCATTGGTTTCAAGAGCAGAACCCAGTGATTCACCTCTTACACGTAACACCCAGGGCTCATCCCAACAAGGGCCCCCCTTAATGCCCATCACCCATTTAGCCCATCCCCGCACCCACCCCCACCTCTGGCAACCCTGAGTTTGTTTTCCGTGTTCAAGGGTCTCTTACGGTTTGCTTCCCTCTCTGTTTTTATCGTATTTTTCCTTCCCTTTCCTGAAGTTCATCTGTTTTGGTGGCCTGATTTAATATAACCTCAACCCCCCCCCCCTGCTTCCACTAAATGTAGGGTCAAGTGGGACCCCTTAGAGGTTTCTTCTCAGTAGACTGGGTGGTGCCTCTGCCATGAGAACTGTGCTCTCTGATGCCAGGTCTCCAGCAGGAGTCTCTCAGCCCTCTCGGAGCCCAGCAGCGGTCAGCACGCTCTTCAGTATCGGCTAGAGGTTTTCAGCCAGTCCTCACGGTAACGTTGATGAAGGAGGGATGTAGTCAAACGTTCCACACACACCTACTCCCTCTGAGTCCCTCAGACTCATCTCAGAAGACCCGTTCTCCAATGTTTGGAGGATAGAACCCATGAGATTACAATTAGAAAATGCTAACGATGGCGTTTTATTCTTAAAATAACTCTTAAAATCAGCTATAAATTCCACTATGTAGCTCAGAGTGTGTGAGGTAAAACTATAAAATATGCCTGCTTCAACAACGTGACTTCCAAATATGGTCATAGTTCTTTCATGTTTCCAAGTAATCACCAGAATACCCACCCCGCCTATTAGCAGAAAGGCCAAACCTTGAGCCTTCCCTAGCAATTGCTGGAGGAGTCCATCGCCATATTCACGCCATCTAAAGGGCAAGGAAGGGGTGGGGGTTGATTCTGTTTCTAAGTAGCGAGAGCAGAGAGAACACATATCCAGTCTGCCAACTTCTTGCTGCCACACTGTGCCACTATCAGACTGGCCCATGACCTTGTTGACCCAGGTCATCGACCAGAGCACAGAGAATCCCCAGGCTGGACCACAAGTCTGGCCACTTGACCCCAGGGCTTAACCAGGGTGCCCGGGTCCAGTTTCAGCCACTACTTGGCCAAACCCAGCTGCCCCTTATCCCTCTCCACGCGGAGTGCTTCCATGAACCTGGGCCGCCTACCTAGGCTACCTCTGTTGGAGACGTTTTTGATCTTCTTCATTGGGCTTCAGTTGGACCACCCTGGTCCCTCATGGCCCATCTTCCTAGCTTCACATTTTCCTGGCTTCTTTCTGTCCTTGGACAATTAATGCAAGCTGGTCCCCCTCTTCCTCCTTGGGATCAGTTTTGCATACCAGGGGTCTCAGCGATGGACACCTTCATCAAGGGAGTGCCTTCGGTTACCCCTCCTCCTCACGGACGCCTATTCATTCCGAGTCTGTGCCACCCAAAGAGTCATTAAAGCCTCTCCTTTGAACGGAGATCTCCTTCAGGACTTTCACCACTGAATCCAGTTCAAGAAGAGTCTGGCCTCTTTCTCAGGATCTCCCTCATCATCTCCACCCTGGAGGCAGCACGTACACATGCCAGAGGGCATGAGTGGGGTGGCAGCTGTTTGCGTTTCACCAGAACACAGCGACGTGCTCCACCCTCGGCGAAACCCAAGGGGCATGGACTCCACTTTGGACAAACTGGTCGGGGCAGGAAGGCAAAGCTGCAACAGCAGAGCGATTGTAGGTGGCCTCGTCCACTTTTTCTCCTCTGGCCTGGAAGCCCGGCAGTTAGAACACAGCTTGCTTGTGTGAGCGGCTGACCCGCAGAGGGTGACCCCAGGGAGGAGACGACAGCCGGCCAAAGAAAGGCTCCAGGATGGAGTTTCTACGTCATGGCCCGATCGAGCCCGTGGTCCTCAAATGTGAACCCTTGAGGTTCGCCAGGGCTGGCGAGGCTGCTGCTGTGAATTCAGAGGACAACTTCGTGTAGGCAAAGTGTGTTGTTGTGCCGGGAGCCGTTTGCCTTCCCTGTCTTTGTTCCAGAGGCCCAGGCGGTGGCCTTCACCTGCTTGCCTTCTTCCGGGGTCCTCCTGCTCAGATAAATCAATTAAAAGCATCATCTGCTGGAGGAACACAAACGCAGGCAGCAGGAGAGGGCCCGGAGGGCCAGGTTCTGTTCAGTTACTCTGGGTTTCTGGGTTTCTAAGCACGTTCCAAAAATATAACCCCCACCGCCGTGGCAAACCTGCCTTTGATGAAACACAATGTACGATCTCTAATGTTGACACAGAACAGATGGGACTTTGATTTTTTTTTTAATCTGTTCTCGATAGAAGAGAAATAAGCACAATGGATTTTTTTTCTTGATTTGGAGGGTTTTTCTTTCCTTTTTTTTTTTTTCTTCCTCACATGCATATCTGAGACTGAGAGTCCTTTGGTTCTTTCTCCTTGTTTGTCATTGATCCCTTCTATAACAGGGAGTCTCTGGTGGACCGGGCCTTTCTTTTCTCATCAACCAGCCAAGATGAAGGTTACTGGCCCCCGTGTCCCTTCCATCTGGCTCAACAGAGAAGTTGTGGGAGCTGCACACCCAGAGCATCCTCAGACTTCCAGGCAGTGAGATAGTGGCTTGTCATTAATGATCTACAAAGTGATGGCTGAACAGGGAACATGAGTGGCAGTTAGCCTCACCTACCCCAGATATTGCTCCAATCCAAGCAAACCTGTGGGCAAGCCATGAGAAATTGGCTTCAAGACAAGTCTCAACAGACTGCAGCCCATTAGTCCGTCCCAAACAGGTCTTCCAGAGCCGACCCTGGTTACAAAATGTCTTCTTCAAGTCCTCCCAATGACTGCCAACAGATCCTTTGAGCATGATCTAAGCGTGGAATGTTCTTTGGTGCAGGGATGTCCACTCCCCCATTATTCCATTCCCATAACAACAGCTGTTACAGGGGCAGAGTGCAGTAGACACTGTGAGACAGGTTAGGCCCCACTATATTAACTCCAGACTGTTTGATTAGATGATAACAGGTACAACTGGATAGCTGCTTAAGCCACATTTCAAACCTAACTTGCTCTTGGGTTTTAATTTCTTCTCACCCAAACACATCGTTCAAGAAAGAAAAACGTTACAAGAGAGAGGGGAGAACACACAAGAGACTGCCACTTGGGGTAGTCTGGGGTCGTGGATGTTCCGCCCAATGCCGAGAGTAGTCTGGCCGTTAGTCTCAATTAGACAGCTCCCCGGGGTTGTTGGATTGATTCAAAGAAACAAAGGCGTCTTGTGTGCGAGTGGGTGTGCAGGTTTTGTGGATTTTCCCAAGCCCTGCTCACTGTCCCACCATTCTCAAGGGGCTGTTGGGGTGGCAGGAGGGCTGGGAAGGTTTACGTTTATGAAACTGGTAGGATGGCAGCCTGGAGTCCCATCTTACAGCCTGCAGTCAGTCTCTCCAGTCAGTCTTAACACCCAGATGCCAGTCTCCCCAGCACAAATTAAATTGCCCTAACCATTTTTCTGAAAGAAATATATGGAAATAGGAACATCTCTCTAAAAACCATTTTTTGCAGAGGAAAAAAACAAGATCATACAGCAATATTTTGTTAACAACAGCAACAGTAAAAACCCAAAATCATGATCTTCAAGAGATATCTGCACCCTCATGTTCACTGCATCATTATCCACAATAGCCAAGACTCGGAAACAACCTAAGCATCCACTGGTGGATGAAAAGATAAAGAAAAATGTAATATACATATTGTGGTATACATTATTCAGCCATAGAGAAGGAAATCCTGCCGTTTGGGACAACATAGATGGACCTTCAGAGTATCATGCTTAGAGAAGTCAGAGAATGACAAACACTGTAGGATCTCTCTTATATGCAGAATCTAAAAACCAAACCAAACCAAAACAAACAACCCCCCCCCCCACACACACACACACAAACCAAACTCAGAAACAGAGAACAGGTTGGTGATTCCCAGATGGGGAGTGGAGGACATAGGTGAAGGTGATGAAAATATCCAAACTTCCAGTTATGAAACTAATACATTCTGGGGTCTAATGTAGAGCATGTTGACTATAGATCACAATACTGCATTGCATATTAGAAAGTTCCTAAGATCTCAAAAGTTCTCATCACAAGAAAAAAAAATCACTGTTATAATTCTCATCACAAAATGTTACAGTTTCTCATCATAAAAAATCATAATCTCTCATCACAGGAAAAAATTTGAACTAGGCCGCAATTGTTATATATATGCTATGAATGTTGACCAAACTTATTGTGGCAATCGTTTCCCAATAGATCCATATCCAATCATTATTTTGTACACCTTAAGCTAATGCAATTTTACCTGTCAACGATAGCTCCATAAAACTGGACAAAATTTTACAGAGGGACAGAAAATATTCCTGGGTTTATTTATTTTGTGAGCTAGCTCTAGAAAAAGAAGTCTGTTTCTACCTTTTAGATATTTCACACACAACGGGAGCATGTCCTCTTGGTGACTCTATTTCCCATACTCGATACCACGTATATAAACAAGAGGACACTTGTCATTTCGTTTGCCACGCTAGACGGGAAGTGCCATGACACATAAAAGATACTCAATAAATGTTTTGGCTTTTTAAAAAAATGTTTTAACAGTCATTATTTAGTTCATGAGCATTGAGTGAACAAGCAGCAGGAGGAGAATGACAGCAATGATGCTGACCGTGGAGTAAAGAAGAGAAAAACAAGATGGGCTAATAACCTATGTGGGGTAACCTACCAATTATCTGATGAGTAAGTGTAAGGAAGATGGGAGCACCAGGGACTCAAAGCCCGCTCTTACCACTTAGGATGATTAGTTGGCCAGTCACATCATGTCCCGTGTCACTTTCTTCACCTTTAACAGGGAGGTGATGATTCTTCGCAAACTGTGAAAAATCAAGAGAGAAAACTATACGTGAAAGCATTCCGGAAAAGGGTTTGTACAAACATAAGGAGGTAATCTGATTTACAATCATAAAAGATCTACGTAAGTCACTCAGCATCTGCTCAAGTGTTAAAACATCATAACTACAGTCTATCTATAAAAATGCAGAATTACCAGGAATGATACATTCTTTTTTGTTGTTGTTGCTGTGTAATGAATGAGCACAAACTTAGCTACTTAACACGACACCCATGTATAATATTACAGTACTGGAGGTCTGAAGTCCAGGCAGGCTCACCTGGGTTTTTGCTTGGGGCCTCACAAATTTGAAGTCAAAGGTGACAATTGGATTGGGTTCTTATCTGGTAACTCTTAGGAAGAACAGCTCCAGAGCTCATTCATGTGGTTGCTCAAGTTCAATTCCTTGGGTTATAGGACTGAGGTCCCTATTTTCTTGCTTACTATCAGTAAGATACCACACTCAGCATCTTGAGGCTGCTCTTAGGACCTTGCCCTGTGGCCTCCTCCATCTCAACAGCCTTCCTTGCATCATATTCTCTCCCTCTGACCTCCTGTTCTACAGCAAGCGAGATAAAACTCTTTTTTTTTAATGCTTTTTATTGTTTTTAATTTTTTTTTAACGTTTATTCATTTTTGAGAGATAGAGACAGAGCATGAGCGGGGAAGGGGCAGAGAGAGGGAGACACAGCATCTGAAGCAGGCTCCAGGCTCTGAGCTGTCAGCACAGAACCCGACGTGGGGCTTGAACTCACGAACTGTGAGATCATGACCTGAGCCTAAGTTGGACGCTTAACTGCCTAGGCCACCCAGGTGCCCCATAAAAACTCTTTTTTTTTAATGTTTATTTATTTACTTTGAGAGAGAAAGAGATAGAGCTTAAGTGGGGAAGGGGCAGAGAGAGAGGGAGAGAGAGAATCCCAAATGGGCTCCGTGCTGTCAGTGCATTGCCTGACACAGGGCTGGAACCCACGAACCATGAGATCATGACCTGAGCTGAGACCAAGAGTCTGACACTTAACTGACTGAGCCACCCATGTGCCCCAAAGAAAACTCTGCTTTAAAAATATTTTTACATGTTTATTTTATTTTTGAGGGAGAGATAGAGACAGAGCACAAGCGGGTGGGGGGGGAGGGGGCAGAGAGAGAGGGAGACACAGAATCTAAAACAGGCTCCAGGCTCTGAGCTGTCAGCACACAGCCTGACATGGGGCTTGAACTCATGACCCATGAGATCATGACCTGAGCTGAAGTGGTTGCTTAACCGGCTGAGACACCCAAGTGCTCCAGAAAACTCTGCTTCTATAGTGATTAGATTAGGTCTGCCAGAAACAGTCATTATTTTGATTAACTTAAAGTCAACTGATTAGAAACCTTAACTACACCTAAAAAATCCCTTTTGCCAGGAAATGTAATGTAATCATGAGTACAATATCTCATCGCATTTACACTCCTGGGGATTAGGGTTGGATATCTGGGGAAGGGGATATCTTAAAATTCTGCCCACCACAGATTAGGAACCCCTTGGAGGATAGCTTTGAATCTGTACAAGATCCCATTCATATACTCTTGGTGCCTGTATACTTACTTATACACAGCAAGTATTTAGTGTGAGTTTGTTATTTTTTTTTATTTTTGTTCACTTTAAAAAAAATTTTTTTTATGTTTATTTTTGAGAGAGAGAGAGAGCATGAGCAGGGGAGAGTCAGAGAGAGAGAGAGACCCAGAATACAATGCAGGCTCCAGGCTCCGGCTGTCAGCACAGAGCCCGATGCAGGGCCTGAACCCATGGACCGTGAGATCATGACCTGAGCCAAAGTCAGTGGCTTAACTGAGCCACCTCAGTGCCCCTAATGTGAGTTTATTAAACAGAGACATGAGGCTTCTTTAGGGACATCTTCCTTGAAATCTCTGCTTTCTTAAAGAAAATAAGGAAAGAAAGTGCTAATAATTGCTAATTATTGTACATCTTGCTAATAATTGTACTGTACCCACCTCACCCCTCTGCCACCTAGCAAAATACCCAACATATAGTGAGCCCACAATAAATCATGCTGAATGAATAAGTGAATGAATGAATGGAAGAATTTTCCACTTAGGCTCAACTGATGATCTCTTTTGATATCTGCATATTAAGCTAAGTTTTTTAGTTTTGTTTTTATTTTTTCTAATTTTTTTGGAAAAGAAGAGATTGGGGAAACCTCAACAGTAAGATTTTTTTTTCAACGTTTATTTATTTTTGGGACAGAGAGAGACAGAGCATGAACGGGGGAGGGGCAGAGAGAGAGGGAGACACAGAATCGGTAACAGGCTCCAGGCTCTGAGCCATCAGCCCAGAGCCCGACACGGGGCTCGAACTCACGGACCGCGAGATTGTGACCTGGCTGAAGTCGGACGCTCAACCGACTGCGCCACCCAGGCGCCCCAACAGTAAGATTTTATTTTGCCTTTTTAAATTTTTTATACATGTTTATTTATTGACTTATTTATTCTGAGAGAGAGAGAGAGAAAGAGGCTGAGACAGAGGGAGAGAGAGAACTGCAAGCCAGAGCCGGACACGGGGCTCAAACCCACAAACCGCGAGATCATGACCTGAGCGGAGATCAAGAGATGCATGCTTAACCCACTGAGCCACACAGGTGCCCCGATTTTGTTTTGACTTTTTAGACACTTTTTATAAAAGTTTCTTCAGGGATTTGTTCCACTATGACCTACTTGCACAGAATAATACTGTTCCCCGTCCGCACAGAGAACAGTATTTCCAGACAAGAAGGAGATTTACATAGATCAAAGGAGAGTTCTGCCTGAGGCATCGGACAGCACCTGAACAAGGACCAACTCCAAGAGCCTTCTCAGAAAGAATTTGAGAGCCTTACCATTTTGCTAAGGAATTTGACTTCACGGAGCATCATAACAAACTAGATTCTAGCTCAGCTAGAGTGAATGGCTCCTACCAAACAAGGCACAAAAATACTTCCATTACCCATCCACGAAAATAACAAAGCCTCCACACTGTGCAAAGCTTCCTCTTTGAAAGCTGGATTGACAGATATTGGATTGAAGCAACGCAGCTTAATATCAAGAAACGACAGCTGGCAGCGTAGCGGGGAAACACAACCCACTTCGTTGTGGATAAATCAATGTTCTGCTCTGAGCCATTACTGCATTAGTGGCTGGTTATTACTTAAAAATAAAAACTCGCAAATGTATTGGCTACACCTTCATCAGACCGTCTCTCTGGAGAATTCTTTTATGATTCTTCTGCTTTCCAAGTTGCACAAAACAATTTTCCACTAAACCGTATCCCAGCATATTCTGCTTCCTAAACCAAACCATTTACATAATAGGTAATTTAACACACACACACACACACACACACACACACACACACACACAGAGGCACACAAATTAGCTAAATATATGTGTAAACAAATACCTTGCTAAGGTTTGGATACACTTGGAAAATGCAAAATATTTACACTGTGGTGGAAGGGGAAGATGGGAGTAAAGTATATATATGTCACAAGTTCAAGAACAAAATACATTACTATTATCTAATATTTATGATAGCACCTGCTACACTATTCTAAGCACTGAATTTGTATTAATTCATTTCATCCTCACAGAAACTCTATGATGTGGGTGTATTACTTGTATCAATTCCCACTTACAGATGGACCTCTGAGCCAGGGAGGGCAGACAGAAGAGCTGGGTATCAAATTCAAGAAGACTTAATTATTAGACTCTGCTACCGCTAGTATACTCAGTGGTGGGCTGTCCAGACTTCACAACCACTTTGTTACCATGTGACCAGGTGCTGCCTCCTGCTGCTGGTTGGCTCCCAGTTCTTGGCTCCATTTCTCTAAGCCCCAGTTCCCACATCTGTAAAATAAGGATAAAAATAGAGGCAACCTCCAAGGGATAATTAATGTGAGGATTATTCATTTCTCCATTCGAAAGATATTCACTGAGCATCTGCTCTGTGCCAGGCACTGTCCTGAACAATAAGAGGAATGGACAAGCTCCTGCCCTCAGAAAACTTACCTTCTAAAGTGAGGACTAGACAATAAACAAAAATGCGGCAGAACTGTACAGATTCTATAGGTGCTAAAGCAGCGGAGAGTGGACCTCCTCACTGGGCTGATCAGATACAAACCTGACCCTTGGGGTGAAGAAGCCACTGGGACATCTAGACATATCATAGAGAAAATGTCTCACATTATTTAGCCAACAAAGACTCAGAAAAGTTAAGTTTTGGCCTCAGGATACTGTGTGTAGTGAGTGATGGCGGCTGTGTTTTTCAAGTCTGTGGGACCCCCAAATCAGTGGTTATTCTAATGGAGACGTTCAATAAATGATCATTTTCTAAGCTGCTTGCAGCTGAAGAATCTTCCTCTTCTTCTAGGCTTTACATTATGGCTGGCTTTAGCACAACTGATAAAAGAAAAAGTGGGCAGAGATAGCAACTTGACTTTCAGGTACCAACTGCATAAAAGACTCTATCTCAAGACATGACTTCTTCCTGAGCTGGTCAAGGTCATCCATAGAAATGGGGATCAGAACGTGCCATCTCAGGTGAAGGGCTGATGAACTCTTAGTAAGATGTCACTTTCTGTTGTCAGAATCCTCCTGGGGTGATTTTAGACAAGTTAAATAATGTCTTTCTTCCCTGTTCCTCATCTGCAAAATGGGGCTAAGAGGAGTCCTATTTCACAGAGTTGTTACAAGTGTTGAGACAGCACCATTTGAATGTTTGAATGAGATACATCCAAACATACCCAAATTAAATATGATGATTCTGATTTTCATCCCCAAACTACTCCTACCCAGCCTTCTCCATTTCAATAAATGGCAATTCTGTTTTTCAAGGGTCTCAGTCTAAAAACAAGCCAACAAAAAATAAATTTTCTGGATTCTCTCCCCCACAACCCCTGCCATATGCATTAACAGAAGTCTGTCATGTCAACCTTGAAAATTACCCAGAATCCAACCACCTCTTACATATTTACCTGCTAGAACCCTTGTTCCATCACTATAATCTGTCACTGGATTGTTGCCATGACTACTTAATGGTCTCCTTATTTCCATCCTTGGCCCTCAATAGTCAATTCTCAAAGCAGTGACCAGAAGAATCCTTTAAAAATATAAATCAGCTTATGACACTCAGCCCAGAACCCTGCAATGGCTTTCTCTCTCACACAGAATAAATTCAAACCCTGGTCTACAAACCCTACACACTGTCCCTCCCCCATTTCCCTCTGAGTTTGTGTCCCCTCTCACATTCTCCTTAGGTCACAAGAAGACCTTCTTGCTATATTCCTTGAAAAACCCTTGCTATTCATGCTCTTCTCTGGGTCCTTTCCTTTTGCTTTTCCCTCTGGCTGGAAGTAACTCTTCCCCTTGGTATCCACATACATGCCCCCCACTCCTTTAAGGCTTTCTTCCAAAGTCACCTCTTCAGCTAGGTCTTTCTTGAACATTCTGTTTAAATTTCCAACCACCAACCCTCCAGCCGAGCACACAAATGTACTTCTTATCCTTCCTCCCTGGTTTTATTTTTCCCTTCACAGTATAAAACTTTTATTGCCTTACAATATAATTGGCAAATATTTATTTTTTAAGTGGTTTGTCTCCCCTCCCTAAAATATAAATTTCAGGAGGGCAGAAATTTTGTCTGTTTTGTTCACTGTTGTACCTCTGTTGCCCAGAATAGGGTTTCTCGACCTCAGCACTACTGACATTTTGGGCAGGATAATCCTTTATGGCAGAGGGCTATCTTGTGTATTGAAGGCTATTTAGCATTGTCCCTGGCCTCTGCTCATCAGTGCATTTCCCCAGTTACAACTAGTCTCCAAATATTGCCAAACACCCCCTGGAAAGCAAAATATCTTCCAGTTGAGTATCACTGATCTAAAGCAATGCCTAATACAAAGCAAATGCTCAATACATGTTTATTGAAAGAATAAATCAATGGTAAATGAGTTAATGTCTTAAGTACATAGAACACCGTTTGGCACGTAGTAAGAACTCAAAAAATGTTACATTTGATGAATGTGTTATTTTTATTATTATTATTGCCTTGCTGTCTACATCTAGAATAAACTATGGAGGCAACCAAAGTGTATTATGTGGAGCCCTAGGACTTGGTACAGACTTCGTTTTTTAAATATATGTGAATTATTTTAAAAACTGCAGTACAAAGCCTCACACTGAGAAGCGTTAACACATTGGTTACCACCAATTCATTAACTTGTGTTGCCACGTTAAATTGTTTTGTGCAGACCTCAGAATACATCATCTTCTGCCATCTCTGCATATATTTTAACTTCTTATAAATGTGTTACTGATTCGGAAGGCTATAGTTTGGCACTGGTGTTTATTTTTATTCTTGTCTATTCCTGTCGGCTCATGTAAAACTGTTCAAGCAAGTATTCCATGGTAGCGTTCTATCAAACATACATTGATTTAATCTGCCCAAATTCAACTCTACAAGCTTGGCCAAAAAAATAAAGAGAAAAAGCATAATTTTCATTCAACATGGGCCCCTAAATGCAAGCCAATTACTTCATCTGGTGCTCAACTAAGCAACAGCAATCTGTTCCACCCTGGAGGAACAATTGGCTGTATTAGACTTAGCGGAAAAATGGGACACTCTACACAAAACTGATATACCATCTTTTATGGGAGATTTAGGGTATTTTTCATGGCCAAATTTGACCATGTATGTTTATAGTTCTTTTTTTATCTACAGTCTCAAAATGCAAAAAGTCTTTGAAAAATAGCATTTGGGAGTAACTCATATGGCAGCAAATTCTGTGAGGTTATTCATGGTCATTGGTTTCCCCGTGTGTTTGATTATGAGATGCTGCCCCAGACCCTGCTGAAGGGGTTACAAAGGAGAAGACACGTGCCTTATTGCCTTATGAAAATTCTGATTTTCAAAACACATGTGACCACACAGTTTCAGAAGATGGATTGTGGACCAGTAACTGGTTTTCTGCTCACTTGTTATTTTTTTGAGGCCTCAGTAGGATGTTACCTAGGGGTACAGCAATACCACTGTAATGCACCCCACCCAATCCGTGCTCCCTGCTTGTACCTCACATGTCAAAAGAATGATAGTGAGTAAAAGCATATACAACATTTAGGTAGCTTTCGTACTTAGTGTAAATTTGGGGCACTTCTTGTCTCATTTTTATATTTACAGTATCAAATTAAAGTAGTTGTTATATAACCCATGAAGCCACTAATCACAGGGACTAACTATAGTACACACAAAGTCTTATTTATTTTTATAATAATAATAAGCATCATCATTGTCATGGCTGGTGGTTCATCTTTGAAGTCAAATTTCTTACCAGTGTTTTTTCACACTTCAGTAACAGTTTAGTTGAAGAGCATCCTGGGATTGGGAGGTAAACTGTTAAAAATGGTCATGTCTGCTCCCACATGTAATATCTTATTTGTTCAGTGCAGACTTTATCAACAAAACCGGTAAACCACTAACCAGACAGATCAAGTTAAAAAAGAGAAGACATAAATGATCCATAACAGAAATGAAAGAGGGAGTAAGGAAGTATTTTAAACAACTTTATGCCAATAAATTTGATGCTACATGGACACATTCTTTGAAAGACACAAACTACCAAAGCTGACTAAAGAAGAATTAGATAATTTGAATAGTCTTATACCTGTCTAAAAAGTTGAACTTCAAGTTACATCCTTCCAAATTGATTCTAATGCTCTCATTTTTGAGCTCTAGATTTAACATGTAAGAAAAAATGCAAAGGAGTAGTAGAGATCTTTGGGGGCTTGAGCAGAAATAATCTGTAATCTTAGTTATGGTACAAGTTCCATAATGTGTACATCTTTTAAAACTCTTCAAACTATACACCTAAAATAAGGGGTGAATTTTACCACATGTAAATTATATCTTTAAAAACCTGAATAAAGAGGGGTGCCTCAGTGGCTCAGTCATTTGAGTGTCTGACTTTGGCTCAGATCATGATCTCCCAGTCCGTGAGTTCGAGTCCTGCTTCGTGCTCTCTGCTGACAGCTGGAGCTTGGAGCCTGCTTTGGATTCTGTGTCTCCCTCTCTCTCTGGCCCTCCCCTGCTCATGCTCTGTCTCTCTGTCTCTCTGTCTCTCTGTCTCTCTCTCACTCTCAAGAATAAATAAACATTAAAAAAAAAAAAACCTGAAGAAAGAAAGATGAAGAAAAAATGAAAAGTGGCCACTATTTGGGAACCAAAATCCAGGCAGAGTCTGAAACAGCAAAATTCAACATAGAGAGTGCTCAGATGACAAGCCCAAAGAAGGTTCTCAGACAATGAAGTCTAGACAGAGTTACGGGTTTTACATCAAGTTGGGTAGAGGCCCTAATGAAAGCACAAGCCACATCTAAAACCACCACGAAGTCCTGTCCTCACTCTCCATCCGGCAGGCTCTAGAAGAACACAGAATCAATCTGACCTCTAGTAGCTTTCCCTTTGATGAAGAAACATTTCTCTTCCTTCTCCATGGCTCCTGTGAGAAAGTACATGTACAAGTACATGGAGTGGTTATAGCTGCTTTCCTTGGGAAATAACCTGCTCTTCTCAAATGCGAAAGAGACATTTTTTAGGTGAACGACAGAGGCCTGAAAAGGAATTAAAATAAATTTCTTCGCTCAAAGTAAAAAATACACAAAACTAAAGAATTTTGTCTCCCTTTTACTTCTAGGACCTAAGATTTTATTAAAGCTCAGAAGTGTCACTTGTAGACCCAACTGTCATCATTTTTGTTTTATTTTTTACTACTTTGTTACGGGCTGAACTGTATCCCCTACAAATGTGTATGTTGAAGTCCTGACCCCTGCTACCTCAGGATGTGACTATTATTGGAGATAGGGTCTTTGAAGAGATGACTAGGGTTGAATGAAGTCATTAGTGTGGGCCCTATTCAAATCTGACCCATGTCCTTATTAGTAGAGGAGATTTGGACACAGACACACACGGAGATAAAACTTTGTGAAGACACAAAGAGAAAATGGCCTGCAAGCCAATAAGAAAGGTGTTTAAGAAAAAAAACAACATGGGGCACCAGGGTGGCTTCGTCGGTTAAGCGTTCAACTTCAGCTCAGGTCATGATCTCAATCAAGGTTCATGGGTTTGAGGCCTGCATCCAGCTCTGTGCTGACAGCTGGAACCTGGAGCCTGCTTCGGATTCTGTGTCTCCTTCTCTCTCTCTGTCCCTCTCTCACTTGCTCTCTGTCTCTCTCTGTCTCCCAAGAATAAAGAAAAAAAAACACATTAAAAAAAAAGATAGAAAAAAGAAAAAAACCCCTACAGACTGCAGACGCTTTGATCTTGGTCTAAAATCATGAGAAAATAAACTTCTGGCCTTCAGCCTGTGGCCCTTCATTATGGAAGCCCTTACAAGACTCAAATAGTGACTTTCTGGGCAGTGGGTACATAATAAATACAGGGAAAACCCTGCATTAGGAAGCTATGATCTCCGCTTTGCTTGAGCCAAGTCACAGCCCTCACAGAAAGGGCAAGAAACTCCAAATGAGCTTGTCCCAAATGGAGTCAGACGTGACTCAACCATGCTGGACACTGGTCTCAGCCTTCAAGTTCACTTTAGCAGCCCTGGAGCGATTGTAGTGTGAGCCTTTTCTGTATGATTTCCTAATGGCATTTGTGCCTTGTTCGTGCCCATATTTGAAAATGAACAAAACAGGCATTTGGTTAATTACATATTTTTAAATCTGAACAAATTTTATTCCTGAATCCAGCCCAGCTTGTTTTTCGCTACTCCAAATGCGACAGTGAGCTATGCGGGGTGACAGAGTAATTTTCTACCCAAAAAAATCACAACAATAATTTAAGAGCCCCAAAAAGAAACAGGAAGAGGAGGACAAGAGAGGATATTTATTTTCAACGAACACAGACGGAGCATGTTCTCTGTTCTCCGTACCAGCCTCTTTCATCAAGGAGCACACGGCCTTGGAGCTCATCTCACATTCTCTGAAAAGCCTGCTTTACAACATACTGCTTCACAGCAAGGACTTTAAAACAAGAATGCCTTGGGTTTCAATTCTGGCTTCATCACTTACTGCTCTGTTTCATTTATCTAGCTTGTAATCTCTCTGGGGCCTGCGTTCCCTCATCTTCTAAGTTTTATTACTGTTTGGAAGGCACTTATTAATTACTATCCTTCAAATTCAATAGAAACTGTCATCGTTTGTATAAGAGTTTGAGACATTGTAAAGCACTTTTACATACGCTATTGTTTTTATCCCTAAAATGCCTCTGCGAAGCCAAGGGAGGGTATTGTTACACCTGTTTGATTTGTAAGGAAATTGAGTCTAAAGAGATTTGATGACAAGCAGGGAGACAGTTTTATACTTAATTCCACAACTTCGAACCCCTAATGCTAGGCTCTTTCCCATCAGTACACTGCCTTCTCCCTCCCTAAAGGTGACCTGGAAGGTTGCTTTAGGCCAGGATTTATTTCAAATACCTGCCTTCCCTCTTGCAAGTTGTAATCAACAATCCATAAACCAGGCAGACTGCAACCACGCCAGACAAACGCAAGTCTGCTAAATGCCTTTTGCTGAGACAACTGATATCAACAATGATGATCTACACACACACACACACACACACACACACACACACACACACATGCATCACATACATCCCCTTGGGCTCCCTGCCTGGAATCAGGTCATTTTAAGAACTCATTTAAACTCATTTAATACAACTATGCTTTGAAAGGCAACTGCTATTGGCTCAGAATGGCACTGTCCGAAGGCAGCCCACTCCTGGAGCCCTAGCTGCTGACGGCAAGGGCCATTAACTAGCCTCCCGGCTCTTCATCACAGAATTTCCCCAGCGTGGGATCTGAGTGATCTCAAGTCAAAGGCCATTTGCCTGGGGTATGCTCTCTGATGCAGAATGTCTGGGCCTGGGCCTTGGCTTGTAAAGCAGGATTGCTCAGACTTTTTAAAATGCAATCTTCAGTAAAAAGATATTTATGTCGTGACCCAGCCGCAAGTGTGTTTGGAAACAGTGGGTAGAGAAATCAGTTTAGTGAGTACAACCAAAATTTTTAAAAATTAATTAGAATAGAAGGGGATGAAATGGAATGAAATAATTATAGAATAGATTAGAAAGCGTATTGCATGTGGTTAGGATGATCTATCTATCTATCTATCTATCTATCCATCTATCATCTATCAATCAGTCAATCATGTGTCAATCTATCTATGAACTGAGACTTCACGTTTAACCTACTTCTGACTGTGAGTCATAGTCAAAAAGGTTTGAAAGACCACAGTGCAGACCATGTCAACAGAAGGGTGTCGCAGTGGTTGGGGATTTGAAGAAAGAGCTGTAATAAGGTTTGAGAAGATGAGTGAATCCTACTTCTTCCCTCACTGGGTTCTTTCAAAGTCTCCTCCTCGTCATTTCCCAGCAACCCCCTTCCTTGCTGAGCACACGCAGCCATGTGAGATAGAGCCTGTGACATCCCCAGCCTCATGGCTGACCACTCCGTCGAAGTAATGAAACAAGGAGGCCATGAGGCTGGGGTGACTCTAATGCCTTGATAGCCTGTGAGCAAACCAAAACCCAAGCCAGGCTCAATGCATTGAAATTTGAGAAAATGAAACTGGAAAAACAATTATCCGAGACAGCCAACCAGACTTCCCCAAATAAGTCAACTGCTTACGGCTATAGCCAACCCCAAAATTTCCTTGCTTTGCTTCCACATCTCTATAAGGACTTAACCCTAAGCTCCTGTTTATGGTGGGGGGGGGGGTTCCCAACCACCTTTGGTTTAGCAGCACCTAACTCAAATCAATGTATGCTCAAATAAACTCTTGAAAGTTTTCATGTGCCTCAGTTTATCTTTTAACAACTCCTGTTGCCATCCTGCCTAAGCTTCAGCAACACCAGTGCAGTTGCTGTTTGGGGAACAATCCAAGCTCCCCCATCCTTACAGGGTTCTGCTCGTCTATTTCTTCTACCTAGCATTCCTGTTCTTACTGTGCTTCTGCCTTGGTTACTCCTGTTCAATGCTTTCAATTGTACAATGGAATTAACCACCTATCTCCTCCAGAAAGCTTTCAGATCTCACTGAGCATTCATTCATTACCAGATTAGTCCCCTCTACATATTTAAATGTGTGAAGAAAGAAATCAATAAGCAACTAAGGAAATGATTGACAGAATGAATAAATGAATAATGCTTTTCCTGTCTTAGGATCCTCTAGAGTGAAGCAGGTACCTATACCTAGAAGGAACAATGGGCAGGATATAGTCCATCCTTGACTATACGGATAAGGAAGTGGATACAGAAGAAGAGTCACTTCCAAGGGTCTCACTGGAAATTAGTGGGAATAAGGGCCAAATTCCCGGTTTCTTGAGAGATCCAGATCTAGAGACTCATCTTTCCATTAGACCTGTATTTACATCCCAAAGAGAAGGGAGAAGCAGGGGAGACCTTTTCTATGGTCTTCATCCAGGCAACAGGGGGACTCCAAGACATGTACACTTTGAAAGGGAAACTCCGGAAAGGAAAAAAAGAAACAAACTTTCCCTAGAACTAGCCCAGCTGATATAAGCAAAACCAAAAGAAGAGGTGAGTAGATTGCTTAATTCTGTGAAAAATGTGCCCCATTAGGCTGAACCATCCAGACTCATTAGTTTGGAAACTAAATTGCCTTTCAAAATACTGTTGTGTTACATCAGTGTTTAGAAATTCCTCTTGGCTCTGCAAATATTCAGTCTTGTGAAAAGAGATGCCATGCCCCTGAAAATATTTTCAACTGTCTACAGTATGGTTCTCTAAAATATTAGAGGTAGAAGAAAAAGAGAAACTGCCCCAAAGTCCTCATCTGATCATATAGAGAAGGAGGCAGGGTACTTGCTTGCCCAGGCTGTGCCCAGAACCTGTCCTGTCCCTTTCATGTTGGGGCACTTGCCTCCCACCATACTGCCTTATCTTTTGCTCGTTGCAGATTAGTTTTCTTCTTTAATTTTGTGAGAGAACATTCCTCCCAATTATAGGATTGAGATTTATGGAGATAACTGGAAAGCGTGAAATTCTATTGGCCTTCTCCCAGATTCCAAGATATCAGAGGAAAGATTGCAACACTGTCACATCAAATTAAGTGTCGGATGAAAAGAGCTCCAGGGAATCTTCAATCCAAGAGCTCCTTCCCATCTCACTCTCTTTCTCTTTGAACTCCTGCACTTTAAATAAAGCTTAATGGGAGCTGATCTCAGAAATAGCCACTTTTTCTCAGCACAGATTATATTGGGAAGAGATTTAGAATGGTAAGGTTGTGAAGTGTGCTCGGGGATAGTAATATGACTTGGAGAGTTCTTTGCATTTTACATTTCTTAACCAATAGTCAAAGAGATGCAATATTGAATATTATTTAAGTATTTATTTTAGAATATTTTGGGGCTTAATTTTGGTTGCAAAGATAATACAGAAAGCTCCCACATATCCCTCACCCAGTATCCTCTATCACCTACACCTTACAATACCGTGGGACATTTGTCACCGCTAAGGAAACAAGGCTGGTCATTATAACCAACTGAACTCTACACTTCATTTGGATTTCACCAATTTTGCCCTAATTCCCTTTTTCTGTTCCCGAGTCCCATGCAGGAAACCATGTTCCATTAAGTCATCCCGTCTCCTATACTTCTTTGATCTATAACGATTCCTTCAGATTGCTTTTGTTTTTGATGACCTTGACAGTTTTGAGGACTCCTGGTCGGAGAGTCCATACATTGGCCTTCACTCTGCGCTTGTCTCTTATCTTTTTCACAGTTAGACTGGGGTCATGGGTTTTGGAGAGGAAGCCTGCAGAGCTAACATGCCATTCCCGTCATATTTCGAAGGTCCTTGTGATCAACATGACTTATTGCTGATGATAACCCTGATCACCTGGCTGAGACATGGATTAATCAAAATAGCAAAACTTTTTAACCACGTGTAAATCACTTCTGTTGCCAAAACTCTCACTACACTTCCCAGGAGTACAGAAGACAGGCAGTTTGCAAAGCGTATCGCATTCTTCATCCTGATAGTTCTTTGTTCATGCTGCTGTCTCTGCCTAGAACTCACTCTCCTTCTGCCTTGGCTAATCCCTGCTCATCTGTCCATATTCAGTCTTGCTGATACTTACATTACTTTTTCTGGGACCCTCATTGCCTAGAGAGGCAGGGCAGGGTATCCCTACGTTTGTTCCCACAGTGCCCAGTTTGCACCATTTGGCATGCTGATTTATATGTGCTTACTCTCTACCACCTCCCTCTCATCTGTGAGCTTCTTGAATAACATGGCCATGTATTATATATTCTCATCCTTAGGGCATAAGAGTGCATAGAGGAAAGTTGAGAAATGCTCACTGAATAGGTGAGAGAATGAATAAACCAGAGCCTTACAACATTGTCCAGTGGATATTATTTTCATTTTTAAGATGGGGAAACTGAGGCTTGGAGATATTAGATAACTTCCTCGAAGTTAGGAAGTAAGTAAGGACTGTGTCCTTCATGTCAACTTCAGTGCTAATATCTCAAGAATTTGAAATGACCTGGTGATGTGTGCAAATTCCTTAATAGCTAGAGGTGGTTTTTGTGCTGTCTTGCCTCTTCTTCTAGGTTCAGCGGCTACTATTTGGGTCTTGATTAAAGTGTTTTAATGTAATGTAGTTGAACCTTAATTGTAAGAGCTTCATGTTCTCTCCTAAAATTTGATGCAGGGTGCCCAAGGGACTTCAAGGTTTGTCTCTTTGAAAGTGAATTTAAGAGCGTACCTAATGTTGGAGGCCCAAATGTGATCATTCACATTATTTGCACTCTCAGTTTGTGAGATATATATATATATATATATATATATATATATATATTTGGAAGCAATTGCTAGTCCTAATTTGGATTACAATCAAGGATGTCTGTTCATAAAGATCACTACATTTGGAGCTCATCCTTTGCTTTATACGGGATGATGCAGAGATCCAGAGAAGTGATTTATGTGCTGACGGCCAACCAGCCAGAAGGGGATGAGACCATGTCCTGAAGCTCCTCACCATGCCCTTCCTCTCCATCACTTGGGCTCCACTAGAATTGGCTGACTTCCAGAACACTAGGTAGTACATACATTCTCCACGGAGTATGATAAAATATTGGAGTTGCTGAAGACAGAATGAAGAAAACCTGGGCCATATGTACAGCCCTTCTCTCACCCCTTCTTTGTCCTCCTTTGCTCTTTCCTCTTCCCTCCCCCTCCTTCTGCTTGACAAGTGGGTTACAGTAAGAGAGAGGGAAGTGGGCACAGTGCCAAACTAATTATAACATCTAAACTTAACCTACAGCTAAACAAACATATGCTAGATTTTCTAGATGAGTTCCAATTTCAACGATTCTGTTCACTCTCCCTGAAGAATTTCTCACAATGCTACACTCAAAATGGGAACCTCACCACTCCTAGGAAAGGTGGGCAGTCCTTGTAGCTGTGCCAGAGAAGCTCCAGCTGACTGACAACATGGGTAGAGTCTTCTTTCCTGGCATTCTGCATCATTGTTGTTTTCCAGCACAAACTCTCAGATCACCGATTCCCCCTAACTGTTGGTTAAACATCCTGTCCATTCCCATCCACAGCTGCCAACCCAAGGACATCCCAGCTGCAACAGTGGCCATCAGACCACTGGAGCCCCTACTCAGATTTTTTTGTATGGCCTCCAAGCTAAGAATGGCTTTTGCATTCTTGAATGGTTGAAAATAAATCAAAAGGATAATAGTATCTCTTGACATATGAAAAGCACATGCACATGAAATTCAAATTTCAACATGCATAAAGTTTTGAATTTCATTGATTAAAAATTTGTAAAAATTAGTTTTTGCTTTTTTAATATAAGTACCTATATAATCGTCTCAATTTTGCCTCTTGGCCTACAAAGCCTAAAATATTTACTACCTAGCTCTTTACATTAAAGATTTGTTTTCCCCTGTTATGGAGAAAAACTGTAATGTCATAGTTAGAAACTCATGTCTTAGCAAGCTGACTTGGATGGAATCCCCATCTGTGGGGCTTCAAAGCTGGGTGATTTGGGGGCAAGTTACATACCCCTCGCAAATTTGCTTGTCAATTAAATGGGAGAAAATAGCACTTGCCCTGTAAGAATATCAATGAGGATTAAAAGGGAAGATACACGTAAAGCACTTAAGCATGTGCCTGGCACATAACAAGCACTCAGTAAGTGTTGGTTATTATCAGTGTCTACATCATCATCCCTGTTATCTTTGTCATTTATTATTAAAGTGATTCTTCTGAAGTTCAGTTCAGAAACTCGAAATCTCTCTAAAGTGGGTCCTCTACTGAAACAGTGATTACGGGGAGAAGCTGATAACAGGAAAGCATGTAAAACTCCCTTTCAGGCTCCTCAGTCCGAAGTTCTGATAACAGGGAACCTGTATACTGGGCTCTCACTGAGATGCTGATCTAATTAAGTTTATGCACATTAGAGAGTCTACAAGGCTTAGCCCTCACAGAGGAGGCATTTTTGTATTAACAGAGTTACTTATTTCACCAAATAAATCTTTAGTTGTTGAAATAAGTAGATGATGGAGAAGGGAAATTGGTCAATGATGGTAGAAAAAGAATACCTACCTAATTTTTGTGCACAGGAACCAGTCCGCCCTTAGTCCCTGTCAATGTCACCTTACATACTTCTCACTACTCCCATTTAGGATGATTCAATAACCCTCCCTCTGCCTCCTCCAGCCCAATACACATTTACATCACCTACACACATACTTTAATTTGTCTTTACGAAAGCCTGATATATATAAAAATGGCATTGTATTGTTTTGTTTTTAAATATTTATTTTCATTATAAATGCCATGTTACCATATCATTGAAATTTGGGGAAACAAGGAAATAAAAGAGAAAAAAGCCAATATCCCACTTCAGACGTTACTCTTCCTGAGCATATGCTTTTTCAGAATTGTACTCATTTTTTAGGTATATTCGTATCATTCAACAAAGTCACACTCCGCAATTTTCACCTGCTTGGTGAAAACATTTTTCTGTGTTATTTTATAGCCTTCGTAACCATTGGTTAGTTGTAGGCCGGACACAGCTAACCCAAATGGTAACTTTGAGGGAACTAAACTGTCCTTTTCCCAAGCCAAGGCAGTCCCACTGTTGGATAAGCAGAGCACAGACTAGATTTCAGTCTTTACTGGTCTCTACTTGCCCTTGGTTGGATGGCCTTGTACAGTGAACGATCTAAAGCACTGTGCATGGCAGCTTTGGCCAGCTGCGTATCTGTTCACATCTCTATCCTGGAGTCTTAGACTATGAATCACAGGATGCCAGTTGTGACCCTTTGGGGCTTTTACTTCACCTGTGTTTTTACACTACTGAGTTCTGAATCTTTAAAGGTATGATAGATGTAACGCCAACGATAGGTAGGGGAGATACTAATGAAGTAACAAGCCATAAAAATAAAGGAACAACACTAAGAAGGACTCAGGAATCAGATAACTAGGTTAAAGTCCATCTCCTCTACTACCCGTTGTAGAGCAAAGTACAATAAAACATTTATTTGGTCTTTGTCCCCAGTTCCTGGCACAGGGCTCCTAAAAACCCTGGGGTTTCCTGAGTGATCGGTGTGTCTTTTATTACTCATAACAAGGCCCCTTTTGATTATATTTGAGTTTATGCTAATGAAGCGTTACAGGGTAGAGGTCCCAGATAGCATCGGGATGGGAAAAACCAAACCTGTGATCAGTAGGTAAGAACTTTCAGCCCCTCCAGCCATCCACCCTACCCTAATGTCAAGGGAGGGAAGGGGGGGGGGGCTGTAGATTCAGTTACAAAAACTCTTGAACGACGAAATTTAGAGAGCTTCTGAGTTGAAGAACACATCGATGTGCTTGGAGAGTGGTGCACCCCAACGGGCTCCTCACATTCCCCCACTCCATGCACCATATACCTTGCCTTATACATCTCTTCCATTTGTCTGTTTCTGAGTTCTAGGCTTTATGCAGAACTGGTACAGGAAAACCTTGGTTTGCGAGCATAAGTCATTCTGGAAGCATACTTGTAATCCAAAGCACTTACATATCAAAGCAAATTTCCCCATAAGAAATAATGGAAACTCAGATGATTTGTTCCACGATCTAAAAATATTCATTTAAAAAAGGATGACGACACTGTAATACTCTACAAAATAATAAAGAAAAATGTAAAGAAAATAGAAAAGTAAACAAATTAACTTGCACTTACCTTTGAAAACCTTTGTGTGGGTGTGAAGGAGACAAGGGAGAGGAGGGTTATTGTGTAGGACAATTTTCACTATCACTAACGGAATCGCTGCTGTTGGCTTGATGGAATCCTTTTCTCTTCGTTCAACTTTAACAAGGAAACTGTCCAGTGACACTTGCTTTTGCCTCCTTTTGAGGACTTTGTGGAAAAGTGACATCACGTTGTCGTTAAACAGATTCATCGCTTGCCCTGCTACAGCCTTATTCGGGTGGTGCTTTTCCACAAAATTTTGCAGTTTCCCAAATTTTACACATCTCCCTAATCTCATTTGAAGTGAGGGATTCCTCCACCTTTCTCTCCTCCTCCTCTGCAGGCGAGAGGTAGATGTAGACTTCTTGTGAAATCCTGCAATTTCGACCGCTCGCATACCTCGTTCATACTTCTCGATGATTTCCTTCTTAACTTCCACTGTAATCATCTCCTTTTTCTTACTGCGTTTCTTTTCAATCTTTTTCTGCATGGGAGCCATTTTATGTGCTCGCACGGATGTTGACTATAGTACAGTATTAATAAACTCTTGTCATGTACTGTGTTTAATGTAACTGGCCACAAGGCAGCAGAGGAAAGGGTCTATATCTGCAGGCAGCCTGACCTAGAGTGAAGCAAGGCATTCCTAAGCTTACTCTTGTCTGGAAAAGCAAAGGAGTGTTCATAGGCGCTTTGAAGAGACAAAATACACTAGTGCCAGCTGTAGGCACCTTCCAACATTCTGAAAAATCACTGATTTCTGCCAAACTCCGCCATCTGAGACGGACCATCCGAGCATGGGAGAGGATCACCCACAATCCTGGAGACAGAGAGAAAACCATTGGCTCAGTTGTGATCATGTGACATTCAGTGTCACGTACTACTCATATTGCAAGACGTCACTCATTTATCAAATTAAAATTTATTAGAAATGTTTGCTCATCTTGCAGAACACTCGCAGATCAAGTTACTCATAACTCAGGGTTTTACCATAAATGTAAATAGGTGTTTTTCCGAGTTCTGTGAGTCATTTTAGTAGATTATAGAACCTGATGAAGGGAGTCATGGGAGCCTCCAAATCTGGAGTGAGCTGGCCAGCAGTGTGGGTGGCCTGGCCATTCCATCCGTAGCTGGCATCTGAGGTAGGGGCAGTCTTCTGGGGTCTGTGTTACCTCCGGGTGGATAGTGTCAGAATTGCATTGCATTGCTGGATACCCAGTTGGGATTGGGGAATTAGAGAGCTGGGATGGGAAAATGACACACATTTGATATCCGAAGTGGGGTCAGAAAACACCACACAACACCCTTCATGACTGCCGGTGACAGTTCATAGAACAGGGGAAGAGATTTCCCCAGCATGGTCCAAGCATTCCCGGGTTCTCCAGTTCTCATTCCTTCCCAAGCACCCACTAATGGGAGTGCGGACACACTTGTTAGGCAAAACCCTCCCAAGGTACAACCTCCCCAGGACAAATCTGGGGAAAGAATCTTCTGAACCACAAGAACGAAAAAACTAATTTGGAAGTGCTTCATAATTTGAAAAGTTCATCTCTACCCATAGCATCTGTAAATCACATTATCCTGCAGAGTAGAGTGAAGCCCTTTTTATTTAACCTTCCCCCCTTCTAAATTGGGCCACTTGGAGCTTGCAGGGAAAAAGAACAGACCCCATGGCAAGAGCTGCTTCCTTCATTACTGGAAGAAAATCAGTGCAATCGCTGTCCTAGCAAGGATTCAATTAAATTCTTAGCCAAAGGCCCTTGTTCTCTGTAGTTTCTATCTAAGGAAAGAAGGCGAGAGAAAGCTCTTGATCTCTCGATGACTCCAGGTTTTGCTCTTAGCTTCATCAACATTTTATTCATATCTCTGTAGTGGTACTCAACATTGCAGGATTTATCTTTTTGCTGCTTTCTCCCCCTCGCCTTCTCCTACCCTATTAAACTGGATGCACCTCAAAGGCAGGGTCGACTCACCTTGCACAGCAGAACCCGGTAGAGTGTCTGGCCTATAGCAGGCATCCAGTGAGTAAGTGGATGAGTTTGTGGGAGTCTATATGTATAAATAAGGCATGAATGAATACACAAATAAATAGCTAGTTAGGCTAATAAGGCCGACCTTTCAGGATTCTTGCAAATAAGGAAGGAAACTGGAGGGAAGAGGGAGCACAGTTCCTAGTCTGTGTCCCTGTTGAGTAAATGCTAAGTTTCCTCCGTTCATTTGCTAAATACAAAGGCTCCCATTTTGCCTCTGGAGTTTATGACGTCATTATCATTTATATGTTGCTTTACTGTAGTAATTGGACACTTTTAAGAAGTCCTCAGCTCAGTTTTTGTCTGTGCTTTTAGCTGTTATGTGTCTCATTTTATCGCGGTATTGCAATGTATTCCAGGGAGCAAATCTCTATTCTCATGTTATAAGCAAAGAGCCTCCTTGCCAAGGATGGTTGAGTGTTAAGTGCAGCATCTATTTGGGATGACAAGTGGGGTCCTTGAAAAAATACAGGGTGTATATAGAAGAAGATAGTCTTTAACCTAGAAGGGGGAAACATCAGCATATTGCAATAATTTAGGGAGAAAGTGGGTAAGAATATCTTAATTTTAAGTGATATATGAAACCCACTCAGCCATTAAAGGAAGAAAATTTTTTAACCTTTAAAAGGGGGGAGAGGGGGTATCTCTCTAGTGTGCAGATAAAATAGTATGCAGAAAAAAAAATTGCTAGGAATATCATAATTCAAAAGCAGATACTAAAACTACTCAGCCACAAACAGTGTATAAACACAAAGCCTTTCCAGATGTATTTGCTCATTAAAAGAGAAAGCACTTTCCAGGTTTGATTTTCTATTTTATTCTGTTTAGCTGTGTGTGTATAGTACTTCCTTTTATCTTTACTTAATGAGAAGAAGCAAAAGAAAATAGAGTAGGAATTGCTAAGTCAATGTGTTCATTTTAGCCCATCAGAGGTTTGTTTTGTTTTTTGTTTTTCAGAGAATCAGGGTACCTCCAGAATATTCAAAATAAACTAAAATGGGATTTTGTTTTTCTTACTCATGCCCAACCTCCTTAAAAACAAAAACAAAAACAAAAACAAAAACAAAAACAAAAACAAAAACAAAAACAAAACCACTCTGCCCACTGACCTGTATAAAACTGAAATTTGGCATCCATGAACCAAGCCATGGTTCTTTTAAAAACCTTCAGAGTCATAGCCATTCTCTCCCTTGGATAGAACCACAGGATACCTAAATATAATTACCATTTAATTTGTTTTCTCCCTCTTGGTGATGATAAACTTTGTTGCAACAAAGTTCCAATTAAGGAAGAATTAAGAGAAACCACGCCTCTCTGGATCTAAGCAGAATTCAAGGGGGCTCCTGGCTTGGGTCTTCTAAATGGGAGAGGAGCCAGATTATTTGCGTAGCTTAATTTATATCCATTACAATTACAATATGGTGAGTCTGATGCCGGTAATGATGGCTTGGAAGCCAGCCAAGGTTTCCCTTTCCCTCCGTCAGGCTCTGGCCGGGTGTGCCTTTCAGAGCCCCTCCTGCCCAGGCTTCTTTCCATTGTCCATAACCAAAAGGCTTTCCCATTCAGGCCACAACAAGCCCCACTCAGTACCCATGGTCAAAGAAAAAAAGGATCAGCACATAAATTTAACTGACGGAGTCACCAGGGATTAGAAAACAGAATCTGGCGATAAATATGGTAATTAGGTAATTTGAGACTTTAGCGCAAGGTCTTTTGAAAATGCAATCTCAGAACTGGAGTCTGGAGCTGATTTTTGCACCATTAAGGAGAATTACGAAGAGTCGAAACTTTTTAATGATATTTAAGTATTTTTCATTGGCCAGTTAGTAACTGCTCTGTCCACACTAGGGAAATTTTAATGATGCGGCTAGGAAAAAGACCCCTAGCCTATTCCAAGCTGCCCAGTCCAAAGCAAACTCCCATTCCTCTGGAAGGCAAAGCAGAGTTTGGCTTGAGTATGTAATGAGCACTTAGTGGATGCTTAAGAATTCAATTCAGCTGCTACTTAGAAGAAAGAGAAAGAGCTGGGGGGAGGGAGGGAGGGAGGAAGGAACGAAGGAGGGAAGGAAGGAAGGGGAAGAAGAATGAAGCAGCCATCTTTTTCCCCCCTCTAATTTAATAGCGTGGACGTTTTAATTGTTTTGCCATTTCACAGAGGAGAGTTTGGGGCATTTAATCAATCTGTGGGTTGTGCCTCAGCATGCTGTGTTGGCTGTGAAGAAGCCTTGATTCATCAAGGAAGGCTTCCCTTTGTGTTTGGAAAAGGAAGAGAGAAGGCAGCTCAATGTGACTCCCTTCAGAAGGTCACTTCTAAACACCCAAGACTGAGTCTTGAGCTCCTCCTGGGGCCATTGCCTCCCGTCTCCCTGTACCCTCACAGGGGCGGTTGTATTAAGATCCCTGGTTTTCTGGTCTCTCCTCCTCCCCCAGCTTTTGAGCTCCTCCAAAGAAAGGACGATGTGCTGTTCCCTATGGGACCCCAAGTCTTTCCACAGCTCCTGGTACATAACGGCTCCGTTATTTATTGAATAAATGAGGGGGTAGGGCTCATAGGAATAAAAAATGCTCTCATCATATAAAAACTCTGTGTATTGGAAAGATTCCAGGTTCTATTTTCCTGCAAAGGCTATTTGTGTAATTCCTTGTACTGTCCTAAACTATAATCTTTGAGGCCTCAAGATAAAAGAGCCTTGGAATAGTAGCTCTCAACCTGATTAGTGATCAAAATCACACTCAAAAGTGAAAATATCGATTTTCTTGTGAAATTCTAGGATGGGGGTCTGAAATACTACTGTTTTGTCGTAGTGGAATTGGTAGCTAGATCTCTACTTAATCCTGAAACACTGGAACCCCTGCTTTTGAAATTAGATCATCTAATCCTTGCAGTTGATGGATTAGGTCATTGGCTAGAAAGAATAAGGGACCTTGGGCAACCAAGGTCAAAAGCAAGTCAGTGGCAGAGGCAAGACTTGGACCTACGTTTCCAGATTCTCAGCTCTTATAGCTCTTTCTTGCACTTCAAGTGCTTAAGAGTTTACTGAGCACCTATTATGTGCCAGCACTCTGCTGGGTGTTGGAAATAAAAGACAAATAGTAATAAAGCTCCTTTATCAAACACTTAGTATGTACGCGATACGGAGTGAAGTGCTTTATATAACACAACCCTGGAACGTATTATTATAACTGACTCAGAGAATGTCAGCCTAAAGAGGTTAACTTGCTCAACAGTAAAAAAATAAAAATAAAAATAAATAAATCAGTGGTTTTTAAATAGTGGGTCCTGCTGGGGGGGGGGTGGAATTCAGTCTAACAACAGAGCTCAGAAACACCTCTATGCGGTTTGATCCAGTTTTCTCCCCCAACACTCCTCCCACCCCTATCTTTCCTGGAGCTGGTGACTTTGACAACATCACTCAAACTGGGGCAGGAGACAGACCCTCTTCAGCATAAGATACAGGATATAATAAGGTATAGAAGATGTGTCTATAGGAGCTGGGTTTTGTGGAATAAGGCCTTTGTGGATTTTTTTTTTTCTTCATATAATCACCCTCTGGCAGACCAGTGAACTGTGAAACCCACTGCTTCTCTTTCCCACTTCTATCCCCAAACCCCAAACCCCTGCTAGGCCTCTAGCAGCTGCAGAAACAAACATAAAAGGATACTTAACGTGGAAGAGTGGACTTTGAAGACAGGACAGAGTGGGTGACAGGGTTAAAAGGGCTCAGGGTGTTGATTTGGGAGGAAAGAAGGTAAGTGGGAAGGGTCCCCAGGGTCACACCCTGCAGGTGACGAAGGTGGCCCAGGAGCCTGCTTGGAAATCCAAGGACAAAACCCCAAACCTATGATGATATGGAGCTCAGGGAAAGGCAGATGATCTAAAAAGGCCATTCCCAAATGCCCGTTATTTTATAGATTCTCACTCAACAGAAAAGCGAAATATCTTATCCAGGATTTCATGTGTTCTTTATGTGTTTTCTGCTGATCTTAACATTTTCTGACAGACTGTTCTATCCTTGTCTTCCATGGTGGGGTGGAACAGGGAACAGAACAATGAGCACATTCCAGAAGTGCTATGGAGCCCAGATAAAAGAGAAACAAAATCTGCCTGAGGATAGGGTGTAGGATGAAGACAATTATCAGGGAAAATGTGGCAATGTTGGGGCAAGCCCTGCAAGCAGAAGGAGCCTTGAAAGTATAGCTGTTTGGAACACAATGCTCAGGCAGACGGTCTCCTGTTCTGGAAACTTGCTGAAATGCGGATTCTTAGACCATCTCTCTGAGACTTGACTCTCTGAGGTTTAGACGAGGGTTGTTGTTTTTTTAAAACTTGGTGTACCTAACTCAAATTCAGGAGGTCCCTGACCTTGGATGGAAAACATTTCACATCTTTATTTTCACTAACCCTTATTTTTCGTAACATGATTTTTAATGTTTATTTATTTTTGATAGAGAGAGAGAGACAGAGCGTGCAAGTTGGGGAGGGACAGAGAGAGGGGGACAGAAGATCTGAAGCAGGCTCTGTGCTGACAGCAGTGAGCCAGGTACGGGGCTCAAACTCACAAACTAAGTTAGCGACCTGAGCCGAAGTTGGACGCTTAACCGACTGAGCCACCCAGGTGCCTCTTTTCACTAACCTTTAAGAGAAGTTTAGCATTTTGAAAGTAGGCCACAAACTCGGGAAGTATCAGTATCTGTGATGCCACCAACAGACACCCCAAATATTTTGAAGTCACGTTATTATTGTTGTAGATACTGCAAAATAATGTTTATGCTGAAACAACTGAAGCTATTAAACTTGATGTTAAATCTTATTTAATGTGTTAATAAATAAACATATATATTACCACATCAGAAAATTGATATATAGTTATAGAGATAGAAAACTATATAATTATTTCCCCTTGTAGGTCCCACGTATTTAATTGTGTGCATTGTGAGAAGGGAGTCCAAGGGAGGGGTCTGAGCACAAAAAGTGCCATTACTTCTTACAGGGTAAGTTCCAAAAATCTCCATTTTTAATATGTAAACCTGGTATTTCTGATGCTAACGGTCTAGAGACCAAACTTTGAGAGATGCTGGTGTAGGTTATGTGTGTATGTATATATGTGTCTGTGTGGTTGTGGGGAGGGGGTAGGAGGTCGGAGTGAGTGTGTGTATGAATATGTGTGTATGTGTGTGTACGTGTATGTGTGAATGCATGTGTATATGTGGGTATGCACGTGTGTGTATGTGAATGCGTATGTGTATGTTTGTGTAGGTGTATATGTGAATGCGTGTGTATATGTGGTTATCTATGTGTGCGTGTATGTGAATGCATGTATATATGTGTGTGTATGTGTGTGTGTGTGTATGTGTATGTGTGAATGCGTGTGTATATGTGGGTGGGTGTGTATGTGTGTATGTGAATGTGTGTGCGTGCGTATGTGTGTATGTGTGTATGTGAATGTGTGTGTATACGTGGGTGTGCATGTGTGTGTATGTGTATATATGAATCCGTATGTATGTGTGTGTATGTGTGTATGTGTGTGTGTGAATGTGGAGGGGTAGAAGGTGGGTGTGAATGTGTGTATGTGTGTGTGTGTGTTTGCATATGTGTATATGTGAATGCGTGTGCATATGTGTGTACATGTGTACGTGAATGTGTGTGTATACATGGGTGTGCATGTGTGTGTATGTGTATATATGAATCTGTATGTGTGTATGTGTTTGTGTGAATGTGGTGGGATAGAAGGTGGGTGTGAATGTGTGTATGTGTGTGTGTGTTTGTGTATGTGTATATGTGAACGTGTGTGTATATGTGGGTGTGTGCGTATATGTGTACGTGTGCACGTGAATGTGTGTGTATACGTGGGTGTGCATGTGTGTGTATGTGTATATATGAATGCGTGTGTATATGTGTGTGTGAATGTGTGTGCGTACGTGTGTATCCCTAATGCAGAGGAATTGGGGGTGAAACGTAGTGTTACAGAGCAACGGCGCACAAAAATGAGACGGCAAAGTCAGCTGGGCCTAATACGCAAGTCTTCTTGAGAAAGTTTGTTAAGCACAGCACAAGGAATGTCACACTCTCAAACTTAAATGTAAAGTCATAAACGAGTAATGCATACCACTTAGCCACCCAGCTGTAATTTATTCCTCACTTCCTACAGTCACTGTTAAATCACAGAAGCAAAGCTACCAGGGTTTATGACAATAGTGGATTTATGTGTGTGCTATGGCTCTTATTAGCCTGAAATCCAGGCCAAGAATAGGAATGAAAACAAATGAGCTTCGAGAGACAAAAGGAAGCAGGAAATGCCAAGAAACCAGGGCTCCACTGGTAACAAAGGTGGGGACCTGGGGCTCCGGGATCATTCTGGCAGGCTGATCTCCCCTTGGCTGGTGTCCAAAGAAAGAAGAGACGGCAGCCACAAAGGGAGATAATATGCATGCCACCCACAGTCTTACTTCAAGTGTTTTATTTGACCTCTTCACGTTTAATTATAAACCACATTCCTTTGTGGGTTCAAAGGGAACCAAGAACTAAATTTCATATATATATCCTGCAATCCAGATACCGTATATACCTGATCTCATTGAACTTTGAGGGAGCGACTCTGGTCCCCATTTGACAGTTACATGAAACCCACATGGCTAAAGATTGTGCTTAGCGGCTAAAAGGGCTACTGCCGTGATCAACCCTCGCTACTTTTCCAATTCCACGCTGCTTCTCTAATTTGTGCTGAGGAATTTCTGCAATTAGATGGGGAGAGAAATTACATACCGTTTGTCTTGAAAAACAAAATAAAGTTAAAGACGGAAACACGCACTCATTTTTCTCTTCAGCTACCCAAACGCAGTCCAGTCGAAAGAGAGTGAAAGGATTATTCTAAGTACAAACCCTCAAGGACAAAGAAAACAGGAGAGGACATAATAGCGGCATAATCTGAGAAGCTACAAAGCAGATGGATGATTGATATGACAGTGAATGCAAAGGGCTGATCCAAAGCCTGCAGTGGGAAAGCCAGTTGTACAAGCTGGTTTATGCTGTGTCCCCAGAGAACCAGAAATTGGTGGCACTGTGTATCTCTGGAGAGGGGGACCTTGGAGGCTAACAACAAAAGGATTCCTTTAAAATAGGCTTAAGAAGCAGTGAAACCCCACATTGATTTCTCTATGAATCACAGTCAGGAGTCAGTTGCTTTACTGCAGCAAAAAGCCTGGAGGTTTATTCTTTGGAAGAGAACAACCAACTCGGTGGCCACCCATATTAAGGTGAATTCGGGTTGGCTTCCCACATCCTCTCCTTCCTTGGCTGTGTACTGGGTTCCCAGTCTCCTTAAAACCTGCTGAATCTGGAAGATGGTGATAAATGACCCAGACTCTTGCAGTGAAACGATGGTCTCAAAAAAACAAAAACAAAAAAACCGAGAAGATGCGCTGGGGGTTGAGAAGGCACAGTAGCCAGAGAGAAGCATAAATTTCCCACCACCAGCTTCACAGAAATGCTGACACCAAAGATTGTGGGTGAGATTTCTGACTTCTGCAGTGAGTGTCAGCATGATGCCAGATACCACAGACAGTTCTAAAAGTGCCCAAGTTTCCCGTGAAATTTCCTGGCAAGACAACTGGGTTCCATCCTCAGAAAAGCACTAGGTTTGGTAAATGTCATGATTGGACAGAGCCTTAGCACCAGGGCTGTCTGATTCTGCCTTCCCCTTGTTTTCAGGGAGAAGAAGAAGGGTAAAGAGGAGGCCATGGGGAGGACCAATGTTTATGGACTCACTGCAATCATCTACTGTGTGCTTTCCCTGAAATAGCAAGAAAAAAAAAAAAAAGAAAGCTAAAAGCCCATAGCCACTAGAAGTTGCTCTGGGCAACAGTGAAGACATTCTTTCATGGCCTCTCTCTCCTTCCACCAGCAGATGCTGCTAAAAGGGAGAGAGTATCTTGGACTTTCTTTAAGAACGGGGGTGAGAGGGGCCCCTGGATGGTTCCGTCAGTTAAGTATGACTTCAGCTCAGGTCATGATCTCATGGTTCATAGGTTCAAGCCCTGTGTCGGGCTCTGTACTGACAGCTCAGAGCCTGGAGCCTGCTTCGGATTCTGTGTCTCCCTCTCTCTCTGCCCCTCCCCCACTCACACTCTTCTCTGTCCCTCTCAAAAAAATAAATAAAACGTTAAAATAAAAAGAACAGGGGATGGGAGAATTTAAAAAAAAGGTTTTTTTCAAAGTTTCTGCCTTGCTAAGATTAACGATACGTGATGAATAGCTCACTAACTTAGGAAAACATTCCTATGTCCTTTGGGGTTAGGAAAGACAAGACGCACCTGTGATTTACAAGGAGAAGGTTGAAACCAAAGGGGGGATAAAGTACCCTGGAAAATAAAGGGAGTTTTCAACCCACCCCAATCCCCCAACCCACACCCCAGGAGGCTGCAGGGTGGAAGACATAGGAGGGCAGGGCTGAAGGGAGGACCAACGCCCAGAGGTGATGCCAGGCTGAAACCTAAGGAGAACTAGGCCGACAATGTTCATCCTTGGGGCTGGCCAAGGAAGTGTTGGGAGAGTGATAGCCGATACTCGCTTTAAGGGGTGCCTTTTGTTCGTCATGGTAGTCAGGCTGGCCCTGACAACCGAGTCAGAAGATGAGAAGATGCGTGACGTTGGCAGGTCTGTAAGGTCACAGATGCTGGGGTCAGTGCCTCCCGAATCTGGCTTATACTTGAGAACAGCTTTTTTTTTCTGGGCCTGAGCTGAACAAACCAGTAATGAAGCAATCATGCCTGAGGTTTGAGCCCATTGGGGTGTGGGGTCCCTGTCACAGAGTATAACCCTGGGAAGTGGACCCAGGAATCACTGTCCTTGGTGTAAGAACCATCTTCTCTGGGAGCCAGGGACTCTGACCCAGCTCTGCATTTTGGACTTGACCTGGCCCCAGACCATCTTCTTCTATTTAGCAACCAACATTTTCCTCCCTTTCTGTTCTTTGCCATCCCAGACATCATGCTCAGATCGAGACTGAAGTGCTGACTCTGGGTTCTCTTCCAACTTTGTCTGTCACATACTATGAACAACTACAATATTAACAGCTACCATATTAAGAAAACTTACTACATGCCAAGCATTGTTCAAAGTGTTTTCTGTGTATTAACTCATTTAATCTTCATAAACCCCTTCGAGATAGCGGCTGGTGACATGCCCACCTTTCAGTTAGAGATGAAAGGCTGTTGGCCTGGACTCCCGCAGGCCCATCCTGCTGTGCAGATAATAAAGGGAGGTATAGCCATCTGAGCCTCGGTTTCTACCACCCCTGTTCAGTGTTTGCAAAGTCCCCCACCAGCCAGCCAGGGGGCCTGGAGTGGGGCGGGGGAAGCACTGTGGATCCCCATGCATTTAGTTTGTCATTTACACTGACTGCATCCAAGTCAGCAGAGGGCACAGTGGTCTGCCGTACCCAAGATTTTCCTCTTGGCCAAACTGTGCCAAACTCACTTCTCCCCAGACCTTCCTCCAGGGAGCTCTTGCTAGGTCACAGGTACAAGTTTTTTTTCTTTTTGTTTTTGTTTTTTTTTTCTCATTATAACATCCTGATCCCCAAGAAGGAGTTACCAAGGTAACCAGGAATGATGCATACACACAGTCTTTATGGAGACTTCATCTCCACTTAATCGGATTACGTGTTCTTGGCTTACTCTGTTTCTGTGATAACAAGAACATGACATTTTCTTCTTATGTAGTTTCCTGCTCCTTATTCTGCATTTCGCTCACCCTTTCTCACTGACCTTCAAACTTTTTCCAGAAGTTACTACCAACTCAAGAATTTACCAGATGTGAAAACTCCCTAACCTTCCGTGAAATAGATAACCTTTTTGAGCCAAGCTTTCCCTCCACATGAGGCACGTGGAGATTCCTTAGAAGGAGAAGGACCAGATGTTTGGACTCCTTTCTAAAATTTTTTTTTTCAACGTTTATTTATTTTTGGGACAGAGAGAGACAGAGCATGAACGGGGGAGGGGCAGAGAGAGAGGGAGACACAGAATCGGAAACAGGCTCCAGGCTCCCAGCCATCAGCCCAGAGCCCGACGCGGGGCTCGAACTCACGGACCGTGAGATCGTGACCTGGCTGAAGTCGGACGCTTAACCGACTGCGCCACCCAGGCGCCCCTGGACTCCCTTCTATACCACTGTATGCTCTGAGAAGTGATTTGAAGACATCCTCTACAACTCAGGTGGCAAAGATGGACACTGCAGTTAAACACACACACACACACACACACACACACACACACACATCACTTCCTATCTTCTTGATGATTAGAAGAGACAATGTTTTAACGTCCCTGAGTTCCCCTGCCTTCTCTCATGTCTCTCTTTCCTTGAATCCCTAAATAGATCATCTCAAGTCCCCATTCTACGAGACTGAGAGAAGTCCGAAATGTTCCCAAGAGGTCTGAAGATTCTCACGATTCTGCAAAGTACCACATAATAAAGCTGTTCTTGTTTTTAATGAGTTAGTTTTTAAAAATAATGTCAGGGCACCTGGGTGGCTCAGTCAGTTAAGTGTCCAACTCTTGATTTTGGCTCAGGTCATGATCTCAGTGTTCATGAGATCGAGCCCTGCATCGGGTTCCATGCGGACAGCACAGAGCCTGCTTGGGATTCTGTCTCTCCCTCCTTCTCTGCCCCTGCTCTGCTGTCTTTCTTTCTCTCTCTCTCTCAAAATAAATGAATAAATACTTTATTCAATGAATAAAAACTTTTAAAAATTAATTAATTAAAATAATGTCAAGTGACTACCATGAAGAACAAAAGGCACCCCTTAAAGCGAGTATCGGCTATCACTCTCCCAACACTTCCTTGGCCAGCCCCAAGGATGAACATTGTCGGCCTAGTTCTCCTTAGGTTTCAGCCTGGCATCACCTCTGGGCGTTGGTCCTCCCTTCAGCCCTGCCCTCCTATGTCTTCCACCCTGCAGCCTCCTGGGGTGTGGGTTGGGGGATTGGGGTGGGTCGAAAACTCCCTTTATTTTCCAGGGTAACAGCAGCCCTGGGAAAATAATACCAACATGAACTTGGTGGCCCTGCTGCCTTTGTCCACCTCTGAGCAGGTCATGTTCCCATTGTCCTCTGAGTAGCTCTTTCCACTTGGAGTCTTTGGTACCAGTCCTTTCTTCCTCAGAATATCATCTGGGTCCCTTAAACAAAATGGCCCACCACTCCCCAGAGCTCTGCAGGCCACAAGGAGCAGAGGTAAGGAGGTCATGGACTGTTGGCTGCTGTCTAAAGGGAATGGAATTAAGCAGAAATACAATTTTGGATTCACCCTCTCCTTGGGTGGGACCATCTTATGATAGGATTCAGTCGGCAGGGAGGGAAAAATTAGGACTGAGATCCCTGGGGCCGGGGAGGGGGGGGGGGGGAGGAACACAGATTTTGGAACAATGCTGGGATTGTCTGACCACAGCAAACCCCCTTAGGCTTAAGGTTCCTCTTAGGAAAGTAACAGATACCACCTGCTCCCCCTCAGGTTTCCCTCAGGAATCTGACAAAAGACCTAACTAAAAACAAATAGTGGACCATAAAATGTATGACCCACTAGGAATGATATGGCCTTAGGCCACCCCTCATACAATGGAACTGAGCCAATCAGGAATGGACAACCCAGCACCTAGAACTATCAAGCCTGTAAGGGTAGGACCTGAGAAGGAACGCGGGGGGAGAGAACAGGGGAGAGTCAATCAGAACCTTATAAAACAAAGTCCCTTGCCTATTGTAGTGGGCATTTGCTTTCGAACACCCCCTCTCTGTAAAGAGAGCTTTTCTACTCTTCTTCCTTTCTGATCTTATACTCTAATAAACTTCTGCCTGCTGCTCATTTTGTGTCCACCTCTTCGTTCTTCAAAGCAGTGAGACGACGAACCCCGGGTATTGAGGTAAAAAATCCCGCGACAATCTGACATCTGCCCGCATGCCTAACATAACGCCCTAAAGATCAGCATGAAGGTGACATTGTATCTCTGCCTACCCTGAAAGTACCAGGTAACTGTTTGGGAGCAGCATCATTTGAAAGAGAGAAGAAAATCAATCAGTCTTCAGTGAGTCTTTCCAACTTATTCCCAACATAAGGATTAAAGAACTGAGGCTCAGAAAGGTAAGCCTTTCTGAGAAATTAATAGGAGAAAATAAATTTTAATGCATGTGTATCTGGTTCTAAGCATGTCTCCCTGCCGTAATCAGAATAAATGCCCTATGTAATATAAGCAAAATAGAAAGAGGTGTGGAGTAGAATCAAAAGACCAGGGTCATGCCCTTCTTCGCATTCAATTTTTGTTGTTTCTGTGTGTGTATCACAAGGGAGGGTGTGACCTGCACGGAATAACGGCAGCGGTTAACCAAAGTTGGTACTCAGAAAACACTAGAGCATGGGAGAGACAGATCTGAAGGAGCTGCGGAAGGAATGGAGAGGAAGAAGAAAAGAACGGCGTTAAAGGAAGGAAGGAAAAAGGAACAGGATAGAACAAAGTCCCTCACAAACTCAGAGGCTCCAGCTCTCAGTTGAGGCACCAACTGAGAACAGGAGGAAAAAGCAAGTCCAAAATGGAAAACCCCCCAACAATGCATGGGACTGAGCCAAGCCCAAATGCCATGGCTTACATTTCTGGCTGTTAGATACACATTGACTTAATAGACTTCCGGAAGGGGTGGGGAGCAGGGAACCAACCCTTCATTAGCTGGGCACATAGATGTTGTGGTTTCTCGGAGGTAACAATTACAAGCCTTCATCTTCTGACTTGGGAGCCCATTGACGATAGATACCGGTGTCCGGAAATAAAAATCTCAACTTCGTCGTGGACGAAACTGGATTGGACAACTACAGCTTGGATATGCTGCCAAGAGGAAGGGTTGTACATTTTCCTGGGTGGAGTCTGCAAAGCCGTAGGGCCGGCAGGGGAGCTTTCAGATGAGACAGAAAAAGGGGCCCTTTCTGGCGACAGCAGCCCCATGGGCACACGGCCTGGCACACAGAGAGAGGGCTGCCTCTTAGCCCCCGCTGGTCCTCATGGCTGGCCGTGCTTTTGTTCGTACCCCCACCACTCCATTCCTTACAGCTGTTCTGCCAAGGAAGGACGTGCTCCTCAGTCCGCAGCACCGAGAAACTCAGCCTGGCTCTAACTTCCTGACCCTAACCGACCACCAGTGAAACCGTGGGCCTCTAAACCTGCCTCCAGAAGAGGCCCTGGATCCAGATGTCCTTACTACATTGGACATGAAGCAAACAAAGGAAACATCGTGCTCATGAAGCAGGCCAAGTGACCTGAGGAAGTGAAGACAGGCAGACCCTGCAGGAGTAATGGCCTGTGATGAGCCATCTCAGTCCAGGGACACCAACTAGTAAAGAAGCATAAAAGGTTTTGACCAAGACCTACAAGAAGGGATATGTTTTCGCTGGTGGCAGTGCCAACCGGTGCAGCCACTGTGGAATCAGTGTGGATGTTCCTCAAAAAGTTAAAAACGGGAGCACCTGGGTAGCTCAGTCAGTTAAGCATGCAACTCGTGATTCCAGCTCAAGTCATGATCTCACGGTTTGTGAGATCGAACCCCACATCAGGCTCTGCACTGTCAACGTGGAATTCTCTCTCTCTCTCTGCCCCTTCCCTGCTCATGTGCTCTCTCTCTCTCTCTCAAAATAAATAAATAAATTAAAAAATTAAAAATAGAATTACGATACAATCAAGTAATTTTACTACTGGCTATTTACCCAAAGAATATGAACATACTAATTCAAAAAGATATATGCACCCCTCTGTGGGTTTTTTGTTGTTGTTTTTTGTTGTTGTTGTTTTATTTTTTTATTAAAAAAATTTTTTTTTCAACGTTTATTTATTTTTGGGACAGAGAGAGACAGAGCATGAACGGGGGAGGGGCAGAGAGAGAGGGAGACACAGAATGGGAAACAGGCTCCAGGCTCCGAGCCATCAGTCCAGAGCCCCACGCGGGGCTCGAACTCCCAGACCGCGAGATCGTGACCTGGCTGAAGTCGGACGCTTAACCGACTGCGCCACCCAGGTGCCCCTGTTGTTGTTGTTTTAAAAGAAAGGCAGGCTGCGTCACGCAGCACCTCCTTTGGATGTGTCCGGAGTCTTGGAAACTTGACTACCCTGCGTTCTCCTGAGAAAGGACCTTGAGAGCTTATTTGGAGACGCTAGAGGCAAGTGCAACTACTCCTATGGACTCGCCCAAAGAACGATCCTCCTCGATCGGGGAAGGTCGTCCTCTTCGACAGACCAATCGCCCAATCGCGCAGTTTCGGGAGGGATGCACAAGGAGCAGTGATGGAGGAAGGGGACCTCAGCACCCCCAGCCAGATCGGCCAACTCAACGCTAGTGATCAATGGGGTGACGGGTGTCACAGCCAGATCACCCTCACATCCTGTGTACCCTTATGTTTGTGCACCCAGTGTTATTTATAATAGCCAAATTATGGAAGCAGCCCAAGTGTCCATCAATAGATAAATGGATAAAGAAGATACAGTATATATACACAATGGGACAGTACTCGGCCATAAAAAAAAGAACGAAACCTGGCCACTTACAACAACACGGAGGGAGCTAGAAAGTACAATGCTAAGCTGAATAAGTCAGAGGAAGACAAATACCATATGATTTCACTCGTGTGTAGTTTAAGAAACAAAACAAATGAGCAAAGCAAAACAAAAATAAAAAGAGAGACAGACAGACAGACAGACAAACCAAGAAACAGACTCTTAACTATAGAAAACAAACTGATGGTTACCAGAGGGGAGGTGGGCAGGGGGGTGGGTGAAATTGTGGATGGGAATTAAGGAATGCACTTGTCATGAGCACCGGGTGATGTAAGGAAGTGTTGAATCACTAAATTGTACACCAGAAACTAACCTCACATTGTATGTTAACTAACTGGAATTAAAATACAATACAATAATACATACATACATAAATACATAAATAAAGATATGTTTTATGTTATGATCCCACACATGTGTGTGCGCACACCCAACCCGAAATAAATCTCGCGGAAACTATATTTACAACATCCTCCATATTTATGTGATGTAAATCTAAACCTTTTATCGATTTCAACCTTTAATCAGTCACCACTCCAGTCTGAAAATATTCTGAACTAGTGGAAGAAATCTTCTCCCATCAATCAGAAAAATGACTCTTCCTTCCTTATGGAGGATTTGGTGACGGGGCTGGAGAGAAAAACCGGTCTCACCTTTCTGATACTTTGTACAGGGATAAAATGCCCATTCTAGGACCCCTGCCCTGGCAACGCAGACACGGTAGTTTGACCGATGGGTGACAATTTCAGAAATGCCAAAATGGTTTAAGTGCTTCTTTTAATTAAAGAAACATGTTTTGTTTTGTTTTGTTGTCTTGAACTGTGACTTGAATGAAAAGTACTTTTTTGTTTGTTTTTTCTACAAATATACCTACTGGATGGTTTCAAAGTGTGACCAAATCAATGCATTATCTGGTGATTCAACTGGAAAAAACCAAAACAACAAAAACATCCTTCATGCTGAACCAATATTTTGTTCCTTTCAAGCCTCGATGGATCCTGAGACTTAAGGCTTCGGAAGTGTTGATCCCAGAAGCAAAAGGACCCTGGACTTAATGCCACTCTGTCCCCCTAACTTGGAGCCTGTAACCCTGTTGTCCTCAGCTACTCTCAGTTCCCATACAGATCCCCAAAGGCTCCATGTCTCCGAGCCTCTGTTCACATAGCTCCTTCTATTTAAGCTGTCCTTCTTTCTACCTCTTGCCTCCCTGTCCGCCTGCCTCTCTACTCATCTTTCAAAAGTCAACTTCACAATCACTTTACCCATTCATTCATTTATTCATTCACTTTTTCAACAAATGTTAGTTGGAGATTCATCATATGCTAGGACCCATCCTAGCCAGGACCCATCATATGCTAGGACCCATCCTGGTTTATTGGGGAATCCAAAGATGAACAACACATGGTATTTCATGGTACAGCACATAGTACTAGTCAAGTGCAGTAGGCATTTATAAAATAATGTGGTGGGGGTAGTCATCCAAGAAAGCATATAGGATAGTATCAGAGGACAGAGCGGGGTCCTTAACTCAATGTAATGGGCCACATAAAGCTCCCTGGAGGAGCTGAGGCTTGACTCAGCTGAAAATATGGAAAGAGTGGGGATTCTAGGGGTCAGCAATAATCGAATTAACTATCATTATCTCCAGTTTAGAGATGAGGAAATAAAGGCATAGAACGGTTAAATACATCTCCCAAAGTGCAAAGTTATCAATTAACAGAGCTGATATTTGGTTGTAATGCACACTGACTCCAAGGCAGGTCTCTTTAATCATTAACTTGAATCATCTCTCATTTGCCATAGGAATCCAGAAAAGGCGGCAATACTAGTGGACAAATAGAAGAAAGAAAGGAAATGGGATAGATCCGTGGTGAAGGCAAGTGCTAAGCCCAGAGAGATTTATTGAGGGGGGTGGCATCTGGGTGGGGGATGGGGACAAACCCCCATGCACAGGACCTGTAGTAAAGTGTTAGGTCCTTGTAGAGAATCTATCAATACTACATGTTGGTTGAACACTTGTTATTTCAAAGCCAAACCAAAAGAGGTTTTTGGTAAATCCTCTGATAATTACTAGAAAAGTGTCCTTGGACAATGCATGTATCCTTTGTGAGCCTTCCTTTCTGTGCCTGTACAATGGAGATAGCAATGTGTCTACCTTATGGGGCTGTGATGAGGATTATATTGAGCGAATAAAGCATCAAGCATAGATCCTGGGACACAGTGCTGATTCACATTCTGTCTGCTTCCCTTTTGCATCCCTTAGGTTTTCCCTCCTTTGCTGAGAACTTATGCCTGGTGTCCATCCACTTCCTCTGCCACAGAGTGAGCAGCAGCCTGGGACTCAACCTCATCCTGGTACAGGTGGGTCCTTGGTAACAACTTTGCCAGGGAGTGGCTGGGAACAGAGTCCCAGGGCACTCAGCAGAGTTTATTAGAGTGAAAATGAGGAGAACAGGGTCCATCTTTAAGAGCTGTCCAAGGGAGACCGGAGCCACCCAGCCCCTGTAGGAAGGAACTGTTAATTGTGCCATTAATAATACTTACCATTCTCCCCATGCTTTTCCAAGCTAATTAATTCTGCTTCAAATCCTGGAAAACAAATGACTGGGTGTGTTGGGGACAGGCTTCTGTTTCTGAGATTGAAGGGTGGAGAAGCTTGCCCTCTGCAATGACTGGGGGAAGGGAAAAGCGGTGTTACCTCTTCTTCGGGTCAAGTTTCTCGGAATGTGCAGAGGGCTTTGACCCCTGGTGGGGACTTCCCCTTTACCCTCAAGACCTTCTTCAAACAGGGATAATCACCCAAAGGTACAAAGATACAAGGCTCACCCAGCCGTAGGACACTGTCCAGAAGTGGCAGATGTTAAGCTGACACCGTGGTCTGGAGGGAAACTTTCTCTTTCTCTTTCCCCAGAACCCAGGGTAGAGCTCGTGTGCCAGAGGCTAGGATGTGTAGTTAGCTCATCAACTCTGCTGTCCTTTAACTCAGCGGAGACTAACCTTACAGACCAGAATCTGGGGGTCCCAAGAATCTGACCCAATTCCCTCCCTTCACAGAAGTGCACGGTCAAGCATGAGAGACAGAAGTGTCAGGTAAGCAAAGAGAAAGCTACAATAATAAAAAGAATGACTCCGATAAGGGGAGCACCAAGAACCTGTGGCAATCTGAGAAGTATAGAATGGGTTCCTGGTGGAGAACATGTTTGAGCTGTTCAGGTGGTTGACTAAGAGACAACAAAACAAAGAAATGGAGATGATGGTCAAGTGAGGACTAGCTGTGCAGATGCTTAAGGTCAAGAGGAAGCAAAGTACGTCCGGGAACTTGAACCTAGTCCCATGCATTGTGGGGAGTTGGGGGATTGCAATTAGACAGTGACTTTTGTCATCACAGAGCAAAGAAAGGCTAGTGGGAAGGCACACAGATGTAGAGGCATGCATAATACATGAGGAGGGCTCTGGTGAAAGAGAAGCGATTGAATGAAGTAGACACTACTTTTGCCTTTCAGGAAAGGAGCAAGTCAGTGACAGATGAACAGGGCAGGGTCCTGGCTTGAGGCCAGAGGAAGCATTTCTCAGGCATGAACTTTTGCCAGAAGCTCCTAGCCCACAAGATTCTGATTCAGCAGGTCTGGTTGGGGCCCAAGAACCTACACTTCTAACGAATATTCTAGGTTACACAGATATGGGACATCATCTCCCAGGTCTTCCTTGGGAGGTATGGTAGAGATGTCTCGGTACCCAGGCTGGCCCCACAGGTGCTCTGACTCTGGTCTGTGCTATTTGCAAAGAAATCCCAGGGTGGGCAGCACCCACTGCGAGATGGGTATGGTGCGCAGGGTAAGTTTTCATATTCTTTTCCAGTGTTCTACCTTTCTAAATCCAGAAAAGCTCCTGCAACATAATTTTCCAGATTCTATCCCTTGTCGCAAGACCCTTGAGAGAAAGGATGCATCCTATTTGAAGGTATACCCCAGCTCCTAACACAGAAACAGCCTGGGCAGATTACATATGCTTGTTTAAATAAATGGAACTGATCTCCATTTCTTTCCTGAAGAGTGTCCAAATGTCAGCAGCCATCATGGTTATTTGTGTGGGTATAGGCTGCCTATCCTAATTTCTCTCTTAAAAGTAGGAATCTGGTCTCTAGTTATTCTAGAACCACAGTTGGCACAGGGACCAATGGTTTCATGTGCTTGTGGTGTTATGTCCCCTGTGTGGTCACTACAAAGGGCAATGGACATAAGAAAACTCACAATTGTGACTTAGCTAGTTACTAGTTACAGAACTCTGGGAAAGTGAACTACTGTCTCCATATTTCAATTTCATCTTTAATAAAGTGAAGGCATTAAGTAATTTACTCATTGTTTCCTTCACTCAATAAATAATAATCAGGCACAAACACAAAGACTACTGTGCACTCTCCTCGTTGCAATGAGTTATTGATCAATAAGACACACTCCAGGGGCGCCCAGGTGGCTCAGTTGGTTGAGTGTGACTTTGGCTGAGATCACGATCTCACAGTTCTTGAGTCTGCGCCCAGCATCTGGCTCGCTGCTGTCAGTGCAGAGCCCGCTTTGGATTCTCTCCTCTCTCTGCCCCTCCCCCACTCGTTCCCTCTCTCTCTCTCTCTCTCTCTCTCTCTCTCTCTCTCTCTCTCTGAAAAATAAATAAATAAAGACTTAAAAAAATAAGACACACTCCACCCTCGTCTGGAGGACATAATGATGGGTAATGAGACCATCCCCTCTCCACACAGTCATTCATACCCAAAGTTTGGAACCATCTTGGAACAGGACCCTTCTACATCCTCCTACCAATCACTGTGTCTGGATAATTCTATTGCCTCAATAACCCTATAATCAGTTCCCTCTTTTCCATCCCCATTATTGCACAGATATTCCAACCCGCTCCTAAGTGGTCCCTGCCTTTCATGTGACCCATTAATGTTCTTCCTTTTCCATGGCCCCCAGCTGCACTTTCTCAGATGTAAATCTGCTTCTGTTACCCCTCTGTTGACACGCCCTCCCTGACTCCCTGAGTCACTAGATAATAGCGGTAATTCTTAAAAGCAACTGCTTACTAACACCAGGTATTGTTTTAAAGGGCCTTGCGTACTTGAACTCATTAACTCACAGCAAGCAGACAAGGTCCTTGTCCCCATTTGTGCTGGTTGCCTGTCAGCTCCCAGCTCCATTCCTGCCCTCTGCTGTTCTCCTTTACACCGCGTGGGAGCCTGCACACTACAGTTCCCAGGCCCCCTGGTCAGCTGCCTCCTGGTTGGGCTTCACCCGTGGGAGGCACTGGGAGAGACTGGAACGCTGGAGGAAGGGAGAAGTTTGCCTTTGTCTTGTTTTGCTTGCTCTCTGCTGCCGCGGGTGTTCCCACCCCCCCCCCCCCCCCAGTGGTAGCGGTGTTAGTGGGGGTGCCGCTTCTGGTCCTCACAGCTGCGGGGACTGCCTGAGAGCAACGGCAGCGACCATGCCTCTAGCGGATGAACAGCACGCGCAGGCTGCGCTCCCGCCAAGTCTGGTAAGCAAGTGCCTACTCCCCTCTTGGTCGTTCTCTTCTCCCCTTTATTCTTCGATCTCTTCCCAAGGCTTATAACTAATCACCTGCATTGAAGCCTTCTCTGCTGGAAATATCTGCAGTGCATTCTATTTTCTTGACTGCATACTGATGGGTACACCACTTAATGTATGAGAAACTGAGGCACAGAGAGGTTAAGTAACTTGTCTCAAGTTCAACAGCCAGGGAGTACAGCAGAGCATGGATAAAGCAGGGGAAAACAACAACAACAACAACAACAACAACAACAGATACTAAATTAAGTCGAAGTTCTTTAAATATGTCATCCAAAGCCCTTCAAAACAGTTTTCCTGATATCTCACAGTCCAGTTGGGGAGTGACACCCGGTAGGGGATTGTATTTTGTTTTTGCTTTTGCTGCTGAATAAATGAACGGACGAATGGCAAATGCACCATACTTGTGCAAAAACCCCAGCAGGATGGGTAACTGTAGCAGATGTTTGATGGATGAGTAGGAAACACGTAATAAACAAATGAATAAACTCCAAGCATAGAACAAATTGACCCAAGAAGCAATTCCCTACCTCTGTTCTTTCCAGCCTCAGTATCAGAGCCTGCTGTATTTGAGACAGTGAACATGCACATTCCTTATATGGAGTCAGTGTATGATAAATACACATTTGTTAAATGGATGGACGAATCAATCAAGCAAAAATGTGATCAATCAAGCCGTGGCTCAATGATGTTTGAAATTCTAGTTTATCAAAATATGAAATTTTCCAGGAGAATGGCACACACAAAAAAAGCATTACATTTTCCTAAAAACAAAAACCTTGCACACAGCAGCCCACAAATAATTAGATGTTAATGTTTCTAACTTGACAGGAAAAAAAAAAAGCCACAGTTAATCTCAAGGGACATCCTGTATGAACAAGGAAAAAACAAAACAAAACAAAACAAAACAATGAGTCATGGATTCTAACCTCCTATTTATAACCTGGATCCACAAATGATCTGTTGCTAAAGGAGAAGAAAGCCATTAATCTCCCAACTCTGGGAGCAATTTTATATTTTGAATAAAAACAAAATAAACAGCATTAAGGAGGAAAATAAATCAGATATGCAGTAATTAGTTTGAAAGAGCCGGATTTTCCTGCCTAACACTCTCTTTGGAACTTAAGCCTCATCCATCAAAGCGAAAGTGTATCGGATGACACGGAGATTTTCCATTCTCTTTTCAGACAGAATTAGTTGATCTGAATAGTGAATTGACAGGAGCCAGAAGAGAGGGCAGGAGTGATGGGGCTTTAGCAGAGGTGGGACCCGAGGCTTAATAACATTTGGTGAAGCCCTGACTTTGCACTTTTAACCTCCTAGCCTCTTTACTCATTAAGTTGTTAGTTTTCTATCCGTGCAATCTTAAAAGACTAAGGATTTTTAAAAATAGAATCTAAAAGGGACCTTATTCATTTTCTAATCCAGTGTCCTTAGTTTACAGATTGAGAAAGCTGGGCCCAGCGATAGTAACTGACTTGCTTAAGTCTGCACAACACAATGAGCTTCAACTCCAGAACCCACATCCTCCCAGCACTTTCTCACAAAATTCCATAAAGACAAAAGCCCCAGCAATCATAAAGGGGTTCCTTACTTCAGGCGAGATCTTTGATTTTTTGTACCACTTTCTGGGCGGGATTCCCCCTTTATGCCTACATTATGGACAAGGTCTACTTCCTTTCCAGGCTCCTTTCTGAATGCTCCCTCAGCCATTTTTCTTCCCAATCAAAACCCTTTCTCCAGATTCCTCTATGACTCATTAGTACCTTCTTCTGAATTCTAATTATTATATCCTCTCTCCCTACTATTTTCAAATGTCCTGCTGGAAGAGGTTTTTTTTTTTTTTTCAGCAGCAGTTTGGTAACTAATTTATTTGAAGCACAAGCATAATAAGTCTCTCCAGATATATTTACAAATCCTTGTGTCGGATTTTTAAAACTCTTGTGAATAGAGCTCTGTGTATAACATGTCCTTTTCATCTTCCGCAATCCCAGCTATTCGGTTTGGGTCTATATATGCAAAGATTAATGATCATACCAGTGGAGAGAGCAAGGAGATGTAGAAAGATTAAGGATCTCATCAAAGCATTGGTCAATACTACTACTAATAATAATAATACTGGATAATATTAGCTATATACAAGGTCTAAAAATGATATTCATTATCAGAATAATTCAAAATTTGCCAAAAGTTATATGCCCATCAACTTTTGGTTCACCGATATAACAAAAAGCTATTTAGCCATTGAAAATGATTTAGGGAAGGACATGCGTTAACATAGAACAATGTTCAAGGGGCGTTGTTAACATAGGGAATGTGAAGATTTATCGAACGACACTTATTATATGGTCCTATTTTTTACCAAAAACAAATAAACAGATTTTTATGAAAAAAGTATGTAATGATATTTTCAACTTTTCTATTGCATTTCATAACCATACATAGATCCCATTTGTTATTTTTTTATGTTTATTTATTTTTGAGAGAGAGAGAGAGAGAGAGAGAGAGAGCCTGAGGATGAGCAGGGGAGAGACAGAGAGAGAGACGGAGACACAGAATCCAAAGGAGGCTCCAGGCTCTGAGCTGTCAGCACAGAGCCCAACGTAGGGCTTGAACTCACAAGCTGTGAGATCGTGACCTGTCCGAAGTCGGACGCTTAACCAACTGAGCCACCCAGGTGCCCCTTGTTATTTTTAAATATAAAGTAAAACTACCCAAGCCGTTGCCCTGCACACCTCGAAAAACAAGGAAGAAATTACTCCTGAGTGTTCTCAGGGAATATGTAAATATTGGGGAGAAGAAGGATCCTTGGTAGTTGGTCCCATCCTTCCCACTACCGTGCTTTATTTTATATACTGGTTTTGTTTGTTTTTATATATGACGTTCTCTTTGAACGAAAGCTCCCAAGGTCAGATATGTAGATGTATTTTGCTCAGTTTCCTTTAATAATGATCAGAGTAAGTACTTACATATGGGTATTTTCTTGGTGTGGACAAAAGTAGGAACATAAACAGGTACTGAAAGGGTCCGATGTATCAGGTGTTGTCCTAGAGCTTTTTGTGGATGCTGTCCTGTTTGTCGTCACGGCTCTGAGAAGCAGGTGTGATTTCGTCTAATTTGAAAACACAGGAGTAGAAGCTTAGAAAGAACCAGTGACCTATTCATGTTCTCTCAGGCAGACGATGGTGAGACTGAGAAAGGAACTCAGAGCCGGGAGAAACAAGTCCTATCTTCCGGCCAACTCACAGCCACGTGGTCTACCAGTGCAGTTGGCATTAAGGGTTGAATCGTATCCCTGGCTCAAATGCACGTGTTGAAATCCTAAACCTCTCAGTACCTCAGAATATAACTTGATTTGGAGACCGGGTGCTTACAGAGGCAACCAAGATAAAGCAAGGTCATTCTGGTGGGCTCTAATCAAATATGACTGTTGTGCTTCTTCGAAGAAGGGGAAAGTTGGACACAGACATGTACAGATGGAAGACGATGTGACCAGGTGAAGATACTGGGGGAATGCCATTGAACATGAAGACAACCAAGCCAAGGGGAGAGGCCTGGAACAGAGCCCTCCCTCAGAGCCCTCAGAAAGAACCAGCCGTCCCAACCAACACCTGGATTTGGGACTTCCAGCCTCCAGGAGATGAGACAAGAAATTTCTGTTGGTTAAGCCACCCAGGCTGTGATACTTGGTTACAGTAGCCCTAGCAAACGAATACAGCTGGCCGCCTGGTGAACATAAGAAATGTCAATTGTGATGCGGGAAGGGGTACCCCTAAGAACACAGGGAAGTTTGAGGCCACTATATGGCTTTGAGGAAGGGAATAGGGAAGAGGGGGCAATCCCCAGGAGGAAAGACGTCCCACAAAGCCCTGCTGCCTTCCTGCTCCTGGGGCCTTTGCCTGCCCTACTACTAGGAATAAATCTACAAGGTAAATTATTCACAATTGTGTGTATTAGCGCCCAAAGTGCATTATTTATTTATTTATTTTTTTTTTTGCAGCAGATGTACCTTTTTAATTTGGTTTTATTTTAGGCTAAAATTGCAATATTAAATTTTAAAATCCAAACACTAGCATGACTTTGCATTCCCTGAACATCCACTGCCTCCTTCTTCCAGCAGACGCAGAATAGCAATAGGGCAGAGCTGGAAAGAAGACCAGGCTTTGGCTGCTGGTCCTGTCCCTGCACCAGAGTGGTTGTGTGACCTTGAATACGTGGCTTCACTCTTCTGAGGCTTGGTGATCTCTGCTGTCAATGGTAGAGACGACCCGGGTGTTCCCAAGATTCCTCCTGCTGAGAGTATCAGCAGGTCTGAGTATCTATAGAGACCAGGGGGAGCCAGGTTGAGATCAGCTACGGCTGGCAGTGCAGGAAGTGAGTCTTAATCTGTACCTTTGCCATTGCCAGAGAAGGGCAGGCAGCCACGGAAGGTGAGCATCTCCAAATGTTGATAGGTGTATGTACCCTAAGGAGGGTCTTTATAGATCTTCAAGGACCTAAACAAAAGTTCATAGTGGCTGTTCCTTATTCTCGTTAGTAAATGATAAAATACAAAAGTTACATGTATGCTGAAAATAAAAGATTTTCTGGGGGCACCTGGGTGGCTCAGTTGTTTAAGCAACCAACTTCGGCTCAGGTCATGATCTCACAGTTCATGAGTTCGAGCCCTGCGTCGGGTCCTGTGCTGACAGCTCAGAGCCTGGAGCCTGCTTCAGATTCTGTGTCTCCCTCTCTCTCTCTGCCCCTCCCCTGCTCGAGCTCTGTCTCTCTGTCTTTCTCTGAAAAATAAACAAACAACAAAAACAAAAACCAAACAAACAAAAAAAGATTTTCTGGGCTCCTGGGTGGCTCAGTCAGTTGAACAGCTGAATACAGCTCAAGTCATGATCTCGCGGTTCATCAGTTCAAGCCCCACATCAGGCTCGCTGCTGTCATTTGGGAGCCTGCTTCAGACCCTCTGTCCTTCTCGCTCTCTGTCCCTCCCCCGCTTGCATTCTCTCCCTCATAAATAAATAAACCATTAAAAAAAATAAAAGATTTTCTGACTGCAAATCTTGGATTATTTGTTCAAGCTTCTATGATTATGGAGGGGTGTGTGTGTGTTTGTGTGTGTGTGTGTGTGTGCACATGCACGCACCTACATCACACAGGAGGTGCCTCAGCCTCAGTTTCCCTGGTCTCTCAAGCAGGTTCTCAGTCTTTTTGGGGGTGGTCATTAAGCTTTGAAAAGCAGGTGCTTCGGTAATCCTTCCTATTCTCTCCAGGCTGCCTTTTAATTTCTACTATTGTGGAGAGTATGACTTGGTGACACTTTACTTAGTACTCGGAGCTTCTCTACAGCCCCACGAGTTGGGAGTCTCTGTGCTATGACTGATATCCTCGCTCTAGAGAAATTTTGTGCCAGAACTTGGAATGAAATTGGATAGAGAAATTGGTCTCTCCTGGCCCCCTTCCTGATCGGCCCCATCAGTCAAATGCAGCAGACTGCAACGATACTGAAAGTTTTTCACTGAAGAGTCAGGTAATGCCAGAAAATTACTGTGACATAGTAAGAGCAGATAATGACTTTCCAGCTAACTTAGAAGTTTCCTAGAAAACGCTTCTATGCTTACGTCTTAGACAGCAGGGATACTCTGCCATATAGCGTAACCGAATCGAGGGACTGACATTCTTTGCCATATTCTGTTGGTTAGAAGCTAGTCACAGGTCCTGTCCACACTGCAGAGGAGGGGATTATACAAGGGATACCTCACTGGGAGTTAGTTTAGGGTGTTTCTATGATGCTTGTAATAATTTTGAACCCCTTCCCGGCCTTGTTCTTCTGCTTCCTCCCACCAGAGCACAGTAGCAAAAGTGGATGACCAACCTGGAAGAAACTAACAGAATCAAGAGCACTGCCTGGCTTTTCTTTCCTTACTTCAGTAAATATTTCATAGAACATCACTGAGCCCGGAATTTCCTAGGTAAAGTGAGCAACTAAATGAACAATAAAAATGGTTATCACATGCATCTACTACTCACTGTGTTCTATGAGCTGTATACTAAATATTTCAGTTATTTTGTTAAATACAGTAAGTTTTCATTATTAATCCCATTGTGTCGGCCTGAAGGTAAGGATTCAGAACTTGAACAAGATCTGTCTGACCCAAGAACAATATAATAATAAACAAAAAAAAATTATGGAATGCTTAATAGGTTTCAGGCAGCATCCTGTGGATTCCACACATAACAACGAACTCATTTGATTTTCATAGCATTCCTAGGACGTAGGTACCACTATTAACCCCATTTTATCTATGAAGAAACCAATGATCAGAGAAAGTAGTTAACTTGCTTTAGATCATGCAGCTGGCCGGTGGCAGAACTGAAATTAACCAGAAAGTATGGTCCCAGAAGTTATGTTTTTAATCTCTGTGCTATCCTTGCTGCCACAGCCTTGAAGGAGAAAGAGTGGGTCATAGTATATCTACCCTCCCGAGGGTTAGCAAAATAGATAACTCATAGTAGAAGAAGAATGAAAAAAAAAATGAGTAACATAAAATAAAATATTCTTCATCAAGAATTATCTTTCATTTTAGAAGCAACATACTTCATTTGGATTCTCTGGTCAAAAATAGACTTAAAGCCTTCTGAAATATTTTTATGAGAGCAATATTTTAGACCTTTAGTCCAAACAGAGAAGTACAATGGCCAGAATTCTCAGCTATGAGTTCAAACGCTGAGCTAAACTGACTGAATATTTGATGATATTAAGTAATTATTGTTATATTCGTTTCCTACGGCCCTATAACAAATTACTACAAATTTAGGGGTTTTCACACCACACAAAGTTATTATCTTATAGTTCTGGAATCTGAAATGGGTCTCACTGAGTCAATAAAAGGTTTCATTCTTTCTAGAGGCTTTGAGGGAAAAACTGTTTCCTTACCTTTTCCAACTTCTATAGGTCACCCCCATTCCTTGGCCCCCTTCCTCTACCTTCAAGGCTAGCAGTACCAAACTATGTCCTTTTTGGGGTGCCCGGGTGGCTCAGTCAGTTAAGTGTCCAACTTCGACTCAGGTCATGATCTCATAGTTTGTGAGTTCAAGCCCCGCATCAGGTTCTGTGCTGACAGCTCAGAGCCTGGAGCCTGCATCAGATTCTGTGTCTCCCTCTCTCTCTGTCCCTCCCCTGCTCACACTCTGTCTCTCAAAAATAAATAAACATTAAAAAATTAAAAAAAAAACAACTATGTTCTTCCTCTGCTGCCATCTCTAGGGTTCTCCCTCCCTGCTTTCCTCTTCCCTTTAAGGACTTACGATTTCCTTGGGCCCACCTGGATAATCCAGGATAATCTCCCTATTTTAAGGTCAGCCAATTAGCAATCGTAAACCCATATGTAACCTTAATTCTCCTCTGCCATATAACTTATTCACAGGTTCAGGGATCAGGACATGAACATCTCTGGGGAGTTACTATTCAGTCTGCTACGACTATTGGTTTTGTTTGGTTTTGTGTTTTTCAGGGCCAAGTGATAATTGTACTGTAGTTATGACTATTTTTTTAAGTTTATGTATTTATTTTGAGAGAGAGAGAGTGCAAGTGTGAGCAGGGGAGGGGCAGAGAGAGAGAAAAACAGAGAAAATCCCAAGCAGGCTCTGCACTGTCAGCACAGAGCTCCATGCAGGGCTCAAACCCACGAACCATGAGATTGTGACCTGAGCTGAAATCAAGAGTCGGATGCTTAACCAACTGAGCCACCCAGGTGCCCCATGGTTATTACTACTTTTTAATCTTTATCTTTCAAGGGTACATGTTGCATAACTTACAGATGAAAGGATAGGATGCTTGACATCTCCTTCAAAGTAATAACGGGGAAAAGAAGATGGGGACGGGGGTCAAACTGGCCATGAGCTGAGCCCCGTAGATGCTGTGTGTTTGGTATGGGGTGGTTACTGTGCAATTCTGCCTACACTCGAATACATTTAAAATTTCGTGTAAGGTAAAGATAATGACTGCAAATAGAGACCCAGGGACCAAGAGACAATAGCATAAACTAAGCAATTCTGTGTGCCAGGCAGTATGCTAAATGCCTCATCTGACTCTCACAACAGCCCTATGAGGAAAACATTCACAGTCCCACTTACACATAAGAACCCGCTGCTCTGCTAGGGTTAGGTTTCACCCAAATATGCCGAGAACCAGGTTCTGAATCCAGGTTAGCCTCTGTTTCAAAGCTCATGTGCTGAATCACTATTTTAAGTTAAATCTCAAATCGAGGTTAAGTGGCTATTTAAAGCACTGGTAAGGTGCCAATATTTTAAGAGATGTGATGGTTGGTCTCAAGGAGATGAAGCGTTAGAAAACACTTGTTGAATCGAAATTCTGATCCTGGCTCAACCACCTACAAATGATGAGAGGCAAAATATCTCCAATCTCTAGACCTCAGGCCTACACGATGAGATCACAGAATCCATTTTGCACATTGTAGAGGAGAGTAGGGAAGATCAAATTTAAGTAAAACCATTATCATCAGTAAAGGGCTGTATAAGCAAAAAGGAAAAAAGGCAGCAACGGTGATGATATTGTGGTCGAAGATGAAAAGGCTCACGACCCACACACAAAGAAGAGTTTTAAGGTACTGTGTCACGTTCTCCCACGCCACATGGTTTTTTCTTCACGAGAGCTCCTCAGCAAATTCACACAGAGTGAGGCCGACCCTAAGAACACCCAAGACAGTGACATTTCTGAGTGACTGTGGAAAAGCTCGGTCATTGCACTGGTATCTCTCCCACCTCAGGGACTGTGCTTAGCACACAGGGGCAGCCATGTATGGGGAACAGGGATTATTCTCGATGTGGTGACTGGGGAATCATGACATGGTATATTAATAAGGAGACAAGAACAGATGGTGTCAAATGCACATTAACCTTCAATGTGATGTCCTTCAGGATCCGGTCCCAGCTGGGATCTCCAGGTTTATCATCCAAACCCAAGTCGTCTATACCTTTCATTCTGGCCTGACGTAAAATGAAGTTTCTGGGGAAGTCATGCCATCTCACTGCCATCTTGTTTATAATTCTCATGTGAGCGCGCCCTTCCTTCACCCTTTGCTTGGTTCTTACTCATTCTTTAAGATTCAAGTCAGGTCCTTCCTTAGGAAGACTTGCCTGACTTAGGTCCACTTTGTTTTTGTGTTTGTTTTGTGTTGCTTTAAAAAAAATTTTTTTTTGAGAGAGAGGGGGAGGGGAGAGATGCAAGCAGGGGAGGGGCAGAGAGAGGGGGACACGGAGGTTACAAAGAGGGCTCTGTGTGGACAGCAGAAAGCCCGATGTGGGGCTTCAGTTCACAAACCATGAGATCATGATCTGGGTCAAAGGCAGACACCCAACCAACTGAGTCACCTAGGCACCCCAGGTCCACTTTGAATTAGTTATCCCTGCTTTGACTTCCATAAGGCTCTCTGACTTCCAAACTATATTGTATTATCCATTTTAGAACACTGAAGGCAGCTGTTGACTTTCCTTGCTCTATCTCATTTCTAGAGAATGGGAGAGAACATAGTGTATTGTGATTATATGTTGAATGTAAGATAGTATATCACCAAAAATAAATATTATTGAATGTACTCTTCCTTTGTAATTGAAGGCTTCTTTGCTGAGCACTGCACAGATTGTGAGGGTGCCAGCATGGAAACAGCTGCCTGAGATCTACATAATCAAGAAAAGAGAGACTTGGAGAAGAACAAATATTGTTAAAATGTCCATACTACCCAAAGCAATCGATAGACTTAATTCAATCTCTGTCAAAATACCAACAGCATTTTTCACAGAAGTAGAATAAACAATCCTAAAAAAATTGCACAGAACCATGAGAGACTTCATATAGCCAAAGCAATCTTGAAAAATAAAAACAAAACTGGAGGTTTTCAAGATACATTACAGAGTTCAAGTTATATTACAATGTGGTAGCTTTTAAAACAGTGTGGTGCTGGCATAAAAATGGACACATAGATATGTAGAATAGAATAGTAGACTCATAAATAAGCCACAGTTATATGGTCAGTTAACTTTGACAAAGGAGGAATGAATATACAATGGGAAAAATACAGTCTATTCAACAAATAGTGTTGGAAAAACTGAACGGCCACATGCAACAGAATGAAACTGGACCACTTTTTTTCACCATACACAAAAATAAACTCAAAATAGATTAAAGCCCTAAATGTGAGACCTGAAACCATAAAAATTCTTGAAAAGAGTGCAGGCAGTAATCTCTCTGACATCAACTGTAGCAACATTTTTCTAGATAGGTCTCCTGAATCAATAGAAATAAAAGCAAAAATAAACCTTTGGGACTATATCAAAATGAAAAGTTTCTGTGCAGTGAAGGAACCAATCAACAAAACTAAAAGGTAACCTATTGAGTGGGAGAAGATATTTGCAAATGATATATCTGATAAAGGGTTAGTATCCAAAATATATAAAGAGCAGATACAATGCAATACCTAAAAAACAAATAATATAATTAAAAAATAGGCAGAAGACATGAAGAGACATTCCTCCAAAGAAGACATCCAGATGGCCAACAGACACATGAAAAGATGTTCGACATCACTCTTTATCAGGGAAACACAAATCAAAACTACAGTGAGATGTCACTTTACTCCTGTCAGAATGGTTACACACACACACACACGCACACCACACACACACACACACATACACCACACACACACACACACACACACACACACACACAAGAAACAACAGGTGTTGGTGAGGATGTGGAGAGAAAGGAACCCTCTTGCAATGTTAGTAGGAATGCAGATTGGTGCAGCCATTGTGGGAAATCGTATGGAGGTTTCTCAAAAAATTAAAAATAAAACTACTCTGATCAAAAAATATGAAAACACTAATTCAAAGGGATACACATACCCCTATGTTTATAGCAGCATTATTTACAATAGCCAGGCTATGGAATTAGCTCAAGTGCCCACTGATAGATAAATGGATAAAGAAGATGTGGTGTGTATATATATACATATGTACATACTGGAGTATTATTCAGCCATAAAAAAGAATGAAATCTTGCCATTTGCAAGGACATGGACAGAGCTAGAGAAGACAATCCCAAGCAAAATAAGTCAGTCAGAGAAGGACAAATACCACATGATTTCACTCATATATGGAATTTAAGAAACAAAACAGACAAGCAAAGGAAAACAAAACAGAGAGAGACAAATGAAGAGACAGACTCTTAACTATAAAGAACAGATTGATGGTTGCCAGAGCAGAGGTGGGTGAGGGGATGGGAAAATAGGGGATGGGGGTTAAAGAGTATACTTAACCATGAAGAAAAAAGTGAAATAAAATAAAATGATTTAAGAAAAGAAAGAAGGAGGTGGGTGAGAGGATGGGTTAAATAGGTGATGAGGATTAAGGAGTGCACTTGTGATGAGCATTGGGTGATGTATGGAAGTGTTGAATCCTTGTATTGCACACCTGAAACTAATATTACACTGTATGTTAAATAAATGGAATTTAAATAAAACTTTAAAAAAAGAAAAGAAGAAGAAATGTTCTTCCAGCAGGTACCTAGAGGATCTGAGGCCATACATGCACATCAACTGAACACATTTTTAAAATAATTTTAGAGAGAAAGAGAGCACACACGAGAAGGGGAGGAGGCAGAGAGAGAGAAAGAGAGAGAGAGAGAGAGAGAGAGAGAGAGAGAGAGAGAGAATGTTAAGCAGGTTCCACCCTTAGCACAAAGCCAGATGTGAGGCTCCATCCCATGACCCTGGGTTCATGACCTGAGCTAAAATCAAGAATCAGACACTCAACTGACTGAGCCGCTCAGGCACCCCCACTGAACACATTTTTATTGAACACCTACTCTGTGCCAGGCAGTAAAGATGAAAGAGAGAGCAAAAGTGCTGTGGTCCCGGGTCTCGGGGAGGTTAGCTCATAAAGTGTCACTAAAGCAAAGCAATAGTGTTGTCCCTTCCATTTTTGTCCCCCCCCCCCCCCGCCAACCTCCAAGAGATTGAATTTTGCCCTTTGTGGCTTTTTTTCCTGTGTAACAGCCCTTTTCATATTGCTGTAATATCCACTTCCTAATAAAATTGACCAATGGCAAAAAGAAAAAGAGAGTGACTTGGAAAAGCACAAGATCTGAAACAGTGGGAAAGGAGTCTTCTCGGGCTATTTAGACATAAAGTTTAATTTTCATTTACAAGAACTTTCTCACTCACGTAAGAGATGATTGTGATGGCAAGGGGTAGAGGTGTAGACCAGAGTTAGAAGTAGTTCAGCCCCACATGTAGACAGGTTGCTGGAGGCTTCAACACCATCAACAGTCCCTGGATTTCAACACTGAGCCGGTAGTGCCGGGAAGAGAGAGTGGACCGTCCATGCGAGGTTTTTACGGGCCAGGTCATCAGGAAGCGGTGCTCCCCATTTTTACTCATATGTCAGTGGATCAACTCCGTCACATGGTTACACCTCACTGCAAAGGACCCTGGGAAATGCACTCTCACCATGGGTCCAAGCGCAAGAGAAAACCATCTTTGAGGGCTGAGAGATGGAGAGGATCAAGAATGAGGAAGTGTTCTGGCAAGACAGAAGGCAGAGAAAGGGCAGATGGGGGCAATGAAGAAGGAAAAAGGAAAAGGTAAGGAGAGAAGAAGGAAACGGTAAAGAACTAGAAGGAGATCGTGGTGAATTATGTTATAGTTACAGTTACAGCCTCAACTCCACCGTCCCTTAAAAAAGAATCATCAGTGTATGACACTGCTTAGTCATGATTGTGCCTGAGTGGATATATCTGGAAAGGGACGAGACCTGAAGAACGAGGCCAAAGGTAACATGTGGGTTATAGCATGAATAATTACAGAGATTACATGCTTCTTCCCATGATGATTCCCTCTATCAAAGCATGACTGACACTCTTTTTGGGTAACTGCCTCCACAGCCAATTTCCAGGCTTTCAAGAAAAGCAGAGCATTTTGTTTGGTTGTTTGTTTTAAGGAAAAGTCACTAAATGAACACTTTAGTCATGGCATAGCCAAGACTAAGCCCCAGTCTACAAATCCTGTTGTCTCTCTACTCCACTAACGGAGCTAAATATGAGACAAGAAGACGTGAGCCTTGGACCACTCGGGAACTGAGAAAGCAGCCTCCACGATCTATACGAGGACTGTGCATTTGCTTTATCACTAAATCCACCTGATCCCTCGTCAGGTGGTGTCATTTTCTCCATTTACAGATGAGGAAGCTGCGATCACCAGGGCCACGTGACTGGTAACCGGCAGAGCTAGGAATAAAAATCCAGACTGCTAATGGTATCAACAGCAATAATAAAAGGTGGGGATTTGGCTAGCACGTCGTATACGCGAAGCGGAATTTTAAGAACTTTACCTGAGTTATTGAATTTTAATCTCAAGGCAAACATATGAGGGAGGTACTATATTCCCACTTTGCAGATGAAGAAGCTGGAGTAGCACAGACGAATCACGTATACAAGTTTCCTCAGCTGTTTTGCAACAGGGCTGGTACCTGCACCCAGGTGTTCTGACTGTGACTCTGCCAGACTAGCTTCCTACCGCCCCCATGACCAGCCCAAATCCATCTCTGTCAATGACACCCATTGCTTCCTGACAACACATCTACCATGTACAGACCCCTTTGAATATTTATCTAGTCAGAACCCCCAGAGGAGAGAATATATTTTGGAGCCTTATGTCTGAGAAGATTGCTTTATGGTCCCTTCCATCTGGATGATCAACCATCCCAGCTTGCCTGGAACTGTCCCAATTTCACTCTGAAAGTCTTACATGCCTGGAAACTCCTCCGTCATGGACAAACCAGGAATGTCAGTCACCCTACTTTCAACTCTGAAATCGGTGTATTTATAAACTTTACACAAGACCTTTTGTCCTACCCCGAAAAGAAGAGGGTCACCTGGGCGCATGCTTAGAACCCTAACTCTTCTCTCAAGAGCCAAGTCACCCACACTGTTTTCTCTTTTTAACCCACCTCCTATAGCTGGTTAAGGAAAACATGTGAAAAATGAGACACCATTGCAAGGAATGAGGAGCCATAATATTCTCAGTGGATCATGCAGTTTTATCATCTGCGAAGACTCTAATGGGGAGAACATTCTTCATTTTTAGTAAGCCATCCAAATGGTACATTTGAGATCAGGCACCATTAGAAATTAGCAAGTCTCTCTTTGGTCTGTGCTGTTTGCAAACCCGGAGAATTAATGAAGCCATGGACAGAAGCTGAGACATGGAGCGCTGGGGAAGGGGGGGTGCTGGCACAACTTCGATAGGGGCGGCACATGTTTCAACACCGTTTGGGGTCCAACCCTGGATTGGTGACTCAAACATGGCACAGAAGTAAGTGAGCTTTAGCGACATCCTAGTCTGCACTGCGAGCAACCACAGAAGAGAAGTTTGCCTGGGTGGAATGTGAGATGCGAGTCAAAATTAACCATTACCAATTCCCCCACGTTACTGCAATTTCATTTTAAAGTATCGTTTCTTTAGCTTGCCACCCTTAACAAAGGATGTCATCCTCTGTCTTGGTCTTTCCCAGGCTGCTATAACAACATACCACAGACTGTGTAGCTTAAACAACAAACACTGATTTCTCACAGGTCCAGAGGCTGTGAAGTCCAAGATCAAGGTGCCGGTGGATTCGGTTCTTGGTGAGAGCTCTCTTCCTAGCTTGCAGATGGCTGCCTTTTCTCTGTGTCCTCACATGCTGGGGGGCGAGTGAGCTCTGGATCTCTTCCTCTTTTTATCAGGACACTAATCTCATCACAGGGGCCTCATCCTCATGACCTTGTCTAAACCTAATTACCTCCCCAAGGCACTACCTCCAGATACCAGCACATTGAGGAATAAGTCTTCAACATATGGATCTGGGGGGGATACAACATTCAGTCTATAACACCTTGTGTCAGGAGCTCCCCCCACCTACAGGTTTGCCCCAGGCTCTACAATTGATCATGTATTTAGTCAGGGGAAAATGAACACACACATACACACACACACACAATTTTGTTTTAACAAACACTTAATTTTGGAATAACTTTAAATTCACAGAATAACTGTAAAGATAGTGCGAAGAGCACCTGTATGTCCTTCGCCCAGCGTCCGCTATCATTAACATCTTACATTATCATGGTAATATTTGTCAAAGCTAAGAAACTGACACGGGTACATTATTTTTAGTGAAACTCCAGACTTTATTTGGATTTCACCAATTTTTCCATTAATGTCTTTTTCTTTTTCTGTTCCAAGACTCAATCTGGGATTGAATTTAGCTGCCATGCCTCTTTAATCTCCACTGGTCTGTGACAGCATCTCAGCCTTTCCTAGTTTTTGATGACCTTAACCAGCTTTGAGGAATATGGATCAGATATTTTGTAGAATGTCCCTCAATTTGGGTTTAAGTGATGAAAAACGGTTTTTATTCTATGACATATCTGCCATGAGTTTGATTTTGCTTTGGCCAGATGACCTATAACATTAATAGGGCCCTGACTCATTTTGGAGAAGAAGCATCTCTTTTACATGCAGAATTTCTGTAGCTAAGTATTATCCCTCTGTCCTCAGTGCCTCTGGCACTGAAAGATGTCTGACCCAGAGGAAAGAGCATAGGCATTAGGATCATAAAAACTTGGATTTAAATCTTGACTTCACATTTACTAACTTTGATCTTGGGCAAGTCGCTTAACTTGTGTGAGCCTCAGTTCAGTCTTTAAAAACAAAAGAGAAAGAGAGAGAATCAAATGCTGAGTTTCTGGTAGTGTTGCTTAAGATTAAACGAGCTACAATGTAGCATTTGGAATATTACGTAGTACATGTCGGTATTTAATTAACTTCCGTTATCTCCCCCTTACATTTGTTCTTTTTAGTCAAAAGAGCCTGCCTCTAAGTATCATCTGTTGTCATTTGTTTCTTAATAAGAATATATGGAAAATGAGCTTATCACAAGGAAAAAAATTCTAGCTTTGAATGGGGACAGATGACAACTAGACATTGGTGATCATTTTGCATTGTACACAAATATTAAATCATCGTGTCATACACCTGAAACTAATATAATGTTATATGTTGATTACACCTGAAAGAGAGAGAAAGGATGAAAGGAAGAAAGCAAGGAAGAAAGGAAGAAAGGAAAAGAAAGAAAGAAAGAAAGAAAGAAAGAAAGAAAGAAAGAAAAGAATAGAGAATAAAAAGAAAAAAGAGAAAAGAAAAGAAAAGAAAAGAAAAGAAAAGAAAAGAAAAGAAAAGAAGGAAGGAGGAAAATGGAGACTGGAGTGACAATCCAGCTCACAATCCCCCTCGTAGTGCCATTACCTGTGTGATTAATTCCTTTCTTACAGTAATGGACCTGCCTTACTGGTCATAGAAGGGACATGTGATCCAAGTCACCCAATGGTAGGGCTCCCCTTCCCTGGCCATAGTGATTGGTCCAAGCTCAGGCAATCAGAGTTTTTCCCTGGAATTTTTTCCACTAGAGTTAAGAAGAAAAAGTTCTCTTTCCTCTCTGTTCATGCAGTTAGCTGTAAGGATAAGCTGCTTGTAGCTTTGCTTACTGCCGTGTGGAGACAGCCAGCCTGACGGCAGGAAACCAGCATGCATGAAGAAGCTGAGCTGAGAGTTGGAGAGAGCATTCAATGGAACTCTAGTACTTGGCTCTGGAGATTCCTGAGGACAGCCTATCTCTGGCCTTTCCATAGTTTGGTGACCTGATTAAATCAAAGATCCTTTTTTCTTAAGTTATTTTTGGATTGCGATTTTATAAAGTGCAAATTAAAAGCATCTGAATAGATTGCTTTTCTGAACTTCGCTGCCTATGCCACCTGTTCTAAGCACCTTGCCCTATAACCTGTTATCTTTCCTTTCCCCCTCCTGTGGACTGGTTGGTACCGAAGTGGCCTCCCTCTCTGGCCCTTTGCCCAACACTGGCTCTAACGTTAAAAGTCTAAATTACTCTGACACGGACCATCCACTAAAGGGACAAGAATCGAAATCTCTAGGAGCAAGTCTGTGAGAATGCACTGAAAAGAAATAAAACTACACATAATGTCAGCTAATTGTTCAGAACATAGACTCCAGAGTCCATCAGACCTTACTCCATACCCTGCCTCTGTCACTCACTAGTTGTATGACTTCAGGCAACCCACTTAACCTCTGAGCCTGTTTCGCTTCGTTAATAGAGGAGCACAAGGAGACCTTTTTATGCAGTTTTTGTGTGGGTTCAATAAGATAACATACATGTGATGCCAAGCTTAGTGCCTGCTACGTTGCTGATACTTAACTTTACAATACCAGTCATTGATAATGATAAAACTGTGTAAATCACCTGAATCCACCAATTCATCTCAGCCGCAGGAAAGGTGGAGTAGTCGGACTTTGCGTCTAGCTTGATGTGCTGTAGTATGAGACACACACGAAGCGCCACTCATGAAGTATTCTTGCCAAAAACAAAACAAAAATCCGATTCTGAATCTGAATCAAATCAATCCTCAAGGGCTCATTTATAGGAAAGGGGCATGAGAAAGAATAACAAGTTACGTAAAACTCTAAGGAAACAAACACACATGCAGAATGTGGGGCATCGTAAAAGACAGATAACTTGATTTCTTCAAGGAGTCAATGGCAGGAGGAAAGAAAAGAAAGACAAACATACCGACAGAGACAGAGACTGAGAACAAACCGTGATTATGCTGTTATCTCACCATGTTATACTCATTTGGGAGGTACTGGAAAGAGTGCTGATTTTATGAGGTGACCTGAGCACGTATCCCTATCAGCTATAGTAATTACACAAATAAGCTTGTGTGATTCGTCGAGGGATGATAATCTAAGAGCTGAGGTGAGCTTCAAAAGAGACAATGTCTACGAACTAAGTCATGTGAGATCGTATGTATACATAACTTTGTTTACCCTGTCTCACATAAATGCCTATACACTAAGTTCCTGCAATGCTTATCATTTCTCTCCGTTTGCTCATACTGTCCTCATGTGTTTCAAGCTCATCTGTAACCTGCCCCTCCACCCATTAATGCTGTCAACAAACTCTTACTGAATATCTGTGTGTGCTCAGGATGGCAGCAATTATAAACACAGTAAGAAAAAGTCCCTGCCCCGAGAGGATTTCCACTGCAGTCAAACTGTCACAGGTGCATCGTGAAATAAAGGCAGAGGCAACCAAATGTGACATAGGGGTTGGGGTAGGCAGACACGGTTTCAAACCTCAGCTCCGCCATTACTGGCTGAGTGGGTCAGATCCACTCTCCACCCCAAATCCCCTTGCTCATGGCTCTGGGAGACCCATATATAGGGACAGCTTTAACAGGCACAGGTAGTGCCTGCTGGCTCCTTACTGGGTTTGACTCCCAGAGGAGCTTGGAGACAGAGAGTAGAGGCAGGCAGGCTGGCTTCCTTCCTGAGCCATGACTTAGGACCTGTTGTCTCCTACAACCTGAGCTCTCTGCTCCTCTCAAAGTGGCCCTCAAGACCGTTTTCTCCTTCTCTCCTCCTTCTCGTCCTGGGGTAATAGCCCTGCTGCTAACTAGTCCCGAAAAACTGCACTATCCCCTGTGGCTTCCTAATGCTGCCCACATCTTTCTAAATGATTCTCTATTAAACTGTTTTCGAGCTGCTTCCTTTGTGTGAGCCACCTGTTTCCTGCTGGAACTTGGACTCGACCACAAGATGGACTTTGACTAGTCTACAAGGTGGACTCTTAAACTTCTGGAGACTTTGTTGGCTCATCTGTAAAATAGGATTGAGTGTAATCTCTTCTTCTTGGTCCTAGGCCACTTCGGTTAGGAGAAGGATTTGGAGTACAGGGAAGACTGAGCAGGGAGAAGGACGGATCAGGATTCAGATCTGATTTCTGCTCTCACAAGTTGAGTGACTACTGGCATTTGGCAACAAATTTCTTTGCAGTTCAGTTCCTTGTGGGTAAAAGGATAATAGCCAGTGTTTACTAAGACGAAGTTTTGGCTGAAACCTCAAAGATGGGGGCAAAGCTAAGTAGCCGTGTGTCCTAAAGACAGGACCTCGACCCCTCTCCACCAGAATGCCTGGTCTGTATCCAAATCAACATTCCCAATAGCTTGTTTATAGGCAGGCTAGAAGCTTCCTTAGAGAAAAGGAATTCTTCCAAGGAGCCTAGTAGTATTGGGTATCGCATTGCTTCCATTCACCCACAACAAGATGAGGACATCTAGGATAATTGATCTTGGAGAGAGGATTCGTTGGAAGAGGGCAGGCTGGATGCTTGTAGGACGTGGAGATGCAGGGACTGGTCCCAAGCTGTCCAGTCTTGGAGCATAGTGGAATTCTTGGGAGATCTTCAAATATGTTCTGTTGGCATTGGTTGCTAAGAGACTGGTGCCTAGTGCTTGCCTGGAGAAGGCTGGGGCTGGGGCTCGTGAAAGCTGCCCACGATGGCAAAGCAGGTGTGTAAGCATTTTACTAGGGCCAGGCGAATGCCATGGAAAGCAGCCAGCTTAACTTATCTGCTCAAATGGACTGGGGTACCACGAGGTACAGACACTGAGAGAAGTCACAAGAGGTTAGTAGAGTGCCTTGCCAAGTCAGGGTCTCTAATGAAAGCCACCATTTGGATCCTACTATTTGTAGGGCCTTCAACAGCTAAAAGGACACCAAGAACAGCATCCGCCACGAGATCTCCCATCCTTCTCACTACTCTAACCTTGGAATATCCATCGGCAATTAGGCGAGTCAGGTAAGAGGTGGAGCAAAGATTGTTGAAGAACAGATCAAAGGCTCTATGTCTTTTCTGGTACCTGAGCATCTGGATACACCTGAGCCGGGCAGAAGGGAGAAGCTCTGAACTGGATATGAGATTCTATTTTGATTTCGATTGGACTGGACATTTTAATACTTACAAGTGACCAGGAAGCTATAGACTGTCCCCAATATGCCATCAGGGGAAGGAAGAGGCAAATGAGTGTGAAGGCCATAGGGAGAAAAAGAAAGCTATTTCCTGACACTATCAACCAGGTCCAACCTATTTCCAACAAACCTATTGTATTTACCGTGCAGAGTATTTGTCAAAAATAAGTGAAATGACATGAAGTCGTGCCTGGAACAGTGCATCCTTGTGAAAAGCAACAGTATTAAGATTCCAGTGGATATGTTACAGTGCGAGTGAACAACACACGAAGTAGTCACATCCCAACAGTTAATGTAGAAGACTGGTTGCCCACAGTGAGCTTTGCTCCAGGGATCTGTTTTTAGGGGATCCCAGTTTCCTCCTGGAAGCGGCCTGTCCTGCTTTTTAGACCTGGTTGCCCTTTCAGAACACTCAAATTCTTTCCGTTAAGAATAGAATACCGAGGTGTCTATGTTCTTTTCGGCTTCTTTTTCACCTCCCTTTAGCAATTCACTAACTCTATCATTTAACTATTACATCCTTTAAAGGCAAGTTAGGTGAGCAGGCTTGCCTGGATTGAACAGGTGACGGAACGCAGGCTGGGGCATTAAGAAATTCGTCAAAATTCACACGTAGGACACAGACCTTGAGACTTTGAGAAGACTCACTCCGTGGTTTTGCACACTCAGCGAATGTCGAGTGGCTGTTCTTGTAAGAGCACATCTGTGGCAATACACAAAAGCCATCAAAGCTTCTGTGTAATCAACATATCCCTTCCTGGCTGTACCCGTGTGGCAGGCACGGAGGGTGAGTGCCCATCTTTAACCACTTCATGGCTAGTATTTTGGAGACCACACAGATTCAGAAAGCCAGCTGGTATCCGAGTGGGGGCTACAACTGAGCTTCAACTCCCACTACTCCTTTGCCACGCCCACCACTGTCCCTGTGCGTGGGTCTTTCGACGAGAGTAAGACTCCTGTAAGCCAAGGAAAAAGGGAGTTTCTTCCCCTCTCTTTTTTGCCTAAAATATACTTTGTACAGTTTACAGAATGTTTCAACTAACCCTCCACGTTAGTGGTTCTTAATGTTTTGGAGGATGTGCACAACCATGGGATTCTCCTGAAAGACTTGGAAATTTTTCTCAGAAAGAGAAGCCCATGGAAGACAGAGATACAAAATTGGTCTAAGTATCAGAAGGTTCATGAACACTATGTATAGATCTTTGCACATCAGTGAACTCCAGGCTGAGATTCCTGCGCTCATTCAAGTGGGAGAGAACCAGAGGATCGATGAATCCAACATGGTCCCCCTTCCAAGTAGTGCAGGAGAAGAGAGGACAAGGTCACTTGGATCAATGCTACTGAAATGTGCCCTACGGGAAGTCCTCGGCTGAGCCTTCCCCAGGCACTTTCATGCAGCAAACAGCAATGTTTACCAGTGCTACACATTTCAGGGAAGTTTGCTTCAAGTCCAGCTTGCATTCCTGACTGTGATTCATGTTATATGGATCGCCATAATGCACAGGAACCAAGTACCATCCTCAGCTGCTGAATTTAATGAGAACATTTTGCTTTAATGTTTAGCTAATAACACCTTGAAAGAAAGCTGCCAAATGCCTCGTATTTTGTGGCCCCTCATTCCTGCCTCCTCTCTCCTCCTCCAGCACCCAGGTTGCAGAGGAGACTGATGAGCTCATGTTAGAAACACAGTGAACACAGAGTAGGGAGAGTCCCTGTAGAGAGAGTCCCTCCTTGTCAGACCTCAGGTGGGTGTCCGCGAGGGAGCTGATACAGAGAGCCAGGGGGAGTCGGTCCGCCATTTTGTCTGTTAAATGCTGTCTTCACCGATATTACCACTAAACACACTGCTTTTGGTGGAATGAGGGGCGGGAAGCATGGGAACGAGAGCAAGGCATGAGACTCTTGTGGTGAGAATGATGGAGGCAAAAAGACTCGAACTTTTACAGGCTGAGAAAGCTGACTGGAAAAACAAAACAAAACAAAAAGATAAAAAAAAAATCACAACTAACCCAGAGACGAACTACTTAAGCACCATCTCGTGACCTGGTGTCACCCCGGGCTTAGGAAGGCTCAGCAAACCCCTGCAGCAAGAGCTTCTACCTCAGAGAGGACGAGGAGGGGTGGCTTTTAAGCCTTCCTTCGTAACCCTTACACGTGGGGTGAGAAGCCTGCTCCGTTGTGTTGATTTAATAACAGAGGTCACCTTGCTACCTGCACAGCTTTCTTCGTCGGCTTTTTTCTCAAGTGGGAAGCTTAAGACCTGTTTGTTGTTTAGACGGGACTGTCTGGAAGCAAATTCGTTCAAATAATGGAGGTAGCGAAACGTTTCCCCAAGGGAGGTTACGTCCTCGTTATCACGGTCACTGTCATCATATCATCATGGTTACCTTGCCAGATGCAAAAACAGTATTGAGAGTGCGCGCGTGCGTGTGTGTGTGTGTGTGTGTGTGTACAACTTCCCAGAAATCCTGCAAATGTAGGGACGTTTAGTTGTCCTTTCATGTGTGAGCACACTCAGGCGTCCAAAGACTCGATGGCCTCCCCAGGGACTCTCACTTCACTCAAAGATCAATAGCACCAGAATGATGTTCCTGATGTCATTGGCTACCAAAACCCTCAGGGTTCCATTATTTGCTCTGTTTCCAAAGACTGATTTAACAAATGGATTTGCGGATGGTAGCTACTAAGTGTCAGACGCCTTGCTGGGTTGCAGGGACACCAAAATGACAAGCCACCATCCTCAGGAAGCCCCCAGTCTAGTAAAGGAAACTATCGGCTGCTGAAATATTTGGGAATCTGTCTTAACCACTAAAGCACTATACAAATCGTGGCTGCCGTGGTTGCACTAAAGCAATGTGTCACTCTCCTCTTTCACCCATTTCTTGAGGAATGGTGCCAACCTCATGTATAACCTTTATGTTCCTTATCGCTTTTCCTCTGGGCCCGACCTCCAGGCTCCAGGTGAAAGTCTGCATCTGGTCTCTATGTTCCTTTCTGCTGGTTCCCTGGTCACTGTTCTGTGGCCCTGTCTGTCCACCACGAGCTGCTCAGCTGCGGGCCTTCACCGGGTCCGGTCTTGCCTGTTAGCGCCTGGACCCGATTTCTGAATCTTGTGACCAGTGATTCAGACAAGTTTTGGAGAGGAGGGGAAGTCAAGGAACCAGGTCATAAAGGCTCCTTAGGGTGCTGAAGAAGCCTCTGGCTCTGAGGAAGTGCCCAAGGAGAGGGTAGAATAAGTTTGTAGAATGTAGTGGTTATAAGCAAGGACTGAACAGGGGCGTCTTACAAACTTTTTCTCAGAAGTCTTTCTAGCTATATTGGAGCAGTAATTAATCGCTGTCTGCCTTGGTTTCTGGGGAGTTAATAATAATAAATCCCTTACAGGGTGACTCAAAGTAGTGACTGAATTATCAGAGCAAAGTAATTATCGTTGTACGGTACTTTGCCATTTAATTGAAAAAGTCTTAGATTGCCATATGAACACTCGATGACATGTGGTCCCCGTGGCCTTTGTGCTGGGCATGTGCAAGTGACTGGCCCAGATCCACTCTCCATTCTTCTCTGTGCCCCAGGAGGCCGCCTGGAGGAACCCATCAATGGGTTCTCTTGCCATTCGGCTTCTTGTAGGCTTTGGCTAATTATCAACACCAGGAGAAGAGGGAGGAATGTGAGGTGGGGTGTTTATTCTGAGTCACACCTGGAGATGGCCACCTCCTTCCTCTTTGGGTCTGTCTCATGTCAGGCAGCTTTCTCCATACTGGTCAGGCCCTCTCTGTTTCTGTTCGATATGCCACTCTGCCCCTCTTTCCCTTGGACCTGGGGATGCAAAGGAACCTTGTTCTTTTTTTTTTTTTTTTTTTCAACTTTTATTTATTTATTTATTTATTTATTTATTTTTATTTTGGGACAGAGAGAGACAGAGCATGAACGGGGTAGGGGCAGAGAGAGAGAGGGAGACACAGAATCGGAAACAGGCTCCAGGCTCCCAGCCATCAGCCCAGAGCCTGACGCGGGGCTCGAACTCACGGACCGCAAGATCGTGACCTGGCTGAAGTCGGACGCTTAACCGACTGCGCCACCCAGGCGCCCCAAAGGAACCTTGTTCTTATCAGCCCTGGTACTGGTCCTCAGGGTTTCCTTATACCCACATGTGACATCAGGAGTCTCTCCATGAAACTCGCCTTGACTGTGACTAACCTGAAGGGCATGTCTGCTCCCAGGTACAAGACTGAAGCCACTCCCTTCACTTTGCCTGAGATGCTGCTGCTTGCTCCAAAAGAGGGCCGGAGTCCAGCTTTGAAGTTCTTGTCTTCTGGTTGGAATTTCTGTTGGTAGGATAATTGAGAGCAAAGTACTAGTTAAAATAAATTACCCTGGGGACGATAGGTCCTGAAGGAATAAAGGGAAATGTTGCAAGGAGATTTTAGCCCTAGAGATGAACAAATCCTAAGGGAAGAGCTGACAAACGGAATCAGGAACCACCTACCTCAGTTCTCATACCTCCCCAAATCCCCCTACCACATCTTCCTCCCTGTCTAGCACCTCCAGGCTCCCTCCCCTGCCACCCCCCAGGACTCCTGAGAGCAGATCTGGGACCACACTGGCTCTGGGGCAGGGCGGGGCTGGGAACGACTGACGAAGAGCAGAACAGATGTTCAACTTCACTGGTAACCGAAGAAAGGAAATTAAATAGCAATAATGGTTTTAAAGAAATGAAGAATGCTTTCTAAGCCAGGACACAGTTTTAGATTCACAGGTTTAATGAAAAGACTTCTGGTGTCAGCTCAGAGATGTAGAGAACCGGAAAGGACAAAGAGGGAGAAGAGGGGAGGGCACAGGGCTGTCCTGGAATCTGGGAGAAGCAGGCATTTGTAAAGGAGACACGGGATCCAACAATTTTGCTCATTTACTACCCCGGGGCCGATGCCAGGTAAGAAGATTCAGTTAAACTCATGTGTGGTTATATGTGTTATGTGAAAAATACATAGAGATAAACACACACATGTATATAAATTCGCTGATGCAAACATATGGTGGGTAAGCATTAATTTGAGTTTAGGGTACTGTAAATTATACCATGCCCGGTTCATTTCACAAGGTGGGTTTAATCATTCTCATTCAGCCCGTTGTTACCTGTACTCTTATTTTACATTTTACTCATCTAATTTTTTAAATGTTTATTTATTTATTTTTGAGAAAGAAAGAGCACAAGCAGGGGAGGGGCAGAGAGAGAGACACAGAATCCGAAGCAGGTTCCAGGCTCTGAGCTGTCAGCACAGAGCCCGACGTGGGCCTCGAACTCACGAACCACGAGATCATGACCTGAGCCAAAGTCGGACGCTCAACCGACTGAGCCACCCAGGTGCCCCAATTTTACATTTTATTTTTAAATATTTCCAACTTACGTAAGATGACAGAGAGTATAGACATCGACAGAGCTCCCGCTCCCCAGGTTTAACCAATGAGGATATATGTCACCTTCCACGTTGGCCACCCCTCCTGTGTTTAAACACGGCCGCCCCAGCTCCTTGGGTTCAGCAGACTTCTGGGACAACGCCTACCCCATCTTACTGCCCACGCCCACCGCACCATGCCTGGACAACTGCAGCCCGTGTTCTCCTCCGGTTCTAGCAATCCACCCCCTTCCTCTCCGAATGGAACTCAGTGTGGTGAGGCAGAACATCAAAGTTCATTTTTGTTTCTCTTGGAGCTGGTGAGTTTTTGTTTTCATGTGTAAGCAAAAGGATCTTCTCTGAGCCTCAGCTTTGAAACAGAAGCTGGCCTGTACCTGGCCTAAAATAGCATGCTTCCTGTCACACAAAGACCTTAATGTTAAAAAAAAAAAAAAAAAAAAAAAAAAAAAAAAGCTCTTGGTTTTTGAAGCTCTGATTTGTACTAACTCATTTAACGAATTGTTCCATTTGTCTTTCCAGCAACACTGTGAGATGGATGGGGTGAGCCCTGCATGACAGACGGGACCCAGAGAACGGGAAAGGTCACCAGCTTACCCAGGTATACAAATGTATATCTGTCAGGCATCAAAGCCTGCACTTTCTTTCTTTCTTTCTTTCTTTCTTTCTTTCTCTTTCTTTCTTTCTTTCTTTCTTTCTTTCTTTCTTTCTTTCTTTCTTTCTTTCTTTCTTTCTTTCTTTCATGTTTATTTATTTTGAGAGAAAGAGAGAGCACCAGCAGGGGAGGGGCAGAGGGAGGGGGGTAAAGAGGACCCAGAAGCAGGCTTCGAGCTGACAACAGAGAGCCCAAAGTGGGGCTCGAACTCACCAACCATGAGATCGTGACCTGAGCAGAAGTAGGACACTCAACCGACTGAGCCATCCAGGCGCCCCAACACCTGCACTTTGTTTTTAATGACGAAGGTACAGGTTGCCTTTTATCTTACAATATCTAGATCTGTTACTCATAAGCCTTTTCTAGGTGTGTGGCTACATTCAAGGTAATTGACGCTGAAAGGTAAATGACCTCCACGTTCGTAAGGACAAGGGGGACCAGCCGGTGGTTTTTTATAGCAAGACCTTTAATTCCTGGCTATGATATTATTTTGGACTTAGAGGAAAGATCCAGCAGAATTTCGTTACTATCTGCCTTAGGTCAGTGACATCAAAGCAGCCCTTGCAACGGTGATTTGGGTGAATGTAGATTCAATGCCTGCAGAAGGCCCTGGAGAGAGAAGAAATGCAGGGAGCAGGGTGGGCAGAGGAGGATTCTAAGCAAGGATGTGGTCTCTGGTCTCGGCAGGTTCCAGCCTTCACCTGATCAAAAAGGGAGCTCTGGAGCATGAAACACACCTGCTTAGTCATTGCTGCTTTGAGGCAGTGTGGAAAGACGAGAGATACCTTCTCACAGCAGTAGGGGAATTTGTGTGGGGACCAAGTAAAGGGAATCTGGAAAGGGAACCAACATCCTAGCTCCACTGTCCTCTAACATTTGAAGGACTGATTGATGAGGGCCACAAGTGTCCATTTGCATTACAATGGAAAGCCGCAGCATCATTAAAAAGATCGAATTGGAACTAAAGAAAACCTGCTACCTTTTAGATGATTGGACGCGCTGAATAAGGAGATTAAGTAGAGGGAGGTGGGAAAGCTGGTCCTAAATGGTTAATTTCCTCTACCACTTGCAAAACCATTCAACTGAAGTGAAGTGAGAATGAGTTTGGTCCATGGCTGACTACCTTCAGAACCTTCTGCTATTCTTTGTGATGAGGCCTTCACGGAAGGCCCCGTTGCCAGCCTTGAGATTGCTGATTTCAAGGCACTTCTAAGACAAAAATAAAAATTCCATTACTTTCTGCGGGAGATGACTGCTCCTTTAGAGCTGGGCCGGAGGGAGCATTCAGAATACATTGCTGGGAGTAAATGGAATTTCTCAGCTATTTAAATTGCAATTCACCCCTGAAAACTCCATTTTATCAAAACTCCTGGTTAATACTATTTTCCATGCTCAAGTATTCTCCCCAGATACACAGGCAGGAGATGCAGGAGCCCGGGGGAGACTGTGCCGGGAACAAAGTTCCTTTAAGGAGCCTCAGATACTAACATCCTTACTGCCGTGTAACAAACAAAACTTAGAAAAGTCTGAGCTTTAACATGGCGGACAGGTGTGCAGAAGGACAGCGGGTGTTCTACAGGAATCAGAGGATTTAATCTGCCTCTCATTAGTTGTACACCCATGAGAAAGTCATATGGTCTCTCTGAGCCTTTAAGTTCCCATCTCTGAAATGCATTTTGGGACACCTTCTTTGCTATCTCAAAGAACTGTTGTGATGATTACATTAGGTTAATTTATAGGTATGATTTATATAAAACAGTGCTACACAAAACCCTACAATTAAGACTGTGGTAGGCAAAATTCTAAGACAGCCCCCAAGAATCCCATCCCCTGGTGTATGTACCTTATATTATCCCTCCTCCTTGAGTGTGAATATGTCCTGTGAATATGATAGGCTAGTCACTCCCATGATTAGACTATGTAGCTTAAGTCTCTATCTTAACAGACCGAGGAGAGGCTTTTCCTGCTGGCTTCAAAGAAAGTAAGTTTCTAGGCCATGTTAGGACCTGAGGGTGGCCTTGAGGAGATGAATGGACTGTCAGCCAGCGAAGAAACAGGGACCTCAGTACCGCAACCAAAACTCAAAATCTACCAACAACCTCAAGGAGGATGAAAGGACAGCCCAGACTCAGAAAGAACTCGGTCCAGCCAACACGCTGATTTTAGCCTCATAAGACCCTGAGCGGAAAATCCAGTTGTTCTGTGCCAAAACTTCTGACCTATGAAAACTATGACATAATAAATGGGTGTTGGTTTAGCCTCCAAGTTTGTGCTAATTTGTTACGTAACTATAGAAAGTGGATATACAACTGGTTGTTCTGAAATGGTTGATGGAAGACCTCTGAAACCCGCTTCTCCATAAGGGCAATGAGAACCCTAGTGAAAACTGTCAAAATTAACTGTTTCATAACTGAAAAATCACCAGTGGCTTGCAACAACCCCAGCAGCATTTACTCAAGAAAAATGGCCGAATCTCAACAAGGACAGGGAGTATCGTGGCATTTTAACGGGACTTAAGCCCATCACCCTCTCCCCAGCACTTCAGTAGCACCGAAAGCCAATAGCCTCACAATTACAGTAGCTGTGAAAAATAGTGGATTAGCAGCTCCTGAAGAAAGCAAAATGGCTTTGGAGCTTCTAGGAAGTCCCATTCCTAGAAACTGTCGCCGTGTGATCTGTCTGGCAGTTCGCGGAAAAGCTCCACTTTCAAGGATGCCTTTATCTGATCTAATCAGAGCGTGCTTTCTGAGGAGCCCCACCCACAGAGTATTTGTCAAATATAATCAGTGGCAATTGTTTAATATCACAGCTGCCTGAGGATGTGTTAACAGTTGGAGCTAACAAGTGGCAAACCAAAAGCATTAAAAAGAAAAGCAAAACTGGGTAATGAGATATCATAGGCATCTTTGAAAAGCTCCAGCATATTCCCGGGAGTCTAGAAGCCCATGTGCATATTCAGGACTGTTGGGTATGCCCAGGAAAGCCTTGAGAATGTCCTACTCTCACCTCTGGTTATCTTGAGTCTCTGTGTGAGCAAGGAGTTGAGTACAAACTAGAGTTGTAAATTGCCTGCCAGAGCACTGAAAACATTACACACACACACACACACACACACACACACACACACACACACCTTAACAAGGCTGGAAGATTATTAGTTTGAGTAATTTTATGGAAACCTCTTGTCCAGTCATCAGTTAACCACTAGGCTAAATGAATAGAAACTTCAGTAAGTTACACATGACATAGAATACATATTTTACACAAATAGTCCAGGAATGTCACTAAATTAGCAAACAGTGGCAACAATAACAAAGCTCAGAGAAGAGAAGGAATCTGAGTTTCAGAACCGACACGCCATATTATTTTAAATGTCCAGTTTTCAGTAACAATAGCAACAAATACAAGACATGAAATGAAATAGGAAAGTATGGCCCACACACAGGGAAAAAAAATAGTTTACAGAAACTGTCCCTGAGAAAGCCCAAGACACTGGACTCACTAGGCAAAGACTTAAATCAGTTATCACTGATATATTCCATTCCACTTGGTCATGATGTGTTATCCTTTTTTATATATGCCTGCATTTGATTTGCTTATGTTTTGTGAAGAATTTTTGCATTTATCTTGATGAGGGATATTAGTCTAAAGGTTTTTGCTATTTGGGAGGCATTTCAAAATAAAGCAAACCCACAGTTTTTCCCGAGTGTCTATTCTGTCCACGAAGCATAAGCGCATGCACTTGTTTAATTGCTATGTGACTTTGGACAAGTTATGTGACCTCTCTGAGCCTCAATGTCCTCATCTATAAAATGGGAATAATACTAATATCTGCTTCATTGGGTTGTTATGAAGATTGAATGAGAAAATATGTATTACGATAGGTTGAATTGTTGTCTCCAAAAAAGATATGCTGAAGTCCTAATCCTCAATATCCCAGAATGGGACTTTATTTGGAAATGGAGACATCGTAGATGTGATTAGTTAAGATGACAGTAAGACGTGAGTAAGGTAGGCTCTTCCCCCAATATGACCAGTGTCCTTATAAAAAGGTAACTAAGTGACGACACAGACACGTGGGGGAGAATGCCATGTCACAACAGAGGTGGAGATTGGAGTTATGCTACCGTAAGCCAAGGGATGCCTGTGGCTTCCAGAAACTAGGAAAAGGCAAGGAAGAACATCCCTCAGAGACTTTCAAAAGGAGTTTGGTCCTGTCAACACTTTGGACCTTCTAACCTTCAAAACTGTGAAACAATGAATTTCCATTGTTTTAATCCACCTAGTTTGTGGCATTTTGTTATGGAAGCCCTAGGAAACTAATGTACGTGCGATGCTCTGAGAACAATGCCAGGCATAGGATAACTCCATAGTTGTTTGTATTAATTTTAAAACAATTTCATAAGTTAGGTAATTAGTCTATTCTGGCTACCATATCAAAATACCGCAGACTGGGTGGCTTAAACAACAGAAACTTCTTACAGTTCTGAAAGCTGGAAGTCCAAGATCAGGGTGCCAGTGTGGTCGGGTCTCTGCAAGGACTTCTTGCTGTGTGCTCACGTGGTGGAGACAGGAAGCAGGGTCTCTGGTGTCTCTTTTTATAAGGACACTCATCTCATCATGACCTCATCTAAACTTAATTGCCTCTTTTTTTTTTAATGTTTATTTTGAGAGAGAGAGAGAGCACAGCAGGGAGGGGCAGAGAGAGAGAGAGAGAGAGGGAGAGACAGAGAATCCCAAGCAGGCTCCATGCTGTCAGCACAGAACCCAACGTGGGGCTTGAACTCACAAACTGTGAGACCATGACCTGAGCAGAAATCAAGAGTCAGACGCTTAATCAACGGAGCCACCTGGGCGCCCCATAAACCTAATTACCTCTTAAACGCCCAACCTCCAGACACCATCACACTGGGGGTTAGGGCTTCAACATACGAATTTTGGGGAGCACAATTCAGTCCATAGCAGTAGGTATTATTAACTCCATGAAAATGGAGTCTCAGTGAAATTAGTACATGAAAAACTATAAAAGGACAATGGTATTAAGAGGAGAATATTCTTGTAGACATGTGAATTCCTCATGGGCATTTTCATACACAGCCATCCATACATATACAACCATGTATATTCCATAGTAACAGTCATGTTACAGGTCCTGAACTCAGAGCCTGAGTTGAATTCCACTTTCTGCCAATCATGAACTTTGGGGCCTTGGAGAAGTTACTTAACTGTTCGGAGTCTCAATGTCCGTTACCTGCAAAGGGGAGAATTCCTAATTTCATGGAGTAGTTGTGGGCACTAAATGACAAATAAAGAGTGTCCCAGAGTGCATGGCACAAAGCAGACATCAATTAAGAGTTCAGACATCAAAGATACATATACAAACTTGTTTGATGCCCGTGTGATTGTTAGAACAGATTTGGACGACTTCCATATCCAACAATAAGTCACACAAACTCCGGTTCATTCCCATAGATACTATTCAGGCACAAAACAGAGTAAGATAGATTTTTTTTAACCTCCTGGGTTCTCTTCCCATCCCTAAGTGTTGTGTGACTTTAGGCAAGTGATTTAACCCCTCTGGGTCTGTTTTCCTATCTAAAATATGAAAATAAAAGCAGGACCTTTTTCACTGAGTTGTCATGAGGGTTACATGGCATATAGTCCATACAAGATGCTTAAAATCTTTCCAGGCACATAGCAAGTATGTGATAAATATTATCCATTATTATATTATAATTCGATTTGTGTGGAAGGAAGAAGGCTAATTGATTAATTTCTGGGAAAAGATATAAGAATCTGCTATTAGCTGTTGTTTCTGGGGAGTGAGAGTGGGAAGTAAGAGTGGGAAGTGAAAGAGAGAAGGGCTTCAACCTTCCCTTTACCCCTCGGGTGCCATTGGGAAAAACCACCCCCGAATCATTAGCTCTACCCCTTCCCTCTTTCTCACATAATGAAGGCTAGACTGAATGGTAGGTGAGCACTTTCTTTTACTGCCAGCCAAGGCTGTTGTTCAGTCAGGACACATGAGTACAGTAGCTAAAAGATCTCCGTTCTACTTGGTACATAGCCTCCTTGCCCCCATTATCCAGTAAGGAAGCATTAACCCCTTGCCTGCTGGGGGGGCCCTGAGAGCCTCTGGGATGCTGATTCACCATGACTGGTTTCTTTAGGCGCCTGTAATCCAAGTTAGTAAATATTTTGACTCACTCTTGGTGCTAGGCATTGAGCTCAGGGCTTTGCACCCATTGTATTCGACTCTAAATAAGTCTTCAAGGGACTTATTCTTACTTTCCCAGTGATGAAATACAGATTACTTATTATATAACTGGCCCAATAGCACACCACTAATAAGAGTCTCTCTGGCTCCCAAGGACATGCTCCTCTCATTGTGTCTTTGCTTTCATTGGCTCACATTCTGTCTCTAAAAATATTCCTATGTTCTGCCTCAACGAGTTATTTTTAAAAAGTTAGTTTTACCAGCTTTGTAGTTCTGGCTTGTTCCAACTGGTTCAACAGTTTCAAGAGAAGAGCAGAATTATCATCAACTCTGTGAATAATTAACAAGTTGAGTTTGATCTCTGGACTAAAACTGACCACTGAACTTAATATTTGCCATGAACAAAAAGACAAGGAAAATTTCCCTAGATCAGCACTTTTTCCATGCCTGGAGAAGTAGGGAAGCCAGAGAATCATTCTCACTCTGTTGCCCCTCTAGGAGATGAAGTCCCCTGCTCAAGGTCACAGGTGCTGAACCCAGCCTGGAGGCTGGGACTCTACTCTGTGGGGACTGGATAAGGTTTTGGAAATTAAATAGTCTCAGGCTGAAGTCATTATCAGTTGTGTGACATTGGGCAAAGTTACTCCCTCCTTCCCTCAACTTCCTTCGTCATTTGTAAATGGGGGTGGTAGTATTTATAGGTACTTAAGCTAATATTCTGCAGTGATATTAACATTTTTCAGCAGTCATCAACCAATCAAAGTGGTGCACATAGAACTTCAGCCGAGTGCTGGAGGCCCCAACTCTGCAGGCGTGTACCTGTTAGTCTTTGGGGATGTTGTGGTGGGGGAGGGGGTCCCAGGGCAGCGGCAAGATAGCCAGGAAGGTGGGAGTGCTGAGGGGATGAGGGGCAGGTTTTGGGGAAGCAGATATTTATCAACTGCTATGGAAGTGTTTTAAGATTTTAACATCTGCTAGGCTGTTCAAATGGCTACAGGATGAAATAGGGGTCCTTGGCAATGTGAGTTTGCATTTATAGGGGAATTTACTCTGCTTGGTGCTGTGGCGAAACTTCGTTTCTCTCACATGATTCCACATAATCTTCACAAACACTCTGGAAGGGGCCACCTCAGGCCCCTTCTTTCGACGAGGAAACTGCCTCTCTGAAACTTACAATAGTAGTAAGTGGTAGACCAGCGATCTGGATTCTTGCTGGCCCATGCCAGAGCCAGCCATGCACCTCCGATGGGTGAGAGCAGGAAATCCTGGGCAATAGTGCAAAACTGAAGCTGAGAACATGGGTGGGAAAGGACGAGTAAGAGAGATGGGCGGCAGGACACTTCTTATGAGGAATAACAGAGCTGCTAGACTCACGGAGTCCTTGGCAAGAATGACATTAAAAACATGTATCCCACTCCCATTTTGCAAATGGAACAAAATGCTGACAAAAGATGAATCTGCATCAAGGGTAGATAAGAGTTTCTTTTGCATTATGCGTATTGAAGCAACTTTGAAATTCTGCCCAAATAATAAGTTCAAGTAAAAAAAAAAAATCATAGCCCTTTGTACAGAGGGCTTTGTCCTCTCTCAGCTCTTGGTCATCTGTCAGTTGGATTGTTCAGTTTCTTGCCTTCATTGACTCCGTTTTCAGAGTACCAGGGGCCACTGAAGAAGGTATAGGTGGAATGTTCCACCTCGCCAACTTTCAGCAGCACCGAGGAAATCTGAAGACAAGCTTTTGTGATTGTGTGACCTGGAAATGCTTGCATTTCCAGTCAGATAACTGTGGGCTGAATCTTGTTTGACCCATTTCACAGGTCAGCCATCTTGGACAAATCATGACTTCATATTAAAATAAGAATCACCGTGGCAACCTCCCAGGTTATACTGGAGATTAAATGAAATACCACTTGTAAGGCTGCAACCATGGGGTCTGGAGCATAGTATGTGCTCAGTGAGCATTTTATTTCCTTTTCTCAGAAGCTCAATTTCTACACCTATTCAAGGAGGATGGTAATCGTATCTTAAAGAGAGGGTGCAGAGATTTAATTCAATAACCTGTGAAACATGCTTTAGCAATGCATAACATTATCAACACGTTAAATTAGTGTTTTCATTGCTAGAGGGAGATGATGAAGGTGGCTCAAATGTCCTCTTGTCCCTAGCTACATCTCACAGTTGAATGTCTCATTTTATCCTTATTACTTTCAAGTGTCTTTCAACTCTTTAATCTGATTCTTCCAACATGACTATTGAAGCATTATACATGCCTCATAACACAATTCACATCTCCCTATCATGCCTCACCCAGGTCTGTAAGCTCCAAACGTGTGGTGAACACGTGCACTTCTGAAGGAAAGGCTAAGGAGGTGACAGGCATTCAAATGAAACGTTTGTCTAAAGTGATCTGTAAAGAGGTGAAACTATGAGGCTCTGGATATTTTTTCCCCTTACGAGTGAATCTTCAATTTCAGGATTTCAACGAGTCAGAAAACATTAGGGTGCAGACAGCTTTGGGGAGCCATGATTCTGCACCCTCTTGCGACATGGTATCACAGTGCAGTTAGGAATTGTTTGGTCAAATTTAGTTTCAGATATGTACACACACACACATATATACACACACAGGCACACACATACATATATGTAGGCATTTAGTTATGACACAGTTCATTTCTTATTGCAGGTCAATAGAGTGTCTGAAAATACTGTTCTAAAGCAAGTTAGAAAGACCTTGGTGTGTTTAGGGAAAAAAATATAGGACTGTGAGGCTGGAATACAGTTGCAAGAAGGAGTGATAAGAAGTGAAGTTGGCAGCTAAGCAGAGGCCGGATTGTGCAGGCCAACAGGTCACGGTAAAGAACTTAGATTTTATTCTAAGCACCACTGGAAACCACTAAAGTGTGTAAAGCAGCATGTTGCACACTCCGATTAACATTTTTAAAAGCACAGTTTTGGTTTGCTCAAGTTCACATAGTAGACTCTGGAATTTGTCAGGCCCACTCAATAACCAAGTGCTTTGGAGAGAATTAGAATGTTTGTAATGGAATAACACTGTAAACCGCTGATTTGAATTCTTGGAGATACCAATGAGATTAGCTGGGGCGGTAAAAAATAAAACTCCCATAGAAACTCAAACAACAATGTACTATTTTTCACCTGTAAGTAAGCGAACATTTTTCAAACAGCTTTACTGTAATTGGCACAATCTTTTTTAGAGGGTCACGTGGTCATTCCTATCAAAATTTACATTTTGCATAACATTTAATCCAGAAATTTCACTTCAATGATTATGTCCTTCAGAAATACTCCCATACGGGGGTGCCTGGGTGGCTCAGTCAGTTAAGCGTCTGACTTTGGCTCAGGTCATGATCTCATAGCTTGTGGGTTCAAGCCCCACATCAGGCTCTGTGCTGACAGCTCAGAGCCTGAAGCCTGCTTTGGATTCTGGGTCGCTCTCTGCCCCTACCCCGCTCACTCTCTCTCTCTCTCTCTCTCTCTCTCTCTCTCTCAAAAAATAAACATTTAAAAAAATTCCTTAAAGAAACACTCCCATACATGCCAAGAACATGTATAGCAAAAATGTTTGTATCATTTATAATTAAGAAAAAATGGATATAGTTGAAATGCACATTAAGGAAAAAACGCATAAATAAGAAACAGAAACTTTTTACTATGAAATATTAAAGAGATATTTAAAAAGAACATTCTAGAAACTTTATGTACTAATATGAAGAAGGTTTGGATTTATTAACGAGTGAAAAATAGAACTATCCCAGTAATATGGGTAGCATGAGCTAATTAAAAAAACTGGGCAGCTAAGCATATCTGAATATTCATAGAAAAAATTCTAGAAGGAATACACAACACATGTAATATTGATAACCCCTGGTCACACGTGGAACAAGGTGAAAAAAGGCAATGGAAGATGTCCTTTCTTTTACTTTATAGACTTTGCTATTTGAACTTCTTTTAAGCACATATTATTTTTGAACTGTAAAAAAAAAGTAATAAAATTATATTAATAAAAAAATATTCATAGGCTTAAAGGGCAGGCAGAGAGAGGCACTAACCCGGGAGGTAATAAAACAGTTACAGCTTTATGAGGATATGACGATGTCAAAGCCTGAGCTTCACCTCCTACGTTGTCGGGTTGGGGAGAAACTAAAGATTCCGATGAAATGATGCACTTGGCTCGTTGGGGTGTGTGTGCATGTGAGCATACATGTATGTGCACATCTATTTATGATTTTCTTCAAACACCTGGAGCCAGAGAGTTTTAACCATTACAAAACTAAATGTCACATCATCTCCGACCATCTTAACTCTGGTTAAGTTTCTTTGGCTCAACTTGCTCCAATCCTAAATTCATCTGTGGGTTTCGGGTGAGTCGCGCACACAGGGCAAAAGGGAAAAGGGGAAAATGGGTAATGACAGCCACCAATCCCTGAGCATCAAGCTTTCTCCCAGGACTACTTCCCAGTGATTTCTGTCTATTACCAGGTACTCCATAACCCCGCGTGGTGGGTAACACATCATTCCCCCTTTACAAATGAATACACCCCGGTCTCCCAAGCCAGGCGAGGCCATCTGCCCAAGTGGCACAGAAAAGGGAGGTGCTGGGCTGACAACCCAGGCCTGACTCCAGCGCCGGGCAATGCTCTCCACTCCCTTTCCAATGAGAGCCTCTCAGCTCCCTTGAAACACAGAGAAAGCAGCCTCAACCTCAACTGTGTTGGAACTGCTTGGTTATGCCTAAAGGTAGCTGGAGGATGGGGCTAAAGAGAACAGAACACTTTTAATGCCGTGCAATTATGCTTTCAATAATGTGCCCTGGTTGGCTGAAATCTGTATCCGTGCTACAAAAAAGAAAAAAAGGAATTACTAAGCAATTTATAGTATTTGTTCTCATGTCCCCCCACTCCCCCAACCTCGTACAGAGACAGATGTGTGTTTTGCTCCCAAAATAAAGGGTTGATGAGATGGGAGCAGGATTATGTCAGAACCTTCCTCTGATAAGACTTCCTCCTATCTACTTAACTTTGCCTAGGAAACTCATTCTGGCCCCCCTTCCCTACCCCCACCACATGGGGTTAGCTGCTAACACTCCCACCCCTTGCCAGTGCTGCTATAATGCCTGGAGCCTGCCCGTTCTCCGTCCTATTTACTATGTGCCTGTCTTGCTCAGCGGAATGCGGGTAGGCACCTGGACACGGGGACCTCGTGGTATTCCTCTTTCTAGCCCCAGTGGGTAGCAGGTTGCCTGGTCAGCCTCAATACGTAAAGAATGAATGAACACAATGCTAGCCAGAGGCATCATTCGGAATGGCAAAGAAAACAGAAGGGTCCTGCAGAGAAGTGTCCCTTAAGGCTTGATAAAGAGCTGAAAATAGTCCAATTCTTAGCTTGGGAGAGAAAGAAAGGAAGGAGACATGTCTTGCATAAAACTATTCCCAGATACTAGAATGGTGGATATACTTTTCAAAACCATAGAATGCACAACACAAAGAGTGAGACCTAACATAACTATGGTTGCTAATGATGTGTCAACGTTGGCTCATCCAGTGGAACAATGTGCGAAACTGATAGTCATGCTGACCCTGGGGGAGGCTTTGTGGTTGGGAGAGGAGGGATACGGGAACTCTGTGCTTTCCACCCAATTTCGCTGTGAACCTAAAAAATAAATTTTGCTCTAAAAAATAAAGTCTATTAAGTTTTTTTTTTAAAGTACTAAAAGAGATGTCAGCACAAAGAACTGCCACCGTTTGATGCTTTATGGCTTTATGAACAACCTTGCTCTTACTGAAATATAAAAAGAAATAGACCCCATTAGAATAAAGTAGAATAAATCATGTGTATCCATCGAGATACAAGAGAATTCTCTCTCTGTGGGCTTTGATGTATCCACCAACAGTAGAGCCAGATAGCGAAGTGTACCCTAGCGTGCAAAAAAAAAAGAAAAAAAAAAAATCAGTGTTCAAAGAGCAAAATTAAAAAAAATTAAAAATGGAACAGCAACAAAAAACTTACTCTAGGAAATACTATTTCTAAAGGAGATACAGATTTACTCTTATCATTGCCTTTTACCTCATCAATGGCCCAGATTTGGTTTCTAACATTAAATATTGTAACAAAATTTGCCGGTTCATAAAAACATTATATAGTCTCTACTTTTCATAATAAAAGTACTCCCTGAAGTTCAGTCATCCTAGTATTACTTTTTTACATTTACATAGTAATTTTTTTACATATTAATTTTTTACATGAATGAGGTTTAGGGCTATGGCCAAGGAATAAGTATTCATTAATTATAATCAATTAAAGCAACTAGCAACTTCTAGAACCATCTCAAAGGATAAAGTTGTACTTGGAATCTTGTCATGGACTGCTGTTGGGAGTCCTAAATTCAGGGTCCTGGTGTGGTAAAGGGACTTGTTCAAGGTCATATATCATGCTTGTAGCCACACCATTTGTGGCAGAGCCAATATGGCCACCACTCCATACCTACATGCTCCATGATGCACTCACTTGATTTACGTTATCTCATGTAAGCCGGTAAACAGACCTATGGAGTACAGCGTCCTACTAGCTCCAATTTTTAGGTCCGTCAAAGTGGCTTCAAGAAGTTATTCACTTGCCCACTGGCCACATAGCAAGCCAGGGGCTGGAGCCATGATATGAAGTCGGCCTGTGTGACCTGACTTTGGCCTTAAGGGGGAAAGGGAGTCACAGAAGCACAGAGAGGGACAGTTTCAGTAGGACTGTCACAATGCTCAGCCACAGGGAGTGTGGAGGTAATTAGGGGATGGTCAACATTCACCCAGGGCTGGTGATCGGGTTACTCACTATAAGGATTTAAAATCTCTCTTGTGAGAGCTGCTTCCCCTCTTCCTGACTCTTCTGGCTTCCAGGGTCACACTGCCCTCAGAGTTGCTACAACAGGATGAAAATCTACCTGCTACTCAGATAACGCAACAAGCCAAATGTGGGAGAAGAATGTTCTATGTATTCTTTTTGGGTAAGGAGGGAGGGGCAGCCAAAAGTGGGGAGTGACCAGATGATCTTCTAGTGGGGGAGTCCTAGCCTGGGGCTTTGGAGACCAGCATTCCTGTTCCAGGCCAGAAGCTGTAGCTTATTAGCTATGTGACCACGGATAAATCGCCTCATTTTTCTAAACCTGTTTCCTCAACTATAAAATGGAGATCTGAGCATCTGTCCAGAAAGGCTGTTGTGATGATTCAAACTGGACATTGTGGACAAGGTGACCTCATCAGTGTTAATATTCTCACCACACAATCACTTCTAATTCCTCCTCAGCTCTCCAACACCTTAGTACCTTAAAAGTTCTTTGGAAATATTTGTTGAATTAATGAGTAAACGTAATAAAACGTATTAACAAGTTAAACGGTTCATCTACTAAAAATCAAAGCTCAAGAAAACATTTCAAATGCTATAGCAGTAGTGAGACAACTAAAGTATTAATTAGTTATCTCTTTACCTTACCAATTTCTTGTATCTAGCTGAGAAATTCTCCAGAACTAAAGGGAAGATCTCTCTCTCAGAGTCACTTCATTCTGAATAAGGTTTTCAACACATACAATATCCTAGATTTTCTCTAGTCAATCATAATAGCTATTGATCTGCGCTTTTATGTGCATGTTCCATTTTGTGCTTACAGCCATTTGAAGTAGATACTATTATTTTAGTCCGATTATGTTATTATACACACTATATATTTATTTTCCAAGAATGACTGAAATGAATTGACCACCGTCGTAAGCCACACTGTACAGAAGATAAGCTAAAGCTTCCAAGCAAGTATGTAACTTCTCCCACGAAGCTTAAGATTACGAGCTTCATAGTAAGCAGAGCGCAGAGGAGAGAAACCCAGATAGTTTGACAGTCAGGCCTTAACCACTATTCAGTTCTTTGTTACCTAGGTCAGACTCTCTACCTCCAGTTTATTTTTTATTTAAAATTTTTTTTTAATGTTTATTTATTTTTGAGACAGAGAGAGACAGAGCATGAGCAGGGAAGGGGCAGAGAGAGAGGGAGACACAGAATCTGAAGCAGGCTCCAGGCTCTGAGCTGTCAGCACAGAGGCCGATGCGGGGCTCGAACTCACGAACTGTGAGATCATGACCTGAGCTGAAGTCGGATGCTCAACCGACTGAGCCACCCAGGCGCCCCTCTACCTCCAGTTTAGCCCAACTACTGAGAATCCTCAGTTATGAGGTTTAAAAAAAAAAAAATGCACCTATCAAGACAATCAAATCTTGGGGGTTAATTACATTATTGTACAAGTTTCTCCCCAAAAGTAGCAGAGCTCATCTTCTGAGTCATTTATGGCCACACTTCACAAGCAAGGCATCAAAGACTTATTATAGCATCAGGGAAAAGACCGAAATTCACTCTACTTCATAACCTGGCTGGCAATTGAGTTCTGGGAGAGGGAAAGACAGTATCACTCACTTGCTCCCACTTTTCATTCCATCCTAAACCCACTGCTGCCTGACCCTATTCAAACCAGAGCTATGACAGTACCTTTAGATGATAGGAAGGCTTTCTACTCTAGCAAACCCAATCCCCAAATTCATTCACTCACTCAAACTCTCTCTGCTTTGTCCTACTGGAGTATGAAGCAAAGCCATTCTGAGAGCACTCAACATTCTTTTGTTCACTCCCCAGACTTCCCCACCCCCCACCGAATTAATGTAACCTGTGCACACTCTGAAGCCCCTGGCTCTCTCCTGCACCTCTTCCAGAGTTCAGCATAAATGCTTCTTCATGGAAGCCTCCACTGACTCATTGATGGAGAGATCCTCTTTTATATACCCTGTACATTCCCATTGACTGAAATGAAATTCCTTACTGTGAATTCCTTTTTGGCAAGTAGTTACCTGCCTTACCTGTCAGAATGTAAGTTACATTGAGGACAGAAACTATGGATCTGGTTTATCTTTGTAGGTTAGGCACTGGGAATTTAGAAGCCTCCCGGTTAAGTACTTTGAGAGTATTTTATTAGTTACCTCCTTTTTGCCATCATTTGTACAATTTTGGTCTGAATTCTCCGAAGGGAGTACTTCAACTAAACCTACACCCATGGGAATGCCAGCTGGTGCAGCCACTCTGGAAAACAATATGGAGGTTCCTCAAAAAACTAAAAATAGAACTACCCTAGGACCCAGCAATTGCACTAGTAGGCATTTATCCACGGGATACAGGTGTGCTGTTTCGAAGGGACACATGCACCCCCATGTTTATAGCAGCACTATCAACAATAGCCAAAGCATGGAAAGAGCCCAAGTAGAAATTAATGGAAAGAGTCCATCGATGGATGAATGGATAAAGAAGATGTGGTATATATATACAATGGAGTATTACCCGGCAATCAAAAAGAATGAAATCTTGCCATTTGTAACTATGTGGATGGAACTGGAGGGTATTATGCTAAGTGAAATTACTCAGAGAAAGACAAAAATCATGACTTCACTCATATGAGGACTTTAAGAGACAAAACAGATGAACATAAGGGAAGGGAAACAAAAATAATACAAAAACAGGGAGGGGGACAAAACAGAAGAGACTCATAAATATGAAGAACAAACTGAGGGTTATTAGAGGGGTTGTGGGAGGGTGGATGGGCTAAATGGGTAAGGGGCCCTAAGGAATCTACTCCTGAAATCATTGTTGCACTAAATGCTAACTAATTTGGATGTAAATTAAAAAAAAATAAAATTAAAAAAAACAAAAAACAAAAAACAAACCCTACACCCATCTGCTTTCTTTGAAGACCTACCAACCATCAGCACTTTCCAGGGCTATCTTTGATTAGAATCTGTCCTAAACATAGGTGTGAAATTGATTTGCCCTGAGAAACAAACTCCAGGGCAGGGACTATCTCTCAAGGTGTTGCTTGTAACCTGTGTTCTAGTACCTAGACTAGAGCTCAACATCCTCCAGCCCTTCATAAATAGCTAGTAGTATCTTGTTGTGCTCGCAAATATACCCTAATCACTCTTGCATCTACTCTGCAGATAAAATTGCTACATTCGTTCAATAAGCAGTTTTCCCAGTTAATTCAGTAAAAGGAAATAAAAGCCCTTCTGCACATATTCTGGGCCTGTTCATTTTGGAGGTCCTTTTAAATGCCTCCAAACATGTCATTTTCCCACATTAGGCAGGCTCAGTCCACTTAGAGGAAATGGGAACAGCAGCCTACACCAAGATCACCCAAGTATAAATGCACATCCTGTATTAGGGTCCCCTCCCTTTACTTTGTGCAGTGAGAACCATGATAAATTAAGGACTCCCACTCTGGGGATAAATGGGCTCCCCGCCATGGAGCTTCCTACTCCCTTCTGCATTCACCTTTCTTCCTATTTACATTTTTCATAGGAGCCTGTTGACAAAGCCCAGGCTTTTGAATCTCACAGGTCTGTGGCAATGGTTTCAGGTGCTGGCCACCTCCCACACACCAGTCCCAGATGCCACATCTGCTCCTCTACCAACTGCTGGCACCTGCCTCCTTACTATGCCAACAGGGCCATATGGTCACATTTGCCCATTTTCTGTAATTCAGCTACCCAATGAGCACACTCCCTTTGTCTGAGACTCTGAAACTACTTAAGATGCAACTGATCTTAATACCAAAATGCCCCAGTGTAGACTCCAACAAGGGAGCGTAGTGATCAGCAATGTTCCCATTGATTCTGAAAATCAATGCGCTCAGAAAATTTATGTTTATGAGACATTTTTCATGAACACTGATAACCTAGAAGCAATGGGTGATGAAATTCTCACACAGCAAACGTAGGGAGGGCTTTGTCACTAAATGAATTCATCAAAATGTTTACCGAACAACGTAACGATGAAACACAGTAACATTCTCAGAAAAATTGCAGCTTGATTTTGGACCGCATATGGCAGAAGAAGGTATACAAGTGGGAAAAAAATATAAATTCAGTTAACACTAATGGATGGTTTATTGGAAACCCTCAGAGCGCTTTTCAAAAGGACTTGACAGATTTTATTTTAATAAGATAGTGAAGAGGAAGTAGTTCAAAAGAGGTCATCAGTCTTTTATTTAACTAAACACTGCCCTTCATTTTGAAGGAAATGATACACTTTCAAATCGGAACCTCCTTCTCAAGAAGTGGTATGAGAATGTAACATTGATTTAACGTACAATCTTCAACAAAAATACAGTTTACACAATTCACCAGGAAATAAAACACACAGAGAATTTACCGCATTAGTCAAAGGAATTCCCCATGGGTCACAGGAATTAGAGCTAAGAAGAGAACATAGTGAAAATCTGAATAAACCAGTCAAGTTCATAGCTACCACGATTTGAAAAAAAAAAATCACAAATAAAACATAACTTTTCAAACAAAACCATTCAAGGACCATGATCACAAGAGATTTTATTCTCATTTATATTTTTAAAAATGGTTAGACAATCACATAATATCAGGAGTCTTCGACACAGTGAATTCCATCTTAAGAAAAAAAAAAATAGAAAACAAGTAGCATTAAATTTTCTTCACTCTCCATAGCATATGTCATATAAAATTAAAGTTTTGCTTCCAAAAATATGTTTCCATGTGGTTGTCGTGTTGTCTAGTGGTGCTCTTAGGGCCAGAAGCACCAAAGACATGAGAAGTGTTAACCACCGAAGTGTCATTTTTTTCATAAAAACTAAAAACTTTCTTAAAGGTCTGGTGTAAAGTCTTCTGCTAGGCATTTTAGTGCTATAAAGTCATTTGAAATCACATGTGGAATAAAAGCTACAAAAAGTAGGTCTTTCAATACAAAAAGTCGTGTAGCTGAAGTTGTGGGCTTCTCTGACATACATAAGCAGTCTCAATAAAATATTTGCTCAAATAAGAAAATAGAATTTGTTTCATTACTTTTTAGTATTCGGTCCGGTCCGCGGCCCTGTTCATCCCTGCCACAGCTTCTCAAGAACGTCAGAATCAATATTTCTTTCTTTCAGAGAACATACATACTTCACAGCGCCAGATAGTTCTGAAGTCTTATTACAAGGGAGAAACAGAAATTATTAAATATATCTATTTTTTTTTTTAAAGTGCCAGATGTAGCCATAGCCTGGACATGAAGAACTCACTTATCCACAACACTGCCACCTTGAGGAGAGAGCGGAGTCGATGGAGTCCCCCTTTCTTGGAGCCTTCGTTGGTTGGTTGTTCCTTTAAAGCATGAGAACCCTAACAAAACTTCCAGTGAAATCCTTCTTTGTATTTACACACTTCACTTCACGGGTAGCCAGTAAAGACACATGCGTTACATGGGAAAGCCGTATCCGGAACAGATAGATTTTCTCGTCCGGTTCATTTTCACAAAAACCTCTTCTCTGGAGGCAGAATGATACAATGGGTGCGGATTTCACAAGTTCTTCCTTCAAGTTGAGACTTCTCACAGAAAGCAGTTCCTTTGGGGCGCCCGGGGGGCTCTTGGTTTCACTTCAGGTCATGATTTCATGGCTTCGAGGGTTCAAGCCCTGTGTCAGGCTCCGCGCTGACAGTGCGGAGCCTGCTTGGGATTCTTTCTCCCTCACTTTCGGCCCCTCCCCACTCGTGCTCGCTCTCTCAAAATAAATAAATAAAAACTTAAAAACAAACAAAAAAGCAGTTCCTTTTTAACAGACTGTCACTGCTGTTACCTCCATGTGACCAATGACATTCACTTTCCAACTGAGGGCAAAGGAGGGACACAGAGATGGGGGAGTGAAAGAGCTAGCTGGCTAGCCAGCCCAAAACTGCTAAGAAGTGCCGTTCTGCTGTTCTCCTTCTGGCTGTCCGCACATTGGTCTTTCGACTACTGCGTTAAGCATAAAAGAAAATCCAGATCTGTAAGGTATGTTAGGCTCTCCTAAAGGTCTCTTACCTTGCTCAGCTTTTCCATGAGCAAAAGAATGTAGACATGAAACTGTGACATTATTAAGCATGGAAAACTAGATCTACATCTCCACAGGTGACTGGTAGCTCTCCAAAGTTCCAGACCAGGGCTGAGTGTGGTTCATCTTTAGCAAAGTGACAGGACCTGTTTGGTGATCCTTGTGAGAACAGGGAACACAGCTAATGTCCCTGAAATTAAATGATTTCATATTGAGGTGCTACGACGGTCTAGGCTTTTAAAAATTATGGCCTCAGCTTCCAAGTTTGAAAAAAGTATACCAGGACATCCTTCAAGTCTTGTTGCCATGAGTTAGAAATCCCCGGGGGAGAAGGCCCAAGGACCACTATAGGATGTTCACACAGAATTCCAATCCAACTGTGAGAATTCATTCACAAAAGGACTTGTTTAGTGTCATCTATAAGGATTCCCAAGAGAAAGAAAAACTTCACTCAACTTTTGAGACGGCATTAGCAATGCCAATCTGCAGCAGAGAAGAACTGTGAAATCAAGGGCATACACTACCAAAGAGCTCACAGGAATATAAGAGATGGGTTGTAAAAATGCTCTAAAAGTCCCACAGTAAAGCACACAGGATCAGCAGCAGATCCAAACGGTATAGGCCAGCCTGTGGCTGACAGATCTCACAACCCTAACCCATGCCTTAGGACTGTCACCAGATTTGGTGCTGACTACACCAGGTGGCATTTAATTTGTGATGGCTGTCACCCCTCTGAATTGCAAAAGCGCTCTGAAGGGGTGTTCTCCAAGGATCAAAGACACTGCTGCAACAGAACAAAACTTTGCATCTTGAATTAAATTGCATCAGGTGTGGCTAGCGAAACAAACACCTTGTCGTTGAGCCCACTTCAAGCCTAAGATTTTATCCGGGGGCAAATAAAAGCGAAAGTGAGGGGGAGGAACAGTGAGGAGGAAAAAAAAAAAAAATTACAGGCCCACCACCAAAGCCTTACATTTTAAAAAAGGTTACCTTCACTGTTCAGGAAGGGGGTTAGGGTGATGGGTGGGAGATTAACTAATCCCTGCCAGGGCAACCCCATTTGGCTGCTTCTGTAGTGGATACTTTATGGGGTGGCACGAGCCAAGGCCCTGGGTGACCTGCCGAGGAACACAGCCAAGCAGGTTTAATTAGATCTGAGACACAAAGGGCTATTCCCTCCTTTGATAACAAGGAGGCTGCAAGTGCCCACGATAGCAGGTGAGAAACAAAGGCGGCAAAACAGAACCATAATTGAATCCTTCCCCTAGCTGGTCGGTGACAATGATTTACTTGGAACCTGGGAAGTGGTGGCTGGAGCAGGAAGGAGCAGGAGACTCTGCTAGAAGCCAGCGCCAGATGATGAATTACTTGCGGGCGGGGGTGTGAGGGGGGAGGTAGCAAAGTCTTTGTTTTGTAGCCCAAGTTTACCCAACTATTTATCACCCTTCACGGGCGGGGCCTGCCCTGCTGTAGTCTGCTGCTCCCGGACCTGGGCCTGGTCTCCGGCCTTACACCCCAGGAATCCCCAGCTTCCCAGGTACCACACACACCCCTGGGGAGTGGCGGTAGCAGATCTGTAGCTCTCCGAGCTGGCGGGGCGCCGCCACCCGGGCCGCAGTACAGGGCACCCTTCAGGCCTTCAGAGGAGGGGAGGAAGTAGGGCCGGGGGGGGGGGGGGGGTAGGCAACGGCCGGCCCTAGTACTCCGAACTTCCCTCCACCCCCGAGGGCGAGTGCTTAAGGGTCGATTTGGGAGCCCGGGCCAGCAGGGATGAAGTGTCAGACAAGTCCACCTTTTGGCCCACCTCAGAAAGAAAGAAAGAGCCAGCGGGCAGGCAGGACGTGCCCCCCTCCCCCCGCCCCGGGCAAAGTGCTCCTACCTGCTCCCTCTTCCTCCTCCGTCCAAGATAAAAGCTCAAGCCACAGCTGGCTGCGCAATTCGCCACCTCTCCTTTTCCCAAAGGGCCCAGGAGCCCAGATGGGGCCCCGAAGGTGCTGGAGGAGGGAGTGAGAGGAGGGAGGGGGTGGCGGCCGCGGCGAACGGCTCCCTCTCAAGGCTCAGCACTCGGCTCGCGCCTCAGTGCACCGCCGCCTCTCGGGCCTCTTCCTCCCGTCCGGGCGCAGGGGGGCGCCCGGGAGGCGGCGTAGTCCGCGCCGCATCGCTGTCGCCCTCGTCCGGCTCGGCCGGATGTAGGTGCATGGCGAGCTCCTGCAGCACCGCCGCGCGCCCGATCTGGTCGTTGCGCCGTTTCTCCATGATCAGGTCCTCCAGGCTCTGGAACTCGAGAGTGTGGCTGCGCTGCGCGGAGAGCTGGATCTGCAGCCGGTAGGGCTGCTTGCCGATGCGCAGCTCGCCGCCAATCTTGAACTCGCGCTTGCCGTAGCGGCACCAGGCGGCGAAGCTCTCGGAGTTGCGCCAGCTCAGCTCGCGCTCCTTGGCGCCCACGTGTGCCAGCGCGTTGCGCACCACGGCGCCCGGGCTTAGTGGCTTGTAGCGGTACAGGTCGTTCACCACGCGGCCGCGCCGGCCCTGGCTCGCGTCGGTCAGGAAGCTGTTGCTCACTTCCAGCCGGTGCAAGTGCACCACCTGGAAGTTGCCCACGTATACAGCCCAGTGCGGGTACTGCGCCTGCGACACGAACTCCACCAGGTCGCCAGGCCTGCACTTGTTGAGCAGGTTCTCGGGCGTGTAGGTGCTCAGCGCCGCGGAGCCCGGCGAGAAGCTCTTCTGGTAGATGCACTCGTCGCGGTAGAACACGGAACACTCCACTTCGTGCAGCCGCGGGTCGTACGGCTGCGGCGGCGGCAGTGGTGGTCCGTCGCCGCCGTCGGGGAAGCCGTCGCCGCCGCCGCCATCCGGCCCCTGGGGCGGCGGCTGCGGCTCCACGTCCTCATCGTCGTTGGAGAAAATGTAGGAGACCCCGATGCGAGGCCCGTCGTCACGGTCCACGCCAGTCGGGTCGGCCGTGGGAACTTCCTTATAACTTAGGTGGGTCAGTTTCTCCACCTGGTTGCCCATCACGCTGCGGATACACGTTCACACAGCCGAGAGGGGAGAAAGCGAAACCACCACTAGGGTCATTGGCACGGGTCCCCGGACAGGGGCTGAGGCCACCTGTTGGAAGAGGAAAGCAAGGAAGCCATGTAGGACCCTCCGTGAAAGGGACGATTTCTTAAGAGAAGGAAGAATGGCTGGGGGCCCAGCAGCTGGAGCCATTTTACGGGGAGGCTCGGTTGCGGCGAGCCTTCCCTCATTTCTCCACCTCTAGGGTCACGGTCACAGGAGGCCGGGCAACTCTAGCTCTACCCCGCCCCCAGCACTTCACCTCGCCCGGGCAAAAGCCCATTGCATCAGCAGCTCCAACAGCTTCCGCCGGCGCCCTACCTGCCGAGCCCAGGCAGGAGGGAGTAAAGACGAGAAACTTTACTCCAATCCCCCTTTTCTTCATCCTCCTTTCACCCCTGGGCCCTAAATTAGCCCCTGAGACGCCCCCCAGGCCTCCATCCTCGGGGAAACCGGCGAGGATCCCGCAGATCGGCCGGGGCAGGTGAGCCACCCTACCTGGCTCACCTGCGGCGCTCTCTCCGCCCGTCTCGCCCGCCCCTCCCCCGCGCGCCTGCCCTGGGGCTTCGGGTTACCTGTGAAAACTCACCCGCAGAGAGGTGGAGGCCTTGGGGAGTTTACCCCTCCCTCCCCCCCAACCGCACCTTGAGACTTCTAGGGTGAGTTTGCAGGTGTGGGATCCGCAATCCCTCCTCTCCAGGCGCGGGTGGCAGCGAGGCTGGGCAGCGGGAAGCGACGCATGTCTTGCCCCCGCGGGTACGTAGCGCCCCAAGATATGAAGGTGGGGGGCAATACCTGTTTACACCGACCCCCTCCCTCCTGCAGGGACTGCTGTTCCCCCTCAACCTGCTCTCGGGGGTAGGTGGGACGCGGGAAGGCGGAGAAGGAAGCAGCCAGGCTGCCCGGCGGCGGCAGCTCCGGACCCGGCGAGCAACAAGCGCCGGAGCGGGAGGGACGGGATTGTAGATCCGGCTCCGGGCTCCCCGGGCGGGAGCGCAGCCCCTGGCATTTAAAGAGACAGAAGCTTGCTCCCGGAGCCCAGGTCTTTCCCACACGGCGCAGAGCCTCCGGGATCCCCGCCCCCTCCCCGCCCACCCGGGCCGCGAGGCTCCGCCCAGACCACGCCCCCACGTCGGAGCGGGTTTAAATCCAACTGGTAAGTAATCAACCGGCGGGCGGGCGGGCTGGTTGACACTGATCGCCGCCGTCTGTGCTGGCCACTGGGAATCCTACTTGCCTTCTTAGAGCAAAGGCTTGCAGTGGGGGTCTGCTGCTTGCTCAGTTTGTATTTTTCCCAGCTGATGGCTTTAAAAAGAAATTGGAAGGCATACGCCACCTGCCAGTGCAGAGATGAGAGAGGAAATAAGAGTTTGGTGTTTGTTGTGTTTCTTCTCCTCTTCTTTCCTAGAGTACCTGGAGAGGGAGGAATCGTCATTAGGTAGTAGACAGACGTTTGCTTCTTTTCTTTCCTTTCCTTCTCTTCTCTTCTCTTCTCTTCTCTTCTCTTCTCTTCTCTTCTCTTCTCTAGATTGTTTTTCTTGCCAGAGGTCACAGAAAAGAATGTTTTGCTAGGACAGCTCAGTTTAGAGGTGTTCCTAGAACGGGAAAAAAAAGTTCACAGAAAGGAAACAGAATAAAACAGAACAAAGACTAAGTTGCTGGCTTGCTTTCAAGCCCTGCGCTCCATTTATTAGATGTCCCTGGAAGTTAGCACAAAGTTGATTTCATAATCTCTTTGTTTCGAATGTTACCAGGTCATCCGGTAGTGAGAGAAAGCATTCAGCTCTCCTTGTTTTTCTTGGGGCTAGGGGACATAGGGATTGTCTAATTGTCCTTAAATTAAAAACAAATTAGCAGAGGCCCCTCCTAGATGTATTTCCTATTTGCTGGTTTACAGAAGGAAGTGACAGGAGAGGAGCATTGCCTATTAACCTTCACTACAAGGGGACACTTCCTCCATGCTGATTTTGCTTTTTGTTTCTTTGTGTATGTGTGTTTTGTGTTTTGTTTTGTTTGTACCTAAGATGCAGGTTACCAAAATGTTCTTTGTCTTTTAAAAAATAATAGGTCTAGATTGGAGTGGGGGTGGGGCATTGTTAATAGACAAGCTCAGGCAGTCACTGGAACACCAGACTAATGCGTGGTGGAATTAAGAATGCAATTTAAGACCTCTTCTACCCTGTTTTCCATCACTGTTTCTTTTAACTAAATTTTTCCAGGTAACACTATTATTTATTCAGTGTGCATACCAACCAGTGGAAACAGGCATATACTAACGCTACTGCGATCCTTTTTAGTTTGAGAGAGAGAGGAAAAAAAAAATCAATCTACTTAGGTCCTTTTGAGCCCGAACGATCAATATTGGTGGGGCTGTGATGGAAGTTAGTCCTTCAGCAAGTCTAAAATCACAGTACAAGTTAGACCAAAAAGAGACTTCTGTGTGCCTGCTGTGAAGATTAAATTTAAATATTTTCTGAACAGCCTGAGGCACATGTTCTGAGGTGTTGCTGTTACCTGAAAGCTTTGTGTGAATGTAGGTACCCATTTTATAGGGTGGAGTTAGGCTTCTAGAGGCAATGGTGACTCATCCTATGTCTATTAGACTGGGAGACTTGTCTTATACACCACAAGTTCATTCTACAAGTTCAACAGGCACCAGCAGTGATAAGGCCACTTTGCTCTTAGCTGCTACTGGGTAGGTTGGCTAGGGATGGGAGAATCCATAGAAGGATGCAGTAGTATGACAGTTTGCTGCCAGCACTTTGGGACAAAGATCTAATAATTAGGAAACCACACCTCGTTGTCTAGATGTCTGTCCCCTTGTCTTGAGGAGTTCTGTTCAGGTATGTGATAGTGGCTCAGCAATGTTTCTTCAACTGACCAACTATAAAGTCTCAGAGAAAACTTGTGCTGAGTCATTTTTATATCCCAATGCTTGGTACTTAGTAAGTGCTCAATAAATGCTTGATGGATGCATTGCTGGAACCTTGGCCATCACCTGCCTCCTGGGTAGCTTCTGTTAATTCCTGTTTGGGGGCCCCAACTGCCATCTGATCATCTTGGTCAGAGGTTGTATAGGGCTCCCAAACATACTTTGCTCATCTCCAATAATCATTTAATTAATTACACTTGGGAAATCTCATGTTTAGATTTCCAACTTCACTTGAAAAAACTAACTATATGAGCCCATCAGGCCCACGTTCCAGGATAACATCAAAGAGCTAGAACTAAGTGATGGTTGCCTTGGAGATGAGATGTAGACTCCAGTTGGCCCCAATCCTGTCCTACCACCTCACCTACCTGGTTCCTTGATCGGCCCGGAGAATCTCTGTGTTGGCCATCTCTGCCATTCAAATTCTACCACTATCCCTTTGATCACTTCATTATATATAATTCAGCAGTGGATCATCTACCACCTGGTATTATTCTTTAATTCATGTACTTAAAATGTCTTTTCTAGGGAGAGCTTGATTGAAAACATATTTCTTGAAGACCTACTAGGTACCTCCTTGTCTTACACACCACATATTCATTCTACAAGTTCAACAGGCACCAAACCAGGTTTTATACATATTCATGTCCCCATGGAACTCAATGTAGTGGAGGAGACAGAGAAATAAGTAGACTTCTTAGGACAGTATGACATGTCCTGAAGGAAGAGGAAGTAGAGGGTGCTGAGAAGTTTCAAGGCATGTGGGTATAAAAATGAGTGTCAAAATGCCTGCCATCAAGGGTGTTGGACTCATGGGGGTGACACAACGCTAGATTAATCATGACAATGACCGGCGAGCTCTTGACTCTATTATTCTACTAAATTTAGATAGGCTAGATGACTTCTCCCAGCAAGCGGGACAGTTTCACAGGTCCCATTGACTTCGAGGCTTGTGCTCATAACCACTTTGTTTAAAGATTTGACAAATTCTTGAGTTTTGCTGATTTTACTGGGCGCCAGAGATAAAACTCAGTAGACAAAGTCCTTTCTCTGATGGCGTTTATACACTGACAGGGGGAGGGGTGGCAAGTAAGTCAATGAGTTAGGATTTCTGAGAGATAAGGGCCATGAAGAAACTAAAATAGGGTAATGGGATTAACTGTGGCTACAGAGAGGCTGTTGGGGTGGTGACCTACTTTGGATAAGATGGTCAGAGATGGACTCCTGCGGAAGGGGAACTTGAGCTGGCCTTGGCATTCCCTTCACATTCCTAACCAAGGTGGGAAGGAATTGGGATGTTCAGGAGAAAGAAAGGAGCCAGTGAGCAAGGGGCTGGGTTGGGAGGTACAGTCAGAGAGGTGGGAGGCTTTGAAGTTTGAAGGCCCTTGGAAAATGGACCGGAAAAGTATGGGAGAGGACGCACGTCCAGTAGAGGGGCCAGGCTGCGTGAGAAAAGGCACTCCATGCAAATGGAGCCTGGCAGGCAAAGGATGAAGCCCCGTGAAGGCATCTTCCCAAAGAGCAGCCACTCACTGAAGACATGTTCGTTGGATTTGGATTCTCAGACACACCATAGCTTCATCCCCCCAGCCCGGCAGTGACCCAAAATGTCACATCCCACACACCTTCTTGGAGGAGGCGCTCAATAAAAACAAGCTGTGTTGAATGCCAGTTAGTCACTCTCACAGTATCCCTTTCCAGAGCAGCAGGGAATAATCGAGAGCTGACATTTCTACCTGACAAGGCATGGGCACAGACTCTTCAGGTGTAGTGGTTTGAATGGCTCACTCCAAGAATGTAGAAAACAGGAGCACGAGGGCAGAATTATCTGATTAGGCAGTCTGGAACTCGGCCTGTTCCCCCGGGCTGGGCCCCAGGCTTACAGTGGCAGCAGATAGCTGAGAGAATTTGCTGGAAAACAGGTTCTTCCACACCTTCTTATTTGGGGAAACTCCCAGACTTACCTGCACCTGTTACCCACTGCTGAGGTTTTGTTGAGATCGTAAGAAGTGAGCGGTAGCAGAATGGAAACAGGTGACCTGGGCTGGCGTCCTGTTTGCCAGGTATATGACCTTGGAGCCTCTGTTCTCCATTTGGCCTCCTTTCCCAGTCTCTAAAATGGGGCTGATGCTACTCCTTGTCTTATGAATCCTCCAGTGAGGCCGTTTATGTGGAAGTACCTTGTAAACCCTAAAGACTGTGGAGATGCCAGGCATTATCCACACATCATGTAAGAGCCAGATGATGATTTTAACACGGGGAGGAAAAGGATAACCATTTGTCGTGGGAATGGTCTTCCTAAATTTCCATACTCATCCTGTGTTTTCACATTTCCCAGATGAGCACTCAAAGGCCCAGGGATCTGAATCTTGCTGACTGTAAGTGAGAGAAGCTGGATTCAAATCCAAATCCGGCTGGTTCCAAGTCTACTTTTCATGCTGCATCAAGCTGCCTGAGGAACACCAGCATATATGTTCATTCAGACATTGGTCAGGGTGTGGGCTGGTATGTCCTCTGGATGTAGAGTGACCACCTTGTCCAGGTGTGCCTGAGACGATCCCTATGTTAGCACGGGAAGTCCCGTATCCTAGGCAAACTGGGACAGTTGGCTGCCCTACATGGATGTCATTGCCCTCCCTGAATCAAGGGCTTTCGTGGGGTGTTGCCGGGGGTGGAGCAGGGATGGGACAGGAGCAAGGTGAGTCAGGTGTTTTAGTCCAGAGCTACCTCACAGAGGTGAGGTTGTATACACACAGCAGCAACTGCATGAGCAGGGCCAGCCCATGAAAAAGACAACACAGATAACCTGCTTTGGCATTCATTCTTTTTTCTCTTTTTGTAATGGGCTCCTCCGCAGGAGGCAAGGGCTAGGTCTCTCTTCCCCTGTGAGCTGCTCTTCCCACCCTCCTAGGCTGGCTCTCTTGGGCTTTAAAACCTGCAGGAGTTTTGCACTTTAACTGAATTATTCCTTGACCTTCAGATTAAGGAAGGAATCACAGAGGCCGCCTAGTGGGAGTGGCATCCTTTTCCTCGGCTCCCATATTTTATTTGCGTCCCCTCCCCCCACGCCGCCCCCAGACAATCAGAGCGGGGTCTCCCCAGCAGGCTGGGCCACAGCTAGTCTGCCCTGTGGGTAGGTGTGAAGACCAGATGCCCCGAGAAGGCCTCTGGGGCGGCTACCCACCCCACCCACCCCAAACCATCAGCTCTCCGTGCATTCATTCATCCTGTGGCCAAACTGCGAGGAAGCTTTGAATCCTTTTTCCAGAAGAGGGCTCACCAGTGGGAAAACACGGAGGCCTGTCCCCCCCAGATCCTTGCTGTTTTGGGAGGCCCCTGACAACATACTGTTGATGTTGAACCGGAGAGTTTGATTTGTGCTCGGGAGTCTGAGCTTGTAGCTGGGCTCCTGCAGAAGCCTCATGAAAGATGCATTTCACCAGGCGGTTCCAGGGGAGAGACTGGCTTAAATTACAGCTCCATAAATCCAAATATTGGCATCTCTGCAAATCCAAATGTAGAGATTTCAAAAAAAGTCTAAATTCTAAGAATCTTATTTTGCACTTCTTGTGCAAAATGGGGAGGATGAGATATTTAGAGAGGAGACAAGGCTGTCAATAATGAGAAAAGCTTTAGCACAGCGAGCCCAACCCCCTTTTCTTTCCTTTGGGCATTCTTCATGCTTCCAGGGAAAAGGGATGACATGAGAGGAAGGCAGCATTTGTTCAGCTTGGCTTTTTTCAGGACAGATTAGGGGGACCACCCACCCAGGATTTGGGGCATAGGGCTCAACAGATCTGGTTGGTCAATTTCTGTCTGCTTTCCCCAAGCCACTTCTAGGCCTGGGACCAAGGGAACCCCTGGGGAACTCACCCCACTATAATCTGTTCACAACACAGCAGCCCCCAGCAATCCCATGACTATGAGCCAAACCAGATCACTCCTTTGCTCAAAACCCTCCTGTGGCTCCCTATCTCCTTTGGAGAAGGGCCAAAGTCCCTAAAATAGTCCCGAAAGCCCTGGCCCACCTTCCCCATTACCTCTCTGGCACCTCTTCACGCACACCTCCAGAAACACAGGCACCTTACTATTCCTCTCCTGTGAAGGGCATGCTCCTCTCTCACAGCCTTAACATTTGCTGTTCCTTCGACCTGGAACATTTTCCCCCAGATATCTTCATGGTGTGCTAGGTCTTAACTCAGATGATAGCTTCTTCGTATGCCTTCCCTGGCAACTCTATTTAAAATTCCAGGGGCGCCTGGGTGGCGCAGTCGGTTAAGCGTCCGACTTCAGCCAGGTCACGATCTCACGGTCCGTGAGTTCGAGCCCCGCGTCAGGCTCTGGGCTGATGGCTCGGAGCCTGGATCCTGCTTCCGATTCTGTGTCTCCCTCTCTCTCTGCCCCTCCCCCGTTCATGCTCTGTCTCTCTCTGTCCCAAAAATGAAATAAAAACGTTGAAAAAAAAAATTAAAAAAATAAAATAAAATAAAATTCCAGATGTCTTCCCATACATACCCCTTATTCTTTCCGGATCAATTTCTTGATCACTCAACTCATTTATCACCTTTTAGGATTCTACTTTAATTTCTCTATTAATTATTTTTGTTTATTATCTCTCCTAATTAGAGCATAAGCTCTATGAAGTCAGGGATCCTTGTTTTGTTCACTGAGGTATCCCCAGCTTCCAGAACTGTGTTTGACACATGGAAAGGATTGTTCTTAATTTAGAGATAAGCAATTACTTATAAAATTTACTAAACACCTACGTGTGCCAGGCACTCTACGAGACAGTTGAATTTCAGAGGGATTAAGAAGTTAAGCACAGGTAATGCAGCTAATTTCACCAAGAAATTACAGCTCTGTCCTGTTCAACATGGTAGCCACCTGTCCTATGTGGCTATTGAGCACCTGAAATGTAACTGGTCTGAACTGAAATGGGTTGTAAATGTAAAATGCACACCAATCTTACACTATGACACAAAAATTTAAATATCTTACTTTTTTTTTTTCTGAGTGATTACATGTTGAAATTGTGATATTTTAGATCTCCTGGGTTAAACAAAAGATATTTTTTACAGAGCCTGGACACCAGCCATTAACATTACTGAGCATGTGCTACTACCTGCCAGCTAAGCAACCTTCTGAGAGGCATCTGGGGACTCACATAAGGCATGCTTACAAAGAATACAAATTGACTTAATAATTATATTTCCTTTTGTCAATCAGTGAGCTGAGAGGTGAGGGGCTGGCTTTATGCCTCTGACTCTGTGGGCTAAGTCCCTCCACTTTCCGTGAGTTGTCAGAGTTGGTTTCTGAGCCTCTGAGCTTGATGGTTACATACACCTCAAATGATGGAGAATTCACGGAGGTGGTAATAAACAAACAAATAAATAAGATCATAGCAGCTAACGTCTGTGAGATGCTTACTATGCACAGCACCATTCTAAGACCTTCACCTACGAGGTAGGCATTGTTATCATTATCCTCAAGGATCTTGCCCATGGCAACACAGCTAGTGCCTTGCGGAGTCAAGAGTCAGACATAAAACAGTGCCACAGAGTAGGGGTGACCTCGAGCTAGCTGCCCAGCAGGCCCAGATAGTAACCAGTATGGCAGAGTTCCTTTGTCTTCATACTCCACGTTCCCCCTGGTCCCACCTGTGGGTGATGAGGCCCTCACCTGTTACCTTTGCATTCATTCATGAATCTGACTCTTCGTCACCCTTCCGACATCATGTCCTCTCAGTTTCCCACTTGCCCACTACGTATGTCCCAGCCACGTCAGTCCTTGGTTTCCTGTCGACACCAGGCTTGTGATTACCTCAGGCCTTGACAGATCCATTCCCTGGGCCTGGAATGTTCTAGAATTCCACTCTAAACAAAGCTAAATCCTTTGTCTTCTTTATGCCTCCAATTAAGTCAAGTCCTTAGAGGGGGTTTTGCTAACTAGCTTGTTACACACCTCACCCTTCCTCAGCTTGTTTGTTTCCTACATAACACTTATTACAGTAGTGATTATATTTGCTTATTTCATCATTGCCTGTGTCTCAAGGAATCTAGACTGATGTGTCACTATTGAACCCTCGTGGTCCAGTATAGTGTCCTACACACAGTAGATGCTTAACAAATATGTGCTGAGTAAACACACCCTTCTTTGGATTAGCCGGCTATTCTCATTTGATGTGACTCAGGAGAAGCATTTCTTCCAAAAAGTGATTTTGAGTTTCAAGTGTGTGCTTAGTTCGTAAAACCCAGGTGTGAAGGGGAACCAGGAAGAAGTAGATGGAGTAAAATGGGTGAAGTAGGAGAAATAGAAAAGAAAAGAAAAAAAAAAGAAAGGAATACAATAAGGACCTATGAAGGAGAACAAATATCAAGAAAGGGTTTTGCTAAAGTTCACGGCGTTGGGGTTGATTGCCAGTTTGGTGGCTGAGTTCTCGGACTAGACTATGGGAGCGAAGGATGGGATGGAGTTCTCCCTCTACATGGTGAGGACCTGCCTGCGGGCTAGCTCTGCCCTGGGCCCTGTGGCAGGGGCTGAATGTGCACTGCTCCACATGGCAGTGAGCCCCTGTGCCTGGCAGTGCAGCTCCAGGAATCCATATTGAATGCCTACTTTATGCCATCCGTTGTTCTCCCTTGCTATGCAGAGGGAACAAAATCTAATATTTGCCCTTCGGATGCTCACGGCTCCATCACACCAACTAGCATCTACTGAACAGCTCAGGAGGTATTTAGTAAACATTTTTTTTTTTTTAAGTAACGGATTAATGAATGCATAGAATTAAGCCTTTGTCTTAAGAGTCCTAAACGCAGTTGGGGATGCCAGACGAAGTATATTTAGAGACTGAGCCCAAAGGGTAAGTTATATAAGCTTATATAGCTATGTTTACCTAGTGTTTGCAAACTGGGGAAGCTATAATCACTCCGTACATAGCTATTTTAGGGGAGGAAGCAACCGATTTTGCTCTACCTGTCTTAGGTTCATTGGCTGGGGTCCTCAAATTAGACTGGCAAATGACAGATTAACAAGAGAAAAACAAATAAAAGCTTATTAACGTGTGCTTCACGCATCTACACAGGAGTGCTCTGTGATGAGTAGATCAAAAGGGTGGCTGGAACCTGGGCTTATATAACATCTTAGCAAAGTATAGTAATTTTGTAGAGAAGTGACTTGACAAAGAAAAAGGACTTTGAGCTTCTAGGGAAAGCAAATTGTGGGAAGGCAAATATATGGGGAAACTAATGGAAATTTCCTCAGTGCCATCTTAACTCCAGTGGTACAGGAAGTGGGGAAAGGGGACACCTTAACAAGGGGGATTTATGTTCTGTTTTCAGGCAGAGAGGTAGAGGGCAGAGAACTTTTCTTATATCTGCTCCTTCTCAGTTGCTTTCAACTCAATCCTTGTGCCAAAGTGACATCTTTTGGGACGGTGTGTTATACTGCTCTTTACTATGAACTAGCAAAACGATGAGATCCTGTCTCTGAGATAGCAGGAGAATTCATTCTGTGCCAGGGACTGTGGTAATTTTGTAATCATTATCTGGTTAACCCTTCTCACAACCTCCCAGGGCAGGTTCTATCAGGAGTCTAATACTCACTTTATAGCTGAGGAAAGTGCACCATCTAAAGGGACCTGTCCCTATCACAGAGCTGGCAAAGCAGCCAACCAACAGAATATGGACCGAGACGGGTCTGAATACAAGTCTCACTGGACCAGGAACCCCGGTGCTCCAACCACTATTTGCCCCACTGATGTGACAACAACAGAAAGGAGCTTCTTGGTAAGGCAAAATGCAGCCATTAAGTGTTTCTTTCTCCTCTTCCTCCTCCTCTAAGTGGGGCATGCTTTACCCAGAGCAGCTAGCTCAAGGTTTTCAGACTGGTTTCTTAGGACTTAGCACACCCATACGGATTTCAGTAGCAGCCTGATCGAAGATGGCCCCACTGGGAAAAGGAACCTGAACTTTCTATATCAGGATAGCCCAGGGAGAGGCAAAAAGAAACAACCTGGGGACCCTGACTAATTTGACAAATGAACGTATTACTGTGGGAGGGTCTGAGTCATTAGAGCTTTGGGGACATGCCAACTATGATAAATAAATTGGATTTCAGTGTGCCGTACCGAATCGCTACATCCCCGTAGGCACTTCAACACAACACCAAACCTGAGCGTGAAGAAGTCTGCCATTTTGGCAAGGTCGAAAAGATTCCCATTCCCAGCAGGCAAATTTCCCTCACCTCGTGATTTACAAATTCCTGCCCAAATGGTCAGGGACTGGATCAACATTTACCAATACTGTGCTCAGCCTCTTTCCTTCCATTGTCCACAAGCCCCAGGGGCTCTTCCCTCCTGGGTCATTATGTAAATGAGTTACTGGCAGAATATGACAGCCTTTAACTAGGAACACTCCACCTTGACCATCTCTAGTTAGCTGGATTTCTGCTTAACTGAAGGTTAAATAAAATCTGCTTTGTTTCCTTCCTTGTTATTGAAAATCTTCCTAAACTGTGTTAGTTCACCTACCTGCCTAAGTTTCTGGAGTAGAATACAAATAATTACATTTTTGCTTGGTGATCGCACATCTTGCAGTGCCTCGGGGCACTCTTCTTGCCTCGTGGTTAGGATTAAAATCTCCATGTAGTTGTAGACTTTTGTGAGAAATTGGGTGCCAACTCTCCTTAGTTGAAAAGAAATTAATTTAGTTTTATTAAGAGAAACACAGCATCTTGCCTTCCCGGTGCCTAGCAGAGTGTCGGGTATTTTTCTCAAAAATGCTGGTGGAGTCATTGACTACCTGCTATGAATTTATTTCTTGCAGATTCCGCCCCCCCCCCCCCAATAATAATTGTATCTGGTCTTTATTGATTGCTAATGGTAGTTCCAGGTGTTGCACTAAGCCCTGTGTGTGCTTTACAGCATTTCACCCCGTTTTGCCACACGGCGGGTGGGCTTTCTTCTACAGATGAGGAAAAGGAGCCTCAGAGAGGTTGAGTGACTGGGCATATGTTCTGAAACTAGTAGGAAGGCACAAAACAGAATTCACATTACATGAGGGGTTTTATTTATGGATGGCAGTTTTCCTCTGCACGAGAGGCTAGATATGCCAGAACTGCTCCAAAAACCACAAGAAAATGGAACGTATGAGAAGCGAAATTGAGGTGGGGAAGACAGACATTTATCCCATGGTCCTAGACTTCCCGTCGATTGGGGAGTCAGTACAGTTTTGTAACTGCGAGAAGGAATTTTCCCATTATCTGTGGGGAAGGACCAGGCCGTTTGTTTTGTTGGCTTGCTTTGTTTATAATTTCTAACTTCTTGTGCGTGGTACCTTTGCAAAAGAACATAGATACCAATTACCAGAAGAATGAAGTAAAAATAATAACAGGAGTACAAGCCCTAATTTTTAAAAAGTGATTATTAGATTTATAGATATGCAATAGTTGTCAAATAGTTAGAGAATTTCGAGTGGTTCACTCCCAGTTTTTGTTCTTTCCCTGTGGACAGGTAACAGTTGGTGGACCTACTCCCATTCCACTTTAGAGTGCCGATGGGGTTTTGGAGTGATGCGGGTCCGGACCTGATGGCCAAGAAAGAATTCTTGAGACGTCTTTGGTGCAAAAAAGGTGATTTTATTAGAGCAGGGGACAGGACCTGTGGGCAGGAAGGGCTGCACTGTTTATATCTTATGGAGTTGGGGGAGGTGAGGTCAAAAGGGAGGCCTCCAGAGGGACTTTGTTTTTTTAATGTTTATTTAATTTTTTGAGAGAGATGGGGACAGAGTACGAACGGGTTAGGGGCAGAGGGAGAGGGAGACACAGAATCTGAAGGAGGCTCCAGGCTCTGAGCTGTCAGCACAGAGCCCGATGTGGGGCTTGAACTCACAAACCAAACCGTGAGATCATGACCTGAGCCAAAGTCGGACGCTCAACCGACTGAGGCACCCAGGAGCCCCTAGGGGGACTTTCTTATGCTACAGGAGACTCATAAGACATCAGAGGCCTAGCTATTGTGAAGCTAAGTGTGTTTTTCCTCTAGTAAGGCTTTAACATTATGACGGTAGGGAGTTCCCAGAGAAATGTTATACTCTGTACTTGCCTTGAGTATTTGTCAATGGGCTGCAGTTATAAGGAAATTTAATTTTACCTGACCCTTCCTTCTTGCCTTTTTCCCCATATCACTAGGGAGGGGAAGGTGGTGTTGGGGCTCCAGAAACTGAGTCTACAGGTGTCTAGAGATTAGGCTAGTGATAAGATTGTCTTTTTCTTGTAATTCACTAAGATATTTATAAACTGATGGAGACTCCTGTCTTGCAAGACTGTGATCTGGATCAGTTAATCATTTGGGTTTTTTCCCCTTTCCTTTGTTCTTGGGCAGCGGGAGTGCCAGAGGAATATCACATATACCACACCTGGGTGTGGGGTGTTATTAGCTTGTGCTTCGCCCCTAGCTTGCCTCTGCTCCCTCATCAGTGCTGGGTCAGACTGCCCCTCCTCCCAGTGTGTGGTCTTTCACCTGGCAGCATGGTCCTCACCTGGGAGCTGAGCTCATTGGAAATGCAGGCTCTCAGGCCCCCAGGCCCCCACTTCCTAGTCAACCTACTGAATCAGAACCTGCAGTTTAGCAAGGTCACCAGGCGATTCTTGTGCACGTTAGCATGTAGGAAGCACTGTCTCAAAACATAGGCTCTGAAGTCTGACCACCTGCTTTCATCAAGCTCTTATCTCTTACTTCTGTGTGACCCTGGGCATCTCACTTAACCTCTCTGTGCTTCAGTTCCCTAGTGTGAACAGTGCACCCCTCTCTGGGCTACTGTGAGCCCTGCCAGGTAATACACGTGGAGAGTTAAAGCCAGATGAGCTGAGTCCTATTGAGCCCTGCATTGTAAGGTAATGACTCTGGAGCTATTGTTATTGTTAATGATTAAAAAAATTTTTTTTTTCTAAGCCAGCCTATTGTCTTTGAGGCCTAAGCGTCCAGGCCAAGGACGTTTACTTTGATGGTTGATAAGGGAGCATATGGGAAGCAGAGGGCAAAGCACAAGCCAGCACCGCTGCCTACCCGCCTCCCCCGCCAACCCCCCGAGGGTGAAATATATGTGATATTCCTCAGGCACTCCCGCTGCCTAAGAACAAAGGAAAGGACAGAAAATAAATGGTTAAACTGATAGGAGTCTCTTTCAGTTTACAGATAATTGAGTAAAGGGCAAGAAAAAGGCAATCTTATCCATAGCCTAATCTCCCGCAACCTATAGACTCCGTTTCCTGGAGCCCTAATAACACCCTCATCAAGATGTAAAGGGGTTTGAGTGCTGGCCATGGTGATGCAGAAACAAAGGCAAATGAAAAATTAAATTTCCTTACTGCCTACAGCCCATTGACAAGTCCTTGAAACAGGCAGAGTGACCTTCCTCTAGGAGCTCAGCTGCCTCGATGATGACACTTTGCTAGGGGCAAAAGGGAATTTTAGCTTAACATTATCCTGACCCCTCCCAGGATCCTGTGAGTCTCCTCAAACACATAAAAATTCCTTTGCAAACCTCCTTTATCTTTAACTCCCAAGTATATGCTGGCAATTATACTCCATGCATATGGCCCCTGATATACATCTGAAGGGTCTCATGACTGAGGTTTTACTAAACAGTAATAAATGACGTTTTCCTACCAACAGCTAGCTTCTCAAGGTGCTAGAAACCTTGCTTCCAAAATTCCTTAGAGGCTTACACTGTCCCTAACCCCCTCTGAACCTGAAGCTGTATAGAAGAAAGAAAGCAGCTCTTTCTGTCCACAGGTCCTGTCCCCATGCTTTAATAAAGTCACCTTTTGCACCAAAGACATCTTCAAGCATTCTTTCTTGACCATCGGCCCCGAATCCCACCATCACCCCAAAACCCCGTCAACGGTCACATTTTTTTTTTTTAATTTTTTTTTAAATTTTTTTTTCAACGTTTATTTATTTTGGGGACAGAGAGAGACAGAGCATGAACAGGGGAGGGGCAGAGAGAGAGGGAGACACAGAATCGGAAACAGGCTCCAGGCTCCCAGCCATCAGCCCAGAGCCCGACCCGGGGCTCGAACTCACGGACCGCGAGATTGTGACCTGGCTGAAGTCGGACGCTTAACCGACTGCGCCACCCAGGCGCCCCCGGTCACATTTTTTTTTTAGCTGTATGGCCCCCTTCCCCTGTTTGATCCACATTATTTAAATGGCCGCTGAGGCCATTTAAAACCCACTTGGACAGGTTCTTCACCCCACTCAGGACCATCTGTTCATACTAGCCCCCGTCCTGAACAAGTAAGACTACAAGGGGCCCTGCAAACTGGGAAATTCTGGTTTCCCAGGAGGTTGAGGGCAGATCTCACTGGGACTCTCTGGGTCAGGGACCCATGGCAGTTCAGCTGGGAGAGAGGACACACGCTCTGCTCTGCCTGGTGGGGTTTCTGTCGGGTTTCAGAGTCACGGCTGGATTGCCTTCTTTTCTTCTGTTATCTCTACAGATGAAAACCAGCGTGTCCACTGGTGAGGCTAATGTTCCTGTGAGCTGGGGCCAGGAAAAGGCAGCAGACAAAGGGAACAGCCAGCCAAGTAGAGTTTGCTGGAGATTTACGTGGAAACCTCCTCACAGAGGCAGTGCTGCTGGATTTATAACAAGGGTGAGATAATTTGTTCTTGTGTGCTAAGATAAGGGTAAACAAATTTCATGCTGTGATGTAAGCCCCTATCTGCAGAAGTCAGGAAAGATTCCCTGCCCTGCCGCCGAATCGCGTGCTTGACAAATTGTCCTCAGAGGCTTATTTCTCTGGAGACTTCATCTAGCGGTCATGCCTGGGCCTGAGTATGAAAGGTGGAAGGACCGGCCTGGGTGCAGAGGAGGGGGACTCTTGTGTTCCTGTGCCTCTGGAAGCCCAGAAATGAAAGTGACCACAGCGCTGCGGTGGCATTGAGTAGCTCTGTGGGATCCCTGGGCATGATTGAGGAGGCCTGCCTGGAAATGTGAGTTTCTGTTTCACCTCGTGCTTGGCCTTGGGGCAGCAGTCACGTACGCCCTGGCTCTGCCTTTACACCGTCAACGGCAAGTAGGTAAGTGTCCAGTGTTCCTAGTTGCTCGTCACACCTCCAGGGAAGGAAGCCTTCACTGGGCTCCAGGAACTAGTTGGCTGTCTCTCCCATACCTTCCACTTCTTCTTTTTTTTTTTTTTAAGTTTATTTTTGAGAGACAGAGTGTGAGCGGGGGAGTGGCAGAGAGAGAGGGAGACACAGAATCTGAAGCAGGCTCCAGGCTCTGAGCTGTCAGCACAGAGCCCGATGCAGGGCTCGAACTCATGGACTGCGAGATCATGACCCAAGCCGAAGTCGGATGCTCAACCGACTGAGCCACTCAGATGTCCCTTTGTTTATTTTTTACAGAGAGAGAGAGAGTGTGTGCATGCACGAGTTGGGGAGAGGGAGAAAGAGAATCTTAAGCAGCTTCCATGTCCGGCATGGAGCCCAACGCGGGGCTCCATCTCACGACCGGGAGGTCATGACCTGAGCCAAAATCAAGAGTCTGATGCTTAACTGATTGATTGAGCCACCGAAGCACCCCATTTTTTTCTGTTTGTTTTTGAACCTCTTTAAAAAATATCGGGGTGCAACTTAAAATTTGGAAAGCTTATTATTCTAGAGTGTACATTATTTAGTGTTTTGCATATATATTTTTTATAATCTTAATTATTCTGTATGTAATTATTATCATCCCCTTCCCAGATACTCAGACTGAGGCCCCAGAATCAAGAAAACACAGCTCTTGTGTAGCAAAGCCCAAGCTGATCCCAGTGTCCTGAGCCAGGGTATATTGCTATCCGTGTGCCTTTGGGCATTTCCCTGGGCCTGGGCCTGCCTCTCATTTTCCCCAACTGTAAAACATGGGGAGAGACAGATTAAGATCCCGTCAGCTGCTCCTCAGTGGCGTCAGAGGTGCAGGAGGAGGAGGTGTGCAGTCAGGCAGACTGGGCTTTAAGGCTTGAGCAACGTCACGTGTGAGTCCCCAGTACACAGCCTTGGGTGTGAGAAAAGTGAATAGGGAGCCAGTCAGTAGCACAGGGCCTTCAAGAGGCAATTCATCCCAGAGCCTAGAAGTCTAACCTGCAATGGATGAGTGACCAGGCCGGCGTCATTGACCATGCTGATCCTAAAGATGGCGTGGTCGTGTTTGTGGGTTTGCAGAGTAAGGCACACATACGTGCACAGTCATGCACACACAGATACAATCATCCAGAGAGTGTGTGTAGCCAGAGACACAAGAGACATAGGATAAGGTTCTTTTACGTTGCAGATGATATCATCCAAACTCTCCGGCATCCCCATAGAGGACTTTGAAGATTACGACTGTCTTCTGTTACTCAGTCTTCCTCTGTCCATGCTTTCCATATTCTTGGTGCAGACGGTATGTATAATATATTACTTTTTTGGAAAACAGAGTAATGTATATGTGTGTGTATATATACGTATATATATGCGCATATATATATATATATATATACATATATATATCACTATATATTTTTTCCCCATGATTTTTCCTTAGGTAGACTATTCTGAAAGTTCATTCACAAAGCTGGGAAGCATAGTTGCCTCTGGGTAGGGATCTGAGTGCCAGAGGTACGAAAGAGGATAATTTTGCATAATATCCTCTTTTATATTTTTTGAATCTTTTAATCATGGGTATGGATTCCTTATTCAAAACAGTAAACTTAAAGAAAAAATAAATTAAAAAAAAAAAACTGTGGTCAAGTGTCTCTCTTACACTCCACTGTTCCTGAATTGGTTCCTCCGAGCAGATGATTGTTTCTGAATGTGATTAATTCGCAAAGTATTTATAATACAGTTAAAGGCTGTTTAGGGTTCATCAGAAAGAAGTAGACTAAAGGAAGGCCCCTGAGGTGTGGAGGATGGAAATGCCCTAGAGGGGGGCTGTTTCTCCAACCTCAGCCAGGAAAGACCAGACCACTGGGGCGTGATGAGTGCCGGTAATTCCAGAAAATCAGTTAAGAAATGAGGTGGACTCTCCGTCTTGGCACGTGGCTGGAAGGGGAGTATTTAGTAGGAGCATTGGGAGATTTGAACTGGACTTATGGAACTTATTTTTTAGTTTTGAAAGTAATTTGGCTGCAGGTACCAAACATTTGTTGCTGGACTGACCTGTGGCCACAGAACCAAGGTGCAGGCTTTAAAGGCAGAGTTACCTGACTGTATTTAATACCTGCCCTGGGCCGGATGGTGGGTAGGCATTTTGCTGGTCTTAAACAATCCTAACAAGTAGTGAATTTTACCTGCGAATGAACTTGAGACCATAACGAAGTTAGGGGTTAATCAGCTGGCCCCGGATGTCACAGCTAATATGGCAGACTCACAATCTGACACCAGATTCTCTTTGATTCCAAACCCTAGGCTTTATCCGATACTGTCTAAAGAAAAGGAGCTTGGGGTGGGGGTGGGGGGGGCGCCTGGGTGGCTCAGTCGGTTGAGTGTCTGACTTCCGTTCAGGTCATGATGTTGTATGGGTTCAGGCCCCACATTAGGATCTGTGCTGACAGCTCAGAGCCTGGAGACTGCTTCGGATTCTGTCTCCCTCTCCCTCTGTCCCTCCCCCGCTTGTGCTCCCTCTCTCTCTCTCTCAAAAAGTAAATAAACATTGAAAAAATTTAAAAAAGAGAAAAAAAAGGAGCTCGGGCTATTGTCTTATTATATTTGCAAATATTTATCATGAGGTCGTGGCTCTCAACCCTGGCTACATCACAATCACCTGCAAGCATTGTTCGAACACTTGTTGCTAGCCCCCATCCCCAGAGCTTTGGGTTCCATAGGTTTGGGGTAGGGCCTGGGAATCTGCATCTCTAACAAGTTCTCAGGTGATGCTGATGCTTCTAGTTTGGTGACTCCTCTTTGAGAACCACTGCCATAAAGAGACTAGAGTAGGGGGCTCATAAAGCTTAACTGTTGAGTTGAGGATCAGATGTGATAGGAACAGGGCAATTTCATGCTGTTTATATTTGTTGCAATTATTTGTGTTTTTCTTTGGGTTTTAATGAAGTACTTTCTGAAAATATTTGCCTATTTTTCCTGTTTTAAGGTGAAAGAGGGAAATGACTGTGTTGGCATGTGAGCCAGAGAGAAGGGGGAGCAATGTACCTTAAAGGTACCTGGAGAGCCGACCACAGGACTCCGTAGGGGAAAGACCAGATCACTGATCAGGACTGGTCAGGTCACAAGTGACAGAAATCTAACTCCTTTCTCTTACAATCAGATTTGGCTGTGTGAAACAGCAGCTCACTTTAAACAGTGTCTTGAAACCAATTTTCTGTTTTTCTCGGACAACAATTCTGGAGGTAGATGGTCACTGTCATTGCCTTAGCGGCTCACCAATATCAGGTCCGGTATCTTTGGGATTTTTTTCCCTTTTTGTAAAAACACCTGGTCTTAAAAGAGCTGCTGTGGCTCCAGTCATCACATCTATATTCTAGTAAGGAAGTGGGAAAGTGGAAGGGATATGGTCTACCTCCTCAATTGGTATATCCCTCTTAAAGGCTTCAACTGTGTGTCATATAACTACTTCTAGCTGCAAGGGAAATGGACAGAGTATTTAGAGGCGATACATTGCCTCCCCTACACAAAATCAATTTTTCAGACAAAGGAGGAGGAGTGATTGGATATGAAGAATGCACTGAACAGTCTTGCACAGCAGATTGGGCAAAATGGAGAAGACAGTAGCTTTAGGAGAAAGGCAAAAATGGGTGGCTTCGAGAAAGTTATACGAGTTAGCTTTTGCTGAAAAACAAGCCACTCCAAAATTTGCTGTCCTATAAAGTTTAAGTAAGCATCTATTTGTTTATGAATCTGTAGATTGGCAACTCATCTGAGAGACTCACCTGTGCTCCATATGGTGTCAGCTGGGCTTAGTGTTGCATCTGTGACCTTAGCCAGATGGCTGGCATAGCTGAGATCTTTGAGATACCTGCGATCTTTTGTCTACATGGTTTCTGGTCCTACTGTCACCTTCTTCACATGGTGGCAGGAAGGTCCCAGAGAGTCACAAGTTATTTATTGTTGAGCAACACAACCACTCTAAAACACGGAGAAATACACAACCACCCTTTCATTTGCTCATAGCTCCGTGAACCATCATTTTGGTCTGGGCTCAACTTGATACTTCTGCTGATCTCTGGTATCGCTCATGTGACAAAACTGGGGCCAGATGATCCACAAGGGTCTTCCTTTTATGTCCAGCAAATGGTGCTGTCTATTGGCTGAGCCACTTGTCTCCTTAGGCTAGCCTGGGCTTCTTCACATGCTGACCAAGTTCTAAAAGCAGCAAGGGAGAGAGTAGGTCCCAACATGTAAATGCGTTCCAAGCCTCTATCGTATCACATTTGCTGGTGTCCCACCAGCCTCAGCGAGTCCTGTGGCCAAGATGCGAATCAGCATGGGAGGGGACTGTGCAGGGTGTGTATACGAGGAGACAGGATTTAAGTCTCCCATGTGTACCTTAAGCCGAAGACTTGGATATCCACAGGGTTCTCTCTATCACGTTCTTGCTCTTCTCTACTTGTCTTCGTCATTCCTTTAGGCAAAAGCCTTCCCCTCAGCCTGGAGCCACACCTGCCCTCAGCTCCAGGAATCACTTTTCTCAATTTCCCAGCAAAGGGAAAAGGGTCTTTCCCCTTTCAGCGCCATTCTGAATGCCACTGGGAAGAACTCTGATTGATCTACTTTCGGTGAAATGCCCTTCCTCTGGCTACGCAATAAGGGTACCATTTCTGGCAGTTGCCTCTAAATGGCATATTTGGACAGGGGGTGCCGATAGAGCAATTTTGGAGACGCTACCCTAGAAACAAAGTGGTGTCTCTTCCGGAATAATAGAGGTCTGCTGTCCAGAAAAGACCGCTATAGTTGCACAGACAATTTTAGGGGCCATTTGAACAGAAAGCCTCACGGACTCTTCTGTGGATATTTTTTTGTTTGTTTTGTTAGCCGGTCAGGAGGGGGGGTTGGTTGTAATAAATGCAGTTTCTATCGTTTTCCAAAAACACTAAACCAATCTACACATATCCCCTATTTTCTTTGAAAAAATGCAGACCAACATCCACTGCTGGCCCCAGTGGGAAGGTTTCTTTCTAACTGGGTGTTCTTTGTGGCAAATATAAAATAGCAAGTACATTGTCTTGTCACTCACCTGCCCCTGAGATTGTGTTGGGATAACAGAACCCAGAAGAGCAAAAGAAGAAAGACCTGAGTCCTTAAGTGGCCCATTGGTCATATCAGTGAGGGTCTATTTTTTTCCCCCTCCATTCCCGTCAAGAATTCAAGGGTATGCTAGTGACGTTTCACATTATGATCTGTGAGTATATGGGCATGAAAATTGCTGGGATTGCCTCTGCTTTGCATGGCTTTCCAGGTGAGTGTCACTGAGGGGCCCCAGCAGGAGCGGAGTGTCAGGGCCCACTCTGGCCTTTTTAATTGGAGTGAGGGACAATCAAGAGAAGCAACCACTGAGGGCACATGCAGTGTAGGAATGCTGGCCTTTGGGGAATGCGATCCAGTTTCCAGAAATAGCGGAGATTCCTGAAAGGCTTTGTGGCAGGCTCTGCTGGGTAGCCATAGAGATGCTGTGTCGCCTGCTTCCCTGCTGCAGAACGGCATGAGCTTGCTCTCCTCTTTCCAGGGGCCTTACTTAGCCGGTGCAGCCGGGGGCTCATCTCAGAGACTCTCCCAGACACAACCACTACTCAGAAGCACTCCATTAATCGGTGGAACCGGGCCCTAACGGTCTCGGTGCCCTGCGGCATCTCACGGCCTCCCCTTCTGCCCAGCAAACATTTGCCAATAATTGTGGTGTCACCGCTTCTAGTTAACAGGCTCCGGTTTGCCTTCAAGGGGTTGTTGAGTTCAAGTCTTTTGGACTCTTTGTTAGCAGTTAGAGTGTGTTTATAAGTAGGACTGCTGAGGAGTCTTGGCGGTGACTTTGGAACATGAAAACCATCTGGCTTCACGCACACCCAGTTTACAATCCACGTATCCTCTCTCCACACTCCTCCGTGGTCTCCCATACCCACGGGTCCTGGATAGACCTTTTCTGGGAGATGGCTGGGCCCAGACTGGGATTTCTCAGCCAATGCAATGGAAGAGCCAAAATGAGAAGAACAGAGTTTCAAACAGGCAAATTGTGCTATGGCCTGTGAGAAGCCACAGGAGAACCACGTGCCTTTCTGAAACAGCCCCGTGGGCCTGAGGTGGGTTTCCAGGCTGGGCTACAGAGCAAGGAGCCAGTTCAGACTATTTAGGGCACACTTGTGGTGCTGGGGATGGGGATGGCAGCCAGGGGGGGTAGGCAAAGCCAGGGAAGAGTTCACGTAACTGCCTAGTACATTGGGGATTTTTCCACAGTGGTATCTCAGGGACCCACAAGGAGGAGAGTAAGATCTGAGATGTGCCTGTGGATAGAAAGTAGGCAGGACTGCACTCCTACCTCAGCCAGGATCTGCCTGTTCTTATATTTTATGTATTGAGTGACCAGCCAGGATGCAGATTTTTAAAAATTAGTAGACTTTTTTAGAGCAGTTTTAGATTTACGCAAACACTGAGCAGAAATCGGAGTTCCCATAATCCCTTTCCTCTCCACTCCCCAGTTTCCTCTATTATTAACATCTGGCATTAGTGTGGTACATTGGTTACAACTGATGAACTAATACTGATACATTATTATTAAGGCCCATGGTTTAAATTAGGGTTCACTCATTGTACATTCTATGAGTGTTGACAAACTCATAATGTCATGTATCCACATTATAGTGTCATAGGGAAGAGTTTCACCGTCCTGCAAGTGCCCTGTGCTCCATCTAGTCAGCCCTCCCTGAACTCCTGGAAACCCCGCCTTTTTTGCTGTCCCCATAGCGTTCCCTGTGTCATACCGTGGCAATCACACAACATGTAGACTTTTCCGATCGGCTTCTTTTACTGAGCACTATGCACTTAAGTTTTTTTGCCATGTCTTTTTGTGGCTTGATAGCTCATTTCTTGTTATCACTGGATAATATTCCATTGAATGGATATAGCACAGTTTGTTGGGTGCAGACTTTAAAAGAGGTCTTCTAGGGAAAGCATGTTTAAAAACCACTGCTTTAGAAAACAACAACAACACTAGTTTAGAGTTTATGCCTTCCCCCCCCCCCATTTATTCATTTATTTATTTTCCCTAAAGGATAAGAATTTTTATTTCTTTATTGTTATTTTGTAATTTTTTCTTTTCTTCTTTTTATTTCTTTTTATATAATTTATGGTCAAATTGTTTTCCATACAACAGCCAGTGCTCATCCCCAACAGGTGCCCTCCTCCATGCCCATCACCCACTTTCCCCTCCCTCCCACCCCCCATCAACCCTCAGTTTGTTCTCAGTATTTAAGGGTCTCTTACGGTTTGCCTCCTTCCCTCTCTGTAACATTTTTTCCCCCTTTCCCCTCCCCCATGGTCTTCTGTTAAGTTTCTCAGGATCCGCATAGGAGTGAAAACATATAGTATCTGTCTTTCTCTGTATGACTTATTTCACTTAGCATAACACTCTCCAGTTCCATCCACGTTGCTACAAAAGGCCATATTTCATTCTTTCTCATTGCCAAGTAGTATTCCAGTGTACCTATAAACCACAACTTCTTTATCCATTCATCAGTTAATGGACATTTAGGTTCTTTCCATAATTTGGCTATTGTTGAGAGTGCTGCTATAAACATTGGGGTGCAAGTGCCCCTGTGCATTAGCACTCCTGTATCCCTTGGGTAAATTCCTAGCAGGGCTATTCCTGGGTCATAGGGTAGATCTATTTTTAACTTTTTGAGGAACCTCCACAGTTTTCCAGAGCGGCTGCACCAGTTTGCATTCCCACCAACAGTGCAAGAGGGTTCCCATTTCTCCACATCCTTGCCAGCATCTGTAGTCTCCTGATTTGTTGATTTTTATGGTTTTGTTTTATGAGGCGGCCAAGATGTTGGGGAGGCCACCCATGTAAACAGATGTGAGGGTGGGCAAGAATGATTGGTTCACAGAAAACCTCAATTCCTACACTCACATAAAAGACAATATTTAAAATGGCTGGTATTAAGAGGAAGAACATTGGACAGGAATGAGAAAATGTGGTCCAATAGGAGTTGAGCACAGAGTGACAATTTGTTCATTCATTCATTCATTCATTCATTCATATATTCATCCATTCAGCACTTATTTACTAGACACCTTGTTGGAAGATGTCACGCTTCACACTGGGACTAGAATAATGAACAAAACAGCTGCAACTGATGGAACTTTCAGGAGAGTCAAGCGCTCACCAAACAGGTCATGCCAGGGAATATACAGTTCCCTACAGAATGATGTGTTCTGCAGGAGGGCAACACGACTGCTATTGGAGAGCCAGGGATAGTTTCTTATAGGAAGGGGCACTTGACCCGAGATCTCAGGAATAAGTCGGAGTAGACTTGGGTGAGGGAAAAAACTGCTACTCTTGTGACCAGCTCCACTCGAATCCTGCTTATCAGACTCTTCTTTTCCACCGTCCTCCCTATAAGGCAACTCCGTGATGGAAATGTAGCCCTTTTTGGAATGATGGGGGCATACGGTGGATATGACTCTCTGACCCCAACCCCAAGGGCTGTCTAAGTATCTCCACGCAATGCAAGAGGGTCAAAGACAATGAGGCTTTATTTCTTACGTGCTGCGTCTTCCGTCTCCATTTTTCCTGCAAAATGTATTTTGAGCAGTCATGGTATTCCAAACAGGGAAGTTATAAAAATAAATAGAATATGGTGTCTCCCTTCGTCGATGAGGCTGATGAGTCAACATATAATCGCAGAACGCACTCCAACGGCAGCTCTCGCAGGGTGTTCTGAGGCATCTGTGTGTGTTCCTCCTGTAATATGTATTGAGTGCCTGCTGTATGCCAGGCGTTGTGTTGGACGAGGGATGGAGAGAAGAAGGAGGTACATGATCTGTACCTCACTTTCTAGTGCAGGAGATGACCTATCAATGTAATTGAGGGCAGCGGCTGCCAAGATAGGTGTCAGAGGTAACAGAACTACTTGGAAGAAGGCACTGTTGAGAATCCTCACTTAAAATCTTTTTGGCTTTAGTCAGAGGAAGTAGACTTCTTCCTAAGTTATGGTAACGTAATTTATGGAAATGCATATATGTAACTATTTTGGCTAAAACATTCTTTTCACTTAATCTGAGGCCTGAGATGATAAATTCCTCACTCTGCAGAGGGAGGCTCAATGTTGCAGAATTAAATAAAGATCATTTGGCTTCCTGGGGTAGAAGACAGAAACCAGCACGCTGAGGTCGGACCTGCTCAGATGCAAGCAGCATCTTTAGTTAGTTCTGGCTATGAATTCTCCCAGGGACTAGTGAATGAATTAGATGTTGGGGATCAAATGTAGCCCCTGATTTTCCTTTTGGAATAAAGAATCAACCATAGCCTGTCCTCGTCCAAGGGCCCCAGTGGGAGCCTCTCTTGGTTCAGCCAGGACCCTTAGAGAAAGGCTGATGGGGGTCTGGAATACGATTCCCAACCAGGATTTAAATATGTCTGCTGTCCCCTCATAGCCTCTCTGCACCAGCAGATGTGGTCTGTCCCGGCATCGTAGAGTGAGTCCGAGATTCCGGGGGCAGCAGGCCCAGTGAGGATGTCTGTCTTTTGCCCACTTTCTTTTTCTCCCTGCCTGGTAAGGAGGCTGGCGAGTACGCACTGTCTGCCCTGTGCCATTCTGCCCACCGCACTTTCCCATGAGGAGGTGCTCGAGGCCACATCCCCCAGGGTTCCCAGCTGGCCTGCGTTGTCCAGAACCACTTATTGCTGTTCCAGTAGAGCAGTTAAGAACGTGGGCTCTGGACTTAGGCAGATCTGGTTTTGATACCCAGTTCTGTGAGGTCTTGGACAAGTTGCTTTACTCCTCTGAGACCTGTCTATAAAATGGGTATAATAATAGTAACTTTATCAGGATCCTGATGGGAAATAGGCGCCACCCTCAAGTTAGGGTCATTCAAACAGGGCTTATTTACAAAAAGAGAAGCTATAAATACGTGGAAGCCACACAAGCTAGTGAGGTAACTCAGGTTAGTTGCATAAAGCTGTGGCTACACATAAGCTAGTAGGAAAGAGGGAAGAGACAAGTGACAGGAATCAGAAGGAGGAAGAGGTGCTTAGAAAAGGCCTCTTTGAGAAAAGCCAAGACCTTAGTCTACCAGAAATGGCCTCACAGGAAGAGAACCTGACCTTTCTTACCTTCCTTTCTCCAAAACCCTGTTCTCCCGAGGCTGCCTGTTGGCCAAACCCAAGGAGAAGCTGAGGGCATTGAGGGCAGGTGATACTAGCTGTACCCACCAGCCTCCCGGGGCGGAGAGCAAAGTGGAGGCGGGCGGTGGGGAGGGTGGCCGTGGTGGGTGAAGGGAAGATGTCCAGCACAAAGCAATTTGCAGCATGGCTGAGCTGATTACATCATGCAATGACCTTCAGGCCTTCGGCACCGTTCCTGGCACTGAGTATTTACAGACAGTTAACCATGACTGTTAGTATTTCTGTTTTCTCTATCAAAGGTTCAAGAGTTGGTGACGTTTTAGGGCTAAGTGCACGAAGCAGGGCCCAACTGGAATAATCGGGGTTAGGCATGTGGTCCCTCCCCAAGCCCAAGGAATGATGAGTTTGTGCTTCTGTGGGTCTAATAGGAAAATTTAAGTGTTGTGTCTCCTGTGCTGAGAGATGCTCAAACACTTCTTTGAACCCACCCCACTTTCTGTGCTTCTCTCGTCTTTTTCTCTGCCGTTTCAGGTTGTGTGGAAACGTGCTGTTGCAGAGAAAATGTGATTTAAGCTACTAATCACTAAAGCAATGGTTCTCAAGAGAATAAGGGTTATTTGGGTTATTGGAGGGGCAGAACATGGGGACTTCACTTGCCAAGGTGCAGAATGTGTGGAATGTAACGTATGAGGATGATACGAGCTCTTATCATCAAAGAGGCTGACTCATAGAGATACATCCATCTCCGGTCTGGGTATTCACAGACCTTCCACATGGTCCTTTTTTTTTTTTTTTTTTAAGTGTTTATTTATTCTTGAGAGAGATTGAGAGAGAGCACAAGCAGGGGAAGGACAGAGAGAGAGAGGGCAGAGGATCCTAAGCAGGCTCTGTGCTGACTGCAGAGAGCCTGATGTGGGGATCAGACCCACAAGCCATGATATCATGACCTCAACCGATGTTGGACCCTTAATGACTGAGCCACCCAGGCACCCTACATATGGTCCTTCTTCTGCCTTAACTTTCTGTGTGAGCATGAACAAGTCGTGGTGCCTAGACTTCTGTGAATTCTGTGTCTTACCTCCCAGGAATATTCTATAGGTTAACAAACATACAGAAAACAGGTGAGTCTTTTTTTGCACGGAGAAGGTTGCCCACCCTGCTTCTGCCTACAGCCAGAGTTCATTAGTCAAGGTGGTTTGGCACCCCAGTTCCACCTCTCACTGATGGTGTGAACTTGGGTGAGCTGTGTCACCTCTCTGAGCCTCAGTTTCCTCATTTGTTAAGGTGAGATAACAATATTTTTCTCATGCGTTATTTGGAGTGAATGAAAGGAAATCATGTATGCAAAAGACCCGTGGGTACTCAATATATGACTCTGTCTCTTGAAATCTATTTTATTTTATGTTTTATTTACTTTTATTTTTTATTTTTTATTTAAAAAAAATTTTTTTTCAACATTTATTTATTTTTGGGACAGAGAGAGACAGAGCATGAACGGGGGAGGGGCAGAGAGAGAGGGAGACACAGAATCGGAAACAGGCTCCAGGCTCTGAGCCATCAGCCCAGAGCCGGACGCGGGGCTCGAACTCACGGACCGCGAGATCGTGACCTGGCTGAAGTTGGACGCTTAACCGACTGCGCCACCCAGGCGCCCCTTATTTACTTTTATTAATTAATTATGTATTTTATTATAAACATCCATAAATGCTCCAGTCATAGGGAGCAAGAGATACTCCACGAAGGTTCTCTAACACCAACAGGAAATAGAAATATTTCCCAATCCTCCTATATCCAAGCGTCACGGATTGACACGACTTCTCTGAACATAGCCTTCAGGTTCCCACCTCCTTCCGCTTGTTCCTGCCGGTCCTGTCTTTGGAAGGCTGCCCTTCTGCCCCACACCAGTGTCTCTCTCTTTAGTTTCCCTGTGTCTGTCCTTCCCTAGAACTGCAGTCACGCTCTATTCAAGACTCGCACCCTGAGATGCTCCGATCTGCCCAAAAGGCCCCCTGTTAGGCTGTGCCCTCTGTGCAGGTAGCACCTGGGACTTAATACCAGCAAACACGCAGAAAGTCTCTTCGGTTCCAGACGCGCTCTCTCGTTGTATCCTCCCATCTGCCTTCTGGGGCATTGTGAACACACTTTATGGGTGAAGAAACTTTAGACACCACAAGTTTCAGCATTTTTACCTCAGGTCTCCAAGGTCCAAGTAGCAGAGCCCGAATGTGAATCAGGTCTGACTCGAGAGTCTCCTCTCTTCTCCGCACCAGATATGCTCGCACTCCTGGCTCTGAATGTAATCCCTGCCTCATCCTAGGTATTCGGGAAGTGCTTGTTGAATTAACTGGAACAAACATCCAAAGCTATACTTAGAAAGTTTTAACTTCATGGACTCTATACCCTTATTTGAAGGAAATGCCGATGTAATGAACTTGCACCCATGAGGCAAAGGAGAAAGGCAGGTTTAACACGTGAAAGTCACCCTGCCGGTCCGTATAACACAATCTGTGTAGAATCTTTTTCCACGAAGACACTTACCCAGCATGATATAAACGTACACATCACTCACGAACTACGTATGCCGCACACTTCCCTTTCCTAGGTAGGGACGCTTGGGGATGGCTGGGGGGGAGTAAGACTGCAACACATCTCTCTGTGTCCTTGTAAGGAAATTCCAACAGCTCACACGGAGAGTGTGGCCTTTGGTGGGAAGCCGCTCACGCTGCACAGAGTGAGATAAGTGTTATCATGGCCATTGGACTTGACTGGAGTTTAACCCCAAGGTCACTGGGAGGCCAGAGGAGAACAAGGGAAGGAATGTGGGCCTCTGAGCCAGCCGAACCTCTGGCACTCTCACTCCCCCTGTTGGCTTTTCCACGGAGTGCTGTGACAGTCGGTACCAGCCCTTCCTGGGGCCGCCATGCTTCTCCTCGCAGGAAGGGAACAGACCCAGCAGCCAGGAAAGCGTGGGGACCTCCCTGCATGGCCCTCCACTCCTCCTTCCCCATGCACCCTGTCTCCAATTCGTACAAAAGACTCTTTCAGAAACTAGTTACCTAGATTTGAACTTTTCAACAAGGCTTTTTTTTTTTTCTTTAAGCTCTGCAGCTCAAATACCAGATCCTGCTGTTGCTAAGATTAAGGATTTTTCCCCCCAGCTCAGTTTCCGTTGACTAGGAAAGACCAAGAGATGGATTACTGTTCTCTTGCCAAAAGCAGAGAGGGTGCTTGAGCTTCTGGGGCTTACACCGGGATCCTACATTCTTCAGGCATGTGCGAATAGTCCTTAGTTACTCCTTGAGCTCTCACAAAAGTCACACGCATTTGTGTCAGTAACTAAGGCCTACGGAAACCACTCAGCCCTAAGTGCACACAGGAGAACCATGGTGTCGGAGTAAAAGGTAATTTAACATGAATATTTATACACTGTACAAACTGCATGCCATGATTCACCCAGCTTATTTTCAGTTCATGCATTTGCTTCCCATTTGCAGTCTTTATTTATTACGGAGTTGAGGCCGTTAGCAAACTAACACATCAGAGTGGGTTTTCTCCCCCGCCCACCCCCGTTTTTTAAAATTTTCCCTGCTTTCTAATCTATTTCTGGGCAAGTGTGCCAATATAGCAACAAAGCTGGTCACTGCTGCAAAACCCTGAAGAGACAGACGGAGTATTACGCAGAGCGGAGCCTTTGCCAGGCCTTCACCACTGAGGGTGGCGCAAAGCTGCCGTGGGAGCCCCGTGGTCACGGAGCCATGGTCTCCGTCACCGTCACTGGCAGGAATCACCCACGGCTCTGACTTTCAAGGTGGGGATGCAGGTGCGAAGGCTGCTAGAGTATTCCACGGCTGCAGGGGATCTGGAGCTGGAGACGCGGGGGATTACGGCCCAGGACTGCCCCTTACGAGCTCTGCAGGAGTCTAGCAAATGACTTTCTACGAACATTCTGAGTCTCCATTTCCTCTTCTACGAATCGAGCATAATACTGGAGCCTTCTTCCTAGAGTGGGGTACATGTTAAAATGCATAAAATGCATGAGTGTACTCAGCGTGACCCTTGACGAGCTCTAAATATGCGCGCGGTCCTAACAATTATGGGGGTTGATGAGGAAAGGCATAGCCTTAGGAAATTTCAGTCCCTTCCTTAATGCACACACCTACTACATTTTGGACCTAGTTGTCCGATCCCCTGTTTGCTTCATTCCAAAGCTTACAATCTGTTCATAATGAAATGTACCTCAATATCCCTTGCCACTTTCTACCAGAAACACATATTCGAAATCTGGCAAGTTTGAGTTTTGGGTGGTGGGGGGGGTGGGGGTTGACCTGGATACAAATGGTAAGAACTCATGAAAAAAGGGGGGAAAAAAAAGACTCAGGTTGTCCTCATGCCGGTGCCAGATAAAACCGTGCTTTTTAGAAATGTCATCCTAATATTTTGATTTGCGCCTGAGTTCCGTTTCTATGGGAGCTGCAATTCCCAGCACTCCTAGACTTCGCTGCTGCCATCACGGTCTTGATGACTGGTTCACAGAGAGATGCGTCTCTGAATCCCCGGGGAAGATCTTGACCAGCCCTGGATGTCACTTTCCAAGAGAAGCAGAGACACTTTGGGCATGTCCAGAGCGGGGGCCGGCAGGACGGTGAGGGCTGTAAGAACGGGCTAAGAGCAACAGTTGCTAGATCTCAGATGATGAGGCCTGATGTGTGGGAGATGGATTAATCTTTACCTTTGAGGCTTCAGACAGAAGCCTCATCTTTACCATGAGGCTCCTCTCGTGCAACAGGCAGGAGGCACTAGATTTGGGTTCAACCCGAAAGAGGGAGTTTTAAGCCTGAAAGCAGCTCAGCAATAGAATGAGCTCTGATGAACAGGAGACTTTCTCCTCCCTATGGCTGTGTCTAATGGACTGAGGAGCAGTTTTTAACCATGTTGTGCCAAGGATTTATGCAGAGACAAGAAGGTAACTAAGGTCCCCTCCAACTCAAAGATTCTATCCTCATGATACGTCTGGTGCTTACAGATGTGCAAAAGGCTTTCCTGTATCTGTTTTTCTTCTGCTCATTCATATGCAGTTAGTCAGTAGACCAATGGATAGCTACTGTGCTCCTGCTATCTGGTACTAAGTATCAAGTATGCAACAGTAAACAAACCTTGCTCTCAAGTCCCTTACTGTCTTGTGGGAGGAAGGGACAAGAAAACAGACGTTTGTAACAGAGCCTGGTAAGGGTTGGAAGAGGAAGCACACAGAATGCCAAAAAAGAAGACCTACTCTTATCTAGAGATGAGAGAAGGCGTCCTGGAGGAAGGGACATCTGGGATGGGGCCCGGCTGGACTAAGCTAGGTGAATAATGCAGGAGCATAGTAGGTAAGGCATTAGCCTGAACCATAGCCTGGAAGCCTAGAAGAACAAGGCAGGATGGGGAGCTATAAGCCGGTCAGCTTGGCTGGAGCAGTCTGTGGAGATGAAAAAAGGGACCCAAAGAGAGGAGAGTAGAAAAGGAAGTTGGGGCGCCTGCGTGGCTCAGTCAGTTAAGCGTCAGACTTCGGCTCAGGTCATGATCTCGGTTTGTGAGTTCGAGCCCAGCATTGGGCTCTGTGCTGCCAGCTCAGAGCCTGGAACCTGCTTCAGATTTTGTGTCTCCTTCTCTCTCTTCCCCTCCCCTGCTCATACTCTGTCTCTCAATGATAAATAAACGTTAAAAAAAAATTAAAAAGAAAGAAAGAAAGAAAAGGAAGTCATGGTAGAGGGCAAAATGGTCACATGTTCTTTTCCTCTTATCAACAGGGGTTATCGACTTTCCCATCTCATCCCTTGAATCTGAATCACCTATGGGACTTGCTTCGGCCAATGAGAAATTAATAAATATGATGCAAAGAAGAGGCTTGAAAAATGCCTGCATATAAGCTTCCTACAGTTGCCCACAGATGCACGAGTGAGCCCAGCAAAGCTCATGAGAAGAACTGCCCAGCTGAGCCCAGCCTGAGTGGCTGCCTCATAAAATCATGAGCTAAATAAATGGCTATTATTTTAATCAGCTAAATTTTGAGTGTTTTTTTTTTCTTTAGTAAAAACTAATTGATACAGCAGTCATAGAGATGTATAAATCATGTTAAGGAATTTGGACTTGAATCTGAGAGTGCCATGGTTAGTTCAACGTGTGTGAGCCACGGAAGTGGTAGTTATCAGATTTGTGTCTCAGGAAAAACACTGTTGGAGCCAGCCAACACGATCATGTGTGGTTAAGTATTTGCAAATTGTAGAGCAGTATACAAATATAGTTGACGGGGGGGGGGGGGGGGGGGGGCGGCGCCTGGGTGGTTCGGTTGGTTAAGTGCCAACTTCGGCTCAGGTCACGATCTCACGGTTTGTGGGTTCGAGCCCCGCGTCGGGCTCTGTGCTGACAGCTTGGAGCCTGGAGCCTGCTGCGGATTCTGTGTCTCCTTCTCTCTCTGCCTGTCCCCCGCTCACCCTCTGTCTCTCTCTGTCTCTCAAAAATAAATAAATGTTAAACAAAATCAAATAGAGTTGATGAGTAAAAGAACACACACCAACGGCCTAGACGTGCCTGGCACACAATTTCAAAGCAAGTCCTTCACATCAGACTCCTTCAACACATCCAGCAATGGCACATCCAGCTACAAACAAATGATCTCCCAAGTACCTTGGTGCTCCTAACCAGCTCTGGGCCTAGAAGAACTGGCCAAAGCTAGGCGGCATGGGGGAGGCATGAGGTGTACCAAGAACGTGGAAGATTCACTTCTCTCAGAACTTGGATCAGCAGTTTTTCAGGCAAATTTGGTCCCTGTAACAAATACTTGGGTCGTGGGGCCTCAAGGAAGCCTTTTAGAAGCTCATCCTAAGGAGATGATCAAACAATTGCACAAAGATTAGTGAATTTGGGGGTGCCTGGGTGGCTCAGTTGGTTAAGTGTCCGGCTTTGGCTCAGGCCATGATCTCCCAGTTTGTGGGTTCGAGCCCTGTGTCAGGCTCTGAGTGGTCAGCACTGCTGACGCAGCACAGCCTTCTTGGGATTCTGTGTCTCCCTCTGTCTCTGCCCATCCCCCATTTGCACTCAGTCTCTCTCTCTCTCTCTCTCAAAAATAAATAAACATTAAAAAAATTTAAAAAAAGATACGTGAGTTTGTTCTTTCCGACAGTATTTTTACTGTGAAAAAGTTAACATTATAAATGTCCAACAAGAAGGAAATAATGATGTAAATTTTTATACGACTATGTAACAGTGGTTGAAACTATGAAAATATTAAAATAATATTTTTATTTTTTTAATTTTTTTTTAACGTTTATTTATTTTTGAGACAGAGAGAGACAGAGCATGAACAGGGGAGGGGCAGAGAGAGAGGGAGACATAGAATCAGAAGTAAGTTCCAGGCTCTGAGCCATCAGCCCAGAGCCCGACGCAGGGCTCGAACTCACAGACCGCAAGATCGTGACCTGAGTTGAAGTCGGACACTTAACCGACTGAGCCACCCAGGCGCCCCTAAAATAATATTTTTAAAGATCACGACACAAAAAATGTTCACAATATAAAAAATATATATAAAGTATGTGACAGTTTTCCACTAATATCCATTCGGCCTTTTTACTTTGAATAATAAACTTCTGATTTTTATCCTTATTATTAAAAAATTTTATTTGGAGTTTATTTATTTATTTTGAGAGAGAGAGAGAGAGAGAGAGAGCATGTGAGCAAGAATGGGGGATTGGAAGACAGTGCGGGAAAGAGAGAGAATCCCAAGCGGGCTCCACACTGTCAACACAGAGCCTTATGTGAAGGCTCCCATGAACCATGAAATCATGACCTGAACCAAAATTAAGAGTCAGATGCTTAACTGACCTAGCCATTCAGGTGCCCCAAAGCTCTTGATTTTTAGCTGAATACATGGCCACCCAGCTAGAAACCTCATTTCTCAGCCTTCCTGGTTTCCAAGTGTGACCATATAGCTGGGTTCTGGACAATGGGATGTTCCCAGGAGGGGTGTGTGCCATTTCTAGATTGTCCTGTAACTATTTGTGGATGGATGCTCCCTTTGCCTGTTCTTTTCTGTAAGGTTGAGTGGCAGATGCCATGATGGGAGCTAAGAGATACATCTTGGAACCAGCACCTGTTTAAGGAGTAGGTGTCTCCCATGTTGAAATTCCTGCCCAGTGTGAATGCCTCACCAAAGCTCAAGTGACCCATGAGCTGCTGCGTGTTTGAGGGACACTCACTTGAAGGTCACTGATCAGGTGGGCAGCTTGGAAAAGTCACACACTCAGTCAGCAGCGGAGTCATGCTGAGCCAAATCTTCTCATTCGATGCCTGGCACCTTATCTCGCAGATTAACTGTGATATTGTGGGGACTGCAAGTGATGTGAAGAGACACAGGAAGGACTGTCACGGGAGTGCAGGTGGGTACATATAAGGTGTGAGTCAACTTGGGCTATTCATTTGGGGTCATTTCTCCATTGGTCTATTTTCATTGACTCTGGATTCTGCTCCCTTTCTGTCATGGGTTGAATGCTTCCCCCCAGCCAATTCTTTTTTAAAAAAAAATTTTTTTTTCAACGTTTATTTATTTTTGGGACAGAGAGAGACAGAGCATGAACGGGGGAGGGGCAGAGAGAGAGGGAGACACAGAATCGGAAGCAAGCTCCAGGCTCCGAGCCATCAGCCCAGAGCCCGACGCGGGGCTTGAACTCACGGACCGCGAGATCGTGACCTGGCTGAAGTCGGACGCTTAACCGACTGCGCCACCCAGGCGCCCCAGCCCCCAGCCAATTCTTATATTGAAACCCTAACCCACAACGCCTCCGAATGCGACCTTTACAATGCACAAAGATCTCTGCAGATGTAATCTCTGCAGGTGAGGTCACTAGGGTGGTCTCAAATCTAACACGATTGACGTCCTAATAAGATGACACAGAGACACACATGGAGAAGATGGTCACGTGATAATGGAGGCTGAGGGGACTATAACTGCAAGCCAATATTTCCAGCGGACCACCAGAAGCGAGGGAGAGTCAAGGAAGGATCCTCCCACATGAGCCTTCAGAGACAGCATGGCCCTGATCACCCCTTGATCTCAGATGTCAGGGCTCCAGAACTAAGATAATAAATTTCTGTTCTTTTAAGCCATTCAGTTTGTGGTACTTGGCAAGGCAGCCCTAGGAAACTAATACATTCTTCGTGGGCAGCCTAATTCTCTGTAGAAATGGCCAAAGCAGGCAGGGCACCTACAAGATTCTGACCCCTTACATAGAGCGCTGGGAGTGACTGGCTGGCCAGCCCGGGGCCTTGAGTTCTAGGATTTCCCTCAGCATTAACGCCAGAATGGATCACGCATGGACAACTGCAAAATTTATTACTTAACCCTGATTCCTTACCAGGGTTATGGGGGAAAGAATCAGATCCGTGGCTTATGGAGACCTTCCTGGGAGGCCCTTGTCATATTCTCCACGTTCCCTTTTTTGGTTTCATTCTTTTTCTGGGACAAAACTCTCAGATTCCTACTCCTGTCTCTGGATAAGGTGGAGCTAACTTGAGGAATGTGAACATTAGCACCAATAAAATAACAAGTTACTTCGTTTGCATACACTTTTCTCATTTAAATGCCATTACTACAGGGGGGAGGTCCTATCGCCAGGGGTGACAGAAAATGAGTAACAGAAAATAAGCAGGCTAGCTTTGCCAGAGCCTCTTTCTCCACTTTGGTTCCTGCTGTGGTCTCTGCTGTCCCCTCATTTGCCATTAAAAGAAAACAAACCATTCCCTTGTTCTCCTTTTTCTCCTCTTGCTGTGGTTTTCTCTTTGCCTGAGATCTTACTCCTCACCCTACTGGATTTGCTCATTTAACACTTCCATTTCTTCCAGCTGAGCTCGATGACCCTTCTCCCCCTGTTCCATACCCTCTTTCTCTGATCGACACCCCACTTACCTGTTTTCGTGTCTGTATTTCTGTCCCGTGCCTGGCACTCAGTCGTATGACCTGTACGGTACGCCTTGAGTGTGAAATCCAGCGTGGCTGTAAATTAGCTCCACGACCATGTGATAAGTTCTTCAATAATTCCAGGCAGCAGGTTGCTGATCTGTAAAATGAGATGTTGCGCTTTAAGAGAGTTAACTAAGGTAGCACATAGGCAGGCTGATGCAGACAGGCTCTGGTTATCTAATGCTGTGTACCTTACGAACTTAAAGCAGCAATACTCATTTATTATCCCTCACCATTTCTGTGGCTCAGAAATTCAGCAGCAGCTTGGCTGGGCTGTTCTGGCTGGGGGTTTCTTTTTTGTTGTTGTTTTTCCTTTGTTTTTTTTAAAAGGTTTATTTACCTTGGGGGGGGGAGGGGCAGAGAGAGGGGGAGAGACAGAATCCTAAGCAGGCTCCACGCTGTCAGCACAGACCCCAATGCGGGGCTCGAACCCATGAACTGTAAGATCGTGACCTGAGCCAAGATCAGGAGTCAGATGATTAACTGAGCCACCCAGGTGCCCCACTGGCTTGGGGTTTCTCATGAGGGTGCAATAAGATATTAGCTGGACCTGTGGTCATTTGAAGGCTTGGCTGTAGCTGGAGAATCCACTTGGAGAGTGGCCCTTCCACGTTGTCCAGTCCACTCACAGTGGCGCTGGTTGTTGATGGAAAGCCTCGATGCGTGTCTGTGTAAGCCTCTCTGTAGGGCTTTTGAAAAGCCTTATGGCACGGTGGCTGTCTCCTCCCCAGAACGATGTGGGGGGAGCAGAGAGAGGCACAGGGGTGTATGTTTTTTATGACCTAGGATCTTAAGTCATATACCATCACCTATACCACATCTATTTGTTGAAAAGGAGTCACGAAGTTACTAACTTCAGCTCACATTCAAGACTAAGGGATTTATTATTATTATTTTTTCAGTTTATTTATTTATTTTTGAGAGAGAGATGGGCAGGGAGGGACAGAGACAGAGAGAGAGAGAGAATCCCCAAAAGGCTCTGTGCTATCAGCGTGCAGCCCAACACAGGGTTTGAACATACAAACTGTGAGATCATGACCTGATCCAAAACCAAGAATCAGAGGCTTAACCGACTGAGCCACTCAGTGCCCCCACATGAAGGGATTTAAACTCTACTATTTCAATGGAGGAGTGTCCAGGCCACTTACAGAATCAAATGTGTCCATGGGGTCTGCAGAAGCTCACCCTGGTCCGTGGGTGTCTGCACTGAGTCAAATAGTCTGGACAGAGTCCCGGTCTGGGCAGCAGCTCCTCTGTCGGGGCCAGGCCTGGGCTCTCCCTGGCCCCTCTGCCCTCAGCACCTGCTGCTGCTGGAGGAAAACAGTTCACAGGCAGGTGCCTTGTTGGTTCGCTTGGTCCCCACCTGCTCCTGGCCAAAGCACCAGGACACCACAGCAGGCCAAACACCTCTTCTAAATTTTTTTAATGTTTATTTATTTTTGAAGGAGAGAGAGACAGCGTGAGCGGGGGGAGCAGCGGAGAGAGAGGGAGACACAGAATCCGAAGCAGGCTCCAGGCTCTGAGCTATCCGCACAGAGCCCAGCTGGGGATTCAAACCCACAAGCCGTGAGATCATGACCTGAGCTGAAGTTGGATGCTTAACTGACTGAGCCAGCCAGGCGCCCCAGGCCAAACATCTCTTCTAATGTGTGTTGATTTTGGGGTGGTTTGAAACTTCAGGAGATCTCCAGGTAAAATTCGAAACTAGACTCTGCACAGGGAGGGTACGGGGAAGGAAGAAAGACGCAGGCCACTCCAGATCAGTAGGTGACGGGTTTAAATAGCAGAGGAACTTAGGAGGCAGGCAGGGGACCATCCTAGGTGCCAAGAGCCGTAGATCTCTGCACCTGCCAGCCAGAATCTTAGCGGTTTACACGGAGGCCTTAACGGGGTTCAGTCATGGTACCCGCCAGCACCTCCCTCCCTCCAGCTGCATCCTTGAGTGGCTCCTAGTGTGGCAATGGTGGGCTGAGTGTATATTTCAAGGACAGAGGAGGGGGTAAGAACCTCTGATTGCTCGAGGGTCAACCGGAAGTCGTGTCCTCCGGATGACCTCTTCCGACAACGCCTGCGCCTGCGTGGGAAGCCGGCAGCCTGCAGGATTAGCTTCATTTCCTCCAGGGCTTTCCCTCTGGCCTCCAGCTCTGGCTCCAGGCTGCTCTCTCGTGGACAGGGCTAACCCCAGCACAAAGTGCAGTCTTTTGGCGGAATCTGCCCTCAGGCCCTCCAGGACCTCCGGGTTCACGGAGCTGGACAAAGCCAACCTCCGCGCCCGGCCCCCACGCGGAAACTTCTTGCCAGGAAAGATCAGCTGGTTTTCCCAAGCCTGGCTCTGACCTTGTGGACAGGAAGCACCTTGAAACAGTCTCTGCAGAAGGATCACCACAACAGGTAGGCTGCCCTTGTCCTTGACACATTCTGCTCATAACCAAGCCTCAGTGGTAGCAGCTGCTTGGGTACTTCCCTGGAGTCCTCATCCACTGGGCACACATACTGTGTCAGTATTTGGGGCAAAAAGAAAAATAAAAAGATGTTACACCTGGAATTTACTGCATCTTGCTCTGGTAAGCCCTTAACTACTGAGGGGTGGTGCAATGGACTGAATGCTTATGTTGTCCCCCAAATTCTTGTGTTCGTATCCTAACCCTCAATGTGATGGTAGGAGGAGGTGGGGCTTTGGGGAGGCGATTCGGTCATGAGGGTAGTACCATCAGGAATGGATTAGTGCCCTTATAAAACAGACCCCAGAGAGCCCCCTCGCCCCGTCTGCCATGTGAAGTCCAGGCGAGAAGATGCCGTCCATGAACCAGGAAGTGGTTCTCCCCAGACACGGGATCTGCTGGGGCCTTGATCTTGGACCTCCCAGCCTCCAGAACTATGAGAAATGGGTTTCCATCGTTTCTAAGTCCCCCAGTCTGTGGTGGTCTGTTAAGACAGCCCCAGCAGAGGGAGACAGCTGGCCTAGAGTAGCCATACGGACATTTGGTGACTGAAAATATCAATCTCTTTCTTTTTGAAACAGTTTCTTCAGACTCTTTAAGGTAAATAAGCCACTGATTAAGAGCTCAACCTCCCTGCAGGCCCGATGTTTTCCCTCTTAGGACATCTGTCCTTTCCTGTCTCCCTGAGGACCCACCCCCCACTCACTGGCGCTGAACGTGTTTTCTGCCCACAGCTTTCTTTTCGGCCCCACCCCGCCATGTTAGTCTTAATTTGGCCCCATCTTGCTTCTTTGACTTTGAATTGAAGTCGTCCTTCTTTGTCAAGTAAAGGTGGAAACCCAAAATGTATTATTATTATTATTATTATTATTATTATTTGCTGAAAATATTGTGGTAAGTTGTATCTACATTTCCAGGCCAGTTGCCAAAGGCTCATTTCTCCAACACTGTAAGTCATATCCGACAATGGGCATTTTTGGAAAAGTGGTGATGTTACCAAACGAATAACTACATAAAACAGAAGAATATATTTTTTCATGTATTAATTTTATTTCTTAAATTATCACAGAGGAAAATGGACTGTTTGGGGGTACATAGTTCTTTGAATTTGAACACATGTATGATTGATGTAGCCATCTCCACAGTCAGGTTACCCAACAGTTATGGTGCCCCCAAAACTATCTCGTGCCCTCCTTTCAAATAGCTTCCCCCACCCCTAATCCTGGCAAAGGACCAATCACTGCATTACCATCATTTTGTCACCTCAAGAATATTGTGTAAATGGAATCTTTTGAGGTTGGTTTTTTTCCGTTCAGCATAATCCTGCTGAGGTCTATCCATGTTATTAAGTATCTCAACGGTTTATTCCTTTTTTTTTTTCAACGTTTATTTATTTTTGAGACAGAGAGAGACAGAGCATGAACGGGGGAGGGTCAGAGAGAGGGAGACACAGAATCTGAAACAGGCTCCAGGCTCCGAGCTGTCAGCCCAGAGCCCGACGCGGGGCTCGAACTCACGGACTGCGAGATCGTGACCCGAGCCGAAGTCGGACGCTCAACCGACGGAGCCACCCAGGCGCCCCCGGTTTATTCCTTTTGAATGTTGCATCATATCCCGTTATATGAACGTACAACAGTCTATTTATCTGCATGACCACTGAAGGACATTTGGTTTCTTCCCAGTTTTTAGCAATTTGAAATAGAGCTGATGTAAACATTCAGGTACAGGGTTTTTGCCGGAATTACAAGGTCTCATTTCTCAAGGGAAAATGCCCAGGAGTGAAATTGCTGTCGAGTCGTATGACGCACGTATGTGTGTAAGAAACTGCCAAACTGTCTTCCGGAGTGGCTGTACCATTTTAACACTTCCACAAGCACCAAACGAGTGATTCAGTTATTCCACATAATTAAAATTAATTCAAAATAATTCAAAATAATTACCATTGTTTTTTAAGCCATTCTTTTTTTTTTTTTTTTTTTTTTTTTTTTTTTTATTTTTTATTTTTGGGACAGAGAGAGACAGAACATGAACGGGGGAGGGGCAGAGAGAGCGGGAGACACAGAATCGGAAACAGGCTCCAGGCTCCGAGCCATCAGCCCAGAGCCCGACGCGGGGCTCGAACTCACGGACCGCGAGATCGTGACCTGGCTGAAGTCGGACGCTTAACCGACTACGCCACCCAGGCGCCCCTAAGCCATTCTAATAGACATGTAGTGGCATCTTTCTGATGCTGTTAATTTATATTTCTCTGCTGGCTAGTTATGTGGAACATCTTTTTATATGCGTATCTGCCATCCCGCTATCCTCTGTCCTTTTGCCCATTTTTAAAATGGGGTTTCTGTTTTCTTTCTGTTGTGTTGAGAGAGTTCTTTCTATACCTACATATACATGTCCCTTGTCAGATATCTAATTAGTTTCTTCTAGTCTGTAGCTTGTCTCTTCAATCACTTAACAATGTCTTTTGTGGAACAGAAGTTTTTAATTTTAATGAAGTTTGGTTTATAATTTTTTTTATGAGTTGTGCTTTGGGTCTCGTTTCTGAGAGCTCCAGTTCCTCTCTCTTCTTTGGTTTCTGATGAGAAATCTGTCATTCAAATTGTTCCCCCATAGGTAAGGCATTATTTCTCTCTGGCTGCTTTAAATATTTTTTTCTTTATGTTAGCTTCTCAAAGTTCGATGATGATGTGCCTGGATTTTTTTATAGTTTTTTTTTTTAATTTTTATTTATTTTTGAGAGAGAGAGAGACAGAAAGAGAGAGAGAACAGTTGGGGGAGGGGCAGAGATTGAGGGACAGAGGATCCGAAGCAGGCTCTGTGCTGACAGCAGAGGGCCTGACTCAGGGCTCGAACTCCCGAAACCACGAGATCATGACCTGAGCCGAAGTGGAATGCTCAACCGCTGAGCCACTCCGGCCCCCCACGAAGTACCTGGATTTTTGAGGGCTTATCCTGTATGGGTTTTGCTTAGTTTTCTTAAATCTGTAGGTTTCAGTCTCTTGCCAGATTGAGGAAATAGTCAGTCATTATTTCCTGAAATATTTTTTCAGCACCATGCTGTCTTGGGACTCCAGTGACCTGTTTTTTATGGCCCTGCAGGTCCCTATGACTCTGTTTTGCTCAATCTCCTTTCTCTTTGTTGTTCAGATCGGGTGATTTTTATGGATCTGTCATCAGGTTCACCGAATATTTTGTCTGTCGTCTCAGAGCCCATCCAGTGAGCTTATTGATACAGTTTTTGGCTATTGTACTTTTTATTCCTAAAATTTCCATTTGATTCTTGTGATATTTTATTTCTTGGCTGAGATTTTCTAGTTTTCAATTGTTTCAAGAATGTTTGCTATTGCTTGTGGCATTTATTTATTTTTTTAATTTTTTTTTAACGTTTATTTATTTTTGAGACAGAGAGAGACAGAACATGAATGGGGGAGGGTCAGGGAGAGGGAGACACAGAATCTGAAACAGGCTCCAGGCTCTGAGCCGTCAGCACAGAGCCCGACGTGGGGCTCGAACTCACGGACCGCAAGATCATGACCTGAGCCGAAGTCGGTCGTTCAGCTGACTGAGCCACGCAGGTGCCTCTAGTCAGAAAATTATACTATCTGTGTGTATTAGTCTACCGAGGCTGCCATAACAATCACCACGGACTAGGGGCTTGGACAGCGCACATTTATTTTGTCACAGTTTTGGAAGCTGGAAGTCCAAGACTAAGGTGCCGGCAGGTTTAGGATCTTCCAAGGCCTCTCTCCCTGGCTTGAATGTGGCTGTGTTCTTATGGTGGCTCAGGCACTCTTTCTTCTGTGCACATGTATCCCTGTGTCCCTGTGTGTCGTTTCTTCTTCCTATAAGGACCAGTCAGATTGGATCAGAGCCCACCCTAAGGGCCTCATTTTAATTTAATCACATGTAAAAGGCCCTATCTCCCAATACAGTCACATTCTGAGATACTAGGGGTCAAGGCTTCCATATAAGAATTTTGTGGGGACACAGTTCATCCCATAACACTGTGTCATCTTGAGGTTGCTGTCTGTTGATTATGTTCTGCTATGTGGATTGAGAGTTGTTTTTTTTTTGTTTGTCTGTTTTTTAAATCAGGTAATTGTCCGGTTAGGTTCAGGCTACAGGTTCTAATGTTTATTCTGTGGGCTATCTTTCCAGTGTCAGTTCAGTTTTTAAAGTTTTTTTTCAGGTCCGGGGCCCCTGGGGGGCTCAGTCAGTTGAGCATCCGACTTCAGCTCAGGTCATGATCTCACGGTTTGTGGTCTTGAGTCCCGCGTCGGGCTCTGTGCTGATGGCTCAGAGCCTGGAACCAGCTTCGGATTCTGTGTCTCCCTCTCTCTCTGCCCCTCCTCTCTCCCTCTCTCAAAAATAAATTAAAGAAACATTTAAAAAAATTAAAAAAAAAAAAAAAGAAAAGCTTTTGCAGGTCTAATTAGATCAGTCCCATGTGTGTGGCATTCAGGGATCAGGCTGAGATGTGGGCGGAGTCCTGTGTGTTCAGTTCTCAAATTCTTTGATATGCAGGTCAGGATCGCCTCCATGCATGTGCAGGTCGAGGGAATGCATACGAGTTTATAAGTAACTTCATGGGGGTGATTTTCTTCATGTGTTTCCTTTTTGCAATCTACTGGTGTTTATTTGTTCCCTTTGCTCTTTTAGCTGGAAAGTGAGGTTTTTGTTAATCCCCCCTGCCACACATTTCTGTGACTATGCCCGTGGCCTGGGCCAACTTCTGGGAGGACAGAGAGAGGGGGAGAATGGAATTGTTGGCATTCCAACCTTGTTGGAACTTGCTGGGATTCCACCTCCACCAGAGGAGTAGGGCACCCCAAGGCCCTCCCCATTCAGTGGGCTCCCGTGGAGGGTCTCTGCCACCACTACCATGGTGTGTTGCTTGGGGACCGGGATGCGAAACAGAAGGGGAAAGAAATGTGAGAGCTTTATATACGCTCTTATTCCGGCACTAGAGTTCTCTTTTCCCGTCTCGACACCAAATTGAGGGCTTCTTCTGGAGCTCTCTGTACTGATACTCACTTCCTGGTTTCAGGCTCCACCGTACCCAGGTGGAGGGATACCTAAGGGAAAACAAACGAAAAAACTCAACATGGATGGGTGGTAGTTCAAACTCTGACCTTGTTTCCTAGTCGTCCTGCTACTATTCACTTCTTAGAGCCTCCGAGTAGCTCTTTTGTGTATTCTGCCCGTTTGTAGCTGTGCCCAGGGAAAGAGAAGGAGCGGATTGTGCTCACTCATCTTCCTAGGAACTGGAAACTCCTGAAACAGAACAATATTAAACTTGAGTAAGAAAAAGACAGGATGCTAATGCTTAAGGCAAACAGATGTAATTAGGGGAAGATGAAGAGATGGGTAGTTTAAGTGAAGAATAGGAGTTCTGAAGGAGATGTCTAAAAATCAGTGAAGGCTTTTGAAATTGAGAATACTGGAACTTACTGTTTCATTTTAGATAAAAATTGATGGTTTCTATTTTCTTGAATGCTGACATACAGCTAATACTATCTTTATGCTTATAAGCGATGATAAGTTTTCAGCTCACAGGAAAAAAAGAGTGAGAAGGGGGAACATTTACGGGGAATATATATGAAACAAGAGAGAGATGTCGTTTAAAATGGTATGTTTGTCTTTTTTTTTTTTTTTTTTAAAGGTTTTTTTTTTTTTTCAACATTTATTTATTTTTGGGACAGAGAGAGACAGAGCATGAACGGGGGAGGGGCAGAGAGAGAGAGGGAGACACAGAATCGGAAACAGGCTCCAGGCTCCGAGCCATCAGCCCAGAGCCTGACGCGGGGCTCGAACTCACGGACCGCGAGATCGTGACCTGGCTGAAGTCGGACGCTTAACCGACTGCGCCACCCAGGCGCCCCGATATGTTTGTCTTAATTTGATTGAGTTTCCCAGTAAAGACGGGGAAGGACAGAAGAAGGGGTGAGTGCTTGGCTCCCTTTAATGGGAATAGAGGTAGGAGGAAAAGCAGGCATCTTGGTTTTCTTTGGTGACCACGTGGTGGCGCTGTTGGCATGAGACAGCTTAGTGCTGTCCTCTCCAAAGAGGGGTGTATACATTCTAGGGATGTGCAAGAATATCCCTGAAGAAAATATTACAACTTCAATTTCTGTCTAGATTTTCTCTTCAGAAAATGGAAATCTACTAAACTTTACTAATGTTTGATATATGGACTCGTACTGGTTCCATCACCGAATCAGTAAGTTAGATGATTCTGTGTCACACAGTCTGCAAGGACACTCTAAGAACGGGGACTCTGTAAGTTAGAGGTTGGTGGTGGCCAGCCACCATTCATTAATTTGCTCTGAAGGTATGGTGACATATTACAGTTTGCATATTCTTGATGAAATGTGTTTATACACTGTATTACCAATTTAAAAAAAAATTTTTTTTTAACGTTTATTTATTTTTGAGATAGAGAGAGACAGAGCATGAACGGGGGAGGGGCAGAGAGAGAGGGAGACACAGAATCAGAAGCAGGCTCCAGGCTCTGAGCCGTCAGCCCAGAGCCCGACGCGGGGCTCGAACTCACGGACCGCGAGATCGTGACCTGAGCCGAAGTCAGACGCCCAACCGACTGAGCCACCCAGGCGTCCCTGTATTACTGATTTTAATATACTAACCCTCTTAAAACATACAGGTGACTTAAACTATTTCCTGTAAAGAAACTGCAGGTCGAAATGACACTAACAGGGGCACCTGGCCGGCTCAGTCAGGATAGCACGGGGCTCTTGATCTCAGGGTTATGAGTTCAAGCCCCACATTGGGCATAGAGCTGTACTTAAAAAAAAATGATACCAACAATTCAAGCCCGAGATAACAACAAGAAAATGAAGGAATAGCAAGCCTCGTTCTTCTATTTTGGACTCTTTTCCAGACATACCATGGGATTGAAAACAATGGCTATTGGTGATAGATAATCTGACAATGACCTTATGACAAAATAATGTCAACTTAATTGATCCCTTTGAGGTAAAAGTAATTTTTTGGCAATAAATGAGGAAATGACAGCTTTTTGAAAGAAATTCATGCTTTGGAGAAAGAGTTTTGAAAATATATGTTTAAAAATATTTCCATCATTATGTGATTTTTGTTCCTGAGATGAATATGGATATATTTTACCTGTAAAACTCTTGTATTTTGATATTAATAAGGCTTTCAAGCTGAATTTTCTAGTCTGTTCAAAAATCTTCCCGGGGCACCTCGGTGGCTTAGTCGGTTGAGTGTCAGGCTCTTGGTTTTGGCTCAGGTCATGATCTCATGGTTTGTGGGTTCAAGTCCCGCATGAGGATCTGTAACTGACAGTGTGGAGCCTGTTTGGGACTTTTTCTCTCCCTCTCTCTCTGCCCCTCCTCTGCTCATGCTCACTTGCTCTCTCTCTCTCTCTCTCTCTCAAAATAAATAAGCTTTAAAAGAAAATCTTCCAATGAAGACTCTTGGTAGGTTTTAAGACCAATTGTAAAAATATAAATGTTAAATACTTTTCATTAATTTTCAACCAAAGAGACTGACATAATATAAGATGGAAATTTATTGGTCACATATCAACATTAAACTTAGAATTATTAATAAATGGGACCAAAAGTAGGGACCAAGACTTAATAATTTGAGCTGATATGATTACTTGTATATGAATATGCTTTTTCCATGGGGACTTGTGTGGTTTCTTTGTGAAGTATATTTTTGCAACTAGGCAGTTAGTAATTTCAGGAAACAAAATACATTTTGAACCAGGCCATGAAATTGCTGCATCATGAAATGTGGTGTCCAGACTCTCAAAAGCAACTGAGCATATTTAATCATATTTCTCTTGGTAAAATTAATATTAGTAATATTTTTCAGTAATATTTTCAGTAATAATTTTCAGTAATATTTTTAGTAATTAGTAATATCAGTAATATTTTCAATAATTAGTAATATTTTCAGTAATATTTCAGTAATATATTTCAGTAAAATAAATATCAGTAATATTTCAGCACAGAAGATTATGTCGTTAATCAGTAAACTAAAGTAAAATTTATTATTTTTGATTTTCCTTACATTTCATTTTTTTGTATTTTACAAGAAGTACAATCATAATAATTATTATATCTGGCATTTTATACATTCTACTGTGTACCAGGTACTGTTTTTTGTTTTTGTTTTTTGTTTTTTTTTTTAATTTTTTTTAATGTTTATTTATTTTGAGAGAGAGAGAGAGAGAGAGACAGAGCCTGAGTGGGGGGAGGGGAAGAGAGAGAGGGAGATGCAGAATCCGAAGCAGGCTCCAGGCTCTGAGCTGTCAGCACAGACCCCAACACGGGGCTCAAACCCACAAACCAAAAGATCATGACCTGAGCTGAAGTCAGACGCTCAACTGACTAAACCACCAGGCACCCTACCAGATATTGTTTAAAATGCTTTACATATATTAATTTTAAAAAATTTAATGTTTATTTATTTTTGATGGAGAGAGAGCTAGAGCATGAATGTGGGAGGGGCAGAGAGAGAGGGAGGATACTAAGATATATTTGGGTGTTGTAAGGATCCTTTATTTATTTATTTAAAAAAAATTTTTTTTTCAATGTTTTTTATTTATTTTTGGGACAGAGAGAGACAGAGCATGAACGGGGGAGGGGCAGAGAGAGAGGGAGACACAGAATGGGAAACAGGCTCCAGGCTCCGAGCCATCAGCCCAGAGCCTGACGCGGGGCTCGAACTCACGGACCGTGAGATCATGACCTGGCTGACGTCGGACGCTTAACCGACTGCGCCACCCAGGCGCCCCAAGGATCCTTTATTTAAAGGGTCAGGAACCTGAGGCATAGATAAGAAACTAGCATAAGACTGACTAACTAATAAGAGATAGAATCAAGATTTATTAGTATAGTAATACATATATTAAACTTATGCATAAATTACTACAACTCTAAACCAATAAAAAGGCCAACAGAAGCGTGGGAGTAAAGTTCAGAGACTATCTAAAACTAATTGGCATGGTGGCTCCATAAGAATGTGCTCACAGGGAACTCAACCCAACATTCAGTGTGGTTTATTAGCATTTGTAAAGCACATTCATGATCCTGTTTAATTCCCATAATAACCTTTGAAGTAATGATGTTAATCTCAAGAACACAAAAAATAATATTTAATGGAGTCTGACAGACTTGGATATAGAGTCTAGCATTATCAACTCACCACATCTTAGAGTATTTCCTAACTTTCTTGAATTTAGTTTTTCTCATTTTCAAAGTGGGCAAACTAATATATGTCTTGTAGGGTAACTGTAGGATTAAATGGCATGTTCTAATGTACTGTAGGGTAGTGGTTAAGAATACAGATTTGGGAGCTGGGCTCTCTGGGTTTGAATCCTTGCTCTGCCACTTAGTAGAAGCAGCTTTCTCTGTTAAGTTATAAAGTTTCTCTCTGCCTTAGTTTCTTCATCTGAAAAATGGGGCTAATAATACCTATCTTATAGAGCTTTTTATGTGGAGCGATTTATGTAATGTTATTTAGGATCTGGTACCCAATGAGTACTCAGTAAATAATGGCTGTTCTAATAAATATAAAGTGCTTGACCTACAGTAGGTGGTCAACAAATAACAAATGTTTGTAATCGTACCCATTGAGAATTCCTTCAAGATTATACAATTGGGAAGTACCCAGGTCTCCTACTTCTGGATTCTATGCTGTAAACAGCTACAGTTTACCTGCTTGGCTAATTCTCTTCTGAAGATGTAGGCAGAATGTGTTCTTGGGGAGAAAACACTTAGCCTGAGCTCATCAGGAGAGAGCGCTGGGATCTGAGTAGGCTTTGGAGAGGCAGGAGACTCAGAAGAGGGAATTCGAGGGAGAAGGGGTGATGCACATGGCAAGAAACAGGAAGAGAAAGATGTGTTCAAGGGAGAGTGAGTAAAATGTTTTGATTAGATCAGAGCTACCTTTTTGAAAGATTAACCTGGGCAGGCTATTTAGGTAGAACTAGAATAGGAAAAGACCCAAGAAGTGAGAAGACAAAAGAGAAGTGCGTTGTGGTCATCCAAACATGAGTACAAAGGACCAGAGAACTAGGGAACCACTGAAGGAATGGAAGAGAGGACGGGGACAGATGCCTTCGCAAAGAAAAGTCAGCAAGGTTTGGAAACTGATTAAATGATGATGAGTAGATGGACGTAAGTAGACAGACTGACACTGGTGTTCTCATTTCACTTGGTTGGGTGTATATAATGACATTGCGAAATAGGAAAGTGGTATTTAGAGGGGCAATGATAGCTTTGACTTTTTACTTTGAATTTGAATTAATGGAGAGGCACTTTAAGTAAAAATGTCCTGGGGCATTTGGAAAAGATTGCTCAGGTCCACAGATAGAGTGGGGAGTCATCTGCGCAGAGGACATAACTGAAGGAGGTCTCTGTTATCCAACGAAGATTTATATTGCAAAAAGATCATTTAAATGAATCCACACGGGACAAGACTGATATTTAACAATAAATAGTGAAAAACTGGTTAAATTGGGACCTCAAAAGAAACAGATAATTACAAATAATTATTTGTATCTTATATTTAAAATGATTTATAATTCCAACTGGTTACTAATTCTTAGAATGAACAAATAATTAATTGCTTATTTGTTGTTGTTATTACCATACATCCAGTAAACTTGTGCGCTCGCTAGTTAGGAGAATCTTCACTCTGTTTTACTTTAAAAAACATATAAATGCGTGTTTATTTTTATTTTTATTTTTTTTAATTTTGTTTTTAATTTTTTAAAATTTACATCCAAATTAGCATATAGTGCAACAATGATTTCAGGAGTAGATTCCTTAGTGCCCCTTACCCATTTAGCCCATCCCCTCTCCCACAACCCCTCCAGTAACCCTCAGTTTGTTCTCCATATTTATGAGTCTCTTCTGTTTTGCCCCCCTCCCTGTTTGTATTTTTGTTTCCCTTCCCTTTTATTCATCTGTTTTGTCTCTCATCCTCATATGAGTGAAGTCGTAATGATTTTTGTCTTTCTCTAATTTCACTTAGCATAATACCCTCCAGTTGCATCCACATAGTTGCAAATGGCGAGATTTCATTCTTTTTGATTGCCGAGTAATACTCCATTGTGTGTGTGTGTATATATATATATATATATATATATATATATATATATATATCCATTCATCCATCGGTGGACATTTGGGCTCTTTCCATACTTTGGCAATTGTCGATGGTGCTGCTATAAACAAGGGGGTGTCCCTTTGAAACGGCACACCTGTATCCCTTGGATAAATGCCTAGTAGCGCAATTGCTGGGTCGTAGGGTAGTTCTATTTTTAGTTTTTTGAGGAACCTCCATATTGTTTTCCAGAGTGGCTGCACCAGCTTGCATTCCTACCAGCAAATGCATTTTTATTTTTAAATCTTTTTTTAAAAATAAATCATTGGCATATTGGTTAGAGTTTTGACTGGTCTCTCATGCACAGATCTCACACTAGTAAAGAAGCCAATCTTGCTTCCTCAACATGGAGTGAAAATTTAAACTCTTTTGGGAAGCAATCTGAATGCAGTATCCTTTTAGATTTTATAATGGTTTCCCCTAAACTTTTAAAATAGGTTTTTAAAAAATTTTTTTTTCAACGTTTATTTATTTTTGGGACAGAGAGAGACAGAGCATGAACAGGGGAGGGGCAGAGAGAGAGGGAGACACAGAATGGGAAACAGGCTCCAGGCTCTGAGCCATCAGCCCAGAGCCTGACGCGGGGCTCGAATTCACAGACCGCGAGATCGTGACCTGGCTGAAGTCGGACGCTTAACCGACTGCGCCACCCAGGCGGCCCTAAAATAGTTTTTTTTTAATTGTGGTAAAATATATACAGAAATTCAGTTTTCAGTTTTTTGAGGAAATTGTAGCTGTTTCAGTTGTTGTGAAGGGATATCTCATTGTGGTTTTGATTTGCATTTCCCAATGAACACCTTTAATGTGCTCATTGGTCATCCATATATCTTGGAGAAATGTCCATTTCATCTATACCGAGGGAAATGTCTATTCAAGTTTTTTGCCCATTTTTGAATTGGGTTGTTTGGTTTTTGTTGCTGTTGATTCTTCAGGGTTCTCTACATAATCTGGATGTTAACATTTTATCAGATATGTGGTCTGCAAATATTTTCTCCCATTTCATAGTGTGCTTTTGCCTTTTTACTCTGTCAGTTGTGTCCTTTCATGCACAGAATTTCAATTTCTATGTGTCCCAACTTATATGCATTTCCCTTTGTTGACTATGCTTTTCATGTCATATCTGATGTAGATCAGAGGACGCTCCCCCAAAGTATGGCACCTTGGCATATTCAGTATTTTAAGCTGAAGGAGTTTGAGAAAATGGCAGTCATAAAACCCTGTGTGAGAAGTCCTCTCACACTGGAGGAACTGGAGGAAAGGAGATTCTTACCTGTGAAGAGAAAAGAATGCAAGAAGAATTCTTACAAACAGGCCTTGCTAAATTTCCCCCGGTTTGTTACACTTACCCTGCACTCTCTGCCCTGTCATATTTCTCCACAACTGTCCATTCTTCATCAGACCCAGCATAATGATACTCAGGTTTAGCCATTTCTTGTTAAATCTGTCTTTATCAGTTTAATTTTCAACCTCAGCCAGGGATCCCAAGAGGGTCGAAGCAATTTGTTTTTTCTTATCATACATGTCCGAGAAATTACTGACAAACCCAGTGTCATGAAGCTTTTCCCCTGTGTTTTTTTTTTTTTCTGGGAACTTTACAATTTTAGATCTTACATTTAGGTCTTTGATCCATTTTGAGTTTATTTTTGTATGTGATAGAAGATAAGGGTACAACCTCATTCTTTTGCATGTGAATATCCAATTTTCCCAAAATTATTTACCGAAAAGACTGTCCTTTCACTGTTGAATAGTCTTGATATCCTTATCAAAAATTACTTGACGGGACGCCTGGGTGGCTCAGTCAGTTGGGCGGCCCGACTTCAGCTCAGGTCATGATCTTACGGTTCATGGGTTCAAGCCCCATTTCAGGCTTTGTGCTGACAGCACGGAGCCTGCTTCAGGTTCTCTGTTTCCCTCTCTGTCTCTGCCCCTTCACTGCTTGTACTCTCTCTCTCTCAAAAATAAATAAACTTAAAAAAAAAATTACCTGACTGTATATGTGAGGGTTTATTTTTGGACTACTATATTCCACTGGTCTCTGTGTCTGTCTTTATACCAGTAACGTACTGTTTTGAGTATAGTAGCTCTGTAATAAGCTTGAAATTATGACGTGTGAGACCTTCAACTTTGTTCTTTTTCAAGATTGTTTTAGCTCTTCAGGTACTCTGTTTTACATTTACAGCATCATTATAAAGAGGACAAGATTGCAAAAATATTTGAGGGTTCACCAGTTTTTTTTCTAAGAAACTCTCTTAATGTTTTGATATTCAGATAATTTTCTGTGAAGACTTTGAAGTCACTATTCTGTCATCATCCTTACACATTGATTTTCATTTATTAACTGAAGTACCTCTCCCAAGTTCTCTTATATGAGTGCCTTTGGAAGTGTTTCAGTTATACTCTGACCTCATGAAATCCTGCATCTTTTTTTTTTTTTAATTTTTAAGGTTATTTATTCACTTAGAGAGAGAGAGAGAGAGAGAGCACAGGTGGAGGAGGGGCGGAGAGAGAATCCCAAGCAGGCTTTGCACTGTCAGCCCAGAGCCCACTGTGGGGCTTGAACTCAAGAACAGTGAAATTGTGACCTGAGCTAAAGTCGGACGCCTAACTGACTGTGCCACCCAGGTGCCCTGAAATCCTGCGTCTTTTACAAGATGTGCGATTTTACCGTGAAATAGAATTGCTCTTGTATATTTCATGGTGCTAGTAGATGTTTACATGTGATAATCAGTGAATGACCGCCTTACTTGTCTTGATGGACTAGGAGACTTTTGCTTTAAATAGGGAAGGATGCTTGAGTGGAGATGAATTTTTAAAACATTTTTTTAAGTTTATTCATTTTTGAGAGAGAGAGAGACAGAGCGTGAACAGGGGGAGGGGCAGAGAAAGAGGGAGGGAGACACAGAATCTGAAGCAGGCTCCAGGCTCTGAGCTATCAGCACAGACCCCGATGCAGGGCTGGAACCTATGAACCACGAGATCATGACCTGAGCTAAAGCTGGATGCTAAACGTACTGACCAACCCAGGCGCCCTGAGACGAATTTTTATAAATTGCCAGTTCTTGGGTAAATATTTTTATATTGACCAAATATAAAAAAAAAAACCTCAGTGATTCTGAGGTTATACATTCAAGTAAAGATAATGTGTTGTTGTTAAAGCCACAAAAATGGATATCTTCTTCAGAGGAAGCACTTTGAGCTGGAAAGAAAACCAAGGTGGTCATGAAAACAGTGACTTTTAGAGGATTGAGGAGAAAAATAGTTGCTGGGCCAGGAGCTTTCAGGGAAGTATGAAAATCGTTTGGCTAATTAAAAAAAGATAAACAGGAGAGAAGAGAATTCAGATTCGTTATCTCAGGCAGACTGGTTATTGAGGAAAGAGGCATATGGGGTATAGATGCTCCTAAGAAAGAAAGAGGACATTGGGTATATTTGAAGATTCCAGGCACAGCTGTAGGCATGGGAAGTGGAGAGTGAGATGTAGTAAAAGCCCCTGTGCCTTCTCTCTTAAATGCCACTGCTGTTTACCCAGCGCTGACCTACGGATGAGAAGAGCTTCAGCTCCCAGGAGCTCTGAGTTTGACCAGTCACTGGCCCCCGAGCATCCTGTGCTCATCACACATCTAAGAACAAGTCCAATGTCAGAGAGGGAGGCTCCATGCCACATTCGGGACATGACCTGGACTCAGAGTGAAGAGAACCGAGTAGGGGAGTCACTCGTGACCTACATGTCACAGTTTTCTCATTTGCCAGTGCGTTTAGTCCCTTGTTTCTTTCCACAGGGTGTTGAACCCCATTGGGGGATCCTGGAGGAAAGTATAAATTTAAAATTGGAAAATAGGGGCGCCTGGGTGGCTCAGTCGGTTAAGCATCTGACTTCAGCTCAGGTCATGATCTCATGGCTTGTGGGTTCAAGCCCCGTGTCAGGCTCTGTGCTGATGGCTTGGAGCCTGGAGCCTGCTTTGGATTCTGTGTCTCCCTGTCTCTCTGCCCCTCCCCCATTCACATTTTGTCTCTCTCTGTCTCTCAAAAATAAATAAATGTAATAAAATTTTTTTAATTAGAAAATAATAGTTGAAAACAAGACTGAAAGAAAAAGGCAATATGAATATACCAGCCATAACCTAGATGTTTGGTCCTGGTAATGAGAAAATATAGTCAGGAATATTGTATTCTTTATCTGTGTTGTTCAACTGACTGAGGTCCTTGAAATTTTAGAAGATAAAGGATAAGGTAAAAACAATGTTAAAATAATTTGTAATCCCAACACAAAGAGATTTATAATTGTTAATATTTTTGTATATTTCCCCGAGTTTTTCTCTCTTTGCCTCTTTCTGTGCATTTAGATTATATCATGAGCATTCTCCCATGTCATTAACTACCTCATGCAAACATGATTTGTAATGGTCTTAAAATATTACTTCATATGGACATACCATAATGATTCCAAAATCCTTATTATTGGATATTTTGATCACTTCTTTAAAAAAAAAAAAAAAAGGAGAAAAATGATGGTAAATGACAAAGGACCTTTGGTTTCAATTTCTTTAACAATACAGGGGGAGGTGGGTAAGAGATGTATCTCCCAGGGAGCCCCCATTACATATACTTTCTTATTTTTATGCACGGACCCATGCAGAGGCATCATTAGAGATCATACAAAGCTTTCCATTTTGACCATGTACTTGAACACCAGTCCATCTCCTTTCTGTTCTGTAAACTACTCCTGTAGGGCTTTTGTCACAGCTGGCATTCAGCCACCTTGATGTTAGTTAATAACTGCTGAAAGTACTTTCCCTCGGAATGATTTGCAATTTAATGAGAGATTCTAGAAACCTAATAGAATCATGTACAACAAAAGATATAAATATATAATAGTGGCATGTGAAGCGTATTTACAAAGTCATACTGTTTTATTCATTCACCTCCATTCATTTCTTTTAGGAGTGTTTATTGAGCTGTCTATGTGCTAGGCACAGTGTTGGATAGAGAACACAAAAATAAACAAGTCCTCAAGGAGTTCACTGCCTAAGTCGTTCTTAACCAGGAGGCAACAACACTTCTCTCTCCACGTTTGAACATGTTGGGGGCAGTTTGGTTATCCCATTGACTTGAAGAACATTATTAGTATTTAGGGGTCGGGGTTGCTAAATGTTCTGGAGAGGTTTGCACAAAGAAGAATTGTCTGGTCCCAACCAGTGGGGTCTCCCTTGATTAACCAATGTTAGAATGTGAATAAAGCTAGTACTAACAAGGTATTATAGACCTGCATTGTGTTAGGCACTTTACCTGCATTGTCTAGTTTAACTTCACCTTGGCACTTTGCAGTAAATACTGTCTCCATTTTTCTGCACAGCTTAAAGAGCATAAAGAACTCTCTCAAGGTCACATTGCTACTAAGTGGCGGAACCAGATTTTAAACAGTATCCTAGATCTGACCTCTGAACCCACACTCTTAAATAACTATACCATTCAGCTTTTTAAACTAAAGATAAAATAGAACCCAGAGATCATGTTTGAGCAACCTGAGGAGACAAACTATGATTTATTCATCTTTCTTCTTTATATCTAGTACAAAGACTGCAATAGTGCCTGTCCTTTAAATGTTGTTTTATTTAGTCTAAACCTTCTGAGTTTTACAGATAAAGAAAACTAAAGTTCAGGGAGGTTAAGTTCTTCTAGTATGGGGCAGAGCTGAGGTTAGAATCCACGGAAATGGAAAACAGTATGCAGGTTACTGAAGCTACTATGGAAAAACAGTATGGAGGTTACTGGAAAAAAAAAAACTAAACTAAAAATAGGACTACCATATGATCCAGCATTTCTATTTCTGGGTAAATGTCCAAAGGAAATTAGATCGCTATCTTCAAGGGCTAGCTGCACCCCCATGTGCTTTGTAGCATTATTCACAGTAGCTAAGAATGGAGGACTGTGTTAGAAACGTAGGCTCCTGAGCCTCACCCCTAGAGATTCTGATGAAAAATGTCTGATGAAGAGCCACCATATATATATTTATGATGGAATCTTATTTGGCCATGAGAAAGAAGGAAATCCTGCTATTTGCAGCCACATGGATGACACTTAAGGCTGTTGTGCCCATTTCATCTGAAATGAGTCAGATAGAGAAAGACAAATATTGTTTGATCTCATTTATATGTGGAATCCTACTTTCCATATGGAAAAAAGCCAAACTCCTGGAAGCAGGAATAGTGTTTGCCAGCGGCTGGGGTGAGGGGGAAATGGAGAGATGTTGGTCAAAGGGCACAAGCTTATAAGATGAAAAAGTTCTGGGATCCAATATACAGCTGGGTGACTAAGTTAACAGTACTGTATTATATACTTATATAGTTGAAAGTTGCTAAAAGAGTAGACGTTAAGTGTTTTCAACACACACACACACACACACACACACACACACACACACATACACGGCAATTATGTGAGGTGATGGAGGAATTAACTAATGCTACTGAGAGAATCATTTCACAGTATATAAATGTATCAAATCTAGGTGTTGTATACCTTAAACTTATACAATGTTTTGTGTACACACACACACACACACACACACATCAATTATATATCAGTAAAGCTGGAAAAAATAGAGTTCACCCACCCTGGATCACTTAGAAAAAAGTCCAGGGAAGGGAGAGGACAATTTGCTAGAAGCCAGCTACTCTGCTAGCCTATCTCTTAGCATGCCCACGTTCTTCGTCTCTCAGTCCCTTGAGACCCCCAATATTCCCCATCTATTGACACCAGAAGTTGGCAAACTTTTTCTATAAAGGGCCAGGTAGTAAATATTTTAGGCTTTGCAGGCCATATGGTCTTTGTCACAACTGCTCTCTCTGCCATTTTAGCAAGAAAGTTGGCATAGAAAATTTGTAAACAAATGGGTGTGGCTGTGTTCCAATAAAACTTTATATACAAAAAACAAGTGTTGGGCCAGATGTAGCCCAGGGGCCATAGTTTGCTGATCCTTGGTCTATCTCCAGTGGTGGATTTTGTCCTTTTAGATCAATCTGTACTTGAATCGTTACTGATAACTTGGAATAAGACTGGGAAACATTTGGAACCAGTATTCTTCAAAGTGATTGTTCGCTGGAATACTTGGGAGCTGTGTTAGAAATACAGGTTCTTGAGTTTCACTCTTAGAGATTCTAATGCAGAATGTCTGGGGGAAGAGCCTCAGCCTCAGGATTTCTAGGCCCTGGCTCTGATGCGTGCAGCAGAGTTTGGAAACCATAAGTTCATGCTTCCAGTAGATAACTTTGCAAAGAACTGATGTTAAACCAATGTCTGTGTCGTTTCAATCTCACCCACAGTCCCAGCTCCACGCCAAAAACTCTAGTTTACTGAACAGAATATCCATTTCATCTCAAAACCTCATATCATTCCACCCATTCCCCATTTATTCAGAGGCAGACACATTTAAGCAAAAATAATCACCATCAGAATACTAATGGGCCATAAGCTAATGCAAGGATATTTATTCAGCTGAATGCAATTACCAGTAAAACCTTGTTTTCTAAATGGTGTGACTGTAATCCAATTTAGGTCTTTTAACCCCTGGTGATTTTTGTTTCATTTTGCTTTGTGATGGGTGGAAACCAGGCATGGTTGCTGGGGGCTGGCAAAGCTAGAATAAAAGGGAAATATCACCACCAACCACTACAGGCAATTTTCGATTGCAGTGAGTCACTAAATCTCCATAACCACGGGTGGCTCTACATGATTCTGTTGCTAATTGAATTTTTTTTCCCAAGTAGAATGAGGGCTTATTTTTACATCAACATGATTCTATTTTGTGATGATTGTTGATAAAGTCAGCTAAATTAATGGTATTTCAGCTTCTGTACCCATAGGTATCACTGCTTTAAGGAGGATGAATCTCTAAGTAGGTTTAAAAAAAAAAAGACAATGTACAGAAAAGATGGTCCCAAACTCGCTGCACTGATGCGGATTAAATGGTTGGGATGGGCTCTCACATAAGTGATATTATGCCCTTCTCAGTTCATCTATCAGAAGGTACACGATGTCAATACATTTTATTACTGGTGAGGTGATCTTTGATCATTTGGTTAAGGTGGTATCTATCAGGTTTTCCCACCGTAAAGTTTTAAACTTTCCCTTTGCAATTAGGAAGCATCTTGTAGGGAGATACTGTAATGCCATGAAAATTCATGAGTTGAATTGGTAATGGAAAATGGACTCAGTTATGTGCATATGAGGGGTATGTATCAGAGAAACTGATGGCTAAAAGCGATTTTACCATCAACTAATCCAAAAGCCCCTCATTTGAGACAAAGAAAATGGCTCACCTTTAAGAGAATTCAGTCTTAAAATTGGGATGACCACCAGCCTAGCCCATTTTCTCACCTCAGATTGTTTTCTCCTTCCTGACCACCCTTAGAATTTATCATCTGTCCATAGTTTGTTGGCTTTTGATTATGTTTGTGTTATAGAGACAGAATTCATTCAGGTTTCCCCCTTATTCCACTCATTGGTCAGCCAACTTTTCTCTTCTCACTGTGTAATTAAAGCTCTGTTTTCACTATCTTGGCTCGCGGATTTCTGGGATACAGAATGTTGCTAATTGTGTTTGCTTCAGTCCTTGGATCTGCTGGAAGAGGGGCTCCAGTTTGCTAAAGGCAGAGATAGCTTGTGCCCCACACTGGTGGGACAGCCCTGGGCCTTTCCCAAAGCTTTTATTTCTTCCCTCGTGTGCAAGGCCATGCTTGGTTCCCCAGGCCAGGCCAACTGTACCCAAAACCTCAGCCCTGTTTTCTACGCTGCCTTAACGGGAGCTCATCGGTAGCTCTTTAACATGAAGTGTCGGAGTTATTTTAGTCTTGTTAGTCTTAGTTTATTTCGGGTAGTCAGCCGAACACTGATCCATGTGTCTTACACCAGTGGTTCTCAATTTTTTTTTTTTCCGGTGCCTCGTCCTAGACTGCATTTGAGAAGTTGTCAGAACAGAGCCTGGAGGAATAAAAAAGAGGTCAGAAGTCTCTAGAGACCATCAACAAGGCCCCCTGTCTCCCTCTCAGGCCATAAACTTACTCATTAGCAGGAATGAGATCATTAGGACTGCCTTTGAGAAAGCCTTCTTCTACCCCTCGCCCAACACGGAAGTATGGTTTTATATTGAAGACCAAGGATTTAGACATCATCACAGGGCACATATTAGGATTGCGTAGATAAGTGCTTTGGAAAATGTGTTATCCGAGGAGGATGGTGATGTTAACTCAGTGAAGAGAAGACTTATGGCCACATAACTTTTATCTTCTAATATCTGACTTGTGAAATTGGTAGCAAATGTGTTCTGGGCATGTCTAGAAGGGGAAAGTAAGTCCCATGAATGGGTGAAACAGAGGAAGATTTGGCTCAGACCAAGGGGAAGAGTATGTGTCTACTGTGCTTGGCTATAGTGGGTGAGAAGTTTCATTCTATGTCGCTGCATCTTCGTACATGAAAGGTTATTATTCCTATGCCACCTATAAGGAAACCACGACGCAGAGAATAGTCTGTCCCAGGTTGCTCTGCTTCATAAGGGCCAAGGGGGATTTGCGTCCGGGCCTGTGTGGTCTTTCCCCTGTGCCTTCCTACCTCCTGGGCCCACAGACCTGAGCTGTCCACTCACGCCCTGGTCATTCTGTGTCCCAGTGACCCTCCCATCGCGGGCAACGTTGGGGCAGAGTGTGTAACCCCAGAAACTCCTGCACTGGGTGCCAACTTGCCCCAGATGACCCTTAAGGCCCACTTGCAAATGTCAGACCCTGATTCCAGTTCAAACCAAGGAATAAATGAACAGGTCACAGTTTAAGAGCGTCAGGCCGTCTTCATGGTGTCCTCCCTTCCTGTACCAGTTCACACCTCTGTTCTTCCTTGTGCTGCAGAATAACCTTCTTGAAAACACAGCTCAGACCCACCACTGCTCCAAAATCTTAAGCAGCTCCCATCTGCCTATAGAATCAATCAATCAATCAGTCTAAAGCACATTTCTATTTTCAAAGCCTGTCTTCCTTTCATTTTCAGCTCACTTAGTCCCTCTCGCAGAGGCTGCCCCCCCTGGGACATCATTCTTCTTACATGCGGATGCTCTACCTTCTGTAACCAGGCTGTTCCCTCTTGCTGAAATGTGCTTCTTCCTGACAGCTCTCCTCGAATCCCTTCCCTCCTTGAAGGGTCACCTCTGATGGCCCCACTTCTGTGAAGCTTCTCCTCAGTGCTCAGCCAGAAGTGAAATCTGTTGTTTGAACTAGGGAATGGGTAGCCTGTATCCACCTTATAGAATGAGCAGTTTCAGGATTCTGTGTACCCTTGTCCTGTCTCCTCACGAAATCGGTGGCTTCTTGAGGGCAGGGCTTGGATTAGAGTTATTCCTCGAATTAGAGTTATTCCCGTTTCTCCCTTTCTCCCCTCCAGGGCCCAGGGAACTGCCCAACACACACCAGGTAATCAGTGTTCTTTGGGATCTGTGGAGCTGGTGACAGGATTGAGTCACCAAGTTAACTCCCAGAGCAACCTACTTAACACGTTGTAGTGTCTGAAGAGTTGGGGGTTACCGACTGGAGAGGAAGAGAAGGAGGAGGAATAGATTTTACCTGTTAATTCTTGCCTGGTATTTTTAGTCTTCTTATGAAAGATAAAAAAGGAGAAAAAAAGTAAAAGCTTTGTCGACAGTAAAAAGCAGACATCTATTATCTCCAAGTGTGTGCTCACTCTTCTCAGAAGGAACTTAATTCATCTTCCAAATGGCTTTTTTTTTTAACATCGCTATAATTATTTTCTTTTTAAAAATAGCCATTTTGAAAAGAAAATTCAGTTTCAGGGAGGTTAATTAATTTGCCCAAATAAATGGCGGAGATGTTGATACTTAAAGATTTCGCTTCTCCTCGTGGTCCATTCTGCCTCCTGGACCCGCAGAAAGATGGAAAGCGAGTGGTTTGGGGATAGTCTGCGGCGGCTCCAGGAGGTGCTCGAGCTGAGGTCATCTTGCTTCGAGTTTGAAAAATACCAAAATTAATAATGCAACGTCTACTTGAAGTTAGCAGACTTAACTTTCAACTTCCATATTTGTTTCAGGTCACTCTCTTTAAAGTGGAGGGGGAGGGAGAGAGGGAGAGGGCATGTGAGCTGGCCCTTAATTTTTCACTCTTCAACCGTCAACCCATCTTTAGGAAAATGAGTGATAAGAAGCAATGTCTCATCAGTCTGTGGGAAACTAAAGAAAAAAAAATACTTAAGGATACACATGTATGCAACATTTGCCTTGTTTATATATACCGAGCTATGCGCGTATTTTTTTCAGTACAAATATCAAGGAATCGTGCTATAATCTAAGACTGTCTTTTTACCCTGAGCCTTTTGGCCTAAGAAACCACACGTGTGCCCTGCAGAGAACCGTGTGATCTCTGGAGTATTTATGAAGGAGGAAAGGATGCTGGGCTGGGAGTCAGGCCCTAGGTCTGACTTTGCTGCCACTCAGAGGCACAAGATTGGGCAAGAAATGTCACCCCTCCAGTCCCCAGGGGTTTTGTTGCTTTGTTTGGTTTTGTTTTGTTTTGGTTTGTTGTTTTTTTTTCATGTATCAAATGACGATGTTGGGTTCGAACAGGGTTTCTAACCTCGGTGGTGTTGATACTTTGGCTCAGGTGACTCGTCACTAAGGAGGCTGCCCTGCACATTGCATGGAGTTTAGCAGCCTCCCTGGCCTCTACCCAATAGATGCCAGCAGCATACTCCCCCTGCTCCCCACCCCTTGGAATTGTGATGGCCAAAAAAATGTCTCCAGCCATTGGCAAATGTCCCCATGTCCCCTGGGTGGGGGTGTCATTCTCAGCTGAGAACGACTGGCTAGAAGCATATTTTTACATTCACCCAATATGTATGGAGAACACCTGGTTGGGAAGGCTGTGTGCTGTGCACCAGGGACACAGAGGTGGACCATCTTCACGGAGCTTCAGTCTAGTGGGGGAACAGGTGTCTTCAGGCTGGAGGGAACCTCTAGAACAGGTGCTGTCACTGGGCACACACAGGAGTCAGGGACCCTCCAGACCTGTTATTCTGGGAACATATAAACCCTGGACAGACACAGCCACTTCTTAATACATGATACATTTTGGACTGAGACCCCCACAGAGAAGTGGGGAAAATGAAGAGTCCCATTTGGGAAGTCTTGCCTCTGCTGCCTAGGCTCCCAAATAGATGGGCAAATGAAGAGTGGGTATAAAATGGGCACCATATCCGAAGGAAATGATTCTCTGTGCTTACTTCTCATCTGTCTTTCCGGTGATGGTTTGGGCATACTTCCTCCTCTCAACTGCCATAGTCACCAAAAGAATGCAGCAGGGATGAGCCAGACCTTGTGCCAGGTTTAGCTTTTTTTAGCCTTCGATTCTCATCCTCCTCTGGAGTGTTTTCTATTGTAATGGGATTACAGGACATTTTATATAAGGTTTCTTTGGGGGGGGGGAGGGGAAGCACTTTTAGAAAGTCATTTCTTCCCTAAACAGAATATACCAATAGGATATTAAATTAATAGGTGCGGTAGCATACAGACGAAAAGTCCAGGCTCAGCAGGTAGGGTATTTGGGTTCATAATTCTGACTCAGACACTTACTTGCTGTGCAATTGCAAGCAAGTTACTTGACCTCTCTGTGCTTCATTTTTTTTTTTTACTAGTAAAATGGAAACTCTGATCCTATTTATACCTCACAAGGTTGTTGTGAGGATTAAAAGACTTTGAACAGAACTTGACACGTGGAAATCACTCACTAATGTTTGAAAGATATTCTGATGATTCTGGGAATCACTGGATCACTTGGATCAGGTCCTTACTTATTTAAGGTTATGAGTAGATATTCACAAAGCACGGTTTAGTGGACCAAGTTATGTTCTTCTGAGTCCTTTCACATCCTTCTAACATAAGCACAGTCCCACTGCCAGCTTGTGTTACCTATAAAATCGGGGAGGGGGGCGGGGGATTAAACATTATTTATCCACAGTCAGGCATTTGAGCCAGAAGATTTCTGGAAAAATCCATCCCAGGTATAAAACTTCTGGTTTTGATTTATTCTGGGTTGTCACAAATTCTCTCACTTCTTTGGTGCTATAAAATAAGAACAATTGATCTCAACCCACTGTGGTGATGAAATATTAGGTGAGGGTTTAAGAAAGACATTTTCGCTTATTGAAAAGAGTGTTTTATAAGTCAGGATGAAAAGATACTTCGATTGGTTAAACACTCTTGGACTCACTTTTCTTCCTCCCTTAAGATTTTTCTCTCCTTGTGTCCTTTTGCCTCCATTTCCCTTCCTTCTCTGATTCCTCAAGCCCTCGTCAGTATCCTGCAGGATGCACGCTTTGTTCGGATGCTTCTTCTGGGCCGGAAGCAGGCCATTCGGTTTGCACTGTGCACCTGCCTGCAACGTCTCCAGTGTGGTACTTCCCAGAGGAGCAGAACAGGGGACTTTTAAACTTGCCCATCACTTTTTTCCTTAACTAGTACAGACAGCCCATCTCTGTTGATTGTTGGTTTATGGCTTAAACTTGTCAAGCTAACTATCTGCAGCTTTCTCAGCTGCTTTATGCATCTTTTGGTTACTTTATCCTCTTAGAAGGCAGCCAGGGGAGCCCAGAATTCCCATGATTGATGGGAGCAATGAATATTCGTCAATCGACTGATTCTGAAAGAAAATGTTCCTAGAGGGCAGGAAACCAACTTCCTCGTGCAAACACAACCAGACCATTCCCTTGTGTTACTGAGTGAGAATTCGCTGAACACTTTCTGTGTGTCAGGCTCTGTGCTAGGTGCTGTCATCATAATGTCACAGTCCCTGGGGCGAAGGGGGTTGAGGTGGGGGGGGACTTATTAGGTAAGCCAGACCCTACATTCACTTGACAGCCTTGCCTCCTGGTTCTGGAATCCTTGCCCAGGAGGAGGTTCAGATCACGGGACCCAGATGAAATGGGGCTTGGGGTTCCAACAAGGAAAGAATGTGGAAATCAGTGGAGTAGAATCTTTCCCGTTTAGCAGTTGCCTCTGAGTGACTGTCGTAGCTTCTGGGGATTAGCCTCTGAGAGAAACTCCGAGGGTAGAGAGTAATTGACTTCTAGACTCATCGTGTTCAAACACGGACCCTGAGAAAGCCTTTGAAGTTTGGGAAGGGGATCATAGCAAATGCATACTCTTGCCTGAATTGCTGACATCTGGCTAGGATGGTTATCTTCTCGTGCCTGGCTCACAGCTGGACATCTAAAGACAGCCGAAGAAGTAAGGTGTACCTCTCCAGATTGCTGAGTCAGGCACCTCAAGATCTGTGGGATGACTGATATTGCAGGCTTCTTACCTGGCCGAGTCACAGAACATTAGGAATAGAAAGATGCATGAGTTGATTCAAGATGGTGGTTCTCATAACTGGAACTGGAGTCACCTGGAGGCTTGTAAAACCAGAGAAACCCGGGCCAGAGTTGCACTAACAGAATTAGGACAATCTCAATATACAGGGATTGGCAATCTGTATGTTTTTAAACATCTAGCCTAAGCCCCACGTAAAGAGAGTCACTACACAAGATGCGCCAGTCAGGCCTCTTGTGGATGCCGTCATTCTGTTCGTTATTTTAAATATAGTTGTCATTTCTGGAATATTCTTTCTAAAAGTCACGGTTTCAATATTTTAATTTATGTGAATTTATGATTCCTGGAACCAGGTCAGAATACGTTTAAGACTGTGCCTCTTTGGGAAATTAAATGTCTGTTCCTGATCCTAGGATGAGTGGTTAAGTAAGGTGACCACTATTTCTGTGAGGAAAGTATGTGTGTTTGTGTGTGTGTGTGCGTGCATGTGTGTGTGTGCGTGTGTGTGCGTGTGTAAGCACGCTCACACAGTGTTTCCGACAGTTGTTTCCAAACTGTTGACACATGATCTCAGATGTCATTTGATAACGGCCCAATGTGGGGGGCCCAGGGTGATCCCATTTGAATTATAGGGAGATAGAACACCATATAAGGTGGGGTGCTTTCTTCAATGTTGAAGGCTGTTATTGTTGACCTAAAAAGGACACTATCTGCCACCATGACTTTTGTGGGACTGTTGTAAAAGGTATTCATTCATCCCCTCAACATTCCATATTTAGTTAGCCCCTGCTGTGTGGCAGGTACGTACTAAGTTCCTACTAGGGATTCAGGGATGACGAAAGCCCTACATGGGACCACTGAGGCTTTAAATGTAGTTGGGGAAATGCATCCAGGTTAAGAGGTTGTTGCTCTGCTGACACGTGGTTAGGAGTTTGTGTTCTGTTCTCTAGCCACATCACTTACAAAATGTTCATTAAATGCGAAGGGTGCCCTGGGAGTAGAGAGAGTGGACCTAGCTAGCTCCCGCATCCTACACCTCTTCCAGGCTTCTTCCTCCCCATGGATACTTTAATCCAGTCTCCATTCCTCACATAAGGTGGGGCTGGGAGCTTCTGGTACAACCACATATACACTGTTTTCATGGTTATGTGAATCAGGGTGACTAATTCATCAAAAGTAAGTTTCTAAAGCCTAATGGAATAATGTCTCTAAATTGATACACGCGTCCTTTAAAACTGGTACATTTTTAAATGTCTTCTATAAAACACAAAAATTATCTGGAAGGTCTTTTAAAAGTTATTCAATTTGTAACTATTTATTGCATTTCTGTGCACAAGGAATATACTAAGTGTTTTACATAAGTGATTTTAATTTTTTTTATTTGAAAATTTTTTTGAGGTGGGGGAAGGTCAGAGAGAGGAAGAGAGAGAGAATCTTAAGCAGGTTCCATGCCCAGCATAAAGCCCGACGCAGGGCTTGCTCTCATGACTGTGAGATCATAACCTGAGTTGAAATCAAGAGTTGGATGCTTAACTGACTGAGCCACCCAAGCGCCCCAAGTGGTTTTAATTTTACAACAATTCTGTGAGGTCTTCATTATCCCTGTTTTACAAATGGGGAAACAGAGGTATGAATAATAGCTGAACTAATTTGCCAAGAAAGCAAATAGAAAATAACGGAATTGGGATTCAAATTCGAATTTGTCTAATTCCAAAGCTCACAATTAAAAAAAAAATCTCTACCCTGTCTCTTTTGATTATATATATATTATCTATGTATTTATGGATCTATCTGTGGCATTGGAAGTTGTCATTCATTACCTGGATTTCAGGACCACTTAGAGATTATTTGATTTTGAACCTATAATATAAATTCTTTCTGTAAAGATTTTGAGTTGTTTTCAGATGCACCAAAGTATCTAATGAGTATGCATTTGACTTTGTGGCAAAGACTGGAAACCTAAAATTGAGAATACAGGTGCAATAAAACAGACACTTGTAAGATCAGATCAAATAATTGCAGTTCTGTGATTGCTGTAAAAGAGAAGTCCTAACTTCTGTTAATCCTAGGAGACCAATATGAGCTATTAAATCCTATTCTAATCCCTTACGGAGATCACTCAGCATCGGACACAGATACAATTCACATGTAAAGGGAAATGAAAAATGTTGCAGCAACCACGTCCATCTTCTTCTCTTTCAGCACATGCTCCACGTTGAGTGAAAAAGTCACATGAACTTGAAAAGGAAGCATGGGTTTTAGAGGGAAAAATGAGTTTGTCTCTGTAGGCAAAGGCCTCCATTGTTTCCTGGGATCAATGCCATCGATTTTGTACTATGGTTCCTAAGAGCAGTAGCTTTGAGATGCAGACGTTGACCAGCAGCAAAAGGCCAAGGATAAAGCTGTGGTAATGAGAGAAAGTGACTTGACGTTTCTCTGTCCACCAATAGGAAGACTTTGATTTATCTCTGTTCCTCCAGTCTCAGAGTTCAGAGCAGTGGTACATGTGAAACCTTAAACAGTGAGCCTCACAGAAGTGGCAAAGTTATACCTGGAGTGCCAGGATCTGTTGCTGGCATTCGAGGTAAGAGAGGGAAAAAGTGGGTAAGGACCAGAAAAGTGTGCTCTCAACTTGCCTGATCATAAATCCTACTTGGGCCCCATGTCAGTTAAATAGCCATGGCTTTTGTCACATAACGGCTGCATGTTGGTGGCATTTATTCAGCTCCCATGTCTTCTGTCTCTTGGATGGGGGTCGGCTGATCTAGACTGAACTTGGCTCATAGGGTCACTGGTCTCCTCCCTCAGCCGAGCTGGCTCATTAATCTGTTTACTATCACAGAGTCACAATAAAACAAGTCAGAATTTTATTTTTCAGTGTCACAGCGACAGCTGAGTAGATGGTTCACTGCTGATGGTGGCCTTGTATCACAAGACCGTCTAAGAAACCGTTCTTGGACTTCATCTTTTCCAGGGTATCAGTCTTCAGTTGGCTCCCCAGTATTTCTATGTTCCAGCCAGTTGAGGAGGACCATAGAACTTTAAGAGCATAACCTAGAGGTTAAGTTAAATCACTTCCGCGTACCTGCTGGCAGAATGAATCCTATGGCCAAACCTAGCTGCGCAGGGAATCATGCGATATGCTCTTTCTTCTGCCTGGACTTGTATCCAGATAAAAGCTAAGCGTTTCTTTCTCTAAAGGAAGAGGAAGAGACTGGGTGTTAGGAAACAGCTAGTTGTGTGTCCCGCTTTTATAAGTCTTAGCAGGCAACCTAATACCGAGCTCTTCATTTTCCTTCAAGTTCTGTATCTTCAACTTTGAGGCCTGAAAAATTATTGTGAGTTTTAAATGTGTTTTGCTCTCTTCTCCATGTTTAGGCGTGTTGCATGGCATTAAAAGAAAACATCCCCTTCAGAGCACTGTCTTCTACTTTTGCAAATGAAAACGTATGTCAGCTAAATTATAAAATAAATGGGTTTCAGTTGAGCGAGCCTAGAAAACTTAGAACCACTCACAATATCGTTTCTATGGGAAAATGGCTTTGAATCCTGCAATGGATCTGACAAAGAAGTGTACTTTTGGACTGAAACACATTTGGAAGTTGGGAGCTGCTAAATGTAGGTTTACACCCGGGAAGTAACAGGTGAGATTTATTGGAGCGCTTCCTCGGCAGTGGCTTACATAGCACCCCAGCCGCTTTGGTGCCCGGCCAGGACCAGGCAAGTCGCGATCCGGCTTCTTGCTTCCTGCAGGTGTTTGTTGGGCGCACAGGTCCTGGTTTCTCGTTCACGTTAAACATTTTGCTTGTCCTCATGAAGGTGTTCAGTTGCGAAGTTGTAACTATAGTACAAATAAAAGGCTAAGTAAGGCTATCTGGAGATGTTTCAGTTATGAGCTCGATCAGCACTTCAGAGACCATTAATTTGATTTTAATAAATGCATTGGTGGCTTTCTTAGGCTAGAAGATTGCTACAAATAGAATTTTACTATTTTTGAAACAATATGTGGTATTGATGGTATCCTAACATGAAAATAGCTACTTATGGGATGGGTGGAGCCCAATGTTCTGGATATTTGGTTAAAGGAGTTATTAAAATGCTTTTTAACTGTTCTGACCCCCCAATTCCATCCCCCTCACTTCCCCGCCCACCACCTCGCCCTGTGCCCTAAGCATGTGCTTAGCCTGAGAATTGGATAATCCAGTACTGATAATAGAATTTAACTCCCAGTTCAGTCTCAACCAGAAAGTTCCTCATGCATTCAACAAATATTTACTACATTTACTATGTGCCTATTAAGAAAGTACTTGAATTATGTTCTGGTCACTGGGAAGGTGATTTTGGGCATGAGTCATGAATCATACTCCTTTAAAAATTTTTTTTTTTGATGTTTATTTATTTATTTAAAAAAAATTTTTTTAGCATTTATTTATTTTTGAGACAGAGAGAGAGCATGAACACAGGAGGGTCAGAGAAAGAGAGAGACACAGAATCTGAAACAGGCTCCAGGCTCTGAGCTGTCAGCACAGAGCCCGACGCAGGGCTCGAACCCACGGACCGCGAGATCATGACCTGAGCTGAAGTCAGATGCTCAACCGACTGAGCCACCCAGGCGCCCCGATGTTTATTTATTTTTGAGAGAGACAGAGTGCAAGTGGGGGAGGGGCAGAGAGAGAGGGAGACATAGAATCCGAAGCAGGCACCAGGCTCCAAACTGTCAGCACAGAGCTCGATGCGGGGCTCGAACTCACGAACAGCGAGATCATGACCTGAGCTGAAGTCAGACGCGTAACCAACTGACCACCCAGGTGCCCCCCAAGTCACACTCCTAGTGAAGTGGATTCTCTACTGGGGAAGAGAGACTGTAAGTAGGTAGTTACAAGGTTTGAGGGGGGTTTTGTTTGGGGGAATAAGTGTGCAGCAGGAACAGATTGCAGGGGTGGATGTCTTAGACTAAAGGTCCCAGAAAGCCTCCCCAGGGGAGAACGAGTTGGAGTAAAACATACTCTCCAAGCAGGGTGAAGGTGATGGCATATCCCACTGAGAGATTACATCACCAGGAAGTAGGCTGTGGGAGGAAGGGAAGAGGTTTATCTTAGCACCTGTGACTTACCGGTGGGAAGACAGCTAGCATAGGATTTGACACACTAATGTCTAAGGAAATTGAATCAATGAATGTTGGAATTTCAGGCAATATTGCTGATGACAAGAAAAAAGTTTTCTGCGTATCCCAGGGCGCAATGACCTTACGTATGGCTTCCTTCCAGATAAGGCTAATACTTCCAAAGATGGCTTAGAAAAAGCTCAGCTGGTCAGAGGGCCAGGCATTTATTATGAGTAAAAACAAAACAAAACAAAACTCTGATAAAGATATTGGAATGCAGCAACTCTATGAGATCATAAAATCAGAGTGTCTGAGCAGGAGCCCCAGAGGTGGTCAGGCCGTGTCTTCCATCTGATGTGTGTGAAATCAAGTCCCCGACTGTGTGTGCATATGTGTTCAGTGAGTTTATAGAATTCAGAGAGGAGAGCTCTGCAAAGATCTTCTATAAACCAAAGGGGGATTTCTCAACTTAAGAAATAAAACAAAAATGGCGAGTTAGAATTTTGGCCAGAGAGACGTGTACCTAAAAATGCATTGGGTAGTGATTCTGGGTTAAACACAAAGATGAATAAAGGGAATGGATTCCTTTCTCTCTTAAAAGGCATCCAAGGAATCAGAGCACCTTGAAACAGTACAGAAAACCGTTGAGATTTCATTTATTCATTCATATAGTCACTAATTGACTCACTCCTTCAAAGATATTTCCCGAGCAATTAATAGGTGTTTCGTGTTGGAGATACAGTGGTTGGTTACCCTTTATTGGAAAAGATGGGGTTCGTACTCACATGGAACATTTAGCCTAGCGGAAGATGATAGGCAATTAAAATACAGTGTTAAATTCTTGGCTGAGAGAGAGAGAGAGAGGGAGAGACAAAGGATATTTAATGCAATATGATGGTATGTGTAAGGGGTTTCCGGTGAAGGCTTCTTGGAGGAATCACATGTAATCAGATATCTGAGAAATGAGTAGGCCATCATCAGGTGACAGCAGGCAGAGTACAATGAGAGCTCAAAGTTCAAGGAAGAGCTTATGTAAAAGCACGGAGGTCAGAGCATAAGTTGGAGGCCAATAAGGCACATAGACAGTCCCTGCCAGGCACAGTGCAAGGTCCCAGTTCTAAGACAAATAAGGCATGATTTGTGTTTCTCTGTAACGGGCCATCCGCCACTTCTGCACACCAGGATTTCAGAGTGAACCGTTCAGCGGTTATTCTGGAATCATTTGAGCTAATTTTTAAATATTCTCTACTCTGCTTTCTAGGATCAGGAGTGGAACTGCTGGTTCATTGTGGTTAGGTGGGGGCTGTATGATTGATTATTTCCTGCCAGTGAGTTGTGAGTGGAAGGCAGCCGTGTCACTTCTAGGTTAGTATTTACCTGCCAGTATAAGGTTCTCCAGAGTTTTCTTTGGCAGCAACAACCTAGCGGTGTCTATGCCATCATCCTGGGGCTCACAGTGAGGTTGATATGGAACAGAGGTCCCAACTGGCATGCGATTGACATGTGGTACAAATGATAAAGAAATGGTTTTTGTTTGTTTGTGTTTTAGTGAATGTTTTTGATTTAAGGTAATTTTTTTAGGGGCACCTGGGTGGCTCAGCCAGTGAAGCATCCAACTCCGGCTCAGGTCATGATTTAAGATAATTTTTTGTTCTTCACTGGGTTGCAGGGTTTGTTTGTAGCACAACCCAGCTCACTGTGACAGATACAGAAGAGGAAACAAAATTTTAAATTAAATTAAATTAATAGTCATTTAAAATTTGCCTACTCTGTTAGGTGCTATGAACATAAAGGCTAGAAAGGCAGATGTTCTGCCCACCAAGAGCTTAATCAGGGGGAGACAGACTCATGATCAAATCAACTGGATGCCAGGAGGTCAGTGAACACGAGAAGCAAGCACAAAGTCTGGTGGGAACACACAGAAGGCCATGCATGTCATCTGAGGGGCGTGTAGAAGGTGAACGAGGCCCAAACCGATTCTGGAAAGATGCCTAGGGGAAAGCCAGGTTGAAATGATGGGAGAGGATATATTCCAGGGAATGAAAAGAGAAGGGAGAACAATAGAAGGAGATTAAGCCCTGCCTTAAGCAAGCAGCAGGTGTTCTCCTTGTGAGGACTGTGAAGTCTGACATGTTCTAGCCCCAAGACATAAAGCACAAGGTCTACGTTTTAGAGCTCCTTGTTGCCATAGACTGCACGTTTGTGGCCCTCCTCCACCAAATTCAGATGTTGAAACCTAATCCTCAGTGTGATGGCCTTTGGAGGTGGGGAAGGAGCCTTCATGTATGGGGTCAGTGCCTTTATAAGATGGACCTCAGAGAGATCCCTCGCCCCTTTCACCATGAGAGGTTACCATGAGCGGGTGGCTGTCTGTGAACCAGGAAATGAGTTCTCAGCAGACACTGAATGTGTTGGCACCTTGATCTTGGACTTCCCAGCCTACAAAACTGTGAGAAATCAACCTCTATTGCTTATAAGCCACCCAGTCTATGAACTTCTATTTTGGCAGCCTGAATGGACTAAGACAGCTGTCCTGGTGGGTTTCCTGTTAATACATATTAGGGCTCAAAGAGGGGGCGGTGGATAGAAATAAGTCAGAAACAACCAACAACTAACCGAGTATAGCTGGTAGAAGGAACGATCTGTTATTTCTTGGCAATCCTGCCTGGTGAGGGCCAAGCAGAGCAACAGACTTCTGCTTGAACTTCGTGTTCAGACCCTAAACATCTAATGGCCTCTCTTAGTCTCTGGAAGGGAAGCAGGAGACAATGTCACACCCACATGACACTCCTGTGCACACTTCTAGACTCCAGAATCCTCTTAAAGCCCTGGTGTGGCCACATGTGCTTCCCCAGTGGCTCTTTAATGAGAAGAGTAACCTGATAGAAAAAGAGTTTCAACTTGCCACATGGTCGTTCCAGTTGGAAGGTCCGTGGTTGTTCGGGGGTGGGGTAGCGTGTGCATTTAGATGTCGTCCCAGTTTTCCTGAAACCCACTCCTCTTCACCTCTCTACCAACTGGTAGCCATGCATCCAAATGCTCATTTTTCTTAATTAAATATGTGACGGTTTTTAAAAAAATGATTTCTCTCCATTTTAATTAGACGTTAGTGATTCTGCTTTCTCTGCTAATTACCACATATCTTCCTTCTGAAGACTGTATTTATATATATATAAAACTATATGTGTATTTATATGCACACATGCATATATGTGTGAACATATGCATGTGCATATATATATATACACACACACACATATATATATATATACACACACACATACATAAAATTGAAATTTTAATAACCTGCCTCTTGGGAGAATGCATCATTGATAAAAATACCACTGCCTTGAGTTGGTGGTTTTCTGAGATTTCAATTTCAATAGCTTCTTCCATATTAGGCTGCTTTCATCTCAGAGGAAATAATTATATCCAGGTTTGGCTTTGTTCAATGGGGCATGACTACACCAGAATGGGTCTCTTCCTGAACAGAAAAAGAAAATTGAAAGGAAAAAAAAAAAAATATATATATATATATAAAGGCCTGACACGCCAAACCCCAAATTATCTAAATCCATTTTCAATAAAAAGCTTGGTGGCTTGGTAAAGACATGATGACTTTTGAAGGTAAAATCCATTGAAAAATCCCATTTCCCATGCTGTAAGGTTAGGAGAATAAATTGCACTCGGGGAGGAGGGGGAAACTCCTTTCGACGCGTAATAAAGCAGGTGTCCTCATTTGAATTTTCCCATTAGGGCTCCAGGAGCGATCTCAGAAATATGTTGGCCTTGCAAACTGTAACTCAGCCTTGGCTCTCTGACTCCAGGACTCACACAGTTTTTCATGCAGCAGAATTAGAGTCTGGATTACTTGAAATGTCCAGCAGGAAGTTATTTGTTACCGTGTTGGGTTTCCTATTTGCCATGGAATATTAAACAGGTGTCTTATTTTCCATGGAATATTAATAATCTGACTTGCCAGTGGGCAAGTGCCTTCCCTCCCCACCAGTCTTTCCTTTTGTTCCTTTCTTTCTGTTTTCACACCCTGGGGTCAACGGAGATGCTGCCATCCAGCGTGCAGGGAGGGGCTTCCTAGATGCAGCATCTGGTACGGATGGGCTTCCGATAGTAGTCAGCGGTAACCAGCCCAAACGTAGGCATCGCCAGGAGAAGCTTCATGAAGCAGGCCATGGAGAGTCTGTTACATTTTTTTGTTCACTCAACAAATGCTATTGAAGAGCCCTGAAACAACATAACAAACGCGGCCTCTGTCCTCATGTGCTATATGATCAGAAGAGACATTACAGAAATAATTAGCAAAACATTAACTCATTGTCATTTTGAAAAGGGCTATGAAAGGGGCTCCTGGGTGGCTCAGTCGGTTAAGGGTCTGACTTCAGCCCGGGTCACGATCTCGCGGTCCATGAGTTCGAGCCCCGTTTCGGGCTCTGGGCTGATGGCTCAGAGCCTGGAGCCTGCTTCCGATTCTGTCTCCCTCTCTCCCTGCCCCTCCCCCGTTCATGCTCTGTCTCTCTCTGTCTCAAAAATAAATAAACGTTAAAAAAAAATTAAAAAAAAAAAGGAAAGGGCTATGAAAGAGATGTATAAGAAGAAATGAGAAGGCGTGTCAGAGAAATTCAAAAATATACATGCCCCACACAGACTAATAAGTTGGTATGTTTTCAAATGGATTAAAAAAACTTGTTTACCTTTTATTTAATGGAAGCAGGACAAAATGGCTTTAAATGAGAATTCACTACCCCCCCCCCCCTTTTTTTTTTAAAGAAACAGCAAACAGGCTCTCTGAAGGGTATGCACAAGAGAGAATACGTGTTGATGCGGGCAGGTATGGTTTTACAGATGTGCCCTTTTGGAGGGTGGGGGGAGAGCGTGTCTCAGCAGCCTGTGCAGAATGACCCATGCACTAGGTCAAGAGTCTACACCTGCCTTTCACCTAAGTTTAGAGTGATGACGTCGTCCTAACGTTTGGGTTCTGGATATGAGATTTCTCCCTGTGCCATAGCTAGGGAGTTTGTGGAGTGCTTCAGGCATCTCACATAACCTCACGGCTTCCCTCTTTTATTTCTTGCTATGCCCATGGGGACTCTATGGCCATGTGGCCCCCTATGACGTTGCTAGGGACTCCTAGCAATTACTGAGTGAGATATTTGGGGTTCGTCAGAGACCATCCCAAAGCAGGTGTGGGAGAGAAGAGGAAAGGTTAAAGAAAGGCGGTCTGTTGCTGGCTCCGTCAGCCCATCCATTACTCCTGTGTTGGCAGGGTTGTCTGTTGTCAGCTAACAGACGTGATGGGCATTTGTGCGAGAATCATGGGGGGCCCGAACTCATGAAAAAGGGCCCCTTCTTTTGCTCTGTTGCCCATGTTCTCTAGCAACACAATTGCTTTTACCCTCGATGCCTTCTAATGCCCCAACCTAACCTCAGCCTGGATCCAGGCGGCCCAGTCCTCTGGCAGCAAGATGACCACAAAGAGGTGTATGGCTAAGGGTCACACCGTGCGAGCGGCTGTCGTGCCCATATGTGGATGCATTTAGTGCCGCGTGTCATTTTCATTCCTTTGAATTATATTCCACGTATAAGTATTACTTACACACTCACCTGATCAAGGAGCTCCTTGAATGGAGGGTCCGTAATTCAGTCACTTGTGTCCCCTGACCCATCGTAGGTGTCCAATCAATGGTCAGATTCCTCTGGCTGGCTCTCGCTGGGCTCCACCAGGCCCTGGAAGCTGGTGGGAAGTCTTTTTATTGAAACACTGATAGCAGTATAGCCTGTGGGCTGGGCTGGGGTCCGGTACATGCTACAAACAGAGGACACAGCCGTAGGGTATGCGGCCTGCCTGTAGCCAGACTTCAGAGAAACTTATTTGAACTGATCACAATTATATACCAAAATAGTTCTTCCCGTGAATTCACTGACTAAAGCAGCATTGGTATTCTGAAACACTGCTGGCAAAATGTTGTCTGCGTACCCGCGGTTCTTATTCTCACTTACGTTTTCTTTTGCAATTTCCCGAGCCAGAAAGCATCTTGGGAGGCCTGTTAAAGGATCCAAGATATGGATATTAAAATAAATAATTTGCTCTCATTTCCCCGCATGGATTATTGGGATTCTGAATCGCAGCTGACTGCTGATAATAGGCATCTCTTAAAAGAAAAAAAAAAAAAAAACAACGCACCACAGGCGGGCTCAGCCCAGTAAGAAATATTTGCTTCAATTTACACTCAAGGGTGTGATTGACTTTTCTGGAATCAAGAGCAATTTACATTTTGCCAGTGTTGTAAGTTTACTGTGCCAGCCTGAGTTAACTGCTTCGGGATTATAGTGATGTCCCAGAGCAAAGGTCAGCATGCCATGGCCCACAAGCCAAATCCAGCCCACCACCTGTTTTCATAAGGTTGTATTGGGCACAGCCACGCCCATGCACTTAGACTTGGGCGTCATCTCTGACGACTTTCGCACTCCAACCACAGGATCGAGCAGATGTGACAGAAACTGGATGGGACGCAGAGCTGAAAATATTTACTATCCGGCCCTTTACAGGAAATACGTTGCTCACTGTCGGTGTGCCGTGTATAAATTAACTCTCCGGTGGCTCCCCTGTCTGGTGAACTCACCTAATCTGACATGGCAGGAACAGCGGAGCCCAAAAGGGAAGTGGGAATAAACAGGTAAATACAAGGCAGAGGGAGGAGCCCTGAGCCTGGGAAAGCCTCCATCGGGGAGGAATCTGAGGTATGTGCAGAAGGGAAAGGAGGCCAGTCCGGTCACGGTCACGGCTAAGGGGAAGTCGGAGACTTATTCACGGTCAGGCTGCCAAAGCCCTCCAGAGCCAGATCACACAAAGCCTTGTATGCCACGACCAAGGAAGTTTCTAGACGTTCTGACCATGTCAGACTTTCGGTGTCCAGGGAATGCATTACAAATTGAAAACAAAACACAGCCAGCGGGGATGCTCTCTGTGCCAAGGCCACATCTCGTTATCCCTACAAACTCGCAACAGTGTGGCCTCTCCCTGCTCCGACGTGACCTCTGACCCTCTGGGATTCACCCCAGGTCAGTCTGGCACCTCTTCCCTTGCTCTTCCCCACCTGCAGCGGCACTCTGGCCCCCCGGTGGGCTGGCCGTGGGCTTCTGGCCTCACTCTGTCTCCTGCCAGAGCTTCTGGGAGCCTCAGAGGTGGTGCCAAGCTTGACCGCGATGTGCCTGAGGGAGGAGAAGGCAGGCCCACAAAGACGGGGTCCCACCGTGCCAGGTCTCATGCTCCGATGCTGCCAGGGCCCGCTGATGGAACACAAAAGAAGCCTTTCTTCCTGTCTCCGTTTTCTGGGAATTCAGCCTGAATAGAGGCTCCAGGGCAGGAAACAGTTGATGGCGAAGGTTTGCAATCTGGGTTTTGGAATCCGTGAGGGCGTGTGATTTGTCATTTTCAAACTTACAAGCTGTGTGACATGGGGCAAGTGGCTGACTTTCTCTGAGCCTGAGCCTCTAAGTTTATAAAACGGGGACACCGGTATTAACTTGTGAGAATTGTGATGTTGTCTGTGATAGCGGGTTGCATGCAAAATGAGTGCGGCGCCTGGCTTCAGAACCAGTGATTATTAATTAGGGATGATTTCACTGGGCTTTTGTTGGATCGTCTGCATCTCTCTCTCTCCTCTTCCTCATCCAAAAGGACACGTATTGCAAAGAACGATCGGTTTGACTGGGCTGGCAGGGGAGCGGCGTCACATGCTTGCACTGCATGGCCCGGGATTACATCAGAGACATCATCCGTGCCTGCGCTTCCCCGAGCGCCTCCCCACACCTTCAAACAAGGCCTCCGTCTGGCACAAAGACCAAGAAAAGGTTCCGGTCCCTTGAGGTTGGAGAAGAAAGCAAGTGCGAAGAAACAAGCTATTAATATTAATGTTCCAGGAAGAGGAGAAGAGAGAAAGGACACGGGCGCCCAGAAAGAATGACTCCATATGGCTTTGATGTTTTCGTTTGCACAGGACGGGGCGACGCAGGGAATACAGAACAGCGAGGAGGAGGGAAATGAGGAGGTAGAGGTGGCCTGGCAGCATCGGAGAAATTATGGGAGCTGTGGGGAGTAGATTTGTCTAGACAAAAAGTCAGCCAGCCACGCTGCCATCTGCAGCCATCAGAGAACAAGCCAGCAAGGGAAAGGGAAGCCCCCTGGCGCCCTGGTTGTTCCCATCAGTGGAGGCAGGGGAGTTTCTGTAAGGGGCTATTGCTGTGCCAAACTTAGGGGGCGCCTGGGATTACTGAGACCTCTCCCAAGGGCCTCCCTTTCTGTGGACCTCCAGGCAAAGTTTCTTGAGCCTCTCCTTTGAGGTCCTATTGCACATTTTGCTTTTTTAGAACTTTACTTCAATTCTTTTTTTTTTAATTCTTTAATGTTTATTCATTTTTGAGAGAGAGAAACAGAGCGTGAGTGGGGCAGGGGCAGAGAGAGGGAGACACAGAATCGGAAGCAGGCTCCAGACTCCGAGCTGTCAGCACAGAGCCCAACGCGGGGCTCGAACTCATGAACCACAAGATCATGACCTGAGCCCAAGTCGGACACTGAACCGACTGAGCCACCCAGGTGCCGCCCGCCCCCCCCCCCCCCCGCCACCTTGTACATTTTAATGTCTCACATGGATATATCATCTGATGCGTAAGAGTTCAGGCTTTGCAGTCTGACCTAGATTTAAGTTCTGTGTGTATCTCTGTCTGGCTGGTGCCGTGTTGGGCATATTACCCCACTTCTGGGAGCCTCTCTTCTCTCTTTTTATAAATAATTTAAGTAGCAGTCAGTGAGGAAGTGGTGTGTGTGCAGGACCTCCCGACAGCAGCTGGTCTCGCGAATGTTTGAGCCCGTTCCCTTTCCCTTCCCCATACCAGGGACAGCAGAGACCTGGTGGTGGTGAAGAAACCACAGCAAACTGTAATATCTTGGGAACAACATGTTCCTAGCGATGCAGATGTTGCAGACTTCGCAGAAGGAAAGAAAGTTCTTTGGAATACTGCAGGTAAAGCCTCTATACGTTGAGTCCACTGTGATCCTTTGGCACAAGTGGAGGTTGAGGATCTGTTCCCCAAAAGTAAAGGAGATGTCTGATCCACTTGAAGACCAGGCATAGCATGAAATGAAAGGAACTTAGTAAAGGCAGAAAGATGAAAAGTTACATGAAAACTTCGATTACATCTGACTACATGGTTTCATCATTTCCCCCATGATGGGGAATTGTGGGCAAGTAGCAGAAGCCTGTCAAATAATGCCTGTGGTCTCCTGTACGTAATAAAACTTTAGTTATTTGTCCAGTAAACTCTATTTGCCATACTATATGGCAGTTTAGTCTTGTTCAGGTATTTCTTTTGATCATGTTTCTAGTTTCACATTAAAGAATCCTTCAGGTATTAAACCCAACATGGATGGAATCTGCCTGAATATTATTGTTAACATTCTGTTGTACAGAGAGGAGCAAAATCTTCTTAGGCAAATCTCCTTAAGAATGCTGCCTTAGAGGGGCGCCTGGGTGGCTCGGTCGGTTCAGCGTCTGACTTCAGCTCAGGTCATGATCTCACGGTTTGTGAGTTCGAGCCCCACGTCGGGCTCTGTGCTGACAGCTCAGAGTCTGGAGCCTGCTCCCGATTCTGTGTCTCCCTCTCTCTCTGCCCCTCCCCTGCTCACACTCTGTCTCTATCTGTCTCAAAAATAAACAAAAAAAAAAACATTTAAAAAAATTAAAAAAAAAAGAATGCTGCATTAGAGAAAATATCACAAGTTATTTTGGTATGGAGAAGGCCCTTCTAAACAAGACGAAACCCCCAAAAGGTGTGAGAAAAAAAGTAACATATTTGGCTACATAAAAATGGAACATCTCTGCCCAGGAGAAAAAGCATAACAAATGACAAATGAAGAACTGATTTGTTCAATAGATAAAGAGCTCTTACAGAGCAATAGGAGACCATCTGGTCAATAGGAACATGAAGAGGGAAACACACGAACACGGTAATTGATGAAATAGAAGTAAAGTTGGCTTATGAGCAAATGAAAAAAATGCTCAGCATCACTTATAATGAAAGAAATGAACTTTACAACACAAACACAAAGTTCATCCAGACTGGATTCAAAAATATCAGTCTGATGATCATCATATCGACAAGGTGTGAAAAGTAAGTGTTTTCATCAAGGATCGGTGCAAAATTTTGGAGGGCAATTTGGCATTAACTATCAAAGCTTTAATAAAAATGCTTGGTTAGGGACTAATATGCTAAAGAGATTTTAAATAATGTGTCTTACTGATACACATATATATATGAGCAAAGATGTGTGTACGTAGATGGTTATTTCAGAATATAATGTAATATCAAAGATTAGCAACAACTCAATTAGGAAAACACCGTTGAATACACTACTGTGCATTTGTAAAATGGAATACTACACAGCTATGACAAAGAATGACAAAGAATGCAGTGGTTTATGTGTGTGTGTGTGTGTGTGTGTGAGAGAGAGAGAGAGAGAGAGAGAGAGAGAGAGAGGGAGGGAGAGAGAGAGGAGGAGGCAGAGGAGGAGGAGGAGGGGAGAGAGGGAGAGATCATTAATCACACATGCATTTGGGTCTATTCCTATTAAATTAATCATGTGCCTTTTTTATCCATCTTCAACCTCTTTTACTGAAAGGGAAACGTATGTTTAAAAGTGCATAAAACAGAATATGCAGTTCAGTGAATCATGACAAAATGAATACTGTGGGAGTACTAATCCGATCAAGAAATAGAACAATGTCCATACCCTTTCTTTTTACTTACAAGTTGATGGATGCTTTCTGTCATTTAGAGCCTTTGTTTCCTTACCTATAAATTGGGGACACTGACAGTCATTCTGCCATTGTACTGCCCCCATCTCACAATGTACTTTGTGAGGAAGCATTGTGCTTATAAATGGCAGGGAGCTTTTCAAACGGGGAAGATAATGTCCATTCAGTTTTATTGATGTGTGAGGTCTGCAGAGGCATCTTGCTTGAGGTCATCCCTATGGCCCTCACTGTCTTGGGAAGACTGGATGTTGGGAAAACAATAGCGCTCTGAATAGAATGAACCGTTGGTGAGCATTCTTCCAGGAATTTTGAGATAAAGCCACCCAGTTCAACCTGCTCTGAGAATAAAGAAGCTTCCTCACTTCTCTGAATCTGTAAGTTCTGCAGAGAGGGAGCCGTGCAAGGTTCTGGGAGACCCTGTCAGAGCTGTCCCCTTGCTGGAGTGGTCTGCAGTAACTAGGGAAGCGGTCCCTTTTCAATAGCTGTGAGGAATGTGAGGCAATACGCCTGCCTTGCTAGGGTGTCTTTTGCTGGCCCTCTGGCTGTGTGACTTTGGACAAGTCAACCTCACCAAGCCCGAGTTACCTATCTCCTTTGAGAATACACTTAGTCCCAACCTCGCAGCCTGCTGTGAGGGCCACTGCACAACAATCCACGCAAAGTTTCAGCAAAGCGTCTAGCTTGGTCAGTGCTTGGAAATGTTTGCTGTGTTAATCTCTTGGAAGACCTAACTGGATCATCATGGTGGATGAGACTGATTGCAGAATGTGGGCCTACATGTTTTCTAGAGCTGAAGGCAGGTTGGTTAACACAGACCTAGAGACTTAGAACGGTGGCTTTATGATTGGTGCAGCACTCAGACAACTCTTCGTTTCTTCTAAGTAGGTTTTTCTTGCACTAAGTGACAGAGTCCCTGTATACCGGTTTGAAGTAGGAAGACAGGGATAGGTCAGGCTTACATAGGGGACTTGAGAGTAAAAAACCCTTATTCGTGTGGGGAGGGACATGGAGGGCAAAGGGGAGAGAGAGAGAGAATTATAGAAGTATAAGTGTGTAAGACGTTACATTAGGACCAGAAAGACTAGACTAGGGTAGAATGTTCTTTAAGAGAAAAATGTATATTTGTATATATTCTATATTTATATATTTATATTTATTTACTTTAATTGTTTAATGCTTATTTATTTATTTATTTTGAGAGAGAGCGAGCGAGCGAGCGAGAGAGGGTGAGAGAGAGCAAGCCGGGGAGGGGCAGGGAGAGAAGGAGAGAGAAACCCCAGGTAAGCTCTGCAGTTTCAGTGCAGAGCCCAATGTGGGTCTCAAACTCATGAATTGTGGGATCATGACCTAGGCTGAAACCAAGAGTCAGGTGCTTAATGACCAAGCCGCCAGGGCGACCTGAGAAATATGTTTTTTAAAATTTATTTTAGAAAGAGGGAGAGATAGAGAGCACGAGCAGGGGAGAGGGGCAGAAGGGAGGAGAGAGAGAGAGAGAGAGAGAGAGAGAGAGAGAGAGAGAATTGTAAGCAGATTCCACACTCAACATGTAGCTGGATGTGGGGCTTGATCCCATGACCCTGGGATCATGACCAGCCCCGAAATCAAGAGTTGGACACCCACTAAGCCACCCAAGGGACCCTCTTTAATTAAAGAGAAATATTAGATGCTAAATATGTAGGCAAAACATAGTTTGTGGGGGTGGGGTGGGGTGGGGCGGTGCCCCTGGGTGGCTCAGTGGTCTGAGTGTCCAACTCTTGATTTCAGCCTAGGCCATGACCTCACAGTTTGTGGGCTTCAGCCCCACATCAGGGTCTGTGCTGACAACGTGGAGCCTGCTTGGGATATTCTCTCTCCCTCTGTCTCTGCTCCTCCCCCTCTCATGAGTGGGCTCTCTCTCTCTCACAGAATAAATAAGTAAACTTAAAAAAAAAAGAGTATAGTTTGATGTTTTAACTGGAAGACTTTGATGCCAGCTTAGTCATTTAGAATTGATTTTGTAAGTAGTGGAGAGCCATTGAAGGTTCTTAGAGTAGTGATAGGTCTCAAGCATGGAGGAGAATACTGAATTAGCAAATTAGTTAGGAAACAGGATAGTCATTATCTACAACTAAAGCATTATTATGTTCAACTCAAGAATAATCCCCTGGCACAGAGCCTCATGTTCTCAACATATGCCTGCTGAATTTTTATTTTGAATATAAAATTGCTATAGCCCAGATGTCATCGGGCCTCCCCAGCTTTTTAAAAAAATTTTTTCACGTTTATTTATTATTGAGAGACAGAGAGAGACAGAGCACGAGCATGGACGAGGCAGAGAGAGGGGGAGACACAGAATCCGAAGCAGGCTCCAGGCTCCGAGCTGTCAGCACACAGCCCGACGCGGGGCTCGAATTCACAAACCCCAGATCATGACCTGAGCTGAAGTCGGACGCTTAACCGACTGAGCCACCCAGGTACCCCAGCTTTTTTTTTTTTTTTAATAAAATGACTTTGCATTTTATTTAAACCTGCAGTAAGTGACTCTAAGTCATTCCCTTGCACACACCCAGCCCAAGGGCTGAGATGAGGTTAGACGTAATGGCATCCCCCCCCCCCCCCCCACTGCTTACTTCTGTCCTTAAATCTGCAACCAGGTCCTGGGTTGAGCACAGCTGTTGATTGTTCTGGTTCTTTCCTAACATTACCTACCACGAAGCCCCATTTCTTTAGGGTTCCCGGCGTTCCACGGTAAGTAGGGTGCAAAATACTGATGGAGAATGGATAAAGCTGGACAAAACAGCAGGAAGCCATCATTAGGCAACTGTATCAATGGAGAGAGCCCCAACTTATCACAGGCTTCTGCCTTTACAAACTATCTATGAGCTTCCCTCATGGTGGGCACAGCCTTGTCAAAGGAACTGATGACTAAGAGAAAAGGGTGGATAACAGAAAACTCAGTTTATCTCGAATTTTTGACATTTTATTCATGGCATCCTAATTGCCTTTCATACTTCCCTTGCCCTTTAAGCTTTTTTGTATCATAAAGAAAAAATGAATTGTGTCATTTGCCCTGTGTCATTTGTAGAGAACTGTGAAAGTTAATTAAAAACAAAACCAAAAGCCACAGATGTAATTATTACATAATGAGGTAAGGATAACATTATCTGATGCTATTCCATAGACCAAGAGTGAATTTTAATTAGAACCCCAGGTGGTTACTGAGAAATCAGGTATAAAGAAATTTTACCTTTACTGCCTATTTGCAAAATAATTATGCATCACAGTTATGGTTTGGTTATAAATCAGATTCTTTGGAAATACTCCATAAAGGAAGGCTGTTCTCCAGTCCTGGCCTGTGCAAAACAAACAAATAAATACACATGCCTTATCAAGTCCAGTTTCTTCAATCTGATAGGGCAGGCATGTAAGATTTAGGACCATTTGAAACATGTAATCATCTAGTACCAAAAGATTAGATCCATTCTTTCTAGTTTCTGTAAAGTATAAATATGAGCTGTATCTGTAATGGCAATGAAATAAATATTTTAAGGCATCTACTCCTGTCCTTACACATAATTTATAATACTATTTTATGGCTGTGTGTATACGTGTGTATGTGTATAAAATACACAGTTCATTCCAGTGTAATGTATCAAAATAACAGTAATGTATTTGTACATACCGTGAGATGGTGTTGAGCAACTGGTAAAGCTTTCTAGTGAGTAGTCCCTAAATGACCCTTTCTGGAACGTAAGGCATGCGTTGTCTCCACCTTGTGGAACCGGGGCAGAAGAGGGCAGAGGAGTCAATAGGATGGGGGCAGGAAAGCATGTTAATCTCTCTTAACACCCACTGCTCAACGGGGGCTGCCTGGAATGCTGTGTTTGAAGAGAACTCTGGAGCAGTGCCCCGGCCCAGGGAGAGCTGTGCTACAAGTTGCTGGTGGATGATAATGTTTTCTGTGGACCTAGGTGCTGTGGCAGGTGGTGGTAAGGTGCATGTAATCACTTTCCTGTTTCGTGCCTATGGAAAAAATGCAGTAGATTAGAATCCAGAGTTCTGTGTTCTAACCTCAGCTCCCTATTCCCCCAATGACTAAATTGCTGTGTTACCTGGGGCACATGTTTAACTTCTCTGAACCATAGCTTCCTTATCTTTCAAATAGGTACAGTGACAGCAGCCCAGCCCTCCTAGCGTGGCATGAGACAGAGATAAGACAATCAGTTTAAAATTATTGTATAAAACCTCAGGTAAAAACCAGACACGGTGATAAAGGATCTGGCTTCTTTGCTTCATTCAGGGTAACATTTAGACAGCCCAAGCCAAGGGACCCAAGACGAGCAGGGGAGACAGCACAGATCTAGTCAGTTTTGTCATTTGCTTGTAACGCTCAAAAACAAGTCAGCCACTAACACAAGCCTCCAGGCAAGTGTGAGGGTACATTTTTGCCCCTAAAAATATTTACTCGCCTTTACAATATGCCCAGCTCTGTTGCGGGTGTGTGAGATGCTTCAGTGAACAGACAGCTCCTGTTCTCGTGCAGTTTCCATTCTAGTGTGGAGAGCCAGGCAATGCACAGAAACATACCGTGATAAATACATGAATAAGTAGAACAATCAATAACTGCGTGGATGGATACAATTACAGTAATCCAAAGTGCCAGCTGCTGTTAAAGCTGCGAAGGACAAACAGAGCAGGATTGGACACACAGTGAGTACAGGTGGGAGGTTGCCGTTTCAAGTAAGGTGACGGAGGGGGTCTCGGGCTCATCATGTGATCAAGGCATCGAGTGGGGTGAGGCAGTGGGCCAGGTGGCTTTCGGGGTCGGGGAGGGGAAAGCGTTCCAGGTGGAGAAACGGCAAGTGCCAAAACGGTGTGCCAGGGGTTCAAGGACCAGGAACAGAGCTAGTATAGCTTTTCCATTTCTGCCAGCGTTTCTGTTGGAGTTCATTTTTGAGGTGCAACCTTGCCCAATAACCACGTATCTCAGGGGCCAGGAAAAGTCACGTGCTGGTGATTACTGACATGGCCCTGGGCACAAGGTCCTAACTCTCTTGTGACCACCGCCAGTTGATTTTCCACCTTTGCCATTATAAATGTCTATTTAAACCATGGTGGTGTTACTCTTGCCCTGTAAGTAAATAGGATTTTTTTTCCTCGCAGGAAATACATTTTTTTTTTTTTTTTTTTTTTTTGCTGGTACACTGCCTGATTTATCGCTGCAGTAGAAACAAACAGGAACGTTGCTTAAAAGGTATAATCTGTCAAGCGACTGACGGCACCCCAGACTCCAGCAGGACACCCAGCTTCTCCTGTAGGAGGGTGGCAACGTAGGGGCCCCTCTGCTGCTTCCCTTTCCTCCCTCTGCTGCTCTTCTTGGGCGGTGCTTTTCACGTAGCCTCTTGGGTTATAAATAAGACTGGCCACTCTGTGTTGCCTTCCCCCTGTGTGCTAGTAATGCTCTGTAGAGGTTACACTCATTTGCTCGGTTTTCTTACTCCTTATGGCGGTGTAATATTAAACATATTATGTAGGACTGAGACAACGAAATGAAGTCAGGTGCATGGAGTGTTAGCACAGTGCCTGGTCCTAATTCCCCGGAAAGGTGCCTACTGTTAGCACAACAATACTTTGTTTAGTCTTCCTAAAAGGCCTGTGAAAGAGGCACTACAATCCTCAGTTTAGGGGCTCAGATAACCCAAGTGACTTCGCCACGTCACGCTGCCTGCTAGTTTCAGTCTAAATTAGGGTTTAAATCTCAATCTGCCTCATGCCGAAGCCTGTGTTCTTTTTCTTTATGTGCTACTGCTCTGCGTTTCATTTTCCTCATATCTGTAAAATGGGAATAATACCCATATGTAAGTGCATGTGTTCTGTATGCATGTACATAATATGCACATGCATATACCTATTTCACAAATGCGTTTTGGAGGTTAAGTTATTTAAATATGTATTTTTGTAAAATATATAAAGTTAATGTTCAAGACGCTTATTTTGGAAAATACTTATTTTCTAAAAGTACACGCGTAGGTAATTGAGATGGCATTATTCCAAGAAAGCTAAGGCATTATTATTAATGTAAATAATTCAGACAGTCTCCATCGTTTCTGCTCAGTTCTGCCACTGTAGTGTGAAAACAGCCATGGACAATATGTAAGATAATGTCTCTGGTTATGTGCTAATAAAACTTTATTGACAAAAACCAGGCGGAGGGGCAGATTTTGCCTGCAGACTGCAGTTTGCCTGCCCCTGCTTTATCCCTTTAGTATTCTCCTGGCATTTATTTGTCTTCATGTGCTTCTTCCTTTCGCCTTCCCCTGTCTGTTCTGCCCATCCTTCTCATGCATTTGTTAGTTTTCTGCTTATAATAGAAGGTGCAACCCAGAGTTTCTTGCTCTGGAAATTCTTCCTTGACCCTGGAGGCTGGGTTAGAGGCTTCTCACCCATGCTCCCCCAGCACTCAGCACTTAACTTCTGTCTCAGTACTTACACCCAGACTAATTATTTTTACATGTACATAATTATTTAGTGAGGGGCTTTCAGTTGTGACAGAAACCCATCAATGTCGCTTCAGTGCAAAACATTTTTTTCCAGTGGACATTAACTGGCTTCATAATTCAAATTCAAATATAAACCTGAAGCACTATTATTTTTCCAAAATCTGTTAACATCTGCTCTACAGAAGCCCCTTTCTTTATGGACTCAGTGACATATGCCCTTGTTTGCTTGGGATTATTCTGCTTTACATTTCTTGTTCTTTAGCATTTATAAATAGTGTCCCCTTTGACTCTCATTAGTGCCCTGTAATCTGCAATAAATTGTATAGTCACCTACTTAATGACACCCTAGTCAGATTTTATAACATCCTGGTCACTTTCAAGGACTCCGGTGTAGTTCTCTTCATTCTAAAACTCTTGTCTCTTGTTTTACGCCAGCTTCCCAAGCATAAATGAGGCTGTGACCCCACTGGCAGGAGCAAGACAGGTGACGAGATGCACTAATTGTCCTTCCATATGCTTTCCTCTGCCCCGTTATTGCTTCTTTGGTCTTAGGAGTGGGAAGGAAAGAGGCAGAAAGCAGTGTTTCCTTTAAATGGTTGCTGATGGTTGTTTTCCTCATGGTCCTTTTCTTCTTGGTGACTGCTATTATTCTGACCTGAAGTCTCCTCTATGTCACAGGAGTCCAAACACTGGCTCTTCTGTGGATGTACGCTTAGATTCCACTTTGGGGAAGATTCCAGGAGGCCTCCACCTTACATAGTTGGCATCCCTTTTCTTCTTTTTAAGTTTATTTATTAGAGAGAGAGAGAGAGCGAGCGCACATGAGCACACATGGATGAGGTGGGGAGGGGCAGAGAGAGGAAAGAGAGAGAGAGAGAGAGAGAGAGAGAGAGAGAGAGAGAGAGAATGCCAAGCAGGCTCCACACTGTCAGTGAAGAGCCAGATGAGGGGATCAAACTCACGGACCATGAGCTCATGACCTGAGCCGAAATCAAGAGTCGGACACTCAACCGACTGAGCCACCCAGGCACCCCATATAGTCAGCATCCTTGAGAGAGGCCTGATAGAGGTTCAGCCTCTTCCCACCTCAACTACTTTGTGGGCGATCAACCCCACAGCCCTTGCTGCCGAACCTCTCTAGCCTTGTGTACACTTCTCTCAGGGTTTACTAGCAAGATGGGGTGAGCTCCAGACAACTTCTACGGTCTCAGATCCATCCATGGAAATGTCATCCTTTCCCCCCAGATGGAGGCAGTGTGGGGTCACTTGGCTTTCCTTTCATGGCTTTACAGGTCTTCTTTATTCACAGCCCAGTAACCTCGGTCTCCTTGCCAATTCAGAGGCTCAGAAATGTTCATGCAACAGGTAGTCACGGGCTCGTGAGTCATGGTGGTGACGCCGTTGGAGGTGGGAGCCTCATGTGCTGTGCAACCCCATCTTCTAGGCAGAAGGTTAGGGGCTGAGACGAATTGACGATTCTCCCCCATTGAGCAGTAGGTAGAAATAAGAAATGGCTGGTTTTCCACAAACTCTTTTTTTTAAGAGACGAGCTTCCTTTCCTGTCACTAGTGTCTCTCTGACATGTTAAGAAAGTGTGAGCATGATGCTCACTGGGATATGATACCCCAGCCCTTCTGGGTGCTTGTGGTGGAACTTACCATTGTCTTGTTCTGGTTCTTCAGCTGTTGCTTCTATCCCAATTCATGGAAAGTGGGAAAATCTCTCACTTAGGTCTCCATGTGGCCATGTTACAAACCCTAAGCACAGACAGGCCACCATAGGGCTGGCCTTCTGCAAGAATGTGACAAGTGACTGCATCTACTACACATATTTGTAGATATAGTCTCATATATAAAAATATAATAAAAGAAAAATATGTGAGACATAAATATCTGTATACAGAGTGAGAAGTGAGATAGATACAAAATATATAAACATCTATCTCCCTGTTTCATTCTGTCTATAGATATAAATGTGTCTCTCTTATCTTACTATCTCTACATATTTCTCTATCTAGAGAAAATAGGACAACTTTATGATTTGTCTTGCTTATGTCATGTATCTATGCTGTGGACCAAACAATATGGCCAGGAGATGAGGTACTTGACTAGGTGGACCGAGGCCATGAGTCCAGTTCTGTGCTGGGATTGGGGAGGATACTTCTGTGATTGGAAGGCCTCCTCCCCCACCAAGAACCATATGGATTTTGTAATTAGGGAGTAGCAGTGTCCCTAAATGAAAGAATGGGAGGGACAGGTGCCTGAAGAAGAAGTTCAGAGAGAAAGACAAATCACCCCAGTCTAGTTCATCCCAGACCAGCTAGTCCTTTGTTGATCCACCAACTGATTATGGATTTGTAAGTGAACCTAGATGAGATCAGGCAAGATCAGAAGAACTGCCCAGCCCAGCACAGCTTGATTTTTCTCAACCCGTAGAATTGGGAGCTAAAATAGCTGACTGTAGTTTTGGAATGGTTTGTTACTCAGCAATAGCTTACTAGTACATGTACTAGTATTTTTATCACAATTTTATCACAAAATGTAATAGTATTTTTATAATGATTATTTCACAGATGTGCTGCCAAATCTTTTTTTTTTATTTGAGAGAGAGAGTGTGTGTGAGCAGGGGAGAGGGACAGAGGGATGGAGAGAGGGAGACAGAGAGAGAGACAGAGAAAATCCCAAGCATGGGGCTTGATTCCATGACCTTGGGATCATGACCTGAGACAAAATCAAGGGTCGCCACTGACTGAGCCACCCAGGTGCCCCAAATTTTGATCAATGTATAACATTTATTTTTGCTACTACTGAACACACACACACACACACACACATCACATATTGTTACAGCAAGATCTGCTCCTTAGTGTTAAGCTCTGTAGGTTGTGGCATAAGGTATAGAGAGGGTTCAAGTTGAGACATGAGATAAGAGGCATAAGTTAGTGAAATGTTGGCACCAGAGAAAGAGGGCAGACTTTCTAGAACCGGTATGGGATTTTGCTCAGAAGCAGAAAAGAGCATGGCCAGAGCAGCAGAATGCTGCCAAATGCTGAATTTCTACTAAAATAATGAAGTGGTCCTGGGGGTTACCAAGTGCATAACACAGACATTGTGGAGCTCTTCATTGGTACATAGAGATCCCAAAGATGGTCGCGCTCTGGTCCACACCTTGATTGCAGTCTTGTGAGAGAGCCTGAATGGAGGATCCAGCTAAGCTGTTCCCTGACCCGTGGAAACTGTGAAATTCAAACGTGTATCGTTTTAAGCTGCCAATTTTGTGGTAGTTTGTTACACAGCCATAGAAAACTAATGCAGGAAGAAAGGTTAGCGCTGGGGTCAGCTAGTGCTATTTCTGGATTAAACTATAAACTCTGTCTGTCTAGCCTGATGGTTAACTGCTTGAGCTCTAGGACCACGTACAGGTTCTGTTACTTATCAGCTGCCTGTCTTTGGACGGCAGATCTTGACTTTCTAATCTGGAAAATGGGAATAATAGTATCACAAGACTTGGGGGCATCAAAGGTAAGAGTCCTTGCACAATGCCCAGTATGGTGCTTGTGCCGTAAGCACTCAGTGAGCATTAGCTGTCCTGTTGAGCTAAAATTACTATTGTGTTTGTGGCACTTAGTATAGTGCACACCTTTATAAGCACCCAGAAAATATTTATAGGAGGCCAGTGATGGATGAGTGAGTGAGTTATTTAAAGAATGGCTGGATCGCTTCGCAGCCTGTTGACTAAGATCAGGTATAAAGAATGGCTGGCGAAATACATAGATGGTGGCTTGCTGTCTGAGAGACTCAATTCACATTTTTTTTTTAAAGCCACTGCTCTTTTCATTTAAGTCTGTCAGCACCTGTGGGATAAATAGCCAAAGGGCAGCCGGGCTTTCCTAACACACTTCTGGCTCTTCGGCAGCCAAGACTACAGATGTCTCGGGTGCGAGGCAGCAATGCTGGGGCCACATCGGTGAACCCCTGGGCCAGGGGTCACGTAGGATTCACCCTTCCCTCGTCTTTGTTTGCACTTACTTCGTTCTCTTGCTGCGCTGCTAACTCCCTGGTTACCTGGAAACTCACGGTTGCCTTCTTTCTCCTCCCACCCCAGGCCCCCTTCCTCCAGGCCACATGGAAAGAGTAAGCTCGCTGAGCAGTAGCAGGTACAAATTAACCACGTGATATATAATTATTTTCACCCAGCATGGCAGAGGAGGGGCAAACACAAGGAATGTTTGCAGTACTGAGTTAAAGAACAATTTTTTTTTTACATTTACTTATTTTTTTGAGCGGTAGAGTGAGACAGAGCGTGAACGGGGGAGGGGCAGAGAGAGTAGGACACACAGAATCTGAAGCGGGGTCCAGGCTCTGGGCAAGCCTGCAGCACAGAGCCTGACCCGGGACCGGAACCCAGGAACCATGAGATCATGGCCTCAGCCGAAATCAGATGCTCAACCGACTGAGCTACCCAGGTGCCCCTGCCGTACTGAGTTTAAACCCTGAGAATGTGACCGGGAATAGAAATCAGTGAAGGGATGCCTGCTTAATACATACGAAGACCTGATAGGCCCTGGAGGCTGGGTTCTCAGAACACACAAAACAGGTCTGGGTCTTTGTGAACTTTTGCTTTAAGGCAAAAGGCACACATTTCACTTCCTTATGAGAGGCCCACGATGCACCTCCGGGGTGGTGGGGAGGTGCTGAACTGGAGTCAGAGCCCCTGAGTCAGATTCTGAGCTCCAATTCTTTTTTATTTTTATTTTTTTAATGTTTATTTATTTTTGAGAGAGAGAGAGCGAGCGAGCAGGGGAGGGGCAGAGAAAGAGAGAGACACAGAATCCGAAGCAGGCTGAGCTCTATTTCTTACTCTCTGGATAAAGCTGGGAAAACCACAGACCATTTCCTCATAATATGATGTTGTCATGGACACATGACAGGGTTGTATGAAAGAATAAAGGTCAGAGGACTCTGAACACTTTTAAAAAGTAGTCGTTTGGTGGGTCCCTTCCTCTCTTTAGGACTCAGTTTCCTCAATTGGTCTGAATCAGTCGTTTCAAACTGTGCTCCAAGCATTGGGTTATTTCAGGCTGTAGTGAGGAAGAGTCAAGGGGCTGCTGAGAAGGTCAGAAGGCATCTAAAAATTTGTAATTAAGGAAGCTCAGTCCTACTTTAATCTATTTTATATATGATAGGATCATCAATGAAATTTATTTTGTAGATAATAATCTAAATAATAAAAAATCTAGATAATAGTCTAGATAGTAATAAAAAATAATAATACAATAATAAAAACACTGGGTCATTGCTTAGTTTCTATGGAGACTTAGCCACACTCTTCTGCAGTCCCCAGAATGCTTGTGATTGAATCAGGGAGACATACAAGCATTTATATTGAAAACGAAGACAGCCACATCATGGAATCAAGGTTGTAGAAGTTGGGTCCAGAAGACATAGGCTCTCCCTTGCTTTTGACCATCCAGTCTCCTTGTTGGTTCTTTACCTACCCTCTTGGTTTCGGTTTCCCCAGTGTCTAAGATGGGACTGTAATAGAAAATTTCCATGGGTGCTCTGAAGGTCAGGGAGTGGAAGTTCATGAAAATGCCTTGCACCCGGTCAATTCTGGAAATGGGTGGGATTTTTCTGCGATACTGTACCTCTTGCTAGCTGTCTTATTAAATACCAACTCCTGCTGGTCTGTAGGGTACAAGCTGGTATTAAACGTACTCAGTGAGATGCTTAGATACACGATACTTCAAATATATATATCCCTGCTGTTGCTATGCTGACTTACGAAACACATCAAATAGTACTCCAACTTCAGTGCCTGTTGAAAAAGATGAGCAGGTAAGTTCCCCTGACATCAGAGAGAAGGGCTTAATAGCTCATGTTTTTGCTATGAGTTTGCTAGTTGGTTTCTGCATTTGACATTTAGCCTCGCCTCTTTACATAGTATTTATCGCTGTAGTTTAGTAAGGGGCAGAAACATTTGAAATGGCTTTGGCCGAGGAGTTGCCTGAGCCTTGTTTTTATGTTGCAGGAACTGAACACAAGCATTGTGTCTTCCTGTTGGTCTTGTGTAGGGCAAGACTTGCCATTTAGATGGTAGGAGGGAGGCAACAAGAATACCCCCAAAGTTTGAGCTAAAGTCCTTGCAATGTCTTTTCCTTACTCGGTGTCCCCTGAACTCTTTATGGGAGTTGTCCATAAATCTCTCACTGAAGGCCTTCTATGTGTTGGGCACTCACCATATCTTCTTAATTCTTTTAACATTCCTATGTAATAGGAAATTGCATTATTCCCATTTTATTTAAATGAGATAAAGGCATCTAAAATAGTCTAAGATTGTATATGGCTCAAGGGGTTCAGTAAAGACTTAAGATATGCTGACAAAGGGCTGGATTTTGTAGGACAACTAGAATTTTTTTTTAAATAGAATTTATTGTCAGATTGGCTTCCATACAATAGCCAGTGCTCATCCCAACAAGTGCCCTCCTCCATGCCCATCACCCACTTTCCCCTCTCCCCCACCCCCCCCTTCCACCCTCAGTTTGTTCTCTGTATTTCAGAGTCTCTTGTGGTTTGCCTCCCTCCCTCTCTGTTTATGACTATTTTCCACCCTTATCTTCCCCCTTGGTCTCCTGTTAAGTTTCTCGAGATCCACATATGAGTGAAAACATATGATATCTGTCTTTCTCTGACTGACTTATTTCACTCAGCATAATACCTTCCAGTTCCATCCATGTTGGTGCAATTGCCAAGTAGTATTCCATTGTATATATAAACCACAATTTCTTTACCCATCCGTCAGTTGATGGATATTTAGGCTCTTTCCATAATTTGGCTATTGTTGAAAGTGCTGCTATAAACATTGGGGTACAAGTGCCCCTCTGCATCAGTACTCCTGTATCCCTTGGGTAAATTCCTAGCAGTGCTATTGCTGGGTCGTAGGGTAGTTCAATTTTTAATTTTTTGAGGAACTTCCACACTGGTTTCCAGGGCGCCTGCACCAGTTTGCATTCCCACCAACAGTGCAAGAGGGTTCCCGTTTCTCCACATCCTCTCCAGCATCTCCAGTCTCCTGATTTGTTCATTTTAGCCACTCTGACTGGTGTGAGGTGGTATCTCAGTGTGGCTTTGATTTGTATTTCCCTGATGATGAGTGATGTTGAGCATCTTTTCTTGTGTCTGTTGGCTGTCTGGATGTCTTCTTTGAAAAAGTGTCTATTCATGTCTTCTGCCCATTTCTTCACTGGATTATTTGGTTTTCAGGTGTGGAGTTTGGTGAGTTCTTTATAGATTTTGGATACCAGCCCTTTATCTGATATGTCATTTGCAAATATCTTTTACCATTCCATCAGTTGCCTTTTAGTTTTGTTGATTGTTTCCTTTGCAGTATAGAAGCTTTTTATCATGATGAGGTCCCAATAGTTCATTTTTGCTTTTAATTCCCTTGCCTTTGGAGATGTGTCAAGTAAGAAATTGTTGTGGCTGAGGTCAAAGAGGTTGGTGCCTCCTTTCTCCTCTAGGGCTTTAATGGTTTCCTGTCTCACATTCAGGTCTTTTATCCATTTTGAGTTTATTTTTGTGAATGGTGTAAGAAAGTGGTCTAGTTTCATTCTTCTGCACGTTGCTGTCCAGTTCTCCCAGCACCATTTGCTAAAGAGACTGGCTTTTGTCCACTGGATACTCTTTCCTGCTTTGTCAAAGATTAGTTGGCCATACATTTTTGGGTCCAATTCTGGGTTCTGCATTCTATTCCATTGGTCTATGTGTCTGTTTTTGGGCCAATACCATACTGTCTTGATGATTATAGCTTTGTAGTAGAGGCTAAAGCCTGTGATTGTGATGCCTCTCCCTTTGGTTTTCTTCTTCAGTATTACCTTGGCTATTCAGGGTCTTTTGAGGTTCCATACAAATTTTAAGATTGTTTGTTCTAGCTTTAAGAAGAATGCTGGTGCAATTTTGATCGGGATTGCATTGAATGTGTAGATTGCTTTGGGTAGTATTGACATTTTAACAGTATTTATTCTTCTAATCCATGAGCACAGAATGTTTTTTCCGTTTCTTTATATCTTCTTCAATTTCCTTCATAAGCTTTCTATAGTTTTCAGCATACAGATCTTTTACATCTTTGGTTAGGTTTATTCCTAGGTATTTTATGATTCTTGGTGCAATTGTAAATGGGATAAGTTTCTTTATTTCTCTTTCTGTTGCTTCATTATTGGTGTATAAAAATGCAACCAATTTCTGTACATTGATTTTGTATCCTGTGACTTGGCTGAATTCATGTATCAGTTCTAGCAGACTTTTGGTGGAGTCTGTTGGGTTTTCCATGTAGAATATCGTGTCATCTGCGAAAAGTGAAAGTTTAACTTCTTCTTTGCCACTTTTGATGCCTTTTATTTCCTTTTGTTGTCTGATTGCTGATGCTAAGACTTCCAACACTATGTTAAACAACAGCAGTGAGAGTGGACATTCCTGTCGCGTTCCTGATCTCAGGGGGAAAGCTCTCAGTTTTTCCCCATTGAGGATGATATTAGCTGTGGGTTTTTCTTTTTTTTTTTTCAATGTTTATTTATTTTTTGGGGGGACAGAGAGAGACAGATCATGAATGGGGGAGGGGCAGAGAGAGAGGGAGACACAGAATCGGAAGCAGGCTCCAGGCTCTGAGCCATCAGCCCAGAGCCTGACGCGGGGCTCGAACTCACGGACCATGAGATCGTGACCTGGCTGAAGTCAGATGCTTAACCGACTGCACCACCCAGGCGCCCCAGCTGTGGGTTTTTCATATATGGCTTTTATGATGTTTCAGTATGTTCCTTCTATCCCTACTTTCTTGAGGGTTTTATTAAGAAAGGATGCTGTATTTTGTCAAACGCTTTTTCTGCATCTATTGACAGGATTGTATGGTTCTTATCCTTTCTTTTATTAATGTGATGTATCACATTGATTGATTTGCAAATATTGAACCAGCCTTGCAGCCCAGGAATGAATCCCCCTTGATCATGGTGAATAACTCTTTTTATATGCTGTTGAATTCGATTTGCTAGTATCTTGTTGAGAATTTTTCCATCCATGTTCATCATGTTCATATTGGCCTGTAGTTCTCCTAGGACAACTAGAGTTGACATGTTACAGAGGAATGGAGAAACTTCAAGTAAAGTGAGTGACCCATACTCTATAAATGTAAAGGGCCATGCAAATTAAAGGCATCACTAAATAGCAGTGTCCCATGGAGACAGCAAAAGTTCTAGAATAATCCCCCAAGATTCTAGAGTCCTGGTATCTTGTCCTAGCTCTAGTGATAGTTAGCAAGTCTGTCAATTTCTTTTTTAATCCCACCCCCTTCAACCTGCCCAATGGAGAGACAGCACCTGTTCCTCCCTTCGTCAGGGTGTGATGTGATGCATTCACCTGCTCGCATGACATAGGAAAAGCAGAGTGCTTTCATCTAATGTGCCAGCAGGGCATGTTATAAACCGAGACCCACAATTTCACTGTTCACATATCTACGGAACAAAGACCGCTTTGGTAGAGAGTCCTACAATCTTCAAGGGTGAGACAGTTGGATAGAGACTATTTGGGGGCACCTGGGTGGCTCAGTCGGTTGAGCGTCCGACTTCGGCTCAGGTCATGATCTCACAGCTCGTGAGTTCGAGCCCCGCGTTGGGCTCTGGGCTGACGGCTCGGAGCCTGGAGCCTGCTTCGGATTCTGTGTCTCCCTCTCTCTCTGTCCCGAACCCACTCGCGTTCTGTCTCTGTCTCTCTCAAAAATAAATAAACATTAAAAAATTATTTTAAAAAAGATACTATTTGCAGGACTGCTCTGTCAGTTCTGTTCACAAGTTTTCTGTCAGTAACCCGCCAGATGTCCCAAGATTGCATTAAATATGCATATGGGTAGGGCGGTGTGTGAGGATACAGGAAAAACAGGGTAGCATTTAAAGAAAGAAAAAGGCATCCACTTCCCTGAGCCGCCGCCTCATGGCTCCCCTCCTACTCTCCTTATACTTCTTTCCTAGTGTCTCATCCTCACCTGTGCTGGCCACACCTAAGACGGCACAGCTCGAGGAGACTCCTTTCTTAGACCTCTTCTATTTTCAGTCTAAACTCATAGAGCCATTACCTAGAAAGACCTCCAGGGAGTACAGGAGAGAACTGGATTTCTCACCGCACTGTCCTTTCCCATCTGACTTGCAGAGCTGTTCTTCCCTGTCCTCGGATGGAATCGAGGGCCAGCCCGTGACTCTGCTGACGACTCTGGTCGTTTTTAGTCACAAAATGGTCTCGTTTGAGTCATTGACATAGCCAGTCCCGTTTTATAATTAGAATTCCATAGATCATTGGAAACTCACATTCTCTGTTCCCTCCACAAGCACCTCCTTCTGAGTGGAGGTCTACACTGGCAAGTGCACACCTCTTCTCTGACTGCTTACTTAGCGCTTTGCTCTTTATCACCCTCTCACCCAGAGCACTCTTGCTCACTCATGTGTTCTCTCTCTCTCTCTCTCATCCAGAGCTGTTGGAGAAAGAAGTAAAGAGCTAAGAAAGGTCTTTCTTGTGTGATACCGGCGTTCGGTCCAGCACCGGCTTTCTCTGGATTAGCTCTATGTACAATGTTGGTTTTCCTCATGGGGCATGTCCACGAGTTCCTTGAAGATTCCACCAATAGGACTGTCCGCTTGCATTTCCGGCAGCATGAGGCTAATGTCTGGGTGGCCTCTTAACTTTCTCCCTGAGATGTTGTGTTGGTTCTTGTCTCTGAGTGAGATCATGTCACCTCCCTGGGTGTTCTGAGGGATGGTCTAAAATGATTGTGGAGTGTGGTACTTTTTTCCCCGTTGTCCTCTTTTGGTTCCCAAGAAACACTTAGTCATCCTTGTTCTCACTTGGTGGAAGTGTAACTAACTCCTTGTGCCTCTCAATCTCTCTCTTCCCTGAAGCCTCAGGTTCATAGCACAGTCTCTGACCTTTAGATTCCTGGGGTCTGAGGCAGACACCAGTCCTGTGTGTCCCCCAAACACCAGAGGGCACCAATAAAATTCTCTGAATGGTTTCTTTGAAGATCCTTTTACTATTTGAGGGGAGAGGGCCTACCCTCCTTTATTCCTTCTTAGTGGGTGACAAAGAAATGCCACAGACTCAAACAACTTTCTCCTAAGGAAATCCTGTAAGAATTCTCTCTGAGAAGCTTTTCAGCTTCAACCCTGTTGAACCTGAAGAGGGATATTAGATCAGGGGTTGAAAGTCATCTTTTGGAAATTTCCTTCCAAGTCCTGACTAGGTGGCCAGTCACTTGCTTTGGAATATGGGAACCGTTGGCATCTCTTTTCTCAAGATCTCAGCTGAGAAGAGACAGAATAAGTACCGTTTGAAAATCTTGGTATACCTCTGCTCCATGAGTTCATCTACGCCATTGACTTGTGCTGTCACTAGTATCCTGATGACTCTGAAATACACAAAGTTAACTCTTTCTTACCAAGGGGCAGGTTAACGTTGGTTAAGGTATACCAAGAAATACCAAGTATTTCTCTAGAAGGAGTTAATTGTGTTGCAAGCTTCCCCCGAGGTGTGCTGGTTGATTTAGTGTTGGGGCACAGAACCCACTCAGGCACAGAACTCTCTTAGAGGCAAGGTTTGGTCTCCTTTTCTTACAGTCCTACTATACCCAGCTCTCTCTCTTTCTTTCTTTCTTTCTTTCTTTCTTTCTTTCTTTCTTTCTTTCTTTCTTTCTAATGCTTGTTTTTTTATTTTTGAGAGGGAGAGAGAGAGAGAGGGGAGAGGGCAGAGAGAGACTGAGAATCCCAAGCAGGTCTGCACTGTCAGTGAGGAGCCCAACACTGGGCTCAAACCCATGAACTGTGAGATCATGACCGGAGCCAAAACCAAGAGTCCAACACTTAACCAACTGAGCCCCCCAGTGCCCCTCCCCCCATGTCTTTGTTAAAGGGAAGATCTTTGGCAAACCAGTTAGGTCCTGTGCAGTAATAGAATTCTGCTCCTGTGGACGGATTACAATTAAGGACAAGATTAAATGGACACTAGAATATTGAGAATTGACTCTAATTTTGTTTTAATTGTCGTCTTAAGTTGCATGGGATATTTTCTTTTCTCCATACCCCGTCATTTCTCTAATTAATAAAAAATTAACTGTATTTCCCCCTGTGACTTCCAGATACAAACATCCTACTCCACAGTGAACAATTCCACCTAGATGTTCTAAAGTGCCTCATACTCAACAAGAATAAAATGGAAAATATGTCTCAACTTCCTTCCCCATTCCCCAACCCCAAAACCCTGAATCCAATTTTAACATTTTCATTTACCATTCTCCCTCTTTGCCCCACAACTGATCTGTTGCTCAGTTCCAGTCAGCATGACTTTACAACATGTTGGGAATCTGTCTCCTCTTTTTTCCTACTTTATACTCTTATCCTTTCTCACTTAGAAAATTATTTCATCAGCCTCTTTCTCAACTGGCTTCACTGCATTTATTTATATCCACCTATAATTCATTTTCTTTAAGAGCCACCAATGTAATCACTTGGAATCATGTCTTTCTTTTTTTTTTTTTTAATTTTTTTTTTTTTGTTTCAACGTTTATTTATTTTTGGGACAGAGAGAGACAGAGCATGAACGGGGGAGGGGCAGAGAGAGAGGGAGACACAGAATCGGAAACAGGCTCCAGGCTCCGAGCCATCATCAGCCCAGAGCCCGACGCGGGGCTCGAACTCCCAGACCGCGAGATCGTGACCTGGCTGAAGTCGGACGCTTAACCGACTGCGCCACCCAGGCGCCCCTGGAATCATGTCTTTCTTGTTTAAACTTTTCAATCTCTCCCTTTGTCTACAGTGATGGCCTCAAAGGCAAGTGTGGGCATTCCAGGCATGCAAAAAGTGATTCTTTGGAGTGTGGCAGGAAAATATTGGAATTTTTCTTTGCATTTTGTTTTTATATTAAGGAAAAGAAAAAGAAATTGAGCATTATTTAATCTGTGGTTTGAAACTTGGCATCCAGAGCCCTCTTCTAGGACGTAAGTCAAATAATCATATGGGTCAGAGATAGAATAATGGGAGTTCCATAACGTGGAGACAGTGGTGACCTACTCATTCTCTGTTTTTTGGGGGCACTGCAACATTTCGTAATCTATGTGTTATGTTATGTTGTTTATATCCCCTTATTAAGGGACTTTAGAAGTCATATGAAAGACTCTAAATAGTGTGATCTCTATGATATTGTAGAGAGAGGTGAGCATCTTTTGTAACACAAGGTGTTTCCTGGTTTTCTCAGCAAATAATTGAAAAGTATTGCCAAACTTCAAGGGGAGTTACACAGTGAATTAGTTTGCCAGGACCGCCATAACAAAATACCACAGAACGGGTGGCTTAAACAACAGAAGTTTATTTTCTCACCTTTCTGGAGGCTGGAAGTCGAAGATCAAGGCATTGGCAGGGTCGGCCTCTCCTGAGACCTCTCTCCTTGGCTTGCAGATGACAGCCTCCTCACAAGGTCCTCACATGGCCTTCCCTCTGTGCATCTCATTTCTGCTGTCTCTTCGTCTTACGAGGATACCAGTTATACTGGCCTTATATTAACTCAGTCACCTCTTGAAAGGCCTTATCTCCAAACAGTCACATTCTGAGGTATTGGGATTTAGGTTTTCAACATGTGAATTTTAGAGAGACACAATTTAGCCCATAACACTTTTTTTTAATTTAATTTCTGGTCTTTCTGTGATGAAAATCATGTGGCTGACATTATGTTACACAGCATATATTTAAAAAAAATAAATTAGGGTGCCTGTGTGGCTCAGTTGGTTGAGCGTCTGACTCTGATTTTGGCTCAGGTCATAGGGTCGTGAGATCAAGCCCTGCATCAGGTTCCACACTGAGCGTGGAGACTGCTTGAGATTGTCTCTTTCCCTCTGCCCTTCCCCTGCTTGCACGTGCTGTCCTGTCTCTCTCTCTCTCTCTCCGAAATAAAGATTAATTAATATACTTATCCTATCCCTTCAAGGTAAAGGTGATGATTTAACAATGAGTGAAATATCACTATTTTTTTTAATGAAACTTGTGTTATGGAGAGAACACTGAAAAGCTGGATGTGAGGAAATACTTTAACATTATGTAATTTTTCTCTTCAGAATGAATTATATGTGAAAACTATGGTAACTCTCACATCTGCAGTTATTAAACTGAGAAGCTGCATTTTTAACCCATTTAAAAATCTCTTAAATAAAACGTTTCTCTGGGATATGAGCCCATTTGATTACACACATACTTGAAACAGAAAAACATAACACATTCTTACTAGTTTACAATAACTGGTTAATATCAGGGAAGAGAGTTGTTGTTTTGTCAAAGACATTTACATAATTTGAGTGGGACTGAACAATGAGCATTATAATTTCACATTTGGGTCAATTTATCTCTGCAAAGTTAATTTTTTTCCAGCTATGGCATCCATTAAAACCAAGTATCAACATTAACAAAATGAAGAACCGGACTCTTAAACCGAGTATATCGCAAAAGATTAAAGTATATCACAAAGGGTTAAATCAAGATTTTTAAAAATAATTTTTATTTATTTATTTATTTTAATATAGAGATAGAGCACAGGCAGGGGAGGGGCAGAGAGAGAAGGAGAAAGAAAATTGCAAGCAGGCCCTGTGCTATCAGCACGGAGCCTGATGTGGGGCTCAAACTCACAAAATGTGAGATCATGACCTGAGCTGAAAGTAAGAGTTGGATGCTTAACCGACTGAGCCACTCAGGAGTCCCAAATCAAGATTTTTTAAAAATGACACATTTGTCTTTTAAAAGACATTTGAGGGGTGCCTGGGTGGCGCAGTCGGTTGAGCGTCTGACTTCAGCCAGGTCACGATCTCGCGGTCCGGGAGTTCGAGCCCCGCGTTGGGCTCTGGGCTGATGGCTCAGAGCCTGGAGCCTGTTTCTGATTCTGTGTCTCCCTCTCTCTCTGCCCCTCCCCCGTTCATGCTCTGTCTCTCTCTGTCCCAAAAATAAATAAACATTGAAAAAAAAAATTTTTTTTAAAAGATATTTGAGCTGCCTGGGTGGCTCAGTTGGTTGAGCATCCGACTTTGGCTCAGGTCATGATCTCATGGTTCGTGGGTTTGAGCCCTGCATCAGGCTCTGTGCTGACAGCTGGAGCCTGGTGCCTGACTTCAGACTCTGTGTCTCCCTCTCTCTCTGCCCCTCCCCTGCTTGTGCTGTGTCTGTCTTTCAAAAATGAGTAAACGTAAAAAAAAAAAAAAAAGAAATTAAAAAAAACCCATTTGTCTTCATTTGTTAAAGGATAATTTTCAAAAAAGGTTTTATCTTTCAAAAAAGATAAAATTATGACTGGCATAAATATGTAAAGTAAACGTGTGTCAAAGATTTTATGTATCTTATTAATTAACGAGAGGACCCGCACATTGATTAATCCAGTTCAAAGGAAAATCTGGAAAGCAGACATTTATAGGCAGTCAGGAATGCTAAAATGAATTTGCTAATGGTTACAGAACTGGTTAATATCCTATAGCACAGAAAACCACATATTTCTATAGGATATAAATCAATTGTATCTCTACTGAACAAAATTCTGCATTTTTTGCTGTGCAAAAAAGTAATAATTGCATTATCATCAGTTTCTTACAATTTCCAGGGTTGTAAAACAGCCTAGTCCAAGCAGTCAAAGGTGTAAAACTCTATAGAATCAGATAGCCCTGGAGAGTTTGCTAGATAATGTTCAGCATTCCACTGAAAGGACACCTAGTAACATTTCAAAGTCTTTCATGATTTTCTTAAATTATTTTACAGCACTTGTTTTCATTTTATTTCTATTTCAAACCTTTACATTTTATCTTTTTGTCTTTTTTAATGTATTCAAATAGTAGAAATTATAAATACTTTATAGAAGAAATAAAGATAAATACACATATTAGATATTTGTAACTTAAAAATCATTTACTAGGGAAGATGTGCTGTTGCAACATTTGGAGATCACTGTTTCCGAGGCTAAAGACCAATGTTCTCAACATCTATGGAATCTCAGTCTCTTGGCGGGAGCCCCAAATCTCTATTTTGCCCTTGGCAATTACTAAGGCTGTGTCCCATGCTGCTAGACATTGAAAGCCGCCTTCCCAAAAATATTACAGTAAGGGAGATTACTACCTTGATAGAGTCTTAATAGATTTATTAGAAGTGGGAAGGCCTAGCAAGTAATTTATGGGGTTGGGTTTATTCCGGGTCACTTGATCTAGGGGCTTTATCGGGTTGGGCAAACAGGTGACAGAATAGTTGAAGATTAGTGGCTAGAGCTAGGTGGGGTTGGCAGTTTCGAGGTAAATCTCGAAGTTGTTTGATGTTATTTATTGCACCAAGAAGGGGTCTTTACTCTCATTAGGCAAAGCGGGATACTCTAACATCAAATTAATGGTCTTCAGGAAGTTCTTTATATTAATTTCCTGAGGCTGTTGTCACAAATTGGGTGACTTAACACAATATAAATTTATTCTCTCACGGTTCTGAAGGCCGGAAGTCTGAAACCTAGAAGTTGTGAGGGACACGCCTCCTTCCAGAGGCCTTAAGGGAGAATCAGTTTCTGGGGCTATTGGCATTCCTGAGCTTGTGGCTACGACATCCTCTCCCCCATCATCACATCACCTGCTCCTCTAGGAGTGTGTTTCTCTCCAAACACTTTCCGCCTCCCTCTTAGAAGGGTGCAAATGATTGCACTTAGGTCCATCCAGATAATCCCGGATAAGCTCCTCCTGTCAAAATCCTTAATTCACACACATATTTTGGCATATAAAGTCATGTCCATTCTTTTACCATATAAGGTAATATTCACAGGTTCCATTGACTTTTAGGGGGTATATTGTGTTGGATGGTGTTACCCAAATTCATGTCCATCTGGAACCTCAGAATGTGACCTAGTTTGGAAACAAGGTATTTGCGGATGCGATTAGTTAAGGTGAGGTCATATTGGCTTGGGGGGCAGGGAGGGGGCTAATCCAGGGACTAGTGTCCTTATAAGAAGACAGACAAAGCTGCAGATGCTGACAGGGAGGACAGAACACCCTGCAGAGAGGAGGCCGAGACCGGAGTTACATGCCTCTAAGTTGAGGGACGCCAAGGATCGCTGCAACAACCAGAAGCTAAAAGATAGGCATTGAACAGATTCTCCTCTAGAGGCTTGAGGAACACATGGCCTTGCTGACACCTTAATTTTGGACTTCTGGCTTCTAAAATCATGGGACAGTAAATTTCTGTTTTTCTTTTTAAGTCACCCAGTTTGTGGTAATTGGTTACAGCGGCCCTAGACCCCAATAGAGTAGGCCATTTCTCAGCCTACTACCTTCCTGACACATAGCAGCTTCATTTTCCTGGGCAAGAGTTAGTGCAAGAGTTAAGTCATGTTAATAGACTCTTAATTTTTAGTTGGTTTTTGAATGGCTGGTTCCAATTATCACCAGCCTCAGAAGCTTCTACCTCATGAAGGCCATTCTTGGTCTCACTCATCAGATTCAGTCTTCTCAGATGATGAGCCAGGATGACCTTGAGTTATAACTTGTTTGGTTCATAACCTCTTGGCCCACCTGAATTCATCTGCAGCTCTGGTTGGCAGCTCCTGGCCTGCTGACAGCTTGCCACCTGCACGTCCTGTGTCTCTCTTCTCATCTGCTGGCTTCTGTGACATTTCAGAACGTGTTCCAACACAAGTATCAACAACCTGGAGATGTCTTGTGGGAACAATTCTCAATTAATGAAGAATAAGAGTTGGAGGGTCAATGACCCAACCTCTTTGTCCCTTAGTGGGTTGATCCCAAAATATATTCAATAGAGTTTCTCAGGTTCTTGGATTTTCTTTATCTTCTGTTTTACTCTTCCCATTTTCTCATCTATGTTTGCTGTTTCTGCCTTCCAAGTAAATTACCCCAAGTCCCCATCACAGGGTCTGCAATTGAGGGGTCCCTGAATGGAACACACAGCATTGAACTCTGTGAGGCCCATTCCTCATTCTCTCCTTGGTCCCTCTTCCTTCTTTTCAGAGACTTGAGATGCTGTGGCTCCAATAACTGCCATCATGGCGCCCACTGGCTTGTCCCTTCAGGTGCCCAGGTCCCTCCACAATGTTTTACATTTTTGCAGAATGGGAGGCAGCAAATCAAAAGAGAGGCAGCTTCTGAGGGATCACACCTGGATCACAAAGCCTTCACACCATTTTCCCTTTCTCTTCAGTGGGAGCCCGTCAAGCAGGAAATTAAAGAGACTCTCTGATTGGATGACATTTCCAGCCTCTTGGCCATGCTACAGTTTGTGTAACCATGCTCCTAATGGCTCTTGAAAAGTCCTGTTTTTCAAGTTGCTTCCATCCTGTTTTCTACATTCACCTTAAAGCAGAACACCGGCACCACCTTAAAGCTGGGTTGAAGAATGTGACAATATGCTAATGATTCCACTTCCCATTCCAAATCTGCTGTCACCCTTGTCCTCTGCTCTATGCCCCCAGAGCTTGACCAGCTGGTTCATTACCCAGCATCAATGCTGGTTTTCCTTCTCTCTTCCCCCTTTCTGGCTGTTAAGAAAGGAGCCCACATCCAGGGGCACCTGGGTGGTTCAATCGGTTAAGCCTCCAACCATGGCTCAGGTCATAATCTCACGGTTTGAGTTTCAGCCCCACATCAGGCCCTCTGCTGTCAGTGCAGAGCCCACTTCAAATCCTCTGCCTCCCTCTCTCTCTGCCCCTGCTCTGCTCATTTGTGTGCATGCACACACACACTGTCTCTCTCAAAAATAAAGATGAAAAAAAAAAAAAGAATAGGTGATGTGGCCTTAAGAAAAAAAAAAAAAGAAACAAGCTACACCAAAAAAGGATGAAAAAATATTGAAAATAAGTATATACCTCAGCTCTTGACTTATATAAGGGATTGTTTTGTGTGTGTGTGTGTGTGTGTGTGTGTGTGTGCGTGCGTTATTTGGTCTTGTTTTTAGCAACAATTACTTACGGTTGATTTTGACACCTTGTGCAACCTACAGTCAACTTTTTCAAGCTATATGTTAACCGTGGCCCATTTTCCATCTAGTTGAGAACCTTCCCTTATTTAGCCTGGTGCAAATGCTTGGGAAAGCATGCCATCCCAACCAGTGGAAGAAGAACCCCATGGAATATGGGCATTTGCTATTCCATTCATTGTGGAGGTTCAAGTGTGTGTCTGTAAGACCAGCCTGCTGGACATAACTTACACCCCAAACCCTATGTCTCCATAAATAACCCCTGGCAGTTTCATTACAGCCTAGGGTACCCCAGCTAACATTGGCAGCTAACTTAATGCCAATCAATCTTTCTAATGTCTTTCATGGTTTGGTTTCATTAGGAGCTAAAGCCATCACTCACCCTGTGTCTGCTTGGCCACCATGTTGATTTGTGTCTCCCTATATTGTATGAACGAATATGCATCCCAGAAGACCTGAGATTTCCTCAGGAACACAGTGCTGCTCAGTGCTCCCTATTTATTGCTTAGTATAAGAATATATATTACTTTTTATTACACAGCCATTAGAGAGTATAAAATCTGGGGAGAGATGTCCATTGGAGTGTAGTAAGCATAATTATAAATTTGGGGACAATGTGAAATATGCCCTTGCTAGAATATTCACTGAGTTATCAAATGAGTTTCTTCTGGTGACACCAATTAATTCATAGCCCATGCGAGACCATTTGGCTCCCCCCTCCTCCTTATTTCTGCTTTTCAGGCTTTGTTTAGCTCTTATTTATGCCCCTTTCTCTAGCCAAGTATTGGCCAATGTGAATGAAAAAGAGACTTACTCCTAGCTCTTTGGTAAAACCCCAGCAAAACCAGTGTCTCTGTATCACTTTTGTAGGGCATCCGAGGTGAATATCCAGGTCCTGAGGGAGAAAGGAGAGAGGGGGAATAAAAAAATACTTCTCTGTCAGAGAGACCAGGAGCCACTTTATCCAGCTCAGCACAATTACCTGCAACGTGGTCACCTCTGCCTGCCCCCTCCCGCCCCACACCATTCCCTTATTAAAACTGTGGACGAGAAAAATCGGTACTTAAGTTAAAGCTTTAACCACACAGTTTCCGATTACGTAGCTAGCATTTGCTCAGCAGATCCTAATGGTTCATACTAACCTTGGCAGGGTCTCAGTGGCCATATTTTCACAGTTGACTGATTCTTGAATAATCTCTGCAACAAATTAGGCATAAAAAGCTTTTCCTCTAACCTCAGTCATGTGTGTGTGTGTGTGTGTGTGTGTGTGTGTGTGTATAGCCTCTCTACATTATCCCTAAGACTCTCTGGGATTTTTGTCATCAAGGCCACAGGAGAGGCCACTCAGCTTTTTTGCCTACAACTGCGTGTTCACAGTGCACTTCAACGGGGGACTGAAGTGGGGTGACCAGGCCTCACAATTGAGTGGTAGATGGAACTTATCTTCCCAGCTGTGTCCTTTTCAGCCAGCCTTTTCTTTAGTCTGTGTCAGCAACAAACTCACCTTTGCCTATCATTTCCAGCCATTCCAGACCCCCCCCCCCACCGTCGTGCCCTCCCACAGCCAGCGTGGTTCATTGCTGTCCTCTCTAATACCAACCTCTGTGCATCACACGCGTAAAGTTTGATGTGCATAGCCTCCGTTCTCTGTGACAAAACAAAGCAAACACCAATAAACAACAAAACCCCCTGCTGATCCCTTTGCTTCCTGAACCCAATGATTTGTGACTGAGCGTGTGTGCGCGTGTGGGCACCTTAGGATGATGGTGGAGAGACAAAATCAGAGTCTGTAGTAAGGGAATATCGCTTGAAAGACCCCATTCAGCATTGTGATCTTGCACGTGGAAGGCAGGGAAAAGCAAAGATTTGACAAAACCCGGAAAAGACTCCTAGAAAATACATTCTGTTTTATGAAATAAATTATAAAATGGAAGTATAATGGAATAAAAGCTGGAAGGGAAGGAGAAGTAGTTATCTGCCATAGTACAAGGGGCGGGGTCACTCTTCCTTGAAGAGAAAGTCAGCTTTATGGGGGAAAGTTAGAATTATGTCTGCGTATTTCACTGATGATGTCTGCTCAGCTAATGGGTCGCCCCTGCAACATAATCCTGTTTGTAGTGGCGTCCTGGTAACTTTTATTAACAAAGCAGTTTGGTGCTAAAGGCTGGAATACAGAAAGCATGACAAGTAAGGCACTGGGGTAGTTTTCTTGTTGTTGTTTTTTTTAATGAATATAATTTATTGTCAAATTGGCTTACCTACAACACCCAGTGCTCATCCCAACAAGTGCCCTCCTCAATGCCCATCACCCATTTCCCCCTCTCCCCCACCCCCCATCCACCCTCAGTTTGTTCTCTGTATTTCAGAGTCTCTTGTGTTTGCTTCCCTCCCTCTCTGTTTGTAACTATTTTTCCCCCTTACCTTCTCCTGTGGTCTTCTGCTAAGTTTCTCAAGATCCATATATGAGTGAAAACATGTGATATCTGTCTTTCTCTGACTTATTTCACTCAGCATAATACCTTCCAGTTCCATCCACGTTGCTGGATTTCATTCTTTCTCATTGCCAAGTAGTATTCCATTGAATATTTATAAACCACATCTTCTTTATCCATTCATAAGTTGATGGATATTTAGGCTCTTTCCATAATTTGGCTATTGTTGAAAGTGTTGCTATAAACATTGGAGTACACATGTCCCTATGTATCAGCACTCCTGTACCCCTTGGGTAAATTTCTAGCAGTGCTATTGCTGGGTCACAGGTTAGTTCTATTTTTAATTTTCTGAGGAACCTCCACACTGTTTTCCAGAGCGGCTGCACCAGTTTGCATTCCCACCAACAGGGCAAGAAGGTTCCCGTTTCTCCACATCCTCGCCAGCATCTACAGTCTCCTGATTTGTTCATTTAAGCCACTCTGACTGGTGTGAGGTTGGGGCAATTTTCTGATTTGTGGCTTCAGGGTGTGAGAGTGCTTCTGTCACATGCTTTGAGATGAGAAAATGTCAAATGCATGCCTTCTTTCCCTTGGTTTCTGATTCCTTCCCATGGTTGACATGAATGTATCCCTGGGAGCTGCAGTCATTTTAGACAAGGCTTTACACTGTTACCTCTGAGTTGACTGGGTTCCTTCCTATGAACAGAAGTACGTGGACAGAGCAAGGAAAGGGTATTAGGACAGTGAGCAACTGAAGGAAAGAAGGGAGGTATCCAGATTGATTTTTAGCTCCGTTTATCCGCCCCCTTTGCTGTATAACTTAGTAGTTCTTCCCTTGAAAGGGATGAGATCAAGGGAAAATCTTCATGAGCAATGCTTCCTTAGATATAACCCCAAAAGATATAACTGGCAACAAAAGAAACAATGGATAAGTTAGATTTTATCAAGTTTAAAAACTTTTGTATACCAAAGAATACTATCAGCTGAGTGAAAAGGCAACCCATGGTATGTGGGGAAATATTTTCAAGTCACATATCTGATATAAGATTAATAGATAGAATATAAAAAGAGCTTCTACAACCCCACACTAACAATATAAAACCAAACATCCCTATTAAAAATAAGGCCTTTAACAGACTCTTCAAAGGATGTATATAAATGAAAAGTACCTGAAAAGATGCAGATAGTTACTAATCATTAGAGACATGTAAACCAAATCAACGAGATACCACTTCATACCCATTAATACTGCTATTACCAAAAAAAAAAATTGAAAATAACGCATGTTGATAAGGGTGTGGTAAAATTGGAACTCTTGTGCATTGCTAGTAGGTCTGTAAAATTGGCCACTCTGGAAAAGGGTATGGCAGTTTCTCCAAAAAGTAAACGGAATTGCCATGTGATCCAGAAATTCTTCCCCTGGGTAGATAGCCCAAAGCTTTGAAATCAGCAGCTCAGTCATAATTTGTACAGCCATGTTCACAGCATCGTTTACAACTGCAAAAAGAGAAGCAACCCTAGTGTTTACTGATGGAAGAACGGATAAACCAAATGGGGTATAAACGTGCAGTGGAACATATTCAGCCTTCCAAAAGGAGATTTTGACATGTGCTATGTGCGGATGAACCTTGAAGACCTTATGGTGAGATAAGTCAGCCACAGAACTGTGCCCTCACAAAGGCAAATTTTATGTTATGCATATTTTATCAGGAAAAAAGGAAGGTGGAAACAGCCATAGAAGAGGAGGAAGTGACCGTGTGCCACGGTGACCTTAGGTTTGGAGAAGCCTCCTGTGATACTACGTGCTCTTTGGAGCTTCTGCCCTGAATGGCCACCATGGGAGGGGTTGTCTCAAGATGGCGGATACCCACTCAGACTGACCCCTAGAATAAATAAACACACATGGCTCAGACCTGAGTCCAAACCTCAGTGAGGAGCCAGGATCTCTGGATCCGCAGTTTGAGGCAGATGAGCCACATCTAGACCCATCAGCCAACTCTTGAGAATCCACAACTGATGTAATAAAATTAATGATTATGATTGAAACCACTGGTTTTTGGAGTAGTTGTTATACAGAATTATTGTGGGGCAAGAGTGAGTAAGAGAAGGTCCCTGAAAGGTCAATATTTTTGGCCTTATGATGTAGCTAGTGACAAGCCAGTTCTTGAGTGGAGATGTGCTTAATCAGGATCATCACTGACGGCCCCTAAGTTGCCCTTACTGCTTTGTTTATCATAGACGAAAAAGAGAACCTTCTGTAAGTTCTGTGTGACTCATCCGGATCAGCCACCAGTCCTGTCAAAGCACTACTTAACAGGGGCGCCTGGGTGGCGCAGTCGGTTAAGCGTCCGACTTCAGCCAGGTCACGATCTCGCGGTCCGTGAGTTCGAGCCCCGCGTCGGGCTCTGGGCTGATGGCTCGGAGCCTGGAGCCTGTTTCCGATTCTGTGTCTCCCTCTCTCTCTGCCCCTCCCCCGTTCAATGCTCTGTCTCTCTCTGTCCCAAAAATAAATAAACGTTGAAAAAAAAAATTAAAAAAAAAAAAAGCACTACTTAACAGGGTGCCTGGGTGGCTCAGTTGGCTGAGCGTCTGATTCTTGATTTCATCTGGGGTCATGATCCCAGAGTCAGAGTCAAGGGATCAAGCCCCATGTTGGGCTTTGCTGAGTGTGGAGCCTGCTTGAGATTTTCTCTGTCTCTCTCTCTCTCTCTCTCTCCCCCTCTCCCTCTCCCTCTCCCTCTCCCTCTCCCTCTCCCTCTCCCTCTGCCCTTCTCTCCTGCTTGTGCTGTGTCTCTTTCTCAAACAAAAACAAAACAAAAGCAAATAAAAATACTACTTTACTTCTTCTGTAAGGCTCTTCCTTGCACTTAAGGTCAATCCCAAGTTCCATGATGTGGCTTTTTTGGTTTCAGTCTTACTTGTCCCATGACTTCCCCTCCCGTTTCACCTCTGGCTCTAGTCCCTCTCACTTTTACTGCTCAAATCTCAATTTCAACCTCTTTGTCTTTGTCTGTCTCTGTTCCTCTCTCCATCTCTTAGTCTCTGTCCTTCCCCGCCTCCCCCCTGTCTTTCTCTTTTTCTTGTGGCCCTCAAATATGCCAGCCATCTTCCTGGAACACGCCTCCACTCTGAGATTTTACCAAACTAGTTCCTGGTGGTCTTTCCAATAGGTTTTAATTCCAATGTTACTTCCTTAAAAGGGTCTTGCATGAACCCGCAGGCCAGGTAAGATGGTAGACACTGTATTCATTGCCATTGTTCTCCCACAGCACTCGGCATTACTTGACTCAGCATGTCTGTCCTGTTCGCTCTGTTCTCTCCATTTAGCTGGTACAAAAAACATCCCCCAAATACGGTATACTTTTGTTTAAGATATAATTGAATGAATTAATGCCTTAAAGTTGTGTCTCTAAGACCACTGTGTTCTCTTATCAAGATTCTCTGATGGGCTCTGCTTAGTAAAAAATTTCACCTCGGGGCGCCTGGGTGGCGCAGTCGGTTAAGCGTCCGACTTCAGCCAGGTCACGATCTCGCGGTCCGTGAGTTCGAGCCCCGCGTCGGGCTCTGGGCTGATGGCTCAGAGCCTGGAGCCTGTTTCCGATGCTGTGTCTCCCTCTCTCTCTGCCCCTCCCCCGTTCATGCTCTGTCTCTCTCTGTCCCAAAAATAAATAAAAATGTTGAAAAAAAAATTTAAAAAAAAAAATTTCACCTCAGCCGCTAGAATGTTAAGTTGAATGAAAGCTTAGAGACCATGTAGCCTTAATTCCAAATGAGCAAACTGGGATTCCTTCAAAGATCATTTCATTGGGGATACCTTTGTGAGTGCGCTCTGAACTGGATGGTTCTGAGAGAATTATAAAATGATAAGTGTTTCTGACCCTAACCTCTGGGTTTACTAAATAGGACATTTATTATTTTATTTTTCTTAAAATGGTGATTTATTTTAAGGGAGGGGGAGCACAGAAAGAGGGAGAGAGAGAATCTCTAGCAGGCTCTGCCCTGTCAGTGCAGAGCCCAATAAGGGGCTCAGTCTCACAAATGCTGAGATCATGACCTGCACTGTATCAGTCTTCTTGTGGATGCCAGAGATCCTGGATCCTCTCTTCAAGCTGGCTCCCCCATTCCCCAGTGATTGAGTTTCCAGGTGCTGCGGTCTCACATCAGTATACCTCTCAGGGAATTGTCCTTGAACACTGAGAACTGGCTCACCCAAGGTTAAGTTCCCCGTCCAGGGGCATAACCCCGAATGATTGGCCCATCTGGTGAATCAAAGATCTGGCCGCCTGGTCTCCCTTTGGAGAGTTCCAGAGCAGCCTGTGGGGCAGGCAAAGGTTTCTGCTGCAGCCTCATCTCAGTTCAGCCTCTTCCTCTCCCCAGTTCTCCCTCCCTCACTGTCTTATGTGTGTCTCCCAGGGGTACTCCCTCGTAAGTCTTACAACTCTCCTTTGCAGAGATTGGTTCCAGAGTGCCTAATCGAAGGAACCAAATTAGAGAGAGAGAATGAGGAAGACATAATGAGAGAACAAGAAAGAAAGGGGCATATTTCAATAATGGACTGTATTATACTACAGTGAAAATGAATGAACTGAGCCCACCTGAATCAATCTAGCTCAAACCCAGAATCAACATGCTGAGCTAAAGAGCAACCCACAGGGTGCCTGGGTGGCTCAGTCGGTTAAACATCCGACTCCTGATTTCAGCTCAGGTCATGATCCCATCATGGTGTTGTGAGTTCAAGCCTTGCATCAGATTCTGCACACTGACCTGCAGGAGCCTGCTTGGGATTCTCTTTCTCTGCCTCTCTCTCTGCCCCTCTCATTCTATCTCTGTTTCTCTCAAAATAAAATGAACTCAAAAAAATTATTTAGACAAAGCAACTCACAAAACACTACAAAATTTTTTATATATTCCCATTATAATAGAATAATAAAAGATATATTTAAAAACATTTTATATATATTTAAAAACATATAAACACATATATTAAAATAATTTAAAAAATATGTAAAGAGTATAAAGAGTCATGACCTTTGGGACAGAAGCATCCAGAAGAATGAGATTGGAGAGGAATGGCATAGCATCCCTAATTGCATCATTGATATTTTATTAAAACAAATATGGCAACAGGTCTTGATTTAGAAATGCTGGGTGGTGGGAACATTGGCTGCTTATTATGTTATTTTGCATGTTTTTTTTATGTCTTAAATACTTTAAAATGTAGGGGGGAAAAAAGAAGAAATGGTTGAGTCTGCCTCATCCCCAGGTTGGCATCTTCTAGAGACAACGCATTCCTTGACTCACCCTGGAATCCCTGGGACTATGCATTCCCTGCCCCTGTGGTAACTGAGTCTTCAGACACCTCCTCAGTTCTTAGCAGGACAGGTTTCTTTTAATTTTTTTAAATGTTTATCTATCTTTGAGAGAGAGAGAGGGACGGAGGGAGAGAGGCAGGGCGTGAGTAGGGGAGGGGCAGAGGAAGAGGGAAACACAGAATCCAAAGCAGGCTCCAGGCTGTCAGCACAGAACCCGATGTGGGGCTCAAACTCACAAACCATGAGACCATGACCTGGGCAGAAGTCAGAAGCTTGACTGAGTCACCCAGGCGCCCCGGGGTAGGTTTCTTTTGTTTCCACTCCTAGGGCACTAACTGATGCATCATTGTATTAGATGTGTTACGTTATTACCCTCATTAAATAATAAATACGATAATGTATGGGAAAATACATTATAAACCCTGGAGAACAATATAAATGTTTAAAATAAGTTTTCCTGGGACCGTAAAGTTGTTAGTCAAATTCTAAAATAGGAAGAAAAGTGTGGGCCTTCAGGGCAAACAGATCTCATCTTGTTGTGCTCTGCTTCAGATCACTTCTGTGGTGACCTTCTGCAGGACATCTTAGCATTGCACGTGAGGCCCAAATTGTCCTCCTAGCCTTACCTCCCACACCTGTTTCTTGGGCTCTTCGTCTCCCCTCAGTCTAGGCAGGCCGTCTAAGTAAAAGTCTTGTATGTTCCTCAAGGCCCAGCCCCAAATCACATTGTTTCCCGGGAGAAGGCATCCCTCTCTCAACACCACATTCCTAGCATGACACCTTCAGTCCCGGGACAGCCTCTCTCACATGCGTGCACGTGGGGGCTACGTCTTACTCATCTCGCAGCTCCCCAGCCTCCGGCACGGACTCTCTCCGCAGTGTGAGGTCCCTCCCAGCTGGCGCCATGGGAACCAACATCTCTCTCCTTCCAGAGTTGGTCCGTTAGCCTCTGATTGGTTCAGAACAATGGGCCAGAGTGAAGCTGGCCGGGGCTTTCTCTAGGTTGGCCATTCTCATTCTCATGCCGCGATGGCTCCAAGAATGGGCGACTTTAGGGAATGCATAATTCCAAGAGACAGAAAAGGATGCTGTTCCCCATCTGGATGCAAAGTCCCCTGCAGTGCACATCAACTGTACCCCCCAAAGGGATGCTGAACTTTCACTCTGCTGTCATCAGCCCTTGTGATCCTCCCCATGGCCTTCCTAGTCTGTTTGGCTGTGCTTCTGCAGGCACCAGACTTCCCCACCGCCCCAGGTTACAGACACTCCTGCAGTGATAGTACTCAGAGCCTCTCTTTGGAAGTGAGCAGGGAAGGAAACACGTATGGAGCACCTGCTAATCGTAACAGGTCACTAATCCCAACATTTGACAGATGAGGTGACCAAGGTGCAGAGATGAGGGGCTTGGTCAGGATGGTACACCCAGAGAATGGTGGGAACTCCCGTCTGACTCAGCTTCATGCTCCTTCCCCCACCTATCTCTGCAGAGACATCTTGTAAAATTTCACTCCAATCACCTGATTAAATCTCCCTGGAAACCACCCTCGACTTTTATGATCCAAGGCAAAATGACAAATGACTAAAGGAGAATAGAAATCATCCTTTAATCATCTCCAAAGCCATAAGATGCACATAAATGACTTTCCGGGGGTGTGGGGGGGAGAGTAACAGTGCTTTCAGAGGGCAGTGTGAATTCTGGCTGAATAATACCAATAACAATAACAATAAAACAGAGAAAGCAGAGACCATGTGGAGAAGGCTGTTGAGGGCTTTGACACAGTCAAAAGTTCACACTCAATGAGGGGCATTAATATTTCACATTGAATTCCTTTATTAGCAGAGGCACCTGAGGGTCATTTGGAGAGATTTTTTTTTTCAGGTTACCAGCTTGACAGTCTATCTGAGAAGAGGCGCTAGGGATTCCCAAGGTCAGACGGAAGGGGTCTTCCAGCTAGCCAGACGGGATGAGTAGCTAGGGGTGGCCAGATAATAATTAGCAAGCTCATTACCACCTGCCAGTTCAGAACTGTGTGTCAACCCAGAGTCACTTGATGTTCATTTGCTTCTTGTGAACTGAAAGACAGGTGTGGTGAGATTTTTCTGACGACCCCTCTACCATTGTGACATCAGTGTGTGTGTGTGTGTGTGTGTGTGTGTGTGTGTGTGTGTAAATTCCTATCTAATTGAGAACTGTTCAGGGAGGGGCTGTGTCTTTTTTTTTTTTTTTAATTGTGTGGAGAGGGGAGTAATCAGGAAAACAGTGTATCCTGGAACCCTTCTGGAATGCAGAACATTGCACAAGGCAATGGAGGCAGTCAGGAAGCTCAGCATGGGTTCTTTTAATTTTTTTATGAGGAAATATAAGATATTCTTTAATAGTGATACCTCCATCAGTGTTGGAGTGGTAAGACATACACCTATATGTTGGTATGATGTTGCTTATGGGAGGATGTCAATTGCGTGATCAGTTGGACAGGATACATCCATTCATAGAATATTTGTTGAGAGCTTACAATGAACCAGGAAAACCTAGAAAGATGACTAGAAGATGGTCACTAATGATGAGTAGGAGGGGACACATCAACAAAGGATGAGGTGAGGAAGAAGGAGGCGGTATTCGAAGAGAGGCCAGGGTAGTATTTTTCAGAAAATCCTCTTTGGCAGAGAATTATTCTTTTGGTGTTAAACCATAGACTCTGGAATCAAGCATACATAGAGTCAACCCTGCCTTGGCTATTTCCTGATTTTTTGTCCTAGGGTCACTTGTTCAATCTCTCTGCACCTTGTTATTCTCATCTATAAGTGCTAATAGTAGAAATTCCATGTAATAATGTTCTTCTGAGAAGTTAATGGTAAGTCACATAAAGTTCTTGACATAGTGCCTCACTTATAAAAAGCAGTGGTTATACATTATTATGATGATTAGGATTAGGATTGATACTAAAATTAAAATCATCCTTAAAAAAGAATAAAAATCATCCTCAAGTCAAATAACTTTGGGAAACAATTTTTTAAAATGTTAAATTGATTTCTTTACTGTTGGAATTTCCATAGCTTCCAACATACATTATACATCTCTGAGAACAGGAGGTTATAAACAGTACAGCACTCTTCCAATGTACTAGAGCACAGACCTACCTTCACCCTCACCACCATTGTTTTTTATTTTTGTTTCCGTTTTCTGATGATCTCCCAGGTCACACTTCCATAATGCTGGTCTGGGGGCAAAGCAAAAGTTTGGATCAGAAACCAACAAACAATGTAGGGTTGGGGGTGGGAGACTGAGGGACAGAAAAAGACGATAAATTTTGAATAAAGAGAGGACAGGGAGAGGCAGATCATATACACACTTATCTTTTTGTCTGGAGACAGAAGTTAGAAGTTGGTCGGCTTTTGGGCCCTTGATGTTGGGAAGTTTGCAGGATTAAAGGGAGTACCCCCTTGCCAAGATAGTGGAGGCTGGCATTCATTCTAGCTATGCTTTGGCCTTTGCATAGACCAAGAAATCTAATGCTCTGCACTTGTCATGTTTCTGTCCTATTTCCTTCTACCCAGACAGACGAGTCGTCTGGACTAGTATTTCAGTAGCAAAGGGTTCATCCATCCATTCAGCCAGTCATTTACTTGCTTGTTCATTCTGCTTTTCAACACATAGTTCATTCAACAGACTTTTGTGGACAGTTTACCTTGTGCCAAGTATAGGATTAGCTCCTGAGGACACAGATATGAAAAACACACAATCCTGGCTCTAAGAGAACACAAAGGCTCTGAGGACAGGATATGAACTTCAGTTTATCTGGGGAAAATCTTCATAAATGGCTATTACAGCACAATCTGGTGTCTTCTGTAATAAAGGTAAAGAAAGTATGTGTTGAATGCATAGTTTCTGTGACCTGAAGCATTCATTGATGCTGTTCCTTGCTTGGAAAATCTTCACAATCCTGCGTATTCTCCAGGATCCTCATCTGGTACTGTTCCCTCCACAAAGCCTTCTGACCACTTGGGGTAAGGCTGTTTCCATCATTGTTCACTGAAACTATTTGTCATTGGTCCATCTGTTGCCCCTCCTTTTTAGCTCTTGGATGTGGGCTGCCTTGCAGGTGATTTAATTGCTTTACATGATTATACTCTGGACAGCGGAAATCACATCTAACTTTGTACCCGTCACAACACAAAGAGCTTGTGACATATTGTGATGGTTTTAAAATGTGGCCATAAATTCCTTGACTCTCCTCCCTTCAAGAAGTGGAGCTCAATACCCCTCCCCTTGAGTGTGGGCTGCACGCTGCCACTTGCTCTTATGAACAGAATAAAGCACATGTGATGGTGTGTGATATCAGAGGCTGTTATTAAGGGCACTGCGGCGTATTGCTTGTCCTGTTTTGGGTCACTTGCTCAGGGAGGAAGCAGCTGCTGTGTCATAAGGATGCTCAAGCAGCCTATGAAGAGACTCATGGTTAGAAACGGAGGCCTCCCACCAACCATCAAAACTAACTTTCCAGCCATGCCAGTGGGCCACATTGGAAGCAATTCTTTCTTTCTTTCTTTCTTTCTTTCTTTCTTTCTTTCTTTCTTTCTTTCTTTCTTTCTTTCTTTCTTTCTCTTTCTTTCTTTCTTTCTTTTTTTAATTTTTTAATGTTTACTTTTGAGAGAGAGAGAGACAGAGAGCGAGCAAGGAAGGAGCAGAGAGAGAGAAAGAGGGAGACGCAGAATCTGAAGCCAGCTCCAGGCTCTGAGTTGTCAGCACAGAGCCCGACATGGGGCTCGAACTCAATGAACCGTGGAATCCTGACCTGAGCCAAAGTTGGACGCTTAACCAACTGAGCCCCCCACCCAGGTGCCCCGGAAGCAGTTCTTCCAGCCCCATTCAAACTTTCAGTTGACAGCAGCCTGAGCTGATATTGACTGTAAACCCATGAATAATGCTAAGCCAGACCACTCAGCTAAGTCATTCCTGGATTTTTGACCATCAGAAACTGTTGAGATAATAAATGCATGCTATTTTAAGCTACTAAATATTAGGGTAGTTTTCTACAGAGCAATGGATTACCAATATCCAATGCACATGTATACTTGCTCTGTGAAAGAAAGAAGCTACTTGTTTGACCATAAGGGCCATCCATGTTGCTGAATCCTAAGATATATTTTAGTCTTCATTTTCCTTGTAATCACAATAGCACCCAACATGGACATTGAGTATGTCTTCCTTCTCTTTTAAAAATTATTTAAAAATATTTCTCATATAAAAAATGGGTTTCATGAACCCATTCTCCTTCTTAACTACACTCCTTCCACTGGGGTAATTATGACCTTTTTGCAACTTGCTTTTCTGTGAGCACAGTGTTAGGACGTTTAGATTTATCTCTGTTGACACAGGTAGCACTGGAACATGCGCATTAACTGTTGTCTAGTTTCCATTCTATAACTATACCGCAATTTGTTAATAAGTTCCCCTTTGGGGGCATTTAGGTAGTTTCCAGTTTTTCACTCCTATTAACAACACTGCACTGCCATTCTTGTAGATGAATTCTTAACTCTGTATATAAGATGTCTCTAGGGAATGTATTCATCTTTAGCTTTCTAGATATCACCAACATATTTTCCAATTGGTTGCACTCCTATCTACTTCCATCTGAGGTACATGGAAAGGTCCCATTTCTTCATATCCTCACCAATCTTTTGTATTACAAGGGTTGTTTTCTCTTCTCTTCCTTCCTTCTTTCCATCCCTCCTTCCTTTCTTTGAATCTGAAGTTATAGTCTTTGTTTAATCATTCGTTCTGTGTCTCTTGGCCACTTACATTTCTTTATCTGTGACCTGTTTATTTATACATTTTGACCAGTTTTGTCTTTGGTCTGTTGCATCTTTTGGGTTCATTGATGAGAATTATTTACATATTCTGTATGCTGATATTTTCTCAAAAGCTTGAGATTTGTTTTTCTAAAACTATGTTATCTTTTATTGAGCAGAAATTTAAAATTTTAACATAGGGAAATGTAAAATCCCTTGTGATTTAGACATTTTATGTACAGTTCAAGAAATTATATACTTCTTGGCATGAAAAAAATTGTTATACACTTTTGTATACATAAATTGTACTTTTTCTTCTAATTTTATTACTTCTTTGGGTGTTTTTTTTATCTTTATTTTTTTATAGTTTTTAAAAGCTTATTTATTTTGAAAGAGAGAGAGAAAGTACAAGCAGGGGAGGGGCAGAGAGAGAGAGAGGAGGTGGGAAATCCCAAGCAGGCTCCTCACAGAGCCCAACATGGGGCTCAAACTCATGAAACCATGAGATCATGACCTGAGCCGAAATCAAGAGTCGGACACTTAACCAACTGAGCTACCCAGGCATTTCTCAATGTTTACTGAGATATAATTTATATATAACATTGTGTAAGTTTAAGGTATACAGTGTGTTGATTTGATATTTCACATTTGGATTTTTATTCCATGTGTAATCTTTTGGAATAAAGTGGATGGAGATCTAATAAAGTGGATGGAGATCTAATTTTTTTAACTAGACATCTCATTTCCCCAGTACTGTGTATTGTATAGTCTGTTCCTTCCCCACTTATTTATCATATTTAAGTGTCAAATGGTCATAGGTCTGTTTCTGAATTTTCTTTTTTGTTCTACTGGTCATTTTGATCTATTACTAGACAACTACCACACTGTTCTAATTGTTATAGATTTCTCAAAGATTTTGATATTTTGTAAATCATATTTGCCCTGTGGATTCTTCACAGTTTCATTTTACAAATAAGTGTTAGAAACTGTTTCCAATGTTTTGTAAATAGTTTTTTTGTGATCTTTATTGGAGTTACATATAACCTGCAGATCAATTTGGGGAGGATTGACATATTAGAACATATTGGACATATTGGAACTCAGTATTGGGTTTCTCCAATACACTTGGATGTCACCAATTTATTTAGACCTTTTTAAATGTACTTGTGGAGTATTTCCCTTAAGGATCATGCAGACCCTATATTAGAAATGGCATTGTGAGTACATAAACTTACAGTTTCTGATGTAACAATTGTATAACATCATAATTTATTATTATAACAATGTTTTCCTTCAATTTTGATGAGCTTTCTTACTAATTCCAAAGAATTATTTGAAATGTCCTGAGATTTTTCTACCTGGATTATCTTATTGTCTGCTAAAAGTAGCAGTTTTAGTTCTTCCTTTTTTGATCTTTATTTGATCTTTATACTTTTTATTTTTTCTTGTTTTATTGCATTGGCTAGGATCTCCTGTACAGTGCTGAATGGAAGTGACAGATGATAGCTTTGTCTTATTCTTGACAAATTCCTAATATTTCACTGTGTAGGATGGTGCCTTCTACAGGTTTACAATTGATGTCCTTTATCTGAATCTTATTTCTCTTCATAAAATTTGACTATAGAATTATTTTTGTAGTTATTTAATGTTTAATGAATACATCTTCAGAATCTAACATGGATTCCTAATTTTGTGGCTGGCACATGATATAACTACTGAATAAACAAATGAATATACCCTAACTTGGTTTCTCTACACCTCCACTGAAGTTCAAGTAAATTTATTTCCTAGTCTTATCCCCTTCCTTTACTGATGGCATTTAATTTCACAGTTGGAAGGGACCTTAGGTATTTTCTCCACTAAACCCCTAATGTTTCCAATTAGGAAAGTGTGAATCAGAGAAGTTAAGTGACTAGCCCAAGGTAAGTCAGACTGAGGTTTTCAGGAAGATTTATGGCCCTTCTTGAGATGGCCGCCACCCACCTGAACAACCTCTTTTTTTTTATATTCTGTCATATGTTTCTATGAATTACTCCAATATGCCATGCTCTCTGGTTTCTCTGGGTCTGTACGCTTGCTTTTCCCTCTTACTGGGACGATCCTCTCTTCCTACCCACTCATCTGCTTTCACCTATTTCCTTTTGATTCCCCAAGTCTTACTGCAAATACCACTTCTTCTAGGCAGTCTCCTATGACATGCTCGCACTAAGTACGCTCATACTTATAAAATCTGTACTTTTCCTAGGATAGCACTTAGTATGTTTTAAGCTATACTTTAAAAATTATCTACCAACACACTGGGATTAAAAATATTGTGTGGAGAGGCACCTGGGTGGCTCAGTCGATTGAGTGTCTGACTCTTGATTTTGACTCAGGTTTGTGATCCCAGGGTCGTGAGATCAAGTCCTGTATCAGGCTCTGTGCTGAGTGTGCAGCTTGCTTAAGATTCTCTCTCTCTCTCTCTCTCTCTCTCTCTCTCTCTCTCTCTCTGTGCCTCCCTCCACCCCTCTTCTCTGCCCATGCTCTTTCTTTCTCTAAAATTAAAAAATAAATTTTTGTGCGGAAAGTTGCCACACTTCTCACACTTACTTTTCCAGGACCTAGCCCAGGGTTCAGTGTTTAAAAAATAGGCTGGCAATGAATATACTTGCAGTCAGTAAATGTGTATCTTTTTTCTTATAAGCATAAAATGTCCCGGCTTCCATTAAACTGGAAATTCTCATTGGAAATAAAGGTGGGCCTCGCTTGGTGTGGTAAATGTGTTTCTGAAGAAGTAAATTGAATTACTTTTAAATGTTCTGAAAGAGATTGCTATTTAAAGGATCCATTTAGTAGAAGAGCCATTCATTTTCATGAAGCAAAGAATGTGATTATAAAAGTAAGCATTGCTTATCCTTCTGCGGCTTCAGGCTTTTGAGCCCTGCAGAGACTCAGGGGGGTTGAGTGCACCTACATGTGGTTAAGGGGTGTGGGAGTGGAAGTTCTTGCTGGACAAGGTTGGATCCTCACCCTAATTAGTACATTTTCATAAAATTTATCGGGTAGAATTTTGACCCCTCTTAATAGAGACTTAGTGTTTCAATCTTTCTACCTTATAGAGGCAGAAACCGGGATCACTTTTTTGCTTGGAGGAAATCTGTACGAATGGGCAGTCCCTGATATTACCACGTCACAGAATGGCAGGCCTAGAAGGGAGCTCTGAGGTCAACCTGTCCAGCTCCTTCGTGATGCAGATGGGGAAACTGAGGACCAGGTGGTAAGTAACCCCACCAAAGCCCAACAATTATTTGTTGATGAGCTGGACTGCAGCACAGACCTTGGGACTCTTAGTCCAGTGCTCTGTGAGCTGATTTTCTTCAGAAGTTGAACTGTCCCAAGGATTCAGATCCCTTAGAATATGTGCAGTGTCTTAGTCAGGAACACAGAATTGGGAATCACAAAGACCTGGATTTCAGTCCAAGCCCCCTACTTGACATCTCGGTGACCTTAGGTAATTTACACTACCTCTAAGCACCTCAGTTTACTCATCTGCAAAAAAAAAAAAAAAGGTTCTAGGGCTACCTTATAGAATAGGCCCATCTCTTTATAAGGCGGCGTGCACGTGAAGCTTGCGTGAAGGCCTGCCATACAGCAGGAGCTCGGTGGCAACAATGATGGTGGTGATGGTGGTGACAACATTGTCGTTGATGATGGTTTTAATGATGGTTTTCTACCTTGCTACTTTCGTCCACTCTTCGCTAAAAGGGTGCAAGCGCATCTTCTCTAAGATTTGGCCATGACAAAATATGGCCAAAATGACTCAAGGTGAACACCAAATTGAAACACTTGGCTAAAAAGAGGTGGTTCTAACTCTTAGTTAGATATAAATTGACTGCATTTAAGTTTGTTAAATGTTAATGTGCTGCCAGCAGCCTCCAATCTAATGGAACTGATGATGTCTAGCTCCTGCAGTAGAAAAACTACTGAAGAGAGACTCATTTGTTTTTCTTCTCTTTCCAAGTCTCTTCTCACCTCTGCCTGAAAATATAAAGAACCTTCGGTCCCCAAATTAATTAAGGAGTAAAAAGGAAAGTGAAGCCTTACTTTAAATCCAGCTCTCAGCAAGGGTGAGAGGAACACTCGGTGGGTTCCACAGTTAAGGATGCTTGTTGTATGACGTTCTTCCCTTCCTCTGTCTGCCAGCTTTGAACAAGGTAGGAAACGTGAGGCAGAGAGGACCTTGGGTTCCATAGTTTCTAGGGGCCTGCTCAGACAACATATTCAGACCGCTTGATTTTTGTTACATAAAATTCCTGTTTCTGCCTCTACACATTTTAAAAAAGAAAAATTAGCTGCTTGGCTGTTTCCCCATAAGTATCAGCTCACACAACATGGAAAGGGAGGGCCCTACTTTGTATCATGAGATCAGATGTGAGCGTGGCCACGGGCACTGGGAAGAGAGCCTTACAAAATGTTGGAATGATCATGGCCGGCTTTTCGGGTCTAGCGAATTTCTACCTGGAATCTGAAAAATACTGTGAAGCAGTTACTGATTCATGTGCTACTGGCTCATTCCGTGGGATCCCAGGTGAGCAAGACGTCATCTGGGATGAACACCCCGTAGTCTCACATGCATTCAGCTCAGCTGGCTGAATTCAGTGGTACTTTCTCCTCCTGCTTTGACACCACCCTTGCCTGGACCCTGGCATCTTCCTTTACTCTCATGTTGTCTTCGATTGTCCACTGTAACACTGCCACTTGGATGGATAGCTGCTCCCACTGCCAGTCCTAATGCTGCTCGATCGTGGTTTTCTTCCTCTTAGTTCCCCAACAGCGCAAGTGAAGGGCTGTTTTGTGCCCAGGCCCACTCCTTGCTCCTCCCCCACTTACCAAGCATTCTGTCTTTAACCCACCCATCATGCTACTGCCCCTTCTACTTTAAAGACACTAGGGTAGGCCCTTTTTAGGGGCTCCACTGAACATACAAAGAATGCATCTCGGTCTAAAGGAAACAGACCACGGGGTGACCAGCAAGCAATTGGGTTTCTTTTTTGAGAGTTTGCAGAATGAACCAGACTTTTTGCTTATTTGTTGTTGTTGTTGTTGTTGCTGTTGTTTTCCAGAGAATTTTGAGACTTGAAGAGAACAGTTGTATGGAGTAAGGGGCCTGGGGCTGGGGGCTGGGCGGTCATTTTAAGCTACATGCAACTGATGATTAAATAGAGCAGTGCTTTTGAGCAAAACTGGAACAGAACAGACACACGTAGGAAGGTGATGACAAGAAAAGAGCAGCAAGGTGAGAGCTTTCACTTGTCTGTGAGAGACAGACAGAATGGCCATATTCCCCATGCATGCATGCATGGCCCCCGCCATGCCCACGACACAAACGCTACACTCTCAAACACTCTGCCTTTTCTCTCCCCTCTCCTGCCCTCCCTTCGCCCCGTCTCCTCTCCTTGCTTTTTTTTCTCCCTCCCTCCCTTCTTCTTTTGGTTGGGTTAGTAGATTTATTTTCCTTAAAATCAGTCTTTCCAAGCACACCTGTCTTACGCTTCTCTGTGCCATCTATTTGTTTATGGTGGTCCCCTTTGACATTTCTGTCCTCCTTTATTTTCTGAAAAACCCATAATCACCCTTGAAGATTCTGTTCACATGTCAGCACTGCAAAGCATTCCTCAGTATCCCTGTGCCTGGAAATCATTTCCTCTTGTCGGGGGGTAGGGTGAGGAGGGTGGGGAGGGGTGGGGGTGGTCATGGGCAGCATTACTGCATTGTAATCAGCTATGATTTCTGGTCCTAGGACCCTTCACCTCACTTGCTCTTCATGTCCTGTGGATTAGAAAATAGTCCCTGGTCCTTTTCTTTCATAGTTTCCAGGAGGGAATCCAACTGATGACTATGGGTTAGTTCTCTTGATAGGATTTCACCCCTAGGGCATTTGCCCTTCCCTGTCCTCAGTAGGCTTCTGGTCCACTTTAGTGTAACCATGCCCAGCCCTGGGATTTGCACAGTCCGAGTGTTTCCACAAGCAGTGAATGAGTTATGGTGGAATAAGAAAAACGTACTGCAAAATTATCATTCTGTTATGTTTAAAATTTCATTTGGGGAAAGAATTTTTTATATATTTAATAGAAATCAATATAAGTGGTAAAGAGAAGCATATGATAGACGATATTCATACAAAGAAAACATTGCCATCCTTACAAGGATAAAACTTAAAAAAATGTAAGCGGGCACCTGGGTGGCTCAGTTGGTTACACGTCCGACTTCGGCTCCAGTCACGATCTCACACTTCGTGAGTTCGAGCCCCATGTCGAGCTTTGTGCAGACGGCTCAGAGCCTGGAGCCTGCTTCGGATTCTATGTCTCCCTCTTTCTCTGCCCTCCCCTTCTTGTGCTCTGTCTGTCTCTCAAAAATAAATAACAACATTAAAAAATATAAAGTGTAAGAGAATACCATTATTTGTATTTGCTACATCAGTGAAACCATTTGTAGTAAAGGCATCTACCTCCTGCATCATTTTTTTCTGGGACTGCCCCCAATGACAAGTATGTGGCCATATTGGTGGCCTCTTAGTGACAGGACCTCAATGGGTTGATGGGTTGGGGAATGTATTGTAAACCAAGTCAACCAAATTCATCCTCCGAGGGTATTTTCAGTTTCCATGGGAGGATAAACACAATTGCTGTTTAGGGGTAAAGATATAAGAAGTGAAGACTGAACGTCTCCAGCCACTGTATTTCATCCTTGTGTTACCTCTGCCAAAAGGAAGAAGCTAGTTTGAGAGACTAAAGGTGACTCTATTCTGGGAGAGAGAAGCAGAAATGAGGAATGGAAGGTAGCTTGGAATGTGTTTCCAATTATTCCGGAGACCAGCTGTGGTTCAGCCCTTCATGCATTTAAATGAAGTTCCTGATCATTTGTCCTTCCTGTTTAACCTAACATTTGGTTTCTGTCACTGGCCACCAAGCATCCCCATAATGCAGATGCTACCTCTGCTGCTGCCCAGTCAGGACTGGTTAAGCCTGCCCTCTCCTTCTGTATGTCCCTATCCGTTTCTCACCAACACAAGAACACATTTCAGAACACAAGAGGACCGCTAACATTGGTGCCACATTGCTTTTTGAGCAGTAGATCAGCCATTATGCTGTGAAGGTCACGGTTTAGACCCTGCCACTAACCGCAGGTGATACCCTGAGGCAGGTCACGTCACAGACCTGGGTCTCTATTTCCTAGCCTGTGGGTTAGATGCCATCCGTGTCCAAATAGAAGTTTCCATGATACTACCTGAAAGACTAGTTAAGGGCTAAGAAAGTTCAGAGTCTAAGCCAGGGGTTGCCAGTAATCAGGCATGATCCTCTCCAGGGCTGGGGTATGCAGGAGGCACAAATAGGAATCTGGAGTATTTGCTTTTGCAAGATTTACCAACCTCCCCACCAGCCCTCGCCTATTGTGATATACCCAGCGCTGGATCCCAGGAGAGAAGTTTGAAATAAACGCAACAATTGCAGGTAAAAGCCTGCTCCTGGAGCAGGGACTGAGGTGGAGGAAACAGGTTCTGGGAGTAATAAATCCAGGTGAAACAGCCTTTCTCAGCCCAAGCCCGTGTCTCTGCAGCCTCCTGGTGCATCTCCTTATTCCGGATCTCTCCACTCCAGTTTATCCTTTGTACGGTTACCAGGGTGATGTTGCTGAAACACAAATCTATCGCAAATTGTTTCTGCTGAAAATTCTTCAGAGATTGTTTTTGACTCCAGGAAAAGCCCAAACTTCTAAACACGGCGTTCAAAGCTACAAGGCCCCGAGGCCCTGCTCACCGTTCTCATTTCTCCTGTCTCCTGCTTGCAGGGCTCACTGAACAGCTTTCTGCTTAGGAATGGGCAGGGCTGTTCCTCAGTTCTGCGCCTTTGAACAGTCTGCTTCCTTTGCTAGTGCTTCTTCTCCCCTGCCCGCCCTCCCCTCCCCTACCTGCCTGGCAAACTCCTATCCATCTTTCCCAGCAGCTAAAATAGCGCCTTCCCTGTGGAACAATCCCTCACCCTCCCATCTCTCAAGCATTTAATCTCTGCCTCTGTTTTCACACTTGCCCTGGTTTCCTGTTTTTATTTATTTGCATGTCTGTCCCTGCCAGGCACTCCACAGCCTGGTTCATAGTAGCTACTCAAGATGTTCATTGATAAATAAATGCTTTTGAGCTACAGGATGAACCTAATTGTCTTCTCATTTATCGGACAAGGAGGAGGTTAAAAATTAACAACCGTAAGGTTCCCTAAGGAAATCCTGTAAAGGAACATCAGGAAATGTCAAGAATTTGGCTTTGGGGTCATGAACAAGGCCCAGGCTGTACGTTTTGATCTTTGTTTTTCTGTGACTTGTTGAAGCTGAGCTATTTGACTGAATTAGTAATGACTGCACATCACCTGGTGAAAATCAAAAGGCTGCGAATAACCTCGGTGTTGTGAGTGTTAGCACTCTTTCTTACAAGTAGGATTTATGAAAATCTTAAAGGACTCTGGAAGAGTCACACTTACCGCGTGAGTGATATTCAGGTAACATTTTCAGAAGATTATGGCACTTCCATCAATCACTCTGACACCGAGTTTAATGGCCTCCACCCTCTTCTTGCCACCTTCATGTCTGATACGTAGATAAAATATGGGATGTAAAAGAATAATAAGATGTTTCCATGGCTTTGAAAAGAGGAACGTGTCTCTTACCTAAAGACGTCGAGTCATTTGATTGCCCCTGCCTCCTCCAGGGCTGGGTTGATCTCCCTGGCTTGCACCCCCAGGTACTGCAACCCTTTCCTTTCCAGAAGCTGCACATAGAGTTTGCAATATTATCATCAGTGCAAACATCAGCTTACTGCTTTCCTCTTCCGGTAGGTGGTAAGCTCTGTGAGGACAGGGGCCACATCCTCAGGACCTAGCACTGACTTTGCCATATGGCTTGCTCATGAAGCTCGAATAAAAGACCCTGTTCAGATTGCAGGTGCATGCATGTGTGTGTTGAAGTGTGTGCATGCACATGAAGTACGAGGTGGGAACACCCCAGTATGAGTATGTGTAAGTGACGTGTGCGTGGGAATGCACGTTGTCTGCTCCATTCTGGTCCTCTAATGGAAATCAACAAACTTCCTGATCCCAACCCTGCCACTTTAAGCTGCAGATGCTCGCTAATATTCTTGGCAGGTATTGTTCAAACTGCCCTGTCTGCAGGAAGAACTCCCCAAGCTTTACTCTGCATAGTTTAGGTTCTGAAAACAATCTATTCTTTAATTGGTTTCCCAGGAGGAATGTATGGAATGATCTGGAATGTGCTTTTTAAAAACTATACAACTACCCATCTCTTCCCTGTTCCCCTGGAGACAGAAGCACAGGACGCCCTCTCCACTCAGCTGAGCATCACCATTCCAGGGAATTGCCAAAGGCAGGGATCGCGTTGCCCTTGCCCACCATTTCATCCTCAGTGTTCAGAACAGTGCCTGACACGTGATACATGGGGGTGATATTTGCGGGAGGAATCACTGCATCTCTGCCGGTCATCTGTGCTCCTGCCTGCTTTTACTGGTTTGGTTTGAATCCTCGGTTCTGAATTCTTTGACTCTCATCTTGGTTTCCTTCTTGTCAGTTTATCGCTGGGCACTCTTGCTCATCCCCCACTCCATCTGCCTGTATGGTCTCAGGGTCGTTCGTCATCTTGGGAGAGCACTCCCTGTCTCGGCTCCCTGGCGTCCTGGGACTGGTATCTTCTCCTGCCCTGTGGCTCTCATCTAAATCTGATTGTCCCCCTTTTCCCCTCAGAATGAGAAATCTGGAAAATATTCGTGCTGATGGAACTGAACAATACACACAAATGACACCTCCCCAGAGAGGGTGACTGTTTGACTACTTAACAATTGCTTTCAGTGGCATTTGCAGTCAGGCCATTAGATATTGAATGGACATTAATCTCCATGAGAGGAAGGCCCAGGACTCACATCTTAGTCTAAAATCTTCTCCTTGGGCATTGTATCTGTCAGGGTTCTCCGGAGAAACAGAGCCCATAGAATGTGTGTACATGCAGAAAGAGATTCTCTTAAGGAATTGGCTCATGCAATTATGGTAGATGAGAAGTTTAAAATCTGAAAGGTAGGCCAGCAGGATGGAAACTAGGGATGAGCCATTGCAGTTCAAGTCCAAAGGCCATCTGTTGTAGAACTCGTTTATGCTTGAGAGAGGTCAGCCTTTTGTTTCAGCAGATCTTCAACTGATTGGATGAGGCCCACCCACATTATGGATGGCAAACTGTTTTCTCAAAGTCCACAGATTTAATTGCTAAGTCATATAAAACAGCTCTCACAGAAACATCCAGGATACTCTTTGGGCACACAGCTGAGCACCATGGCCCAGCCAAGTGACACATAAAATTAATCATTACAGGCAGTCTCCGGGTAACCCTGGGTCTCCATTCCTTCACTGAAAAATAAGAAAGTGGGATTTGATGTCTGCCAACTAAAATAATGAATTCCGTGTTTAGGAACAAAACTAACAAAACAGAGTCCAGAATTCAGGGACAAAGGAGGTTCAAACATTTCTACCTCTTTTGATGTCTGACATCTAACACAGTACCTGGAGCCTGGCTGGGAATGCTAATGGTTTGTGGATGGGACCAGAGGGCTGGCTTTGAAAGGAGCCCACTCTCACTTTTTGCTAAATGTCAGTGGGTGGCATCCTAATTTTAAGTTTAGACACGTTACAGTTTTTGTGTTACCATTATTATTTCTTGCCTTTTATTTTGCTTATTGATTTTCACATGATTTAATTGGCCTTCTGGGCTTTGAAATCGATTTGGCGTTCTGTACCCAAATCAGTAATGGTTTTTCTGGAGCAGTTGACTACAGATCACCCCCTTGAGGCCTGCCCCTTTTGGTCAGCCCTGCTGCATTTGACAGAAAGGACATTTTCTTCTTTCCGTTAGTACTTAGCATTTTTGTAGAAAGTATAGCATGTGACAAATTGCAGAGGCCGGTGGCTTCTATTAAAATACGGATCTTGTACTGGGAATATAAACTGATGCAGCTACTATGGGAAACAGTATGGAGGTTCCTCAAAAAATTAAAAATAGACCTACCATGTTACCCAGAAATTCTACTTCTGGGCATCTATCTGAAGCAGATAAAACCCCTAATTTGAAGAGATACATGCACCCCCAAGTTCATTGCACATTATTTACAATAGCAAAGTTAGGGAGGTGACCTAAGTGCCCCTTGCTGATTAATGGATAAAGAAAATGTGGTATATATATAAAGGAATATTACTCAGCCATAAGAAAGATTGAAATCTTGGCATTTGGGACAACACGGATGGTGCTTGAGGATATTGTGTTAAGTGAAATAAGTCAGACAAAGATACGTACCATATGATTTTATTTATAAGGGAATCTAAAAAACAAAACAAACAAACCAAAGCAGAAATAGTCATAGATACAGGAAATAAACTGCAGCTCCAGAAAGAGGAGGAGTTGTGGGGGGGGGGCGCAGGTGAAGTAGGTGAAGGAGATTATGAGGCACAAACTTCCAGTTATAAAACAAGTAAGTCGGGGGGTGTAATATACAGCATAGGAAATAGAGTCAATGATATGGTAGTAGTTTTGTATGGTAACAGATGGCAGCTACACTCGTCCTGGGGATCATTTTATAATGTATAGATACCTTGAATCTCTGTGACGGACACCTAAAACGAATAGGATTTTGTATGTCAATTATACTTCGATTAAAATAAAATATATAGACCTTGTGACTCTCCAAGGAAAGAAAGATGACCCGTGATAAATGAGGGAGTATGTAGCGAGCATTCAGAAGAGGCTGGAAGGGAATGTTGAAGTGTAAACACCAATAGCCTGTTGAATATTTGCACAGCCCTTAGTAGTGAGCCCATGTCACAGGGCAAGCTTGCGGGTTCAAACACCCAGGGGGCTGCGCAAGGAGGATTGACTATTGGTGGGCAGGGTCTTTGGCAAACTGTAACCACGCTAAAATGAACTCCCTTGGTGCCAGGTAGCAATGGGTGCCCGGTGCCTCCTGGAGGTTTCAATCGAACCCAGAAATCTGGGATTCTACGGAAAGTAAAAATTTTAAGCGCTGGCAGTTCGTTCAAGTTCAATGTGAGAATCCACATACCCTGTCTGCAGGCCAGGTCCCGGCCTGCCAATGGCTGTTTTATGGTCTCCCTCTGCCCACGTTTTACAAAATTGGGACGATACACTGGTCTATTGTAAGCAAATCCTCAAAAGGTGTTTGCTCATGATTGACGTAGAACAGGTTGCTAACCGGGGACTCTGAAGACTGCCTTTGGGGACACAGGATTTATCCTGTAGCTGGTGAAGCTGAGGGCTCGGGATCCTCAACTGCAAGGCCCCTCGCGAGGCCCTGGGAGAGCCCTGGCAGTGTATATGACCCTATGGTTTCGTGGAATTTGAAAAAGTAAGATAGTTTAGCTGCAGTGCTTTCAGATCATGGTCTGTATCCACTCTCTTTCTCTTTTTCACACCTCCCCCAGTGCCCAGTGGTGGTAATAGTGACTGAGGGCAGATTTTGGCAACCCAGCTAGCAAGGCTCCTCAATCGTGGCTGTCTTGACACTTTGGGCCAGAGAATTCTTTGCTGTGGGGGCTCTCTTGTACGTTGAAGGATGTTTGTAGCAACCTGGGGGCCTATGCCAGTAGCAACCTGCAAACCCCACCCCCACACCCCCACAGTTGTGACAAACTTTCCTCAGGAGGGAAAAATTGAGCCCACATCCATTGAGAACCGTCGAACAAATGGGAGGTTAATTTGTGGATACATTTAGTTTGAGTTGTAATATAACTGTGCGGCTCGAGGTCATATTTGTGTCGGAGTTTTCATTATCGCTAACAGTTCCTGTATGGGTATGAGTTCCACAAATACCTGTATTGCTGTTAGTTTCAACTTACCCAGCCTCATGACACCAAGGTGCCGGACCAGGTGACAGATCCCTGCGTGGAAACCCATGGAGAAGCACATCAGATGGAGTCGAAAGAAAAGTTAGAAATGAAGGAGTCCAAGGCGCCTGGGTGGCTCGGTTGAGTGTCTAACTCTTGATTTCAGCTCAGGTCATGATCTCAGGGTTCGTGAGATAGAGCCACTGTGCTGTCAGCACAGAGCCTGCTTGGGATTCTCTCTCTCTCTCTCTCTCTCTCTCTCTCTCTCTCTCCACACCCTCTTGCATGAACACTCTCTCTCTCTCAAAAAAAAATAATAATAAACATTGAAAAAAAAAGAAATGATGGAGTCAGAGGCCAGTCTATGGAAATTTCTTCCAAATCTTACAAGTCATGTATGAAAGAGACTTGACAGGGAGTTTCTCAATTCTGATAACAATCCTAAAAATGTATACGACTTTACCAATGATGTATTGTTGACTTTGGAAGAAAATTATCTAGCTTGTCAATAGTAAAAATAAATTCTAAACAACCATGCTAGAAGAAAGACTGTATTCTTTTTCTTTTCTCACTATTGAATATATTACATACTTTTCATCTTATATAGAGGGAATCAGAGTCTGTGCTTAAATCTACAGCTAAAAATATAGGAAGAGGTGTTAACAGAGGAGTGTCAGGTAGTTAATAGTATTATTTTTTTCTGAGTTTTATGTTTGTAGGATTTGTCAGCATTTAAAATGTTTATTTTGCTGTGATTTATTCCTCATTTGAAGTAAATATTTATTTAGTACTTAGCTTCATATTCATAGTTTTATAGATTAAAAAACTTTTTTTATATGTTTATTTATTTTTGAGAGAGAGACACACACACAGAGTGCGAGCTGGGGAGGGGCAAAGAGAGAGGGAGACACAGAATCTGAAGCAGGTTCCAGGCTCTGAGCTGTCAGCACAGAGCCTGATGTGGGGCTTGAACCCACAAACTGCGAGATCATGACCTGAGCCGAAGTTGGACGCTTAACCGACTGAGCCACCCAGGTGCCCCTATAGATTTTTTTAAAGAAGTCACATCTTCCCCACAATTATATAAACTTCAGGCCCCTTAAAAAACCTAGGTTTGGATTTTAGATATTAAATTGTGATAGAAATCCCTAGAGCATTCATGCAAGTGACTTCTGGAGAGACCAGCTGTTGTGCCATGAGCCTGCCCCCCTTCCCTCCCTGCCCCCCTCCCAGCACCAAGGTGAGGGAAAAGGATATCCTACTTTTTACATCAAATGAAAAAGAGGTGCTTCAACAGAACCATCCAGGAAGCTTGATGCTTAGGCCCTGCAGCCGGTGTGACAGCAGGGCCAGCATCTGACTCTTGGCTGGATATCTAAAAGAGAGAGCCAGTTCTGGCTAGCGGTCGAGACCCCTGTAGCCAAGGAGAGGTGATTGTATCGGGCCATCTACACTCACAGAGTTTATTAGGGGTAAAAATGACTGTTTCCCACGAGCCAGAAAGAAATCACATGCAGCTCTCTTCCTGACCAGGAGGGCACTCAGAGGCATGACAGAGCTCCAAAGAGTCCATGCGGTCTACTGAAAAACCAGGGGCTGAGGGGCAGCCTTTGGCCAAGGAAAATGTGTAATGCATCACAGGAAGCCCTACTAAATGTTCTCAGGGGAAATCTCTGAAGAACCCACAGGAGTGCCAATAAGACGCCGTGCCTTTGAATACCAGTCAGACCCAGGTGCGTGAGGTGAAGTTAAAACGATCAGTCAAATAAGAAACTTCCTATTCTGTTTACCTCTCCTCCTCTCCTCAATCCCTTCCTAATCAAGGTTTGTGCTAGTTGGGGAGGAAGGAGGTAAGGAAGAAAGAAAGAGGAGGACACACTTCTTTGCACGCTGAAGGCGGCCGGTCTTCAGAGTTAACCTAGCAAGCCTGACCGCTTAACCTTAGAAAGGTCTGCCTACATGGTTGACTGGTGACTGGGAACTTGGATTCAGGGAAGGTTTCTAGCCTTCCATCTGATCAGAGCAGTTCACTTTGACCTAAACTGTTTATGCAAACAATATGTTTTGTGCTGGACTCCTGCTTTCCTTATGGGCACCTGGAATTTTGGTACATGCTAGGCAAGGGCATCTGTGTGATAAGTCCCCAGAAAAAGTTCTGGGTGCTGTGTCTCTAATGAGTTCTTTTGCTTGGCAGCCTTTCATACATATTGTCACGGCACATTGCTAAGGGAATTAAGCTCATCCCTTGTGACTCCATTGGGAGAGGATGATGGAAGCCTGCATCAAATATCTCCCAGACTTCACTCCATGTGCCTTTTCCCTTTGCTGGTTTTGTTCTGTATCCTTTTGGCACAACAAATCTGAGCCATGAGGAAACAACTGTACGTGAGACCCGTGAACCCTCCTGGGAAGTCCTCAAACCAGAGGTGGTCTTGAGGACTTCCCAACACAAGGCCCTGGATGTGGAGATAGAAAATTTACTTTCAGATGAAGCTCAAGTCTCTGATTATTACGCAGACTATACTGAGTGATTAAACTAACACCACAAGTAGGCAGAAGTGCCATGAGGCCAATCAAGCTTTTGTGTACTGATAGGAAACCAGCCCTATTAACACGTCTCATGGGATAGTAGAAAAGAGAAATGAAATCACGTTCTGATTATATCCTGTGAGACGGGCTTGTTCAACATGTTGATGTCCTACACATTACTCCATTGAGTTTTCATTGTCACCAGCAGAAATAGAAAGGGCTTTACAAACAAGGAAACTAAAGTAGACGAGGGATAAAAAGACTTTCCCAAGCTCATAGGGCAATGAGGGAATGAGCCAGGTATTGAGGGTTGGTTCTCTGTTTTCAGGGTTTCAGTTTTTTCCACTTTGCCACACTGACGTTGTTGCTTAATGGAGAATAATGGGATCAACGAAAAATCTATAGTTCTATCTTCTAAAAATAAAAATGACTTTACTGCTCTACAGACTCTCCGTCCATATTCATTAAGCATGCGTACTTTGAGATATATATCCTATATGTCTATATCCTATAGAGCCTGCGACCCTGATCTTATACATCCAGAAAGCCCTGGGTGGTGACCTGTGTGTGTTTGTGTTTACATACAAACAGAGTTGTGGGTGATTCTGTACCACCTGAATAACATACTGAATGTGTCATATCTACTGTCATGCTGATCAATACAAAAGAAATACAGTCTTTCCTTAAGTGTCATCAGTTATGGCCTCAGCTAGATAAATTCAAGAGCAGAATCCAAACTAAACCCTTTACCCACAATTAAGCTCTCATTTTGTCAGACGCTAAGCTCACTAAGAGAGTTGCCGTAATGAACACAACGTAACAGTTGGCCCAAGGAAGTTTGGAGTCTAGCGGGGAAGACAGACGAAGAAATCAAACAGTTTCAGTGGGATACACCACAGTGGAGTCAGGAGGACAGGCAATTTAGACAGACGGCTTGCTTTGGGTCATATCCTAGCTCTTCTATTTTCTAGTTCTGTGACCTTTGTCAAGTGGCTTAACTTTTCCTGGCCCTAGGTTCATCACCTACTGGCAATTAGCATCAGCTATGTGTGAGGCTCTTCAACTATATGTGAGCCAACCATACATGAGGCTCTGGATTATAATTGCAATGAGATCAAGTCTTTGCTCTGAGGAAGTTCCCCTTCTATTGGGGGTGGTGCACAACAGACAGCCAGTATAATCTGGAAGTGCTGCCATGGGGACAGTCAAAGGCAGTGTAGGCCCATATTGTTTCTGACATGTAAAGACTGCTTTGTTGACTAATTATTGTAGGTACCACACAGGAAGAGGGACCAGCAAACCTGAATTACACTTAAGGGAGAGTCAGCAGTATGGTGAAGGGGTGCAAAACCAAGAGACATGAAGAGCAGAGGAATGAAATTGAAAGATTTGTTGAGTCAGAAGAAAATATTCTGGACACATGGGGGCAGGTCTTTATTATCTGCCATTTGGGGGTTTCTTAGTTTGGACCCTATCTCTATTCCTCAAATACAGTAGTTTCTGAGAGACTGATCTCATTGGCTCTCCATCCCTGCATTGTCCCTGTCCCACCATGCTGCCTCTCTGGTCTCCCTCGTATCCTCTTCTCATGTGTACTTCCCTGGCCACATGGGTATCCTGTTACTTAAGTACTCTGGCAACATTTCCTTCCTAGGGTCTGTTTCTTATTCTCCAGTTATCTGCTTACTTTCTTTCTTTGGAAACTTACTCAACACCATAGTTCTATTGCCCTCTTCTCTTTGGTTTCTCTCTGTAGATCGTACCTCTTCCAACCTAGACTGCATATTTCACACACTTCTCTCTTTTTAAAAAAGGTTTATTTATTTTAAGAGAGAGAGAGAGAGAGAGAAATGGAAACAGCATGAGTGAGGGAGGGGCATAGAGAGAGGGAGACAGAGAATCCCAAGCAGGCACCACACTGTCATCACAGAGCCTGAGGCGGGGCTCGATCTCATGAACGATGAGATCATAACCTGAGCTGAAATCAAGAGTTGGACTCTTAACCAACTGAGCCCCCCAGGCACCTCTCATAAACTTCTTTTTAATGCCTGTCTTTCACAACAAGAAAGTAAGTCCCATGAAGGCAAAGGTATTCATGTAATTTGTTTAATGTTGGGTCCCAGCATCACTGACCATACCTGACATTAGGACACCCTCAGAGCATACCTCAGAACAAAAAGCACATGATAATGGACTCTATAGGAGCCAGAGCTCTTGAATTGGAGGCTGTGGAATGAGGTAAGAACTCTCTTATCAGATGGGTTCAAACTTAGGCTAGACAACGCTTGGCAATGATGTTGTAGAGGGCATTTGAGAATTGGGTGGTAATTAAACGTGCTTGTTCTTGGGAAGCACTAACAGGGCCTCAATTATAATGAGATGAAGAGTAACTACCACTATATTTTAAAAGAATGATGTTCTGCCTATCCAGATCTCCGATTGTGCTGCTAACAGAATGGTATCTAATTGCCTTATTGATTGGATTAAAAAATAGTTAGCAATCATTAAATATTTATAATTTATTTTAATGCATGTTAATTATTAAATTATATTTAATGACTAAATGATTTTACTAATCAAATATTTTTTCAATAATTTAAAAATTAAACCATCCTGGCTTTATTTCAGATAAATCAGCCCATGTTAAATGCAATCTTTAGGGTCACGTGATCTTAACATATGTTACTATTAGTGGCATTTTACCTTAATTTTATCTTAATTTGGCATCTTGAAAACTAGAAGCATAAATGTTGCTGGCAAAGTAAAAACAAATATGTCAACCTAGACTGCGTGTTCTGTATGGTTATTCTTTTACATATTTGATTTTCTTAACGGACAGGCTACATTCAATTTTAAAAGAATATCATATGGTGAGAAAACAGGACATTTAATCATCTCTCTCTTAACTTCAGACCACTTATATTAAGTCTTATTTTCCTATGCTTTCTATGGCCCCAAATCCTTATCCCTTCTTTTAAACCCTTCCAGAGATACTAAGTCTTAAACATTTTTAAGTTCCTTTCAATTTATAAGCCTTCAGTATTTCTCTAGGGTGAAATGACAATGGCCCTTTATTTTGTCTTCTAGGGTTTGGCTCACATATAGTGTAACCCTATCCACCTAGCTGCCATCTCTCATATGTGAATCTGCATAAAACCCCTTGTGTGCAAAGACAAGAATCTATAGAATTTTAATGTTTTGGGTTTTAGAATTTTCAAGTGTCTAATGTAATGTGTACTACATCGTTGGTGTGGTGTGTGTGTGTGCGTGCGTGTATGTGTGTATGTGAATCTCATTCTAAATAACTTAACATGTGATGCACCCTAATTATCGATACAAACTCTAAATTAGTTAGCCTTTGAAAGACTAATCAGAAGCCCACAGATTAACAGTGTTGTTAGAAGGATTCAACTTTCTTTATCAGTGATTAATACCAGAGAGTTTGTTAATTAGTATAATGGATGTTTGACATGATTTTTAAGTTGATCAAATGACTGGGTTCAAGACACATAGACTGATCAGATGGGTTTTAAGGCCTTCTGCCTCTGCATGAGCATACTATAAAAATGTATTGATAAAATTGATCTATTTCAGAATAAAATCTTGACCTTGGGATTCCATCCATGTCTGTGTGTTGTTCCTTATGCAGGATTCTGTGACTTCATCCTTTCTGGATGGTTAGCTGAATCCTGCTACTAGACTGTTGTGAACTTGTCTTAAGAAAACCTCTAATCAAATGCATTTGTCAGAGTATATAAATGAACAGAGAGTGAGATTTTATCAAGCTTGCACAATATGTTAAATGACTGTTTTGTTACTGCTTTCTTAGTAAACATCTGAACTCCTGACTGAATGTTTTCAGAGACTAGCTTTTGAGGGAACAAGACAGCTGGTTGAAAGACCGTCAAGGAGGAGACCCATCACTCTCCCCAAATTCCAACCATGGGAGCCACTGACATCTAACAACAACAACAAAAACAAAACAAAACTGTTAATTGTCAGCAACCATATCTTCTAATGCCAATGAAAGTATGCCCTTCATGCTCACTGAGGATTTCAAGAAGTTAAAAATTCCAGAAGTTTAAGTATATGACAGCAATCACAAATATTTTCCAACAAATAACTAAAACAATGAATTAGATGATGTGTATTATATCAAGTGAGCTATGAATTTTCTAAAGTTTACTAATAGCTTCTATCCAAGTAGGAACTACCATAAAAAATGAATTATGTCCCAAAAATGTAATTATGAGTGGGTCATTAGAAATTTATTATCAGTACCTGTATAAATATTATTGTGAATGGTGGTTAAGTATTCTATGGAGGCCATAAAACTGCCTAAACTTAATGTAACAAAAATACTCTTGCTGCAAGACAAATAGTATTTAAAAATCAGTAAATTATTTTTGCAATTGAATAATCCCAAGTATGTAAGTCTTGATGAAGAAATATAATTTTATGTATTGAAGAATGAGCTTAAAGAAATAGAGAGTATGGGATTTTTGAAGGGGAATCCTGCCCATATTCATAGGTTTTAGATGTGGAGGACCCTTAAAAATTATACTTCTTTTACTCCATGAATTTGAGATTTCCTTTTCTTTCTTAATTTTTTAAAAAAGTTATTTTTGAGAGAGAGAAAGACAGAGCACAAGTGGGGCAGGGCCAGAGAGACAGGGGGACACAGAATCTGAAGCAGGCTCCAGGCTCCAAGCTGTCATCACAGAGCCCGATGTGGAGCTTGAACTCACAAACTGTGAGATCATGACCCGAGCTAAAGTCCAATGCTTAACCAACTGAACCAACCAGGCGCCCTGAGATTTCCTCTTCTTTGATAGATCTCCTTTTGTAGAAAGCCCAAGAAGTTAGGATTGTTTGGGTGTTCAGAAAAGTAACAAAATGGGAAATGAGATAGAGTTTTTTGAAATACTTGAATAAATTATAAAGAAGGGAGAAGAGAATAACATTAGTTGCAGAGAGGGACACTTGGGTGGCTTAGTCGGTTAAACTTCCGACTTCAGCTTAGGTCATGATATCCGGGTGTGTGAGTTCAGGCCTGCATTGGGCCTGCTGCTGTCAGCCCAGAGCCTGCTTGGGATCATTTGTCTTCCTCTCCCTCTGCCCTTCCCTTGCTCATTCTCTCTCTCTCTCTCTCTCTCTCTCTCTCTCTCTCTCTCTCTCTCAATAAATAAACTTAAAAAAAATTAGCTGCAGGGAATGCATATAGCTTTGGAATTAAAGAATGACCTGTGGTGGCGTTCACTTAATGATGACTGACTGGGGGTGAAAGGTGGAGGGAACAAGGGAAGAGAATGGCTTGGGTGACTTATCCTGAAGGGGGAAGGAGAGAAGAGTTTGCGGCAGAAGACGAGCTTTCTAGGGAGTAGATTTCCACACTCATCACCATGGGCTAGCTTAGCTGAAGACACAGTGACATCTGGGTCCTCGAGCCAAGGGTGGCAGAACCCGGAGGCCCTCACGCCTCCATCTGCATTTCTGTTGATGGGGTTTGTAAGCCAGGGACTTTCAGTGTCTCTGTAGCATGACTTGTTCTCTGCATTGAAAATCTCCATTTTAAATCTGAAGTCTTAACTTCAGGCTCACCACTCATTTAAAATAGGTTCTAACTGTGACATAGTTCCTGGGTAAATACAGTCAAAATTTAACTCTTTTCCTGGGACAGCCACTAAGCAATGCAAAACAAAACAACAAAACTCTGTAGTGACACAACTAGCTTGTGAATTAGTGTTAGACCCTGTTTCCAAAACTAATATCGTAAAATTGTAAGGAATGAAGTAATTGAGTAAGTACCTGTGACAGGCACTGTGCTAGGGATACTGTAAATGTCTCCCTCATTTAGAATTCTATGAAGAGATTATTTTTCTCTTTTGTACAGATAATGAATACAAAAGTCAGATTCATCACGTGAAACACACAAAGTACAGCATGCCAGTGAATGGTAGTTCTCGGACCCAAACTCAGGCTCTGTGCCATTATGCCATGCTGATCCTCAGTGTATTAAGTTCTTTACTTAATCGCTTACCAGACATCACATCCAGAGGAGGAAAAGATTTATCCAATTTAGCTTCAGAAGACATGAGAATCAGTCACTTTTTGGACTTAGCAAGTTGAATTGCGAGTGGGTGGCAATGGTTGATTGCTCTGTCGTTGTTGCCAAATACCACTGCTAGACAAAAGTTCCATTCTAAATGACCCAAGTGTCCTAGAGATAAAGAATGACCCTATCATAAATAAGGCTAAGAGTGGGTTCTGTGCCTGATGACCAATGGTGCCAGTGGCTGTTGATGCGAAAGGCTTGTTAACACACCAATAGTTCTGAGGTGTTTTTTTTTCTGAAAGAAAGTGCTAAACTCCAAGATGAATGGCCAAATGCATTTCATATTTGTATGTGTCTAGTTTTTACTTGAGCACAAACAAAATCTTTTCACACATGCTGATGGGAACCAGTTTTGATTTTCTATTTATCTCTGGGTTTGCTTTCTGGAAAAAAAATCAGGTTCATTCTTTATTATCAAAGATAGTGATTACAGGAAATCAAATCCAAAAGTTAATAATAGCAATTCGTTGCTACAAGTACAAACTGAATGGTGCTCATTCTCTCAACAAAGATGTATTAAGCACCTATTCTATGCAAATCCCTCTGAGGATATAAATATGAATAAGACATAAACTGTGCCTTGGAGAATTCCAGGCTTTAGAAAAGGAGAAGAAGAAATTCCCACAAATAGCTCTAATAGTGAGTAGGAATGAAATCAGCATTATAAAAGAAGTACAAATAAAATGTTAGCATGCGTGGGATTAAAAGCAGTGCATGGGCTGTAAGGTCTAAAATATCTGGGTCAGAACCCTGCCTTGGCCATTTGTTGGGACACTAGGTACATAATCATGCTGCATCTCAATTTCCTATTTGTGGAATAGTTCCAGTAACACCTATCTCATTGTCTAAGGGTTCAAGAGCATAAAGTATGCAAATGGCTTACACAGATCTAGGCAGAAGTTGCTATCATAAAGAATAAAAAAGTTAGTTCAAGCTAAGATATAAGGGAAAGTTTCATGAGAAGAGTAGCACTTTGAGTCTTAGAAGCTTGATGAAAGGAATGACATTGTCTAAAAAGCCGGCTGGAAGGGCATGCGGCTCATTCAGAGAGCGACGTGTTGCTTAGTTTAGCAGGAGCCATAGTATGTTGGTGGTGAACTGGGAACAGTGGGAGAGAATGCTGAAGAGGTGGCTGGATTGTGAATGGGAATGAATTTGGATGTTGGCCTGAAGAGCTTTAGACCAAGGAGTCCGAGAATCACAACCCACAGGTCAAATCCAGCCTGCCACCTGTTTTAGTATAGCCCATGACTTAAGAGTGGTTTTTTACGGTTTTCAATGGTCAGGGAAAAGAAATGAAAAGAAGGATAATATGAGCATTATGTCAAAATCATATTTCAGCATCCATAAACTTTTATTTGGAAGTAGTCAAGCCAGTTTGTCTACACGTTGTCTATGGCTACTTCTGTACTACAGCAGAGGGCAGAGTGGGGTAGCTATGACAGAGATCATCTGGCCCCCAAAGCAAAGAATATTTATTATCTGTCCCTTTATGGAGAAAGTTTGATGACCTCTGGTTAAGCATGACTTCTGTTGGCAATGGGAATTCGGTGAAGGGTTTTGAACAGGGAGGTAAGGAGCAAAGGGATGTTCACAAAATAAATTTTTCAGCTGATTTTGAGGTGGGAAGGACAAGAATCCATGATAGTTCCAATGAAGGAGAGAAGGGATGGCCAGGAATGGGGGTGGTGGGGAAAAAGGGGAAGAGGAACACTGGAGAAACACTGAAGGCAAAATGTACATTTTGATGATTCCCCATTTCTAAGGGTCTCATTTTGACATTTCCTTTCCATTAGAAAGACTATACTAAGATGTTTCATTCACAAAGACTTACTGATTATTTACTCAGAGGAAGAAAGTGGGAAGGAATTCTGTTTATCCAGGAAGAGAGAGGACCCCTGATGAGCTTTTTAGCCTCATCTGGGAGAACTAGATGCATGCTAATGACCTCAAGCAGAGGAAGAGATTGGGAGATGGTCCAAAAGTTTGCTTGTCTGGCTATTTATTTTCCTCCACAGAGCACACTAGAACAAGTCTTCTAAGCAGACTTGCTGTCCTCAGCTGCCACCGTCCATCTTTTACTCCAAAGGGACAAAAATACTTTGTGATATTTATTTCCATGGCTTTGGTATAAGCCTAGATGAGGAGGGAATATTTGGGGATCTAGGTCTCAACTAAAAAGAGGCCAGGACCCAGCCAGCTCATGTCTGTCCCAGTGTTAAATATTTTAGAGACACCAGATACTGGGGCAGCATTATTTACAGACCATTATCAGTGGCAGCCAGAAGAAACTAGAGAAGCCTTTTCAGGCTGAGGTGTTTTGTTTATGACTAGTCATTAAAAAAAATATAAATGTCTAAAGGCTTTCCATACTTTTTGCAATTTTTAAATACAACAGTGTTGCTCTACCATGAGCAAATATCAATAAAAATAAGATGGACCACATGGCACATGAATATTTATTGTGCAGATATTATTATATATTTATAATAAAGTTGACTCTCAGTCAAAGCAAATGGCTTCTACTGGCATGACATTCATATGCCTTGGATATTCTATGACCTTCTGGATTTCAAATGTTATATTCAGTTGTCTGGATAAGTTTACCATTCTTGAGAAATTCACCTGACATTTTTTTTTGTTGGTAAATATGGTTACCATGCATCTCTACTTGTCAAAACCGATTTGCTGGGTTGTAACAAGAAGAATTACCTGGTGATGTGGTTTGCTAAGTTGCAGAAATTGGTCCATTGTTCTAGAACATATTTAATTAGTTCAAGGCTGGCCGTGACACTTGCCAAGCATTTGTCTTTGGGCAAAAGCCATGGACCCAGTGGTTGCCTATCCAGTCTTTCCTCCCTTCTTCTCTTGTAAGTTTCCTATTTTTGTTCACGTGTGCACCTCTCACATTCATGATTCAGAGCCACATGATGTCACTTGTAACTCTTGAGATGGTCCTTATTAGCTTTAGCATTTCAGTGTATGAAATCCATTAGCAACAGTTATTGGTTTAGGAGTTATCATATGACCTAAGTTGTCCCTGTCAGCTTCAGTGGAAGAATAGATAATCCATCCAGGGAGGAGGAGGAGGGCTCTCTCTCATGCTGGACAGAAAGGCAACATGTGGCTCAGGGTGTCACTGGGACCCGTCTTGTGTGAACATCAGGTGGGACAGATACAGGACAAAGTTTACACTGATGGCAGAGAGGTTTTGGGTCTTGTAGGACACCTGGAGACTGCGTGTCCCTGCACTCTCAGGTGCAGGCAAAAACACATTGCCTTGTTGGTCAAGTTTGAATAGGGGTTTCTGTTAGTCACAGCCCAAGTATTCCAGTGGATGGTTAAGTGTCCTCAAAATGGTGCTCGGTCATCTCTAAGTGTCCACCTCATAGGGTTTTTGTGAGGTTGAAAGTAACTTCTCAATGAACTTAGCAAGCCCTTGTTTATATTCTCCTTCGTTAATAGATTAGTTTTTGGGCCCAGATAATAGATACTTCATCATATTTGTTGATTCACAGTTTATGTAAAATCTGTTCCATTTGCCAACTGCTCACCGGCTTTGTTTTGATTTTCTCTTTGCTTCTGCATTTTCTTAAAGAAATACTTTTACCAGATTAGAGACCTGCGGTGTTAGCATTATCTTTCAGGAATGAACACTCCCCTTCCTGCCCAAGCCTCTTTTGCCCTTTTCCCCAGTCTTTAAAATAAGGTAGGAACCTAGAAAAGAGGTCTATTTGTCCAGGATCTAGTGGAAGAGGTAGTCTTATGAGAAGACAGTTTTCATAATTTGTTTCTTACCGGTGAGGATATTTTCAATTTGCATCACTAGTTGGCAATGGAGTTACAACTAGAATCCCGCTCACACCCCTTCCCTGATTTTTGGTCCATTTTGTTTTCTATGTGTGTGTGTGTGTGTGTGTGTGTGTGTGTGTGTGCGTGTGTCCCCACTTTATGGGCTTCCTAAATTAATCCAGTGTTGTGTGGACAGCTCTGACAATAAGATGTTTTTAACTTTATTAATTTGCAGAATGCACAGTTTCCCGGCCAGGGTATGTTAATCTGCCATTACAGTTCTTTCCCTGTATAGAGTGAGCTGCTGCCTTTTTTTTTTTTTTTTTTTTTGCATTCGCATTTCTTTATTAACCCACATCTGGGGGCTGACTCTGGGTGCATAATTGAAATGCTCTTATTAGGTTTTCTGGTGTAGACCACAGGAACCCAGGTGGCATGGTCTTGGGTAATGTGTTTAATTGCTTTGTTAAATGATATATATATATCTCCTAGACCTTTCATTAAGTAAGTTTCCTTTGTTACAGGCTCACAACAATTGCCCTAGGCCAGTATTTCAAACTGCCATTACTCTAGGGAACTTGAGAGGTGCTTTGGGGAGTCATAGACTTAAAATGAGGGGGAAATCAGTGCAGGCTGGTTTTTTGGATGCATCCTTGGAACATATCTTAATACAGCCTTTCTGAAAGGGTACAGGGGATTGGAAGCAAGAAGAAGTCTCTTTGCCATTCTGGGTGTAAAATCATCATAGGAAGATATTGGAGAGTCTGGCTGAAGGTGAGAAGGAGAGATCTAGAGGGGCAGCAAGGGTCAGAGACGTCTGGCTGTAAAGTTCTGACCACAGGGACAGCACTGACCTGTACTCAACATTAATCATGTAAAAGACACTGCACTAAACCCTTTAAAAACACTATTTCATATAGTCCTTATAACTACCCTATACATAGGCTTTATCATCTCCATTTAAGTTTCAGAGCAGCAAACCAAAGTGGTCAAGGCTAATTAGCTTGTAAATAAAGGTATAAAGGATGGCTCTGCCTGGTTTCGAAGCTTGCATGGTCATTTTTACAAGATCCCAACACATTCTAAGTATGTGGGCTAGGGGGCACCTGGGAGGCTCAGTCAGTTAAGTGCCTGACTCTTCACCTCGGCTCAGGTCATGGTCTCACGGTTCCTGAGTTTGAGCCCTGCATCAGGCTCTGTGCTGACAGTGCGGAGCCTGCTTGGAATTCTCTCTCCCTCTCTTACCCTACCCCACTTGCGCTCTCTCTTTCTCAAAATCAATAAATAAACTTAAAAAAATAAGTAAGTGGCCAGGAGTTTGTTAGTCTCTACTCTCTGGAATAACAAATGAATGGGAGTGAGGCCTAGGAAATTATGAAATGGAATATAGATATAAGGTACTATGAGGAGTCCAATTCAAATTGAAAAACAACTTACATATCTAGCAGGATCTAGAGACTAAGTGTACTCCCATTTTCTTTTGTCCAATGTCAGCTGGGCCAATTTATTCTGCTTTCTTGGTTCTTAAGGACCACATTCCTGATGAATGTTCTCATGAGCATTAATCTGCAATTAAAAGATGGCCCATGTTATTGCCCCTGACATAGACCCCACCTTCATGCCTCTCCTCCAGACCCCCTGGGCTCTGATCTTCCAATCTTTCAGACCCTTGACCGACCAGTCAGGCCATCTGCCTGATTGTGTGTCCATATATTTCCTTATCTTGGCTATCTCTTTTCCAACACAGAGTGGATCACCAGGCATTAACCAAAGCTCTGCTCACTGGGAAAATGTCCTTCCCTGTGTTTCAGGGGGCACCCTCATTGTGTCTTCAGTTCAGCAGCTGTCTGTGTTCGGCTTCAAATCTTACACCAAGCCCACCCATCAACTCAACCAAGCTGAGCTCTCTTCCTCCTCTGTCAGCTGGTCATAATGTGTGATATAGTGCGATAGTGGTGGGTGCCACGAGGAAATAGGTCACCTCCTCAGAGAGCCTACTTACACCTCATGAACATCTCATTTTTGCAGGTCTTTCTCAAACTGTGACCTTTTTTAAAGTAGAGACCGTAATTCTGAAAATCTCACCCCCAGAAGAGATCCTGGCACAAAGTAGGTCGTTAATAAATGCTTATTGAAATGAAATTCATGATTTGTAGATGACAGAGACAGGACAGGAAGCCAAGTACACTTACTCAGTTCCACCCTCTTCCAAAGTAATCCTCTATGAAATTCTTAGTGAAAGGGGGTGGGTGGGAGGCAAAGGAACTATGAGTGTGGTAGGGGCAGGACATTTCTGTGTGAGGCCTGGGGGATCACCTTAGTTGATCTAGTGACCTAGTTTTAATTCTGAAAGTCCTATTTCCCTTAATAGTAGCTCAAATACACCCATAGAAAACAACCTACAACCTCTGCCTTTTTAAAAATTTCTCTTTGGAACCCAATCCCTGATAGGCTTCAAGGCCAAAAACAGCCCAGGAAGTTTCTTCCTCTCCTTAGAACAACTTCTTTTCCTTTCTTCCCTTCATTTTTATTTCTCCCCTCATGGAATTATATGTAGGAACATAAAGACTGTTACATAATTTAATTAAACGGTCTTAATTTCTATCATAGAGAGAGACTGAATGCTTGATAATGTACAATGAGAGGTAATAGGGATAGGGGAATCTTCCCAAAGGAGGTGGTATGTAGGCTGAGGCCTGAAGGTTAAGAAGGACTTTCCCAAATGAAATGCAGCCATACCTGGGTAAGAAAGCATGACATCCTTGAGAAAGTACCCAGAAAAATTGGAGTCTAGAGGGGGAGGGAGAGATGCGCTCAGTGGAGCTGTAGAGGTAGGCCGTGTCAGACCACAGAGGGGCTGTTGGAGGCTGTATGAATTAAGAGTGTTGGGAATTCATGAAAGTGTTTTAAGGAAGAAGTTACATTTTTAAAACCCATGTAGATTGTTGTTTGTATCGCTGTGATTCCAGTGTGGAGAAAAAACTGGAGGGAGCCTAGGGAGATTGTAGGGGACAAGTTAAGAGGCTATTGGCAAAGAGACAAGGTGGGTTAGATTAAGTTGGTGGCCTGAAGAGTAGTGTAGAGATTCAAGAGAAATAGATTCAACCTGGTGATTAGTTACAGCTAAGGCGTAGGGAGAGGGACGTATCAGTTTTGACTTCCAGTTTTCTGGGTTCTGTGACTGATGATGGTGTCAGTTACTGAGCTCAGGATATTGGAGAAAGATGTGGATGGAAAGACCAAAGCAAGAGATTGTGTGTCTTGATCTACAAAAGGAATTTTTCTTAATGAGAATTTTTATATATTCAGTTCTATTTTCTCATTTGCTATTATTATAAAATAAGAATTCTGGAGCATTAAGAATGAAGAAAAAAATTTTAAGATTTTACATTTCATGGAAAATGATACCATTTTTATGTGACAGTAGTTAGAAACCATTATCTATAAAATCATAGACGTTTCTGATAAAAATGTTTCCATTCCCAGGGGTTCCATCATTGACCCTCTGCCCTGCGTGTCTTCCTGGGTAATCCTATCTCCCCCATGTTTTCCAGGATCATTTATATTTCACCAATTCCCAAATGCTTATCTCTAACTTGGACTTCTCTTTTCAGACCCAGATTCTTTTATCAACTGTCTACTTGACATTTTCCCCTGGATGTTATTCAGAATATCTTGACCTCAAATATGTCTCTGCATGAACAAATGATCCCTACTAATCTGCTCTTTGGCATTTCTTATCCTGGTGAAAATCTTTTCCCTCTACCGAGGCACCTTGGAGGTGGACTCAACTCTCCCAGCCCGGTTTCACAACCTACATTCAACCAGCCCCCAAATTCTGTGGATCAAATCTCCCAAATATCTTTCAACCCAGCACCTTCCTTTCTATTCTCATTATGATCATTTTGACTCAGGTCTTCATCATTTGTTACCTTGATGACTACAAGAGTTCCCACTGGAGCTCATTCCATTTTATTTCCAATCCATTGTACCACCACCATAATGATCATTCCAAGATGTGCACTGGGTCAGTGGTACTCCCTATCTTCCCATGACCTACTGGATAAAACCCAAAGTCTTTATTGAGGAATGCATGCCCTTCCATGATTCATTTTGTTTTACTCTTATCCACCTTTCTAGCCAATGTGAAGTCCTAGAGAAGTGCTGAAGCTGTCCTGATCAAGCTGTACTCTCTAGCATGTTTCAGTGACTTTACAAGTTTCCCCATATCAAATGCTACTTCTCTCTTCACTTCCCTCTTCACCTCTGCATTAGTTTCCTAGAGCTACTGTCATAAGTTAACACACACTGGGTAGCTTAAAACAACAGTAATTTATTCTTTCATGGTTGTGGCTAAAGTTAAGTGTTGGCAGGGTGGTATTTTTTCTGAAATCTCTGGGGAAGAATCCTTCCTACTACTTCCAGCTTTTCTTTTTGTTTAAATGTTGTTGTTGTTGTTGTTGTTGTTGTTGTTGTTGTTATTGAAAGAGACCGAGGGATGCCTGGGTGGCGCAGTCGGTTAAGCGTCCGACTTCAGCCAGGTCACGATCTCGCGGTCCGTGAGTTCGAGCCCCGCGTCGGGCTCTGTGCTGACGGCTCAGAGCCTGGAGCCTGTTTCTGATTCTGTGTCTCCCTCTGTCTCTGCCCCTCCCCCGTTCATGCTCTGTCTCTCTCTGTCCCAAAAATAAATAAACGTTGAAAAAAAAAAAAAAGAAAGAGACCGAGAGAGAGAATGAGCGAAGGAGTGGCAGAGAGAGAGGAGGACAGAGGATCTGAAGCAAGCTCTGCAGTGACAACAGTGATCCCATGTGGGGCTCGAACTCATGAACCATGAGATCATGACCTGAGCCAAAGTTGGACGCTCAACCAACTGAGGTGCCCCCCTATGACTTTCAGCTTTTAATGGCTCCAGGAGTTCCGTGCTTTATGGTTGCCTAAATCCAGTCTCTTCCTCTGACTTCACATGAACTTCTCTTTGTGTTTGTGTTTTCTTCTCTTCTATGTCTTATAGGATACTTGTCATTGGCTTTAGGGTCCACTTAGGAAATCCAGGATGATCTTGCCTCAAGACCCTTAACTTAATTATACCTGCAAAGATCCTCCTCCCTTTCTTCCCCCAGTTAGGTCAAATTCACTGATTCCAGGAGTTAGGATGTAGACAAATCTTCTTGGGGGAGGTAATCATTCAACCCGCTATAGCATCCCTAGAGAATTCCTAACTATCTTTCAACATTCACTCAAGAGTCAGGAAACTACCAAAGTTTATGCTCAACTAGTATTTAATCAGATTATAAGAGAGGGGATTGTGGGCCATTGACATTTTGAAGCTATGCACTTAGGCAAGAGGAAGCACTGAGTTAAATGGATGGCCATTTGAATACTCTTAATCTTCATTCCTGTTTGGATATATTGCTTAGATCCCCTACTCTTTGCCTTAGGGAAGAGAATTTTTTGCTTTCACCTCTCACGGACTAAATGTTCCACAAGCTCTGGGGAATTCTGCTCTAGCCACTGGACGGCTCTTGAAAGTAGGTGGTAAAGGCATCATTGGCTTTTCTTTGGAAACATAATCCAGAAAGAAATTATAGAATGGGTAGAAGCCTGAGAAGAAAGCTAAGCATTCACTATAGGAGTCCAAAGGAGAGGCAGTGAGGAACTGAGCCAGGGAAGAGGTAGAGGGTCAATATTTTCTGTTGTTGATATGGTGGCCACAGGCATTAAGACCATGAGGCAGTGCAGATGGAGGGAAGGCCAAAGAGAGACAGCCAGGGTAGGTTCAGCCTCAGGTTCCTGAATGCCAACTGCGACCTTAGTCAGTTTACTTGCACCTAAGCTCATCGGTACTTAGTGATAGTCCTCTTTCATAAGGCTGTTCATAAATCTTTAAATTACAGAGTACTTATAAAGTACTTAGCATGGTGCCTGAGCGTTTAGTCGGTACTTAATGAATATCAGCCCAGGAAACAATTTCTACCTAACAGGTTCTGAAATATAAAAGTAAATAAAGGAAGTTCCTTTGTCATTTTTCTTTCTAATGTAAATATTTATTGAGTTCTTACTATGTGCCAGGTGTAGCACTAAGTGTCAAAGTCTCAGCAAGCAATAAACCAAAGTCCCTAGTGTCATGGGAGGAGCCAACATTTTAGTGCAGGAGCTGAAGCTAAATAATAATAATAATAATAATAATAATAATAATAATAATTATACTATAATTATATTATTATATCATTGTATATTTCATCATGTAATGATAAGTGCTAGCAATTGAAATTAAGTTGCCTAAAGGTATAGCTTGAAGGAGGGGATTTACTTATTTATTAACTTATTTATTTGATGCTTAAAAGAGTTTTAAGTAGCATGGAAAATGACATTAGTTTTAAAAACATGAAATTTCATATAGCACAGAACCACAAGCTCATAATATTTTATAAAACTAAGGGACGAAAAATGATGCATTGCAATAAGAAAAACATCAAAGCGCTTCCTTGAGACATCTGGTCAAACCCTTAAAATATTTGCAATTTTCAAAATTTCTATAATGATCATGCATGCATTTTCGTATTTAATTTCCACTGAAACATTTCTGTATACCATTTTGGTGACACAGTTTTTAATTTTTTTTTTTTTTTGAGACAGAGAGAGACAGAGCACGAGCAGGGGAGGGGCGGAGAGGCGGGGAGACACAGAATCCGAAGCGGGATCCAGGCTCTGAGCTGTCAGCACGGAGCCCGAGGCGGGGCTCGAACTCATGGAACGTGAGATCACGACCTGAGCTGAAGTCGGACGCTCAACCGACTGAGCCACCCAGGCGCCCCAATCCCTGAATTTTTTAATGGACATTTCCAATACATCAGGTATTCTCCCACATAACCCAGTCACAACCATCAAAATCAGAGTTAACGGTGATGCATTATTGTCATCTAATCCCCAGGGCCCATTCAAATTTCTCCGCTTGGCCCAGTAATGTCTTCACAACCAAAGGATCCAGTCTGGAATTGCATGTTGTATTTAGTTGTTATGTATTTGGTTTTCTTCCGTCTGGAACAGTTCTTCAGCCTCTCCTTGACTTTGATTTTGTTGAAACTGTCAAACGTTACAGGTCAGCGGCTTTGTAAAGTGCCCCTCAGTTTTTATTTTACTTACATTTCCTCATGATTAGATTCAGGTTGTGCATCTTTGGCAGGAACATTGCAGAAGTGATATGTTTTTTCATGATATCTTATCAGAGGCACATGATGTTGATTTGTCCCATTACTGATGATGTTAACAGTAATCCTTACATTGAAGTGGTTTTTGCCAAGCTTCTCACTGCAAAGTCTTATTCTTTATTGCTAGTAATCATTTTGTGAGGAAGTTGTTGGAACTATGTATGTATCCCATTGCTCATCAAACTTTTATTTATTTGTTTGTTTGTTTATGTTCTAGGTTTATTTATTTATGTACATATGGACGCATGGCTTCCTGTTTTATTGTGGACCAAATCTGTTACTATCATTATGTATTTTGGTGCTCCAGTCACAGCCAGTTTTGCCCATGGAAGTGCCTACAAGCTGGCTTCCTTTGGACACATCCCTGTTATTTATTCTCTGAGTACTTCCGTACTTTGGTGCAAAGTATTTCAGCCTCATCATGTACTTCATCTTCCCTCCTTCCCCTCTTATCAAAGCAGCCATTGATCCAAGGATCCCTAGTTCATTTTGAGAGAGAATGATATTTAACCACCAAACTCGAGGTGTGCTTCTTGCTATTGAGATGTTGCTGCTTCAAGACCCACTCAGTAGACAACTATCTTCAAATGCTCATCCCCGTAGTCAGGGAGAGATTCAATTTTAGCAAAAAAGGGTTTCCTTCAAGGACACTAAGGATACTATTGTCAGGAGAAAAAGCATGCACGTTGGGGAAAAGGGATTGGAAACTGGGTTTGTTTGATACAAAGAACGATGACCTTTCCATCACTCTGGGCTGCCCATAGTAACTGGATCCCCTAAGACTATCTATCTACTATAGACTTGTACAGTCATGTAGATATACCTGGTGATCATTTTTCCTTTTATAGAGTAGTAAACACACCCAGGCACCTAGGCTAGGTTATGAAGCTGCACTTAGAAAATCTAGGTCAGCATCTTTGTAGGGGACATAAGAGACATCAGCTTATAAACCTAGGTAAAAGAGTAAGTTGTACACATTTCTTTCTCAACGGCTAGCAATTGACCAGGCAGCATCCTAAATCAGATGTTGGTATGTCACTCTTTGTCCTTCAGTGTCCTCAGGAATTTAAAAGTGCACGCAGGATCAGAAGAAATGGACATGCACAAATTTCTTATACGATACTATAGTTTTCATTTATTCATATATTCCCTGATTCAGTTAACAAGTATGATGGCATGCTTATTATGAGCCAGAAATAGAAAATTCACATTTTTACTAGTAAATTAGCATTAATAACATTGCATAAAATTATATGTATGAAAATTACTTAACTTGAATAATACTTATTATTAATTATATAGTATTTCACACTTTATAAATAGATACAATATATACATATGTGTTTACTTACCTTCTTAAAGGTAATTGTTGAATTTTAAGCTACATTTATAGAAACATAAGTAGTATGTATATACAGTTATTACTAAATATATTTTTATTACTATCCCCATCTTGCAGACAAGGACATTAAGATTCAGAAACTACAAGTGAATTTTCTAAAGTCAAATTATTATTGGTGACTAAATTCAGTATGTTTTATTTTAAGGAAGGTATCAGCTTATCTAAAGCCTATAAGGTTTAACATTGAGGTAAATCCTAGGAATGTCTAATTCAAGATTGTGTTCCCTTTAATCGAGAAGTGGCTTTCAAGTCTCCAGTTTGGTCTGTTGTGTAATCCTCATTCTCTCTCCCTTCCTCTTTTCTCTCCCTCCCTCCCCCTCCTATAGCAGCTTAGTTGATATTCAGAGTCTCCAGAAATTTGACGGCAGATTTCACTTCTGTTAATAAAGTAGTGTGGAGTTTTAATGGTTTAAGAGATAATTGGCATCTTGCACAGAAGTTGTAAGAAGACAAAAGCATCGAGGAAGTGTCCATAATAAAAGGGAAAACTCTGTTTTGATTTCAAGTTCACTATGGTCAAGGAGGACAGTGATCATCAAAATATCCATTTCCCATCATTAACCTCTCTTTGCCAATCACACAATTCAGTAGTCTGCCTATTATTTGGTAAAGTTAAGTTCCAGGGGGGGCAAAATGTGGTTACACAAATGACCATGCCATAGGTCAGGGATTGGCAACACTTTTCTGCAAAGGGCAAAGTTCCAACTGTTTTTGTCTTTATAGGCCATACTGTTTCTCTTTCAACCACTTGGCCCTGCCACTGTAGCTCAAAGGCAGCCACAGAAAATGTGAGAAAGTGTATCATTCTGTAGAGGAAATCAGAGAAGGCCAATGCGGCAGGAACAGCGTTGGAGGACGTAGTCTTTAATGGGTAACGTATCTGGAGAAGTAGGCAAGAAACAGATTACAGGGACTTTTAAAGGTCCTGGTAAGAAATGTTGACATTTTCCCCAGAGCAGTGGGAAGCTACCCAAGGGTTTTAAGCATGCATGTGACATAACTGGGTTTGCATTTTAAAATAGTAATTTAGCTTTTGGTGTGGAGAGCAGATTGGAACAGAGCAAGAATAGATTCTGGAGGTCTTTAAAAGAACTGATAGTAGCTTAGCCCAAGACAGTAGCAGTGAAGAGGGAGAAAAGTAAGTAGATTCAAGACAAAGAAGTTAAATTGTTTGGAAGTGGTGTGATAGATTGATTATGGGGGATGAAGGGGGCCTCAGAATTGAAGGTGCAGGTTTCTGGCTTGCACAGAAAGATGGGGTGGTGTCATTCATTGGGAGAGGAGAAGCTGAAGGAGACTGATTGGGGGATTTCAGGTGGGAGTGGTTCTTGAGTTCATATTTTGAACATGCTGATCTGGGAAAGTGAAATGTCTTGCTTATGCATGCATTTGAGACTCTAAGTGAATATGTTCATTAGTCAACTCAATGTAAGTCTAGGATTCAGAAGTGTGTTCTATGCTAAGAGAAATTTGGCAGTGATTGGCATGTAGTTGGTTAGGAACCAATATATTGAAAGATGGAATTTCTTAAAGAAATAATATAGAGAGAGATTATTTGTGCTCCTTAAAAGGGATTACAAGTACCCCAGAGGAATAACCCCTGTGTTGAGGGATTCTAGAGAAGGGTAGGGAGATTTCAAGTCATGGGAACAGGTCAAATTCATGGCACACCAATTTAATTTGAATCTTAGGAATGGGGGGGGGCACCTGGGTGGCGCAGTCGGTTGAGCGTCCGACTTCAGCCAGGTCACGATCTCGCGGTCCGTGAGTTCGAGCCCCGCGTCGGGCTCTGGGCTGATGGCTCAGAGCCTGGAGCCTGTTTCCGATTCTGTGTCTCCCTCTCTCTCTGCCCCTCCCCCGTTCATGCTCTGTCTCTCTCTGTCCCAAAAATAAATAAACGTTGAATCTTAGGAATGGGGAATATTATGGAGTAGAACACAAAATTCACTTAAATCATAGAACACCCCCCCCCATAATTATGTTATGTGTTTGGAGCTATTACCTTGGGTTAAAACCTCAATTCTCCAACCCAGAGTATGAGAAATCACCAACAAAGTAGCTGGATCACAATAATAGCTCTTTATTAAATAGTATTTCCCTTTCTTTCCTTTCTTTGTGTGTAGTCACTGGTTTAAAACCAGGAGAGAAGAATGTCCTGCTTTTGTGACTACTTGGCAACTCATAAAGTAGAGTTAGGACACCTTAGTAGGTAGACAGGGGAGACTGGCTGAAACTCTATGCCCTTGAAAATGAAATCCTAATCCAGATGCTTCACAAGTAACAGGACTGTAATGTGTGGGGTAAGTAAAAATTTAACCTGGGTTTTTCCAACCTCAAAGCACAGTACTTCTTTGGAGGCACTAAATAGCAAACAAGGAATGCATACTTAGCATTCATGATCATAGCTTCCATGTATGTACAGCTTTTTATCTGTGCCAAGTGCAGTTCTTAGTTTTTCACTTTAGTAATGCATTTGCCTCCTGTGACAACCTTATGAAATAGGTGCTCTGATTAGACAGATTTTCCAGAGGAGAAAGCTGAGACACAGAAAGTTTAAATCGTTGTCCAAAGTCACATGAATACATGTCAGATCCAGAATTTGAATCCATAAAGTCTGGTTCCAAGGTGTGTTCTCTTAACCAATATAAGCAATAGCCTTCTTTGTCCTCCCCTGAGTCAACCCCCTCTTTGGGTGACTCAGGGACAAACCACCTCTTCAAAATGAAAGGAGAAGAAACAGTCATCAACCAGCTAAGCATTATTGCTGGTCCCACTACTTAATAATCCTCATTTACAAAAGATTTCTTCTCTTTGCATTCCACTGATGTTCCCTTTGGACGCTGTCATAGTCAAAACCTCCAGGGGCACACTTAAAATGCCTTTACTCTTCTTCCTTTTCCCCATTGATGTCATAAGGAGTAGCAGCAAACTCTCAAATTAAGCCACCCAAAATGCAAAGGAATTCATTGAAAATTAGAAGTGGATTCTTTAGGCTTAACTGTGTTCTGCCAGTTAAGGGGACAAGAAGATGCCTGGAATTTCTGTAGTTCAGGAAGAGAAAAGTGGATCGTGTGTCATGTACCTCTCTTATGCTTCACCCATTGCTTAACAATGGTAAAAATCATAATGATAATGACAGAAATGAAGAATTTTTGAGTGCTTAGTTTTGTACCAGGCACTATTCTAAGTGTTTTACATGTATTATTTCATGGAGTCTTTATAACACTACTATGTAAGGGCCATTATTATCTCTGTATTATGGATGATGAAACAGACATAAAGAGGTTAAGTATATTGCCTAAAGAAGCACAGTTTCTTGGATCTAAAACACAGATCTTGGGTTCTAAAATGAACTCTGATATCTGTACTCTCTCCCCCCAAATTCTTGATTCTTCCTTTATCTTAATCTCAAAATCTAGTTTAATCCAGTAGCCCAAGCCAGAAACCCAGAAATCAGCCTCAATGCCTTTTCCTTTATCTTATGTGAGGATGACTATGTGTTCAACAAATCCCATTTACTCTTCCTCCTGGCCTACAACTAGACTAAGTTTCCCCAAATCTCTGACAGTTAAGGATTATAGAACTGAATCTTGGTCAGGAGGCTATGATGTGCCCTTCCCCTGTGATCTCCAGTACTCCTGCCCTGTGCCCAAATCCATTTTTCTGGGGTGCAAGAAATACACTTCTATTAGGATGAGAAGCTACTGAGATTGTGACCTTTGTATGTCGAGCAGTTAGCCTACCACGACTAACAGACCCCCATTGAACCCATTACCAAAATATGTCGTAAATAAATCCGTTCGCGTAATTTCCATGCCACCATCCTAGGCCAAGTCACCATCATCTCTTGTCAAGAGTGTAACAGTAGCCACCCAACTAGTTTCTCATTCCCATTCTTGCTCCAGCCACATTTTCCATATACTTTTGAGTTAGTCTTTTACTTTAACTAAAAATAGCATAGAATAATAAAATTATTCTGTATGATTCTATTCGATACTGTCCTATATGATGCATGGCCTTAGGCATTTGTTAAAACCCAGAGAATTTTTGCAACACAGAGTGAACCCTGATGTAAACTATGGACCTTAGTAATAATAACAATGTCAAGTCTGGACCTTAATAACAATAACGCGTAAATAGTTGTTTATCATTTGTCAAAAATGTACCATGATGCTACAAGATGTGAATAGTGGGAGAGACCGTGGGGCAAAGGGAACAGGGATATATGGGAATTCTCTGTACTTCCTGTGTCATGTTTGTGTAAACCTAAAACTGGCCTAAATATCAACTCTATTTACTTAAAAAAAATGGATCATATCGCTTCTCTGCATAACGTCCTTCAGTAGCCTCTCACTGTTCTTGGCCTTGAACACAGTCTATGAGGGGCTGGTGGCCCCAGGCTTCTTCCCCACCCCTTCTGTGCCTCTGACCTAAGAGCCTTGCCCCACTTCCTCAGAAGTAGCAAATACTTTTTCAACAAGGGCTTCGCACCTGTCCTCTTTTCTATTTTTATCTGCCTCAAGTCACCTGACTGCCTCTCGTCCCCTCAAACTTCAGTTCTCATTCAGATGCAGTGACCCCGTGTCCAGAGAGGTGTGTTCTCACCCGTCAGTAAATCAAGTCACACCACAGCCCCGTTATTTTCTCTCACAGCTTTGACGCCATCTGTCGTAATATTTACAGCGGCTACAAAATGAAGGCTAAGTCCTGCTCTATCCCTTTCCAAGACTCAGCACCTATTGGGGAAGTTGGAATATAGCAGATGCGCAGGAAAAAATAATGGTAAAAGCAGAATTTATATAGTGCTCACCATGTGACACAGTTTTAATCGTGTCACCTGTGTGAACGCATTAAATCCTCCTCCCAGCTTTATGAAATAGATACGTTATCATGCTCTATTTTATAGACCATTAAACTGAAACCACTTAAGTCACTTGCCAAAGGCTTCGCAGTTTGTCTGTGGTAGAGCTGGGATTTGGTTTCAGTCACCGTGGCTAAAATGTCTCTGCTTTGTCAAATGTGTGTATTCATTAATAAGTGAAAGAGCCAGTGATCTTAGGTGTGTCTGACTCAAGCCTATATACCTGAACTTCTGTTATACCACTTGCTCTGTTTTCTGATGTTCACCGGAACGTTCTTGACCGCTGTCCTTACTTGTTCTGCTCATGTGCACCTGTTTTCTTCTGAGTGTGTAACTGAAGCATTTCATTATCATTACTTCAAATCGTCCTCTTCCTTTCTCCTCATTTCTTTTAAAGAGCAGGTGCGTTAGGCCTTCTGGTTAAGTGTTAATAAATATACTCCCTTTCTCACAGCAAAGAGTCCTGGGTCAGTAGTGTTCTTATTTTTGAGGTTGTTAATTGACTTTAGAAGTAGAGAAAGATAGGGGCGCCTGGGTGGCTCCACTGGTTAAGTGTCTAACTTCACCTCAGGTCAGGATATCATGGTTCATGGGCTCGAGCCCCGCGTTGGGCTCTGTACACACAGCTCAGAGCCTGGAGCCTGCTTCAGATTCCATGTCTCCCTCTCTCTCTGCTATTCCCCACTCACTCATTCTCTCTCTCTCTCTCTCTCTCTCTCTCAAAAATAAATAAACATTAAAAAAATTTTAAAAAAAGAGTAGAGAAAGATAAATCAGTGTGGCCCATATTCAGCTACTGTCTTCAGTGAGTTATTACTTGATTTAATCTAAGCTGGATTAAAAAGGAGGAAACCCTCCAGAAAATACTAGAGCATTATCACAGTTTGAGTCAATGGAATGCATTTCTCATTTATCAGCTTGGGACTTTCTGCTCATAATCTGTACCTGAAATGAGGGAAGGTAAAGAGCAAAGCAGAAAGAGGGAACTGAAATAATCAAGAAGAAATAAAAGAGCTCGTAGAACACTCCTGCAAAGGCTCATCTTTAAATTTAGTGGCAGAAACACAAAGCGATGGCATTTAAAGAGGTATCAACTGATGTGGAATAATATGATCCATGATTTGACTAAGAACTTGGCCACAGGGAAGCTATACACATATGTGGTTGCAGTAGAGCTATGATTTGAATTGTTCTGCTCTGAGGGCCTAAATGGTTTTAAAGAGAAACTACGGTTGCTTTCCATCAGCTTACAGCATGGAGACAATTGCTTCTTTAAGAGATATATCTAAATAAAATGTCAAGATGATACATGTTTTTAAAGGAATGTTTGTAGAATGTTCAACACAGCTACACCTCTTTCTGGCACAACTCAGTAGCAGTTGTTAATTTTCTTGGAAGGGAAATGTGCAATCGGCAGAGACACTACACTCTACAGAAGTGACAAGTGCAGTTGCCAAATTGAAGCAGTGTTTTTAGTTATGGCTTTAGTGGATTAACGTAGATTTTAGCATTAGACTACTTTTCTGGTTAGCTCATTGGGTTCATAATAATGTTAGGATACAAACTTACTGTTTGCATTTCCCTGTGGGCATCCATACAAATGATCCCAATGGAGAGGAAGGCAAAAAGCAAGCAAAATGGGGTTACCATTTTTAAAGGAAAATGGTCGAGGAAGGTAGGAGTTCCGCGCGATAGTTTTGGAACTAATCAGTGAGCCGTTGGAGCTTAAGTAAATGACAGCTTTTCTCGCCTTCATTTTCCTAATTTACAAATAACAAAAACTAGTTCTGCTGTTGTAGAGTCTGATGAAATGATGTATATAGATTTACTAGCTGGGCGACCTTGAGGAAATTACATTTTCCACTTATTTAGTTTTTGACAAATATTTATTGAGTAATTAGCATGTGACAGGGCTGCGTGGCGTCAGAGATGCTGTGGTAAACAAAGAAATGCATGGTGGGTTCTCCTATGACATTGACAGTCTACAAAGGGTGAAAAATCTTACCTAATTTTGCTAACAAAGGTATAATTACATTCTGAGCTCAGGGCTTGACAGGAAAGGAGTATGGTCCACGAACACATCCAACACATGACCAAGGGTAGTGAGTAGACTGGGAAGACAGGGAAAGCTTGTTTGAGAAGCTCTCCTTGAGCTGAGATCTAAAGGAGATAAGAAAGTAAAAGAAAGGATGGAAGTCCAGACTAAGGAAACAGCATGTACAAATATCCTGAGGTCTGGGAGAATGGCGGCTCCGGTAAACTGCAAGAAGGCCAGGAACACAAGTGTGAGTTGGAGCAAGTTCCCAAAGGAGAATGAAGAGGAAGTCACAGCTAAAATAAACATCTTGTGGGCAGACTCCCGAGTTTTGGTGTTCTCCCTAGTGACAGCAGGAACATCAATTTCCTCATTGAAAATGGGCGAGGAGCACCCGGGTGGCTCAGTTGGTTAAGCTTCCGACTCTCGATTTCAGCTCAGGTCATGACCTCATGGATTGTGAGATCGAGCCCCGCATCAGGCTCTGCACTGACAGCACAGAGCCTACTTGGGATTCCCTCTGTCTCCCTCTCTCGCTGCCCCTCCTCTGCTCACACTCTCTCTTTCTCTCAAAATAAATAAACTTAAAATAAAATAAAATAAAATAAAATAAGGGAAATGGGAGAGGTGAAGTCTTAATGAGTCTGACTGCATTTGTAAATCACACAGCACTGAGCCAGTATGTGGTAGGGTTTTAATAGACAATTACCTTGGCCCATGTTCTGAACGGTAAAATTCTTCCTCTACTGGTCTCACTTTTCACCAGTGGTTTTTTTAATGTGCATTTACAAAACCTGACCCGTTTTCTTATGGAATATTTTCCTTCTTTATAGCTATAATGGATAGCAAATAGCAGATTCATACTAGTATCACAGTGCCTAATACTAGTAGTATTCCATGGAGGACTTGTCAGAAAGAAAAACCTGTCTCTACTTCTTAAAATAAATACTTTCATTGAAATTTAATAAACATACAGAAAACTACGTCGATCATTGGTGTATAGGTTGATGAGTGTGTCTAAAGTGTCCACACACATGCACCCACCACCCAGATCAAGTGATAGTGTGCCACCAGCACCTAATGCCCTCCTCAGGCTCCCTGCTCATCATGGCCCTGCTTTCTCCCCAGTGGTAACCATTACACTGACCTCTGCTATCACAGATTCATTTTGCCTTTTCTGGAATTGTGTAAGAGTCAACTTACATAGTATATACTCTTTTTTTCTTTTTTGGAAGCGTGTAAAATTATTTTTATTTTTAAACATTTTTTTTCATTTTAATTTATTTTAATTTACATACAAGTTAGTTAGCATATAGTGCAACAATGATTTCAGGAGTAGATTCCTTAATGCCTATTACCCATTTAGCCCATCCCCCCTCCCACAACCCCTCTAGTTATCTTCTGTTAGTTCTCCATATTTAAGAGTCTCTTATGTTTTGTCCCCTTCCCTGTTTTTATATTATTTTTGCTTCCCTTCCCTTATGTTCAACTGTTTTGTCTCTTAAAGTCCTCATATGACTGAAGTCATATGATCTTTGTCTTTCTCTGACTAATTTCGCTTAGCATAATACCTTCTAGTTCCATCCACGTAGTTGCAAATGGCAAGATTTCATTCTTTTTGACTGCTGAGTAATACTCCATTGTATATATATACCACAACTTCTTTATCCATTCACCCATCGATGGACATTTGGGCTCTTTCCATACTTTGGCTATTGTTGCTAGTGCTGCTATAAACATTGGGGTGCATGTGCCCCTTCGAAACAGCACACCTGTATCCCTTGGATAAATACCTAGTAGTGCTATTGCTGGGTCATAGGGTAGTTCTATTTTTAATTTTTTGAAGAAGCTCCATACTGTTTTCCAGAGTGGCTGCACCAGTTTTCATTCCCTCCAGCAGCGCAAAAGAGATCCTCTTTCTCCACATCCTTGCCAACATCTGTTGTTGCCTGAGTTAATGTTAGCCATTCTGACAGGTGTGAGAGGTGGTATCTCAGTGTGGCTTTGGTTTGTATTTTCCTGATGATGAGTGATGTTGAGCATTTTTTCACGTGTTGATTGGCCATCCGGATATCTTCTTTGGAGAAGTGTCTATTCATGTCTCTTGCCCATTTCTTCACTGGATTCTTTGTGTTTTGGGTGTTGAGTTTGATAAGTTCTTTATAGATTTTGGATACTAACCCTTTATCTGATATGTCATTTGCAAATATCTTCTCCCATTCCGTCGGTTGCCTTTTAGTTTTCCTGATTGTTTCCTTTGTCGTGCAGAAGTTTTGTTTTGTTTTCATTTTTTGTTTTTGATGAGGTTCCAATAGTTCATTTTTTGCTTTTGTTTTCCTTGCCTCCGGAGATGTGTTGAGTAAAAAGTTGCTGTGGCTGAGGTCAAAAAGGTTTTTGCCTGCTTTCTCCCCTAGGATTTTGATGGCTTCCTGTCTGACATTTAGGTCTTTCATCCATTTTGAGTTTATTTTTGTGTATGGTATAAGAAAGTGGTCCAGGTTCATTCTTCTGCATGTTGTTGTCCAGTTCTCCCAGCACCACTTGCTGAAGAGACTGTCTTTATTTCATTGGATATTCTTTCCTGCTTTGTCAAAGATTAGTTGGCCATACGTTTGTGGGTCCATTTCCAGGTTCTCTGTTCTGTTCCGTTGATCTATGTGTCTGTTTTTGTGCCAGTACCATACTGCTCTTGATGATTACAGCTTTGTAATACAGCTTGAAGTCCGGGATTGTGATGCCTCTTGCTTTGGTTTTCTTTTTCAAGATTGCTTTGGCTATTCGGGGTCTTTTCTGGTTTCATCCAAATTTAGGATTGTTTGTTCTAGCTCTGTGAAGAATGCTGGTATTATTTTGATAGGGATTGCATTGAATATGTAGATTGCTTAGGGTGGTATTGACATTTTAACAATATTTGTTCTTTCTATCCAGGAGCATGGAATATTTTTCCATTTTTTTGTGTCTTCTTTAATTTCTTTCATAAGCGGTTGCATTTCTATACACCAATAATGAAGCAACAGAAAGAGAAATCAAGGAATTGATCCAATTTATAATTGCACCAAAAACCCTAAAATGCTTAGGAATAAATCTAACCAATGAGGTAAAAAATCTATACCCTGAAAATTATAGAAAGCTTAGGAAAGCAATTGAATAAGACACAAAAAATGTACTCTTTTTGATCTAATTTCTTTTTTTTATCCTGTTAGTTGTAAGATCTTTCTAGATCATTGCATGTGGCACCAATTTATTCATTTTCATTACTTCATAGTATTCCACTATGAATGCATAGAATTTGCTTCTCTGTGTTAGTGCTGGTAAACACTTGGGGACATCAATACATATTTTTGGAGTAAGCAAATAAATGAACTTCCTAAGACTCAGTTTCCTCATCTGTAAAACAAATTAATTAATGAAATCAATACTTATTCTCTAAGATTGATGTGAGGATTCAGTGGGACAAAATATGCAAAATGTCCTTTCAGTGGCATACAGTGAGTGTTCACTAAGTTGTATCTACTTATTTCAAGCATTTCTGCCTAAAGGATTTAGACAATGGGAATACTGCCATACTAAGAAATGTCCAGAGTAAAATTCTAGAGTCATGAAGGAATCAAACCAATATAAATATGTGCTGTTTATCACAACTTACACTTGTAAGCTGATTTGGCCCATCCAAGAGCCATGTCCTTGATAAATACTGAAGTCAATATATGGATGCTTAAGCCTATTGGCTCAGGTCTTCCACGGTCTCCCAGCTTTACACTTTGCACCCTTAGTATTATTTCCTGGTTTCTACAACACTCTTGCTCTTTGGGTTTGACCCTTGCTGTTTTCTGTGCTTCAACTGAGATTGACTCTGCAAGTTCCTCCTATTCTTGGTCACCTTCTTTAAGGTTCTTGGTCCTAATTCTGTTCCAACACATCCAAAACTCTGAAGATAGTTCGGATAGCCATTGTGCCGAACGTATGTGGGGCACTCGATACATAACTATTGATCAGCATATTGGCTGTAGATTGGAATCATGGCAAACAGCAATCAGTAAAAACATAATAATAGATTAATGCAACAAGGTCATTAGAGTGACCCTTAGGAAGTTGTTTGCTTGGAAAGAGAGCAGCCCCAGGATAGCTGTGAAAGGCTAATTCACAGAATGGTGTCACATTTCTCTGACTTCTGTGTTCATGGACCATATTCAATCAAAATACTGTAGCATATGCACATGCCAACGGGATGTCTGAGACTGGCACAGAAATCTCCTTTGAGTATAATGAATTCAACTAACTGGTGGCCATCTTCTCTTAAATGACCTACAGACAGATGAAACCTGACATGTCTGTGGTACAACTTATCATGTCCTAACCATTTTTCCTGTGTTCTCTAGCTTCACGGCACCACCATCCACTCAGTTTTTCCATTCAAAAACCTGGGAATTGCCTTCAACACCTCCTAACACTCACCCACCACATCCAGTCAATCACCAAGACCTGCTGATTCTATCAATTAAAATTTTCTCTTTGAAACCTGCCTACTGCTCCCTTCCCATTCAGTTTTCTTAGAACACATGGCTGCTAGTCCATCATAACACATAAGGCTTCCCATTCACTTGCCTGGTCTTGTACTTGACCTCTCCACACCCACCCATGCATTCTCCACCCTGCACTCAGTGGTCTTTCTAAATTTCACACTTGATCATGTCACTTCTCTGCTGACAGTCTTCTCATAGTTCCTTGCCATGTGGATGAACTCAGGCTGAGTATTTAGTATGGACCGTAAGTCGCTTCATGATTTGTCCCCTTGGGCTCACCACTTCTAAACATTTCCTCTCCAGCCATGCTGAAATATTTGCTGTTCCAGGAACATGCCATTTTCACGTTCATCTCTGGGCCTTAATTTGCATATACTGTGAGCTCACCATGGAACATTCATTCTCCCTCGCATTCTGCCTTTCCAAGCTAAGCCTAATCATCTTCAGGTTTCTACTTCCATATTAGTTCCTCTAGGACAGGATTAGGTATCCTTTCATTCTCCAGCACCTTATACTACTCAACCCAGGCAGTTGTTGACTTTTTGAAATAGCTTGTTTACTTGTCTTCTTCTCTCTACAGACTGTAAACTGGTTAAAGGAGGAAATGTTCTATCTTGCATTCATGTTATCACCAACATAACACATGGCAGAGTAACTGGCTCAAAATAATTGTTGAATAAATCAGTAAATGCATGAAAAGTTAATCAAAGATATAGGAAACATTTCTCCAGCTGCCATTTTATCTTAAGATGGTAGGATACTACATATCACACCCAGACTATTACAGTGTAATTGAAAAATAGGTACTTATTCACATTTGTCCTGGAAGAAACAGATAATCTGGCAAAAGTTTGATGCTAATGGGGGGCATTAGAGTAAATATCACATTACAGGCAAGTCATGTTTCCCTTATTTACAGAGATAATATCACTGACCCCATACCATTCACTTAGTCTTTCCACAGACATTTATTATTTACAATAAAAATCCAAAAACCATAAAATTTGAGTTCTTTTGGGGTGCCTTGCTGACTTAGTCTACAGAGCACATGACTTTTGATCTCAGAGTCATGAGTTTAAGCCCCATGTTGGATGCAGAAATTACTTAAATAAATAAGTAAATAAACAAATAAATAAATGAATGAATAAGCAATAAATAAATAAATAAATAAATAAAATTTGAATTCTTTTTCCATTTTGGGGGATGCAGTGCTGATTTATGCATATGGTTATTGCTTTTTTAGTGTCCAATGCTTATAGGTATGCAAGTTGGAGGAGAAGGTAGCTATCATGTAGGATAAAATCTAAAATTATATTTGCAGTCAAATGCTTTGTCTCTTTGTCTCTTCCTAGCTAAAGGACATCCTATCAATTCTTTTTTTTTTTTTTTAATTTTTTTTTCAACGTTTGTTTATTTTTGGGACAGAGAGAGACAGAGCATGAACGGGGGAGGGGCAGAGAGAGAGGGAGACACAGAATCGGGAACAGGCTCCAGGCTCTGAGCCATCAGCCCAGAGCCCGACGCGGGGCTCGAACTCACGGACCGCGAGATCATGACCTGGCTGAAGTCGGACGCTTAACCGACTGCGCCACCCAGGCGCCCCGACATCCTATCAATTCTATTACCAAAAACATCTTTAAACCCTTCTACCTCTCTCATCTCTCCATCACTAGCCAAGTCCAGGTCCAAGTCCATAATTTATGACTTAGTCTCCTCTTGTTCCCAGTTTTGCCATTCCTGAAATGACCAGGGTGATCTTTCCTCTTCGTCTAATGCCACATTTCCCCTGCTCTCCTTTTCCTTTTCTTAAAGAATTTTTTTTTTCACTCCAGCTACAGTGGCGTTTTTGGAAGTCTTCATATAAGCAGTGCCCAGAGTCACTGATACCTCCTGCTGCTTGTGAGCAGAGCCAACTCCTTGTTATGTGGTCCACTGTCTTCCTCCAGGCGGGGCATAGCACTCTCATTGCTCTCTGCAGCAACCCTGAGCTCTGGGAAGATGCTGAATTATAAAGTGTACACCTTCAAAGGCTTTAATGTCAAAATAAATGATTATTTAATAGCAATTATAAAAATAAGGGGAGCAAAAATATTCACTATTTATTGTTAGTGTAGGTACTTATACCAGATTAATTTTCATGTGTCACCTCTTTTAGACTTCAAAACGTCCATCCCATACATTATTCCCATTTATACATAGAAAATTAATAAGCAAAGAGGAGAAGTATCTTTCTCAAGTCATCCAGCGAACTAGGAGAAGTAGGGATTTAAACCCAACTCTGATGATTTTAGAGCCGGAACTTAACTTCTGTGATATGCATCTACATTGTACACAGGGGGTATGATATAATAAGTATTGTGGTGCCTAGCACATGTTAATTGTTTATAACAAATAATTGTCCCTGCTATTCCTACTTTGTAGGAGGAACCAACTCTATTTCCTCTGTGTCTAACCACATTCTTTCTATTCTTTAATATTAGGCTCAGGCATAGCTTTTGTGAACCCCTGGTGTCACCCTGGATCATTATCTTACTGTATCCATCATTCATTTTGGTATCTTTTCACTTGCTGTGCAGGATCACAAGTTCCTGGAGGGCATTGGTCGCTTTTTGCATTTTTCTGTCTTCCTTTTCAACAACTTGCATGGTGCAATGCAATTGTAGGCCACTCAATAAATGATTGCCGAATGAATGCATTAAACCTCATAAGGATCAATCTTCCGACCTTGAACTCATTAGTACTATGCTCTAAAGAGCTGAGCTAACTCAAGTTAAACTAAGCATAATTAAAATAGATTTTTTTTTTTTTACAGAAAGGAGAGCTTTGTGAGCCCAATCATTGGTTAGTTCAATGTTTCTTCACTGGGGAAGATTCCCCCCACCCTAGGAGATATCTGGCAATGTCTTCTTCTAAGCATCCTGCAATGCATAGGACATTCCCATAACAAAGAATTATCCAGCCTCAATGTCAGTAGTGCCAAGATTGAGAAAGCCTGGGTTAGACAAAGCTATCAAAAGAGATTTTAAAATTTACATAGGATTTATCAAACAATTTGTAAATATATACTATGCATCTATGTTGTATGTGATTTTAGATCCTGAGTAAATGTTTGAAGAACAGGACAAAATCTCTATTGGTAAATACTTTTTTAATCAAAATTTCAAAGACCTGGAGAAACTCATGTAAGGTTAAGCTTAACTAATTCAAAAGAACTTAAGAGAAATTCATTCCTCACTCTGTGATTTATATGAGCAGCCAGGTTTATTATTTACCATAAGATAACAATAATTCAATGTGGCAACTAACAAAGTGAGCTCATCAAAACATTCTTAAATTGGCTTTTTTGAGTTAATAATAATTATGTGCAGTTGCCATGTGTTTATATTCAAAAGGAGAGAGATGATAGAGATTTTTAAGATATTTTGAAAATCATTTATAATAATCTTAATACTTCTGTCTCTCACACCTTTGCACCTTAACAATTGCAACCTATGTATCAACTAGCATGAATTCCAATTAGTAGCATCCAAATGAACAAATATTTGATAACAAGATTAAAATCATATAATTCTTTTTTTAATATGAAATTTATTGTCAAATTGGTTTCCATACAACATCCAGTGCTCCTCCCAATAGGTGCCCTCCTCAATGCCCATTGCCCACCCTCCCGACCCTCCCACCCCCCATCAACCCTCAGTTTATTCTCAGTTTTTAAGAGTCTCTTATGGTTTGGCTCTCTGAAAAAAGTTAGAGAGGGAGAGAGCAAAATCATATAATTCTTATACTGAAATTGTGTTACACACACACACACAATTGTAACAGCTAGATCTTTGTATAGAAACTAGGAACAAGGTCAAGAGTAAAGCAAAAATGGCTCTAAGAAAACACAGGATTACAAAAGCAGAGCTTTTATTTGAAGTATAATTTATGTACCTGCAAGTAAGAGTTTTTATACAAATCATCCTAATATTTTCAATAGACTATTTTTTAGAGCATTTTTATGTTCATAGCAAAATTCAGTAGGAGGTACATAGAGTTCTCATATACCTCCTGCCCCCCCCCCCCCCGCCGCCCCATCATGCCCCACTGTCAATGTCCCACCAGAGTGGTGAATTTGTGATAGGAGATGAATCTACACTGATACATAATTATCATCTAAAATTCATAGTTTACATTAGGGTTCATTTCTGATGTACCTTGTATGGGTTTTGACAAATAGTGTAAAAGATATATCCACAAATACAGCATCGTGCAGAGTAGTTTCGCTACCCTAAAACCATTATTGTATTAAAATAAAAGTCAGAATAGGGGCACCTGGGTGGCTCAGTCAGTTAAGCGTCCAACTCTTGGTTTCAGCTCAGGTCATGATCTCGTGATTTGTGAAATTGACAGCTTGAAACCTGCTTGGGATTCTCTGTCTCCCACTCTCTTTGCCCCTCCCCTGTTCAAGCTCTCTGTCTCTCTAAAATAAATAAGTAAACATTAAAAATGAAATAAAATAAAAGTCAGAATAAATTAAAGCTTGCAAGTTTCCTCAATACTGGAAACCTAGTTTTCAGGTTAAAGAAAAGCCTGTCTTTCTTAGGTTATTTGCCCACAGTGATCCCATTTCCAAAGGGGAACTGGAAGCTTCCACTTAGACACCAGTTACAGACACTCTTTAATTCCATCCTTAATTTCTTATTTAACCACATTATCCCTCAGAGAATGTAGTACATCATACCATAAAAATGTCCATCCTGAAAGATAGGAAACATGTAACTTCTGCCAGAGCTGGGAAGACTGGTTACAAAAGAAACATCTTATAAAACAGTGAGTTATAATCAGGAATCCCTCTAATTCAGAATCCTTCAAGCCCAGGGAAAACTTGATGAAATTAAAATGTTCAAACTTTTAGGCAAGCCAGATTAACCTGTAAAAAGAGATTTGTATCCTTCTTAGAGAACCTGCTGCAAAAAGATATAATGGGGGCAGTTTGGATAAAAAGTGGAATTAGGGGTGCCTGGGTGGCTCAGTTGGTTGAGCATCTGACTCTTGATTTTGGCTCCAGAAATGATCTCAAGGTTCATGGAATTGAGCCCTGGGTCAGGTTCTGCACTATCAGCTTGGGGTTCTCTCTCTCTCTCCCTCTCTCTCTCTCTGCTCCTCCCCCTGCTTGTATTCTGTCTCTCTCTCTCAAAATAAATAAATAAGACATTTTTTTTTAAGTGGAATTAAACACATGCATGAATATCACTGCCCATGGGCTTAAATGTGTCATTCCTGTGGTCAAGAAGAGAGGATGGGGTTGGAAAGTAGCAACTGATGTGTCAGGCCTGATGACTGACCACTGTGTTCAAAGAATTTAACCACTTTGTTACAATTGGCATTTCTTGATAGTTTTGTCTCAAGTATCTGAGACTTTTTGAAGTGAGACTAATTGTTATAGTATTAATATCAACAGCATATTTGCAATGTCATAATTTTTTCAACTCACTATTAGGAAAGGAGTCTGGTGCAGTTGAATGAATTCTGGATTAAGTGTAGGGGTCAGGCACCTGTGTTCTTTTTAGCCCTGCCACTGACTAATGGTGTGGCCTTGGACACGTCATGTAACTTCTGTGAGCGTAGCTTTCACATGATAAAATGGGAATCAGAATGCTTACTCAACTCTGAATTTTGTTGACTGAGAGAATGTTGACTAAAATCCTGGGAAAGGGAAAAGGGAGAAGAGTTGGTGATGAGGGACTCACAGGAAGACAAAGATGAACTTGATGTTGGAGGTGACATCTATTTGGCTTGAAGAGGATTAATCCAAGCTGAGTTTCATTTCTTCATTGAACACAATTTTGAACCTGAATTAGCTACACTGCTCTTATTATGAAGGTATGGGGTGTGAGACATTCACTGCCAAAAGAGTGGGTGCTAGACCTCAGTAGAGGGTCTGATGAAGGAACTAAACTATGTATGACACATGTGGAGTATTTGCCTAACCTCTACATCCTCAGGGCATATCTTGAGTACAAGTGGCTATTTACATGTACATCGTTGTATGGAGAAGAGGGGTGAATGGGTCCTTTCATTTGGAAAATTTTTATGTTTTAATTATTTGATGTCTCTCATTCGTTCTAAAACTCCTTTCATTATAAAAATAATAATTGCCTTTTAATGTTGGTCACCGTCCACATATAAGTCCCCTTTAGTACTTGTAACAATTTCATAAGGTGTATCTTATTACTTGCATTTTACAAATGCGCAAATCTGCAATCAGATAGGAAAAGTGATTTGATCCAATCCACACGACTGGTAAGTAAAAGCAGGCATCATCCCTAGGTTTGCCTAGATGGAAATCTGAATTCGCCCAATATTCTTTTTATGGAGACATGTGGCTTTCTTGTATAAAACTGGAGAAGCACTCCATGCCTGGGCTGGACTCCAGACCTGCCATTGTTTCTAATGATGAATTATGGCCATGGTTGCCTTGTAACCCCAGCTTCTTATAACACTAGCTTGGTGACCACCTGGCTGGAGTGATTTATTGAAATGTATCTGTTCTTGTTTCGATGCACATAAGTGCATTGCCAGTGCACCTTGGGGTAATTATATTGTGGATGAAGAACTGCCATGGCAACCACCCATGGAGTTGTTTATGTCCTGGAGCTGCAGTGCATGGCCCCCCAGAGGGCTCTTCCTCTTGCTAAGGTTTGCTATGGGTGGTTGAGGTGGGGGTGGGGGTGGGGCATGAGCACTAACCTATTACCATGGAGACAGGGATGCTGATAAAGAGCAGGCATCCTAAGGAAGGAGCATCCAGAGTAGCAGTGTGCATCCCTCAGAGGGTCCTGGTGGAATTGAGCAAAAATGCTGACCTTTTTCAAAAGGCCCATAAATAATTCACAACCCATCTTCTAAATTTGTTCCCCCCAACCGTTTTTTTTCTCCAGACAGTCACCTCTTTAGGCAATAATTAAGTTCCAATTCAAGATACATTCTAATTCTTAAAACAGTCTTACTTTAATAGGCTCTTTGGTTGATATTAGGTAATGATGTGTCTTGTCTACCTTTAATAGCAGGAGTGGACATTGGTGGATTTATTTTTGAATTTGAATAGCACTTTATGGGTCTTTGAATAAAAGCTTCACCAAAGAGTTTCTATTTTCAGCTGTATTTAATTAAATTTTTAAGAACAGGTCTTCCCCTCTACAATGGAACCCAACCAAAATGTGCAGATAAAAAGTGAAGGAGGAAGTTAGGTAGTGTGGATTGAACAACCTTTCTTACAAATCGGCTTTACTGATATGTTCCAATGCAAAGGCAATACTTACTTCGTTGTGGATTAAGATGTGATGCAGGTGTGGCAAATTCAAAAGTCTACAGAGGTCTAAAAAGATCATGTACATGAGCAAGTAAATGGAGTGCCATGCAACAGGGCAAGGGTAGGTCCAGAAGCAGGCTGGGGGGGAGGTGCGTGTCTAGCCTAGAGCAAGTGTTTGCTATTCAGCTTTGCCATTTAAAAAAAATTTAATGTTTATTTATTTTTGAGAGAGAGACAGACAGACAGACAGAATGCGAGCAGAGAAGAGGCAAAGAGAAAGGAGACATAGAATCTGAAGCAGGCTGCAGGCTCTGAGCTGTCAGCACAGAGCCCGACGTGCGGCTCGAACTCACAAACCACGAGATCATGACCTGAGCCGAAGTCAGATGCTCAACTGACTGAGCCACCCAGGTGCCCCTAGCTTTGCCATTTAAAAAAAAATTGTAATGTTTACTTCTTTTTGAGAGACAGAGAGAGAGAGAGAGAGAGAGAGAGTGAGCATGATTGAGGGAGGGACAGAGAGAGGGACACCCAGAAACCAAAGCAGGTTCCAGGCTCCCAGCTGTCAGCGCAGAGCCCCACACCAGGCTCAAACTCACAAACCACAAGATCATGACCTAAGCTGAAGTCAGACACTTACCTGACTGAGCCACCGAGGAGCCCCATTTTTTAAGAGAAGCCAGAAATGGAGAAAATGGGGAAATTTTCCCAGTTTTGAATGATGACAACTAATTAACAAATATTGAAACATGTAATAGGTAAAGCACACACAAATACATGAAAAAATATGTCACAGGCTACCAGTGGGAGGCCTCAGATGATGTAAGTTAACAGGTAAGCCTGGCACCTAGTAAGCTCTCATAAAGGTTAACTGTTCTTATTTGTTTCATTTGGTGAGATGCTGGGAGGTTGGTACTTTTTCTTGTTTACCGACGGGAATCTAAGACTCAAAGATCTGAACTGGGATGTGAAAGAACCTGACCTCGGTCTTTCTGATTCCAAGCCTCAGCTACCTGTCCAGTAGTGGGCGGTTAGGAATGTTTATTCAGCTTGTACTGTTTTATGCTGACCTGATATCCATGATTTTTTTTTCAGCAAAACATTATTCTTGTTGCTTTCACCACTCTTGTACTGTGTTTGTCTTAAATTCAAGGAATTATTATATTAGGCAGAAGCTTTATGTGATTTCTTTCTCTTTCTTTTTTTCTTTCTTTTTTTTCTTTCTCTCAAAGAGGTCTCATGCATAGAATTCTCCATTAAAACAATAAAAACAATAATAATAATAAACCTGAGAGATATTCTGGCCTCACTGCTTCTAGGCTCAATTATTTGAATTGTGACAGCCCCAAGGTCTGACTTCTTAGCTGTAAAACCCCTTTCTTACCTTCAGAGAGAATGAGTCTCACAAGATTCCCTGTGTCCTCAGCCCGAATGCTGGGTTCCACAGTGCTTTGTCACTTTTAGGATAAAGAGATTTCAAGCATACAAAGTCCTCTTCCATTCTTGATATTACTTACAAAGTAAGAACTATGAAGGTAATAACTTATTTTCTTGCTTCTTTATTTTCTATGCCCATTTGTTCATTAAAAAAAAAATAATAATAACTCCAAGTTAGTAGTACAGCGATGTCCTAAAATAGATTCATTCATTTTGTTTTCTGTGCCCAAACATGTTTATATTCTAGTAAGGAGAACCAAGAAGCAAATCAAGGTCAGTTAAGAGATGTGAGCTAATGGCCCAGGAAGTAGAACAAGGCCCACAAGAACAAAGGGGAGTTCTTGTTGCCGGAAGTAGATCTAGTACAGCAGAGGAGAGCTCATGTCCAAGGAAGTAGAAGGTGGGAAGAGGGCGGAACGGTGAGCTCGTGATAGAAGAAGTAGAATAAGGTAGGGAAATAAAGGGAAGTGATGCAGATAGAGAGTGGCTCTCGGCAGCCGGGGATGATGTTTTCTTTCTTTTTCTCTCTTCGTGCCAACCAAGGGCCAGCAGCACCAAGGGTTTATCTGAAGAAGAATGACCGATTCCTTTCCAATTAGAGTTTGTAGGTTTTGTGCCTCTGCAGCCTAGGAGGCTTCAGAAATTTACTTATCTGATTTCTGCCTCAGTGTCCTCATCTGCAAAATTGTTTGCCTCACGGTTTCTCGGGGAGAATTAAATGATATATGTGAGTTCTTTATTATGGCGCTTGAACTATTAAATACATATGATTTTATCATCATTTTTATTTTCATTTTAAATCTTTCAAGTTATCTTTTTTTCTTTTAATGAGTATATTCTTTCACCTACTGGGGTGTCTGTCACCCACTGGCTTGTTTATTGCACAGAAGCATCCACTAGTTATTAATTAACAGTCAACAAGGGGATCTTTGGTGAGACAGGCTCTCTCACGTTATTAAAGGCTATCGAAATGACATCTGCTAATTCAGTAGCACAGAGTCCCAAAGTCCCAGGATACTCTCTCAGAGTGAATCTAGGACACCTAAATTGATAAAAATTAGTTACTTATTTCCTGACCAAAGGGTCGTGGAGGAGTAAGAGATTTTGGTTTGGTTTTGTAAAACAGATTTTCATATGAAAGATAGCTTTAAATCAGAAGGTCTGAGTTCGGTACACATAATGCCTGCAGCTGGAAGGAGATATCCCTGCCTCCTTTTCTTGGCCTCAATTGTCAGTTGAGTGGAAATCTCCTCTTTACTGTATGGACATTAGTATGTTGGAAATCAGGTCTCCCTGGCTTGAGATTCTTCTAAAGATCAGTTTGGGTAAGTGTTACGTAAGTATTAATAAAAAGCACACAGAATTTATTCCATCCATCCCCATAGAGGCATGCTTTTCTGTCTAATATCTCTTTTTGTTATTGCCTTCTTTCATTGCTCATCGATATACATTTTGTTAACATGTTGAAAAATATGTATGGCTTATTATAAGGTATGATTAGAGGTGTCGGGCAAAGAAAAAGTCCATTTCAATATATTACACGTGTCCGGTGTTAATAGCCTGATTCCCACTGGTTTGATGGTTACTTAAACCACCGAGCTGGCATCAAAGCAGGGCCACATAGTGTATACCTAGCCCCTGTCCCAGGTTTCCACATTTCACGTAACATGGTTTGGAGACCGCCATTTCTGCAAAGTAACCGCTCTTCCCGTGGGCTTAGTGTCCTACAATTTCAAAAGCTCTTTCTTATGCATGTTGTCATTTGATTTTCATAACAAACCTGTGAGTCCAGCAGGGGATCATTAGTTCTAATTTATATATAAGGAAAATCAGCCTGAAAGAATATAATCAATTCATAAGAGGACAGAGAAAGGATTAGAAACCAAGACGATATGACTCCAGGGTCCTTGCTTTATTCTTTATTCACAGGCAGAGAGAGGTGGCTTCTCGAAAACCTCCCTATTAGTTAGAGTGCCTCTTTTTCTAAAAGGATCTGTATACCAAAAGAGTGCTTAGCGGCACAATCAGAGCAATCAATGGAGTCATTTTTATCCAGGGGCTTCTAATCCTATCGTGGTTCTTCACCTCTTTGAAACTGTCATGACAAAGTCGTAAAGCAGCTTGGATTCATTCTGAGTTTTAGGTTTGTTGGCACAAAAAAAAAAACCCCATCATCCATGGTCACTGATGCCACTTGGCACTGGTGAGGTGGCATAAAGAAGTGGGGGGGAGTCAGACCTGCGTGTGGATCCTGAATCCAGCCATTTCTAGCTGCGTGTCTTTGTGAGCCTTGCGTTCTTCATCTGGTAAATAGAAACAATAATAATATTTGCCTTTTATGGATGGCATGAAGATTGATAAGCATACTTCCTGTAAACTACTTAACAAAGAACTTCTTTCATAGCCTTTCAAATCAGTAATAGTGATGGTCACTATTACAGCAATTTTGCTATTTGAATGTTATAATATAGGGAAATCAGCCTATTGGAAGTTTCTCAAGCGTATTTTGCCTTAGGAGTCCGACAGGTCTTTGGTTCTTCAGACCCCAAAATCATGAGTAACGAACACGATGAAAAATGAGGGTTCTGCACTCATGCCCTCTATGCATTCTATTTTGCGAAGGCTGGTGGTAACACTTACCATGTTCTTTCACAAATTTCAGATCAGTTTAACAAACGTTATCTGAGGGCCTAGTGTGTGGAAGGCACTGGGATGAGAGGCAGATAGGAATCATCTTCAGATTCAAGAAGGCGTTTTATGAATAGGGATGATGGAAACAGATGTTTGAAAGCCGGGCTGCAAGTGCTGTGGTGGCTTTACGCCCAAATTGGCACAACAACCATAGGAGTCTACAGCTTAGGGGGCAGAGGATTCTTGGAAGCATTTTGGAATTACCAGAGTATAAGGTTAAAATTAAAAAGAGGCAGAGGATAATTTTGAAGTGGATTTCTGGAGCCAGGTCATGGGATGCTATTGACGAGGTAGTGGGCTTTATCTTACAGGTTAAAAAACAACATACCATGAGCCATATAGAGAGTCCATACAGATTGTTGGCTCTCTTGGATCTTTCAACAATGAATTGATGGGGCACCTGGGTGGCTCAGTCGGTGCAGCGTCTGATTCTTGATCTTGGCTCAGGTGACGAACTCCTAGTTTGTGAGTTCAAGCCCCGTGTTGGGCTCTGAGCTGATGGTATGGGGCCTGATTAGGATTCTGTCTCTGTGTGCTCCTCCCCAGCTCATGCACTTGCTTGCTCTCTTTCTCTCTCAAAATAAATAAATAAACTTAATATATGTGTGTGTGTGTCTGTGTGTGTGTATATAAACATATATATATATATATATATATAATGAATGAATGAACATAAATAATGAAATATGATTTCACTTACAAATCCCACCCTTCTGGAGAAATCAAATTTCTACCCACATTTCTGTGTAGTATCAGATAGCTGAAGCTCAGATATAACTGCCTATAAACGCTAGGTGTGTGCTCTCAGATTTACCACCCCCTGCCCATCCCTTTTGATGATACTTGGCCTACTGCACTCACCTTTATTATGTTGGGTGCCTATCAGCATGTGAGTCTGTCTTCTGCTTCTTCCATTGTCCAGCCCTTAGGAAACATATGAAACCGCACCTATCAGAAAACTGGATATCCATCTCCTTATTGCACGGGTCCTGCCTTTCAAAGAGCCAACACACTGGTCCACTCCCCAGACACCAACGATCTCATCGGGTCATCTCTAGTGAAATCCCTCAAGTTAAGGTCAGGATGGAAAGCAGATGGCAGCGAATGAATAGCTATATTACTGCTTGTACTTCCACTTTCTTCTACTAACAATAGTGGTAGCTAATGATTATTCAATTCTAAGTGCCAGCAATTGTGCTGTTAACTTTACATGGACCCTTTCAACCCATAATCTTACAAGAACAATTATATTATTATCCCCATTTCACAAATAATACGACAGGTAGAAAGGTTGTTAAAGTGGTCAAGGTAGGACTGCCTTAAACACATATTCTCAAACAGGCTGTGGTGCCTCATCCTGGAGATATCATGCTCCTACGTGGTGCTGTGAGTAGGATGTGAAAGGTAAAAATAGGATGAACTAGACGGAGTACATATATTGGGATTCGCAGTGATTCTTACGCTGAGTTTTTATGTGTTCAAAGAAATTATCTTTCAACCTAATTAAAACCCCACTCAAGGAAAGCCTACTCAGAATTGGCCTGCACATTGTACACATCAACTGCCCTCCAGATGTACACAGGTCACGGTCTGAGACCCGAGCAGACCTGCAGCTGACAGAAAGCAGAATAATAGTGATCTGTAAACTCTGTCGATTAGTCTAGAAAGAACTTCTCCTTAAATAACAAACAAAGAGAAAGAGTAATTTTAATAACTTTTAGGGGGAAATTGCAGGATGAAGGAAAGGAACTTTGTCATGAAGACTCAGAAGAATAACAAATTTAGGAAAATTATGGAGACTAGTTTGGTATTTTCAGGGGAATGCAAGGAAACATTGCTTCTCTGAAACAGACGCAGATGACTATAATAAAGACAGGGGAGATAAAAGATATTAGGATGAGATGAAAATACAGATGAGTGATATAAAAGATGGCAGGAAAACTGAAAAAACTTAAAAAAAGGAATAACACAATTCAAATAATTCCTAAAACTGGGGGAAAAAAAGGAAGGGTCAGAAATTCTACTTTCTGAATGTCAGACTATGTGGTTCAGATTAACCTCCTGCTGAGAAAACCTAGAAAAAAAAATGGAAGAAATATTAATGAAACAAACATAAAAAAACAGCACATTGATGTACATGCAGGATAACATGATATAAAATCAAGAGGAACAACAAAGAAGAAAAATGGATCCAGAGGTGATCCACATAATAAAGCTATAAACCACAGATTAAAAAAAATAAACAACTGTACTAAATATTTTTCATTAATAGCAGACATGATTGATAATTTGATAGGACCTTGGAAACTGTAAAAAGAATCAAATTGAAATTCTAGGTATGAAACAAATATATGATAACTAAGAGTGATAATGTATTATGTGTCAAAGAGCAGATTCAACAAAGCCAAACAATTAGTTAACTCAAAGAAAATATCCAGCATAAAATTTATAAAGACAAATGAATAAGTATGTGTGTAATATACCTAGACAATCCATTAAGAAAGTCTCAGATAATTGGAGACCCAGAAGAAAGTCTCATAATAGATAATTGGAGACCCAGAAGGGAAGGAGAGAGGGGGAGAAGGGCAAAAAGCAATATGAATTCCTCAAAAATGGCAAGAGAAATTAAGCTACACATTTCAGAAGCCCTGGAAATCCCATGCAGGATGAATATATAAAAACAGCACACCTAGGAACATTATAACAAAACTGCTAAAACCAAGAACAAAGATGAAAAAAACCCCAATGACTTAATAACAGAGGCAAAGTGGGGAAGATTATTATCCTCCAACAAGCAGCAATAAGATAGATGATTTATCAACAGAATCTATAGAAATCAGAAGACAAAGGAAGATATCTTCAAGGTGCTGAAAGAAAATGATAGACATCCTAAAATGTTACACTTAGAAAATAAACCCTTCAAAAACTAATGGGAATTTAAGATATTTTCAAGCAAATAGAAGCCAAGGGAATTCATCATTAGCAGAATTGCACTAGTAGAAACACTAAAAAGAGGCATTCATTCAATGCACAAGAACTGTATATCATACAGAAGAGAAATGGAAGAATGGATAAAGAACATCAAAAAAGTAAACACTTGTGTAAATGTAATTGCAGCAGATAACCAGGATTTATCATGAACTCTACAAAATGATGAGAAAAAAAAGACAACCCAGTAGGAACATGTGCACAATCCTTTAACCAGCCCCATAGGAAAGAAGACATTGGCGGCCAGACACCATGTGAAGGTGTTCATCCTCATTAGCAATCATGTGGTACAAATTGAAATCAAGATGAAGTACCTCTAAACGCTCACCAGGATACTGAAGACTGATAGAAGCGAGTTGGTGGTGAGAAAAGAAAAAAGGGCAACTCTCATATGCAGATGGTGGAAGTTAAATTATCAGAGCCACTATGGAAAAACAGTGTAACATTATCAAAATTGATAATCAACATGCTCATGACCCAGCAATTCTATTTCTCTTTATATATCAAATAGAAGTATAAGCACTTGGGCACCAAAAGACATGCTCAGAAGGTTCATCATTGGCAATAGCTCCAAGATGAAACAATCCAAATGCCCATCAGCAGTGTTATGGATAAACAAATGGCGGTCTAGTCACCCAATAGGATACTGTAGATGAGGGGGGCCAGCAAATTACAGCCCATGGGCCAACTGTGGCCCATCACCTATTTTTGTAAATGCACTTTATTGGAACACAGCCATGCTCATTCTTTTATATAATGGCGATGGCTCCTTTCATGCAATGACACAGTTGAGTTGTTGCAGTAAAGACCATCTGGTCTGCAAAACCAGAAATTTTTAATATCTTGTCTGCATAGAAAAAGTGTGCCAAACCCTGGCATAGGCCAGTGAAAATAAATTAAGTACAGATACATTTGTTAATGTGTGTGAATCTTAAAATTTTGAGCAACGATAAGCCACACCCTTCAAAAAAAGTCACATAAACAACATGCTTTAAAATATATTTCTGATCGCCTTCACTTGTGTATAGAATTTTCTCCTTGTTAAAATTTAACTCTGTCCTTTCAGTTGCCCGGTACAAAAAATCTATGTTTTTGTATCCCATCCATTAGAAAGTCTTACTCACTCAACCTTTCACATACATTAGGTGTGCAACCACATCTCACCACCTCCTCCCCTATCATTCTGGTTCAAGTCACCATCACCTCTCATTAGGACTATGGCAATAATCTTCACTGCTATCTCTCCTTCTGCCCTTGGCCTTATTCACAGCAGGTAGAGTAATTCCATGAAAAAAACAAATCAGTTCAGGCTACTTCTTTGCTCAAAACTCTTCACTGGCTTTCCTTTTCAGAGCAAATGCCAAAACTCTTACTATCACCCACACGGCATTGCACGATCTGGTTTTAGATGACCACAGTGGCTTCATTTCCTACTACGCCCCCTGTCATTCATTGTAGACCAGGAGCACTAATATCTATGCTTTTCCTTGAACATAGGAGTAGTCAGTGTCGCTGCACATCTACTTGTTCTGGTGTGCTCCTCTTTCAGACACCCCCTTGGCTTTCTCATCTACTTTGGGTCTTTTCTCCAATATTTCTTAGTGAGTGCTTGCTTTCCCTTTGTATTTAAACATTCAACTTCCCCACTCCTGGCATTCACTTGCCTGCTTTATCTATCTCCAAATTATTTATCACTCTCTAAAATAGTCTATCTCTATTTTTCCTCGTAAGTTTCACAAAGACAGGAGTTTTGTTTCTTTTGCTCACTTTCATATCCCAAACGCTTAGAATAATGAGTGACACAGAGTAACAGTTAATAAATATTTGTCTCACAAAGAAATAAGCTGAGGACTTTGGGAGTTCTAAGAAAAAATAAAAGTGACAAAAATAACAGCAGAAATGATAGAGATGGAGGATGGAGAAAGGAGGTCTCACCTAACTGCCAAAAGTGTTCACAAGGGAAGCTGGAGCAGAGGTATCAAAGATAAAAATTTTTTAAACCCCAAGAAGTAATTAGTAAGTAAAGAAAAAAGGGCTTTTGCTTCTCTGATAAAATGAGTGAAAAAGAACTGAAGAAAACATATCCTAGCCAAATTTATGATGTGGCAGGATAAAAGAAAATTTGACAAGTCCTCAGTTGAGGCAGTCGGGGAAAGAAACAGGTTACCAACAGAAAAACACAAATCATCTGGCCCAGACTTCACTACATCAAAAGTTAGAATATACAGAGTGACAGCTGATGAGTTTTAAGGGAAGAAGGTTGTGACCCCGAATGTTTACACCTACCCCAGTTCCCAGTTACCTTTCATGTTTGTGACAAAGGAAACGTAATTCTCCAACGTGCAGCAGCATGGAAATATGCCACCAGTGTTTTTGTTTGTTTGTTTGTTTTGGGAAAAAACAATTACCTGAAGAGATCCTCCAACTAACTGCAAAATAAATCCACATTAGAAAGAATAAAAAATAGTCAAGTTAACAAATTGGACGTACTAATATCCTCTGTCCTTAACATCAGAGTGCCTAATACCAAAGAAGGAATGTGGGGGAACAGAACGAACATAAGATAACATGTGAGTATAAATCAGAGCTCATTCACTAATTAGCTCTGTGACTTAGGACAAAGTGTTCAAGCTCTTTGAGTCTCAGTTTCTTTATTTATAATATTAAGATAATGATATCCGACACTCACAGATGGGTTGAGGAGATAAAATTCAATACTACACGTGAGTAGGGTTTACAAATTACTCTAAAAATGTTAATACTTATTATTACTCACCTAGGAGTTTATCCAGCTTTCAATCAAATTAGTAGAGTGACTTTGTTATGGATTGTTTGTGTCCCCCTCCCCATGTTCCTGTGTTAAATTCCTAACCCTCAATGTGATGGTACTAGGAGGTGGAGCTTTGGAAGGTGATTAGGTCATTAGGGTGGAGCCTTCATGAATGAGCTTAGTGCCCTTCTTACAAAGAAGAGATACCAGAGCTTGTGCCTTCTCTTGTGTCTGCTCTCTACCTGTGAGGACTTAGGGAGAAGACAGCCTTCTGTGAATCAGGAAGGGGGCCCTTACCGGACATAGCTCTACAGGCATCTTGATGTTGGAATTCCAACCTCCAGAACTGTGAGAAAAAAGTCTGTTATTTAAGACACCCAGTCTATTGGATTCTGTTATAGCAGCCTGCACTGAGATAGGCTTTTAGTTTTCTTTTCGGCGGATAGCCATTTCCATGAACAAGGGATTTGTTGTGGAATGGTGAAGAGAGCTCGCTGTATTTAGAAATATAAATATAGGTCTCAGTTACCACAACCTAGATCTAGCTGCATAAAAACAAGCATTGTTTCCTTCTACAGAATTCTATAGAATTGGATTTCACCCTTAAGTCACATTTGTGATTTATACATGAATCAATCAGGTTATTCTCTTAATAGAAGCTGTATAGTCTCTGTCCTGAGCAGGCTCTAGTCCTGGCCAGGGCCGCCTTGATCTTGTGTCCTCAAATTCCTTTCCTGAGTGAAGCCTTTCCTCCTATCTCCAGATGTCTGTCCGTCGTCTCTGGTCAGTCCTTTTCAAACTTTTAGTGTGAACTGTTCAAGTACATGATTTACAGGCCAATCATATTCTTTACTATCCTCCATTGCTAATTTAGGATTGTGTTGTTTACATCTTCACAAACATTCATGTTGGAATTCTAACTAAACTATAACTAACTGATGTCCATACAGATCTGTACAGTGATAAAACAATGTCTATGACATAGCATTACAAAGAGAAAGGATGTAAAAATTCTGTGTAGCGTAAGATCTACATTATGTAAAAACGCTAACAAAATAGATTAGAAAGAATTGGACCTCGTGTTGAGAGTGGTTATGTCTGGGGAGTTGGATTAGCACATTATTTCAGAAAATTGGTTTCATGAAACAGTAGTTCCCGGAGATATTCCAAGTTGTCAAAATGTTTAAGAAATTCTACAAGTAAAACCCTCATCTCAGAAATTCACATCACAAGGAAAATTATCAAGTGAGATGATAAATAATTTAGTAAAAAAATTACCTTAAGTTTTTCTTAATTCCAAATTTCCAAACTTATTTGGAAAGAGAATTCTTTAAATTTATTATCAAATAGAATTTCCTGGAACATACTTTGAAAACTAAATATTCCAAAATGTCCCCAGTGGACATAAATTATTAAAATTTTTAAAAATTTTTCTTTATTTTTTATTTTTATTGTCAAAGTAACATACGATACTCTCTTTTGAACCAGTAAACAATGCAAGATTTTACTTAAAAATTAATAATTTCATGCCAACTCATTTTCATTTCTATCTCTCAGGGTAACAAAATTTAGCATATTGATATGCATTAATCCATTTCTTTCCCCACAGACAGGTTTATATGTTCATATGCACAAGTGCTTAGGGGTAATATTATTTTACAAATCAATTATTTACAAAAGTAGGATCATTTTATATTACATTATTCTCCCATTCTTTACTTTCATCTAACTAAATATAACTATCTCTCAAAGTCTAATTCAGTTTTTTGAATAGTTAGATAACTTTGCAAAGAATGGATATACCACAGTTTATTCAGCCGTTCCCTTATCGATGGACATTTCAGTTACTTCCACTTTATTGCTAACACAACGATGATGTATCCTTGCACACATGTATTTATTTAGAGGCATTTTTGAAGGGGATCAATTCTGATCAGTACAATTTCTGAATCAGAATACATATTTATTTTTATTGTAGTAGATACTGCCACATTACTCTTTAATAATATTGTAGCATCGCTTCTCCCTCCTAGTAAATATGCCCATTTCCCTAACTGCACCAGCACTTGATACAATGGTTACTTTTATTTTAACGGTATAGTGAGTCAAAAATGGAATTCTGTTTCCTTGCTTTTCTTAATTGTATGACCACACACCTACCGATACATAAAATATATAATTCTTTGTTGTCTTTGTTTTTGAACTTGATAAAAATGTATCATGCTATGGTTATACTTGCACAACTTGCCCTTTTATTCATGCTGTGTTTTTAAAATTCACCCATATTGAACAATGTGCCTACAATTCTTTTTTTTTTTTTTCACAACTGAATAGTATTCCCGTGTGTGAATATATTTAATGTATTTATTCTCCTTTCGGTGTACATTTAGGTTGTACATTGAAAGATTCCCGAGTATCAATTGGATTCTCCAGTGTCATTTAAGATACATAGTCAAAGTTCCATGTACTTCCATACCTAAAAGTGAGATTACTAGGTTATAGGATATAAAAAGTTTTCACTTCATAACTTTTAACAAAAAATTTTCTGGTGATGTTACAAATTTATACATTAGAATTTTATATGACTTGTCATTTCTCCAAAGTCTTGCCTGTGAATTGGTTTGTGAGCATAATTGGTTCTAGAAACATGCTTGTTAACTCAAAGCACTTGTATATCAAAGTGAATTTCAAGAACCATTAGCTCAGTTGTGATCATGTGATGCATCATGTACTACTCATATGGTAAGACATCACTTGCCTATCAAGTTAAAATTTATTAGAAATGTTTGCTTGTCTTCCAGAACACTTGCAGAACAAGTTACTTGCGATCCAAGGTTTTACTGTACTTGGTGCTGTCGGGTTTTAAAATTCTCTAACAAATTTGTTGACTTCTAATGATCTGTCATTATGGTACCTCACCTTAGTTTTGATTTCCTGGATTACAAGTGAGATCAAACAGTTCACCCATTTATGCTTATTTGCCTTTCACATTTCCGTTTCTTGGGAATACCTATTCAAGGCTTTTGTTCATTTATCTAATAAGGTGTTTGCCGTCTTTTACTTACTAATAATAGTATGGAGAATTCTTTGTCATTTACACTTGTGGGAACTGTTGGGGTTAACAGTTGGGGTTTGATGTCACTTCCTTTAATGACTTTCCAATACAGTTACTGTTATGATTTGTTACATTAACATTTGCTGAGTAGAGCTCTGGGGTGCTGGGTGGTGAGCTGTGGTTCAGCAAAAGATCACAAAAGAAAGTGAGATACAGAAGTTCATTATTCACAGGTCCTGGAGGAAGTACACTGCACGCTTTGAAGGGCCACGTGGGACGTGAAGGCAGGGTGGAGGCAGAGAGAGTCAGACGTGGGGCACCTGTATTTCTGAGGGTCCATCGGTAGAGTGCTTTGGCATTCCATATTGGTCAATTCAAACCAAAGAGAGCCCCCAGGGTTTTGGTAAGCTCCATGGGGGTCTTCTCTAAGGGGCATACAGGGAAAGGCCCTGAGAGGTAGGGGAGGCTGTTTATCAGAAGTGTTTTGGGGGGATCATATCAGGAATTTACATTTGCTTGTGTTCTCCAGACTGTTACCTAGGGCATGGGCTTACATGAGGGGCTAATGCAGGCTGCTTGGCCAAACAAAATAGATGCCCAGGCAACACTACCTGGTATCATCTCTGCTTCTCTACTTCAAAGTTACTGTTTGTCCTGTAATATTAATACATGTTTTGAAGGGAAAAGTTTAAAACTGCATACATATTTCATCCCTCGTCAGACTTTTAATGTATTCACTTGCTAAATAATGCCTATACAGATTTGTGGTTTCCTATTTGATTCAGTGGGTTGTAATGTACTACTATCATTGTTTATTTTAATGCTCCGGTTTCTCCAGTTTGGCCAGCGGGAGTCCCTTCAAGGTGGCTTCTGTGTCCTTTTAGCACATCCTTTCATTTTTTGAGTGCTTTCTTGCTTTCTGGCACGATCAGGTATATTAGGTTCATCTGGCATTTTTTATGTCCTAGCTCAGAATCAGTCCTATCTTCACAGATCTCTGATTCTTTATGATGGAGAATGCTAATTAGAAGTCAAGATCTGTGTTTATGTGTGTTCATTGTTATCGGGGTGTCCTTGATCCCAGGATCTCCCAGTAAAAGAAATAAGGATTCATGCTGGGGGTGGGAGGAAGAGTATATACATATATACACATATATGTATAAATACAAACACGCATAGACATATTAACAACTGTATATACTTTTCTATTTATACATATTGAAAACTGTTAGTTCACGTTTCCAGTAGGCAAAATAATGGCCCTTCACCGATGTCCACATTCCAATCCAACTGTGAACATGTTATCTTATTTGGAAAAGGGGGATTAAAGTAGCAAATTAACGTTGCCATTTAGCTGATCTTTAACAGGAAGATAATCCTGGATTATCAAGCTTTGTCCAATGTAATCACAAAAAGTCTTACAAGTGGAAGAGGAAGGCAGAGGAGGTCACAGCAATGTCATATGAGAATGACTCCACTCATCAGGCTGTCTTTGAGGTAAAGGAAGAGGGCACAAACCAAGGAGTACGGACAGCCTGTAGGAGCTGGAAAAGGCGATGACACCTCTAATGGAGTGCAGCTTTGCCAACAGCTTGATTGGAGCCCGTTGATGCCTGTGTTGGATATCTAACTTATGGAGCTAGAAAACAATAAATCCTTGTTGCTGGGGGTTGCAAAGTATGCAGCGATGGAAAATGGGTGCCACAGCAGTACCGGAGGTTCTAATCCAGTCTCCCTGGTTTGTTCTAGTTCCCTCTCTTTTTTGTAAGTCCCTTTTCCAACAACAAGAGTTCTGACTGCCATTCTCCTTAGAAAAATTTCCTGTTCTTCAGTCCTCCTGTATCTAGTCAGTTTTCCATCCTCACATCCACCTGCCCACAAACAGAGATGCCCTCTCCACCCTGCTTTGGTCTGGCTCCCCATGCCAGGTCCTCCCATACTGGGTCATTCTCATGCAAGGGTGACCTCAGCTTGCTCAGATACTAACCCTCGGTGCCGGGCCACCCTCCATAGGTGTACCTTCCTCACCCCGCTTGGGATCTCATTATCAACACTACATCCTCTCTTCTGCACAGATGCCCCTTTCCCTGTTCACTTTGACACTCCATGCAGCTATCTCCCCCCGCGTCCAGCCACCTGTCTGATTGCTTTGTCTCAGTGAATGGCTTTACATCTACATTGTTCAGAGAAGGTACAGAAAGGGAAAGTATGAGAGAGGGGGGGAATATTTGATATATTATCTAGAGGGTAGATGTTTTACATATTTTCTATTTTCCTTACTCTCTGCTGGATTCTGGATAATTTCCTTGATTTTATGTTCTAGTTCCTTGATATTCTCTTCAGCTATGTCTCCTATGTTATTTTTAAATTAATTTAAATTTCAATTTGTTCTTTGTTTTGTTTTACTTTCAACTTCCTGGACAACCAGTAGGGTTGAGCACAGTTGATTATAATTTTTAAATACTTACTGGGATTTTCTCTTCTGTGAATTGTTTAGCCATATTTCTTGTCCAAATTTCTACTGAGTGTAACAACATCCTCACAGTGGTTATATCTGAACTGTTGCATTATCATTGGCTTTATTTAATCATGTATGTGTTTCAGTTTTCTGAGTGATCACTTAGAACTAAATTACAAGTTTACATTCATCATCATCAGAAAATCACTTTCAAAATAAAACAACTAAAAAGTGGTCCTATAATTTATACTACATTTCTTTTTAACAAAAGAAAAAATGGCAAACGGTGAGAACCGAGACAGATATGCTCTGTCTCCTAACTGGCTTATTCAGGGAGGGCACATTACCACTGTTAGCTCTCATTCTCCATCTCCAAATCCAGTGATTTATTTTTGTTACTGATTTTAAATAAGTAAAGCTGTTATAATGTTCTCCCTCCAGACATGGATGATGGCTGATGCTCACAAGGTCTTAGGAGAAAGCTGCTGTCAGATCGCCAAGGCCATGTAGGCCCATTTGTGAAAGGTATTACATTATCTTGTGAATTCAGTCTCTTGTTCCTGACATTCAATAGATTAATTTTGCTTTTATTGGTTTCACACCAACACTATCCTCCATATTTGTAGTTGCACACTGTTCACAGTAGGATTAATCTTACAGAAGAACGTGGCTAAGCTTGAAAACCAAGGGGGGTGGGGTGGGGAGATGGGGGGTGGGGCTGTCTAGCCGCCATGAGGGCTTCTGCCAATTGATCAATATTAATCTACTTGTTTCTCTACTTTTTTTCTTCTTATTTACTCCTCTGTCCTGTCATCCCTGCAAGTTTCTTTGCAGATTATAACATTTTGTTTTATAGGCAGCTCACATTTTGAAGATGATTTTATCTAAACAAATCTTGAGGCACATGGTAACCATGTGTTATGCACTGTGCTACTGAGAAGTCAGCAATAGATTCTAGAAACCAAGCGGTGCAAAGGGAAAGAGAAAACTGGGCTTGACATTAGCCATGCCTGCACCCTAGCTTAGCTACTCATTGCCACCAGGAGCCACAATGTCCTCATCTGTAACACATGGACACAAATTAACTGATTAATTTATTAACTCAGTAAGCATTTATTGAACAGTTACTATGTGTCAGTAATGTGAGCTATTTAAAATATTAAATCAGAGGAAGATTGGCACATTCCAGGAAGTCAATAAATACCAATTTCCTTCCCATATATAAGAAAGGTGGTACAGACTACACTGAATTATAAATTTCCAGTTCCCTGATGATAGCTTTAAACTGAAGCTAGCCCATTATTGGTCCATTAACTTGGGCCTTTGTGGGGAAAAGCAGTGTCTTATTGCTTGGGAATTGACTTGTGAGTTTAATAAGTAATAACATTCACCACCCTGAAAATCTCAGGAGAGAAATGTTGCAGAATGTAATTGAGATATTGTCTGTCAATTTATTTAGTGGCCATTGAGGAGGAAGCGCAAAGTTCTAAATAAAGCCCTTTGTACAATACCTTACACATCTAGAAGAACTCAATACAGGTTTCCCCTGCTCTCAGAAAGAAGTCCCCAAAATTATCTCTAGGCTTTTCTGGTACCTGAGGACACATCTTGCTAATGGACGTACAAAATAAGTCAAGATAAAGCACGATGCTCATAGACACAGGTCAAAGCTCTGGTGGCTTGAGGCTGAGATGCTGAGTTCTGGGGGAGGGAGCTTGGTGGGGCCACTCTCCAGGCTCCACGCGGCTGCCTCTGTAATGGCTGCTGCAAAAGAAACGTGGAATGCCATTTTCACATTCGGCCTTTTTCGTAAAAGTCCAAGCCCTCTTTGGATTTCTTTTGGTTAGGGAAAACAGGTATTAATGTAGGTCTCTCATAAAATTTTGCAAAGGGGTATAACATGGACCTTTGAAAAGTGGGGGATACTTGTATTTAAAATTCTGATCCTCTTTATTATTTCAAGGGTAATCATTTAATCTGAATTCTGGAAATGATAAAAGAATCAACAATTAGTCTATTTTATATTGTGGTAAACAATGGAAATCACACTCATGCGTGCAACACACACACACACACACACACACACTCTCTCGCGTGCGCGCTGTCTCTCTCAAAATAAATAAATAAACATAAAAACAAAGAATGCAGACATGTTTCCTTTGGAGTTGAGAGGGAGTGACAATGAAGAACGAGCTTGCTTTATAATCATTCTCTTTGCCATAATCCAACAGCAATCAAGATATAGTTTGTTATTTCTAAACGATGGCTTCTTTTTTGTATGTTTGTTTTCCCAAGTATAAAATTGAATCTGAATATTAATCCAGTGTCTTCTCCAACATGTGCTCTGGAGATGCACTGATGCAGCTAACTTCCAGATTTTGTAAACCCAGAAGTGGAGGCCCAGAGAGGAGATATGACATGCCCAGAGTATACACAGCCTGTTGTTGCCAGAGACAGAAAAAGGCAAAGTTCTCTGCTTCACTCTGCCTGCCTTAGGATCGAGGAAAATGATAAAGGGGACTAAAACCAAGCCTATCTCAAGTTGAGAAATTTTCTTTGAATAATTGAATCAGTAGGTTTGTGGCTTCTTGGGAATCATTATGTTAGACCCGGGATAGAAATAGCCTATCCCTTGGTTGAAACGTGTTACATTTAAATTGATACTGCTTTTCCCCAATGTGCAATTAGGAAAGACAAAGACCTACTTTTGTTAAGTGTCGCTAAGGGAAAATGGAGCAGGTGTCTCTTTTCTCTCTAGGTCAGTTGTAGTCTTGAAGCCTCTCTTTGTCTAGGTGTCTCTTGTTCTTAATTGCCATGAACACTTCTCAGGGCAGCGGCCGAAGATCTCTCTGGGTGAAGAGACAAATTCACAGGGCCAGGGAAAGGGGACACCTAGCATGTGCCAGACGCTCATTCAGCCTTCAAACTACCCTGCAGGCCAGGCATTATCATTCCTTTGTGTATTCCTCTGTCCATTCATCTAATACATCATTATTTAGTGCTGGCTTTGTGCCAGCCCTGCGGAAGCGATGCTGAATAAAACAGACATTGTTCCTGTCTTTGTGGACCTTGCTCTCCACACAGTAGTCAGATCATAAGTGAATAATTAAATACAATTGTCACTACCAACCCTGTTTCAAAAATGAGGAACCTAAGTCTTTGTGGGTTAAAATGCCTTTCGCAAAGCCATTCACCAATCAACCAGGAGACCTCAAGGTCCCCAGCTTGCCAGGTTCCAGCACGCTCACTCTCAGCCTTCTGCTTCCAGAGGAAATGCATGGATGGGGAGGATCTCAAGGGGAAACTTCCTTTCACCAAAAACAAGGAGGGCCAAGGCTTCATTAGCAAAAAGCATAAAACACAGAGGATCAACAGCCCGAGGTAAACACCACCCAAGGGCAACCACAAAATTTTATTTTGACAGAACTCTTCAAGTAGGCTTTTCATTTTATTTATTTTCTAACAGATTTTAATTTTTAGATCAGTTTTAGATTCATGGTAAAATTGAGCAGGAAGTACTGGGAGTTCCCACATACCTCCTGTCTGCACACCCGTTTAGCTTCCCCCCATTATCAATGCCCCCCACCCAAGTGGTACATTAGTTACAATTAATGATCATCCCAAACCCATAGTTCATATAGGATTCATTCTTGGTGTTGTACCTTCTGGGGTTTGGGGCAAGTGTAAAATGATATGTATCCGCCATTATAGTAGCCTACAGAATAGTTTCACAGCCCTAAAAATCTTCTGTGCTCTGCCGATTCATCCCTCCCCTAACTCTTGGCAACCATGGATCCTTTTAGTGTCTTCATAGTTTTACTTTTTCCCAGCACGTCACATGGTCAGAGTTATACAGCACGTAGCCTTTCCAAAATGGCTTCTTTCACATAGTGATATGCATTTAAGGTTCCTTTTTGTATTTCATGGCTTGATAGCTTATTTATTTTAAATGCTGAATAGTATTCCATTGTCTAGAAGTATAACTTTATTGTGCCAGGTATTGGATTTGGTCAAACATTACTTTTCTGCACCTATTGAGATAATCATGTTGATTTTTGTTTTAATTATGTTGGTATGGTGTATTACAGTAGTTAATTAATTTGAAGATGTTAAACTAATCTTGCATTCCTGCTATAAATCCCACTTTATATACATTTATATACATGTATATATAAATGCTATATAAATGTGTGTATGTGTATATATATATATATATATATATATATATATATATATGCACATCTAGCTGCATTTGGTTTGTAGGCATTTGTTGAGGATGTTTGCACATATATTCATAAGATATATTGATCTAGGGGCGCCTGGGTGGCTCAGTCGGTTAAGCGGCCGACTTTGGCTCAGGTCATGATCTCGCGGTCCGTGAGTTCGAGCCCCGCGTCGGGCTCTGTGCTGACAGCTCAGAGCCTGGAGCCTGTTTTGGATTCTGTGTCTCCCTCTCTCTGACCCTCCCCCGTTCATGCTCTGTCTCTGTCTCAAAAATAAGTAAACATTAAAAAAATTTTTTTAAAACGATATATTGATCTATAGTTTTGTTTTCTTTCTAATTTTAACACATTCATTTTTGGGAGACAGAGCATGAGTGGGGAAGGGGCAGAGTGAGAGAGAGAGAGACAGGCAGACAGACAGAGACAGAATCCAAAACAGGCTCTAGGCTCTGAGCTGTCATCTTAGAGCCAATGTGGGGTGTCAAACCCACGAACTGTGAGATCGTGACCTGAGCTGAAGTCTGATGCTTAACTGACTGAGCCACCAGGCACCCCTGTAGTTTGTTTTCTTATAATGTCTATGTCTGGTTTTGAAATTGGGGTATTACTGAGCTCATAGAATGAGTTTGGAAGTGTTTCCTCCTCTCTGTTTTGGAAGAGTTCATGAAGTATTTGTATTAAGTTTTCTTTATATGTTTGGTAGAATTCATCAATGAAGGCATCTGGACTAGTTTTGTTTTGTTTTGTTTTTAATTACTAATTCAATTCCTTTTCGGTTATAGGTCTATTTAGGTTGTCTACTTCTTCCTGAGTCAGTTCCAGGAATTCTCCATTTCTCTTAACTTTTTTCACTTACTGTCATACGGTTGTTCATACTATTCCCTTATAGACCTTTTATTTCTGTAATGTTGGTAGCAATGGCTCCTTTCATTTCTGATTTTAGCAATTTGAGTTTTGTCTCTTGATCAGTCTTGCCAGAGGTTTGCCAATTTTGCTTATCGTTTCAAAGGACCACGTTGTTTTTGTGTATTTTTCCTATTGTATTTATATTCTCTTATAGTTTCTAGTTCATTAATTTATTCTTTAATGTTTATTATTTCTTTCTTTCTTCTTGCTTTAGGTTTAGCTTTATCTTATTTTTCCAGTCTCTTAAGGTGGAAAGTTAGGTTACTGATTTGAAGTCTTTTTTTTTTTTTAATACAGGTATTTACAGCTCTACATTTTCATCTAAGAACTTCTTTAGCTGTATTTTATGTTTTGGAATAGTATGTCTTAATTTACATTTTTTTTTAAAGTATATTCTAGTTTCCTTTGTGATTTCTTCTTTGATTCATTAGTTACAAAGGAGTGTTTTGTTTAATTTTCATATGTTTGTCAGTTTCCCCTATTACTTGCTGTTATTGATTTGTAATTTTATTCCATTGTTTTTAGAATGAAATTTCAATGTAATTCTTCTTAATTTTATTAGGGTTTATTTTATGGTTTTAGGATATGATTTTTTCTTCTGGAGAATGTTTCATGTGCACAAGAGAAGGATGTGCAATTGACTCCTGAACAGTGTGGAGGGTAGGGACCCCAGCCCCTTGTATAGTCAACAAACTGCATATAACTTTTGACTCCCCAAAACTTTTATGTTGACCAGAAGCCTTCCTGATAACATACACAGTCAGTTAACACATACATTGTATGTTAAATACATTTAACAAAAATGAAGAAAATAACATGTTAAGAAAATCGTATGAAAGATACATTTATAGTACTATACTGTGTTTATCCAAAATGTTTGCATGGAAGTGGGCCCGTAAAGTTCAAACCCATGTTGTTTGAGGACCAATTATATTCTGATGTTGTTCTCATGTTCTGATGTTCTGAGGTTGTTGGGTGACCTGTTCCATAGATGTCTGTTGGGGCCACCTGACATATCCTGTTTCCTTGTTGGTTTTATTCTATCCATTGTTGAAAGTGAGTTTTGGAGGTCTCCACGTGCTTCTATGTGAATTTTTTATTTCTATTTTAATTTGTGTCCGTTTTGCTCCAGGTATTTTGGTGCTTTGTTACGAGGTGCAACTAAATATTTTCAAATAAAAGAAAACAGAAAAGAAAAATAGAAAATTTTCTATGTTTCAAATAGAAAATATAAGAATGCATTTTTGCAGAAAGGTTAACAGTGTTGGGGGAAGCCTCGTTTGACTTATGTGTGTTTGAGTCTGTGGATGTGCCATGATGTAAAATATATTTCTTATTGTAAGTTGTGGGAAAAAACATTTGAAAGCCATAAATTCACCAAGCCCTGGCCTTATTGCCTTTGGGGTTTTACAGGCTGGATTAAAACCCCACCCCATTTTTCTGCTTTACTTGGCTAACCACTGCTATTTTTACCAGCCTCAGTTTAAATAATAAATACTTCCTTGAGGGGGACCTCCTAATTCTATACGATATGTTAATTTTGCTGCATGCTCCCATAGCACCCTGTACTGTCTGTCTTGGAGAGCTTACTGGGACGATTTATCTCTCTCTTCCTTCCTCTGCTATAAGGCTTGTAAGGAGAAGATTATGTAGTTTTTATTCACTACTCCATCTATACTAGAAAGCAGATTTCGGCACATTACCAGTGGTCAGGAAATAGTTATTCAGATTATGAATGAAGCACAAGATAGTGACAAATGATACTTCCTGTATAGAAAAAGTCTGGTAAATAAATATATCTATAAGAGTATCTATAATACTGTGTATTAGACATTGTGCTAATTATGGTATTTTCATTAAAACATTCTTGAGGATGTAATATGGTGGCTTCCATTATATAGAGAAGCAAATTGAGCCTCATATAGGTAAAATAGCTTCCCCAGTGTTACCCTATTCTATCTAGTAAGGGACAAAGCAAAAGTCTTGTAGGAATTTAGGAAAAAAAGAGATAGTAGTTGATGAGAAAGATCAGTGAAGACTTATTACAGGAGGGGAATCCACCCTAGGCCCTGGGGAATACTGGAATCAGGAGCCAGGCAGACGAGCAAGACCAGCAGCCTGTAATTAGAGGCAGGGATGGCAGAATCAGAATTCATCTCAGGGTCTGCACTGGATAGTACTCAAACTCTCACCACAGCATCAACATAAAAAAAAAAAAATTAAAGCTCCCTTTCAAGTTAAGCAAAGCAAAGATGTATTACACTCACTCCCTTCTCACAGGATCATCAACAAGTAAGGCAGGCTGCTGGAATGACAAATTAGGGCAGCAATCTGCTGGTTGTCCCTTGTAAAGGAATAAATTCCCCTCTGGGTTTTGGTGTTAATGAAATGTGAAGATACTGCACCATCTAGTGGTTTTCTTGGATGCACATCTATATCAATTTTTGCTTTCTTGGTTGGTTATCACTAATATGACCTGACACAATCCTTGTTGAAGGATCAGGATAAACTTTTGTCCTTCAAGTCCGGGACTGAGATGTGTTGATAAAACAGAGAAATGGATCAAGACTTTCAGGCACTATCATGGATGGAGATATCTTGAAAGATCTGTTTTACTACTCCAAACACATGGAAAATCTTAGGTAGATTTTTACAAGAAAATTATTGGATCTTGAATTGATCATTGATCAATCTTGAAATCTTGAAATCATTGATCTTGAATTCTAGAGGGAGAAAATTTCCAAGTGTTATAAACAAAAAGAGATCTCAAAGCCAATGTTATGAGCCACAGCTCAAGTCAGAACCTCTCAGGTTATGGGAAAAAGTTCTATTATCTGTTATTTCTGGGTCAGTTTTGATTTATTGATTTATATCCTCATTGTGGTTTTTTATTATGCTTTTTCATGCTCATAAATTTTTGATTGGCTGTCAAGTGTTATGAATTTTACCTTGTGGGGTCCTGATATTTTTGAATTCTTATAAATAATCTTTAAAAAAATTTTTTTTAATGTTTATTTATTTTTGAGAGATACAGAGACAGAACACAAGTGGGTTAGGGGCAGAGAGAGAGGGAGACACAGGGAGACACAGAATCAGAAGCAGGCTCCAGGCTCTGAGTTGTCAGCACAGAGCCCGACGCGGGGCTTGAACTCACGAGCCGTTAGATCATGACCTGAGCCGAAGTCGGACGCTCAACTGACTGAACCACCCAGGCGCCCCTGAATTCCTATAAATATTCTTGAGTGTTATTCTAGGGCCCAGTTAAGTTACTTGGAAAGAGCTTTATCATTTTGAGTTTTCTTTTTAAGCTTATAAGTAGTGCCAAAGCTGTGTTTGATTTAGGGCAAGGGCTTCTTCTTAGACTACCTACAAGCCAAGAATGATTTTTACATTTTAAATTGTAAAAGGACAAATAATACAAAACAGAGACCGAATGCGGAGTTTGCCGTGGTTAATTTTCCCCTAGGACTGAGGCAAGAACATTTTTAGTATTTCAACTGATGTCCTATTATTATGAGATTTTTCACTCTTGTTCTTGGTGGCCCTTACAGGTCCCACTTGGATGTGTTATGTCATATTCATGGGTCCAACATTTGCCAAAGCAAATCACGTGATCACGTGTGACAATGTGATAGAGATGTAAGCTCCCCCATAAGGAGTCATGTCACATCGTGTCAGCAGATAGGGATCTACAGTCATTATATTGGAAGAAAGTGTGCACAATTATAAATCAAATCTAACATACACAGCTAGATCAAGTAAGGGAAAGAGGAGATTTTAATGCAAATACTAATTCTGAGCCTCTATATGTGATTGCAGAGTTTCTCGTGAGCAAGTTCTCAAGAAGAATTTTTGTTTTTCTCTTATGTTTCTATTCCAGTAGTATGGTAGTTTATGTAAGCTTATTTGAAAATTATTGTATTATATTAATGGATGTGCTAATGAATTATTAATTATGTATTAATGGAAGTCTTGAATTTCACTGTTAATAGACTTCAGAGCCCACATTTACATTCAGGTTTCCACAATATTGGTGAGAAGGGAGGGAAGCAGAGAGAAAACAAACATATCAGCATATTTGGGAGCCTGATCTTGCAAGCATTGTGTAGACCCTGTATATTTATTGCTTCTTTTCATCCTCACCAAAATTCTTCATGGTAGGAACTAGTGACCCTGTTTGATGGACAAGGGATTTGGGTTTTACAATAACTAAGTTGGTCATAGTTTAGATTGTCAGGAAATGTTGGAGTGGGGATTAGAGTGCTGGTCTGTCTGACCACAAAGCTGTCATCTTATGGCCATGACATATTGCTTCCCACAGCAATCAGGGAGGGAAGTGGTCAGAAGCCATGTATGGTCAGTTCCTCCTTACTCATTCATCCATGGTGGCCGTAAAGAAAATGAAATCACTTGTGATGAGAAAAAGTCTGAGACTCTTGGCTTATCGGAATTCATGATTCTCCTCTATAGAGGAATTCAAATTTGAAACTTATACTTCCTGACTTAACTAGGGCTGAAAGCAATGATCTGGTCATAGCAGAGCCTTGGGGATGGTCCCTTAATTAACACCAGCGATTTTATAAAAAATTAAATGCCATGCACATTTCAATATTTGAAGATACTTACAGTAACTACTTTGACATTGGTTGTAGCAACTTCTGTCTAGATGTTTCCTGAGGCAAGAGAAACAAAAGCAAAAATAAACTATTGGACTATATCAAAATTAAAAGTTTCTGCACAGTGAAGGAAATAGTCAACAGAACTAAAAGGCGACATACGGAATGGGAGAAGATACTTGCAAGTGATATATCCAATAAAGGGTTAGTATCAAAAATATATAAAGAACTTATAAAATTCAACACCCAAAAAATGAAAACCCAATTACAAACTGGGAAGAAGACGTGAACAGACATTTCTCCAAAGAAGACATACAGATGTCTAACAGACACATGAAAAGATGTTCATCATCACTTACCTTCAGGGACATGCAAATCAAAACTACATGAGATATCCACTCGACACCTGTCAGAATGGTTAAAATGAACAACACAAGAAACAACAGGTGTTGGTGAGGAAGCGGAGAAAGGGGAACTCGCACTGTTGATGGGAATGCACACTGGTACAGCCACTCTGGAAAATAGTGTGGAAGTTCCTCAAAAAGTTGAAAAAAGAACTACTGTATGATCCAGCAATTGCACACTAGTCACTTTCCCAAAGAATACCAAAAAAAAAAGGAATACACGCACCCCAATGTTTATAGTAGTATTATCTGTAATAGACAAACTATGGAAACAACCCAGGTGTCCAGTGTCCGCTGACTGATGAATGGGTGGATAAAGAAGATGTTGTGTATTTGTGTGTGTGTGAATGTGTGTGTATTTATATATATATATATATATATATATGCACGCACACACATACACACACTCTCTCTATATATATATACACACACTATGTATACATTAAACCATAAAAAGAATGAAATCTCGCCATTTGCTGAGAATTGGATGGAGCTAGAGAGTATAATTTCTAAGTGAAATAAGTCAATCAGAGAAAAACAAATATCATATAATTTCACTCATACATGGAATTTAAGAAACAAAACAAATGAGCAAAGGGAAAAGAGAGAGAGAGTGTGTGAGCAAGAGGGGAAACTAAGAACACACTTTTAACTACAGAAAACAAACTGATGGTTACCAGAGGGGAGGTAGAGGGGGGATGGGTGAAATAGGTGATGATGGGGGTTAAGGAGCGGACTTGCTGTGATGCACATCGGGTGATGTATGGAAGTGTTGAATTACTATATTGTATACCCGAAACTAATATTACACTGTCTGTTAACAACTGGAATTTCAATAAAAATATCAAAAAATATTTGAAGATTTTTGAGAAAAACAGTTGCTTACAATTATTTAAAATTGATCTGGTTAAATGGCAATTGCTCTTGCTGTTAAAAAAATTTGAGCATTAAGCATAACAATCTTTTGTGTAGTTTGTCCAGTCAATTCCCTATTGGTAGACATTTGGGTAGTTTCCAATTACTTGCTTTTACAAATAATGCCGCCTTTGTATCAGCTTTTGCTACAAAATGAAATACAGCAAATAACCACAAAAACTCGGTTGAATATAAAAATAATCGTTTATTGTTTATCTCTTAAAGCCTGGCGATGGGTCTGGCACACTGTTACTTCCATTCACATGCCATCATTCAAAGCAAGCCTCATGGTCAAGCCCAAAGTCACAGGGGGAAAAGTGCTGCTCCCATGGCGAGGCCATGACAAGGTTGTGGATACAAGGAAAGCTGAATAGTTGGGGTGAATAATACAGCATACCACAGACTTGTGTGAAATTTTGTCAATGTATCTTTGAAATATATTCCTAGAAGTGGGGTAGCTGGGACAACGATCAAGTGCACATGTAATTTTTCTAGATTTTACCAAATTCTCCTTCAGGGTTGTTTAAATATTTCTTTATTTCTGTGATTATTTTCCCACAACTTATTTTGTCAATCTGTATAATTTTAACTTTTATTTTTAGGATTATGAGCAACGTTAAGGATCTTTTCGTGAATTTAAAAGCCATTTGTGTGTGTGTGTGTGTGTGTGTGTGTGTGTGTGAATAGCTTGTATTTACTCCTCACCACCTCTCCTCCTCCTCAGAATATACAATCTGCCCACCATTCCACAGTAGGAGCCATGTTCAAGGACATAAAGGAGAGAATGAGGTGTTGTCGAGACCCTCTGGATGGTACATGTGACTGAACCCTGTTAAGGCCTCCACATATACGGTTCAGATTCTTTCCAGGCAGATTCAGAGATCCATTTGCCTTGGGTCCCCCAAGACAGTCTCCTTGTAACTTCAGTTGCCTGTGAAATCTGCCACCTACTGATCTGGGGTGGCTGCCTCTTCTTCCTTTCTTCAGTCTCTCCTTGCAGGGGCCAGGTTCAGGGTTCTCCTGGGAAGTCCCAAGTCTGCAAACCAACAGTAAGATTTTCATCTTTTACTTGTTTATCTTGTAAATTTGTGTCTAACTTGTAAATTTTTTTCCCGGTATTTTACTTGGCTTATTTATTGTGTTTTGGCATACACATGTTTTAAATTTTTATTTAACCAAGTTTACCAACACTTTTCCTTTTTGCTTCTGGATTTAGAGGCATTGTTAGGACATTTTTCTCCACTCATGCTTTCATCTTATATTCACATGGTTTCATTTTTATACCTAAGTCTTTTATACATTTATAATTTATCTTATTATAAGCAATGAATCAAGTTTAACTTTTTAAATAGAGCCATCCAGTTATCACAATACTACTATTTTGAGATGCTGCCTTTTAATGTATTAAAAGTCATATATAACTGGATCCGTTTTTGGATTTCCTATTCCATTCCATTCATATGTCTATCTGTTTCGGTGCCTGAACTAACTTCTAATTATAATGGTCTTAAAAAATGTTCAAATATTTAGGGGCGCCTGGGTGGCACAGTCGGTTAAGCGTCCGACTTCAGCCAGGTCACGATCTCGCAGTCTGTGAGTTCGAGCCCCGCGTCAGGCTCTGGGCTGATGGCTCGGAGCCTGGAGCCTGTTTCCAATTCTGTGTCTCCCTCTCTCTCTGCCCCTCCCCCGTTCATGCTCTGTCTCTCTCTGTCCCAAAAATAAATAAACGTTGAAAAAAAAATGTTCAAATATTTGATGGACTAGCCTGCCCAATATTTATAATGCTTACTTATTTTCGTCAAAGTTTACAGTGTATTTACATTAGTTATCTGTTATCATTGTTTAAAAATTATAATAAACTTAGCAACCTAAACCAATACCCATTTATTTTCTCAGTTTCTGTGAGCTGAGAATTTGGACACAGCTTAGCTAGCTCTCCACCAATGGTCTCAGGATCTCATAGGATCAAGGTGGTAGCTGGCCACATTCTTATCTGAAATAATGTGTTTTTAAATATTAAACCGCCTTTGAATTACTGGAATAAGTCATCTTTGGTCATGATATACATTTGTTAATATTCCATTTGCAAATATTTTATTAAATATGGCTGTGTCAACATTTAAAATTTAGATTTGCCTCTAGATTTCTTTTTTTGTATAATGTTTATCACATTTATGGATCAATATGATTTTACTTCATTAAATTAATTAGGAATTTTTGTTTGCTTGTTCTTTTAAGTAGCATTGGGTTTAACTTAACTTTAAAGATTTGGAAGAGGTTCCCTGTTGAAACTATCTGGGCCTGTTGTACTGAATGGAGGAAATTTTGTATCTATTTCTCATGAGTGTGACTGTTTTTAGACTGTCTTTCTTGGGGTCAGTTTCAGTTGGTTGTGTTTTTTAAAAAAATTATGGATTCCACTTAGTTTTTGTGAAGTTATATTTTAGGATTTAAAATTTTTTTTCTCTAGTTTGAATCATTGCCAGTTTTATGTGTGTGCATTTTCTTAGATTAGTGATTTACTTATTTTTTCATTGATTTTTTTTAAGAATCAGAGGTGCCTAGGTGGCTCAGTTAGTTGGGCGTCCAATTCTTGATTTTGGCTCAGGTCATGATCTCACGGTTTGTGAGATTGAGGCCCATGATGGGCTCCATGTTGACAACTTGGAGCCTGCTTGGGATTCTCTCTCCCTCTCTCTCTCTGCCCCTCCACCAGGTGCATGCCCCCCACTTCTCAAAATAAGTAAATAAACTTTAAAAAAAGAATCACCTTTTAGATTTATTACTTTTACCATTTTTCTGTTTTCTAACTTACTATAGTATAATTGAGTCTTACCCATGTCCTGCTTCTTTTGATGGCTTTTTTTTCTAAATTTTAGAGTTGAACATTTATATTATTTTCATTTTTTTTGCTTTTCATCGATATAGTTATTTAATATTATAACATGTCCTCTGATAACCACCTCAACTGTCTCTCACAGAGATGGATATGCTGTGGTCATAATCACTATTTTTGAGAAAGTTTGAAATGTTATCTGCTCCTTTGAACTAAAACTTGTTTAATAGCCTATTTTTTTAAATTCTAGGTACAAGAGCCATTTTTTGCCCTTGTCACTAATTTATAGTTTTATCACATTATTGTCAGAGAATGCTGTTGTTGCTATTTCTATTCTTTAGGATTTATAGAGATTTTCTTTGGAACATGTCCTTCATTTCTGTGAATATTTCTTGTGTACTTGTAAAGAAAGAATATGCTCTAATAGATCATAGTTCAAAAGTGGGATATGTTATATATTATATATTCTTTTTAAAAAAATTTTTATTAAAGAATTTTTTTAATCTTTATTCACTTCTGAGAGAGAGAGAGAGAGAGACTGAGCATGAGCGGGGGAGGGGCAGAGAGAGGGGGAGACACAGAATCCGAGGCAGGCTGCAGGCTCCGAGCTGACAGCACAGAGCCCAACATGGGGCTCGAACCCATGAACTGTGAGATCATGACCTGAGCTGAAGTCGGACACTTAACCAATTGAGCCACCCACGTGCCCCCCAAAATTTTTATTTTTAATGTTTATTTCTGAGTCAGAGAGAGAGAGAGACAGAGACAAAGAGACAGAGAGAGAGAGAGACAGAGCATGAGCAGGGGCCGGGCAGAGAGAGAGGGAGACGCAGAGTCTGAAGCAGGCTCCAGGCCCTGAGCTGTCAGCATAGAGCCTGACACGGAGCTCAAATTCACAAACTGTGAGCTCGTGACCTAGGCTGAAGTCGGACACTTAACCGACTGAACCACCAGGTGCCCCTATATATTATATATTCTAACATAGACATATATGCATATATACATATTTACATATATACAGTCTACGTTAGAATATATATACATATGTGTATATGTGTGTATATATATATATATATATATATATATATATACACATTTACATTCTATGCAGATAAATATATGTCTGGATAGAATGTGTGCGTGTGCGTTCTCTTTATTGATTATATAGTTATCCTTGGATCCCCCGGAAGAGACCCTAAAGACAAGAACTGGTGTTGTAATGATTGTCTCTACAAAGTCCTCCCTGGGTGCAGGGGTGAAGGACTGGAGAGGGTGAGAGCAGTCCGTGTGAGTGTGTTACAGAGGATGCCCCTCGCCACACTGGGACCTCGTGCTCACCAGGCCTCTCCAAGTGCTTGTGGGCCAGACTTCTCACTCTTGTCCATTCTGGTTGAGTGATGACCAATTACCTCCGATGTTGAGGGTTATCCTCAGAGGCTTCCCCTCCTTGTACTTTGGGGCTGTGGCCATGTGCTCGCCAAGTGGGCCCTTGCCAGTGTTGTGATGTAGAGTTTCTGCAGCAGGAAGTGAAAGGCACTTGGAGATTATGCGCCTGAAGCAAGACCCTGTCAGCAGGAGGGAATCACACTACACCTGGAACGGTACCCCTCACATGGCAGGAGTCCCAGGGGAGGCCCAGTGCTGAGCTTTGGGACACTCATAGCCTCAGAGGCAGTTGTTTTAAGTCTGGAACGTGCTTACTAGTTTCTGGTCAGCGTCGCATTTCTGGGCTCTGCTGATTCACCCCTCACTCCCCATGACTCCTGTCTACCACTGATTCATCTACTATCTCCCTGGTTTTGCTTTTCCAGAATGTCATGCAGTTGGAATCATACAGTATGCAGCTTTTTCAGATTGGCTTTTTTTTTTACTTAGTAGTATGCATTTAAGGTTCCTCCATATCCTCTTATGGCTTGATAGCCAATTTCCTTTTAGCACTGAATAATATTCCATTGTCTGCATATACGATCCTTTTATCTTTAATCTTTCTGAATCTCTTTGGGATACAAAAATGTCTCTTATGTATAGCATAACATTGTATTTTGCTTTCTTAACCATTCTGAAAACATTTTCTTTTTAATAGGTGATATAAGTCTATTTATATTTACTGATTCAATGATATGGTTTGGTTAGTCTCAGTTCTGACATATATATGCATATATTACATTCAGTGTATGCGTCTGTATACGTTTAAATATGTGATGTTACATTATGTACAAATGTTACGTACGTATTTGTATGTGTCATATATCAAACATTTATCACAAACTGATAATTTTAGTTACTTGAATATGTATATGTCATTATGTCTAATTATATATATAAAAGAGCCCTTCAATATTTTATTTATTTAATTTGCTCTTTCTTATAAAGCTTTTGTTATTTTGGAGGATTGTTTTTGTGTGTGGTAACAATTACTTTTGTACTCCTATCTTTCTCTAATGCCCTGAATATTTTCTCTTAGCTATTACCTGCTGATTTTATTCTATGACACTATTTAAATTGGCTTTTACATTAACTTTTCTCAGCATCTGGACTGAAGTAACACTTTTTTACCCCCAGTACTGTGAAGGCCCTCTCAAATCCAAGCATCTACAGATCAATTTCTCATGAGCTTTCTCTTTAACTCCATGGTAGTCTATTGATGTTGAATTTGGCAGGCAAATCTATGAAATTTTTCCTGTTTTTCAGAAATCCCTTCTCTGTATCATGTTGCCCAGAGAGCACATTCTATTCTTGTCAACTAAATCTAAGGGAATTCCTTCTAATCAATGGGGTAAGACCCTCTGTCTTATCCTCCTCCCTGACTTAAGAGCTGAAATCCCCAATCAGCTTATTAAAAAACAAACAAACAAAAAAACAAAATAAAAACAAAAAAACCCCAAACAAAACAAAGAAAGTCCTTTGTTTGCTGGTCAAGTTATCCTATCTCTTGCAACTGTTTCTGAAAGCTAGATAACTTTTGGGTTATATAGGGATAGCAGACTTTTGTACAATTACTGGTTAAATTCAGTCATGGCCTTTACAATTGCTAACCGTTAAACAAATCATGAGTGTGGCATCTGGAAACAATAAAGATTATGGGAAAGAAGTAATCTTGAAAAGAATGAGCAGATGAGAAAGCATTAGAATGTTTCAGAGGGGATGGTAATCTGGACATGAATGGAAACGGACAATGCACATTTTCCCTTTGTTTTAGAAAGAAGCTCTTCTTGGGAGACTTGCTATCTGCCTTTGGTAGAACTTTATTGCTTGGAGGAACAAGTTCAAATATTCAAACATAGAAAGTGTATTTCTATTCAAACAGATTTGAGTTCCATAGCTTATCACTGTTAACTACATGATCTCAACGCCCCATCTTTAGGGCATGGCATTTACAGATTTTTTTTTTGAAAACAAGACCGTTAACAGGAGAAGCATTATTTTTGTGTATACGTGCTGAGTGATACAGAGATGTAAGAAAATGTTACTACACCAAACCATGATCTGTCTGTCTAGTTCAGCACTTGTCAAACAGTAGAGCACAGACACAGTTCAGAAATAAAAGCCGTTACTCTGGGTTTTAGCACTCACTTGATTAAATGTTTACCACTTAACCACTGTTGAGAAATGCATGCATTTTTTTTTTTTAAGCACTAATGTGATTTACTTGAGAGTCTCATTTGCAATGGTGGGAAAGGGATATGAAATTAGTTTAATTTTCAACAAGGGAGATTTTCACTTTACGTCTAGTAAAGAACTTCTGGACCAGATGAGGTTTATTGCACTCAAGTGTGAGAACACATTGCAGAATGGACTGACTCCGCTTTTCAGCACTTAACGCTTGTCAGGGTCCAGAGAACACTTAGCTTATTAGAAGCTGCAACTTTCCATTTTGCTCTCATTGTGAATCCAGGGTACATGAAAACTTGGGCTCCTAGCTAATCTAAACTCTTAGACATCTTTCTATTCACCAGGCAGTGGACAGATCTTTCAAGGTCTATAAGGAGATTTTTCTTCCAAACTCATATGAGGCTTCTTGTTCTCTGCCGCCTACTTTGGCGCACACCATGATGTGTTTCATCATTACTCTCAAAAGTAATGCCCTGCTTTGTCCCGAGGCTTAATGGGGGATGAGGGAGTAAAGATCATATATGTTTCAAAACAGCCTTCAGGTTTATGTGGCTTCTGATCTCGGGAATACAACTCACCGGCCGTGCGTACGTGGTCAATCCACTTGGCTATTTTTAGCTTCAAATTCATATGTGTACTGGGAACGTCTGCTTTCCTATTCCAGGTGCTGTGCCACACACTTTACATGTATCACCCACTCCATCACCACAATCACTGTGATGAAGTGACTATTATTATTGGCCTTTTGCGGATGAGATGAGAGCTTCAGAGAGATTAAATGAGCTGGGATTTGAAACCCGATGGTCTACTCTCTTTGGTCTTACCCACAATCCTGACTTTTTTTTTTTTTTATTAAATGTTTATTTTTGAGAGAGAGAGAATGAGAGAGGGAGCCGGGTAGGGGCAGAGAGGGAGACAGAATCCGAAGCAGGCTCCAGGCTCTGAGCTGTCACCTTAGAGCCTGACATGGGGCTCAGACCCACAGACTGAGATCATGACCTGAGCTGAAGTTGGACACTTAATCAACTGAGCCACCCAGGCACCCCAGAACCACAATGATTTTTAAAGAGCTGTCTGTGGGCCATGTACATCAGAACCTTGGACTTGACTGCACACCTACTAAATCAGAAATGCAGGGACTGAAGCACAGGAATGCCCATGGCAAACTTCTGGCAGGTGTTTTGAACTCTAAAGCTTGAAGGCTACCGGCATGGTTAAAAGATTATGAGCTGGGAGTCAGAGTAACTGGGATATTAATACAATATCTGGAACATATTATATGACTATCTAGGACAGCTCTCTATAGTTTGGAACTTGCTTTTATGTGTATTCAAATAATTTAAAAATATGTGTGTGCATTTTGAAAATAATTTCATAGCAAAATCCCAGGAAACAGTTTACAGCCAGCTTTTAAATACAGAGTTTGCAATCAGCAGAATGATTTATGGTAGCAAAAAGGAAATAATCAAATGATACTTGATCAACAACCATCCTTCCTGCTGGACTATGGCTCTGTAGGGTCGTAACTGGTCTCTCTTGCTCCCCGCGTATCATATATTAAGAACAATATATTATGCCTACATGTAGCTGATATTTGATGAATATATGTATAATATTGCACTTTTCCTGCCTAAAGCCAGGAAGATCTATAAAATGCTTTTTACCAGGGCCAACATATTTATAGTGGCTTTCACAGGCAGAAGGTATTTATCAGAGCAAGTTCCCATTGGAAGAGTGCCATCCTTTTAAAGCTTCTGAACTCACCCAGATTTTGCTTTGCAATTACATAAACAGATTCCAAGAACTTCCTGTAATTAGCATGTTAACTCTGAGATAAGAAAGTGGCAGAGCTGATGCAAACTTGGTTGTGATGATGCTGAATTAGGCAAAGACAAAGAGAAGAGAGGGCATCGGGTCACTGTTTTCCCCGGGAAGAAGGCGGTATGCCACTAAATAGTAAGGAGAATTGGTAATTAACACCACATCTGTGCTTTAGTCAGTCCTAAAGTTATACAGATTGTAATTTGCTGTAAATACAGGCACAGATCTGATGTGTGCAGGACCACAGTTATTTATTTAACTTTAACCAAACAACTGTCACCTACTGTCCACCTTCTCATTAGCCAAACTCACAGAACAGTAAATAGGGAGGTGAACCCATGAGCCTGGATAATGCATTTATCCCAGCAACTCTGATGATGCCAAAGCTAAAAACGGCCAAGTAAATATCGTTCGAGGAATAGTACCTTTTCAATGTTTGCGGAGCCATTTGATCTCATCTTGTTTTAGAAATGGGAAGTTGACTTGGGGAGGGACAATAACTTGCTCAAGGGCACAGCTAGTAAAAAAAAAAAAAATACATCGTATCTGAAAAGGGGCGTTCCTAACATGGTAGGGTGTTCCTCAGACCATTGTACAGGTCCTCTTAACAAGCTAAATATTGAGCGAGGCTCTTCAGCCCCACCTTCATCTTTCAGTGAAACAAGTGGAGTGGAGAATATTCAGTGACTAGGAATCCTTTTCTGTGTCACTGGTCTCCGCACCAGTTGCCGGCAGAGGGCGCCAGAGCCCTTTGAAACCTGGTTTTTGTCTTGGCGTCTGGGCTTTCCAATTACACTGCCCTCCTGAATCAAATTATTGCTTGGGGGGTGGGGCGGGAGGTGTCGTGGAGTTATCTGACTCCTCCATTCACTTTCTAAAGGAGGAAAAAAACCCAACTTTTCATTAAATTGTAAGCGATATGCTGTTACAGCGTTACTTGTTAATCAAAACAGGCTTCCCCAATCCAAATGCAATTAAAACGGAGTTTTCAGACCTTTATCTCCTTCCTCCTGGGTGTGTGGCCCCCTCTGGGAACTCCTGCTGGGAATATTGCTTTGAAAACAGGAGTGTGTGTAGCAGGCCCTGGGTATGGCACCAGGGAGATTGGAGGAGGCAAGCTGCCAGTCGATCACAGAGAAAGGAGTCTGGAGGATGAGGACAGCTGGGGTGGCCTTCTGTGGTGACAGGAATCTCTGTGAGACCTGCCCCAGAGGCCAGGAGCAGAATCATTCCTTCCGTGGTCTTGGACTAAAGAATTGCCTGTCAAGGTTCATGGGCCACATGTGTGGGAAATTTGGGGGTGGGGGCACAGGGCGGGGGGAGAAGGAGGGGATACAAAAAGAGCTGATACATTTCATGGGTTCATGTCTGACACCTCAGCAGACATCCTCAGCAACATGATTCAAGGAGTTTCCCTCGCTGTGACACTTCCAGGTGAGGTACATCACCCCTTTGTAGAGCAATTATACTTCAGCATCTTTGATCACCTTATTAGATGTTTCCGACTCAAGTATTTTTGACAGTTGTTTGAGGAAACACAAATGTCAAGGTCTTCCTTCTTAGTTTGAGTATTTTTTCTTCTATGACACTGAATGGGGGAAGACGACCTCAAAGTGAGGGCGTTCTGTTTGCTTTGCTCGCCACCCAGTGAGAGAGAATTCGATATTTGCATTATTATCGCTTCCCTTTCAAAGGCTGGTTTTCAAGGCCACTATGGGAACAGGGAAGAAATGCCAGTTACACCAGCTGGAAGAATGCTCAGGGGGCCTATGGGAGCGTTACCTAGTTTGGGATCGGAAGGATGAGCCAGTTCCAGTCAGGCATGGAGAGGTCTGGGGTGCGTGTTTTGGACACGAGGAAGCCTCATGGGGAAGACCATGTTCTAGGAGCGTGTTGCCGACTTTTCCAGAAAGGCAATGCAATGCAAAGTGATCGCTGTGCATGACACTGTCGTGACCCAAAGCGACGGTTAAATCAATTCATCAACGATATCAAATATGAGCAGTGAAAGAGTTTAGTCAGGTAGAGTTTGTTTATTCCAAGTCAAGAAATTCGATGTTGGAAAAGTCTAGAAAGAATTCTCTGTTAGGCTGAACTCTTGTGGGGACAAGAGACTTTGATCTGATCTGAAAGCTGAAAGGACTTGCACCTACAGGTCTGTGAAATCTGATATCCGTAGAGAGTGGGGCGAACAGAAGAGCACTGACCTCAATTCAGCAGGTTTAATGGGGAACCATTTGACTTAATTGCCCACAATGACAGCTCATTTCCAGCTTACTGTGTTTAACTTGCGGTGTTGCAGATCTACTGTTTTATGTGTGAATGACTATCAGATGCTCTTCGGCAAGCTTAGGGACATGTGCCACGTTGGTGTGGAAACTTGCCCTTTCTCATCCCCTTAATTCCCCAGCAACATCTCAGGAAGATGTCAGTAGAATAAAACCCAAATTTGAATTCCCTGGGTTTTTTTTTTCTATTTTAATTGCCTGGCTAAAGAATAGTCTACAAGCAGCTGAAAGGCCACCATCACCAAAGGGATGCAATATTGAGAAAGGCTTGATGAAAAGTGTCGGGAAAATAGAGCCACGTGCCTTCTCAAGATTGTTACTTCTTTTTTTTAATGTTCATTTATTTTTGAGACAGAGACAGAGTGTAAGCAGGGGAGGGGCAGAGAGAGAGACACACACAGAATCTGAAGCAGGCTCCAGGCTCTGAGCTGTCAGCACAGAGCCTGACGCGGGGCTCGAACTCATCAACCGCGAGATCATGACCTGAGCCGAAGTCAGACGCTCAACCCACTGAGCCACCCAGGTGCCCCTCATGTTTGCTACTTTTGTGTTTAGAGTCTGAGGAATTGGTGTGGGGATGTGGGGAGGATAGGGACCATCTTTTGGCAGAATAAGAAGGAACCTGGAGGAAAGGAGTTGTGATAATGTGAATTCCCTGGCTCTAAAGTAGAATATTTAAGCTTTAAAGGAGGGGTGGATGTCCTACAGTTAAAAATCCTGCATGTGATAAAAGGGGAAATGAAATCCCAGACAGGTTAACTGAGGGGGTGAAGATTTTCCAGGACCTCTTTATGTTTCAACCATTATCAACCTTGATTCTGAATGTTGTCCTCCTCTGCCTTCACTGTGTTCACAGCACAGAGGCTTTGGAGACACAAAGATGTTTAAGACGTGGCCACGGTCTTCAAGGTGGCAGTACACAAAATATTCATGAGGCTAGAAATCATTGGATGGTGGGAGTTTTGTCTTCTTCTATTCATCTCAAATTTGCCGTTGCAAAAACGCTTCTTGAGTGAGTGTACCGAGTAGTGTGGAAGGATACCAGGAGGAGATATCCGTGTTGGTGATTTCAAGGTGGCATCAGGAGTGGCATCATAGGAGCTGTTCTCGCAGAGCTCTCAGGGATAAGAGAAAGTCTCCAGACAGACTAGGCAGGGAAGGGCATTTCAGGAAGAAGAATTAATATGTACATAGTACTTGGAGGAATACTGTCAAGGGGCTTCACAAAAGAAGGGAAGCTATAGGAGTTCCAGAAAATGGAAGAGCCACGGACATAGACCAGATAATGAAGGATTTGAGGTGAAGTCTTTGGACTTTATCCTGTAACGCCGTGCTTCTTAAACTATCTGTGGTAAAGAATGTGTTCTTGGTTTTTATTTGCCTATCTTTCATAGACTAATGGAGTATTGAGTTTGTGCCATAGACTCACCATGTGGGTCAAACAGTACTTGTTCGGGTCCACTCATCACACACTTGGATAACATGGCCATGTCAAATGTCTGTAAAGTTTCCAAACACATGTTCTCAGTTTCCGTACTTACCTTAGCATGGACGTGAACACAGTTCTCGGGCTGTCTTCAGACCATGGACCACATGTGGAGCAACATGGCTGAGGATGAGAACCACCAGGAATGATCTAAGCAGGGAAATGACTCAATCAGATTTGTATCCTGGGACAGCAACACTGGCAGCAAGGTGGAGAAAGGTTTAACAGGTAGATACAGAGTCAGGAAGCTGATTCAGGAAACTGCAGCATTAATCTAGGTAAGAGATGGTGAGGATCAGAACTAAGGTCATGAGAATCCTGAGGGGAACAGGTCATACATTTAAGAACCATTTCAGAAACAAAAGTGCCAGGACTTGATGATTGTGGAGTATGTGAGGAGACAGAGGAGGGTTAGAAATGCTGGGAAACTGGGGGTGTTGGGATCCAGTTAACAGACGTTTGAGCCTGAAACCTTGAAAGGGGATCCTGAAGACTGTCAGGAAGGGAACAGCTTCTCTGTATGAGGGAAGGGTTGTTCTTAGAACAGAACAAAGATAACACTCAAACCTTAAGAGTCAGAACCAGCTCCAAGCAGCCAAATTGGCTTAAACATGCATGTGTCTAAATGTGTGTGTGTGTGTGTGTGTGTGTGTAGATAGGCAGAGAGATAGAGAAATAAACGACACACATATATATTAAATATGGTTGTAGCCATGCAGTTTTGCAGTGGAACATTCCTCTGCCCTAAAGTCATGAGCAAAATGATAGATTTGTCAGTGTAACCCTACCCCAACTTCCTGTTGGAGAGCCTCCTATCTTTCCACAGACTCCAAACAAGCCCCAGCGGGTCTGATAACATTAAAATTGCTCTTTGGGTGCAAAGAGCCACCGGTTCTGCTGTGCTGCACAGAATGCAGGTTTGCTGCTGTGACTCACGGGGCGATGTGGTGGGGTGCATGGGCCTGGGGACTTGCCACGGGGGACACTGGCTTCACGTCTCCTGTTACTTAGCTAATGGAGAAGAGAAGTGATTCTCAAGGCGTTTCCAATTTGCTGGTATTCACTCAAGCCTACCACCCCTCCTCTATGCTTCCTACGACTCAGATGCTCTACCCAACTTGTCGTTTTCCTCATATTTGTGTGTCTCTGTGCTGAGACAGTCGCTGGTCCCCCAGACCCAGTGCCAGCGCAGGGCCTGAGTTGGCCTGTCCAGCTGGGTGAGGACTGGCTTGAACTTCAGCACGGCGTTAAATAAAAACAGTGAGAATGTGAGTCTTTGCCTTGTTCCTCATCTTAGCGGGAAGCCTTCAGTCTTTCCCCGTGAAGTATGATGTTAGCTGCAGGTTTTTTGGTACATTTTTTTTTATCAAGTTCAAGTAATTCCCCTCTATTCCTAATTTGCTGAGAGTTTGTATCATGAACGGGTGTTGGATTTTGTCAGATGCTTTTTCTACATCAGTTGATAAGATCATATGCTTTTTCTTCTTTAGCTTGTTGGAATGGTGGGTTACATTGATTGATTTTTATTTTAATGTCTATTTATTTTGAGAGAGAGAGAGAGAGAGCATGTGTGAGCAGGGGAGGGGCAGAGAGAGAAGGGGGACAGAGGATCAGAAGTGGGCTTCACACTGTCAGCACAGAGCCCGATGTAGGGCTTGAACTCGTGAACTGTGAGATCATGACCTGAACTGAAGTCAGAAGCTCAACCAACTAAGCCACTCAGACGCCCCAGAAATGACTGATTTTTGAATATTGAACCAGGTCTTTTTTAATATGAAGTTTATTGTCAAATTGGCTTCCATACAACACCCAGTGCTCCTCCCAACAGGTGCCCTCCTTGATGCCCATCCCCCACTTTCCCCTCCCTCCCCCCCCCCCCCCCCGTCAACCCTCAGTTCGTTCTCAGTTTAAAAAAAAAATTTTTTTTTCAACGTTTATTTATTTTTGGGACAGAGACAGAGCATGAACAGGGGAGGGGCAGAGAGAGAGGGAGACACAGAATCGGAAACAGGCTCCAGGCTCTGAGCCATCAGCCCAGAGCCTGACGTGGGGCTCGAACTCACGGACCGCGAGATCATGACCTGGCTGAAGTCGGACGCTTAACCGACTGCGCCACCCAGGCGCCCCTGTTCTCAGTTTTTAAGAGTCTCTTATGGTTTGCCTCCTTCCCTATCTGTAACTTTTTTTTTCTTCTTTCTCCTCCCCCACGATTTTCTGTTACATTTCTCAGGATCCACATAAGAGTGAAAACACATGGTATCTCTCTTTCTCTGTGTGACTTACTTTGCTTAGCATAACAGTCTCCAGTTCCATTCACGTTGCTACCAAAGGCCATATTTCATTCTTTTTCATTGCCAAGTCGTATTCCATTGTGTATATAAACCACAATTTCTTTATCCATTCATCAGTTGATAGACATTTAGGCTCTTTCCATAATTTGGCTATTGTTGAAAGTGCTGCTATAAACATTGGGATACAAGTGCCCCTACGCATCACCACTCCTGTATCCCTTGGGTCAATTCCTAGCAGTGCTATTGCTGGATCATAGGGTAGATCTATTTTTAATTTTTTGAGGAACCTCCACACTGTCTTCCAGAGTGGCTGCACCAGTTTGCATTCCCACCAGTGTTTCTCCATATCCTCGCCACCATCTATAGTCTCCTGATTTGTTCACTGTAGCCACTCCGACCGGCATGAGGTGATATCTCATTGTGGTTTTGATTTGTATTTTCCTGATGAGGAGCGACGTTGAGCATCTTTTCATGGGCCTGTTGGCCATCTGGGTGTCTTCTTTAGAGAAGTGTCTATTCATGTTTTCTGCCCATTTCTTCACTGGATGATTTGTTTTTCGGGTGTGGAGTTTGGTGAGTTCTTTATAGATTTTGGATACTAGCCCTTTGTCTGATATGTCATTTGCAAGTATCTCTTCCCATTCCCTCAGTTGCCTTTTAGTTAATGCCTGGAATACTTTGCATTTGGTCACGGCGTATGATGCTTTTTATGTGTTGCTGGCTTTGATTTGGTAACATTTTGTTGAGGGTCTTTACGTCTAAGTTAATGAGAGATATTAGTGTGTAGCTTTCTTTTTTCTTTCATTTTCTCTCCTTTTCTTCTTTCTTTTCATACAGTCCTTTTTTGATTTAGTGTCAGGGTAATATCTAATACAATGAGTTGGGAAGGGTTCTTTTCTGTTCTATTTTCTGGAAAGGATTGTGTAAAAACTAGTGTTAATTCTTCTTTAATTGGTAAATGTCTTCAATGAAACCTTCTGGGCCTGAAGACTTCTTTTTGGGGAGCTGTAAATTACAAATTAAATTTCTTTAGTGGTTATAGGACTAGTCAGGAGCATATTTCATCTTGGTTGAGTGATGGTAGTTTGTGGTTTTTGAGGAATTGGTCCATTTCTTCACTGGTGTTGAATTTATAATCAGAAACTTATTTGCATCACTCACTTATTATCCTTTTAGTAGCTGCAGGATCTATGGTAATACCCCCTGTTTTATGCCTGATATTGGTGATTTGTGTCTGTGTATCTGGTATCTTTGTCAGTCCTGTGGGAGGCTTATTAACTTTATTGAAGAAACCAGCTTTTCCCTTCATTTATCTTCTCTATTATTTTCTTGTTTTTAACTGCATTTATATCTGTCTTTTATCTTTATTTTTTCCCTACTCTTGCTTGCACACTGTGTTTATTTTGCTTTTCTTTTTCTAGGTTCTTGAGTAAGAATTTATTTTATTTTATTATTCTATTCTATTTTTAAAGTAAGAATTTAGGTTATTGATTTGAGACCTTTCTCTTTTCTGCTGTCATAGGTGCTGTAAAGTAGCCTGTAGGCACAGCTTAAGCTGCACCTCACATATTTTGATATGTTGCATTTTTATTCAGTTCTTCTTCTTTTTCTAATTTCCTTTGAGACTTCCTCTTCGATCCATGGATTATTTAAAAGTGTGTTGTTTAATTTCTAAGCCTTTCGAGATTTTCCTGTGGTTTTTCTGTTTTGAGCCTTGGTGTGATTCCATTGTAGTCAAAGAACATACTCTGTATGGTTTCAATTCTTTTAAACTTGTTGTGGCTGGTTTTATGGCCCAGGCTGTGGTCATCTTGGTGAATGCTCCAGGGGTGTTTGAAAAATACATGTACTCTGCTTCTGTTGGGTAGATTGCTTTGTTTATGTCAGTCAGATCTTGCTGGTTGATTGCACTGTTAATTCTATACTCTTGCTGATTTTCTGGCTAGTATTACTTATATATGCCATGAGTGGGGTGGAACGTCCTCAGCAATAATGTGTATTGGTCTGTTTCTCCTTTCAGCAGTTATTTTGTTTTGTTTTTTTTTTGTTTTGTTTTTTATGTTTTGAGGTTCTACTGTTTGCTGCATCTATATTTAGGATTGCTGTTTTCCTGGTGGATTGAGGCTTTTACCATCATGCAATGCCCTAACCGTACTTTTTTTTTTCTATATAATCTATTATCTTTCCATTTTCCTCTGCTAATTTCCTGTTTTCATTTGAGATTATTATCACCAACGTATTAAGATATTTGTCTTACAAGTGGATGTAAAAAATGGTTGCAAGGGAAACAAACTCAATGGAAACTAAGTTAAGCAACAAAAACTCAGAGTTAATAGAGTTCCATGACTGGTAAGTTCAAGAATGGCCATTTTCATTTTGGATATGTTGAACTCAAGGGGGAAAAAATCATTCTCTCTCTCATTTTTTCTCCCCCGTTCCACCTCTGTTTTCTGTGTTAGCTTATTCTCACTTACATCTTTTCCATACAGTGTCTAAGATTACCGACCATACTTTTTCACCTGCTGTTAGCCATTTCAGACCATCTAGATGGTCTGTTTTTCCTGGTGGTTTCAGGGAAACATCCGAGGATGGCTTTGATTTGTCTGGGGCCAGTGTCTTGTCCCCAGGCCTAAACCAATCATTGTGGCCAGGAGAATGGGCTTTTCTGATGGAGCAGTTGGATCACGGTCCCAACTCTGTAGCCATTTACTTGGACAACTAAAAAGGAATAGGATGGTGATGGGGGTGAATTTCTAAAATGAAAATATGGGAGATAAAAAGTAATCAAAATACTCTCTTGTATCCAGAAGTCAAAAGATACTATCATTCAAAATATGACTCCCCTCTTCTATACTTCGAGTAGAAATGATTTGAGTATCCACTGGAGCAAACAAACAAACAAACAAGCAAACTACCACCACCACAACAAAAAACAATGAAAGCCGAGTTGTTTCAAAGGCTTAGATAGGCCTCTTTCCTGAAAAATGTTTATGAAAAAAAATATGAACCCTCTTTTATACTAGCATCTTCAACAACCAAATTTCTTCTCTTGCCTGCTGTTAACTGAAACTGAGTGGAAGCAAAAACCTGTCCCCTGTTTGCTCAAAGGTAAGTTTAAAGATGAGGGAGTCAGAGGAAGATATGATTTGAATGGTGGGCGGATTAAAATACCGAGAACACCGGGGAGGGCATTCCGCATGCCGGGAAGGAGATCAGCATAGAGATAAACCTATGGGTAAGGATATGGTAAGAATAAGTAAGATAGGAATGTAAGGTTATCAGAGGAAAAATGAGAAAAGGTTGAGAAAAATTCAGAAAGGGAGCGGAGTTCCAACCAACGTATCGAAGGAACAATGAAGGGGCACACGAGGACAAATGCACAGAAGTCGTGGTAAATCGACCACTTTGCACCTTGGCAGGCTTGACTCTCTTTCCTCAGCGCCCGCACTATCCTCTCCTGCTCCTCTGCCGACGTTCAGACGTTGTCACCTCTGCAGCATCCGTGAGCCTTCTCAGCAGCCCACGCGCCCCCGTGTTGTGATGGCCTGTTTAGCGGCTCTTCCCACCTTGTCCCTTCTGACGTTCTCAAGGTCACTGACTGCACCTTCTTTATCTTTGTGAATGTGGCGATCCGTTCGTACGACAGGAGAGTTTCAATCTCAACTGTAATAGCAGAGCTGGTCATTTCTCCTGCTCAGCTATTCCTTGGGATTAGCAAAGTGCCCATTTCAGAGAAAGCTAAGCTTTCCCTTTGAAGGGTGGTTTCTTTTAATTGGCCGACATAGCAAAATATGACATCCTAGCCAAATCTGTGGACCTCTGTGTTCAGCAGGAGGTATGCGAGCATCACAGACCTCCCAATCTTCCTCTCTTTTGCTTTGCTTTTGGGGAGAAGTTCTGCTGTGTGATCCTGCGCCCACAGGGCCAGTAGTGGGGTGAGAACTGTTGGCTGGAGTAGCATTCTCCCCGAATTCTGCTGACATTGTCACAGCTGCACAGCACCTCTGCCTGAAGCTCCCTTCAAGGCTTTGAGGACTGTTTTCAGGCTCCCTGGCCTATTTCTTGTCCCTTTCCTGTTACTCATCTCTCATGAGTGATGCTGGTCCGGGCATTCCGGATCAGAAAGCGGCCCCATCCCAGACTTCCTGGGTCTGTCTGTTGGGAGTTGGAAATCTTCAGGTACTCCCACAGAGGAAGTGATATTCTCCCAGGAACCCTGGTCCTGGCTACGCTGGTTGCCAATGAGAAGCTTCACTGTCCTCCAAGCAGTGAGGTCCTTCCTGAATTCTTTCTTAGTTCTCAGAGATGGCAGCAACTTCCATAAGCCATACAATTTCTCCTTATTGTTCTTGTTCTTTTTTCTTAAAAGAAATATATGTATATGGGGCACCTGGGTGGCTCAGTCGGTTGTGTCCGACTTCAGGTCAGGTCATGATCTCACGGTTCATGAGTTCGAGCCCTGCGTCGGGCTCTGTGCTGACAGCTCAGGGCCCGGAACCTGCTTCGGATTCTGTGTCTCCCTCTCTCTCTGACCCTCTGTGCTCTGTCTCTCTCTGTCTCAAAAATAAATGAAACATTTAAAAAATTTTAAAAAATATATGTATATATGGGTATTTATATATGTATACATATTTGTATTTTCTTATATGTGAATATATATATTCATATATATATATATATATATATATATTTTTTTTTTTTTTTAAAGCTGAGTCCTTACCTTCCTCAAACTGTGTTCCCAATATGAGGCCAGGAGATTAAATTGCCTCAGGGTAGCTCAGACCCACCAGCTGTTGCCGCTGGCTTCCCGTGATTGTCAGTGACTTCATTGAAAACGTATGTGTGATCTTTCAACATGTCCACAAGTGGAAGGGGAAAAAAAAAAAACAAAACTGCTGCTGGAAAAAAGTTTCCTGATGTGTCACTAAGTGCATCCACATGATGAAACGGGATCTCGGGACAGTCATTTCAAATGACTCCCTGGCCCCTCCACTTCCCCTTCTTTTGATTTTAGCAGCCAGATTCCAAAGCTTTGCCACACAGAGAGCAGCCTCTTTTAAGCCGTACAGCATGGGGTTCTGGAGGAAGGCAGGAAGTGTGAGCAAGGCCTGGCTACCCACTCAAGGCCCGTGCCAGGGTATTCATCCGGGCAATTACTGAATCCCTAGGAACTCCATTTCCAGACGTGTTTTCGGCCCTGTTCGTGCATTCTTTCAGCAAGCCACACTGAGTGATGGCCTGAGGACAGAGTGACTTCTCTCAGGGAGCTCACGGTCTGGGGGGTAGTGAGATATTGCCCAGGTGACCACATCTGTGAAACGCCGAAGTGTCAGATGCTGTGGAGAATAAAGCAGGTGGAGAAGAGCCAAAAATGCCTACTTTAGGAGAAGCTGGCTCTGCAGTTAAATTTGGTGCATTCTTTTATTTCACTCAACATGATTGAGACTTTGCAATCCAATGCCTGTGCTATGCATAGTAAATAAGAATATAAATAAGACATGGCCCCGCCCTCCCAGCCTCCCCACGGTGGAGAGATAAGGAAATGTTCAATGAAAACATATCGTCACAGTCTGTAGTAGAGATGAGCTGAGGGCTGTGAATACACATAGGAAGGAGCGACTCCTCTTACCTTCATAGGCCTGTCAAAGTTACATGAACTGCTCTTCTGATGCGTGTTCTAGCCCCTGGTTCATCTCTACAACTGGACTGGGACCACAGTAGCAACAGCCAATAGCTATTGAGGTCTTGCATGTGTCAGGCACTGTTCCCTTTGCTTCCCCTGTACTGTCTCATTTAATCATGGTGACACCTCAGTGATGTAGCTGCTGATGTTAGGCACATTGCGCAGGTGATGAAACCGTGACTTTGAGACATTAAACACTCTGCCCAGTTCGTGCTGGAGGTAAGGAAAGGGTGGAGCCAGGATTCCCATTCAGACTTGAATTCGTCTGTTCAATTGTGCTCTCGGAGTTAGCCGGGAAAAGAAAGGAGAAATGCATGCCCGAGACAGGGATAGGCCCAACAGTAAAGGTACCTCTGTACCTCTGTGGGAGGAGGACATGGCCATCCCAGGAGCTCCAAGAGTTTGTGTTTCTTACAAACACGCGGTGTGTTTGGGGAATGAGGGATGGGGTGAGGCTAGGGAGAGAGTGCGTGGTAGACTTTGATAAACTTCTTTTTCTGAGGTTTTATTCATAGTTGTTGTTGATATTCTAAAAGGCAATTTTTGGCAGGAGAGAAGGCAATGAGGAAAAGACATTCCATGCATTAAAAAAAAAAAAATGGTGCCTGGGTGGCTCATTTGGTTAAGTACGGAACTCTTAACTTTAGCTCAGGTCATGATCTCATGGTTTGTGAGTTCAAGCCCAAGTCAGGCTCTGTGCTGACAGTGCAGAGCCTGCATGGGATTCTCTCTCTCCTTCTCTCTCTGCCCCTCCCCCGCTTGCGTGCGTGCATATACACACATGTGCATGTTCTCTCACTCTCTCAAAATAAATAAATAAACTTTTTAAAAAATTAAGAAAAAATGAAAAACAGAATTTCATGGGCCAGAAAAAGGGAATAATATACTTTAGGTGGAATGTAGCATAATTTGGGGTATAAACCCACACAGAAGTCGGTGCTCCATGGGGCAGGGATAATAATAATAGTAGGTATAATAATAATCAGTTATTATCTATTTATTCAGTGATTCCTAGAATAGTGCCTGGCTCATAGTAAGTACTCAATAAATATTTGTTGACTGACTGGATGAATGAATGAGTGAATGAATGAACCTAATAAGATGATTTGACCCAAATCGTGGAGGTGTTTGAGCACTATGTTGACAAAGATTTTACATTTCTTTTTTCTCTGTAGAAGGACTTTGAATGGGGCATTGATATATGTGAATCTAAGAAGAATATCTTTGGCTATAATGGGCACTCTGGATTATGACCGTTTTTGGCCAGACTGCAAAAATGGACCATTTAAGAGCCCTTTGCAAGAGTGGGGAATGGCAGTGAGAAGAAGCCATCAGAAATGTTGCAGAAAAGCCCTCAGAATAAAATGATGGAAGGGGGATTGATATTTTAAACACATGGGAGAGACCAACGCTAAATGCTATATAGAAAGCACAGAGAGGTGATACGAGGATGAGAGGATGAGGAAGATCCCTAGAACTTGACACTGAAATGGCTACTCGTGACCTTGGAAAGAGCCTTTTATCTGAGGGCTAACCCACATTCCTATGAGTCATGTAGTGAAGGGGCGAGGGGCCTGAGAAAGTGTTAGACATGCTTGGAATGTTTGAAAAGGAGAGAGAAAAAGAGTGAAGGAGTACAAAACTAAAAGATAATAATGCTCGTTTTGTTTTCTGAATGGAAGCTCTCCAAATAACTGAAGAACAAGGAATTAGCCACAGGGGAGAAATAAAGAATGTGAAAGCAGGTATCAAAGGAAACAGCTGAGAGTGGAGAGGAACACAGATGGAGCAAATGGACCACAAAGCAACAGTGTTTCTTCCTTAGACGTTCGTTAGAAGAGAGTATGGATTAACTTTGAGAGAACTGTATTAAAGGTCCTGGCATTCTTTTTGCAGCAGTAAGCTCATTTTGAATGTATGATTGAATGAATGAATGAATGGGTCTCAAACTCTCTTGGTAGGAGTGGTCTTCTTGGAAACCATTAATCTAGCTCGTCGAAGAGATTCGTAAATATTTATTAGCGAAGAATTAGGACCTGTGTGAAGAAAAGAATTCATTCATGCTGAGGCGGTAAAGTTGGCATCACAGATCTAAGTGAGGAAAGTGGGAACTAGATATGACTGGCAGGTTCCCCTCAGCATTCTGAGCCCAGCCAAGGCTGCATGTGAGTTTACAGTGTTGCTGATTAGCGTCCACACCATCATTCTCCCCGTGATATTCAGAAGGCCTGGAACTCCAGGGTGGGCATTGGAAAGGCAGACGACAAGGAAGGTCAAGTTGGGAGAGTAGAGGCTTGCAAGATTGTGGTTGAAACAGCTCCCCCGTGACATCCACCAAGAAGGGACTCAAGAATGATACCTCTGTCCGATATGTCATTTGCAAATATCTTTTCCTTTTAGTTTTGTTGATTGTTTCCTTTGCAGTGCAGAAGCTTTTTATCTTCATGAGGTCCCAATAGTTCATTTTTGCTTTTAATTCCCTTGCCTTTGGGGATGTGTCAAGTAAGAAATTGCTTCGGCTGGGGTAGAGAGGTTTCACTTTCAACAATAGCCAAACTATGGAAAGAGCCTAAATGTCCATCACCTGATGAATGGATAAAGAAATTGTGGTTTATATACACAATGCAATACTATGTGGCAATGAGAAAGAATGAAATATGGCCTTTTGTAGCAACATGGATGGAACTGGAGAGTGTGATGCTAAGTGAAATAAGTCATACGGAGAAAGACAGATACCCTATGTTTTCACTCTTATGTGGATCCTGAGAAACTTAACAGAAGACCATGGGGAGGGTAAGGGGAGAAAAAAAGGTTAGAGAGGGAGGGAGCCAAAACATAAAAGACTCTTAAAAACTGAGAACAAACTGAGGGTTGATGGGGGGTGGGAGGTGGGTGATGGGCATTGAGGAGGGCACCTGCTGGGATGAGCACTGGGTGTTGTATGGAAACCAATTTGACAATAAATTTCATATTAAAAAAAAAAAAGAATGATACCTCTGGGGAAGTGGGAGGGTTGAAAGTAAGGCCAACGAGAAACTTTAATGGAAATGCACACCTGGAATGCAGAAGAATAAAAGTTTGCTTGCATTTCTTTAAAGGAACATTTATCAAGTGCTTTCATTCCAGGATTTCTTGTACTTGCTACTCCCATGAAGAGATAAATGTCAGTACCACTCCCAGTATTGCAGCGGAAGGAAGAACTGGGGCGTAGAGTTAAGTAATTTGCTCAATGTCACACAGCATGTAAATTTTAGAACAGGAGCTGGCACCCCCAAGGCATCCTATTCCTGAGTCTGAATTCTTGGCCCCAGCATTGTTATAACAGCACCTTTGGTTGTGTAAAAACGTGAATTTCTGAATCTGAGATGCTAGAATTGGATGGTGCTATTTAAGGAAGCAATCTTGTGTGTTAGGTGGTAGAAGGGCCGTGAAGGAGGAGGTTAAAGTTTTTTTGTATCTCTGGATGTTGGGTCAATTTTGAAACATCCCTGGTCGATTACCAGAGAAACCCAGGCATGTGGAGTTCTCCTGGGCAGCCCTCTCTCCCCTTGTAATCATGTGTGCCCATGCAGACTGATTTAAATTTCCAGAGGCCGAGTTAGCATCTGTGTTTGGAAGTGCTGCACGAGATTCTCTGGAGGTCTTTTTGGTTCCCGTATTGATCCTCAGTGGGTTCCCCGGGCTGGGTGGGACCATCAGCTGCACTTCAGGAGCACAAAGACTCTTCTGTGCTCATGGTTGAACACATTTTGGTAACAAAATGAGGACCAGTGCAATCCTAACTGTCTGGTTTTTAAGTCCACTGCTTAATTGGGAGTTTACCACTTATTGGCAATTAACTTGGGGTTTAATGGACCTTGTGCTTCCTTGTCATTAGCTTGACCTCACTCTGATAGTTTTGTCTTCTTACTAAATGTAGCTAGTCCTGGAAAGACACACATTAGCAAAAGATACCCAGGTTTTGTAGATAGTTGTTAAGATACTTAATACCAAGGAATTGAGAAAATACATAATCTACCCAAGTTGAACAGGTTTTTAAAAAGTGTGTGTGTGGGGGGTGTCACCTAAATGATCACATGTCCTCATTTGACAATTGAAGAAACAAGCTCAGAAAGGCAGACGTTTTCCTTCCTAAGGACCCTGGATAGTTAATACCATAGCTGGCTTATGAAACTTTTTTTTTTAGAGAATATTCTTTGATGCCCATGATAGAGATTATCCACAGTCAAGCTCATAATCCATTCTCTCTTGCCATTTAGTAACAGGCCCTAACGTTTACTGGGGCACAGGGCTGCTCCACCAAATTTCCCACCTTTCCTCACAACAAGGTGTGGGCATGTGACTACTTTTTGGCCAATGTTATTTAAGCATCAGTGTTCCAGAGATCTTTCAGGAACTTGCTTTAAAAGAGAAGAGACTGGGTGTTGTGTGGAAGTGATGAATCATGCGATCCTACTCCCAAAGCCAAGAGCACACTGCTTACTCTGTATGTTAGTTAACTTGACAATAAATTATGTATAAAACAAGTAAAAATAGAAGAGACTTGTCTTTCTCTCATTACTCACCCATTTTGCTTCTGGAATACAAATGTAATGGCTGACTTTAGAAGGAAGTTTGGAATCTGAGATGTCATGGGAATAGAAGCTATCCATAGAGGACTGAAAATATCAGGACATTGGCTGTGTCCATCATGCAGCCAATCTATCAGCTCTGGAATGCCTGCCTCAAGACTTCTGAAATGTGAGAAAGAAAATTTTATGTATTTAAAAAATAATTTTCTAGGTTTCTCTTACAGCAAAACTTAATCCTAATGAACTCTTGTATGTATGACTTTCTACCTTGGAAATACTATTCCGATGTTGCTTTGACCTCTGGTGTTTGAGTCAATACCAAGATACTTTGTGTCCCCATCTACTTTTCTTTTTTTTTAAGTTTTTTTAATGTTTATTTATTTTTGAGAGACAGAGAGAGACAGCATGAGTGGGAAAGGGACAGAGAGAGAGAGGGAGACCCAGAATATGAAGCAGGTTCCAGGCTCTGAGCTGCCAACACAGAGCCCGGTGTGGGGCTCGAACGCACAAACTATGAAATCATGACCCGAGCCGAAGTCGGGCGCTCAACCAACTGAGCCACCCAGGCGCCCCCCACCCCCAACCTACTTTTCTACGGGTATCAGTAATCTTGGGATTCTGTGATTTTACACATTCCTAAATCATCCTTTGTGATGTTTGGGTCTCCTACACTCTTGAGGAGCTAAAGAAAAACAGGATACTTAGTGGCCAGGTAGATATTAAAAACCAGGATTCCTGTGACTTGGGGTCTCCCATTCTGTCCAGGGATATCAAAAGTTAGAATTTCCCTGGGTGGGGGTCTGTGACTTTCTATGACTGTTGTAGCTTCATTGGTCCCTCTAGAAACCTGAAGACTGTTTGGTGACCAAAATCAATCGGATCTTGATCGAAGGGGGCATTTTCCAGGTGTGATAGAGCCATACATATGAAGCACTTAAACACAGAGCTCTAGACTGGACCACTGGCAAGAATGAGTGCAAGAAGCAATTTTTCAGCTTCTAGATTCTTTTTTTTTTTTTGTAAACATTTATTTATTTGTCTTGGGAGAGGGAGAGCACAAGCAGGGGAGGGGCAGAGAGAGAGGGAGAGAGAGAGGATCCCAAACAGGCTCCATGCCCAGTGCAGAGTCCGAGGTGGGATCGATCCCACAACCATGAGATAGATCATGACCTGAGCTAAAATCAAGAGTTGGTCATTTAACTGACTGAGTTACCCAGGTACCCCAGATTCCTTATCTGGAAGTATCCAAATAACCATAAACAATGTGGGAGACGGGGCTGTGGCAGTGTTGTTCCCTCAGTGCTTGGCACAGAGTAGGTCCTTTGATGAATAAGTTAAAGAAGAAAAGGGAAAAAAGAGAGGATACAAAAGACAAAGAGAGAATTGTATGTACTAAATGATATAAGTGTGTGTGTGTGTGTGTGTGTGTGTGTGTGTGTGTGTGTGTTTAGGTCAGTTTTAGGTAAAACTTCTTTTTGATACCTAGACTCCTCTGTTTCTCACCAAGGTTCTCTCAGTGGGTTTTGCTAATGAGAATGTTCTCTTGAATTCAAGGTGCCGATGCCTTTCACTCAAATTAATCTCTTAACTCAGTGAACTCTGCTGTTGGTTTTAAAAGGCCCCAGGGCATTGACCAAACATATTCCTCAGAGTAATTAGCTCTAACCTCTCCAACCTTTGTTTTCTCATTTGCGGCCTCCACATGTTGGAGATTTCAGCAACTTCCTTGAACTCCGCTGTAGGGAAACTTCTTGAGGAAATTGTCTTCATGAGCGGCCTTGGGGGATTTGTCAGTTTCTATGAACACTTGGCAGGCCTCAAGGCAGCTGGCCTCTGACATAGAGATTGCTCTCAAAAGACTCCCATTTCAAAGATCTTTGTTGAAGAAAGACTGAAAGGCTTAATCTAGACCCTTGGACTCTTGGGAAGTAATGGAGATGATGAGCGCATGGAACCCAGGGAGGTGGTAGGAAGTCGCCAGCTGTCTGATAAGCAGGAAGGAGCAAGGTTAATGGTGGATTTATGTCTCTTCAACTTATCTGCAACCTATAGGCATACTTTTATGGGCTTTGCTGCAGCTATCCCAAGATAAACCAATGAGGTCACTTTTAAAAAGTCATGTTAATTGAGATATAATTCCCGTATCATACAATTCACCTCTATGAAAGCATATAATTCAGTGTATTTTAGCATATCAGTACCCATTCATTCAAAGACCCACTGATCACCGTCAATAATCTCACTCAGGGGCATTTGAACTCTAACTCAGATGACATTGCCACTGTTCAAAAGATGTTTGGACATTCCAGAGAAGTGCCTTCAGAGCTTACAGCACATTCTTTTGAGTCTTCCCTGTGTTGATGAATCTTTATCCTTTGAGGGTGGAGTTGACTTTTTGAAACAGAGTGTTATTCAGAGCCAATTCTGTTGAATGAAGGCTGGGATCAAGCCATGTAATAATGTTTGGGGACAAACACCAAAGGGCAGATTTAAAGTTTTTATTTATTCTCTTGTGTGGTTTGGAATCATGTCCTAAATGGAGTAAAAAAATCGCTTGACTTTAATCTAACTGGTATTATTGGATTCACCAGTTTTCTTCTAGAAGGACTAAATCAATTTTTTCCCTTATTGCACAAGGTCTCCTCACTAGGAAGGAAGGGGTTGATAGAATGCTGGGTCAGGAAATAGATGGGAGGGAAATGTCCAGGTCCCACAACTGACTGTTTGACCACAAGCATGCCAGTTTCCTTCCCCACGTTTCCATTTCTGCTGCTGTAATGGAGGACAGTACCATCCACCTTGGATATTAGATGAAATCATACATACATGTTGCTTTGTAAAGGGTCAGCTGAACATACTGTGCACAGGAAAAGGGAGAGAATCTAATCCAAGTGATACTGCCACTTCCAGAAAATCCTACCTTCCAGAATTGAAAACCTTGAGTAGTAAGGGTTGGGTGTAGATTTTGCTGGGAGGGATCAGTGTCTAATAGGACCACCTCTGGGAAAAAGGAAATCGATTAGTCTATTATTCTGGCTCAATAATCTTGGTCAACTTTCCTGAAAGAGCCCTTGAAGTTCACTTCAGATACATTCCTCTGTGCTTCTTTCTTCCTGCTCTTCACCTAGCTAACTCCCAACCGTTCTCCATATTTCAGTTGAAATCTCACTTCCTCATGTATTCCTTCCTTCCTCGGTAACACCCTCCTGATACATGGTGCCATAAAATATGTAGGTCTCTTCTATGCAAATATTTTTTCTGTTTACAATTATGTATCAATATTTGCCAGAGTCTCTGTTTAGATCACCTGTCTATTTCCAGAACCTAGCACTGGCATGAGTAGGTATACAACAAATATTAATTGTGCCTACAGCTAGATTTTTCTTCCTCTAATATTCTTTTTTTTTAACGTTTATTTATTTTTGAGACAGAGAGAGACAGAGCATGAATGGGGGAGGGTCAGAGAGAGAGGGAGACACAGAATCTGAAACAGGCTCCAGGCTCTGAGTAGTCAGCACAGAGCCCGACGCGGGGCTTGAACTCACGGACTGCGAGATCGTGACCTGAGCTGAAGTCAGACGCTTAACCGACTGAGCCACCCAGGCGCCCCATCTTCCTCTAATATTCTTAAGCTTGGTAGGATAGTCCATAAAAGGGTTCATGCTGTATTCTTTCTAAAAATTATTATGGGGTAGTAAATTTGGAGAGGAAATCTTAATTTAACGCTCACATTCTACCAAGGGGGAAACTGAGGCTTAGAAAAGGGAGTGGTTTATTGTTTTATTATGATTTATTGAATGTACAGAGAGCTTCTGTGCATAGTACTTAGAGCCTAGGCACAAAGCAAACCCATGTTCATAACCAGCAGGTTGTTTTTTTTTTTTTTTAAACGTTTATTTATTTTTGAGACAGAGAGAGAGAGCATGAACGGGGGAGGGTCAGAGAGAGAGGGAGACACAGAATCTGAAACAGGCTCCAGGCTCTGAGTAGTCAGCCCAGTCAGCCCGACGCGGGGCTCGAACTCAAGGACTGCGAGATCGTGACCTGAGCTGAAGTCGGATGCTTAACCGACTGAGCCACCCAGGAGCCCCTGTTTTGTTTTTTTGAGCATGTGCCAGGCCCTTTGGCGTATGGAATCACATTGCGTTGTCACAATAGCTCTGTGAATAATGACTGTGCTGTTGGGGTAACTTGAAGCTTGTGTCCCGCCGTCTTACATCCCTTACACTAGGGCTCTCGCTCAGACCGCCTCAAATAAACAAGTAAATGCACTTTGCTTGTGCCTCACGTCTTCACAGTCAGAGGATTGGGTCGAGCACCGCAGGCCACCTTCCCATCAGATCAATGGTTTAGTCTTATAACAATTCTAGACCCACCGCTGCCTTTGAAGGTGTACCATTATGCCAAATTACAGAGGAAGTGACGAAGAGCCAATTAGAGAGGTGGCATGGCTTCCTCAAGGCCATCCAGTGTATAAGTGACAAAGCCAGGCTGCAAGCCTGCTGCCACAGTTCCAATTCTGTTTTCCCACGAAGACCGAGTGAGTGAATAAACGAGCTCTTGGGCAAGAATGTGAGTATTCAGGTCTCACTGTGGGAACCCCCGTGAAGATCTGTGTCCATGTTTCTGCAGAGCTGATGTCACTTAGAACATGATGCTGACTGCTAACATCTGTGCACAGCCAAGTGTCTCTGGAACCAGGTGTTTGACCACTTAGAACTATAGACGGAATGTTCTTTCAAGAATTTTAGAATCCAACTCCTTGATTTTACAGTTGAGAAATGGAGGCCGAGAGAGGTCCAATGACATTCCATGGTCACACGCTGAGGGCTAGGGACAGGAGAGAGACAATAGCCTGGGTCCACGTAGGCTACTAAAGACCTCTTTATACCTTACTGTGTGGAGAATGAATAAAGAAGGGTATGGATTATAAGGCACAAAGATGTGTAATCAAGAATATAAGGATCCTCTGTTGACTGCATTTAGTGCTTAACATTTGAGAGCTATGGAAAGATTAAATTAGGGTTGACTGGTGATTGATGTGGGAAGGACAGCCACTTACATCACTTCCCACCTGCTCTCAGAGTAGGCGGATATGAACAAGGCCACCACTCCATTCCCACTGGAAGTGTTCACACCTTTGTTGTTATCGCTTACACCTTAATGACCCTATCCAATAACCATTTAATAAGGATTAGTTGATAATCAGCTAAATGAAGGCAGATGATGTCAGAGGAGGATCTTGGGGCTTCTCCACAATGTACTTCATAAAACTTCCTTGATGCTGTTCATATTTCTCAAAAAGTTCATTTGTGCCAACATCACATGGCAGAAAGGACGCTTAGATTAGAATTCTGGTTCGATCATGTGGTTATCTTACCCCAGGACTTGGGGCATGAGGTAAACCCCACTTCAGCCACAGGAAACCAACACTCACTGTAAGATGTGTCATGACAGGGGCTCTGTCAGAGATCCTCAACATTGAGTGCATGCTGGGTACTTATGAAGAATACTCAGAATTAAAGGTACTGGGAGCTTCGGTGGGACTATTTAGAAGCTATTTTCACACTAAGGAGAGTAGGGAAGGAAGAGGCTCAGGGCCCAGGGCAGCAAACATGGTGTTGACGGATGACAGCAAGGAAACAGAGCTGTATACATCTCATAAAACACAGCATCTTGGTCAAGGGGAATAATCTTCCAACTGGAAAGGATGGGACATGGAATGGGGAATACATGAGGAAATACTATGGAAGCACAGAAGTTAGGATGCATAAACAAAGTAAGTGGATCCCCACAGGACAGGGACGGGCACTTACAGAGGACATGTCAGGTACTGGGTTAGGTGTGCTTTTGACTTCCTTTCTCATATCAGCTCTGGAAGACACAAATCCATTTGATAGATAGGGAGATTGCAGTAGAAAGAAAATAAGCCATTTGCTCAACGTCACCACCTTGAATAAAGTACTGTTAACAGAGGCAAGATTTGAACTCATATCCCAGTCTCATGTTGTTCCTACTACGAACTCAAGAATACATTCATAACTCTAATTTCCAAAGAACTGCAGAGGACAATTCCAGAGGACTGAAGATGGACAAATCACTCAGTGTTAGGTAGGAAGGGAAGATAGATATTAGAAATTACATCTAAATGGGGTATCTATCCCCCCCCAAAACTCTACAATTGAGAAATATATGTATATTTTTTCTCAGCACTTAGAAAATGAAGTAATGATCACCAGGAAATGATATGGATTACCTAAGAATAAGAAAGGTGATGAAAAGGGGCACCTGGGGTGGCTCAGTCAGGTAAGCATCTGACTTCTGGTCAGGTCATGATCTCACGGTTCATGGGTTCGAGCCCCGCATAGGGCTCTGTGCTGACGGTTCAGAGCCTAGAGCCTGCTTCAGATTCTGTGTCTCCCTCCCTCTCTCTCTGCCCCTCCCCTGCTCATGCTCTCTCTCTCTCTCTCTCTCTCTCTCTCTCTCTCTCTCTCTCTGTGTGTCTCTCTCTCAAAAATCAACATTAAAAAAAAGTTAAAAAAAAAAAAAGGAAGTTGATGAAAAGTTCACCTCTGTCCTTTCTCATGGGGTTGCTAGACTAGCAAAGCATTGGGTGCCATTGTGATGCTGTGTGTCAATTTCAGCAAAGGACTTGAAAGCTTCCTTCAGAATATTTTGGAAGAAAAGCTTAAGACATGAAGGCTGAATGATAGTAAATTTCAATAGTCACACATTGGTTGAAGAACAGGGTCATTTTGAGCTACCCACTATCTCCGTCTGTTCTTGGCCTCTCTCGTAGACATTTAATCGATTGGTTGAAATGAAGACTGAGCTTGTTAAAATATGATGCCATGGAATCTGGAAAACTTGTTGGATAGGGACCTGGGGCCAAGACTTAGATCCAGGAAGGGTGGTTTTAAGAAGGGGACACACTCAGAAAATGGCAACAAGACCCATGATTACTTGAGCTCCAAGTTGAAGAGACAGGCGCAGGGGCACAGAAGGAATGCATTTGTAATAATGACCACATAAGTGCTGAGCCGAACCATCGGCAAGCCTAACTTTGAAGAATGTCCCGTGAGCACTTCACAGTTTACTTAAGGATAACCCCCGTCACAGAGTTTTAAGGAAGAGTTGAACTTGCCAATTTGCACTGCGTGTATGCACAAGTGCGCACACATGTGCGTGTCTAGGGAGAGAGTCAGGTGACCCTGGATGTGGAGATTGGCGCTAGGCAGAAGTGGTATTTGAATTGGAAAGAGAAGAGACAGGTCTGGGGAATTTATTAGACATCTTCAAATAATCAATGGGCTTTTTATGTGGAGAAGAATTCATCGGTCTTTTTATTTTACTTAATGTACATTTGCTTTGCATGCCTTTCTTCCAAAGAGGTTTTGAAGTCACTAAAAAGTATTCAAAATCAACTCTGAGGAGCTTCAGAAGTCAGACCCAGGGTAAGTGGTGAATAATTGTAAGGTGCCACCTGAACTATTAGAGTTATAAAACAAAGGGGTGACCTGCCTGGACAAGGAGTGACCTTCCATTTCTGGAAGTATGTAAGTGCAAGGTGACCAGAGTGATGTGTGAACACACACGCACACACTCACACTGAGATGACTCAGTTAGTTGGCTTGCTAAAGTGTCTTCTAGTGCAATATCTGTACATATTTATTTCGGTCTGAACTTTCTCTGGTATTTACTGTTTTATTTGCAAGATTTTAAAAATAACAAACACATTGTAATTTCAACAAACTTCAGGCTCTGGCTCTAGTCACTAATGTCCTATCCAGGTAAACCCAAGCCTCTGAAGGTTAGGATTGCCCTTTTCGGAATATAGCTAGTAAGACCTACGTTTCAGAAACACATAGTAACTGTGAGTTTATTATTAAATAATTTCTGGTTATTTTGGAAAGAAGACTAGAGACTGTGGCAGATCTGGGAACAAAATATAAAACCAGACTTTTTCTCCAGTGCCCCAGAGCTTGCTGTCTGGACAACACTACTCTCCATATACAGGCACTTCCTTTCCCCTCTCCTCTGCTCATTTATGAACTTGCCTGCCCTTGACTACTCTTTGGCTCCTGGGGGAGGGGTCCCCTAAGATGCTGTTGACATGGCCAAAAGACGGATTTCACATTTCATCCAGAGACCTTATGTTCAAAGGAAGAGAAATAGAACACGACTCCCTGCTCCCCGCCCAAGCAAGGACAAATCAAGCAGGTATGAAATTACAACCATCAGACTCTCTCTGCTTCCAAGAGTCAGGTTTGCAAATGCAAGAAAACAGACAGCACTTCCTGGGGAAGCTTTCTCTGGCCTCCCCCAGAACATTACCCTTTCCTTTCTCTGACCTTTGTGTATCCATCTACATTGTCATTTATTTCCACGTGTCTACCTTGAAGAGGCGAAGGGACAGATGGCTTGGAGCATGCGCCCTGGGGCAAGACTGCCCGGATCCAAATCTTAGGTCTCTCACTGGCTGACTTTGTGGCCCTGGGCCGTTCACTCATTGGCACAGTAAGAATAACAAGGGCTACCTCACGCGGCTGTTGGAACACATCCTGAGATCATGATGTCTGCAAAACCCTCAATAAAATTTAGCTGTTGTGATGATCGCAGTTTGTAGGATGGGCTTTGGGATCTGACCTGCCTGGGTTCTTGAGTTGTGTTGTAGTGCTGCATCATTAACCCGTCTTAGCTCAGCCTTCCTTGCTGTAAAGATGGCAATGACCTCGATCTCTAGCCCAAAGGGGTTTCGTGAGGGTGAGAGAACGTGGCTGGCCTGTCACGCTCAGGAAAGGCTACTTACTGGCATCAGGGTTTTCAGGACAGGGGGCTTGTTCTAAACCCTCACTCTAAGCTCCCAGCCTAGAGCTGGCACATAGTAGGGGCCGTTGAATCTGTGGACTTTGACTCTCTTGGCTGACCACGCCCCTGCCCTCCTCCGGCGTGCGTGCATGCATACACATACGCTGTAGATACCACACGTGCCCACACATATATACAACATAACATACCACGTATACAAACACCACACTCACGCATATACCCCACACCAAGCACACAGCCACAGACAGCAGACACTACCCCCCCGAACACACACTATACCATAACACACACACACACACACACACACACACACACACACACACCCCATTCCCTTCTCCCTTAGCTGCTCTGTTGAGCTGAAGGGAGCTATGTCATTTTCAAGGATATGATTCAACTTCTGGGGCCTGTTGCTACAAGCACGAGGTCCCTCATCAGCTTTGCCACCTCCCTGGAAAGGCATGCAGAGTGGGTTCCAAATTTGCATTTTGGCCTGAGGAAAGGGGTGTGGAGGTATTTTTTTTTTTCCTTTTGATTGTCAAGTAACACATCTACACAGGCCAAGAGACCATGTCTCCAAACGGAGGTGTAGGTGAGGCCGGCTGTTCTGCTTGAAATCCCACACAGCTCTAATGGAGGCCACATGTGTCACCGTTGACAGGCATATCTCCCTGAGTTGTCAGTACTACAGAAGATGATAGACCTTAATGCCACATTTCAGAGAGGCACAGAAGGTCAGGGCTGGAAGGCATACTGGAAAGTCTCTTTCTTATCCAGCGGTTCTCAAAGTTCTCTGGATTTTAAGAGCCTTTGGAGCTCAAGATGATCATACATATTACCTAGCTCCAATCCTCAGATATTATAATTCACTAGACCTGGTGGGGTGCGGAAGTTTATTTATTTATTTTTTATTTTTTATTTTTTATTTTTTTTCAATATATGAAATTTATTGTCAAATTGGTTTCCATACAACACCCAGTGCTCATCCCAAAAGGTGCCCTCCTCAATACCCATCACCCACCCTCCCCTCCCTCCCACCCCCCATCAACCCTCAGTTTGTTCTCAGTTTTTAACAGTCTCTTATGCTTTGGCTCTCTCCCACTCTCACCTCTTTTTTTTTTTCCTTCCCCTCCCCCATGGGTTTCTGTTAAGTTTCTCAGGATCCATTTAAGAGTGAAACCATATGGTATCTGTCTTTCTCTGTATGGCTTATTTCACTTAGCATCACACTCTCCAGTTCCATCCACGTTTCTACAAAAGGCCATATTTCATTCTTTGTCATTGCCATGTAGTACTCCATTGTGTATATAAACCACAATTTCTTTATCCATTCATCAGCTGATGGACATTTAGGCTCTTTCCATAATTTGGCTATTGTTGAGAGTGCTGCTATAAACATTGGGGTACAAGTGCCCCTATGGGGTGCAGAAGTTTATTTATTTATTTTTTTTAAACATTTATTTGTTTTTGAGACAGAGAGAGAGAGAGCATGAACAGGGGAGGGTCAGAGAAAGAGGGGAACACAGAATCCGAAACAGGCTCCAGGCTCTGAGCTGTCAACACAGAGCCCGATGCGGGGCTCGAACCCACAGACGGTGAGATCATGACCTGAGCGGAAGTCGTACGATTAACCAACTGAGCCACCCAAGCGCCCCAGGGTGCGGAAGTTTAAATAAGCAAATGAAGTGACTCTAATGCGGATGGGTACAGATGATACTTTGAGAAACACTATAATCCCTTTCCACAGGTGGAGAAAAGTTGGTCCCAATCATCAAATAAGTCACCCAAATAGTTAGTGGCAAGGCTGAGAACGGACCTCTGGTCTATTTGCATCTAGCGCTCTTCCAGGATTTCACTTAAATCCTTTGGTTCTTCCTGCATTTGTATCTTCAAGCACTTTAGAGTAAGTCTGTGGCAGAGAAAAGCACTGAATTTGTCTTAGAGGGAAACGGGCTCCTCTGTGGCCTTAGTCTTGTTCTCTCTGGGACACTCACTTTCTCCAGTGGAGTGCCTTTCTTGGCTATCAAGTCCATTGGTTGTCGCATAATTCTTAACCAAGTTTGGCCAGCTTCCCATCGCAGAGTATCACAAGAAGGAGGAAGTTAGAAGTTTTAGTTAAATTTGCCTGTGCTTCATTCCGCTCAGAAGCCAAGGTTAGTCTCTAGAGACTAAACATCCCAAATCTTCAGAGACTTCCTGACTGTTTATGTCAGTCGTCAAAAAACGACAGCCTGCAAGCCAAATCCGGCCTGCCATCTGGTTTTGTAAATAAAGTTTTATAGGAAAACAACTATGGACATTCGTTTGCATATCATCTCTGACTACTCTTGTGCAAAATGGTGGAGTTGCAATAGAGACCGTATGACCCAAAAAGCCTAACATATTTACCATCTGACCTTTTACAGAAAGATTTTATTGACCCTTGGCTTACATTCTTATTTGGGGTACTCCCGGGGGCCATAAAACACATAATGCCAATTAAAAACCTGAACATGCAAAACAGCCTCTAATAAGCACTGTGATACCCTATACAGCATCCCTTTCCACCTCTTAGTGTAGCTTGTATTGATGATGAACCACAACAACCTGGACTATCTTGCTGGACAGTCCTGGTCATTCAGAAGCTTACTCAATGGCTAAGGAAATTTTCATTAGGTGATATGATTTCTTACTTCAAGTAATTTATTGAAGGGTCTGTTGTGTCAAAGTATATCCTAAGCCAGACTTGATATGACATGATTTTTTATTAATTGCCAGGCATCTCTTCTCCCCCTAATCTTCAATCTTACCCACCATTTTTGCTTCATGTTTGCATGGGTACATCACTATTTTCCTTGATCCAACATCTTTGTGAAAGCAGGTATAGAAGGGCTGGGCCCAGAGCAAAGGAATGCTCCTGGAAGTGATACTTTTCCCTTCCCATTTTTGTTGTTGCTTAGCAACAATTTGGGAGGGGCAGGAGAGATTCCAGGGGCCTGAGGATTTAACACAAAATGATGTGTGAACCCATTTTTGAGAAATGATCCCCGAGTTATATTTTTCATTGCACCTCTCAATTTCATATATGCTGTATATTCACACAGCCCTTGGCCATTCAAATAAGTTGCACTACAAGGAGAAATTTGGCGTACAACTCTTTATGAACAAGTTTTTACTGGGAGCCAAGAACAAAGTGAAACAAAATACCATTGTCATGATAAGTGTTCCTATAGGAGACATTATTTCAAATCTGCTTTTACAGGAAGACTGGCCTCATACTTAAGCTCACAGGGATTGAAGTTAGAACGCCTGACTTGAAACAATAATGATATCTACTTTATAGGGTTGTTGTGTGAATTAAATAAGAACATTTATTTATAGTCTAAGTGTGACAGTTGGTGCTCCATGAAGACTATTTGTTGTTGTTGTTGTTGTTGTTGATGATAATAATAATGTTATTCCCAGCAGGGATTGAATTAGGTAGGACATTAAACCTATACTCTTATGCAGTACATACTGCAGAAGGAGAGTTTGGAAAGTGATAAGTCAATTGCACTGATGGGCCCTCCTTAATGGCTTCTCCTTAGTCATGGCCCTTATCCTGTAACTCGAAGCCCTTCTCCCTCTGACTTTGGGCTAAGAGTGACCTCCACTTTGATCATTAGGATGCTAGTAAAGCTGCCACAAGTAGAGGCTTGGAAAGCCCTCAAGTGTCTCCTCTGTTCTTGCACGATTGAGTTTGCTTGAATATGGAATCCTACCAGCTCCATGGAACTGAGCCTACATCAGCCTGCTGGAGGATGAGAGATCAGGCAGGACTGAGTTGCCACAGCCAAAGTCACTTTGGACTAGCCCACCCCCAAACATGATGTAGAAACTCAGCCAAGATCAGCAAAGTTGCCTACCTACCTCTCAGCTGACTGCAAATGCATGAGTGAGCCCAGCAAGATCAACCCAGATCAGCAAAACTTCCCAGATAACCTCCAGGTTCATGATAAATAAACATGGCTGTCATTTAAAGCTACTAAATTATGGACCGATTTGTTGAACAGTGATAAGGAACCGGGAGAGAGTATGGAGTATCCATTCAGTACTAGTAAATGATTAGTTAATGAAGAAAATTAGTTTGAAACCTTCTGGGGTCATCTGATGTTTTCCTTCCCTAAACAAATAGAGGTAGTCTAGACCAGAAATGAAAATCATGCTCAAATTAGCATGCATTTCCTTTATCAAAATACCAACCCAGCCCAGAGGGATGGTTAATTAATAAATCATATGATTGCTAATATATTAAAATTGAGGATACATTCACTGAAGTATTTATCACTGTTTACAGAAAAGAAGTCTCCTGGAAGGAGACACACCTAATTCAGGCTAAAAATAGCTCAGCTGAATTTCTGGGAAAGAAGACAAGAGTTTGGAGGAAAAAAATATTCAGCCAAAAAAAAAAAGTGACTTTCTTTTTCTGTAGATATCATGGGCTTCCTGAATGCCTGTGTCAGCTTGTTAGTGGTAAGGGAGGCTGCATGAGATAGTATTATGGTTCAATGTGCAGCAGGAGATAGAGTGGTTTATAAATGGAGAGCAGCAAAGCAGAAAGAGAAGCCATGGGTAAGAGGGATGGTGTCACCCAGCTTCGATGCAGTGCTTTGGGGGTGATTCAGCACTTGCTGATAGGGTTGACCAGCCTGCACCCCAGCCAGATCTGGGCAAGGGAAAAATCAAAGCAGTGAAGAAGAGCTTCAAGCATTTTTCAGCTCCAAGCAAGATTGTGAGATGCAGATTGTTCTAGTTGGTGATCATCATGTGGCAAAGAATCAGACTTAGTTACAGAGAGGATACAACTATTTGTCATTCCTTCGCTTATTCATACAATTCTGTTCTATATTACAAGCCTGTAAGGGTGGTGTAAAGTTTTCATTCACACCTCCATTCACTGAAGATATTTATTGGACCAGAATATGTGCTATATCCTGGAAATATACAAATGAAAAAGAACACGGTCCCTGTATCATACAAACTTACAGGCTATGGAGAAGAGACAGAGAAGGGAACTGACATCGAACATACTGAAAATCATCATGAAGAGATGCCCCCATCAAGTTCTGAGTCTGTTGAGAGGCACAGAAGAGAAACCCGTGGATAAGCCACATGCCATCTCTAATAGTGATACAGACTGGATTGGAGAGATGATAGCAGATTTGTCACCCAGGGGTCTCACTAATGACACTTCAGGCCAGAGTTAATTTTACCTACCCAGCCTCTAGTAGAGTGGGACAGGTGTCTCCTTGTGGAAGGAGGGAGTCCGAGAAAGAGATGAAGGTTCTCCCTTAAAACTTTGAGATAACTCAGAAGGGATCCCTAACCTAACCACAACTTAAGGATCAAAGAAAGTTTCTCTGAAGAATTTTCCTGTTTTTGTGGCTGAGGAGGACTTGTAGAGGTGGGGAAACAGTGTGTTGTTGGGTTTCAGGCAAGACAGTTCACAAAGACATAGAATCTAAAATGGACCTTGGTTGGTCAATATATTGCACTAAGTGGAGTGGCTTAGCAAGCTCATCTCAGACAGAAAACACAAAAGTTAGCTGCCATATAGTGACAGGAAAGCCCGTTTTCAAGGATGAGCTGCCAGCTTCATCAGGTCTATGGATAAGATGTAGAGTGTTGGAGACAAGACAAGAACTGTGTTTGAGGCCAAATCTTGGAGCATCTAGGAGGTCAGGATACGAAGATGAAATGAACACATTTCCTTTGTACTCTATCACACTTACTTGACCATATGGCAGGACTTCAGTGAGATGTGATAAGAACCTGTTATGAAGTAAAGGCAGGGGAGGAGGTAAAGAGAGGAAAAGCTATGGTAGGTTATCACAGAGACCAAGAGGGTAGAATCTATGGGATCCAACATGGCCAGGACTGGTGAATGAAGACCCAAATATGACAGATGGTAAGAATTTTGAGGAAAGGGTGATATAAATAGAAATTAGAAAATCAGTGCTATGGGGACCATTCAGTTCTCTGAATGTCTAGTTTGAGAAACCAACACTCCCCTAAAGTGGAATGACCCAGCAGACAGTTGAAAAAAAAGGCAAGATAAGAAATAAATATTGAGTCTATATTTAAAGACTCTGGTTAAGTTCTGAGAGTGGATGAATTCCTGCACACACACACAAAAGTATTGGAAAGGAAAAAAAGAAGAAGAAGGCTAAGGAAATGACCTTGGAGAATCACCTCTGTTGAAGGGTCAGGAGCAAGGAGAGCATCAAAGAAGAAAACAGAAGATACAGTTTTCTTGGAAAATTTCCAAAGTGAAGTGTCACTAAAGTGATAGATATTTAACTTGAGGTGTTAATATATTGGGATTGATATGCACTGTTTTATGTCTACCTTTCTTCATTTTAGTCTTCTTATCTGCAAAACGGGAAGAGAAATTGCTGCTCTAGCATTTGGTGAATGAGAATCTGAATATTTAAGAATAAAAATAGTATTATTTTTAGATATGTATTAATTGCTTTTACTTTAATATTTCTGCCTCCCCCCATCCTGTCTGCCAGTATGGGAACGGGAGGGGAATGGGAGGGGAGAGGGTTGGGTGCCCTTGGGAAGGAGAGGGGTCCCATGAAGGGAAAGACACCCTCTCTGGGCCCAGAGGACTGAGAAAGAAGCCAGAAGAGAGGGAAAGACAGCCAGGGATAAAAGTCCACCTCCTACTCTGGAGGGGAAAGTTTATGTGCTGACTATTTTGGGGGGATTATGTAGAACAGAGGGTCCTAGTTTAGGTCCATGCCTCTGCTGAGGACAGCATAATGCAGAGCCAATAAGAGGAGTTGGATGTGGTTTGAGAAAACGGTCCGAGATGAAGAGGGTTTTATCAGCAGTCTTGAGATTCACTAGGTTCCAGATAGCAGGAAAAAAAGACTAAGTTTAGAGCCCTTGGGCCTGTAATGGGGCCAACTAAGGTCCAGTTGCTGAAGAACCCTTCAACAAAAGCCAAGGGATGACTTCCTGGGCTAGGGCTGGAGGAAAGGAGTGTTCAGCCTCAGAGAGTCTGTAGTGTCATTAAGGACGGTGTTACAGGGCTAATGGAATGAAGGCATCTGACTCAACTGGGCTGAGACAACTACAGAAGAATTCATTATTCCTGGATGTGAGTGTCAACATCCCTTATACCAAGAATGAAGCAAAACCAAAGAAATCTGATGAAATGCTGCCCGCCATACATTCAACTATGAGACCCGGGGAATGTCCTTCCACACAATTCCATGGGGTCATGTCAGCTATTCTCCCATATAGCCAGAGATGAGCAGGGATGGGAGAAGACCAGGGAAAACAGCAATTATTTCAAGGAGATGGCCTTAAGCACAAATGAATGGTTTACCTACCGATTAGATTCATTTTTCAATTTGCATAGACTACATTTAAAAATATTTGGCAAGTTGGGGTTTATGTGAAGAGTAAAATAAGAGTAGAAAAACAAAAGAGCCACACATTCTTTGTTTATCAAAGTTTAATGCTGCTGTAGAACTTCAATCTCTCTGTTTGTCCATAATTCATTTATTATTTGCCTAGGTCACTACATTCTTGGGACTAGGATGGTAAGTCCCATTAAAAGTGAGTACGTTATTATTATTATTTGCTATGTAACTTGAGGTCTGATGAATAGTAGACATTTGATAAATATTATGAAAAATGAATGTTTCCTCCTATTTAGCATATCCAGATTGTAACCAAGGTTCTAGCAAAGGTCTTTCTGAAAGTGTTGATATTTGGCTTGGATTCATCTCATTCTCTCTCCATCCCAGTCTCTCAGAATCTGTTCTTGGTCTTTCTCCAGCCAACTTTAGGTTGGAAGAAAGGATCAGAATATCCTTTAGACTAACGAGTGGCAGATAACCAGACAATATGTCCTGCCCCCTACAGACATTGGTCCATAAGCTGATTTGGATCCTTGGCCTTGAAATGGGCCAATTCCTACCATGGGGTGGAACCTATTGGGACAGACAGAAGAGAGATCTTAGGTTGAGGGATCCTTCAAAATATGCATCAGTGACACTGGGTTGTTCTGCTTAGGTGAATGCCCCTGCTTCAGTAGTAAGCTCTTCCCATATAACTAACTGGTAATGCAGAGATTTTCATGGTACACAGACAACACTCTGTCTTAGTTCCCAAAAAGGGGGGGTGCGAAATCTAGTCTTGGAGTTTTAAATGTCCACCCCAAATGAGTTTTGTAGTATTTTCCTTTTTTTTCAAGTCCAATTTCTTTGCTTCCTCCTTGTGAATGAAATATCACACAGGCATGGGTTTCTGAAGGTTATCTATAGCTTTGCCTAAAATGGCTATAATTGGAGAAATGAAATAGTGCTAACTGTGAAGCCTGAATAACATTATAACATTATGCAAAATGAAGGCACTTTAGAAGAATAAAGGGACGATGACAATGCAAATCAGAGCCAGTGAAGGTCAGACGTTTTGCATAAAGTGCCTTGCAATCTAATTCATGTGAACTTCGCCCGAGGAGAGAAAAGTGACTTATTAAAGCACAATGCTTTTTCAAAGAGCATTACTGCAAAGCTCTGGATCTGCTGACAAGTCCCACCGGTGGCTGTGAGGATTGGGTGAGGAGCTGGGTATAGGCATAGCCAAGCTGAAATTATAGAACCTTTGTTCGGAAATAAAATATCCCGATCCTGTGATTGCACTCAAGCTGGCGTTCTTAACCCTTGGATGGCTGGACTGAATGGTGGTTGCTTAGGGAACAGGACTAGGAAGTTATTTACGGTTATTTACTGGCCACCATGTTTATCATCGATTGCCTTTTATTCTCAGAGCCATTGGAAGCAGGAGGCTTTCTTTTCTTTTCTTTACAATTGAGACTATTGAGGCTCAGCAAGTTAAAAGCATTTGCTTGCGGGACTTATAAATGTTGGAGCAGACATGGAAACGCTGTTAGACTCTGAGGACCAAGGTTAATCCACCTTGTCATACTGCCTAGAAATAACTATTGTCTGTGCGTCTGAGAAGTTCAGGTCCTTGCACTTACAGTGAAGTCTTACACATGGTAGCGTGATTCTTTCGCTTGACTTTACAGCATCTTTCGTCCCCTCACATCTAATGGCTGCTCCTTCTAGAACAGATCCCCTTGCTCGAAGATGGAGGTCCTGACTAATCCTGGGCTTTAACTTCCCATCCTCTTTTCTGGCTCAGTAGAGAGGATAGTACTTACTCCATAGTGCCATTGGGAGGCTCCAATGTGGCACAGAGCCGGAGTGCTGTACAGAGCTCAAACCATAGACCAAGGGTCAGGCTTCCTGGATTGGACCTCTAGTTCCACCATTTACTAATGATGTGAGCTGAGGCAGTTTTCTTTGTCTGTAAAAATGGGGGTAATCCAAACATCTAACTCAGAAAGTAGCGTAAGGAAGAAAATAATCATCTGTCTAAAGTTCTTAGGATAGTACCTTGCATTATAGTAGAGACTCTATAGATGTTAACTCTTATGTTTTATAAAAACTCTTTTGACATCCCACTGGCACACGCAAGCCTAGGACTAGAATGAATTCTCCACTGGGACCAGAACCAAGAAAGAGTCCCTACCTTTCTCTCAACAAGGTCGCATATGGGGTCAGTCTCACATGGATGAGCCTGATCATTAGAACCACCTAAAGTGCCGGGTAAACATGTAAAGTCTCAGTGTCAACTTAGAACAGCAATCTGAGCTGCACAAGGAAATTTAAGGAGGTTTTAAAAAATACCATTGTCTGGGATCCACCTAGGACCCACTGCAGACCAGCTAAATCAGTCAGGCTTGTGAGCGATAGCATAGTTTTAACAAGCATACCTTATTCCTCATCATGCAAGGGTACCAAAGGCAAGTCCTCACCGAGAAGCTTGTCTTTTGTCCCTGTGTATAGAGCCCTGTGAAGAAAAATAAGATAAAGACAGCGAGGGAGGCAAACCAAAAAAGACTCTTAAAAACAGAGAATAGACTGGGGGTTGCTGGAGACGAGATGGGTGGGGGATGGTCTAAATGAGGGATGGACATTAAGGAGGGTGCTTTTTGGGATGAGCACTGGGTGGTACATGTAAGTGATGAATCACTGGGCTCTACTCCTGAAGCTAATACTACCCTGTATGTTAACTAACTTGAACTTAAATAAATAAATTATAAAAAAAAAAAAAACCTATGAGGAAAACTCACTTGGCTGGTTAGACCAGGACCATTAGCCCCTGGGAAGTGGAACACTTTTTGTATAATTTACACAAATCAATAATTCATAGAAACTATAGGAGAGGACAGAGGCTTTGGGAGTACGGTAAGTGCCAGAGAAATTCAGTGGAGAAAAAAAGAAAACAACCACATATGTTAGAGGGGAAAGAGAAAAAGTCTTGGACTCCAGATAGACTTGAGTTCAAATCAGTGACTCGGAAAAAGTTCCTCAATGATGTGGGATGTTAACTATTTGGCAGAGTTATTGTGAGAAGTGTCTACAGTATTAATGTCTGCCTTATAGTAAACATTCAGTCAATGGTAGCTATAAGTTTTGTGGGCTAACAGTGTCTTCGGAGATGGCTTTCTAGAGGAGTCCATTCAGAAGACTTAAGCCAAGCCTTAAATGAGGAGAAGTTTTTATATTATAAATACATATTTATAAGAGACCAGTATTCTCTTCTTTGCAACCCAAAACATTCCTAACTGATATACATGGCTAAAATACTGAGACATACTACTTTCTTTTCCTTCTCTGAAAAACATGGCCTGCTTGATCCCCTTCATATAATTACACTCACAGATCTCAGAGAAGAAAGACCCAAAAGGAGCCCTTTGTTTGGTAGAGAGGTGGGCAAGACAAGAAGGGGACCTTGATCTCCTAGGGTGTTTCTTCCAGGAAATACTTCTCAGATGTTCCTATTTATAGCACGCATTTCTTCTGCAGCTTTTAGGAAAGGTCACCTGGAGCCCAGCCAAGTGGGAATGACAATTACCTGGTGGAGACTGATGATTCATCCAATTTCTGGAAACCACACCAATGCCCCTCAGAAGAGAGCCAGTCCATTGTTTTAATACAATGTGAAGCATTTCCAACAGTTTGCTCGGGGTCTCCCCCCAGACCAGTAGGAGCTAAATTCCTCCTACTAAAACCTAAGTGAGCTTGAGCATTCTGAGGGGATTGGGGATTAGGGTAGATGATTCCTTTTCCACTTCAGGTATAAACTATTATACATGGGCACTGCTGTGCATGGCTATTCATGAAAAATTTGCCTTTATCAAGTTTCAGGGAATATAAGGGTATGAATCATGCTGAAATTGTATATTCTCATGAAACCACTGCGTGTTTCCCCTTGTTGCTGCTCACACATCAGAGAGTATTTTTCTGGATCCAGGGTTAGCAAGGACAGTGCATGCTAATAGATAGAGGTCACGGGTAACTGTACCATATGGTCTACAGGATCCATAAGGATTGCTTTCCGAAAAGTTTTCTCCTGTCCTGGTGTTCCAGTGCTTGAAATTTTGCATTCCATGACCTTTAATTTTCTTTTAAACTTTTTTTTTTTAACATTTATTCATTTTTGAAAGACAGAGAGTGAGTAGGGGAGGGGCAGAGTGAGGGAGACACAGAATCTGAAGCAGGTTCCAGGCTTTGAGCTGTCAGCACAGAGCCTGTCGCTGGGCTCAAACTCACGGACTGGGAGATCATGACCTGAGCTGAAGTTGACACTTAACCAACTGAACTATCCAGGCACTCTGCTTTTAATTCTCTTTTAAACACTTATGTTTCTAAGAGAGGATGACATATGACTAGGTTACTAAGTAAAGTATAGGTGGTTGATTTGACCCTCTTCTCTCGGCTAGAGGACTCAGATAAACAAGGCAGAAAGTTCTGCCACATCATTCTTTTTCTTGTTTCATGAACTTGCTTTGTACTTTCTTTTCTTTCCCTTTTTTTTTTTTTTTTTTTTTTTTTACCCTTGTCCCTGTGATCCCATGTTCTGGACTGGACTGGATGTACTTTCCTATCTGTATCTGCCTATATGGTTTTGACCATCAGTATTTAGCTCAAGATGTGGTTGAAAGGTCCTCTCTTCCACGAAGTTTCCGGCATACCTGCTTAGAATTAATGCTTCTCTCACTGCCTTTGTGCTGTGTGACTCATGCATTGGTCTGTTTGCTCCGTCCCTCATTCAGCTTTCACCATCCCTGCCCTTGTGTTAGAAAGGGAAACAGAGGTTAATCCAAGAATCATACTATCTAATAGAACATTACCACTCTGGAAAGCATTATAATGAAGAGGTGTTGGCTATGAGAGGGTATTGCAGGGGAATTTGAGCTGGTCAGGTCGATTGGGGCTTCTCTGATGTGTGATCAGAAGGGAGAAAAGGGCTGAACTGGGCACATGCAGTTGTCCCTGGGCACTCACGGGACTGTGCATTGTTAGGAGGATTAAATGAGGCAGTGAATGCCCTTTAGTAGGGTTTCTAGAACTTGGTGCATACTAAACGGTGCCTGTTATGATTACTGTCATCATGGTTTTATTATTATGATTGTGAAGTGCTACCAAATTCTCTAGTATGGCCTTTTGGCCTTTGGCGAGGTAGGCTAGAGTCACCTAGATATAAGGTCTGTCTGTGAACTAATTCTTTTGGGGGCTCAATTTTTATACTGTAGTATGTGGGACTGAAAAAGCAACGGTACTGACACCCCATACATAAGGTTGATATCATTTCTTTACCCTCCCTCCTAAGACGTGGATTTTTGGTCCCTGGCCATTAATGTAAGTTGAAAAGTAGAAATCTTATTTCGATGTTTATCAAAATTTTAAATGTGTTTACCATTGGATCCAGCAACTTTCCTGCTAAGAATCTAATCGTGGAAATACATGTATGCCTAAAAATATACGGCCATCGCGGCATTATTTATAACAAAAAGTACTAGAAATAATTTAAGTTCCCACAATTAGAATATGGTTCTGTATATCATATCCTATCTATAAAAGACAGAATTTTTTTTTTTTAATGAGGCAAGTCTGTATGAACTGACACATCAAGAAATCCAGGGTATAGTTTCAAGTGAAAACGGAGCAAATCACATATAGTGCAATCCCTTTCGTGAAAAACAGAGCTAATAACAAAACAGTTGATGAATCACAAATATAATGAATAATGTGACTGTCAAGGGAGCTGTGAAGTCAGAAGACCTGGGTTGAAATCCCAGTGCTACCGGTCCTCTAACTGGGTGAGTTTGGATAAGTTATTTAACCTCCCTGGCATCAGTTTCTCCATTTGTAAAATGGTAATAAAAACAGTATGGACCTTAGAAGAGTGTTGGGAGGATTAAATAATTTAATGTGTACAAAGTGCTCAGAATATTGCCATACTCTAAGGGTTTACATGTGATTACTATTCCTATTATGAAGCCTACGTAAGCACTCAGGAAAAGGACTGTAGAGGGTTTGCAGAGTTCTCAGTAGGTTACACGAGATTAGTAAAAACAGGTAACACCTACACGTTTATCCTAAGTTTCTTCTTCATTTAAGCAAGGATATGCAACATAAGGGAGGCACGCGTGACCCCACGCAGCGTACCTTGTCATGACTTTCACGTCACTCTGGAGCCTTGGATCCTCACTGGGGCTGAAAGCTGAAGGTGACACACTTCTCCAAGGTAGGGCTCCGCCATGTTGAAAAAGCGGTGCTGAGAATGTTCACTGCTGGCGAAGCATGTGCCTTACCAACCTAGGCATTTTGGTGTAAGGGAGAGTTTGCAAACTTCAGGGTCTCCTGGATGGCATGAACTGAACTCAGTTTTAGGGACACCATACTCTTCTACTGGGGGGAAAGCACAATGAGCACCTCGGTGTCTTTCCAAAAATAATATACCTGCACCCGGTGTTCCAGTGAATCAGGAAGTGTTTCCTCTCATTCTGCCCTAGATATAGTCTTCTGATTCACCTCGTGGCTGTGCTTTTCTTATTTTTTTTTTTTCCTGGATGATTTTGCCACTGCGTTTGGCCCAAGAACACAAAATCCATTTTTCTACTCACTTTCACTAAACTGCTGATGATGGGGAGGTAAGGGGGAGAGGGAAATCCACAGAGAGGGATTTCACCTGCTAGTCCTTGTATTTTTCGATGACTGGAAGATTTACAATGAGAAAATATTCATGTATGAGTTACCTGTGTGCCTTCTTTACATAAAAGAAAGGAGTTTTTGTTTTCTTCCTCATATCATCTACCTATGGAGTTGACATTAGGGTAAACGGTGTAACAAGGGTGACGTTCCATAACTCTTTCTAATTCTAATAGAATAACTTTATTAATTTCTTTTAATTTTTAGTATTCAATTTAGTATATTATAATGAATCCTTTTTTATTATTTTTTAATGTTTATTGTTTTTGAGAGAGAGACAGACAGAGACAGAGTGTGAGCAGGCAAGGGGCACAGAGAGAGGGAGACACAGAATCCAAAGCAGGCTTCAGGTTCTCAACTGTCAGCACAAAGCCTGATGTGGGGCTCAAACTGACGAACATGTGAGATCATGACCTGAGCCAAAGTCGGACCCTTAACTGACTGAACCACCCAGGTGCCCCTATGATAGAGCCTTATAGCTTGATTTAACACCTACTAGCATTTTGCTGCATTTAGTTCATCCCTTTTTAAAATATTTTCTTCGTATTTTTTAGTGTTTATTTATTTATTTTGAGAGAGGCAGAGAGAGAGAGAATAATCAGGGGAAGGGCGGAGAGAGAGAGAGGGAGAGAGAGAATGAGAGAATCACAAGCAGGTTCCATGCTGTCAGCTCAGAACCCAATGTGGGGCTCGATCTCACGGACGAGTGAGATCATGACCTGAGCTGAAATCAAGAGTCAGACACTTGACCGACTGAGCCACCAAGGCACCCCCACATTTGTGTACTATTTTAAACAAGTTTATATTTTAAAGCAAATGACAGACATCATGACATTTTTCTCTCAAATATTTTTGAGTGCAGTTGAAAAAAGGAGGCTGGTATCTTACATAACAAGAATACAGTTATCATACCCATCAAAATTAATAGCAATTTCCTAGTGGCATGGAATGCCCAGTCCAAATTCAAACGTCTTCAGTTGTCTTTAATAGCTGATTTGTTCAGACCACTCACTGCATTATTGCACTGGGGAGTCTTTTGTGGCTTTCTGAAAGGCATCCAATGGGCATCAGGATTAGGAGCAAAGAGGCTGTGACGGTGAATGGCCTTGCTTTCCCTGGGTGATGACTTTGCCTGGCAGAGGCCAAGGCACTCAACATTCTTGCTTAATGACCAAGAACCAGAACAGGAACAGGCCTGTGATCACCCATTTATGTGAGTTTGGAATTGAGTGACCAGTAGGGAAATCACATGCAAATCTAAGCAAACTTTACTAACTTCCCACAAAGGGGTCGGTGAGAATTATTACACTTATTAGGAAAGAGAATATGTTCTAAACTTTGTTGAATTGAGGCTTTGTTGGTCTATAGCAGTTTTAATTCCATTTTCCCTCTCCAGAGAAGGGACTTTAGTTTCCCCTTGATAGCATTCTGCATAAATGTTGAAACTTGGATTATTTGTGTGGAGCAGCAGATCTCCTTAGTGGATCAGTGCTATTGGCACTGAAACATGCTGCCTCTTGATTGCCCCCAGGAGACCCAAGTTCAAGTCCTCATCCTGCCAATAGCCCCAAATGACCTTCACTCCAGCTTTAAAAATCACTCACGTTCGCTGGAAGACAGGGACTTAACTTCAAGTTGATTTCCAGTTCTGAAGTTCCAGGTGTCCCTTAAGTTCTGCTTTTTTCGACTCCACATTTCTCTCTCTGGCATCTGGGATGAAAGTCATGCATATCCCTGTATTATGGACGGCTAGAAAAAATAAATCCTGTTAATAGTATTAGCTGTGTTCTTATCATTTGATTGCCCGTTTCATTTTTTGTTAGTTTATAGGTAAGGAAGAAAATCAATGGGGCCTTTGGATGTCTTCTCCAAAACTGGAGCTTTGATTTCTCTGAAGGATCTTTCCTAAAAAAACATTTTTAAAAATAGTCTCATGAGGTTCTCTGTGACAGAACTTGCTAACTCGGTATTGGTTAGAGAATCGGAAAAACCCAACACCCTCAAAGACAAAGAATGAGTGAGGGGACCTGGGTTTGGAGATTGTGTCTGATTTCCCTGCACAGCTGCCAGGTTCTAACTTTGAACAGTGAGTAGGGGAGGGAGAAATATTCCATGGGCGCTTACCATGTCCCAGGTGCCATCCATGCACGGCTTATTTAACAGTCACCACGACTGTCAGAAGCAGGTATCAGACTTACTTCTTGTAAGTGAGGCAATTTTCCACTTTCCAGATGAGGAAACTGAGGTTTAGAAAGCTCTTTCAACTAATTTTCTCAAGGTCGAACAGGAAGAAGTCAGTGGCTCCATGGCCAGACTCCATGCCAAAGCCCTCAGTCTTTCTCCTTCTCATTGCCAGCTCACCTGTCCTTTCTTCTTCACCTCTTAAAATGATAGGTGTTGACACTGGCCAAGATTGAAAACCGGGAATGTGTGTGTGACCAGAGTGGCACTCAAGAAGTTTGTTTGCAAGGGGATTAGTTGGTCATTGTTTTGCTTGTTTCCAGCTGCAGGCTTCCTATTCTGTCACGTGATGTTAAATTTGCCGATCTGAGTTAATTCCAGGTCTTCAGCCCTATTTTTGCCCCGTTGGGATGATTCTTCCCCTCTTTTACCTGGGTTCTCTTCCTTCTCATCATCCTTATCACTTCCTCAGAGATCCTTCTCTGACATTTTAGACTAGGTTAAGCCCCACTGGAACATTCCCCTAGCTTTCTGGCCGTCTGCTTTTTTGAGCACATTTGTGTATATATTTAATTGCTACTTCTGGTGAAGCAGATTAGGACAAAGCGTAAGTATGTGGGCTCTAGGGGCACCTGGGTGGCTCAGTCACTTAAGCATCCAACTCTTGATTTTGGCTCAGGTCATGATCTCACATTTCATGGGATCGAGCCCCACACTGTTGGCTAGGCTACTTAACCCCTGTGCGCCTCACTTTCCTCACCCATAAAATGGGCTAATGATAGTACCCAGTATCCACTGAATAGCAGTGATAGTTAAATCAGGTGGTTTATGGGGCGCGTGGGTGGCACAGTCGGTTAGGCGTCCGACTTCAGCCAGGTCACGATCTCGCGGTCCGTGAGTTCGAGCCCCGCGTCAGGCTCTGGGCTGATGGCTTGGAGCCTGGAGCCTGTTTCCGATTCTGTGTCTCCCTCTCTCTCTGCCCCTCCCCCGTTCATGCTCTATCTCTCTCTGTCCCAAAAATAAATAAAAAACGTTGAAAAAAAATTAAAAAAAAAAATCAGGTGGTTTATATAAAGTTCTTAGAGCAGTGCTTTGCACGTAGCAAGTACTGAACCACTGTTCGCTATCATTTTCTGTCTTTCTCAATGAACAGTGGTTCTATTGGGGCAGATACTATATCTGTCTCCTTTACGGTTGTATTCAGTGTGTCCCCACATTATGGATACTCATGAAGTATTTATTGCCTGCTCCTGTTACCACCTTTCGGAATCACACAGCTCTGCATCTTACCGAATACGTGCCACAGGCTGGGAACTTGCATACAGATAATCTCTTGGGGCTCTCGTAAATTAGTTGTTATTGGCATAATAGTTCTACTGACGAGAAGTGTAAGGTTCAGAGAGGTAAACTGTTCTGCTTTGGGTCACACAGCTACCGAATAGTTGAAATTGAATAATTGAATGTTGAAACCTGGCTCCGGGGAACTCTGAGCCCCTCGCTCTTGTTCTTTTTTGGTCCCCAGTCTGTCTCTTTGTGCCATGGAAAGAACAATGCACCTATGTAAGTAGGAGGTTTGGGTTTCCTGAAACCAAAGTCAAAGCGAAATAAGCAGAAGTTAGCAAAAGGGTCACAGGCATCTGATATGTTAGTAATAATAACAAAAATGATGTCTCCTCCTTTTTTCTTAGATACCTAAATGGATGTTGATTCCCAAGTAGAGATGGAAAATCGTTAAAGGCCTCTCCCACGGAGGTCACAGCTTTCTGTACAGAGGCCCTAAGATCGACTTGCTGATGCTGATTTATAAGTGACTCTGATGGTCCTCTTGGACCACTCTGAACTGTAATAATTCCCAGTGTAGGACAGCTAAGCTAGAAGACTGGTGGAGAACCATGATGTTTGTACTAAATTAAGGGCAGTTCATGTTGGCGCTTCTCAAACTTTAATGTGCACAGGAACTACCTGGGGGCCTTAGCACAATGGTAAATTCTACTTGAGTAGGTCTGGGGAGGGGCCTGATATTCTGCATTTGTAACAAGTTTCCAGCTGATGCAGATGCTGCCGGATCATGGACCAACCTTTGCCAACCAAAGGTTATTGGGATTTTCCTTGGGCTGCATTCTAGCCAAACACAGTGACTCCAGCGAAGGATGGTCTTTGCAGGAACAGAAGGAGCAGGGGTCTGCTGAGGGAGCCACCTGCAATCAAGTCAAGCTATGCCACTTAATGGGAATGGACCCATGGGCCAGATTCTTCTCTTGAGATGTGGGTGACCTCCTGTGGAAGTGGGTGTGCTGAACACTGGGAAGAAGCAGTGGCTTGATGCAAATTACTTGTAAATTTCTTTACGTTGTAAGATTGCTTGACTGCCTGACTCATTCTAATGCTTGCATTGAAGTTCGGGTTTGTTGTTGTTGTTGTTGTTGTTGTTGTTGTTGTTTAAGGAGTGGGGAGGGGCTCAGAATCTTGTGAAAGAGATTAGTAGTAGTTTCAGGAGCTAGTAAATGCCCACGGAGACTGCTGTGCATGATACAACTCCTTAACGCATTTCCACTTCTCTGTGGTCATTGTCCACTCCACCAGGTGGCGAAGAATATCTTGATACACTGGTATTTGGTCCTGTAATTTCCTGACCAGGAAGGCATCTTTGGAAAAATGACAGTGACCTTTGGCTAGAGTAGTATAATTATGGAGATTTATTGCTGGAGTGAAGCTTGATGCCATAGAGCCAAAAGACCTTATTTCAGAGAGGGGAAGAGACTTATCCAAGAACACACAGTCATTTGGAAAGAAATTTGAGCCCAGACGTCCTGTGGGCTCACTTCCAGGTCCACATTTCTTCCATAGAATAAATGAATGCAATGTGCAGGTTTTAATGATATGCCCTGATGTCCTTAGGCAACTGTCATAAAATAACTTACACTGTCTGAATTTCTGAGTTGCTTCTGACATTCTTATTTTATTTATTTATTTAGCCCATCCAGTTTAAAAATAAAATTCCTAATACCTGTCTCCGGTATTATTAGGTATTGTTGGTGGTAGTTGAAAAAATTGCACTGGAAAGTTGTCTTTCTTCTGCAATTATATGTGGTGAGGATTATGCCTATTTCCCGGGGTCGGATGCTACCATGTTGCCCCAGGTACACTGAACGCTGAGAAGTGCTATTATGTTAGAGAGCCAGGAGAGATCGAGAAAAGTCAGAAGAGAAGACAAGAAACACAGGGGAGAAGACTGTAAAGTTGTTCATGGCATCGCAGAAAACTATAAAATGCGCTCACCACCTTTCATGCCTCCAGTCTCCCAGGGTCCCATGCTCTCTATGGAATTTGCATTCTTTAGTGTGTTCAGGGCTTTTAGAATGTTACTATGAGAAGAAATGAAGGAAGGAAGAAAGGAAGGAAGAGAAGCTTATTGTTTCTCTGTTTGTTAATGTAAAACTTTGTGGGAACATGCCTTATCATAGAGAATGGCTGATGGCTTTCTTCCCATGACGTGAGATGTTAGGAATATTATGAAGAGAACAATGTATCTTCACAAGTGGACTCCACATCTCACGGGTGGGACCATCACACTGACCACTGTCATCGTCTTCGGGAAGACCATTTGTCAGCATATAGTCAGAGCTGATTTGGTATCAGGGTCCGTGGAAGTTGTCATAGGAGCTACAGATACACAGGGTACATGGAACCACGGCTCCCAGCGTGGTAAATTGTCAGGCCCTATCCTATGAGAGAGCTGCCAGAACTATGAGGCAGGCACATCCTCGCCCTGTCACAATGCAGCCAACCATGTCTGCCTCCCATCTCTCCCACTGCTCACAATGCCAGTCTTGAACCTCACACTCCTTGCTCCCTACATCCTATCCCACCCTGCTGTTCATCTTCCTAGCTTCTTACCTTGTTATTTGTTCTTCGTACTGTTTGTTTCATCCTGTCCTTCTGTCTTAGTGCTTATGATCATTGTTCTGGCTCTGCTCATCTTCCTCCCCTTTGACTCATCAGGTAACATTCTCTCTCTAACTATACTATTCCAGGCCATCTGGATAGGCTCTATGAGTGAACACCATCCCTGGGAGCCCATGCATTATATAGCTTCAAGGGTCTGTGCATTAGTTTCCTATTGCTGCTGGAACATATTACCACACACTCAGTGGCTTAAAACATAAATCAGGTATCTTACAGTTTGGAGGTCAGAAGTCTAAAATGGACCTCACTGGTCCAAAATCATTCTGTCAACAAGACTAGGTTTCTTTTGTAGGATTTAGGGGAGATTCTGCCTCCTTGTCTTTTCTAGCTTCTAGAAGCTACCTGTTTCTTGGCTCGTGGCTCCTTCCTCCACCTTCAAAGCTGTCACCCATTGGGTCTTTCAAGTGCTATCTTTCTTACTGGTACTGATCCTTTTGCCTCCCCTTCCCCATCTAAGGACCCTGTGATTACTTTGGGTCACCAAGATATCCTAGGATACTCTTTCAACCATAAAATCAGCTGATTTTAGCAACCTTTATTTCATCTGCAACCTTATTTTCCCTTTTCCAGCTAATATCCCATATTCACAGGTCCCATATTCACTAGGGTTTGTTCCCTAGACCTGGGAAAAGATTCTACCCAGAGATGGGCAGGAGATCACTTGGGGAGACATTGGTCAGAGAGGATAAAAGAGGCCTCAGAAATATTCTTGCCACTGTATTACATGGCTTGCTGTCACTTACTTCACAGTTTTGCCAGGAATCACCCTTTCTTGCTGAAAAAAAAAACACACATATTAATCACTCAAGACTACAACACAAATCCAGTATGTAGCTATTGCCATTAAAAAGACAAAACAAACATGCATTAAATATTTAAAGTACAACCTAAGGAACATCTATTATTCAAAGCAAGTTATCAATGCAATAAATAATACCAATAAATAGTTTTAGATATTTTGAAGACAACACTGTCAAACAATGAACTAAGTACTTTCCATGCAGACTACTTTTAATTTCTAAAATAGCTCTGTGAGGTAGGTGCTGTTGGTATTCACATTTTTCAGGAAGTCAATAATGGCTTAAAGAGGCTTGGGATATTGCATCAGGTCACATAGCTACTATATATGAGAGGGGGATTTGAACCTGGGTTGGATTCCATGGCCCAGGCATGACCATTAGGCTACACTGCCATTTTAGGAGTTCAGAGGAGGCACCGATCAGAGGAGGTGCACAGTAGCTAAGAAATGCTTGCTGAAGATGGTGATATGTGAGCATACATGTTAAAAGTTGCTCAGTAGGAATCCCCTTAAAATTTCTCTAACACTACAGGGGAAATCAGAACGTATTTACACTCCAATTACCAAAACAGGTTCACCCCCCAGGGCTTGCCTGAGCTATTAAGGCAATGCACAAATGAACCAAGCTCTTTGTATTTCAACTTCCCATTCCCACCTTGGCAAGGCAATTAAAAAAGTCATCTTTGTTTTCTTACGGTCTTAGATTAGCTTTTGCTTGCAGCTCTGAAGGCACATTTCCCAGCATGGCCAGATGAGGGCGCTTGGGTGTGGGGAAAGGACGGCTGGGAAACTGAGCCTGGGCCCTGCTCCCAGTATGCTCTAGAGGCCATTTTAGGGAGCAGGAACCAACAGGTGGAAATGACTTGCATCCCTTCAGAGACTCTGCAGACCACACAAGTCATTCACTTATCCATGCACTATCAAGCATTCGTTTTATAAGTAATATGGATCCAGGCATCAGTGAGTCATGACTCCTAAAAATCGAAGAATCCATAGGAGACAATAAATAAAAATCATCCTCCATCAGCAAGTAAATACAGACTCAGACATAGCAAGTAAGTATTAAGCACAGTGTCAAGAGTCTATCACATATAGTTAACACATATATGTATGTGTTGTACTATATTCTAATGTATTAGTATACGTTTTGTAACTTCTCCTAAGTAGGAAAGCCTAATAAGGATAGTGTTGAGGCAAATGTAATCAATAATAATTTGCCAAGGACCATGGGGATGGCCATGCCTGTTTATTTCGTTTTGCATCAACTTGCTAATTCTGAGACAGGAGAAGACATGGTGTTGCCCCATAGAGTGTTTTTTGGAAGTGGCCTTGAACTTCGCTGGTAGACTGGTTTTCAAGCATCGCAACAGGGCAGCCTGTTGCTTAAGACCTTGAGCTTAAGAGGTCGGGAGATCCGGTTCATAAATCTGCTTCTGCTGCTTTTCCTTTCTGGGATATCATGGTTCGTATGTGAAATTATATCCATTATGAAGATGATGAAGTTCACTTTCATTGAGTCCTTACTATGGCCAGATACTAGTTCAAGAGGTTACATGTAGGAAAATCATTTCTTCCCCACACCAACTCTCAAAGGTAGGAAATAGGATTGTTTTCATTTGTTAGATAGAAAACCCGAGGCACGGAGAGGTTAAGTAATCTTCTCAGGTTCACCCGGCTAAGAAGTGACAGATTGGGATTCAACTCAGGTATGCTGGCTACAGAGCCTGTACTTTAGAATTATTGAAATTCCTGTGATGTTTGTGACTTCTCCAGAAGTTGTGTGAGGAATTGTGGTTTCACTAGAACTTGGATGGGAGTTTCTCCAACCTGAGTTTGGAACCATTGGTGGCTCTCTCCCTCTAAAAGTATGAGCATTATAGGGGTACCTGGGTGGCTCAGTTGGCTAAGCATTCGACTCTTGGTTTCCACTCAGGTCATGATCTCGTGGTTTTGTGGGTTTGAGCCCCACATCTGACTCTGTGCTGGCAGTGTGGAGCCTGCTTGGGATTCTCTCTCTCCCTTGCTTTCTGCCCCTCCCCTACACATGCTATCTCTGTCTAGTTGGCATCAAGGGGGACAGCTGTGTGTTCAAAGGAGAGAGAGGAGATTTGGGGCAATGGTTATACTCAGGTGGTTGGTCTGCAGAAGAGAAGACTGGGCCCATGGTAGAGTCCTCAATCGTATGACGGATGGCTATTCCACAAAGGCCATCGAGCATCATGGTCAAGACCCCGATGCATGGTGTGCTATGGAGGTAGGGTGACCTGTGTCTCACACCCGACTTCATACTTCTAAGCTGTGTGTGTCAGGGAAAATATTTATAAAGCTTCACTTTCTTTATTTGCAATATGGAAACAGTAATACAAATCCAAAATGCCTCATCTGCATTTCGGAAATCCAAAAATATCTGAAAACAGAAAATATTTTCGTAAGCCCATGGCAAACGCATTTGATGGCTAAACTTGACCTGAGCTGGCATGAGCTTCTTATGGCTGTCTTTCTCTTGCTCTGTGTGAATATGTGTGTGTTTTGCTGCAAAATATTAACGTGTTTGATTAAAGCACATTATCCCAGACCTGCTAATGGCCAGATTAAATACAACATATATGCTCTATTACTTTTGTAAAATAGTTCGGATAGCTGTGAATTTAAAAATGTATCTTGGGGCATCTGGGTGGCTCAGTCGGTTAAGCATCCAACCTCGGCTCAGGTCATCATCTTGCCGTTCATGGGTTCAAGCCCGGCATCGGGCTCTGTGCTGACAGCTCAGAGCCCGGAGCCTGCTTTGGATTCTGTGTCTCTCCCTCTCTCTGCTCCTCCCCTGCTCACACTCTGTCTGTCTCTCTCTCAAAAATAAATAAACATTTTAAAAAATGAAAACTGCGTCTTGCCCCAAGAGTTTTGGATATGGGGTAGTGTAACAACTACCTCATTCGGTTCCCATGTGGGTTAAGTGGAAAAGGTTTAGCAGTTACCAGCAGATCCTTTTATTTAAAAAAAAAATTAACGTTTATTTATTTTTGAGAGAGAGAGAAACAGCGCAAGAAAAGGAAGGACAGAGAGCAAGGGAGACACAGAATCCAAGGCAGGCTCCAGGCTCTGAGCTGGAAGCACAGAGTCTGATGCGGGGCTCGAACTCACAAACCATGAGATCATGACCTGAACCGAAGCTGGATGCTTAACCCACTGAGCCACCCCGGCGCCCCAGCTACCAGCACATCCTGAACCAACAACACACAGTTGAATTTCCTAAACAGTTACTGCATTCCAGCACCTTGGTTAAGCAATTTTGTTGTACTGTCCATCAATTTTACTCTCCTTATAAGAACACTGTAATGCAGTGTTTAAAATGCTTTAGTATTGCCTCCAGGATTTTTTTTCCAGATGCCTTCCAGACGTGTTCTTGGCGGTGCTTTTGTGATTTTCAGAAAGTTTCAACCGTTAAGTTTTTTTAGGTCGTGAAGGGGACTCATGTTCCTTATGCCAAAGACACCCAAATGGTCTGATGACCAAAGGAGCTCAAAGGTACAGGAGCAGCGGTGGTGTCACGTGACTGCCTGCCAAGCGCTGTCAGAAGACCCCTTCAGTCGCTAAGGCGCACCCCAGGTTCAAAGATAAGACGTACAAAATGTGCCTCCTAGACTTTATGAATGGCAGCGTTGCTTCGGAAGAGTTGGGTTTCGATGGAGTTCAGGAAGGCCACTTTCAGACCGCTGTGAGAAAACAAACAGCAAGATGTCCTTGCAAACAGATTTGCCAGAAAATGGAATGGACTACCTTTGGTCTTATGAACCCCCAAATCCCTGGCAGTGGGAGCCAAGCTGGAGGAATCCCTGTGAGCAGTATCGTGGCAGGGCTTTGGATTCGGTGACCTTTGAGATCAGAGATTCTACGAGCCTTGAGGAAGACCGAAGAGGGAAATCAGGGGTCTGTGGGAGGCATCCATGAGCTCCCCCGACCTCCTGGATTTGCTTGGCTCTTGCCCGCCAAGGGTGCCTGGCTGGATTTGAAGGCTGAGCTAAGTTCTCACCAGTGACACATCCCGCTCTGCTTCTGTCCAAAGAGCAACGAGGAGAAAAAGAGTGTTTGAGTTTTGAAACATCTTTCAACTGTGAGGAAGAAAAGTATTTCCATTTCACATGAAATTGTGGACCAACGTGACATTTGCAGAAACCATGAGGGAGCGGCTCAGTCTTTAAGTTAGACACTGCTAATGCACAGTGACGTTCTCTGATAGACGGGGTGAACACAGCGCACCCCCTTTCCTTTCCCCGTCAGAGTTCTGAATCAACAAGAGTAGGGGGTTGGAGCAGACAGAGAACAAAGTGCCAGCTTTATTACTGGCAGAGACAATACCAGAGATCCAGGCAACAATGGGCTTTCTAAAATTGTTCCCCACAGGCACTTGGGTGGCTCAGTCAGTTAAGCGTAGGACTTTGGCTCAGGTCATGAACTCGAAGTTAATGAGTTCGAGCCCCTCATTGGGCTCTGTGCTGATAGCTCAGAGCCTGGAGCCTGCTTCTGATTCTGTCTCTCTCTCTCTCTCTCTCTCTCTCTCTCTCTCTCTGCCCCCCCATAAATAAACATGAAAAAAAAATAAAATATGAAAAAATATAATAAACTTGTTCCCCAGAATTAAGCTGGCTTTCCCATCAGCCACCGATATGCTAGAAAAGTCAGGTTTCTCTTTGGAGACGTAGAACCTATTCTACCTGGCAAAGAACACAACTGCCCTCTGTCCCAGGAAATGGGATGTCAAAGGGGAGCAGAAAGATGAGCTCTGGAAACCCCATGCTTTGTTCCAGACTCTTCAAGCAGATGGTTTTAGGGGCTCACCAAGGAGAGCAATAGGCAGAGGGATGGGAGCATTTGGGGGCATTTTTATTCAGGGAGACCTGTGGAGCGGGGACCAAGTAGTCCCCATCTAATTAGCCTTTCCTTCTTTGAAGCTTGTTTTGAGAGGAAAGAACGGATATCCTTTAAGGTTTTGGAAGCATTCCACACTCCTGATTGGAATTTTATATTTGCAAACTCTCACATCAAAAAAAAAAAAAATTGTAGCTAACCCTGAAGCGATGTTTGGAAAAACAGAGGTGAAGTATTCTGTCAGAAGGAGGCCACCATCTAATTGCCCGATGATGGGATGATGAAACGGCCCAACAGTTTTCTTTAGCTGCATCTCTGCGCCCCGAACTAGCTGTGTGAACCTGGCCAAGTCACTTCACCTCTCAGGGTCTCTTTTCCCACAGGGGTTAACCCAGTGGGGTGTTGGATGGCTTCCTTAATCCCCTCCATCCCTCAAGCTCTCTCATGCTCTGTTCTCCAATTTCCAAGAACAATAATTACCGCAGAAAATATCATCTTGCCCTAGATTGTGATCTTCATGACTTCATCCGTGTGAACAAACATCAAAAACAGCTGAAGCATAACACAGGATCTACGGCGATGTCAAGGGGCCCTTCCTGAAAACCTCCAGTTGAGATAAACTTTCAAACAAACAGCATTTGTGTGTCAGGAGGGAGGCGGGAGAGGGCGGCCTCCTGTGAAGCGGAGTCTTTATTCAGGGTGTAAGCTCCCATTTCCTGGGACAGTGAGAACCTTGTCTTTTTGGAAAGGCTGCGTGGAGTGTTTGCCTGTGTTGTCGCTTGAGGACAACCGAGAAGAATGGCATGTGTGTGAGCTGCTTCCTTCCTAAATCCTTCAATCCCTCTCTTCAACCCAGGCCTACAGCCTCTGTGGCTTCTGGCTAGGCTCCTGAGCAGGACGGGGCCAGCGTGCACGCATGTGCACACACACACAAGCTCGTATACGCACAAGAGGAATCACACGCCTGTCTACCACTGAGCTAGCAAGGATGGGGCCCCCTGAAGGAAGGGACAGAGTGCTCCATGACCCTCACGATGTGTACTCCTCGTGGGTCACGTTCTTGATTCACCAGCAGCAGGTGGAGGGGACTTCATTGCTCCTCCCGTAAAGCCACCACGGCACAATGCACATGTCTCCGTTACACTTTCTTTGCCTAGTAGGGAACTCATTTTGTCTTTATCTGTGTCTCTCCCTTCTAGATCATGAGCTCTTTGAATGCAGAGACTGTAACAGAACTACTTTCAATTCCCTAGTGTATAGACAGCAATCAATAAATGATGTTTTAATGAATTTGGGCTTAAGGGACATGGTCAACACCATTAGAACTTCTGCTTATCTCATGGCACCCCCATTTACTGAGAAAAACCACTGCTCACTAGGAGTGGGCCCCTGGCAGCATGTATATACTACCTGAGACCTTGACTCAGTCTGGGCCAGTCAGATTCCCTCCAGCAGGTTGAGAGGTAGGCTCAGCCTTCCCCATGGCAGGAACTGAGATGGAAGGTGGCTTTCTTCTGCCAGTGGCCAAATGAACAATGTCAGCTCTGCTAAAGATACAGAAATGAAGCCTGTTTTTATTAACAAAAGCAATACTTGTTTGCTATAAAAATTCAGACAATGTATACATTTATGGTGTAGAAGTTAATGTTTAAGAATGGCTAATAATATTTTGCAAAGGAAAGATAGCAAGGGATGGCTTGTCCTACCAGATAAGATCAGAATGTTAGTGGAGAAGTCTAAGTATGCTGGTAGACCAGGTAAGACCCATCTATATATGGGCACTTATTCTATGATTATATCTATGTTCATATCAGTTCAGGGCCAGAAAAAAAAAAGGATTTTTTTTTAATGGTTCAGGGACAGTTGATTTCCCATTTGGATGAAGATGAAGTTAACCTAACTTAAAGGGAGCATAAAAATAAATTCACACGGGGCAAATATAAACATGAAAACAAAATAATAAAATCTTTGTTAAAAAATAATATGAAACACTGTATTCATACTTTGAGGTGGAAGACGCCTTTCTAGAAGGAAAGGAAACCCAGCAGGAGTTTACAAAGGAAAAAAAACATAGCTTTGGTTGTGTTAAAAATTAACATTAATAATTAAAGAAATTGTTAAGAAACTCCATAAAGAAAGAAGGTCAATACTGACCATAAGAAAGCATTTGCAACTCATATAAAATACAAAAGTGTATCTCCAGGTTACAAAGACCTTCTACAAATTAAGAAGTAGAAGGCAATCTGATAGAACAATGGATAAGAACATAGTTTAAAACCTTTTCTGAGGGTAAAATAATGTTTTTAATCCAAAGCAGTAAGTAAGCAAAAGCATAATTTTTTCTGTGCTCCCTGGATTACAACTGATGATCTGTTCTGTGGGAATCCGCTCTTCTTAAATGTGAGGGGCGTGATTTTGACACTGAATTCACCAAAGTATTTTAACAACAGAATAATCAAGAATGTATTGAATGACCACTTAAATTCATTTGACAACTCTTTGTCGGTAACATCCGGTACTACACCGGGCTTTTGTGAGAATTCGTGGGGAGTCCCAGGAGCCCAGGAAAGGGGGCTGGCAAACAGCAGAATTTAACTCCGTAATTTCTTTTCCACTTTTCCTCTTCTCTTTCACTTGACTACTTGAAAGCAGGAGCTGTCTCAGATGCATTTGTGTATCCCAATATTTGTCACAGTGTAAGAGAGGAGGAAGGACAGAAGGAAGATACAGGAAAAAGGGAGAAAGGACAGAAGGACCGACGGACCCAAGGACAAACAGTCGATATCAAATTGGCAGATTCCGTCCCTGGTGCAGTTCCTCCTCCAGCCACATGATGGCGGCATGAGCCTTGCAGCGCTTGAGCGCTCCAGAGTCTGGCACTTTAAATCCCCATATGTTAAAGCCGGGGGCGCCTGGGTGTGTTTGTGTTTGTGCCTGTGAGTCAAAGCTACACCCAGCATCAGCACTCTCAGCTGAGCTGTAGTGCAGGTCGACCCGAAAATCTTCAAGGATTTCACAGGCTCTTTTTCTAGAACAATCCGGAAAGGAGTTTGATAGTAAAAAAAAAAAAAAAAAAAGGACTATGTAGGCACTCTCAAATGGGGAGCATTTCCTTAAATACACAGCATCTGCTCCGCTGGGTTTGCAGTCTGTGTGCAGGTATTGCAGTTAATGAGCCACCGGCTTGCTGCTCCCAGAGCCAGGCTGGAGCAGTCAGCTGGCGGAATGATGGGAACTCCAGTCCCCAGCTCTGCACCAACATGCCCCGGGATGGAAAATGTGATTTGTGACACAGCAGCTTGGGAATAATAATGAAAACATAATTGCTCTGGGCGGATTGCTCTCTCTTTCAATTGCAAAGCTGCTTCACATCACAGGAGAAGAATTGGAGTTCTCAGCTTTTGTTTCTCCAGGACAACCGCAGGCACACCCAGCAACTGTCCTTCTGCCCCCAGTTACTTAGACGTGTCTTTGAACCCTGGAGAAAGGCCTTCCCCACACCAGGAGGAACCTGCCCCAGCTCCAGCTTCCTGCGGCAGCCTGTCTGTTCAAGCAGAGCCACCCGTCATGGATGTGGCTTTGAAACCTGTTCATCCCATCCTCTGCTGCCGGGAATGTGCTATTATGTTTTTTGTTTTGTTTTGTTTTGTTTTGTGCCTTTTGAAAAAAATTACAGTCCTTGCGTATGCACTGGTCTTTGTAGTTTACACAGATTTGTCATTTTGTCTTCATCACGGCCCAGGAAGGAGGCAGAGGTCGTGGGCATGATTTTACAGACAAGGACCCCAAGAATCAAGAAGATGAAATGACAAGGACATGTGTCCAGAATCTCCATGATGATGGCCTCAGCTCGGTGATGAAGAGCAGGGGGCTCCAAGATGGGTGGCCCAGGTTTGGGTCCCTGTTAGGCCACTTTAGGTTAACTGATGTCTCTGAGGTCCAGCTTTCTCATCTGTAAATTGAAGAGAAAGATACCAGCCTCTTGGGGGTGGGGGAGACCTGGGTGAGGAAATGCACATACAGTACTTAGCTCGGGCTGCATTATCTGCTGTGGCAGGGACCGCGTGGGAAAGCTGTGGATCAAGCAGCTTTCTACACATTTCCCCTCCTCCCAGCTCCCATATTCTGTGCAAACAGTTCCATGCAGTTTCAACAGCTTTTGTACAAGGGTAGTCCTTTCACCTGGGACTTCTCTGGCTCACTGAGCTTTTAAGGACTGCATGAAAGGTTGACACTGGAAGGGCCAGTCTGACCATAGAGGGACAGGAGTTGTTGGAGAAACTGTCCCCTTTCCAATCCTTCCAGGTGGATGGTTCTGAGACACATGGGGGGGGGGGGAGACTAAGTCACAATCACTCCAAGTGGTGACCAAATTGATGGCATAATTTTATATTTATGTTCTGGTTTCACTCACTCGTGCTTCTGTCCTGCTCCCTGGGATCACCTCCCAAGTAAACTACCTCACGGCAAACTCTGACTCAGGCCCTTCATTTGGGAACGCAAGCTAGGACAAGATGGGAGAGAAGCCAGACCTCTGATCTCAGACTCCAAGGTCAGGACTCCTTCAATGCACACACACACACAGATACAGATGCACACACACACACACACACACACACACACACACATACTTGTTCCATGTCCGTAGCAAGCAGGTGGAGCAAAGGGTAATTTGGTTAGTTCTAGAATGTTTTCCGAGCATCTCACAGGTTGCTGGGGACCCCCAAAGGGCAGGAAGTGTGTCTGCCAGGTCCCTTAAGGACATGGGTTCCTGTGCATTAACGTTCCTGGGGCATTCGCATCCAACCCCAGATGGACTGACGGCAGCAATCACCTTAGACCTGGGGCTGGCATTAGGTGGGGCCAACAGCTGTCTCCATGATGTGATTTAAGGGCACCATTAGCCTCTGTGATGCAAATACATGGGTGGGGTGACATGTTAACGTCAGGCTCTTTGCCACGTCGGGTAAATTGGAGCTTGCAAGAGAATGGCATTTTAGGTGAGTGCCATTTGTCCACTGTCACTTTAAGCTACCATTTCTTGATGGCCAATGATGAGCCAGCACGGTGCTGACATTTCCATGCACAGCAGTGTGTTGTTAACCTAGGCTTCGTGATAGAATTCCCTGGAGTGACTCTAAAAATGCCAGCCTGAGCCCGTACCCCCCATTCTGTCTCACTTGGTCTGATGGTGGGGTTTGGGCGTCCAGAAAGTTCATCAGGTGGTTGTCATATGCAGTTCAGGCTTGAGAACCGTTGGTAGGAATTGTCTGAATTGTCTGTTTTCACTCTTTCCCTTGTGTCCCCACGAAGACATTCCCCTCCACTGCAGAAAGGGAAGCAGTGAGTGTCTCGGGGCATGTGGGGCACACAGTCAGTCAGGAATGGAATGAAGAGCTCTGAAAAGTCAGGCTCGAAGGAAGAGAATACTTGTCATATTTCTCTTCTAAAACTCCCAGCAGAGAGGAGGATAAGCATGTTCCTCCAGGGGCGAATGTTGGGGAAACCAAAAGCAGACTGGAAAAGTTTTTGCAGTCCCATGCTGCCTCTTTAAAACTCCCTATTTTGTTTTTATAAACAGATAAGATTTCGCTTAATTTTCTGTACATCGATACCCCAAGGAGACAGGCTGTTTTACCATACCGAGTCGTTTGTATCGAACCACAGTTGCAGGGGGATCCTATGCTCTGCTTTGAGCAACTCAATCCTGATCTCTTTACCAGCCCCCTATATGGACAAGAGAAAATCGGGGCTCCTAGGAGAGGGTGGACGTAGATGGATAAGATGGAAGAATGTGGGGAGGAAGAGTGAGGGAAGCCTGAGACTCCTTCGAAGTCGATTCGGTTACTATTTCCCGTCATACTGGATAAGCAAAGTTCTTAGCTGTGGAAGACGCGCGCATTCAAGCCTCGTGCACAGGACAGTAGGTCATCATACGAATGTCCCTTATCTTCTGTTTCAGAGGTCAACAAACATTTTCTCTAAGGGGTCAGATAGTAAATATTTCAGGCCTGTGGCCCATCTGGTCTCTGTCACAACTACTCAACTCTGTAGCTGTAACATAAAAGCGGCTTTAGACACAACTGAAACGAATGGGCGTGGCCGACATCCAGTAAAACGTCACTTACAAAAACAGGCAGGCGGACTGGATTTGGCCTGTGGGCAGTAGTTAGCCGACCTCTGCTCTATTTGCTTACTTACAAACATGAGTGAGGCAATTAGCTTAACCCCTCCTACCCTCACTGGACTTATCTGTAAAAATCTCAGAGTAAGGGTTGGGCTAGATGCTCCCAACAACGACCCGCGCATGCGCATTCGTGTGACATGCACGCACCTGTGCGTGCGCGATGCTAGCCTTCACAACCTGGGTTTGTTTGCTTTCTGGGTGAAACCAAGGAGGCTTAGGGCAGTTTGGTCTAATGCTGCCCATGGGATCCATACAAGGTCAGAATTTGCACCCAGGCCTCCTGGTAACTGAAACGGATTCTTTTCCGGGCTACGGCAATACTTTTAAGCGATTCTTTGAAAATACTTCTAGCCCAGAGATCTGTGAGATTCATTTACCTTCTCCACGTGGCTCTTTGCCCAACATGCAGGCAGTGCAAAAATGTACCAGCCAAGCCACTGTCTTTTCTTTTCTTTTTTTAAAATAAGGTACCTAAGATTGAAATCTATTCAGCTGAGCAGGTTGACTTGTTATCCTGTAGGCAAATGTCAGGAGACCCATTTCTTTCTGACCAGCCTCCTGCATCAAGGAAATATTTGGAAATGCATCTGAAGCATCTCCTTATTTCTGACCTTGCAGCTGTCTCCATTATCACAGGGTCATGTAAGCGCTCACAGTCCAATCCCAATGACACCAGGCTGCTAAATGCAATAAATGCACTCTCTGTGTGTCATTGGCTTTAAATGGCCTCTCTGGAAATATCCGAGAGGCCGGAAATCACTGTGGTCCAGATGCCTGCTCACCCCGTCACTCATTTTCCCTCTATTTAAAATGTCAGCCCCGCATGTATTTATGTGTCCAACGATCCTAGGTGCCCAAATGAAGAATAAAAATGTGGTCTTTGCATTTGCCCTGTAGGAACTATGGTGCCAGGGCTTATGTTAGATACTTAAATCTGTTACATATATTATGCCACTAAATTCTTCCAGCAGCCTTGTAAGGTAGAGATTATTGTCTTCATTTTACATGTGGGCAAGATGAATGCTGGGACAGCACCTCTTCCCCTTGGCAAATTGGGTAAGCTGGCTGAAATCTTCTCTCTCGTGGATGTGGAGAATCTTCAGCCTCCTCGACATTGCTATGAGGTTGGCAGTGGGCACAGCCTTCATGCTTACTCTGTGGTGACTTAAAAATATTTGCAAGTGAAGGATAGAAAAGGGAGAAGCTTCAGGGCATGTAAATTCATATGATTCTTTGGAATCATGGATTTTTTTAAAATACATGTTTAAAATTTAGGGGTGCCTGGGTGGCTCAGTCGGTTAGGCGGCCGACTTCGGCTCAGGTCATGATCTCACGGTCCATGAGTTCGAGCCCCGCGTCGGGCTCTGTGCTGACAGCTTAGAGCCTGGAGCCTATTTCGGATTCTGTGTCTCCCTCTCTCTGACCCTCCCCCATTCATGCTCTGTCTCTCTCTGTCTCAAAAATAAATAAACATTAAAAAAATTTTTTTTTAATTTAGCATCTTCCCCACCCCCTTTTTTAATGTTTATTTATTCATTTTGAGAGAGAGAGCGTGCGTACATGCAGGCGAGGGGCAGAGAGAGAGGGAGAGAGAACCGCAAGCAGGCTTCCCACTGTGAGCATTCTGCCTGATTCGGGGCTCGAACTCAAGAACCGTGAGATCATGACCTGAGCGGAAACCAAGAGCCAGATGCTTAACCGACTGAGCCACCCAGTCGTCCCTAGCATCTTTTCCCTTAAAAAATGTGCAATTATCCGTAGTTCACAATACATTCCAGAGGCTGCATGAATGTAAGCGAGTACCTGCTAGATGTAGGTTACTATGGTAGGTGCTGTATGGTAAGTGCATACAGTAGTCATTCGGAGCAGGTGCTTCTGGAGGCCCCTTCTCCCACCCCTCCATATCCCATCACCCTTACGACTAGAGTGACACCGGATACGCTTCTGCTGTAGTTCCTGCATTTCTCTGCCTAAGGGCTTTCTCTTACATGTAGATTTGCTGTCCTCAAGGCACCTGCAGTGCCAGGAGATCAATGACTCCGGAGAACAGCTCTCGATCAAAGATGAACAAGTGTATAAATACGCCAGCTCCCTTTCCCTTTAGTGAGATCAACCCAAGGCACACGCTCTGCATTGTCTCCTGGTTTGCTCAGTGGGATTACACTCAGTTGCCTACACTAGTGGCTACCTTCTTTTTCTCTTATCTTCTACCAGTGTCCCCTTCATTGTCAGTTAGTTTTCATGTATTTAGACAATAAAACTGCTGTGCGCCAGGCATTAGTTAAGACATTGGGGATGCATAAGATAGCAAGTCACATAAGGTCTCTCACATGGAGCTCAGTTTCCAGGGAGAGGAGAGAGACAATAAACCCATATGACAATGAGATACAAGTGGTGATGAGGAATATCAAAGAAATACATAGCATAGTATAATACAGAAAAAGAAAAAAAATTTGGAGGGAAGGTCAACCTTAGAAAGACTCAAGAGAAACCCTCATCCTCGTAGGTTCTCCCTCTTAGTTCATTGTACCTTTGTTCTTACCTCCAATAAATGCTGAATGGGTAGTATGTACCAGCAAAGAAAATGGACGTAATCTCTACTCTTAAGGAGTTTACAGTTAGGCAAAGGAGATAGGGAATAAACAAGTAGATAAATGAGAAAGATACCACTTAATAATAAAGTAGAAGTAGAAAACTTAACACATGAGGGCCACCTGGGTGGCACAGTTGGTTGAGCATCCCACTTCAACTCAGGTCGTGATCTCGTGGTCTGTGAGTTTGAGCTCACAAACGTCGGGCTATGTGCTGAGAGCTCAGAGCCTGGAGCCTGCTTCGGATTCTGTGTCTCCCTCTCTCTCTGTCCATCCCCTGCTTGTTCTCTCTCTCTCTCTCTCTCTCTCAAAAATAAATAAAACATTTAAAATTTTTTTTAAAAAGAAGACTAGCACATGATGAGAGGTCATGCGTTGCCTTTTTCAGTAGGGGTTTCCCTAGAGAATTAAGTCCAGCTGCCCTAAGGCATACATTGGATAAAGTAGTTCACCTCTCTTCTGTGACTGTAGAAATGGTACTTGTAATATGCATTTCTTGAGGAAATTCAGGGGGAAAGTCAATGAAATCATTTGCTGTCTTTTGTGGTCCTAATGAGGAACCCCAGGTGAGAAAGCTGTCACTGAAACAGAGTTCTGGGTGTCAAGGAAAAGCTAACCATTGAGGATCAATGCTTGCAGCGTGTGGAGAAGGGCCACTTCAAAGCCCTGAGAAGGTCAGCGAGACTGGAGCAGGGTAGATGAGAGGGGAGGCGGAAAGGAGTGGAACTGGTGAGGTGGGAAAGGGCCCAGACATGGGTAGTCTATCGCATCAAAGTTAGAAGCACGTACTCTATACAAAGTGTGGGGAATCGTTTATAGAAAGACCACAGTCAAAGAAGGAGACCAGGTAAGATGTTATTTTGGCATTTAGCCAAGAAGTGGTAGTGGTTTTATCCAAGATGGTGGTGGGGTCAACAGGACTTGCTAATGAGTTGGATATGGAGAGGAAGAGGTGAGAAATCAAAGGTAGTGCCTGGCTTTATGAATGGTGAATACATGATGAGGCCATTTGCTAGGATGGGAAGACTAACAAGGAACAGGTTTGCAGGAATAAATGAAAGAATTCTATTTTGCCTGTGTTAACAGTTGAGGGGCTCATTTGAATCCAAGGAGAAGTGTCAAGTTGATTACTGAGTAGGTGAGTCCTGAGTATATAGAGAAAGAGTTGAGAATCTTCGCCAGGCAGGATGTGGCCCCCTGGCAACACGTCTGTGGTCCTGTAATACTTATGGCCTGGTTTGACATCTTAGCTCTCTCGAGGTGGATTCACCCTATTTAGGGTGATCAATTATATCAACAACCTCCAGGAGGAGAGAATGGATGGAGAGGTTAAGGAAGCTTCAGCAGTACCCCAGGATACTTCAGCGTGTGTAGCTTGAAGAAAAGAGGAGGAGCCCCTCTTGGAGGACCAAGAGAGGATAACCAGCGGGGTAGGAGGAACACCAGGAACGTTTGGTGTCAGGAAGACAAAAGAAAACATATTTTATGAAAGTGAGACGGTCAGCCATGTCAGATGTTGCTAGAAGGCAAATCGAGGAAAGACCATCCAGGGGCTCCCTATATTCCACCTGCTAGTAGTCATGATCCCAGCGGATGTGTTGGTAGCTCTCTCTAGGACACAAAACTACCTGCTCCTGGAGAGATCTAGTCCGTGGCCTCATGAATGATTTAAGGGCAATTGGCATTGTGCTTGGGAAGACCACAGAATATTTTATTTAGCATGGTTAGAACAACTTAAATTGACATTTCTTGAGATGAAAGAACGTCTGGCCTGTGACCCTGACTGCTATTAAGTTCAGCAAACATGGGAATTTATTTCAGCAAATAGGGACCCTCCAAGGACACTGGCTTCCTGATGACTGTTCTGCCACTGTTACTGCTACCTGCTACTTGTATCCCATCGTCTCTTCCAACTCCAGGCCACTGGTGTTTTCTAGCAAATTGTGCTGTCTCAGCAAAGCTTCCTGGCTGGTTACATAAAAAGCAATGTGGGAAAGAGTTAATTGGCAAACAGAGTGACTACATTTGCAACCCAAGAAGGCCTGCTGTGACTTGTTATCTGCGGAGCTAAGCAGCTTGCTGTACAAGTGATATTTGAGGCTCGTTGCTGTTAATGCCAATGGGGGCACTTAACACCTCTTGGAAATGATCTCAAGATTAATATCTTGCCATTTATTTTATGTTATTTTTCCCTCCTTGGAGTGGAAGACTTTCCTCATCTTTTGCCTTCAGGAGCCAGAGCTGAGAGAAGGTCAGACGTGGCAAAAACCTGGAGTGAGATCCTAACTTGACAGCTCCTTCCAGATCTCTCCCTGTGTAGTGTGAATCACGGAGTTGGAGAATTACTCAGCAGAATGGAAAGACCATGGGCTTGGGGGTCAAAGGTCTTCTTTCAAATATTTAATAACTAAAAGACCTACTTAACTCACCTCAGCATTATTTGTTCATTTGTTAAAATAAAAAAAAGAATAACGAAACCCATATTACAGGTTTATTATGAAGAATCTTCTTGAATCTGGCTTCTGACTTCTCCACTTACTGAAGCTGGTGTTGAGCTGCTATCATTTCAGTCGTGTATGTATTACAATTGACCCACCCTCTTCCCTAAAACATATTCTTCTTTTAATTTCTGTGATCACACACATTCCTGTTTTGTTTTGTTTTGTTTTGTTTTGTTTTGTTTCTTTTTACCCCTGTGGCTGCACCTGTTCGGTTTTCTGTGCTGGTTTCTCCTCCTCTCTCTGATCTCAGAACCTGCAAATTGGTTTTCTTTTCTGTTCTCTTTATAATCTCTCTCTAGATAATAGCCATTATCTTCTCATTAAACACCATGTATATGCTGACGACTCTCAAGTGTATCTCTCCAGACTAGACACATCTTGTGAGATACAGTCTTGTTCACCCGTCTGCCTATGTGACATCTCCAACCGAGATACTTCCCAAACACCTTACGCTTGACATGCCTATGAATCTTGAACTCCTTGAGAATCCGTTATATCCCAAACCTACCACATCTTAGTAACTGGCACCACAGACACCCCATGACACCAAATAGAAGCCTAAGGAACATAGTTAATGCCTTGCCTGTACTCTTCATATAAAATACATACGTGCCTCATGGGAATTCTGTATCCAACTATATCTTAAATTCTTCCATTCACCTTTATCTCTACTATCACCTGGGTGGCATATCTTCCATTTAATTTCCAGATCCATTCTCCACCCTTCTCCATCCTCTGTTTATCAGTAGGCTGGTCTGCATAAGCTATGGCAATAAGATCCCTTGCACTTGGGCTTCTGGTTGGATTCAGTTCATGGATAGTGATAGCAGGAAATTGGGAGAAAGGGAGCGAGTGAGGTTGGGGTATGTGTTCCATAGGCCTCTCCTTTCAGGATTGTAGAGGCAGACTTGTAGGGATGCTCAGCACAAAGTCTCATTTCCAGTCAGGAGGCCGGCCTCTGTCTCCCTTCCCTCCACGCGTGCCCTTGTGTCTGGTATAGTATTGGCTCTCTACTGTTCCTTGTCCCCAGGGAACTGCAGTGCCCTCATCTGGCTTTCCTATACCCCATCTCTACCTTTATCCTATATTAAGCTTCCAAACCATCCTTCGAAAGTGCTTTCTGTTTCCTGCTGGGGCCTGAATGATAAGTCATCAAAAAACAAATAAGAAAACAACAACCATAATCCTCATTGGTCTCCGACACTCACTGAAACCAGCTCAATACAGTCTCTCCGCGGCAGCCCTGAGCGATCATTTTAAAACATGTCATTTCACTACTCCATTGAAAAGCATTCAGAAGCTTTCTATTGTGTTTTCAATAACCTTATTATGGGATTAAGTCCTTTTGTGATCTGGCCTCTGCCTATTTTCCAAGCATGTCTCACACTTTTCTATGACTTGTTTCTTACACTTCAGCCATGCAGATATGATTAAGGCTCTAAAACACAACAAGCTCTTCCTTGCCTCATGGATCTTAGGTATTTTCTTGTTTCTGCCTGAAGTGTTCGCCTCATGGAAAACATGAGTATTTGCCTCCTTCTCATTGTTGGATTCTTTTTTTTTATTTTAGTTATTATTTATTTTGAGACAGAGAGAGAGAGAAACAGAGACAGAGCGAGCTGGGAAGGGACAAAGAGGGAGGGAGAGAAAATCCCAAGTAGGCTCTGCACTGTCAATATGAAGCCTGACTCGGAGCTTAAACCCATGAGCCCTGAGATCATGACCTGACCTGAAAGCAAGAGTCAGAGATGTTTAACTGACTGAGCCACCTAGGTGCCCCTCATTGTTGAGTTCTAGCTTAGATGTCACATCCTTGGAAATATCCTTTCTGTCACTCAGCTTAAGTAGTCCCTTCCCCATTAATCTCTGTCATAGCTCTCTGTTCTTTTCTTTCATGGCACTGAGTTCACTCACAATTATTTAATGCATGTATCCCTGCAGTCGACTATAAGTTTAAGGCTATGATTGTTGTTTTTAACCCCTTTATGCACATTGCCTCATATATAATAGGAATTCAACAGGTACCAATGGAATTAAGGAATTAGGCAGGCAGAAGTACTTGGCTCATAGGATGTGCTGTAATTATTGAGCATATACTGTTTACTAAGTATGTTCTGATACTTGATATTAATAATATTAGTAACATCATCAAGTCCACTCTTTCTTCAGAGGAGTCTGGTTATCATGGGTTGATCTCAAGACATAACCCATGGGAATATGGAGGATGGCTAAATCAATTGATTTATATCAATAGGGGTGTGAAGGTACCTATAGGCTAAAAGCACTATTTTCTAGATAACTAATTTTTTAGATAAAGTTTATTCATTTATTATTTCTGAGAGAGAGAGGGAGAGAGCACAAACTTCACAAGTGGGGAAAGGGCAGAGAGAGAGGGAGACACAGAATCCGAAGCAGGCTCCAGGCTCCGAGCTGTCAGCACAGAGCCCGACGCGGGGCTTGAATTCACGAACCGTGAGATCATGATCTGAGTCAAAGTTGGCCCCTTAACCGATGGAGCCACCCAGGTGCCCCACTAATATTGTTTTACTGAGTCAGAATAAAGAGAATAAAGCAGGTGCACTCTTCTGGAAACTCAGAAAATGGCATTTATTGGTGGAGACTAGGATCCGCCTGTCCTAATAAACACACGTTGCTAGTTGTTTTAAAGATTTATTATCTGTGGTGAAGTAGATTCCAACATAAAGAGCTTGAGAAACACTTTTGGATGAACTCAGCCTGATCTGAGACTTCTCCAGCTAGTGGTGTTTATCGGAATTACAGGCACAGTGCTGGAAAGAAATCCACCAGCCTCCAGGATGCCACCATTTGAAAAAAGACAGATAATAAATGTAAACAGATGCGACGGCTAAGAGCATCGCAAACAATTTGGACCCATCTGGATGTTGAGAAAAGTGACACACGCCCGCTCTAGGACTTGGATTAAAATAAGCACGTTTCCCCTTAGAAGTATACATTTTAAACGTAGGAGGAGATCTCAAGTGGTCGTTGTCTTCTGTGGACGCCTGGCTCGGGGGTGGGGCAGGGGAGGGTAGATGAAGGGCCAGTCCCATCATGTTACACACGAGGTAGCTGAGGGCGGTGGAGATCATGCCGTGTCCCCCAGAGCCTGTGCACTTGAGTATTTGCCTCCTGGTACTATGGTGGCCAGATGCCTGTGCTGCAGAACCCCTCCCTCCCCAGGCACACACTTCAAGTCTTTTAAATTCACTCGGCATCCATTTTGCACCATGTGTGGTGACTTTAACGAGAGGAACAGGTCAAAGCAGGAGTCCCTTCTTACTCCTCTTCTTGGGTTAGCTTCACCGCCGCTTTGTGAAGTTGATATTTTGGTTAAAGCGAGACTCAGATGAAGGAAGACATCAGCTTTCCTGTGAAAACAGGGTCTTTCTTTCCTTTTTGGTGAGGTAGTGACAAAATAAGGGCTCAGATTCTGGGCGTGTGGACTCTGGGTCATATCTCCCTTCTTTACTGTATGGTGTAAAACCAGTGGAAATAGCACAGGCTCTCTTTTCTTTCTGCTTTTCTCTTTATGCAACAATTTCCTTTTAACACCTGTAACCAAAGTGTGATGTGCATTTTTTTTTTGGTTTTACTTATTTTTTCATTAAAAAAAAAAATTTTTTTAACGTTTATTTATTTTTGAGACAGAGAGAGACAGAGCATGAATGGGGGAGGGGCAGAGAGAGAGGGAGACACAGAATCCAAAGCAGGCTCCAGGCTCTGAGCCGTCAGCCCAGAGCCCGATGCGGGGCTCGAACCCACGGGCCGCGAGATCATGACCTGAGCTGAAGTCAGACGCTTCACCGACTGAGCCACCCAGGCGCCCCTCATTTTTATTTTTAAACAAAGTCTCGTTGGCATACAGTATTATGTTAGTTTTGGGGGTACAGCATAGAATTCGGACAATTCTGTATATTTTTGCAAAGTGCTCATTTCCTCCCAGAGGCCAAAGGGTGGCGCCTTCCTCTGATGGTTGCTAGGGGTGGTTGGTCATCTGTTAGCACCTGCATCAGTGTGGAGCCACCTACAGGATCATGAAAAGGGAATTTAGCCCAAAGGGCCTTGCTCAATAAAGGCATCGAGAAAAGGGACGCAGAAGGGAGTGAGGCTTTTCCCCACTGTCTTTATAATTACTTTTTATAGGCGAGGTTATAGCAATGTAGAATTAGAGGCGAATAATAATAGCTCTTGTTCCCAGAATTCAGGCCACAAGGTTTTGCATGAAAAGAACCTATCTTTCAGCGCTGTGCGGTGCGAAGGGTTGAGGACAGGTCAGGGAGGACACAGACTTGGGTTCAAAATGCAGCTTCATCACCTGCTAGCTTTATGGCCTTGGACAAGACGCTGAATGTCTTTGATCCTTACTTCTTCATATCTCAAAGAAGGATAATAACATTTACCTCAATATGCATTTGGAAGTTTAATTGATGCACGTATTCAGTGCATAACATGGTACTTGAAATCAAATCGACACTTTAGAAATATTGATTTCCTTCCCCTTCTCCATCTGAGTAGAATAGACCTCCCTGTAACACCTGCCAGTGGCAATGCAAATGAATCCTATTTTCACCTGAGTGCAGGTGTGCGTGTAGGAAATTGCTAAATGTTGTGTTGCTGTCAGCTTGTCCCGGGAACCGTTGGCTAAGGAAGTGACATTTCAGCTGAAATCTGAAGGAGGAGCTAGGAGAAGAAGAAAGAGAAAGGTGCTGGGAGCAAACACCTCGGTATAGCTGTGGAATAGAGCCAAGATCAGGTGGGAGGAAACTAGACACTGAGAGGGAGCCTAGGGCAGGGGAACTGGAGAGGCCAGCAGAGGCTGAGATCAGGCAGAGATTCGGAGGCCATGCCAGGGGTTGTGGATTATTTTTTTTAAGTTTATTTATTTTGAGAGAGAGAAAGAGACAGCACGAGTGGGGGAGGGGCGGAGAGGGAGAGCGAGAACTCCAAGCAGTCTCTGTAAGCCAGCACAGAGCCCCACGTGGGCCTTGAACTCACAGACTGTGAGGTCACGATCTGAGCCCCAACCGAGAGTCGCTTAACCAACTGAGCCACCCGGGCACCCCAGCGGGGATTTTATTTTAAGAGCGAATAGAGGTCATCGCAGGTTTTAAGCAGGGGAACAGCATGATCTCCTGAGAGCTTGGTAGATATCCGGTATTTTAATCCTGACAGCAATGTTATGCGTTGGATACAGTTGAGTAGATGGAAGCCTAGGGAGATTAACTAATTTGCTTAAGAAAGTAAAGGGAGTACAGGCCCTTGGCAGGATTTGCCTGAGGCTAACCTGATCCTGAGCCTTAACCTTAACCTTGGTCCTATTGTTCAGGGTATGCCACACTCTAAGTGCTGAATCTCTCTGTTCTTCCCTCTGCCAGGATTCCATCCAGTGGCATTGCCTTCAGTCCCACCCACACACCAATGACTTCCCCCATCGACACATCCAGTTCTCCCCTTTCTTAAGAATGCCAAACTCACCGGTCCACTTGGCATTTCCATGTGGATGCTTGTTGGCATCTCAACCTTAGCTTGTGAAACTATGCACTCTTGATTCCCCCGCAAAGTTCCTCATCCATCCTACGTCCTTCACAACCCACTAAATGGCGGCCCCTTCTGGCCGCTGTCCAGGTTACAAAGCTGACTGTCATCCCCCACTCCTGTCTCATATCCCAAATCCAATCTGTCAGCAACTCGCTTTGGCTCTACTTTCAAAACATATTCTCCTCCCTGATCTGAGTACAGATTTCTCTCTATTATAAAAGCCTTCTCAGGATTCACCTGGTTTCTAAAGATGTCATGATAAGTCATGGAAATCACATCTTGTTACTCATTTGTTCAGAAGCCTCCAGTGGTTTTTCTGTCTTACTAGGTGAGGGCCAAAGACCTCACCAGGGCCTTCCAGACTCTACCTGTTTTGTTTTCTTTTTAGTGCCCATGTGTTTACTTTTTTCCTGTGGCTGCTTTCCTGCTACAACAGCAGAACCGAATGCCTGCAACAGAGACTGTATGGCCCCAGATCTAAAGTATTTGCTATGGGCCTTTTGCAGGAGAAGTTTGCTGAGCTATACTCTACATAATCTGCACACTCTTCTCAGCATGTGCCCACACACACATGGGCACATACACGAGTCCACACACCTCTCTGTTCTCACATTCCAATACCCCTGACCCCTCCTCCTCTCTTCCAGCCACTCTGGCTTCCATGCAATTTCAGGAACATTTTTAAAATATGGGTTTTTTCATGTTTATTTGTTTTTGAGACATCAAGAGACAGAGTGCAAACAGGGGAGGCACAGAGAGAGAAGGAGACACAGAATCTGAGGCAGGTTCCAGGCTCCGAGCTGTCAGCACAGAGCCTGACATGGGTCTTGAACTCATGAACTGCGAGATCATGACCTGAGCCAGAGTCGGACGTTTCACTGCCTGAGCCACCCAGGCGCCCCAATTTCAGGAACTTTCTAAGCATGTCCTCACCTCAGGGAGTTTTGCTTGCTGCTTGAATTTCCCAGACTACCCTTCACTCATCTGTCCAAATGCAAAGCTCCCTGCCAACCCAGCAGGTGTCTGATTTAAAAAGTCTTCCCCGGTTGCCTCAGATAATAGAGCAATGGCCCCCATAGCTTTCTTTTCCTCTTAACTTCCTTCTTCATCTTTCTTCTTCTCCCTTACCTCCACTGGCAGTGTGTTTTATTTCTACATTCTCTGTCCCTCTACTAAAATGTAAGTCCTCTGAAAGCAGAGACTTTAATTTATTCACTGCTTTATCATCTGCGGCCTGCAAAGAGCCAGGCATGTAATAGTTGCTCAGTTACAATTTTTGAATGACTCTGGAAATAGCTGGGGAGTTGTACACAATTACAGCATAAGTTCTAGAATGTTTCTTGGGTCACTTGCTGAGCACTTTCATATACATTGATTTCATGTTTACCCTCTCCACAACCTTGGTAGGAAGGGGCCCTTGTTTCTCTCCTCCGCTTTCCGTAAAAAGATAAGGACATCCCTGAAACAATGCGCTCTGAAAGCTGTTGTGTACAGAGTGGCAGGAAGGGGCCGTGTCCCCGGTGTGCTCACAAGTGACCATTCCTGAGAGCTGAGCCACTTCTTTCCTCCAGGTGGCAGCTAGGAAAAGCACTATCTCTTGAAAATAACTCACATCATTGGGATACTAATAATAAATCAGAGTTAGACGATTTTTCCTAAAAGGATTAAATCCAGGATCCTTCCCCAGAAATCCAGTTCCCGCCACAATGGGCATCCTGTTTACTGTATTCTCGATAATAGAGTCCTAACTGGACAATGTCAGAGTGGAGTTAAAGGCCAAAGTACATATGGGTGTAGCACTTGGAATTTTCCTCTCTGTTAAATGCCATACATACATCTGTACATCTCAAAATGCTGCCTAGCATCCATCTGGTTTCTCTCATTGTGGTAAAATACACATAAAATTTACCATGTTAGCCATTTGCAATGCACACACTTCAATGGTGTTAAGTACATTCATGATGTTGTGTAATCATGGCCATCATCTACTTCTGGAAACTTTTCATCTTCCCCAAATGGGCTCTGTCCCCCTTAAACCCTAACTCCCCATTCCTCGCTCTCCCTCCCCCCCCCCCCCAAGGCCCTATAACCATGAGTCTACTTTCTGCCTCCCAATCTGACTCCTCTAGGAGCCTCGCGTAAGTGGAATCACACAGGATCTGTCCTTTTGTGACTGGCTTATTTCACTCAGCATAATGTCTTCACGGTCCCTCCGTGTTGTAGCACGTGTCCGAATTTCCTTCCTTTAAAAAAATGAATAATATTCTATTGTATGTAGGCACCACCCTACTTATCCGTTCCTCCATTGTTGGACACTGGGTTGCCCCGCCTTTTGGTTACCATAACACTGCTATGAACGTGGGCGTGCAAATCTCTATTTGGTCCCTGCTTTCAAATCTTCTGGGTGTGTGTCCAGAAGTGGAACCCCAGGTTTGTATGGTAATTCTCTGTCTAACTATGTTTGAGGAAATGCCATACAGTTTTGTTAAGTTAACAATTTTTGTTTTACTTACACTTATTTACATTTTAGCCTTTCCTTGCAATTTTAAACACCTCTTAAATGTCTGAGATAACATTTTAAAATCTGGATGAAAAGACCGCTTTTGAGAAATGTTACAAAATAACAAAAAGTGCTGATCTTACACCTGGTCTCAAGTGTCACCGCTGAGTCACTGACTTCCCAGGCTGCCCTAAAGACCACTTTAGAAGAAGCACAGGTATTCTGGCTTTTTTTTTTTTCCTGTGTTTTTGTTTTCCGAATGAGTCAGCCGAGGAAGCTAAGAGGCTGAGGGAGCACTGCCAAGCTTTCTGTATTTCTTCCTTCCCTATTCCCCTAACCCCACCGACTCGCTGTCATCTGTGCTGGGCCAGTGAGCCAAGCACCCAGGCTGTTTCCTTACGACCCATCTGTAACCTCATGAGCCTCCAGATGGGGCACTGACTGACCTTGCTAGACCAAAGCAATGAGCTGGAATCACACAATAACCTTCACTCAGCACGGGGATCTGAGTAGTAGGTGTGTGAATGCCTACACTTTGTGGTTATGAAAATAATCCCAGAAATAGGCGTTAGAGGGAGCGTTGGGTCCTCTTCTGTGCTCTGCTTCCGGCTCACTGAGAACCATCTTGGCCAACCTGCTTTCCTCGTTGTGAGAGAGAATGAATTCTTCTGTTACTCCTTTTTCTTATCGATAGGTCCCCCAAAGCAAGTAAAACATTACACAGAATGTCACTGAAGAGCACAAATAATAATAAAGGTGCTAAAGGAAAGCCGTTTCTCTTCTCACGGTGCTTCTGACACCAAAGGTGTGGGATTTTTCCTCACACCAACAACCAGTTCTCCACCTCTGCCCACCAGCCAGGTGCCCTACCCTTTAATTCAGTCTGATGCCATCCACCTGGGGTCCACACAGACCCCACTGTCAAGGTTAACGGCTCAGGCCCAGAGGGCTGTCTCCACTTCAAATGCCAGTCATAAGTCTAGACTGTCATCTGTATGTTTGCCCAACTGGCTATAGTCGGGGGTTCCCACAACCCCCTCCTCTGGTTTGATAGTTTTCTAAAACAGCTCAGGCAACTCATGAAATACTTTTACTTACGGTTACTGGTTTATTACAAAGGATATGAAGGGACAGTTAGATGAGGAGGTATACAGGGCAAGGTCTGGCAGGGTCCTGAGGACAGGCACTTCTGTCTCCATGGAGTTGGGATGTGTCACCTTCCTGGCACCTGGATGCATTCATCAACCCAGCAGGTCCCTGAACTCTGTGGCCGAGGGGTTTTTATGGAAGCTGTACCACCTCAGCACGACCCGTTGTTAACTCAATCTCTAGCCCCCTCCCCTTCTTAGAGGTTGGGGTTTGAGGGGGAAAGTTCTAAACTTCTTTTCATGGCTTGGTCTTTCTGGTGACAAGCCCCATCCTATAACTATCCGGGAGCCCACCAAGAGTCATTTCATTAGAACAACAACCGAAAAGGCTTTTATAATCCAGGAAATTCCGAGGGATATAGAAGCTCTTGTGTAAGACTCTCCTATCACTCCTATCATTCAGGATATTATATGGGTTATAGGAGGTCTATGTCAGAAATGGGGGCAGAGACCAAAAATATATTTTTTATTATGTCACAGGTGCTGTGCCTAAAAAGAAGGATAGAGGGGAAGAAACGCATCTACTTACTGTCACTTACCTATTTCACCTCCCTTCTCTTCCCTAGAGACTTTTGAAACTTAATTATGGTACCTTAGTGCTCAGTAGGACCTAGTTTGGAGGCCACTGAAATAAATGACTTGATATTGTTATCCAGCTGTAGTATGCAATGAATGGGGCTCTCCCAATATGGAAGCTCCTCTAATTATGAACTGGATTTCTTCTTTTTTTTTTTAATGTTTATTTTTATTTGAGAGAGAAAGAGAGAGAGAGAGAGGCAGAGCGTTAGTGGAGCAGGGCAGAGAGAGAGGGAGACACAGAATCCGAGGCAGACTCCAGGCTCGGAACTATCAGCACAGAGCCCGATGTGGGGCTGAAACTCACGTACTGTGAGATCATGACCTAAGCCAAAGTCAAACACTTAACCAACTGAACCACCCAACGCCCCATGAAGTGGGTTTCTAAACGCATTTCAGAAATACATTTGTTCATCAGAAGTCTAAAGGTAGAGTAATATATCAGCAATGATTCTTGCCATCTGTTCGTTGGACAACACTGATGAAATTATACTCTGACTTACTGCTTCCTTTGCATTTATGAAAGTTCATCAGTGTTTCAGAGAAGGGAAACTGAAGCTTAGAGAGGCTCTGTGACTCTCACAATGCCACATGGTTGGTAGGCACAGGAGCCACAATTCGAACCTAGGAAATTTGGCTCTCAGAGCCCATACTTCTCAAAAATTGTATGTTACAGCCTTTTAAAAAAGCCAAAGTGGGTAATTGGAGAAGGTTCTGTGTACAGAAAATGTGAGGGACAGGAATGACATCCATTGAACTGCCAGCCTCTGTTTTCTAATGCCAGTGTGAGAGGGGTCTGTCCCTGGCCAAAGTCACCAACTGCTTCTGGTAAGGACTGAAGTCCCCTGGGCCAGCCCTGGGCCCACATATACACCAGCATAGCTCTTTAGCAAGTTCCAGCAGTTAAAGTGACTCAGTTAAAGGTCCAGAGCTACAAAACAATTCATTTGGTCCAAGATTGGGTCTTTGGGATTGAATTTTCAATCAATTTCCACATCTCTCTTGCTCCTTCCTTTTGCCATGTAAGGGGGTGGGGGCTTGTCCTTTTTAATTATACAGATGCTTCCTCTTAGGTCTTATTTTCTTCCTCAGGGCTCCCTGTAGAGAATTTGCTACAGTTGATTGATAAGATGATATTGATTCCAAGGGCAGAGTTCAGAAATATTCTTATAAATGGATCATGTTGTTAATAAAGGGTCACCACAGAAGGGGCTTTGGGGTACAGAAGTTGCTGAAATCAGAGCTCTTAGCAATGACAGAAAGAGAGAGAAAATGGCCCAATGACCCATGTTCAAGAAGGGAAATTGAGAGAAGGAAGGCATGGGATCAAAATTACCATTTATCAAATACCTCTGGGGTCCCCGCTTGGCTAATCCTAACCTCGTGGCCTCAGACGAGATTTTTAACATCTCAAATCTTAGCTTCTTCAACTGTAAGGTGATACAAGGAACATCTTCAATGGTGTTGTTAGGATTAAATAAAACAATATACACAAAGTGCTTTGCTGCCACAAAATAGACAATGATAAACATGGTGGTTGTTATAGCTATTATTACTGTTCTTGTTTGTGCTTTTCATAACCCTCACCAGCCTCCCAAGTGATAGGCATCAGCCTGAATTCCGGGCTGCAAGGTCATAAAGCAAAATTGGCACAATTCTCACTTGTCGGTGATCTGCTTTTGCTTCTGTTTATGACTTTCATATGAAAATCAGACAAAATAATGGCTGTTGGGCAAGGGAAGGTGGCAGAGAAATGAACCCAGTCAAGGGGCAGAACTCGTCAATTTTGCCACTGTCCTTGGTTTAATGTTTGGCATTCTGTCCTCATGACTGACTGGGTATGGCTTCACAGTAAACTGAGAATTGGCTGTGTGAGAAAATGAAGATTTATACAAAGCCAAATTGGACAAATGGTGAATAATTGATTTAGCTGACCTGACAACTCCCACTGGTAAATAAGACAGAATGTTTCATTCTGGTTGTAATTTAGTTTTCTGGGCATCCCGACTCCTTTCTAGCGGTTCACGGTAAAGGCTGAGTACCTTCTAACTTTGCCATACAGCCAAAAACTTTAGATAATGAGCTCCGTTCTCATGGCAACCTGGCATAACCTGTAAGAAGTGTGGTTTGTATTACTCTCTGAAGAATGTAGGGATCCTTTATTTAGTTCTCTGATGTAGAATATAGTTTGGTCCCTACTTAATAAAACTTGACTATATCTGGTTGGATTCAAGAATTACTCTGTTTACCCGTGTTAAAATACAGACGTTAGGAATAAAGTAAATCAAAAATAAAGTAATAAATAACAGAAACATAAAACCAACGATGCTGTGCCATCGTCTAAAATCCCCTTGCTGGTATCTGGGTTCAGTACATGCCATCTTAGGAAACATTAACAAAGGAAGCATTTATTTCCAAGCTTTAGTATCTCAAGGAATGGTATAGGTGAATATATATGAATGTTCCTTGAGCATTCCCACATCAACGACTGTGTAAATCAGAGATGGCATATTAGACAAAATACAGAAGCAAATGAGGACATTTAGAAGACATCTTGTAGCACTCTAAAATCATGGATTACGAGGATTGAAAGTGTCTTTAAGGGATCATCCTGGTTAACTTCTTGATTATAGATTCGGTTTCATTCAATAAACATACAGTGAACTCCTACGATATAGCAGGCATTAGGCTCAGGTTATTGGTGGAGACGTGTGTTTTTGGGGGGAAGCCGAATTAAAAAAAGAAAGTGTTGGGGTGCCTGGGTGGCTCAGTCAGTTAAGTGTCCGACTTCGGCTCAGGTCATGATCTTGTGGTTCTTGGGTTTAAGCCCCATGTCGGGCTCTGTGCTGACAGCCCGGAGCCTAGAGCCTGCTTTGGATTCTGTGTCTCCCTCTTTCTTTGCCCCTCCCACACTCACGCTCTGTCTCTCTCTGTTTCTCTCTCTCAAGAATAAATAAAAATTTCAAAAATTTAGAAAAATAAAAAAGGAAGTGTCTGCCATCATGGAGTTTACATGCTCAGGGAAGGGTTGCCTCGCTACACAAGGGCTAGGACAAATGCTGAGAGGTCGGTGTGAATAAAATATTCAAGGAACAATTTGGGAGGAGAAATCTACTTTGTATTATTAGCCTGGCTGGCAGATGGCCATCCTGAAATAGGGGCTCCTTTCATTTTACTCACTCATCAAAAATCTATTGACCTTTATCTATTTGCCAAAATCCTGTGCTGGGCATTTGGGGATGTTGAATACAATAGTCATGATGCCCTCATGAGCCTGAAGTCTAACGAAGATGGCTGGAAGTTGAACAGGAAATTGCAGTGTCTGGAGTGTCGTGAAAGGTTGTGTTCCCCTAATTCAGACAGACCTGTACGTAGTGTCCTGGAATGCCCGTGGGAAGCCATGAGTGACTTTCAGTGGTCAGTGAACAGCACTGTGCACTGTCAAAGAAGAACACACAGACCCAGAGTGTAGCTCACGAGACTCCCTCACTCTGCATCAAATTAAACGAGGCATGATATAACTGGATAAGATCGTCCAGATATAGACACACATCCGATCCATGGCAGAACTGACATTTCAACTCGGAACTCCTGATTCACAGTCTAGATAGTGTGCAACTGTGCAAAATCATAGCAAGAAATCACAATGACCTTTTCAGTTCATTAGTGATATATTTTGGCTAGAAGAATTCAGACAACTCGTGTTTATTTGAGATCTTTATTTCTTAATAAAGATAGGCTAGTCGCCCACTCACTTACGTCCCCCGTCTCTCCAACTTGAGACAGAGGGGTCCAAAACTGGGCAGTGTGTCACTGTGCTTTTATATAGTCACTAATTTGTGGGTGCTAGAAGGTTCTGATCTCTAGCTTACATCATGGCTAACCAGCTTTTTGATTTAGGGGAGCAAGGTATTTGAAGTATGTGATGGGAAAATATATTAATAATAGTAGTAGCTGTTATTTTTTAGCACCTATTATGTGCCAGGTATTTATACACTTTATTTCTATTTTCATAATAATCTTGCAAGCCAGGTATCATTATATCCATGTCACTGATTTCGAAATGGAGGCTCAGAGAACTTAAGTCCCTTGCCCATAGTAAGCATCAGAGCCCAGATTGCAACCAAAATTAGCTCATCCCCAAGCGCAGCAAATTTCACTTCTACTTGGCCTCCCCAGAGCGAAGGAACCGGTGCTTACAGGAGAAATAGGAAGAGAAACCCTTGTTCTAACTGACTGAGAATTGTGTATGTGGGTGCATGAAGTGATTTTTTTTATGTGAATTAAGATATTGCACACCTTCTCGAGGCACCTGGGTAGCTCAGTCTGCTAAGTGCCTGACTTCGGTTCAGGTCATTATCTCACTCATGGTTTGTGAGTTCGACCCCTATATAGGCTGTCTGTTGTCAGCACGGAGCCTGCTTGGGATTTTCTGTCTCCCTCTCTCTCTGTCCCACCCCTGCTCATGCTCTCTCACTCCCTCTCAAAAATAAACATTTTTTAAAAAGATATTGCACACGTTCTGAAGACCTTGCTATTTTTTTAATGCGTATTTATTTATTTTGAGAGAGACCGAGCGTGAGCAGTGGAGAGGCAGAGAGAGAGCCAGAGGGAGAGAATCCCAAGCAGGCTCCATGCTGCTAATGCAGAGCTTGATGTGGGGCTCAAACTCATGAACCATGAGATCATGACCCGTACTGAAATCAAGAGCCAGATGCTTAACCTACTGAGCAACCCAGGTACCCAGAAGACCTTGCTATTTATATGAACCAAATAATTATACTTTTTGCAAAATAAAAAAAAAATTGTATAAGAAATAACCATCCCATAATACTTGGTGTGGGAAATCTTAATTTTGATCTAATAGGTTTACTTAAATGAGCTAGGTACACATGTGCTTTTTCTCATGACAACCATGATTGATCTTGATTTCACCCCCATCAGGGGCAAAGGGGCAAATAAATACCGTAGGAGGAAGGGCAGCTGTTACAAAAAGTAACAACAACTTAGGTTCATGTAGAATTTTAACTTTCTTATTGGATCAACTTTACAATTACTCAGGGAAGTAGTCATCTTACCATCGTTCTCATTGAATGACAATGGTCATAGATGAGCAAAGTCCCTTGCAGAGAAGTTAAGAGCTTGCCAGATATCAAACCATCAGAAAACAAAAAACAAAAAACAAAAAACAGGATGAGGACCTCCACCTTGATCTGTGGGTGCCCAAAGGAAGGTCATTTCATCTGTCGCACACTGATTTGTTGGAGGAGCTGGAAGAGAAGGGATCCAGGAGTTTGGGAACAGCACCGGCCAACAGAAGCAATCATTTAAATGGCAGTAATATTTAAATGGCAGCACACGTTGGTGTTTCTTTGATGTTATTAATGTTTAACCATGTACTCTGGTTACTTGAACATGAACTTTAAATTACCAGTCACATCCCTAACAGTCTCTGATCAGAGTTTTGCTGCAAAGATATATATTTTTTAACACAAGTAATTGTAAAAAAATATATTTTTGCTTAAAACTATTCCAGAAAGTTTAGAGGTAAATAGAACTTAGGCAAAATTAATTGAGCACATACTATGTGCAATGCAGTTTTCATTCTAGGAGAAGAGTAAGTATATAAATTGTTGCAATAAAACAGTGGATGTTGGAGGAGTCTAGATGACTCACTCTTGAGGATGATGGTAAATCTCAGCCTTCATAGAGGTGTCAAACAAGATGCAGCAAGAGTGCCTGGAGATGGTGGTCCCACAGGGCAGTGTCAGTGGGGATGGGGAGGATGCCCCAAAAGGAAGAGAAATCTAATATTGTGGGAATATTTCCCAATAGCTTGTGTGGACCGGATCTTTAACTTCTACCCCACACCCTTGTGCCTTCCTTAGGAGAAGAGCTGTGATGAGGATATTTGGGCTTTTTTGTTCACTTATTTATCTTCAAACAAATCACAAAAGAAACTTATCTTTGTTTACAACTGATTAAGCAGTTTAAAGACACGAAGATATAACTAACTAATAATATTCCTCTAGTCCATTGTCCTCCTAGGAAACCAGTTTTAACAGCGTCATGTGATCCTTTGCCTTCGTTTTCAACATTCATGTAAAACATACAGGCATGTGCTTTTGTACTTCTTATTGAAAGCATCAGACTTATACACCCACACACATATTTCTTTGACTTGCTTAAATTCTCTATAAATGTCTCACTTTTACAACTCATCATGGACATCCCTTGAGGGCAATGGATAGCAATTAAATTCACTTTTTTAGGTGGCTGGATCATAGTCCTTGTACGGATGTGCCACAATACGCAGCCATTTCCTTATTTAGATATGTGCAGTGGGTGCCTTTTTTTGTCACTAGAAACTGTTAAATAATGATATTCACATATCTTTTTATTAGGTTGTCTAAACAATGGCCACAGAAGTTTAAAAAAGTCATTCTGCACACTTTCACACCTAGAAAGGACCTTACAAATATCAGCCAACCTCCTAATTTACAGGTGAGTCATCAGAGGCACTGAAAGGTACAGGGGAGAGCTCAAAGCCACCTAAGTAGTTTGGTGGCGTGTCTGCAGCCAGAATCCAGTCCTCTGGCAGCGACCTGACCCCCCCTTACATAGGGTAGGCGCTTGGAGAGAATGGACGGAGGTGTGGATCCTGAAATGGGGGGAGGTTTGTAATCAGAACACGGAATCCATATGCAGAAGGGATCTTCCTGGCCTAATCTCAATCATAAGGTGTCTCCTCTTCTAACCAAAACCTCCTGTGCCACAGGCCAGGGCAGGGGTGAGGGAGGGGGAGCTTGGAACTCACCTCAGCCTGTCTCTAGAGGCAGCCGGGAATTCACCCCTCCTCCTGCTCTGAGGAAGTGCCCTTCTAGCAAAGTGCGTGTGGTTTCCTGGTTGGTGGGCAGAGGGCAGCGGCTCCTGCCTTCCTAGAGCAGACCCCCGTGACCCCTTAAACATCCTTCGAGGCCCCGTCTCACTCACTCCCTTATGTGCACAGCCTCCAGGCTCCTGGGAATAGACAGGACAAAAAATGCTTCAGTGTTCCTACCATGAAACGCTAACCAGAAGAAAACCAGTGACCTCTTTCTCTAATGATTTTCAGACCTGTCTAATCTCCAGAATCACCCAGAGAGCTTATTTAGAATACACATTACTGATCTGCAACACACAAATATACATATACAGGTACAAACCCATATACATATATTTTTTTCTTTGGAATTGCCATATATATATAGAGAGAGAGAGAGATACAGTTTTTGTCTTTTTGTGTCTTTTTTTGCAGTTCCAGAGAAGAACGTATTTATTATATATTATTTAAAGTCATATATATATATATATGTATACACGCATCTATATCTATCTATATATGACAATTCCAAGGTAGAACATATTTATTATATATTATCTAAAGTCTATTATTTATGTATCTATGTGTATATCTATATCTATATCTGCAATGGCAATTCCAAAGAAGAAAATATTCATTATATATTAATTAAAGTCTTTTATTTACATATATCTATGTATGTATCTATATTTGTATATGGCAATTCTAGAGAAGAAAATATTTACTATATATTATTTCAAGTCTCTTATTTAAATATCATATATATATATATATCTATATATATATATATATTATATAATAGTTTTCTTTGGAGTCCCCAGGTATTGCAACGATTAGCACAGTTTTGACCTGTGGACCATGTCCAACGCTGTTATTTTCTCAGTGAGAAAGCTGAGGTCTCGAAATGCTCTACAACTTGCCAGAAACCATTCGGCATGTCTGTGGCCGAGCTGGGACCACTCCCCGTCTCCTGGGTCCCAGGTCAAAATTCTTTCACCGGATTTATGAATACAGATTCCTTTTAAAACCAGGAGAGATTTATCTTTGTCAAAGTGCCCCTGCGAAAGGATGTCAGGGCAAAAAACCAGAAACCAGACAAGTGCTCAGGTTTTCATGGTGTTGAACAGAAGCAGCGTTTCTGAACTGACTGATGGGGGTGCAGGAAGGTGGGCGCCCAGAGTCTCGGCAGTGCGTGGGGGGCGCGGGTCTTGGCCGCCTGTCCTATTACAAAGGCTGGCAAATGGACAAAGCCGGTCTAATTCATCTCCTAAGCATGTGAAAGACATTTAGAGACTGAATGATTTTCAGTCCCCCTAGGTTTGGGAATTAAAGGTAAATATGGTGCGGAAAATGCTCAGGCCTGGCTTTAAAGACTTGTGTGAAATGCTTCCCCAGGGGGGAAATGCGGGTCACTAAAAGGTTGCTTCTCACTAATGCCCTTGATTGGCCGTTGGTGCACGGCTCCCTCTGAAGTGACAATCAGTCCAAGTGACCACTGCCCTCTTGCTGCAATTATCAATGGTCCGGCAATTTCCCTCAATTTTAATCAATTTGGTTTGTGAATAGCTCTTTTCTTTGTTTTAGACAAAAGAGGCAAGTGTTCGGTCAGGATGCCTGCCTTCTCCGTGGCAGCTCCTGTTTTCTTTAGGAAGCTTGTAAAGACCTTGTCCACTTTTAGACGAAGCAGAAGGCTGGCATCTCCTTTCAGGAAAGCAAGAGCCATTCTGGCCAACATTCTGGCCCAGCCCAGTGTGACACAGTCGTGAGAACCCAGGGTGCAGTAGAATGGGGGCAGGAAGGAATGGGGTGGGGGTGGGGAGAACTGTAGAATAAACGTGGACTTAATGGTTGGGGCTGTTGGAATGTGTTAGGGTTGCCGTTTAAAATACAGGACTCAGTTAAATTTGGATTGCAGGTAAACAACGAAATTCCCATGGGGCATATTTGCCCCAATTAACTGATTGTGTAAAGTCCCATCTTCACCGAGTGTCCCCTGTGATATACCAATATCTGACAATCCTAGTAGGAATAGACGAAGAGGAGGAAGGGAATGAGATCCAAGTCCATGAAATCAAGAAGGTGATGGGCCTGATGAGCAACAATGACCATGGTGACAGAGCACTTTCGTTCATTCGTTGGTGCATTTGTACATTTGAAGATTCATGGATTCAGAAAAGATTTACTGACTCTACTATGCAGCCAGCACTGGGATGCAGATATTAAGATAAATAAGGCAGATTAGTGTGATTGAAGATGTACAAATCAATGTCACGACACAGTATGATAAGTACAACAAGACTCAATGCAACTACGGTTTTTGGTGTTTTTTCAGTCCGTCATACTGGAGAGGTGCGACCAACAGCTGAGATCTCAAGCCACTAAAGCTTGGGGATATACCAATCTCTCCTTATCAGGAACCTTTCCCTTTTTATTTTCCACTTCTCACCACGTTCAAGGTATCGCCCAGTGGGTAAAGCATGAATAGCGAACACCTATATGCTTTATTTCTAAGATAAATGGGCTTATCTGGATAAGCTTAAACTGGATATCTAAGCATAGAAATTGGGCCATAGCCACCAATATAATCCACAGGTGTGTAAGAAAAAAAGTAAAATAAGGGAAGATGTGATATGTCTACTTCAGATTCTCTCTAGATGAGAGGCCCTAAGGCATCTTATTAAGATTGATTTTGAAACTCTATCCAGACCCTTTACCTGCTATTTTATTTTCAGTCAAGGGTTGTAATGCCCTGTGTATGTGTTTCATGCTGTCTGTGGTACATGTACACACACACACACACACACATATCATATGCACAAATATACTCTTTTTTTTATTTTTATTTTTTATTTATTTTTGGGACAGAGAGAGACAGAGCATGAATGGGGGAGGGGCAGAGAGAGAGGGAGACACAGAATCGGAAACAGGCTCCAGGCTCCGAGCCATCAGCCCAGAGCCTGATGCGGGCCTTGAACTCACGGACCGCAAGATCATGACCTGGCTGAAGTCGGACGCTTAACCGACTGCGCCACCCAGGCGCCCCAACAAATATACTCTTTTTAAACCAGAATCAGAATTACCAAGAAGCTAAAACCAATCTAATGAGAAATCAGTAAAATTGGGGTTTAAAAGCATTTGTGCTGTACCTATTTGTTGCTGATGGTACATAGAGATGCACAAGAGACAGTTTACTTACCTTGTAAAAGGAATTCAGAGGGATAATAGAGTCAACATTATTCACCAGGGAGCCCTTACTTCAGACGCTGGCCATGCCACAGCCACCTTTGTCAGAATTACCAAAAAAAACACAACCCCCTCATGTAAGAAGAATTATTAGGGCCGGGTATGAACCCAGCACCTTGGCCAAGGTTGATTTGCTTGAAGCAGTTACCTAACTCCAGGATGGTCACTTGGCCAGTCGACTATGTGTGGCATGGAAGGGCCGGCCAGTGGGCTTAACAATGACCACCTTGACAGTCAGATTTTCTTTATCAGATGTGAGCAGACAGCAGAGAAGGAAAAATGGGAGAGTGGTAGAGGCGGCGCAAAGGGAGTCCAGGCTCAGAGGCTCCACGGGCAATCCCGTTTCAGGGGAGGCACAGGTACCTGCTGGGCAGTGTGTGGATTCCTGTATGTGCAGGTTATGTGTGTGAGAAGCATGCTTGCTGGGACCCAGGTGACCTTTCTATTCCTGAAGGTGTCTCGTCTCTCTGAGGCCAAGATGTGTGACTCGCTGTTCCTTCTAGAAGCCAGATTGTGGGATGGTCTTGGTTCCCATGAGACCTGGTTGAGATTCCCTGTGCTTTTATGGCCATGCATTGTATTATAATAACTTGTTACCTTAAGTAATCTGAAGGAGGCCCATGCTCCTAACAAGCAAGGGATTAAACTCACAAACCCAGGCTCAGCAAGAGAGCCCTGTTGCAAGGCAGCAGAGAATGTGTGCTTGGCACAGAGGGAAAAAAGAAGCTGAAAACATCGAAGCGGGGCTGGTTTCTGCTGGGGGAACAAGACGCAGATCTGAAATTGGCTCTAAAGTAGGGGTCAAGAGTTTCCTAACCTAGCCTGGTGCCTTCTAAAGAATTAAATAAAACCATGTGTTTGTATTAAAGCATTCCTCTGCCTACTGAGTTGAAATCAGATGTCCACGTTGCAACCCACTGACACACACACACACACACGCACACACACACACACACACACATTTCCTTGTCTCACTGTCTACATTATGAAACACTTTCATGTCTTCCCACTCACTCCTTACAGAGAGAAATTATGAAGGAGAGAGAAACCTAAGAAAACAAGCAACCTGTCATTGTTCTTACACTTCACCTTCTTTGGAATGGGTGCCTGACCTCACTGGAAACTCACAAGAATTTGCTGATACGACACTCCACCCTTTTCAAAGGTGAGTTAGCCGAGCCAGAATGGGTAAGTGATTTGCCCCAGTATCACACAAATGGTAAAGATACAGGTTTCTTTTCAATTAAACAAAAACCCAGGACTCGTTCTCAAATCCCCCCTCATACTCCGCACCGAAGTCTTGTTACTCCATCACTTCATGTGGTTCAGGCCCCCCAAGGCCACACTTACCCCCATGTAAGTCTTCTCTCCAGTGACCGAGGATTTATGGTAATGTTGATTCTCCTGACCTCATCTTAAAACTTACCCGCCCTTTGCCTCTTTCCTTAAGATTCTTGCTTAAGAATTGGGTGCAAAGTAAACAAATCGAACACTAGGGTGTCAACGGATGATAACGGTCAAGATACAATCCCCTATTAAGACTGCATTTGCCGTTTATCCTGCACAAAATACTTGAGAACTCAGCATCCCCCCACCCAAGTATGGAATCACTTCATCAGCTTGGAGAAGGTTTTTTAAAAAAAGGTCAAGCAGATCATTAGTTAGAACCCTCAAAATGGTCCTGCTTATGAGATCAGAAAGCCCTATTTGTCTTCAGCTCTTCCTTATAAATCCTGGAACCCCCAAATTCCAGAAAGACCCCCAAAGTATAATAAACTGAGAGTTTTTTTAAAGCCCATGTCATATTGCAGCTTCAAGGGCAGCACCCTTTTGAAAAAGGTGGAAGTTAACAGTGGTGGGTTCAATTTGAATTGAAACTATGTTTTGAGTCCACCAGTCATAGGCTCACTGACCAATGTTTATTTTCCTAGCAACTATGGCCCTTTGTGGTGGGCAGGTACTGCCCTATAGCAGCTTGCAGGAATTGATTATTATATTTTCAGAAATTTTGTGAGCTGGTTGACCTCACATTGATAGCTTGTAATTGGCCATGGTGAGAATATACTCACCACGGAACTTGGCAAGCACTATAAATCCAGGATCGAAATGTGTGTGTGTGTGTGTGTGTGTGTGTGTGTGTGTGTGTATGTACATGTGTATGCATTTATACTACAGAACCAGTTTTGAAGTTGTTAATCATTTACCCGCATACCACTGCCTATCCTCTTCCCTTCCTTCTGTCCTTCCTCCTTCTCCTCTTCCCTCCCTTCCCTCTTCCCCTTCTTCCTACCCTCCCTTCCTCCCTCCCTCCCTCCCTCCCCCCCTCCCTCCCTTTCTCCTTCCTTTCCCCTTCCCTCTTTCTCCTCCCCCTTCCTTCCTTCCTTCCTTCCTTCCTTCCTTCCTTCCTCTCTCTCCCTTTCTCTCATTTTTCTTTTATTTTCTCTGTCATCTAATATTTCTAATAGTACTTGGTGTTTTGACAGGCCCTTTACAAAAATTCTCATTTTATCATCACAACAACTTTATACTATTTTAACTCGGTTAAAAAAACATAGGGGCACCTGGGCAACTCAGTTGGTTGAGCTTCCAACTCTTGATTTCAGCTCAGGTCATGATCCCAGGGTCATAGGATTGAGCCCCACATTGGACTCTGTGCTGAGGGTGGAGCCTGCTTACGATCCTCTCTGTCTCTCTCCTGCACCTCTCCCCTGCTCTCTCTCTCTCTATCCAAACTAAAAAAACAAAACTAAAGAAATAAAGAAACAGAGGCTCAAAGAATTTGTGTAATGCCCAAAGGACACTATCAGTAAATAGGAGTGGAATTGAAACACAGATCTGTCTTATTTGAAAGCTTCTATTGATTCTTAAAACCTGCAGTAACAAACACACAAAACAAAAACAAGTAAACAAAAGACTGGGTTGGCAGTTCCCAAACAGACTTGCTCTTTTTCCAGATCTTGAAAGATCTGTTATTGGGTGACAAACATGTCCTAGTATCTCCACTGGACTTCAACCCCTAAAGCAATGCATCAAACAAAGTTAATTAGGGGAATGGGAGGTGGCAGCCTACCCTGATTTTATCTGAGGGTAAAAGATTCAGGTAGAAGGTTCCACGATCCATGGGAGAAAACACGATTTCTTGGTAGAGTGGTCCACAAGAGGTTGCCCTGTCTCAGCAGAGAAAACTAAGGGTAGAGGTGACTAGGTACCACCCCCATTCCTTACTGACTCCTGTCGAGTTTCCAACTGGAGATACAATTTAGAAATGTCCAAGCTCTTTTTTTCCCCCTCCCTTTAATCCTGTATCTCTGGGGGATGTTTGTTTCCTTCTCTGGGCATGGGTTTTACTAAAGGAAAAGCTCCATAACTCAACTCTTACAACACCAGATTCTAGTGAGTTCAGGGTGGATGATTCAGAAACATCTGGATTTAATTTCCTTGTTAACAGACATGGGATTAGAAATTAAGGGAAAAGTTTTTGGCAAATGGTATTTGGGGGAGATTGTCAAGCCCCAAATGAAATGCAAAGCCTTAAATAGAAACGGATGAATTCATTTGCTCATTCATTCAACACACATTTATTCAGCAGGCGCCTCTTGTGTGGCTGGCAATGTTATACGCACTGGAAAACAGTAGTGAGCTAGGCAGGGTAGGACAGAAAATTAATTTGTAAATCTGGAAACAAACAGGGTACTTTCAGATGGAGTCAAGTGATGTGAAGAAAATAAAATGAGGTCTTTAATAGTGCCTTTCCCAAGTAGGTTATGAATAGTTCTTTAATTTCTCCAGCAATGTTTTCTAGTTTTCAGTATTCCTGTCTTGAACATCTTTTGTCAGACATATACCTAAATATTTACAATTTTTGGTAGTATTTACAATGACCTTGCTTTGTAATTTTAATTCCAGGTTGTTGCTGGCATATAGAAATATAATTGACTTTTTTCATATGGATCTTATATCTTGGAACTTTACTAAATTAATTTATTAGTTTCACTAGCTTTTTTTGGTTTGGGATGGCAGATTCTATAGAATTTTTGACATCAATAATCATGTCTTCTATAAGTTGAAACAGATTCATTTTTTTCCTTTCCAGTATGGATTTTTATTCCATTTTGTGCCTTATTTCACTGGCTAAATTCTTCAGTACAGTGTTTAATGGGAACAGTGAAAGCAGACATCATTGCCTTGTTCATGATTTTAGGGGGAAAGCATTCTGGGTTTTTTCATTAATTTTGATACTAGCTCTAAGGTTTTGGTATATGTTCTTTATCAAATTGATAAAACTCCCTTCTCAATATTTTTAGGATGTTTTTATTAGGAATAGATATTACATTTTGCCAAATGCATGCTGCAGCACATATTGTGATGATCATATGATTTTTCTCTTTCACTTAGTTAATATGGTGAATTATGTTAATTAACTTTTATACACTAATGTTGAGTTTGTAGGATGAAGCACATTTGATCTTTATATATTATTTGATTGAATTTGGGCAAGTTTTATTAAGAATTTTTGCTTTTATCTTCCTGAGCAATATTGGCCCTTGGTTTTCTATTATTGCCATATTTTGGGGTCTTATTTGGATATCAGAGTGATGCTGGTCTCATAGAATAAGTTGGGAAGTATTCTTGTCTCTTCAGTTGTCTTAAAGAGTTTGTGTGGCCTTAATTGTTGTTGTTTGCTCGCTTGTTTGTTTGTAGAATTCTCCAGTGAAGCCCACTGTGACTTGAGTTTCCTTTGTGGGAAGTTTTTTAAACATAAGTTAAATTCCTTTAACAGATATAGGGCTATTCAGGCTATCTATCTCTTCTTGAGTGAGTTTTGGTATTTGAATGTTTCTAGGAATGTGTGCATTTTATCTAAGTTGTTAAACTTGTTAGCATATAAAGTTATCTCATTATCCTTTTACTATATAAAGAATCTGTACTTATGTTGCCTCCCCTTTTCTTGACATGGATAATTTGTCTTTACTCTTTCTTTCTTGATTTGTCTAGTGACCAACTAATTTTATGGTTCTCAAATAAGGGGGTTTGGGATTTTTTTAATTTTCTCTGTTCCTTTCCTGTTTTCTATTTTATTGATTTAAGATGTGATTGTTTGGTTTCTACTGCTTACTTTGTGGTTGGTTTCTTTCCTCTCCCCTTCCTCCAGTTTCTTAAGTTCAAGTTACTGATTTGAAACTTACTTTGCTGTCCGTTATGGGCTTTTATTTCTGTAAATATTCCTCTAAGTACTGCATTAACAACATTTCATGTATTGAGGTGCATATATCAATTTTGTGTTCAGTTCAGAAAGCTTTCTAATTTTCCTTCTGAATTTTTTTCACTGACCCATATCTATTTAGAAGTTTGTTTTTTATTTCCCACATACATAGGAATTTTCTAGAGATCTTTATAATGGTTGTTTTTTTTTTCACTTTTATTTTACTGTGGTTGTAGAACATACTTTGTATTACATAAGCTTTTAAATGTATTGAAATTTATATTAAGACCAAAGTTGTGGTCTATTCTTTGTTATTAGATAATATAAACAGAAAGTGACCAAATTAATTTAGTTTCACCTACTTCTACGTTTCTTTTTTATTTTTTCCCTCATAATAGGTGTTTTAAAATAAAGCATTAAATATGTATTGCTGCAAAATAAATTCGGTGCTTTGAAATAGTTGTCATATATCACAACATCTAGTTTAAAACTTTCAAACATAATGTGCATTAGATAATGTTTGCTGAATGGTAATTAACTTTTAATAGTAATCTGTTTTTCTCTTATTCTAATTACTCTCTCAAATGTCTGTTAGAAACTGAGGTTTACTGGGTTGATCCATAGGAGGGCACATTACTATAAACTGGTATACCAGCTTCAAGGTTAAGGTCCACACACCCCCAGCTAGCCTGTCTCCAACTCCACACTCCACATTATTTATCCTAAATCATATTTAGAATTGCTTCAGATTTTACATACTCAGGAATGAGTTTCAATGCAAATGCGATCCAAATTAACAAATGATAAATGGAAAAGAAAATCTTATCACACCGAGAAGAGCCATTTGTCAGAGGGAAGTCTCTGCCATGTCTCACATTGACTTTCAAGAAATGATGCCAACCCGATGATTTATTGGGTCAATTGCTTATAAATACAAAGGAGATTTCAACTCTAAGGATTTTCCAAGATCTTATTCAAGAGAATTGATGTTAGAGAACAAAATCCTACATTATAAGTGGTATTGTTCTAATAGCTCTTGAATGTGAAGAAAAGTTACTAGGCTTTTCAGACTTGAAATCTATATGGTATAATATGCACCATAAGAATTTTTCTAGAAAGCAAGGAACATAAAACAATCCATCTTTATGTGCCAGATTTTATGTGAAGCACTTTTCAGGTATTATGTCTTTAATTCTCACCATAATCATTTTATGCAGTAAATATTATTTTCCTCATTTTCAGGTATGACAGCTGAAGCACAAAATGTGTAAGTAGCTTGTAGAAAGTAGAAAGAAAGCTAGATAAGACCCACTATATGTGTCAGTCACTGTGTTAAAATCTTAAAAGATATGACTGCTTCTTCCTCACATCAACTCTCTGAGGTTGATTACATTTTACAGATGAGGATAATAAAGGCATACAGAACTCAAACATATTACCCAAGTTTACACAGCAGGCAATTGGCAGTATGGTGATTCAACTTCAGGTCCATTTGGGTCTAAAGTTCTTCTGACCTCCAGGATAATTAATTGTGCCAAGGAAGGGAGAGAGTCTCCCAGTGAAGTTTCATGAGACAGTTCATCTTGAGGCTAGGTCACAAGAGAAGAATACACATTATTCCACAGGTTTGAAGAGAGGTATTTGCAGGGGAGGGAGAGTAAAGGCTGAGAAAACTTATCAGAAAGTGGGATAAGAATACCATTTCCAAGCTGATAATTTGACCTTGAAGGTTTAATTCTCAGAGAAACTGAAGAGGCAACAAGTCCCTGGGATTTAAACAAGAAGGTTAAGCCACTAGATGGGCTTTTTGACTTAAGAAATCATTGAGGAAATTGCCACAGAGTGTCCCCCCAGATGGCCAGAGGGTTTTTCCAATATGCCATCAGGTGAAGACGCAGCTAGGTATTTGCAGACCCTTTTCTGGGGTCTGAAATAGTGGGCCTACTTCTTGTTGGTCTGCATGACAGTTATGTTTCAAACTCTAGATTCAAACTAATGGGGTTTCTCAGCCTGCGTTAGCCCACTCAATAGCTGCATTACCCCCAAATGCAAAGCTGACAACTTGAGCACCCAAGATTTGAACCTGCAGCTGTCTAACTCTAAAGTGTGTGCTCATTACCCTGGGCTGTCTTCTAAGCACAAAAGATCTGTTCTGAAAATAGACTGGCTTCCTGCCTTGCCCCTGCTTGAACAGACCCTTGGTCTGAACTTGGAAGTGTCCAAAGAGAACTGGCCTTCCAGGGAAGCTGGGCATTGTTCCTTAGCATTCTGTCAACTATTTTCTAACCTGCCATATCCTGTTACTCCAACTTCCTTCCCCTTGCTGATAACCGGGCAGACCGAGCTGTAGACCTAACATACACATCACTTGCTTTTTTGTCCCATTGATACAATGATCCTTGATAGAGAAGATTTATGGCATTTCTATACTTCCGAGGAAGCACACTCCAGATGTAAAGTGAAGTTTAGTGACTCCCTCTTAAAACAAAACAAAACAAAACAATAAATAAAACAAGGGCAGCTGAAGAGCTTCATCCACACCCTCTAGGGCAGACACTCAATGTCCCTCGTGCTTGGGTGTAAGTGACTTTCCTTTTCCTTCCTTCTTATCGCTTTCCTTTAAAGTGTGCCTGGAAACGTTGCAAAGGGGAAAGTATAAACAATGTCAGGGGTGGTGCTATATTTAAAGGAAATTTAGGCTTTGCCTCCTGTCCCTCTCTTAAAAAAATAAATAAATAAATAAACCCTCCAGAAAGTTCTGTACATTTTGTAGCCTTGTCTGGGTGTGCTGGCTTATTTAAATTAGAAAACCAGTTTAGCTTTCAGACAATTTTGGGATGGACTTTCTGGCTTTCATGTTTGAAATGAAAGGCACCAAATTCCAGTCTTCTGGACTAACCTCTTACCCTTCTAACAACTGTGTTTTTTAGAATCCAGTAGTTTCCTCTGTAATACTCCCCCAAAAGGTAACACGCTAGGGTTTGAGTTAGAATGACTTTCAGAGATGAAAGGAAAGGTAGTGGGAACAGAGTGGAAACCTAGGAATGAAATCCTCTTATACATATGTTTTGTTTGACTTTAATGATTTTTTAAAAGATGTGAACCAGTATTTTATTAGTTGCAGGCTTTATATTTAAAACACCTGACTTTGGGATTATTTTGAAAAAGTGAAAGGTATAGCAGCCCTGGGCTGGCAATTCTACCAGTAGTAATTAGATGAAGTTCAATAGCCACTGTCCCCTGGAGGAGAGGTGAGCCTCTCTTGTTATCTGGTCTCATTCCCCCCTCCATGTCCCCAGGATTGAGGCCAAGAGTTAGCTGTCCTTTATGCCATTATATTGCCTTTGAACTGCTGCTGATGTTTTTAAGAAAATAATTCTTTTTCTTTACCCATGTATCTGTCAAAAGTGAAATCGTGAGAGTTGAAGCAAGCTATGTGATATTTCATTTTTATCTTTAATTTATATTACATGCTTCGCCCATTGGCATTCAACTTGGCTACTCTTGATCTAGGCCAGTGCCTTCAACTAGGAGACCAGGAAACTGAGGCTGGGATATAGACAGTGACCTGTCCAAGGTCAGGCACTGAGTTAGGTAATACTAGGAGAACAGCTCTCATCTTGTGGCTTTAATTTTATGTGGCGCTACTTGTAGGACACGTTTCGGAGTTTCGTGGTGACACTTCTGGCTGTCCTGATGAATGGGAAGATCGACTGGCATTTAGTGAGTGGGGACCATAAATGGTAGGGATTCTGTGATACACAGTTATGGTCAAGAATTGTCCTGGGTCCCACCTGAGTTTTGAATCTCTTGCCAGATATTTATTAGTTGAAAAACTCGTTTATAATTACGTGACCCTAAAACCTATTTTCATTTTATATACACACACATAGAGTTTAGTTTAAATGTAGAATTTCAATGTACACAGCATTTTCCAGAATTGTAATTCAAGATTCAAGAGAGGCAGTGTTTCCGTTAAGACTACAGACCTTGAAACTAGACTAGAGGATTTGAACTTCAGCTCTACCACTTGCCAGCTGTGTAACCTTAAGCAAGTAGATTAACCTCTCTAGGCTTCATTTTTTAATAGATATAAAATGGGAATAATGGTAGTAACTATGTTATTTGGATGTCCTGAGGCTAGATAAACTAATATATGTAAATTAATATGTGTTTAGAATAGTTTTTGGCATACATTAGTTGCTGTAGACATATTATTACTGTTATTTTGTTCAGAACATAGAGTTGTTCAGTATTTCAGAAAATAGTGGTTGCCAATAAACCTTTTTCTAACACTCTGCTTGTGTAGGGTTATATTCTTGGTGCCTTAACGTTTATGAGTATCTCATTGCTTCATAATGCCTTCTAAGGTGTTACTATGGAATGATACATGTGATTTTATTTTAAAATACTTTCCTTTTTTTCCCACTTACAGTAGTTGTATACTCTTATGTTGTATTTTAAAAATCATGTATGAGAATATTTATCGTATCTGTGAAATTTATTTTCTTTTTCTAAATTAAAAAAAAAACTGTTTATTTATTTTGAGAAAGATAGACAATGTGAGCATGGGGGGTGGGGCGGGGCACATAGAGAAGAAAGAGAGGGAGAGAAAAAATCCCAACCGGGCTCCACACTGTCAGCATAGAGCCCAACATGGAGCTCGATCTCACGAACCTAAGCCAAAATCAAGAGTTGGATGCTTAACAAACTCAGCCACCCAACACCTCCATGAAATTTATTTCTGATGGCAAAGAGTCATTGAAAACACTTGCTCTGGAAAAAGAATATGAGTTTGATTACATTGAATACCATTGGTCCAGTGCCTTCTACTCATGGCCTGACTTCTAGGACTTTTAAGGGACCATTTTGATCCACTCTTTGCCTGACTTTACAACATTTGAAGGCCAACTTCAAATTGAAGGCAAAAACAAAATAGGGATTGTATTATTACCTTTGAGTGACTGAGTCATAGCTTTCTAGAAGGACAACACCTACTATCACCCACCTCCCAAGAAAGAGAGAAGCATGTCCTAGAGGAAGGGAAAGCTTGAAAGGTTTCACCCTCTGTAGCCTGCTGTCTGGGTCTTGTGGTGTGAGGTTGAAGTGAAAGCTATCTAATATTTTATTCAAACCCCAAGGTACCTAATAATCTAAGAGTCTATTTTATTCCAAGTGTAACAGTAAACTATTGGAGGGCTTTGAGCAAGTGCTTGATTGCAATTAGGTTCTTAAAACAATCACTATAGTTTCTCTGAGGAACTTGGAGGAAGAAGGCAGACCAAGAGTGAGGCAGAGCCCTGAATTAGGAGACACTGTCTCAGATGAGAAATGTAACCACCAGAAGGAACAGAGAGGGGATGAGATTTGGTTCAATTACAGATATATCTTGAAGGCTGAACCGATGGCTGTGTTGATGGATAAGATGTGGGGTATGAGTGAAAAATATGAGAGCTGACTTCCTTCGAATCAAGCAACAGCATTCAAGGGGTGCCATTGACTGAGATGGAGAACACTGGCTAGGATGCCGGTTTGGTCATGTAGAATCAAGGGTTCCTTTCTAAACATGACACATTTTAGCAGCCCACCCCTATCTAAGTAGAAATGCCAATACACGGTTGCATATGGGAGCCTAGACTTTCTGGAAGAGGTCAGGACTAGAACTATGGTTCTAGAATCACCAGTATAAGAGCTTGGATCACATAACCAGGGAGGGATCACAGGAGCCAACTGATGTTGAGAGGTTTGGGAATGTGAGGAGGATCTAGGACAGAAGGAGGGAGAGACAGAGATAAGACAAAAAAAAAAAAATGGAAGCACAATGTTATAGAAGCCAAGTGACAAACATGTTTTAAATAGAGGAAGTAATCAATTGTGTCAAATGCAACTGAAAGGTCAAGAAAAAAGATAATTGTGAATTGACCATTGGATTTGGCAAAAGGGCTTGTCAGCTCTTTCTTCCAGGTGTTTAAAACTTATCATTATTGCCTGTCCTGGAGTGGGGCTTTAAACAGTTTTGCACTCAGTTAGGACCTGTGTCCTTCTATTCTGAAAATGTTTCTCTTATTATTTTATTATTATTTTCTTCTATTTCACTTTCTCAAATCATTCTTTCTGGAATTTTTATTGTTTGGGTGTTGAATTTCCCCGATTTTTTTTTTTTAATTTTGTTTCCTTTTCTATTCTCCTGCTTGGTGTGTTTAGTTCTACTTCTGGGAGATGGTCTTAACTCAACTTTCTTGAGAGAAGCCAGGGTCAACTATCTGGCAAGGACAAGAAACTAAAGGATCCGTTTGCATCATATACAAACTTTAAAACAATCTCTTCCAATCTTCTGTCTCAGATCTGGGGTATTTTATAAGAGGATGTGCACATCATTTGGCACTCTCTAGTAGGATTTCAAAAGTTTTGAAGGAAGAAAAGCCTGCCTTGAGGGGAAGGAAAAAATGCCTGAGGGATCTACTTATCTATAGCCACAAGAAGAAAACTTCCATCAATACTGTGCTAAATCCCAGAGGTTCCTGTTGATCTCCTAGGAATTTGAAAGGCTGCAGGGCTTTGTTCATTTCCCTGTGGATTACTCTCCTGCTGACAAAAAACACAAAATGTGAAATGGTTATCTCCCCAAATCATTAAGACTTTGGTGTTGTCACTACCCCTGTTCCCTGTACATTCAGCTCTTTGATTCACACTTTGTCAGGTTTTTGTGTTTGTGTGTGTGTGTGTGTGTGTGTGTGTGTGTGTGTGTGTGTTTTACCTCGTTTAAAGTCTTGTGATTCTGTAATGCTATCAATTCTTGAAGTGTTGAAATGTTATGGTTTGAGTCCATAAATTTACATAGCATCTTCTACTCTGTCCTAAGTGCCCCGAGAGATTTAGGAACAGAAGACATGATCTCTATCTGTCACTTTTATGAACAAAATAAACAAACAGGGAAGGGGAAAGGCAACACGTAACAGACAAAATTGTACTCTAAGCAGAAGATGGTAGCCTTGCTCCTTCTTGCATACTAATGCAGTGGGATCTGTAGAGGCTCCTTTGAGTGTTATGAATTTGTATGAAATTCCTGTTGAATCATGTCTAGGTTCAACATGAAGTGCCCCCATTTGATTAGAGGTATCAGTCTTCGGCACAAAATGGAGGAATAGCATTTTTTTCCTTCTCTTTTGTACCATTCTTCACGTGCTTTAAGAATTTATGAGACAGAGAGAGAGTGGGAGAGAGGAGGAGGAGGAAGGCCAGGAGGAGCGGGGAGAAACCAGTGATTAGTATAAGCTGGATCAGTCAGAGAACGTTTCTTTTGCTAGATGGTTCCTCAAGATTTTGCAATGAAGAGAGGCTCATGAATGACATCCCAGGGGAGGAGAACAGGAAGAAGGAGCAAAGATATATGACTGTTTAATGCCAAGGCTTCATTAACATAACTATTAGCATCCAGGAGCTCTGACCACTGACCCCAGCTCCATCAGTCATTAGCTGTGAGTCCTAACACAAATCCTTCCTTCATGCTCAGTCAGTATTGTCACTCTTGTTTTTTTTTTTTTTTTGGCATTTGTACTTAGTATTGTTATTCACAAAATGAGGAGATGACATGACTCAGTGTTGTGTTCCTCAAAGAGCGTTCCATGGAATTTCATGTCCCCGAGATGTCAAGGGATGTTTTCTGAAAAAGAATTCTGTGATCAAGTTAACTTCAGAAATACTGGCTAAACAGAACTAAACTGAATTATTAGGACATTTTGGAGCCTTTAACATGTCAATAATGTAAATGCAGAAGTATCCAACTTACTTGATCACAGACCTTTTTGTAGAGACGATCATAACGGGCAGGTGTTGGTGAGTTGCTGATCCTAATAATCGCTTTCATAACTCCTGGCTGCATGCAAGACACTGGGAAGAGGTGCAAAAGGAGTAGGTAATATACAGATGGGACATGGACAGTGAGCCATGCAGACTGGCTTTGAATCTCAGGGCTGCAATTGTGTGATCTTGGAAAAGCTGACAAACAGTTTGGGTCTCAATCTCTACATCTATATAACAGGTATAAGAACTGCTTTGTGATTGTTGTTAGAATACATGGAGACCTAATATACAGTTCCTGGTAGTAAGTAGGTCCTTAGTAAATGTTAGATCTTTCACTTCCTTCCTACCATATAATTTTGTACCTTAGTGAGGGGTCAATGACAGTAGGGCTGATTGCAGACAAGGCATGGGATTGGTCAACCTCATATTATTGAATGGTTTGTGTAAAATAACAGGAAGGGGAGAACTCTTTGCCCCCAAACATTATTTATCTAGAGGGACAAAAGGACAGTTTCTGCTCCACAGGAGGACCGGATGTTTACAAACTTATCACTTGCGTGGGATCGCAAATCTTGTGCAAATGTCTGTTTTTATCTTTTGAGGTGGCAGTAAGAAGAAAGTACTGAAATCAGTTTTTAGCGTGTGGGTGCAGAAAGGCAAGTGTACCAGACCCACCTGTCACGAAGGCTTGTTCTTTCTCACATCCCCTTCCATTTGAGCTTGCCTATCCATAGCATCCTTCTTTAGAAAGAACTTCTAGACTGTACTTGGTATAGAGGTGGCTAATATTAGATGGGGTAGGCAGCTGACCCAGTAGCCTCCTATGTCTAATAATATATGTGGGTTTGATGTCAAGAGTGATGGGCAACTACTAAATACCAATCAAACTGGCTTTCTTTGTGATTGTGGCTAGCACAAAGAAGTTGGCCAACCAAAAGAGAAGAGGGCAGATAGACCTCAAGAAAACATGCCATCATAAGTCTTTTTCCTTGTGGCTCCAGTGAGTCCCTGCTTCTTCTATAACAAGAGTATAAATAATGTACGGAGTTCACTAATCCCTCTGTCTTGGTATTCCCATTCTATCCTCCATAAAAGTCTTTTCTTCTAGCTAAAAGTTGGGGCAAAACTGAAATATCCCATTGCTAATTTTTCTTTAAGGCTTAGAGCTTGACATTATTCACTCAAGTCCAAGATGAGAGGTGGTCCTTAAGTTGATTCCCTAGGAAGATTTACTTCAAAGTGACGGAGATGAAAATCAACACGAGTTTGTGCAGATCCAGACGTGCCAAGCTTGGGTGGACTTTCTCTTCTTGCTTGTCAACAGCTTTGATGCTGTGCCAGGTGAAGCTGTCTGCATCCATTAGCTACTTGGATGACATCAGACAAGTATTACCTAGCAAAATAAGCCCTGAATTCCTGTGGAAACTCAGGTTAATCTTGGAGGATCCTCTGAAAAATTCCCTTTGTATGTTTTGGGGGCTTTATTAAAAGTTGCTGGTCTACTATATATATCTTTCAAATGAGGTCAATAGTTATACCCATAATCCTTTCCTCTTTTGTAAAGCCACAGATCCCCTAAGCTAAGGACCAGTGCCAGCAATTATGCTTATTTGCAGAGTTTTTGTGAGGACCCTCCCCATTTCAGTGGCTATGGAGCTGAAATGAATGGGCACTGGGCAGGATGGATGCATCTCTGTTTTAACCCATGCTCTGCCATTAACTCTGTCATTTTGAGTGAACACCATCTCATCCCTCAGCCCTCATTTCCTAAATTGGGTAGAATTTGCATGACTGGAGCTAAAAGCCTTCTCTAGAAACTATGGTGTCCAACTGCCTTCACATTGCAAAGGAGGAAATGGGGGCTTTGTGCAGCAAGCTCCCGCTGGGATTCAGGGCTGCTCAGGAGCAAGGCTTACTACTCAGCATTCAGTTCTCATTATTGCAGAATTGGCACCCGGTTTCCTTTGGTGAAGCCCCTGCCCCTCTCATTCTCCACCCTTTTATTTATTTATTTTTAATTTTAATGTTTATTTTATTTTTGATAGAGACAGAGAAAGAGAGAGAGCATGAGCAGGAGAGGAGCAGAGAGAGAAGGAGACACGGAATCCAAGACAGGCTCCACGCTCTGAGCTGTCAGCGCAGAGCCGGATGCGGGGCTCGAACCCACAAACCGTGAGCCAATGACCTGAGCTGAAGTCGGATGCTTAAGCGACTGAGCCACTCAGGCGCCCCTCCACCCTTTTAAAAAGGAGGTGATTACACTCCAGCTCTGGGGGTGAACGATTGATTCCACAACTCACTGATTTGTTCAGGGATAGGTCATAACTCAAGCCAGGCTAATCAGAGATGATGAAAGTCAGAATATTTTGCTTTGCAAATTGTTGAGAAAAAGCCTCAGGGTTTCTCCTGGGGTGATTGAGAGGACACATGGAGTAAATGAAAGTCATGCTTCAGTCATCAGACGAAGCTCTGCTTGAAAATGGAGCCAAAGAAGGTTGCCTGGGTGGCTCAGTCAGTTAAACATCTCACTCTCGATTTTGGTTCAGATGATGATTTCACGGTTTGTAAAATCAAGCCCCGCATCAGGCTCTGCACCAAAGCCTGCTTGGGATACTCTCCCTCCCTCTCTCTGCCCCTCCCCCTCCCCCACTCACTCTCCCTCTCTCTCTCAAAATAAATAAATAAACTTTAAAAAAGAAAGAAAGAAAATGGAACCAAGGAATAAGTGGGAGTGCATGGTAGGAAAGGAAGGTTGGGTGTTGTAGATATAATTTGAGTCCATAAACCAAGCCATGTCTTAAGCTAGATGTCAATACCAGACTGCCCTACTTTGAGTCACAACTCTGCCACTGACAAGCTGTGTGACCTCCTTGGGTAAGTCACTTGATCTCTGGATGTCTCAACCATCTCATCTATAAGATGAAAACAGCAATTGGAAACCTACCTCGTTAAGTCTCGCTGGGAGAAATAAATAAGTGTGTGTGTGTGTGTGTGTGTGTGTGTGTGTGTGTGTGTGTATAGAGCAGGGCTTGACACATAGTAAGTGTTGCATAACTATTTGTTAACGCTAGTATTACTCTTGTTATAACTGGACTTTTCAGATATATGAGCCAGCAAATTTCATCCTTTTTTGGAGCCAGTTTCATCTTTAACTAAACTGATTAGTCATCGAGTAAGTGGCAGAGCTTAAAGCCAGCTCTTCTGAGCCCCATTTCAGACAAATTAATTCCCCATCACCACAACCATGCCATAAGTTAAAAGGTACAAAATTAGAGTATTGGACTGGACAGAGGACCAGTCTGTACATTCTCTGAGTTCATTGAATTCTAGATCAATTGATGTTGAAGACTGGGCATTCAAGCCAAGAATTGTTGTTGATTTTGATTTGTTGGGTGTAATAATGTTATTGTGTTACACAGAGAAATGTTCTTTTTTTGTTTAGAGTGGTACATGCTAAAGTAATGGGAGTCAGTGTTATAATGTGTATAATTTACTTTGAAATAATTTAACAAAAGCCACAAAACAAGATGAAACAAATACGACAAAATGCTGGCAACTGCTATGCCACTGAATGATGGATAATTGGATGTTCATTATAAACTTCCCTCAACTTCTCTGTATGTTTGAAAAACTTTATAATATAAATTTTGATTACAATTGTTGGCTTAATTATATGTCTTCTCTACTTGACTATAGGAACCATAAGGGCAAGGAACATGTCTACCTTGTTTATGGTTATATCCCAGTGGCTGTAATATGGTACAGCTCAATAAATGTGTAATTAAAGATGAACAGGTTAGACCTTGTCAGATGAGAAGGAAGACCAGTAGACCAGGTATAACTGAAGGTGTGGGTGCCTGGCATATCCTCTCATCACTAAGCATCTGGGTCTGCCCTCCTGGAGGCTGTCCCCTGAGCACTCAGCCTCTACATGGGACTTGCCAGAAGTGCTCAGAGTTGACATTCCCCAAGAGTAAGTATGAACCAATGATTCACAGGAACTGGAGGATAAATATTTTAGCTTTCTCACCCCTCCAGTAGATTAACTCTGAGCCTTGCTCCACATTCTCTCTCAGAGAACAGACCTTGGTCTCTTCTTGATGTGGGATTATTGAGAGGTAGATATTTTCCCTGGGACATCCTATGGTTTATGCATGTCTGATCAGGTCACCTGGGTACCTGGATATTGGGAAAATCCTGTGCTCAATACCAACTCAACTATTTCTGGAACTAAATTAGTTATTCCACTCTCAGCCCCCCTTTCTGCTTTCTCCATGGAGATATTTCTCGGTGCTGGTTTTTGAATCACCAGCCAAATATTCTTTTCCTCTCTGCATGGTGACTTTGCAGTGCAGTAAAGACATACACTCTTCCCCGAGAGCCAAACCTAAATTCCATCCTGGCTTCTTCAAATGCCCTTGGATGAAAATAGACATTCCTTTCTCCTGCAATCCTGTGTATTCTTATTCATTAGATATGGTGTGTTAAATCCATAATTGGAGCAGTTATGCCTGTGAAGCTCTTAAATTATAACCCACTCAAAATAAAGCCCTTGCAAAATGCAACAAAAAGATGGAAGAAAAATAAAGTTGCCTTAGCTGTTCGTTGTCTGTGGAGTGTAATATAATCTGCTCAGTGTGACACTCAAGGACCTCAAAGACTCAAAGCTCCAAAAGTAGTGGGAAGGATCAAACAGACCTAAATGTGATTTCTGAGTCTGTCCTACCTTCCTCCCAGGGGGTTTGAATCTGTGCCCTGCGTTTTATTATCTCTCCAAACAAACAACAGCAATGCACAATCCAGAGTGACGCTTCAGCCCTTATTCTCCCGGGGAAATGAGGAGCTTGTTTCTCATAAGAGAACCGAGTTGAAGGGAGGAGTGAGTCAAATGATACATTACCTTACTTCATATTTCTAAACGCTGCCCTGAATTGCTGTTATAAATCTAGTTGTTCAAGGGTGAAAATTCAGTCATCCTCAACTTCTCTTGCTTAAACTTCTCTCAAAGGTCTCCTTAAATCTCACCGGTGCTGGCGCTCTCTCTCATGTGCCCCCTTCTACCTTTACTGTGGTTGCCACTCATGTTTCCTCTATGAGGAGACCATTTACCTACTGGCTGTATAATTTTAAAGGTGTTGTAACTGGCCTCCCCCCACCCAGTGGCCCCTACGACAATCTCTTAACTTTGCTGCCAGTGTGATTGCCCTAAGCATGGGTCTTACTAGATCAGTCTCTAGTCCTCAAATATTCAGTGGTCCCTGCACTGAAATCCACTTTGTGTCTGACGAACCAGATCTAGCCTCATTTCTCTGGTCAGTATCTTGAGTCCTATACTTCATCCTCATAAATCCTAGAATGTTCCCTCAATTCTTCTGCCACTGTGCCTTTGTCCCCGCCCATTCCTCACGTGGATAACCACCTTCTCCTCCTCCTCCTCCTCCTCCTCCTCCTTCTTCTTCTTCTAAAATTATTTTTGAGAGATAGAGAGAGACAGAGCACGAGTGGGAGAGGGGCAGAGAGAGACGGAGACACAGATTCTGAAGCAGGCTCCAGGCTCTGAGCTGTCATCACAGAGCCCCATGCGGGGCTCATACTCACAAACCATTAGATCATGACCTGAGCCGAAGTCGGATGCTTAACCATCCAGGTGCCCCTGGATAACCTTCTTAAATATACATCTCTTAGAGTTCTCTATATCCTTCTAGTGTAGCTCAAATTTATTCCGTTTCCAAGTAGTTATGGTTTTTCTTTTTCTGTGTTGTAATACCACAGTGCACAGTTTTTCTATAATAAAATTTACCATCTTGTTTTGGAATGATTTTGTTTTTCTCTTTTGCCTGTGAGCTTCTAGCAGGTGGCTACTATTTTATTCATTTTGAAACCACCCTTTGGCCCTTAGAACTACGTGGGCACAAAGCAGGGACTCTGTAAATGGAATCCCCAAGAGCAATTATGGGAGAAGGTGGGGCTTGGCTCTTGTGAATGAGAATGAGTTGACACTGGCACTTCCGTTGTCAATCTCCCCTCTGAGAAGCAACAATCATGTTTTGATTTAAGGAAAACAGTATGGAGGTTCCTCAAAAAGTTAAAAATAGAACTACCCTATGACCCAGTAATTGCATTACTAGGAATTTATCCAAAGGATATAAAAATGCTGATTCAAAGGGGCACATGCACCCCCACGTTTATAGCAGCGCTATCAACAATAGCCAAATTATGGAAAGAGCCCAAATGTCCATCAACTGATGAATGGATAACGAAAATGTGGTATACATATCCAATGGAATACCACTGGCGATCAAAAAGAATAAAAATCTTGTCATTTGCAGCAATGTGGATGGAACTAGATGTGTTACGCTAAGCGAAATAGGTCAGTCAGGGAGAAAACAAATATCGTATGATTTCACTCATGTGGAATTTAAGGAACACAACAGGTGAACATATGGGAAGGGAAGGAAAAATCAGATAAAAACAAACAGGGAGGCAAACCATAAGAGACTCTTAAACACAGAGAACAAACGTAGGGTTGCTGGAGGGGAGGTAGGTGGGGGGGTGGGCTAGATGGGTGATGGGCATTGAGGAGGACACTCGTTGGGATGAGCACTGGGTGTCATATATAAGTGATGAATCACTGGGTTCTACTCCTGAAACCAATACTACACTGTATGTTAACTACCTCGAATTTAAAGATAAATAAATAAAAAAAGAAAGAAAGAAACAAAACTTCCAGGCATCTACTGTGGCAGAAAGTTCCTGGTATCACTCTCAGTGATTCCTACCTCCCGATATTCATGCTTGAGTAATCCTTTCTGACTATGGACTGGATCTCAGGACTCCCTTCTAACCATAAAATATGGTTGAAGTGGGTGGATGTCAAAAGGCTACAGAGTGCCAGCTGCCAGCCCTCTCTTTTGCTGGCACTCTCTGTCCTCTTGCTTGCTTGCTGCCACATTGTATGGAGAGGCCCATATGGCAAGGGATCAAGGGAGGCCTCTGACTAACAACTTGTAAGCCACTGAGGCCTCATTCCAATAGACTGTGAAGAACCAAAATTGCTAACAACCATGTTAAGTGAAACTTATAAGAAGCGATTCCTTCCCCGGTGAAACTTGAGATGACCTCAGCCTTTAAGAAAATTAATTAGTTTTTTTATTTGAGTGTAGTTGACACACAATGTTACATTAATTTCAGCTGTGCAACACAGTGATTCAACGAATTTGTCCATTATGTGATGCTCCCCACAAGTATAGCTACCATCTGTCACCATAAATGCTATGACAATATTATTGACTATATCTCCTGTGATGTGCCTTTTATTCCCATGACTTACTCCATAGCTGGAAGCCTGTATCACTCAAGTGCCTTCACCCATTTTGTCCAACCCTCCACTCCTCCCCTCTGGCAAACATCAGTTCGTTTTCTGTATTTATGGGTCTGATTCTGCTTTTTGTTTGTTAATTCATTTGTTCTTTTAGATTCCACAAATGAGTGAAATTATATGGCATTTTTCTTTCTTAGTCTGAATTATTTCACTCAGCATAATACCCTCTAGGTCCATCCATATTGTCTCAAATGGTGTGATCTCACTCGTTTTATGGATTCATAATATTCTATTGTATATATGTCTATCTCTATCTATCTATATCTCTATCTATCTATCTATCTATCTACATATCATTTCTTCCTTATTCATTTGTCTAATAATGGGCCCTTAGGCTGCTTCCATATCTTAGCTATTCTAAGTAAGGCTGCAATAAACATGGCGATATATATATAACTTTTTAAATTAGTTTCTATTTTCTCTGGGTAAATACCCAGGAGTGGAATTATTGGATCATATGTTATCTCTATTTTGATTTTCTGAGCAACCCCTATACTGTTTTCGACAGTGGCTGTACCAATTTACATTTCTACCAACAGTGTATGGCTGACTTTTTCTCCCACAGCCTCAGCAATACTTGTTATTTCTTGTCTTTTCTATTTTAGTCATTCCGATTGTAGCCTTGCAAGAGACCCAGAGCCAAAGCACCCACTTAATCTGGCCCAGATTCTTGGTAACAGAACTAAAGTAAGAAATGCTGTTGCTTCAAAACATTATGTTTTGGGGTAATTTGTTATACAGCAATAGATAATTGAAGACATCTACCTTTGAAAATTCTGACTACCGGGGTGCCTGGGTGGCTCAGTCAGTTAAAGGTCCAGCTATTGATTTTGACTCAGGTCATGATCTCACAATTCGTATGATCAAGCCCTGCATCAGGCTCCATGTTGAACATCGAGCCCGCTTGGTATTCTCTCTATCCCTCTCTCTGCGCATCTCCCCTGCACTCTCTCTCTCTCTCTCTCTCTCTCTCTCTCTCTCTCTCTCTCTCAAAATAAATAAATAACTAAAAACTTAAAAAAATTCTGACTACCATGTTTGGTCTATCGGGATGTAGTTTCTTACTGATGGATTGCCAGGAGCACACATTTATATTGTCCTTCTATCCTTTCTATTTTCTATTTCAGGGCTTTGTGTAAAGGTTGTCAACTTCTAAGAACATGGCTTATACACTTATCTGCATAGAGCTAGTATGAAATGATGTAAAACTAGGACTTTAATGGATAAGAACTTAAAATAAATCTTAGTGAAAACATATCAATTATGGATTGCCTACTGGTTCAGGCATGTATGTGATGGTAACTATTTTTTCAATTCTACAAATAAGGGGAATGACAGTCAAATTAAGACATTTGCACAAGGTGGTGTCAAACTCCAGCAAGTGTCAAACTCAGATGCAAAGCCCAGATGCATGCATTGTCAAAACCAAGCTCTTTTCCCTAAATCGAAGTTCTCAATCATAGCTGTCCATTATAACCACCTGAGGGATATTAAATAAACTTTGGGAGATTCTGATTAATTCTTCTTGGGTACAAGCTGGACACAGGGATTTTTAAAGGCTTCTCAGATGACTCTAATATGTAGCCAAATTCGAAAACCACTAGACTACACCCCAGATCCTCCTGAAGGAATTTAGCCACACTCTATGATTTTTCCCAGTTCCTGAATTTGAAATCAAACCACTTGAATCCTTTCTGAAGGGAACAAAAATTCACCACAACAGAAGCATCTGTTGAGTGCAAGCTGTGGGGAGAAATGCTGTAGGTAAGGAGGAAATAGAGGGAAGAGAAACTCTGACCTTGAGTTACACTGACTTTGAATGGAGGAGGAGATTTTATTACAGACCAGGAAACTGATCAGCAGTTCCCTCCAAGCCTTATATAGCTACATTGCATTTACTCATATTTCACTTGTCCTTGAGTAATGGCCATTTCCTTTGCATGATAGTATATGGAGCTAGAAGGGAACCTAGAATTCAATCATTTATATGTTGGGAATCATAGAAAGGGGCAGTGGTTTGCTAAAGGCCACATCACAAATTAGCAACAGAACTAGGTTTAGTCTAAATATTTTGACTCTCTTCGCTCAATTATTTCCTTATCACAGAGTCCTACATGACCACTGCATATAAAATAGCAGTCACCTCCTGAATTTTCTATTTCTTTTATTCTATTTTTTTTCTATAGCTTTTATCATCAACCAAAATATCTTTTGTTCAATTAATTCTGTTTCTTCTTCTTACCCAATCAGAATAAAAACTGCATAAAAGCAGAGTTTGTGTCTCATTCTTTTGTTTATTTACAGCTTTATCCCTAATGCCTGGTATTTTGAAGGTGGCCCTCAATACACATTAGCTAATTAATTGCAGAATGAATAGTCAAATCTTCAAGATGAGGCATCCTGACACCTCATAAATTCAACATCAGGAAATACATTCAAATATAAGTTGGTGTAAAACGTAAAGGAGATAAAGTGATATTCAAACACAAATGGGGAATTCAATCTGATAATTTCTAAAATCTCTTCCAAAATGGAATTTGCAGTGTAAAGTAGTACTTCTCCATATGAAGGACTCATGGTTGTTAGGCTTTTCATGGATTGTTTGAATAAGCACTTAATTCATTCAATATTTTCATTCATTCAAGACATATTTTTGTGAGAGTCTGGCTTATGCATGTTGGGTACAGTTGCTTCATGAATGATGTAGGGCTAAAGGTAGTATCTTCAGCCTATCTCTCTACTCCTTAATGTCCATCTTCCTCTAAGATCTCCCTGCTTGCAAGTGTTCCTTTATCATTTGTAGAAAGTCAAATTCATCAAGTGGTTTTTTTTTTTGGGAAACATAATAGTACATCAGTGGCATCATTTGATAGTGCATGAGGTTCTGACTGTCTTTGGAGAACAACTCATAAGAAAGTCAGTTGCATACAATGACTCCCCAAGGTTGCACTCTTTCTTAAATGCTGTGATCAGAGGCCATGTCAGACCTTCTTTTTATTTCTTGCTCTTGGGTGACTTAGAGCTATGATGTAACCTAAAAAATTTAGTCAATTCCTGATAAGGAATTAAAAGACCAGAAGAGGTTCCTGTCACTGTCCTGAAGTATTAAACTCTTCTTGGGATTATTTCAATTGTCAATCATTCTCCATTACCCACTCAGGAAGAAGGCCTAGGAATAGGTATTTGTATTTTAAACAACCACACCTGACCTTCCTTAGGTGCCCTCGCTCCCAGGACTTAACTCCCTCCACCTTCCAAAGATTTTATCAAAACATTTTTTGATGGGCCAAAAGTACTGTATTTGACCTTGTGATTATAATGAATAACATTGAAAAAAATATCAGCTTTAAAGAGAAATAACTCACATATTATAAAATTCACCCCTTAAAGGTACAATTAAGTGTTTTTTCATGTATTCATAGAATGTGCAACAGTCACCACTAATTTCAAAAACTTTTATCATCCAGAAAAGAACTCTGCACATTGTAGCAGTTTCTCCCCATTGTCCCATCCTACCAGTTCTTGACAAATGCAAATATACTTTCTGGCTCTATGGATTGTTCTATCCTGGACATTTCATATAAACAGAATCATGCAACGTGTGGCCTCTTTTGTCTGACTGCTTTCACTTAGCATGTTTCAAGGTTGATTATGGTTATAGCATGGACAGGTATTTCACCCCCTTTTAAGCCAGATGATATTCCATTGTTCATTTATTACATATTTTGTTTACACATTCATCAGCTGATGGACATTTGGGTTATTTCCACTTTGGGACTCTTATGAATAAGGCTATGGTGAACATTACTGTGCATAACTTTATATGAGAATATGTTTTTACTTCCTTTGGGTATCCAGCTAGGAGTACAAGCACCAGGTCATATAGTAACACTTTGTTTAATTTTTTGAGGAACTGCCAAATTGTCTTACAACAAAGCTACACCATTTTATATTTTCAGCAGCAGTGTATGAGGATTCCAAACTCTTCACATCCTCACCAACATTTATAGTTCCTGTCTGATCATAGACACCCTAATGAGTGTGAAGTGACATCTTACTGTGGTTTTGATTTAATTTTCCTACTAACTAATGATGTTGAGCATGTTTCCATATGATTATTAGGCATTTGTATATATTTTTGGGGGAAATGTCTATTAAAAGCCTTTGCTAATTTTTAAGTGGGTTATTTGTATTTTTTTATTGTTGACTGATATGAATTCTTTATACATTCTAGATATAAGTACCTTACCAGATATATAATTTGCAGATATGTTCTTCTATTCTTTGAGTTGTCTATTCACTTTCTTGGTGATGTCTTTTGACGTACCAAAAAAAATGTTTTTTGTTTTTTTTTTTGTAAATAAACATTTACTCTTATGTTTATTCTAAAAGTTTTTGGGTTTTTTTGCCTTTAATTGTAGTGACGCATTGTCTACTTTAAGTGAACTTTTGTACATGGAATGAGGTAGGATTTCAACTTTATTCCTTTTGTGTGGATATTCAGCTTTTCCTCCATCATTATTGAAGGGACCATTCTTTCCTTTTTGGATTGTCTTGACACTCTTGTTAAAAATCAATGGATCGGGGCGCCTGGGTGGCGCAGTTGGTTAAGCGTCCGACTTCAGCCAGGTCACGATCTCGCGCTCCGTGAGTTCGAGCCCCGCGTCGGGCTCTGGGCTGATGGCTCAGAGCCTGGAGCTTGTTTCCGATTCTGTGTCTCCCTCTCTCTCTGCCCCTCCCCCATTCATGCTTTGTCTCTCTCTGTCCCAAAAATAAATAAATGTTGGGAAAAAAAAATAAAAAAAAAAAAATCAATGGATCATATATAATAGGGTTTGTTTCTAGACTTTCAATTCTATTCCATTAGTTTAATGTCTATTGTTATGCCAATATTGGACTGTTTCCATTGCTGTAGCTTCATTATAGGTTTAGAATCAAGAAGTATGGATAACTGGTTAAGATGGCAGAGCAGCATGGAGACCCTGAGCTTGTCTCATCCCTGAAACATAACTAAATCAGCACCAAACCATTTTGAACACCTAGGAAACTTATCTGAGGATTAACACAGCAATCTGCCTAACTTGAGCCACTAAACTTGGCAGAAAGAGAAAAATTTATTTTTATTTTGTTTTTTTTACTTTAGTTTTTTTAAAAAAATTTATTCTATTTCATTTTCTTCATTTCATTTAATTCCATTGTATTATATAATTTTTTAATTTTTAAAATTTTGTTATTTTTTCTCTTTTCCTTTTTTCTCTATTCCAGCAAGCTTCTTTGAACAAGCAGACCAAAACACACCTAGGATCTAGCTTCCTTTATTTGAATTTTTGTTTTTGTTTTAAACTTTAGCATTTTTATTTTTTATTTTATTAATTTTTTTCTTCTTTAAAAATGACAAAATGAAGGAATCACTGCAAAAATAAAGAAGATTAAGAAATGGCAGCCAGGGATGTAATCAACACAGATATAAGCAAGATGTCTGAACTAGAACCATGATAATAAAAATACTAGCTGGGGTTGAAAAATGTATAGAATCCCTTGCTGTGAACATAAAAGAAGTAAGATCTAGTTAGGACGAAATTAAAAACGCTGTAACCAAGATGCAATCTTGAATGAATGCCATGACAGGAAAAATGGATGAAGCAGAGCGGCAAATCAGCAATACAGAAGATAAAATTATGGGGAATAATGAAGCAGGAATAAAAAGAGGGAAACAAAGGCAAAGAGCACAATACAAGACTTAGAAAACTCAGTGACTTATTAAAAAGGAATAACACTGGAATCATAGGAGTCCCAGAAGATGAAGAGAGAGAAAAAGAGGCAGAAGGTTTATGTGAGCAAATTATTGCAGAAACGTTCCTAATGTGGGGAAGGTCACAGACATCAAAATCCAAGAAGCACGGAGACCACCCATTAGATTCAACAAAAACCACCTTTACCAAGGCCTATCATAGTCAAATTCACAAAATACACAGAGAAGGAAAGAATTATGAAAGCAGCAAGGGAAAAAAAATCCTTAACCTATAAGGGAAGACAGATCAGGTTCACAGCAGACCTATCCACAGAAACTTAGCAGGCCAGAAAGGAGTGGTAGGATATATTCGATGTGCTGAATTGGAACAATATGCAGCCAAGCATTCTTTATCCAGCAAGGCTGTCATTCAAAATAGAAAGAGAGATAAAGAGTTTCCCAGAGAAGCAAAAGTAAAGGAGTTCAGGGGCAACTGGGTGGCTCAGTCAGTTAAACATCCAACTTCAGTTCAGGTCATGATCTCTCAATTCTGTGGGTTCAGGCCCCATGCTGGCCTCTGTGCTAACAACTCAGAGCCTGGAGCCTGCTTTGGATTCTGTGTCTTCTTCTCTCTCTGCACCTCCCCTGCTTGCACTCTATCTCTCAAAAATAAATAAACTTTAAAAACATTAAAAAAACAAAACTAAACTAAAGGAGCTCATAACCATTAAACCAGCCCTTCAAGAAATTTTAAGGGGGAATCTTTGAGTGGAGAAAAGGCAAAACAAAAAGGACTGAAAGCAACAAAGACTAGAAAGGACCAGAAAACATCACCAGAAACACCAACTCTACAGGCAACACAGTGGCACTAAATTCATGTCTTTCAGTACTCACTCTAAATGTCAATGGAATAAGTGATCCAATCAAAAGACATAGGGTATCAAAATGGATAAGAAAATAAGACCTATCTATATGCTGCTTACAAGATACTTATTTTAGACTTAAAGACACCTGCAGATTGAAAGTAAGGGGATGGAGAACCATTTATCATGCTAATGGTCATCAAAAGAAAGATGGAATAGCCACACATATCACACAAACTGATTTTAAAATAAAGACTGTAACAAGAGATGAAGAAGGGCATTATATCATAATTAAGGGGTCTATCCACCAAGAAGATCTAACAATTATAAATATTTACATCCTCAACGTGAAAGCACCCAAATATATAAATCAATTAAGCACAAACATAAAGAAACTCATTGATAATAATACCATAATAGTAGAGGAGTTCAACACCCCAGTTACAACAATGGACAAATCATGTAAGCAGAAAATCAACAAGAAACAATGGCTTTGAATGACACACTGGACTGGATGGACTTAACAGATATATTCAGAATATTTCATTGTAAAGCATCAGAATACACACTCTTCTCAAGTGCACTTGGAACATTCTCCAGAATATCTTACATGATTATATACTGGGTCACAAATCAGCCCTCAACAAGTCCAAAAAGATCATACCGTGCATATTTTCAGACCACAACACTGTGAAATTCAAAATCAACCACAAGAAAAACTTTGGAAAGACCATGAATACTTGGAGATTAAAGGACATTCTACTAAAGAATGAATGGGTGAACCAAGAATTTAAAGAGGAAATTAAAAAGTACATTGAAGCCAATGAATATGAAAACATGACATGCCAAATTCTTTGGGATGCAGCAAAGGTGGTCATAAGAGGGAAGTGTATAGCAATCCAGGCCTTCCTAAAAAAGGAAGAAAGGTCTCAGCTACAGAACCTAAACTTATATGTAAAACAGCTGGAAAAAGAACACCAAATAAAGCCCAAAAACAGCAGAAGGGAAATAATAAAGATTAGAGCAGAAATCAATGATATTGAAATAAAAACAAACAAATAAACAAAAAGCCTGAAAGAAACAAAAAACAAAACAAACAATCAAACGAAACCAAACCAAAACAAAACAGTAGAACAGATCAATGAAACCAGGAGCTGATTCCTTGAAAGAACTAACAAAATTGATAAATCCCTAGCCAGATTGATCAAAAAGGAAAAGGAAAGGACCCAAGTAAATAAAATCACAAATGAAAGAGGAGAGATCACAACCAACACTACAGAAATACAAACAATAAAAAGAGAATATTATGAGCAATTATATGCCAACAAATTGGGCAAACTGGAAGAAATGGACAAATTCCTAGAAATATATAAACTACCAAAACTGAAACAGGAAGAAATAGAAAATTTGAACGTACCTATAACCAGTAAATAAATTGGATCAGTAATCAAAAATCTCCAACAATCAAGAGTCAAGGGCTGGATGGACCTATTCTTTTGAAGCTGTTCCAAAAAATAGAAATGAAAGGAAAACTTCTAAATTCATTCTATGAGGCTAGCATTACTTTGATTCCTAAACCAGACAAAGACCCCACTAAAAGGAGAACTACAGACCAATTTCCCTGATTAACATGGACACAAAAATTCTCAAGATACTAGCAAACTGGATTCAACAATACATTAAAAGAATTATTCACCACAATCATGTGGGATTTATTCCTTGCATGGCTGGTGCAATATCCACAAATCAATCAATGTGATACATCACATTAATAAAAGCAAGGATAAGAACCACATGATCCTCTCAATAGATGCAGAAAAAGCATTTGACAAAATACAACATCCTTTCTTTATAAAAACCCATAGGAAATAGGGATAGAAGGATCATACCTCAAGATCATAAAGGCCATATACAAAAGACCCACCATAGAGGCGTCTGGGTGGCTCATTCAGTTTAGAGTCTGACTTCGACTCAGGTCATGATCTCACAGCTTGTGAGTTTGAGCCCCGTGTCGGGCTCTCTGCTGACAGCTCGGAGCCTGGAGCCTGCTTCAGATTCTGTGTCTCCCTCTCTCTCTGCTCCTCCCCTGCTCATGCTCTGTTTCTCTTCCCCTCAAGAATAAATAAACATTAAAAAAAAATTAAAGAGAGTCAATCTTAAAAAAAAAAAAAAAGGACCCACTGCTAATAACATCCTCAATGGGGAAAAACTTAGAACCTCCTCCTGAGGTCAGGAACATGACAAGGATGTGCACTCTCACCATTGGTATTCAACATAGTGTTGGAAGTCCTCACCTCAGCAATCAGACAACATAAAGAAGCAAAAGGCATCCACATCTTCCAGGAGGAAGCCAAACTTTCACTCTTTGCAGATGGAATGATACTCTATGTGGGAAACATAAGACTCCCCCAAAATACTGCTAGAATTTATCCATGAATTCAGAAAAGTTGCAGGATATAAAAATCAATGTACAGAAATCGGTTGCATTTCTATACACCAATAATAAGCAGCAGAAAGAGAAATCAAGGAATCTATCCCATTCACAATTGCACCAAAACCCGTAAAATACCTAGGAATAAACGTAACCAAAGAGGTGAAAAATCCATACACTGAAAACTATAGAAAGCTTACGAAAGAAGTTGAAGAAGACACACACACACAAAATGGGAAAACATGTCATGTTCATGGACTGGAAGAATAAAAATAGTTAAAACTTCAATACTACCTAAAGCAATCTACATATTCAATACAATCCCTATCAAAATAACACCAGCATTCTTCACAGAACTAGAACAAACAATCCTAAACTTTGTATGGAACCAAAAAAGACCCCGAATAGCCAAAGCAGTCCTGAAAAAGAAAACCAAAACTGGAGGCATCACATTTCCGGGCTTAAAGCTGTATTACAAATCCGCAGTCATCAAGATAGTATGATACTGGCACAAAAACAGACACATAGATTAATGAAACAAATAGAGAACCAAGAAATGGACCCACAAGCATACAGCCAATTAATCTTTGGCAAAGCAGGAAAGAATATCCAGTGGAAAAAAGACAGTCCTTTCCCAAATGGTATTGGGAAAACTGGACAGCAATGCACAGAAGAATGAACTAGACCACTTTATTATATCATACACAAAAATAAACTCAAAATGGATGAAAGACCTAAATGTAAGACAGGAAACCATCAAAATCGTAGAGAGAAAACAGGCAACAACCTCTTTGACCTTGGCTGCAGCAACTTCTTACTTGGCATGTCTCTGGAGGCAAGGGAAACAAAAGCAAAAATGCACATTGGAACCTCATCAAGATAAAAACCTTCTGCACAGCAAAGGAAACAATCAGTAAAACTAAAAGGCAACGGATGGAATGGAAGAAGATATTTGCAAATGACAGAAGATAAAGGGTTAGTATCCAAAATATATAAAGAACTTATCAAACTCAATATACAAAAAACAAACAATCCAGTGAAGAAATGGGTATAAGACATGAAAAGACACTTTTCCAAAGAAGACATCCGGATAGCTAACAGACACATGAAAAAATGCTCAACATCACTCATAATCAGGGAAATAAAAACCAGAACTACAATGAGATACCACTTTACACCTGTCAGAATGGCTAAAATTAACAAGTCAGGCAACAAAAGATGGTGAGGATGTGGAAAAATGGGGAACCTTCTGCACTGCTGGTGCAAAAGCAAACGGGTGCAGCCACTCTGGAAAATAGTATGGAGTTTCCTCAAAAAAATTAAAAATAGAAGTACCCTACAACCCAGCAATTGCTTTGCTAGGTATTTATCCAAAGGATATAAGAGTGCTGATTAGAAGGGGCATGAGCACCCCAATGTTCTTAGCAGCACTATCGGCAATAGCCAATAGAAAGAGCCCAAATGTCCACTGACTGATGAATGGATAAAGAAGTGGTATATATATACAATGGAGTGCTACTCAGCAATCAAAAAGAATGAAATCTTGCCATTTGCAACAACGTGGATGGAACTAGAGTGTATTATGCTAAGCAAAAAGTTAGAGAAAGACAAATATCATATGATTTCCCTCATATGTGGAATTTAAGATACAAAAGAGATGAACTTAAGGAAAGGGAAGAAAAAATAATATAAAACCAGAAAGGAAGACAAACCATAAGAGACTCAACTACAGAGAACAAACAGAGGGTGGCTGGAGGGTTGTTGGGTGGAGGCATGGGCTAAATTGGTGAGGGGCATTAAGGAGGACACTTGTTGGGATAAGCACTGTGTGTTACATATAAGTGATGAATCACTAAATTCTACTCCTGAAATCATAATTACACTATACATTAACTATCTTGGATTTAAATAAAAAAATAAAAAATAAATAAAATAAAACTTCTTTAAAAAAAACAAGAAGTATGAGTCTTCCAATTTTTCTTTTTAAATAGTGTCGTGGCCATCCAGAGCCCCTTGTAATTCCATAAGAATTTTAGGATTAGCAGTCAATTTCTTCAAAAAATCCAGCTATGATTTTGTTAGAGATTGTGTTGAATCTATAGATCAACTTGGGGTATACTATCATCACAGCAGTATTCAGTCTTCTAATCCATATACATAGGTGGTTGTTCTGTTTATTTTTGTCTGTGCTAATTTCTTTCAATGGTGCTTTGTAGTTTTTAGTGTACAAGTCTTGAACTTCTTTTGTAAAATTTATTCCTAAGCATTTTGTCCTTTTCTTTTTTTTTCTTTTTTTTTTTTATTTAAAAAATTTTTTTTTCAACGTTTATTTATTTGGGACAGAGAGAGACAGAGCATGAACGGGGGAGGGGCAGAGAGAGAGGGAGACACAGAATTGGAAACAGGCTCCAGGCTCTGAGCCATCAGCCCAGAGCCTGACGCGGGGCTCGAACTCCCGGACCGCGAGATCGTGACCTGGCTGAAGTCGGATGCTTAGCCGACTGCGCCACCCAGGCGCCCCAGCCTTTTGTCCTTTTAGATGTTATCATAAATAGAATTGTTTTCTTAATTTAATTTTTGGATTGTTCATTGCTGGTGTATAAAAATAAAATTGAATTTGTTTATTAATCTTATATCCTGCACCTTGCTGAACTCATGTATTAGTTTTAATAATTTTTGTGGTTTGTTTAGGACTTTCTTCATAAGACATCATGTCATCTGCAAATAGAGATTGTTTTACTTTTTCCTTTTCAATCTAGATGTATAATTCTTTAATGTGTATTTATTTTTAGAGAGAGAGAGAGAGGGAGGGAGAGAGAGAGAGAATCCCAAGCAGGCTCCATGCTGTCAGCATAGAGCTCAATGCAGGGCTTGAACTCATGAACCATGAGATCATGACCTGAGCCGAAATCAAGAGTTGGACGCTTAACTGATTGAGCCACCCAGGTGCCCCTATATGTATTTTTTTTAACTACCCTAGTATCCCTGGCTTGAGCCTTCTGTACAATGTTCAATAGAAGTAGCAAGAATGAACAACCTTTTCTTGTTTATTAACTCAGGGAGAGAGCATTCAGTCTTTCAGTATTAAGAATGATGCTAGCTGCAGGTTTTTAATAGATGTCCTTTACAAGAATGAGATACAAAAGGTCTTTTGTTTTCCTAGTTTGTTGAGTGCTTTTTATTTTATTTTATTTTGAGAGAGAGAGTGCATGTACATGCACGTGGGGTGGGGAGTGGGAGAGGAAGAGAGAATCTTTCTTTTTGTTATTTTAATTTTGTTAATGTTTATTTTTGAAGAAGAGAGAGACAGAGCATGAACAGGGGAGGGGCAGAGAGAGAGTGAGACACAGACTCTGAAGCAGGCTCCAGGCTCTGGGGTGTCAGCACAGAGTCTGATGTGGGGCTTGAATCCACGAGCTGTGAGATCATGACCTGAGCTGAAGTCAGCTGCTTAATGGAGTGAGCCACCCAGGCACCCCGAATCTATCTACCTTTCTTTCTCTCTTTATTTCTTTCTCTCTTTATTTCTTTCTCTCTTTCTTTCTTTCTTTCTTTCTTTTGAGGGAGAGAATGAGAGAAGGGGAGGGACAGAAGGAGAGAGAGAGAATCTTAAGCAGACTCCATGCTTAATGCAGAGTCTGATGCAGGGCTCAATCCCATGACCCTGGTATCATAACCTGAGCATAAATCAAGAGTCCAATGCTTAACCGACTGAGCCACGAGGCGCCCATTTTGTTGAATGTTTTTGTCATAAATGTGTGTTTTTTTTGTTTTGTCAAATGGTTTTTCTATTTTTATTAAATTTATCATGGTTTTTTGTCCTTTATTTTATTAATATGATGTATTACATTGATTTTCATATGTTAAAGCAACTTTGCATTCCTGGAGTAAATCCTACTTTGTCATAGTGCACAATTCTGCTTACATGTCGGTGGACCCAGTTTGCTAGTATTTTGTTGAGGATTTTTGCATCTGTGTTTACAATGAATATTGGCTAGTAGTTCTGTTTTGTTTTGTTTTGTTTTGCTATGGTGTCTTTATTTGCTTTTGGTATCAGTGTAATACTAGTCTCATAGTGAGTAAAAAGTGTCCCTCCTCTTCTATTCTTTGGAAGATTTGTAAAGAATTGCTATTAATTCTTTATTAAACATTTTGTAGAATATATCCATAAGGCCATAGGGTCATAAATTTTTCTTTGAGGAAATTTTTTTTATTCATAACTCAATTTCTTTACTTGTTATAGAGTTATTTAGATTTTATATTTATTCTTGAGCCATTTTTGTAGGCTGTATTTTTCCAGTAATGTATCCCTTCTATCTAGGTTATCTAATTGCTCAGCATAATTTGTTTATATTATTTCTTAATGCATTTATACAAGATCAGTGTGGTGCATCCTTTAATTTCTGGTATTTCTCTCTTTTCTTTCTAGTCAATCTTGAGAAAGGGTTTCCAATTTTGTTGATCTTTTCAAAGAACTAGTTTTTCATTTTGTTGATTTTTTTTATTGGTTTTCTATTCTCTATATTATTTATTCCCATTTTAATCTTTATCATTTCCCTCATTCTTGTTTAGGGTTGAGTCTGCACTTTTTCTAGTTTGTTAAGATGTGAGATTGGATACTTATTTGAAATGTTTTTTCTTTTTCCTTTTTCTTTATTTCTTCGTTTTCAGTACAGATGCTCAGAAATTTAGATTTTCCAATAATCACTGTTCTTGCTCCATCACAAAGTTATTGGTTTCTTGTGATTTTTCATTTATTCAAGTATTTTATAATACCACCTTTTGCTTATTTTATGAACCCTTTGTTCAACAACAAGAATGTCTTATTTAATTTGTACATATTTTTTTATTTTCCCAATTTCTTTCTGTTATTGAGTTTTCATTCTATTCTATTATTGTCAGAGAACATATTAGGTATGCTCTGAAATCTATAAAAGAACCAAATGAAAATGCTGAAGTTGGAAAGTGTAAGAAAATGAAAAATTCATGAGAAGAGACCAATAGCAGATTTGAAATGGTCAAAGAAAGAATCCACAAACTTGAAGACAGGTCAATTGAGATTGTCAGCCTGAGGAACAGAAAGATAAAAGAATGAAAGAATAAAAAATTAACAGAGTCTCAGAGACACGTGGGTCATCATCAACCGTACGAATGTACACAGTCCTACTGAGCCTGATTTTCACTTGGAGTAATTAGCAGGTAGTGAGCAGCAACCACAGACAATGTGCACTTCCTTTTACTGCCATCCCTATAATTCCCTATTCTTTTATATCAGATGATCTTACTGATTTTATGTTAACTGCCTGGCTCCCATGGGTACTGAGTTTTCAACCTCTGAAAATGAGCAGCAGACATAAAAGTAGGGCACTTTAGGATGGAAAAACAGCAGAAGCAAAGATTAAGAGGTATTAAAATCTGGGGTTTGATGGGGGAGAGTGATAATGGGTTTGGCTGAGGAGGGGCTCTCTGTGGAGAGTCAAGAGTAGATACATCTGGAAAGAATTTTTGGAACTATACTATGCAGAACATAGATAGTAAGGCTTTTACATACTATTTTGTAAGTCTTCATGCATTTCCGAGAACAGGTACATCAATGATCTATTTGATCGCCAAAGTTACTCTGAAATGGGGGTTGCAGTTATTATTCTACAGATGTGGAATTAAAACTGCAGATGTGGAGTTATATGGGCTATCAATACTTAGTGGAAAAACAGGAACCATAGTCCACATCTCCAAATTCTGCTCCATTGCTGATAAACAAAAAGCGAGCTATCCCAAACAAGTCAGGCTTGAGCTAAACTTTGTCTTGTTCCCTGTACTAGTCCTGGCACCTAGGACAATACTTGGAGCTTGGGTGAAAGAAATGATTGAATCCTGCAACCTGCAATCTGCTTATTTTATGGTCAAAAATCATTTTTCATTTTGGTTTCCACGGGGGCTCAGTGCACAAATAGCTCCTGGAAGGCAGAAAAGTTTATCCAAGAACAGCTGTTCAACTTCAGCTTTCTAGCTCCTTCCTGAATTGACTTAATTGACTCCTTCATTGGGAAGTTTCTATTGAAGAAGTCATCAGGACTGGGCTCATCACTGAACTCCTTATAATTTTGAAACCGGGCTGCCCTGTGAGATGGTGGTAAAATTTTGAAACCGGGCTGGCCAGTGGGTAGGCATTGAGAACCATGGTAACAGGCAGTTATTACTTGAAAACATACCACTTCAAGACACTCCCAATAGCACTATAAGATGTGACCAGTATTTGCTTAGGAAGGAAAATTAGTCCCAAACTTTATGCTCTCTGAGGAGGCATTCTTGGGACCTTATATCAATATATCATCAGTTCTTCATAGAATTTTGTAAATAATTTATGAATGATTGGATTCAGAACGTGGCATTAAAGAAGATTTCAGAATTTTCAAAACCCAAAATGTAAAAATTATCCTATATTGTATTTTGTCCATATATGAATCAACGGACATGAAATCTAGATTTTGGTTGGTTTATTATAAAGAGAACTAGACAGGAAATCCAGAGGCCCAGATATTATACATGTTCCAATATATTAACCTTTTGTCAGGCTCTTAATATCTTTAAGTCTCAGAATCCTTCCTTATAAAAACAGGGATAGATAATTCCTAAGAGCCTTCCAAGTTTGCAGTTCATTTACTTGAGTTTTGCAGAGTTCTCTGAGAAGCTGTGATTGATTTTGTTGTTATTGTTGTTCCTAATTCCAGTTGAAAAGAATGAGGGCTTAGTTACATCTCTGACATATTTTTACAGTGATCTCAAATGGTTTCAACCAAATTAAATATTTGCTCTAGAAATATTTTGTATTTGCATAGCATCTTGCAATTTTAAAAAATAACATGGATTATTTAATTTATTTTCCTTTTTCACAGTAAAGTAGGGAGACCAGATAGGTGGTAGGGAGTTAAGAGAAGTATTCCCAGTTTAGACATGAGGAAATATCCTCAAAGTTCAGTAATTTAACTAAAATAACATGACTAATTCATAGAAGAGGTGGGACAGCACAAGGTCATCTGATGCATTGTCCAGAGCTTTTAAAATTATTATTAATCAGCTACTTATGTGTAAATCATTGTGTTAGGCACTGTATATGTCTTTAAGACATTTCCCAACTTGCCAGGAGCTTCCAGTCTGGTAGATCTGTAATCAGATAATTTGGATGATTATGTGAAGGTAATAATTGATGTGGGAATATGAGTTAGACACCACAGAATAAGGGAGAGAACAGTCCAACCAGGAAGCTCATGAAGGGCTCCTGTAGGAAATGGTATCAGACTTTTGTTTTAAAACACTGATGAATTAGTCAGATGTAGACTGGAAGAGGGCTTTCATAGTTGAAAGAACAACATGAGTACAAGTACAAAGATGGGAAACATTTTCTGTGCAGGACAAGATAAGCATTTCTTTCTGGACCAGATTGGAGAGAAGGGTTTGGTGTGGAATGAGGCTAGAAAAGTATCAAGGCTCAGATTTGGGAGATGGTATTTGCCTCCAAGAGAGCTTGGACCTTTTCCTGGGAGGATGTGGTGGGAAGCTTTTGAAGGATTTTATATGGGGGCATGATTTGCTCCCATTGCAGATGGACCACTATCCTGGCCACCCAGAGGTTCTGAGATAGTGACATGATAGGGGAGAGGGAAGTCAATTTGGAGGCTTTAATATAGGATGAGAAGTTCTCAGGTGTTTCCTGTGGAGCTTTTGTAATAACCAAGAAGAAACATGAAGGTGAATAGAGAACCTAACAGAAGTGATGATCTTTCTAGAGGAAAGTGATCTGTTTGGCTCAGTCCTTGGTCATTTAAAGTTGTGCACACCAATTGTCTTAGAGTTTTGGATGACTACCAGATATCCCATTGTAGGAAACTAAAAATATGCCATAAACAAGATTAAGCTAATACTACCACCAATACATAAGATCAATTGACTATTTTATAGTCAATAGTAACCTAGGCCCCGAAAATTCATATATTATTCAGTATTCCTAACAGCTTTGTAGAAAGGTCACAGAACTCGTGTGTGATCAAGCTGGAATTCAAATCTAGACTGCACTGTTTCCTCAAATGTAGCTCTTAATTGGTACAGGGTGTTAAATAATTATAATCAAACAGAGAAAGAATGGAGGACACAGAATACCAATAGGAGAGGAAGGGGTGTTGTACATACAGAGATGTGTATTCCATGAATGCAGCTTGATAGCAGCTGTGAAACCCTGTGGCTCATTAGTATCAATGATCCCAACATCCCCACCGGGAAGAAGAGAACACTTGGCCATAGTCACTCTCCATGCCCTATAGAAATAATGCAAAACTATCTTTTGCAGGCTTGGATGGAAGGCCAGTGAATGAGGTTTAGAATTTCACTAACTGCTGACTCTGGTGCTTCCCATTTAGGTTTTTTATATAGACTCCATGTTCTGAGTCCTACAGATTTTTCTCTTATTATTTAAAACTTAGATTTTGGGAAATTTCCCAAATGCTTGGCTATAGCTCATTTTCATGACTATTGTTTTTGCTATGGGCAGAAAAAGAAAAATAATAATCCACTTTGGAACTCAAAGCCATCAACTTGATTCATTGCTCCTTTTGGGTTATTTTCTGTCATCTTTCTTTAGCTTCTGGCTTGGAAGTGAGGAAAACAGAGACCAGGGAATTTTGGAGATGAAAAAATATGCTGGGTCATAACTCAGAACATTATCACACTAAATGTAAACATTAATATTTATAAATCACCAGAACAACCAAGAGTGATGTTATCACTTTCCAATAGGATTTTCAACCTGAGCTCCCTGAAGGCAGGTGCTGTGCCTGTCTTGCTCACTGCTGATCACCAGTGCACAGAATTGTGCTTGACACATGGTAGATACTTAAGAAACATCTGTTGGTTGAACAAATAAATTAATGAATAGTCTTCAAATAATCTGTTCTTCTCTGCATTCATATCATAGTTGATTCTACTAATTTTCAGAAATACATACAGTATATGGAATATGTAGGTAGAGAGGATGTCAGTACAGGGACATAGACCTGACTTCAAGTAGTGGAAAGTCTGCTTTTGAAACAGAGAGTCGATTGGTCCCATAATATTCCAAAAGTCAAAGTAGAGGCCCATTGGTGCAAACTACAGGTAGGTGCGATTCAGTTTAAAGGAGATATTCTGACAGCTAGAGCAGAGCAATCATAGAATCATCTGCCTTAGGTCTTTTTTTTTTTAATTTTTTTTTCAATGTTTATTTATTTTTGGGACAGAGAGAGACAGAGCATGAATGGGGGAGGGGCAGAGAGAGAGGGAGACACAGAATCGGAAACAAACTCATCTGCCTTAGGTCTTATGAAGAGCTTGTTAACAATCTAGTTAGATGAGGGCTGAGAAATGATCCTTGAGTTTGGCATCATGGAGCTCATCAATCACTTTGATAAGGTGGTTGCAATGGAGCAAAAGCCAAATGGGGCTAAGTGTAAGAGAAAAGAAGAGGAATTAGGTAACAGTTAGGAGTTTACTATGAAGGGGAGCAGAGAAATATGGGACAGCAAGGCAGCAAGAGTGGTTTAAGAGGGAGAGGTTTTTTTATATTTCCTTTTTTTTTTTTAATTTGGAAGGAAGAATAACATGGCTGTATGTGACAGGAATAATCCATCAGATAGGAAAAGTTGATGATAGAAGAATGTTGCATTGCTGCAGAGTTGCCCTTGCGTATGTGAGAGAGATGGTCTGCTGTACAAGGTGACGGTTGGTTTAGGCTGGAGGTATGCATAGTTCATCTTAGTGACAGGGAAGGTAGATGTCCATCACTGAATACGGATGCTGTTGGGTGGGTGGTTATAGGGTGGGAGATGGTGAGAGTTCTCTACTCAATTTCTTACATGTTATATTTGGCTTACATGTTCTTTTCTCCCATCTGGCTATGTGGTTTTCCTTGGGGACAGTGGGTTAGGATTATTTGACCCTGTTTTTCTGGCAGTTTTTAGGTATGTGGCACTTGGTGGGCTCATTTAAATGAATAAACTAATGACTAAAAGATACACCCACATTTCCCAAATATTAGTGTAATACCGGAAGTCTCCAGGAAATAGAGGTGGTGGGGTGGAGGTTAAACCCAATCACAGCAGTATTGAATGAAAGCAGGAATGTGTTGCTGCTCTGAAAGGACTGGGACGTGAGCACTGACAAGGTGGGTGGGGCCTACATTTTATGGAATCAGTTAGCAAGTTTTATTAGGAGCCTCCCAGGAGCCAGCTCTATATTCTGTACTGTTGGGACTTGAAGAGAGGAAAGATGTGTAGTGGCTCTTGAAAACTTTCTAATATAGTTTCTGAGTCCAGACTCTGTAGAGAGCTGGGCAATGGATCACATGGCCCCGGCTCTCAGTCTTCTAGCATATTAGTTAATTGTGCAGGCTCTTAAGTAAAAAGTGCCTGGATTTAAATCCGGGCTCTGCTAAATGGTCAGTGGGTAATCTTGCATAAATTGTTTTCACTGTACTTCAGTTTCTTCGTCTTTGAAATGAGACAAATAGTTGTCCCACATTGTAGGCTGATATGAGGATTAAGTGAGTGGATGTGTGTAAAACACTAGGCAGCATTTGACACATAGATGTAAGTCCTCCATATTAGACACGATCATGTTGAGAAGCAAGGGTGAGTATCCCGAGGCAGGTGGGATAGAGAAGGCACACTCGGGGGGCCCTGCCTATACCCAGATGACTCCTCTCGGTAGCCATGTCCTTCTTACCTTGGATTCCCAAGTATGTTGAAGTGAGGAAAAGGGTTCTTTTATTAAGCTGGAACAACCAAACTCTCCCGCTTAAGATTTGGCATCACCGTGAGAGACACAGGGGTCGAGAATTGTAGTCACATTGGAGTCATCAGCCTGGCAAAAAGTCTAGCAAACTCCTAATATTGATGTCTTTATAGTTCCCTGGGTTGTTTTTCCTGAGGTTAAAGCATTTAATTTTTCATTTAAATTTGCGACTACTCTGTTATCTTTCTAACAAATCTCCTTTGCACCCGAAGAGCAAAAGTTGTTCTGTGTGGCTCACAAACAAATACAGTTTTAGATATGTAAATAGATTCCAGACTCAGTGGAGCTCCCTCAGGGAAAATTCTGTATCATGGAGGTATGAGCTATTAAACAGGTCATGTAATGCATTCATTTATTAAGCTGGCATTTAGTGAGCACATTTTGTTTTATTATTGCTAAGTATTGGGATTATACAGGTGATTCATTCATAACTTCTGCCTTCAAGGAGCTTGATATTGTAGCCAGAGATTTATGTGCTAGATTCAGAAGAGGAAGGGATTGGGTTATTTTGAGGACTCTGGGTGAAGTGACTGGGTGAAAGGTGGTACCATGAAGTATTGTTGAATCTAGACAAAAAATATGGTCTTCAGAGAAGTGATCTGGAATCCTTTTTTTTTAATTTTTAATTTTTTTATTTAAAAACAAAAAATTTTTTAATGTTTTTATTTATTTTTGAGACAGAGAGAGACAGCATGAGCAGGGGAGGAAGAGAGAGAAGGAGACACAGAATCCAAAGCAGGCTCCGCTCTGAGCTGTCAGCACAGAGCCCGATGCAGGGCTCGAACTCACGGACTGTGAGATCATGACCTGAGCTGAAGTTGGACGCTTAACCAACTGAGCCACCCAGGCGCCCCTGGAATCCTTTTAATGAGGGGGTCAGACTTCTGCCTTTATAGCTCTCCATATAATTCCCTCCAAAATAATTCCCTTCGAAACCAACACAAAATTGGAAGTGGAACTCTATGGGCCTAGTGAAAAAATACCATTAGAGACACATTCTATTCTATTATTTGTTAAAGGGGGATAACCTAACACCTCTCCCATTTTTGTCCAATTTTAAAGTTTAGCATAGTATCATATTTTCAAGTACGAAGGATTTCTATATTCTGTCCATTCAGATATGTGTGTGTGTGTGTGTGTGTGTGTGTGTGTGTGTAAATTTAAATAAATTTAAATTTTGGAACACTTTTATCACAGTTGATTTTTTTTTCAATTTTCTTTCTCATTGTTCCTCTATAAATACTTTATACTCCACACGTCATGCTGGCATCCCTTACATACTCCATATTCTCTTCCCTCTGTGTCTTTGTTCATACTGTTTTTCTCATATCCTGAAACAATTTCTTCTCCTGATTTCATACACGAATCATTCTTAGCTTTTGAAGTTTAACTAAAATATTGCTCACTCTGTGACATTTTTTAAAATTTCTTCTCAGGTGGAAGTTCCTCTTTCAAGCTTTCCAGCATGTTATCTGTTCTTCTTTTTATAGATTTTATCACCTGATACCTCATGCTGTAGTTATTGTCCTCAACAGTTTTCTGCCTTTCTAGAATTGTTTGAGGACATTCAGATGGAATGTTCTAGAGGCTCTGTCTCATCCCCTCCACCCCCATAGTAGGCCCTGCTCAAGACCTCAAGGATCTTCTGAAATCGAGAACGAATACAGATTTTTGTAAGCCCTGGTATGTGAAATGTAGACTTTTAGGTACCTTGTTGGATAAAATACAAAGAGATGAATTTCTGACAAGGATTGTGGTAAGACAAGCATTTCACAGAGATAGTAGGAAGGAAGGACTAAAGAGAACAGAGCAGATCATATGAGATAATCAGGCAAAGACACCTCAGTGACTTAGGCAACATTGAGAAAGAAGCACAAGGAAGAACAGGCTGGGTTCCAGAGGTGTTGCCCCAAGTAGAAATTGTGTGATGGGTTGGATTCCCCATAAACAAGTCTGATATGAAAATTAGCATGCAGTTGTTGTTTCTTCTGGGGTGTTATTGGAATCAATACATGTGGAAGGGAAGGGAAGGAAGTAGGATTGGGAGGTGGGAGATGTCATGCTGGAATACAGTCTCAGTAGAATCCTTGGTTGACACTGTGGGGAATTTTCAGGATGAGATGGCCCTTCAGAGTTGTCCTGAGTTGGGCCAAAAGGGACAGGACATCATCCCTAAGCATCAATCAGTCCTGGATGGCAGGCCCTCTGACAGAGTGGCTCCTTTCAGAAGAGGTCCTCTCAAAAAGGATTAACAGATAAGGGCTGTCTGCCAGCAGCGTTTCCAGCAGCTGGGGCAGTACATCTCTGACTGTGGAAGGGGATCTGGGCACTGCATCACTGTCCAGCACGAGGTGCTTGCATGTCTGAGGGCCGTGTGGGTGAACTGGAAGACAAAATGATGAAGTTATAAGACTGGCTTTCAGCTTATGAGCTTGAATCTAAGTAGTCTCAGTGGGGCTTAATTTCCATCAATCAATACACTGGTGACCAAGATTATATTAGTAGTGACCTCTATTCAGTTATAAAAATGCAGCATTACTACTTGTGATGGGAACAATGCCAGGTAACCCAGCAATATGCTCACAGTACCTTGCACATAGTAGATTATGCAGCAAATGACTGTTGAATAAATGAAAGGCCAAGTAACCCCACCAAATTATTAGAGAGCTCAACATTCTGTTCAATTTTACGAAACTGTCCTCATTTCCTTTGAAGTCCCTTGCATTATCTTCCCTATTTCAATCCAGGTTTGTACCAGGACTGTCCATTTTTATGGTTTTAAGCTTAAGTTATTTCATTTTGTTTATTTTCAGATTTGGAAGGTACCTCTTCTGCACATGGTCTCTTCTTTTGGGCACTAGAAGAACATAGCTCCTTTGTTCTTTTTGCGCCTGAGGGGGGTGTGTATATGTGTGTTTGGTCTTCAGCACACCTTTCTCCTGGCCTGGAATGAAATTTTCTCATTTGTAACATTTCATGTGCACCATCCAGGCACAGACAGATCCTTGTGAAAATTCAAATAAAAGTGCATAGAAAGGAGAGGCAGTCACCTAGCAATGTCCTTGGGTTAGCTGCCTGGATCTTACTGAAGACTTTCCTGCTTGAGTCGAAGCACTGGGTGGTCTGGGACTTGTTTCCCAGCTTTGGTAAAATCTAGACAGAATGGGAAAGTCGTGGATGCAAAAGATGATAAACTAATGTCAGGATCCAAACAGGTAGCCCTGGGGAGTTATGGTTCCAAGAAGAGTAAGAGCAAATGGGTTATAAATTAATTAATCTTTTCTAATCCCCAATTTCCTCACCTATAGAGATAATAGAATCTAATTCATATGTATTATCAGAATTAGATGCAATAATATATGCAAAACACTTAGCGTAATAGTGAGTAGTCATCAATAAATCAGCATTTTATTGTTTAATACTAACAATTATTATTCCAATTCAAGAATGTAGGCTAGGCTCACCTGGGTGGCTCAGTCAGTTGAGTGTCCATCCTTGACTCAGGTCATGATCTGACTGCTCATGAGTTCAAGCCCCACGTCAGGCTTTGTGCTGACAGCTCAGAGCCTGGAGCCTGCTTCAGATTCTGTCTCCACCTCTCTGCCCTTCCCTGCTCTCTCTCTCTCTCTCTCTCAAATATAAAATAAAACATAAAAAAATTTTAAAGAGAGTGTAGGCTAAATAAAATAGTAATTTCCTGAGAAACAAAAATATAAAAGAATATGGCAGCCAATGGGGGTAATAGCAAAATGAGCTTTCAGTCAACCGAGAAGAGATCTTTGTAGAACACGTGTAAAGCAAGAGGTGGGACACTGTACTGGATAATCTCTTCCCCCAGCGATTTTTGAGGAAATATTTCAACTTCCAGAGGATCTATAGATTTATATTTAAAATAATACCATGGGACAAAGTCCCATATTTTTGATTTCCACATATTTCATATGCCCCTCTATATGCCTCAGCTCCCCTTATAGTTGTGGATAGTTCTGAACAAACAAGCTGTGATCAGAAGTGTTGTGTGTGTACTTAAGAACAGATTTTTGGTCTTCCTTTTCTTGCTATAGTGATTGTGAGAAGTATGGGTTGAGGTAAAGCAGCCCCAAGATGGAACCAGATTGAAATACCTAAGTTACTGTGGATCCTGAGAAACTTGGCAGAGGACCATAGGGGAGGGGAAGGGGGAACATAAAGTTAGAGAGGGAGGGAGGCAAACCATAAGAGACTCTTAGAAACTGAGAATAAACTGAGGGTTGTTGGGGGGGGGGTGGGAGAGAGGGGAAAGTGGGTGATGGGCATTGAGGAGGGCACCTGCTGGGATGAGCACTGGGTGTTGTATGGAAACCAATTTGACAATAAATTTCGTGTTAAAAAAAAAGAAAAAAAAAGAAAAGAAAAAAATTTTAAATCATCCAAATCAGATGCTAATTACACTGGTATCTAAAATAAAAAAAACCAAAACACCATACAACTCAGAATAAAGAAGAAGAAGAAACAGAAAAAAAGAAGTACCTGAGTTACCACATGGAAGAGAGTTGCCCTAGGGAGAAGATACTGAACTTTTGGTTGGAAAAATCTATTATGAAAACAGCAAATACATGTTTACGTGTGAAACTATTGACATTGCATGTTTGTTTGTTTGTTAAGGGAACACAGTGTAGCCTATTCTGACTACCGTAAGTGGCGTAGGACTTCAAAGATTTCTAAGATTTCTTCCAGCTTTATGGTTTTCATTCTGCCCATGCAGATGAGTGGAGAATGTGAACACACTGTACAGAAACCTAGCTCTATCCTGTGTATTGTCACCGCAGAACTTAGGAACCATGTTTCATACGGGGTCTTTTCATCACACACTTGGCAATCAGAGAACCTTTTTAAACACGTACACATGTATATGCATATGTATGGATATTCTATTGGCATAAATAAATATTTCCATTGCTGCTTTTAACAACTTTATAATCTCATATACTCTAACTCAAAATGAGATTAATAAGCAAAGGCCAATGCATTTATTTTTAAAAAATACCAATTTAGTGAGAGAGGAGAAAATTCTCAAATTAGGGTTTGGTAAGGCAAAAGATGTGGAATGATTTAATGACACTTTTTTGTTTGTTTGTTTTCCTTCTAAGATTTTATTTATTTGTTTGTTTGTTTATTTAAATTCAAGTTAGTTAACATACAGTGTAGTGTTGGTTTTAGGAATAGAACCCAGTGATTCATCACTTGCTTATAACACCCAAGTCCCATACTTATTGCCCATCACCCATTTAGATCATCCCCCCACCCACCTCCCTTCCAGCAACCCTCAGTTTGTTCTCTATGGTTAAATCTCTTATGGTTTGCCTCCCTCTCTACTTTTTATCTTAGTTTATTTTTCCTTCCCTTCCCCTATGTTCATCTGTTTTGTTTCTTAAATTCCACATAAGAGTTAAGTCATATGGTATTTTTCTTTCTCTGAATGACTTATTTCGCTTAGTTTAATATATGCTAGTTCTATTTACATCATTGAAAATGGCAAGATTTCATTCTCTTTGATGGCTAGGTAATATTCCAGTCTCTCTCTCTCTCTCTCTCTCTCTCTATATATATATATATATATATACACACACACACACACACACATACCACATCTTATTTTTTTTAATGTTTATTTATTTATTTTTTGAGACAGATAGTAAAGGATAGAGAACACAAGCAGGGGGAGAGGGCAGAGAGAGAGAGAGAGAGAGAGAGAGAGAGAGAGAGAGAGAGAATCCCTAGCAGGCTTTATGCTGCCAGTGCAGACCCCAGTGCAGGGCTCAAACCCACAAACTGTGAGATCATGACCTTAGCCGAAACCAAGAGTCAGAATCTTGACTGATTAAGCCACCCAGGCCCCTATATATATCACATCTTCTTTATCCATTCATCAGTCAATGGACATTTGGGTACTTTGCATAATTTGCCTATCATTGATAGTATTGCTATAAACATCGGAATGCACGTACCCCTTTGAATCAGTATTTTTGTATCCTTTGGATAAATACGAGTAGTGCAATTGCCAGCTCATAGGGTAGTTCTATGTTTAACCATCTAAGGAACCTTCACACTGTTTTCCAAAGTGTCTGCACCAGTTTGTATTCTCACCAACAGTATAAGAGGGTTACCCTTTCTCTGCATCCTCCCTAGCATCTGTTGTTTCTTGAGTTGTTAATTTTAGCCATTCTGAGAGGTGTGAGGTGGTATTTCATTGCGGTTTTGATTTGTATTTCCCTATGATGAGTGATGTTTAGCATTTTTTCATGTCTCTGTTAGCCATTTGTATGTCTTCTTTGGAGAAGTGTATCTTCATGTCTTCTGCCCATTTTTTAACTGGATTACCTATTTTTGGGGTTTTGAGTTTGATAAATTCCTTAAAGATTTTGGATACTAGCCTTGTATCCAGTATGTCATTTGAAAATATCTTCTCCACAACTATATGGTTACCTCATTTTTGACAAAGCAGGAAAGAACATCCAGTGGAAAAAGACAGTCTCTTCAGCAAATGGTGTTGGGAATACTGGACAGTGGCATACAGAAGAGTGAAACTAGACTACTTTATTACACAATGCACAAAAATAAATTCAAAATGGAAGAAAGAACCAAATATGAGACAGGAAACTGTCAAAACCTAAAGGAGAACACAGGCAGCAACCTCTTTGACCTTGGCCATAGCACTTCTTACCAGACACATCTCTGGAAGCAAGGAAAACGAAAGCAAAAATGAACTATTAGGACCTCATCAAGATAAAAAGCTTCTGCACAATGAAGGAAACAATCAACAAAACTAAAAGGCAGTCTATTGAATTGTAGAAGATATTTGCAAATGATGTATTAGATAAAGGGATAATATTAAAAGTCTATAATGACATACTTAACATTGATAGAGATATTTGTAGAGTTTTACATTTAAGTCCAAAAGAGACATAGATACATATGGCTATTTACACTTACAGTGTTATGTCTAAAACACAGACGATGTACAGGTATTAGGAAGTTTCAACTGATGGAAAAGTCAGTGTGAACCAACATTGTGATTATATTATATTTTGTTATTGGCAAAATACCAATGACAACACACACACACACACACACACACACACACACACAAACACACACACAGATACGTACTCAAACTCTATGTCTATGCAAAATTTAACTATTTTGATTATATTAGAACTAAATATCAATGAACTTGAGTTTTGAAGTAAAATATCTCTTATTATCTGGATAAATTTAGTAAAGTTATTTAGTGTCTCTAAGCCTCCATTCCCTAAATTGTAAAAAGACAATTACAGTAGTAAAATAGTAGTACCTATCTCATGGGGTTTTTCTGAGGAGTAATCGATAATGATGTATGTAAAATATATAATGTAGTACTTGGCATAGAGAAAGCACTAATAGAAGTTATCCATCAACATAATTAAATCACCTCCAAGAAAGAAGCAGCCTTTATATGATAGAAGATTGTTTACTTTCCTGGCTAGAAAGACCATGTGTTTGGGATAATTTTAAAGTAATTTCTGTATTGATGTGGTATTTTGGATATATTACTTTTCAATTGAAGATTATTTGGTAATATGTTTGAGACTTACCTTTAGTAAAGAGGCTTTCCTATAAACCTACAGTTACCCTGCCAAAATGGGCTTTACTTCCTGTCTTTCTCCAGTTAGTCCAGCAGAAGCATCACTTACTCACTTCTCAAAAGGAGCAAGTTGAAAGGGTGATTTTCTACAGAAGAAGGGACTTAATGGCTTTCTGATCAGCGTCTGGGACTTTCTCCTATAAGTTCACAATGCATAGTCTTTTGGAAGGAGGAAAAATGGATGTTTTCTAAATGCTCAATTATGCATAAAAATTACCTTGGCCAATTAGTCACAGTAATTGGAAGACTGACTTAAAATATGTTTCTATCATTAAAATTAATACTAATCAACAGGAAGTTGGAGCACTCTATTAATATCATATAAAGTATACTTCAAAACAAGAAATGTTACCAGGTCATAAGGAGATATATTTCAAAAAGGTAAAGGGGTGAAGTCACCAAGAAAACATAACTGTTCTAAATATATATATCTTAATTATTTAATATAAATATTAATGTTTAAATACTGTATATATTTTATATAATTAGAGCTTGAAATACATTAAACCAAAACTATAGAACTGAAAAATAGAGAGAAATTCACAGTTGTGTTTGTATATATGTGGATACTCCTGTCTTAGAATTTGATAAAATAAAAAAGTAGATATTAAATTAAATGGAATTAGGAATTTAACAAATGGTTTTGGAAATAAATGAATATTTATACCTTCCCTCCTTACACAGAAATGAACTCCATAGAAATATTATGGATACAAATGTATAAGAGAGCCATAAATATTTTAGAAAAAAATCCTAGGAGAAAAACTTTGTCACTTTGATTAAGAATGTATTTGTTAGGGGCGCCTGGATGGCTTAGTCAGTTGAGCATCTGACTCTATTTTCAGCTCAGGTCATGATCTCATGATTTGTGAGATCAAGCCCCACATTGGGCTCTGTGCTGACAGCACAGAACCTGTTGGGATTCTCTTTCTCCCCCTCCTCTCTGCCCATCCCTTGTGCTCTTTCTCTCTCTTTCAAAAATAAAATAAAGAAATATTTTAAAAAGAATGTATTTGAGGGGCACCTGGGTGGCGCAGTCGGTTAAGCGTCCGACTTCAGCCAGGTCACGATCTCGCGGTCCGTGAGTTCGAGCCCCGCCTCAGGCTCTGGGCTGATGGCTCAGAGCCTGGAGCCTGTTTCCGATTCTGTGTCTCCCTCTCTCTCTGCCCCTCCCCCGTTCATGCTCTGTCTGTCTCTGTCCCAAAAATAAATAAAAACGTTGAAAAAAGGAAAAAAGAAGAAAAAAAATTAAAAAAAAGAATGCATTTGTTAGATAAGACATAAAAAACCTAATTATGAAATAAAATTTTTTGACATATTGGAATTTATAAAACTTTCTAAAAACTATGCTCATCAATGATACCGCTAAGTAAATGAATATCCAAGCCACAGACTAGAAAATATATATGCAAAACATCATATAGATGATAGACTTCCATAAAGATATATAAAGAGACCCTAACAAACCAATAACAAAAATACAGACAACCCCACAAAAATGAGCAAAAATCTTGCACAGATATTTCTTAAAAGAAAATATGCAAATTATAGTAAGCTCACAAAGTGCAACACATCATTAGTTATCAATGATATGTAAATAAAAATCATAATTAGATACCATCTCATACTCACCGTCGTGGCTAAAATTAAAAAGGCTGACTATACCAAATGACAGCCAGAATGTAGAGCAACTGGAACTCTTATACATTGATGATGGAAATATGAATGGTACAGTCATTATCTTGTGGCCATTTGACTCTCAGGTATTTACCCAAGAAGAATGAAAAAATATGGCTGCAAACATATTGTACAAAATTGTTCATAGAAACCTGGTTTATAATAATTTGTAATTTTACTCATTCTAATAGATATGTAGAGGTATCCCATTTTAGCTTTAACTTCCATTTTCCAACACTGTTGAGCATCTTACCATGTGCTTATTTGACATTCATATATCTTTATTTGCTGAAATGTCCATTAAAATATTTTTGCCATTTTTATTGTTTTTATTTTATTGAATTATATAAAATATATGTATATATCTGTGTGTGTGTATATATATACATATATATATATGCATTTTCAAAGATGTGCTTTGCAAATATTTTCTCCCATTTCATGTCTAGACTTTTCTTTTCCTAACAGTATTTTTTAAAGAGCAGAAGTTTTTAACTTTTATGATATACAATTTATCAAATTATTTTATAGTTTGTGCTTTTTGTGTCTTTTCCCAAAATTTTTTGCCTAACTTACTGTCATGAAGATTTTCTTCTATATTTTCTTCAAAACCTCCATAGACATAGCTCGATGGTCCATTACAAGTGAAATTTTGCATATGGTGTGAGGTAAGGGTTTGGTTAAAATATTTGCATATAAATATCCAAATGTCCTAAAATAATTTGTTGGAAGATTATCCTTTCCCTTATTTTATTAACTTGGCATCTTTGTTGAAAATTTTATTGCATATGTGTGGGTCTATTTCTTAACTTTCTACTCTGTTCCATTGATCTGTATATCTATTCTCATGTCAGTATACACTGTTTGATTATTGCAGGTTTATTTAATTTCTTAAACACCTTTTTTTTAATGTTTATTTGTTTTTGAGAGAGAGAGAAAGGCGGGGGTGGAGGGCAGGTACAGAGGGTCCAAAGTGGGATATGCACTGACAGCAGAGAGCCAGATACAGGGCTCAAACTCACTAACTGAGATCGTGACCTGCACTGTTAGAAGCTTAAACGACTGAGCTACCTAGGTGCCCCTGATTATTGCAGCTTTATAATGAGTATTGAAATAAGGTAATATGAGTCCTCTAATCTTTTTTAAAAATTATTTTGGCTATTCTGAGTCTTTTCATACATATTTTAGGTTCATTTCTATAGAAAATGTCTGCTGGGGTGAAGTTGCCCTGAATATATTGGTCAATTTGGGGAAAATTTATACCACAATAGGAATATAAAACAATTTATCCCCTTCACAGTCCTTTCATTCCTTCCTACAGATCTAGTTTTCCAACTGGTATTTCCATACTTTGATGGAAAATTTTCTTTTAATATTTTTTGTAGGCATGATGCCTTAACATGACTTTATTTCACCTTTATTTGGAGTCTCTTTTTGCTGGATATAGAATTTGGGGTTGACAGTTTTTTTGTTTTATTTCTTGGGTTTTTTTTTTCATTTAAACCTTTTAAAGTATGCCATTGTTTCCTAGATTCTATTTTTTGCTAATGAGAAATAAGCCATCAATCTTATCTTTGCGTGCTGGCATCATTCTCTTTAGCTTTGTTTCAGATTTTCCTTTATCTTTGCTTTTTAACAGTTTGAATATCATGGGTCCAGGTGTGGTTTCTTTATTTAAACACTACTACACCTTTATCAGGTTTCTTGGGTTGGTATATTTTAGCAGTTTTGGAGTATTGTTTCTGTCCTATTTTGTCTCGGTTCTCCTCTGCAACTCCAATTACACATGTTAGACTCTTTGACATTGCCCCATAGGTGATGTCTTATCCTCTTAATTTTTCTCACTCCTTTGCACTTGGTGTTTCAGTTTAGATAATTTCAATTAAACTGCCTTTAGATTCATTGATTTTTTTCCCCTCCAGTAATCTTTCAGCTGATAATCCCATCAAATAAATTTTTCATCAGTGATATATCAGAATTTTTATTTTCATTTTTCAGTTTGAATTTTTGTTTTGATTCCTCTTTTTAAAGCACATGTCCAACTTTCCACTAAACCCTTTAAAATGTGTATTTTAAAGTCTTGATATGATATATCCATTACATTGCCATCACTAGTTCTGCTTTTTTATCTAAACTTCACATTTTCTTCATTATTCACATGTCTCCTAATTGTTACTCAATATCAGGTATTGTATATAAAAAAACTTTAGGGACTGAAGTAAATACTTTTCCCAGAAAAAGTCACACATTGTTCTCTAAGGCTGCTAACATGGAAGCTTGTCAATCTACCTGTAGCTTAACTAGGTCTGGGTTTTATTTTATTTTCTTTAGAACCAGAACACCACTGGCTTCTAGTGATCTGAAATCTAGATCAGGAAATTTTCTTCCACTGGCTGGGGATCTGAGCACTTAGGGAGACTGTGGAGATCTCTATGGTTCATAGCCCCTTCACCAGCTTTCCCAACTATGGAAAATCTTTCTCTCTACATTAAAGTCTGTGAGATTTGTGGGTTTCTGGAGAGTTCTCTATTCTTTCAAGGATGTCCTTGGATTTCTGCCTTTTGGGAGATTATTCTCTTCCTGCTGGTTTTCTCAGCCTTCAGAGACCCGTTAACACCATGAAGGTATGTGGAGAGGAGGCTCAGAAAGAAATCTTTCAGTCTCCTGCCCCATCTTCAGCTTTCAGCCTTCTACTTTGCACTCCTCTGCTCCAGGTTTTGTCATCCATTGCCTCAAAATACAAAAATTCCTCAGAGGGTTTTCTCAGTTCTTGCCCTGAATGTTGGAAAGACAGGCAGACTTGTTCCATGGCTGAGGTTCCTTGGAGCTACAGATCTTCACATTGCCCACTCCGCCTCTAAAATCTCCTCAGACATAGAACTTTTCCATCTTTATCCATAGATGGTAGGTTCCTCCTCCTCTTTCCAGACATCATAGATGAAAACAATGGAAGCACTCCTCTTTTCTAGAAGGACTTATTTCTATCTAGAATTTAGTTCATTTGGGTGTAACACATTTCTGATGGGTTTTCTGATTGTAACAACCATGATTTTGTAGTTTATCCAGATTGTTCTTATCACTGCAATGAGAGTGATGGATTCTTACAAATTTTTCCTTTTTAAAAGCTTTTTTCTTTATTTTGAGAGAGAAAGGCACAGTGCCAGTGGGGGAGGGGCAGAGAAAGGGAAAGAGAGTGAGAATCCCGAGCAGGCTCCATGCTGCCAACTCAGAGCCCCACTTGGGACTTGAACTCATGAAACTCTGAGATCATGACCTGAGCTGAAACCAAGAGCCAGACGCTTACCTGACTGAGCCACGCAGGTGCCCCCAACTTTTTATATCCGAACAGAAATCCTGTAATTCTGTATTACCACTATTGCTCTTTAGTATTTCACCACCTGGGTTAGGTGGCGGCATACAAATGGTCAGCAGGCCAAATCCAACTCGCTGTATGTCTCTATAGCCTGTAAGCTAAGAATGTTTCTTACAATTTTAAAGGGTTGGAGAAGGAGGAGGCAGAGGAAGAAAGGATGGAGGAGGAATAGGGGTTGTCATCATAGACTGTAAATGGACCACCGAGTCTGAAACACCATCTGGCCCTTTTCAGGAAATGCTTGCTGACCCCTGACCTAGACTGTGTTGATTTCTGTGCCATAGGATTGCTTTGTCTTCACTAGGAAGAAGGAGAATATTCATTCTGTAATACGAGTGTGCCCATGGATCAGAGGAACTATTGCAGGAGGAAAAAGATAGGGAACTTGTGTGTGGGATGTGGGGAGATGGTGTAGGCCACACGTGCTGACTTTGACACGGCTCCCCTGGGGCTCTTCAGTTCAAATAGGCACATAAGAGGTATAAAATCTCTGGCATTATTTTCTAAAACAGTCTTTCTGACATTTTGGCTGGAGATTGGCCAAGTGATGTCATATTTTGGGGACCTTTTATCTATAGCATAAGGAATCTCGGTCCTAAAAACCCTTTCTTAGTAACAATGGTGCCGCAAACAGAAATAACTCTGTGTGAACTCTGTCTGTGAAGATAAGTCACTGGCTCAGCATCCCACTTAAATGACTTCATGTCTGGGTGGACCAAAAACACCCCTTGTGATGTCTGTGCCATAGAGATGGGGTCCTGCCAGACACAATGCCCTTTTATCTAAAGCCATCCAAATCCTTTTTCCTGTCTTTATCCTTCCTTAGTTATCTCTGCTCTAGATAGCCAGGTGATAGCTGCTGAAAATAGGAACAGCAGAAACAGGGTCCTGTCACTGGTTAGGGGCACACCGTTAAACCTGGTAAAGGGGAGTTTGAAATTTGCCCTTCATGAATTGATTATATTTGTTAAATGTCCACAGCATTTTCGTAGACTTAAGGAAATTAGAAGAGCCATCAATCAGTTAACTTTCAGTCAGCATTTCAGTCATGCTAGGACTTGTGGGGGATGTCACCTTCAAAACCTTCCAGTGTTCTTGTTGCTACGAATATTCATGTACCTCTTTTTATACAAACTTTACCACAACGCTATGAGTCACACCATTATTGCCATTATGAATTTAATCATCGTTCGTTCTTTTTAAAAAAAAATTTTTAATGTTTATTTATTTTTGAGAGAGAGTGAGACAAAGTGTGAGTGGGGGAGGAGCAGAGAGGGGGAGACACATAATCCGAAGCAGGCTCCAGGCTCCAAGCTGTCAGCACAGAGCCCGATGCGGGGCTCGAGCCCATGAACAGTGAGATCAAGACCTGAGCTGAAGTCGGACGCCCAACTGACTGAGCCACCCAGGTGCCCCATCATCTTCGTTCATTCTATTTTACAGAACAGGAAAGTAGGAATGACAGAGACTCAGTAAATTGCCTTGTATGGTGCAGCTAGATGTGTAGAGCTGGGACTTACACCAGACCATCAGATTCTGGATCCTGGATTCTGGATTCTAGACTCTGGCCTCTGCATCACTGCTGTTTCTCAATCCCATTGCTTTCTCTTGGGCCTAATTTTGATGAATTAAACAATGGGGTTTTCACCATCACTCTTTATCAGCTGTTACTGTACTGGTGCTCTTAGAATAGCTGAATTCTAGACACTTGCATGAGCCAGTTGTCTAACACCTACCCTTCAGAGATTCAAGAATTTTTCTTTGTCAGTGCAATAGGTTTGAAAAAACGTGGAGTTTAGAATCTGAATTGATTCTTAAAATACAGCTGGAAGAAAATGTTCCATATGATTTCCAGTATAATCACCAATCTAATATATATAGCCCACAAGCCAATGACTTGATTACAAGAAGCTTTTCTGATAATATGAGGAAATCACTGAATACTAGGGATAAAAGTCTACCTAGATACCATCTTATAATACTTCATTCATTTGTGGGTGAGGAGTCTGAATTTCAGAGTGATTGGGCAATATGTGCAAACTCATTTACTTGTTGATGATGAGAGTTGCACTCCTATTCCCTAGCTCAAAGCCTAGTACTCTTTCTACATCTCTGCCCTGCAATACTGCAGACTTGTCTCTTCTGTGCATTGTAACTTACCTGACAACCACATTCACTCAGGGTCTGTCAAAAAAGATAGAAAGAAACTGATAATTTTAAAATGACAATGTAATTTTGTGGGTTTTTTAAATTTTTATTTAAACCCAAGTTAGTTAACATTTAGTGTACTATGGTTTCAGGGATAGAATTTAGTGATTCATTGCTTGCTTATAACACCCAGTGCTCACCCCAACAAATGCCCTCCTTAATGCCCATCACCCATTTAGCCCATCCCCCACCAAAACACCCTCTAGCAACCCTCAGTTTGTTCTCTGTATTTAAGAGTCTCTTATGGCTTGTCGCCCTCTGTTTTTATCTTATTTTTCCTTCCCTTCCCCTATGTTCATCTGTTGTGTTTCTTCAATTCCACATGAGCCAAATCATATGGTATGGTATTTATCTTTCCCTGACAGGCTTATTTTGCTTAGCATAATACATTCTAGTTCCATCCATGTTGTTGCAAATGGCAAGATTTCATTCGTTTTCATTGTCGAGTAACATTCCTATATATATATATATATATATATATATATATATACACACACACATATATATACACATATATATGTATATATATATTCCTATATATAATATTCCTATATATATATACACTCCTATATATAATATTCCTATATATATAATATTCCTATATATATTCATATTTATATTCATATATAAAAATATTCATATATATGTATATATACACATCTTCTTCTTTTTTTTTTTTAGTAAGGACACAAAGTGTTTATTTTGAAAGGGAAAATAAAGATCTTTTTCTAACATGATTACCAATGTTCCATCTCTCTGATGGCAGACGACATACCAGAAATTATATGGTCATTATATGGTAGCCCCTTTCGTCGCATCATACCACATCTTCTTTATCTATTCATCAGTTGATGGGCATTTGGGCTCTTTCCATAATTTGGCTATTGCTAATAGTGCTACTATAAACATTGGGGTGCATGTGCCCCTTCAAATCAGCATTTTTGTATCCTTTGGATAAATACCTAGTAGTGTAATTTCTGGGTTGTGGGATAGTTCTGTTTTTATTTTTATTTATTTTTTTTTTTGAGGAACTCCCATACTACTATCCAGATTGGCTGTACCAGCTTGCATTCACACCAGCAGTGCAAAAGTGTTCCCTTTCTCCTCATCCTCACCAACATCTGTTGTTGCCTGAATTTTTAATTTTAGTCATTCTGACAGGTGTGAGGTGGTATCTCATTGTGGTATTGGTTTGTATTTCCTTGATGATGAGTGATGTTGAGCATTTTCTCATGTGTCTGTTAGGCATCATCAAGATAAAAAGCTTCTGCACAGTGAAGGAATCAATCAACAAAACTGAAAGGCAACTGAAAGAATGAAAGAAGATATTTACAAATGACATTAGATAAAGGCTTAGTATCCAAAATCTATAAATAATTTACCAAACTTAACACCCAAAACCCAAAAATAATCCAGTAAAGAAATGAGCAAAAGACATGAACAGACACTTTTCAAACAAAAATGACAATGTAATTTTAAAATGATTTAACTCCACAAGCATATCCTCAAGGGGTTGTAGCTGTGATTTGGAATCTGTTCTTACCTTTGGTAATCTCAAATGTTCAAGCCTCTTGGTCTCTCATTGTGATCATCTTCTGCATTTTGGTATGGCTCTTGTATCTTACAACTTGTATTATTTTTGTACAGCTCTGAGCCCAGTACTTCATTGCTCAACCCAAGAAATGACAATCTCCTTAAAACTGAAGAAATTAACTGGTTTTGTTAGGCATAACAGAATTGTAGGCACACTGGTTCTCAAAATTCCCAGTAGATTTTCAAGGGGAATTCATGCTGAACACAGCTTTCTTCCTTTACATTGATTTTAGAATGTAGGCTTTCCCTCTTTCCCATTCTCCTTCTGGTAAGATGGGGCCATCAGTTAGTCATTGCCCCTGCTTTCCAGCAAAATATGACTTAATCCTTTGAGAGGGAAATGTGCTTATTAAATATTTAAACTTTTATTTGTTTCTCCCCTCTTCACAATACTTCCTTTTCTCCCTGTACTCATAATTGTCAGTTTAACTGGTGTGGGAATCCATCAGCTACATGAGCCCACCTCCCTTTGTTCTGATCTCTTTAAGTCTTTTATGATTAATATGTCTATGACTTATCTCCACACCTAGACTTTATGTTACTTGAGGATCAATGCCTTACATCTTAGATCTTATTGCCATGGTGCTTTATATGTACAAGGCCTCTAATAAATATCTAACAGCTTGAACAAATGCCTGAAGAGGCATCCCAATAGAAGTAACGTGATTAAATTCTCCTTGTATATCATGATTTTGTGAAGTACTTGAAGTATACCATGTCAAAAATGCTATGGGTGAAGGAATTTTAAAGGAGAAGAGACAACTCAAATCTGCAAACAGCCTAGCAGAAGTTCTGTGAGTTGCTAAATATCAGACTGTTATAGTAAGTGCAGAGGGGCCTATGTTTCTGTATTTTCTAGTAGATGTGCACCAGTGATGCTCACCTAGAGGAGATGAGGCAAGCCTTTGCACAAGCTGTTCCCTCTGCCTGGGACATCTTTTCTAGCCATTATTTATTTGTCAAGATCAAGGTTAAATGTCACTCCCTCTGTGGAACCATCATCAAACAAAATTTGTTTTTCCCTCCACTGAGCTCATATTCTATGCCTTGCAAGTATGCACTGTTTTCATCCATTCCATTACAACCCTGGTCAGTTTTGCTGATAAATACCTGCTTTGTCTGGGTTTGCTGAAATGAAAATCCTTTATGGATGAGGCTATGTTCATTTAATCTATCACCACCTCCAGTAGGTGCCTAATTAAAATAATGAATTGAATTCTCTCCTTTACCATGTGAGTTTATTCTCATGACACCTTAAGGGAAAAAAAAACCTTCCAGCTTTCAGCTGTTTGCCCACAAAATGCCTTATTGATAATGTGTAATCTAAAGTCCCATATAGCAAAACGATTCATTGTGATCAGCATGGACATTTGGAGTTGAGAAGACACGTCTCTACTGCTTTATTTCCTTCTGTATTAGTCATAGAGGATAAAAGAAACAAATCATTCTTTCAGGTTTTGCTTTGTGAGTCTGTGAAAATACTGTGCACAACAGGCTTATAAATTATGTCGCCTCCAGAGCCCTAATGAGCTAACTAGTGGTGATTCCATCTTTGAGGCAATGTCTGTAATCATCAGATGGTTCCTTTTGCCTGGGCCCCCAAAGTCCCTGAAGCATTCGCTTTGAGCATAGCAGTGGGAGACTTCCCTCACATACTCCCACATGCTTCCTGGCAGTGAAGTGGTAATAAATTAGATACAAACAAGCACTCTCAGTCGCCGGGTGCCTTGATTCCCCTTTTCCTTCCAGAGGGAAGCAGAACTAATTCCCTTGGCATTTGGACTTCACAGCTGGGTTGGTGACAGCAAGATGTCCCAGCCTCTAGGCCTTAAAGGAGCTGGCAGAGAAAATGGATGACTTTCTGCAAAGCTCTCATAGATCTTTGGAGAGACCCTGTGGAGACAGGCTAGTGAGTCTGGCCTGTAGCCTTCTATAGCCATGCCTAGAAAATTGTCTAGTCCCACTGACTTGAAGTCAAAGGATGCCCTGGTGAGTGCTCACAAGATTCCAGGGACTTATAGCTTTGGAATGCCAGGGCTTCAAGGGGACTTAAAAACCCTCAAGACTTCTCTACACCCCAGGCCTTGAAACAGTATTGATTTCTCCTACCCCCTTTACCCTTTCATGGCCAATCACATGCCAACACCTCGGGGCTGTCTGAGGACATCATTTCAATATGTTCTCTCTCCTCCACATCCCTTGTCACCCTCCTCCCTGTCTTCAGTGCCCATACTATACACTGATTTCCTGTCTTCCTTCCTCTGGTCTCTGCCTACATCACATTTCAATCCTCGCTCACACACCTGCCATTTGGTTTCCCAAACTACAGAATAATATTGAAGAAAGAGGAAATGATTTTACAGTCAAATATACATGATTCAGAAGGCCTGCTTTTCAAGATACAAGTCCCCCTGACCCCTAGGTTTCAGTATTTCTATTTTTTTAAGTATATATAGATTCCTTAGTAGGATTATTATTGATTGTTGTCATGTATTTCAAGCAACTAGCAAGATGTCTGGGATAAAGTGCATTCCCTGCTCTGTTATTATACTAATCCCTTCATCAAAGATCATAATGGTTCCCTATATTGAATATATATATATATATATATATATATATATACACACACACACACATACATATTGGATATATGTTCCCTATATTAAAGATTATTAAAGATATATATATATATATATATATATATATATATATATATATCAGTATATTGGATATATGTAGACATATCTCCAATATGTATATATCTTCTTATATGCTGGCTATAGTGGCTTTTATATGGGTCTATAGATGAAATCCAAACTTCCAACCTGAATTCAAGTAAAAAAAAAAATAAGGAGATTAAATCCATCTGTCTCTCTAGCTGCTTTTCCACTCTAACCCTTCAGTACTAGATGCTTGAGCCAAATCACACACCCCACTGTGCTTCAAGTTCCTTTTTCTCTTTGGTTTAGTTCTTGCTATTTTCTCCACCCAGAGGAACATTTTCTGAGTGTTGAAATCTTCCCCATCCTTGAAAGCCCCTTGCAAACTTCTTCTCCTCCACAAACTCAGAATCAATCACTCCCTCACCAAGTATGACAGTTGCACATTACTAACTTTTCTCTGGAATTTGTCACTTTTCTCCCTGTATTTTTGTTAGTGCGCACACATATCCATTCTCTCCTTTAGAGTAGGTGCTAAGTTTTAATTATCTGCCTACCTCCGAAGCAAGCATGGTCAATGGCACAACATATGTACCCAGCACATGTCTGTGAACTGAATTAAATTGGATTATGAGACTTTGAGCAACTGAGAGTGGGACTCTTGTCTTATAATCTTGGAGTTATCTATTTCTAATACTGTCCAGCTTCTGCACTCAGAACCTATGAGAGGATTGCCAGAGCCTCATAGGCACCTGCAATTTTGGGAGAAGTCTGGCTCCTCTTGTTCACTTAACCAAGGGTTCTGCTGAATGCTCCCATGGAGGGACCAAGATGCAAACTTTCTGTTCTGGTCTATTTTGTGCCAGGGCAGAAACAGATACACATCAGCAACTGCACCTTGGAGGCAGAAAAATGACCACACGTTCTTGATCGGTGCCATAGCAACTCCACAGGTTTCTGGAGAATGACCCTAAAAAAGATGTTCTATTTCTTACCCTAAACTTCACAGTCCAGTTAAGGAACAAAAGCCCCCTCTTCCTCTCACATTACTTTTATTCATAGTATGAGTTTTCCCGGGAGCTGTAATGATTGCCACGTGCCATACAGCTGACGTGTCACAGGAACACATGAAGTCTATCATTCGAAGAAGGCAGGGAAGGTAGGCAACACCAACTTCTGCCATTTCTGGGGGCCAAATAAGATGAAACAGTCTTTTATTATAGCAGGAGAGAATTTGGCTAAGAGTCAGGAGGAACTGACAGATAATAAATTGTTTATGCAAAAGCCATGCAAAAGGAGACATAACGTATCTCTATCATACCTAGAAAACTTTAAGATACATTTAACCGTCTACACCTGATACACTGCTGACCTTACAAAGATATGGAAATAGACCAGGAGCGCCCATTGGTCCTGTCTTTGTATGTCAGAATAAGGTTATAATTACACAATCGAATGTAAACAGCCATAATTTCCTCATCTGCAGAATGGAGAAGGTAATGAAATTACCTTTCCCATGGTAAAATAAAATTAGTCATGCAACATGCTTAGTGCACTGTCAGGCGTATAGTGAGCACCTAATAAATGATAACTGAGAAGGAACATGAAGAAGAAAAGGGTGATCATGAGTGGAAAAGATGGCGACAGATATAAATTGTTTTCTAAGGGAGGCAGCTGGGGTCTCCTGCAGGAGATATTTGAGTTAGAAGCAAATGGCCTGATTGAATCTGACTCTGAAGTACTGACCTCATGGTTGGTGGGGGGAGGGGAGAAGTTACTGACTTCCTTTGGGTTTTGATTTTCTTCCTCTCTAATTTGGGGGGACATTATATGTCTTTCACAGAATTGTTATGAAAATGAAGCTATAGAGTCTATGAGAGTGTGCAGCCCCAGGTTTGGTAAATACTAGGCACCTCCAAGTCAGAAATGAGTGAAGGCTGGGTATTTGAATTCCCTTTATCCATACCAATAAATGAATAAATGATAATTAGTCAACATAAGCTCGTTTGTTCCACTGGGAAGCCCAGAATGCAAGCCAGTCCTACATCTGGGCCAAGTCACCAGTCACTTCATGGTGTATTTTGACAAATACCAGGAAGGTCCTTTCATTTCATCCTGAAATTCCACTAAGAGCAGCTTTCTGTATTTCATTGAGCCTCTCTCCATGACCTTTTACATAAAATGCAAATTATCTTATTAAGGGTTAACGTCAAATCTTAAGTGTCTTAGGAAAGGAAAATAACTTCAATGAGCCTCTCTCTTTATGTTCTAATCCCTGAGCTAAGGAGGAAGTCCTGGTAGCTTTCAAAATCGACTGTGGTAATCTAGAGAAACTGGAAGAGGTGAGGACACTGAAGACAAGTAAGTTTGTAAAGATGCAATCCGCCTTTAATTAAGTGAATGAGGATCAGTGGTTGTGAAGGCAGAGGGTTTTGCACACTGAGGCTCCCCGGGAACTCCTAATAGCTACAGCCGTATACCACCCATTTAGTGCTTGCTATTGCTATTACATAGCATTTTCTGTTAAATTAGGGAATCTAACTTAACAGAAATTTAAGTGCAGTTGTCTTCTATTTCAGATGGTTTTTAAGGGTACTAAGAAAGCAACAATATGCCTCTCATATGTCATGAAACTATGAATCCTGGGGGATTCATAAAAATGTGCATGCATGGGAGCCCTCCTACCCATATGTGGCAGGCAATGGAAGCCATTGATCTCAAAATGTTGAAGGTATCAAGATGTTCTTGTGCATCTATTTACTGTCCCAGCTGAACTCTTTGCTCCTTGCAATTTTATTCATGTGCAATTGCCCACCTACAGCAAGCTGCAGACCTTCACATCCATCACGTCCCCACTGGCATTTGGGTTGGAGAAATACTGCTCATTAACTTGATCTCCTCCTTTTGACAATTAATCCCCTCACCTCCAAGCTGTTAACCATTCCTATCAAAGCCAAGAAGATGGGGTTAAGAGAACAAGAAAAAGAAGTGGGAGGGCCAAGGTCGTGCCCAGATTCCAGCTTCTGTTCTCATCTTAGTCCCAAACTGCTAGTTCCATTGACTCCAAGGAATTGGGCACAGGTGAAGCAGAGTTGGAACTCACTGATGTTATCAAGAACTTGCCCTCCAAAGACATCATGTGAGAGGTGGCACGTTCAGAGTTACATCTTCTTGTAAGTGAAGTCATCAGCCAGGCCAACTATAGCTTAAGGATTATCTGGGATATTGCTAATGGTCAATTGCTTCCCCACAACACTCTGGTTCCCTTTTCCTTAACCCTATTTAGATGTATATTTATTGATTGTTCAAACCCCCTCAATCTCATCTCATCCCAGGTAAACTTCTTGAAGGCAAGAACTTTGCCTTATAAAGTGCACAAAAGGCTTTATCTATGTATTATCTATTGTCTATTATCTACTTATCTACCTACCTACCCACCTATCTGTTTCAGAAAAGAAGGGAGGATGGAAGGAAAGAAGAAAGGAATAGATTTTTGTGAAAGTTCCATATTGTCAATTACTTAATAGGAAATGTTCTTAGAAAAGTGAAGATGTGCTTGGATCTCCTTGGCCAGTATTCTGGGACACTTAAGCACAGGTCTTGATGTCCTCTATTTGACCCAGATGGTCCATATGATTCCAGATTTGGCATAATGTGCTTCTTCAAAGGGCTTTCTGTCTTTCAAAATGCTTTAGACTGTATATTAGTTTGTTATTACTGCTACAACAGATTACCACGATTGTAGTGGCTTCAAACAACACAGATTGATTATATTATAGTTCTGGATGATAGAAGTCTAAAATTAAGGTGTTGGCAGAGCCGTATTCCTTCTAAGGGCTCCAGGGGTAAATCTTTCCCGTTGCCTCCCCAGCTACTGAAGGATGCCTGCATTCTTTGACCTGCTACCCCTTCCTTTATCTTCAGAACTAGCAGTGTGAACTCTTCTCTCCTCCCTGACTTCCTGCCCCCCCCCCCCCGACTTGTAAGGATCCTTGTAACTATATCAGGTCCACCTGGATAATTTAGGATTAGCTTAATATTCTTAACTTAGTCACATTTGCAAAATTCCTTTTACCATGTAAGGTGGCACATTCAAAGGTTCCAGGGATTAGGAATGGGGACACCTTGGTAGAGGGGGGGGGACATTTTTCAGTCCATCACAGATGAGTAATTATCTTCCCTGTTTGTTAAGACAATGACGTGGTAACAACCAAAAAGACCACATGATGATGAAGGGTAATTTACACACTGTAAAGTATTCTATATAGAGAATACCAGTGATGAGTAAGATCATCCCCTTCTTTCTGTATGGCCCTGTATCCTTCCTATAGGATGGACCTTAGGAAAGGTCATTGATTCCTAAGACTTTCTACTGAATCTCCAGACATCATAAGAAACCATACTCATCTCTCATTGTCTTCAGCGGGTCCTCTAAGGAGTGAGAAGATTTTGAAGATTGTGCCTGAGCTCTGAACTTTAAGACAGCAGCTCTGTCCACCATTAAAACATGGCTCAATGAATGCCCCAGGCTTTGACCAATCCCATTTAAAACTTAAGGAGGAATTAGCAATGGACATGGGCAGAGGAGCATGGTGAGAGGGGTGAATATGCCCCGTTCCTAGCATTACTTAATAGTTTCCAAATTCAAGTCTTTCCTATATGACAAGTACTACACTATGAGCCTTAATAGCATTATGCCTAATCCTCTGTATATCCACGATATGCTATGCATCTTTGTTTCTGCCACTGTACTCGTACAGTTAGACAGTTAAGGCATATCGGAGAAGCATAGTGCTCTTACATCTATTTCCAAATAAGGCAACATTCACAGGTGCTAGTGGTTAGGACTCAGACATCTCTTTCTGGAGGAGTCCTCAGGGCTGGTTGAAATACAGCTGATGAGAGAGACTCATTCCTGTTCAGCCATGTTTAGGTATGCATGTGGTAATGAGTGTGACACACATTTAGATTTCAGTGTGATTTGGGATTTTATATTGAAAAACCTCAAATTAGGCCCTATTGAAATAGGAGGGTTCTCCTTGGAGAAGTGAGATTGCTAAGATGAAGTCTCATGTTCTGGTTCAGGACCCAATGCTATGAGCCTGTGTAAGTCATTCCCCACAGAGTTGTCTAACATCATGGATAGGAAAGTACTACAAAACTACATAGGTCTATATAAGGAATGGCCATTTCCTCTAAAGGCCCTATTAATAAACTCAGTTCTAATTTTTAGCCTTCTTCATTGACTTGCTGTGGTATGAAAAGGCTTTTTCTATTTGAAGCTGGGCCTGGGCTGGGCCTTAAGTACATAGAACTTCCCAGACTGTCAACAAATCAATGAGAGTGATTGACTCTAGGTGAGTTTGCAGCTCAGCATGACCCAAGGGTCTTTCTTTTTCCAGAAGGCCTGACACCTTGCCAGTCACTTCTCATTGGCGATTCACCCTGTGGCCTTGAACGCATTCTCTCCATTTGACCCCAGTGCATCTCCACCTGCTTATGCTGCCATTCACCATTCCCTCCCCCACCTCCCTGCTCCTCACCTCTGCAGTGACAGCCAGGCAATGACAGCAAAAGGTAGTGGACTGCCAGGTGATGGAGGATTGGAATAATTCCTTTTCTGTCAATTTCTCCAGCAACTTTGCCTTCCCGTTGACTTTCTCTCATCACACACACAAACCAAAAACTAGAAAATGTCTTTAATGACCGATTAGAGGAGTCACTGGTACCAAATTAATAATACAAAGAAAAAGTGTCCCAGACTACAAGTGATTTCTTACAGTCTAAATGGCGTCAAAGGCCTTTTACCTACAATGGAGGCCCAGGTTTTGGGGTCAGACCTTGGCCCTGGATGAGATACACAGTGTCTCTGAGCCACCCTCATCAATAAGATGTGAGTAATTACAGAACTTTCCTCATAGTTTCTTGAACAAAGGTACTGAATTTGTAAACCATCAATGAATATTTGTTGAATGAATGATCGGGTGGGAGAGACTGAATGAGGTCATGTAGACAAAACACTTAACACAGGGCATGGTACAAAATAGGTGCTCGAGGCACAATGGCTATTACTGTCACCTAGAGTACTGCTTCAGTCCAGGTGGCTGTCCAGACCTCATCATTGTGTTCCTTCTCTGTCATAAGAACTTTCCAGAGTGATTAAGAGCTTTGACTCCAAAACTGAGGAGTTTCTGGATTTGAACAGTGACTCAACCAACTGTGACCTTGGGCTAGTTAATTATCCTTTTTCTGCTATTGTTTCCTTACATGGATGATGAAGATAATAATGTGTGTTTCATACAATTATGAGGATTAACTGAGTTTACACATGCATTATGCTTAAAATAAAATAAATACTTGGCAAAACTAATTTCTATTTTAAAATTATTATTGGAATCTGTCTAGCTTGGTTCTTGCATTGTTTATACACAAGGAAGTTTGCTCCTAAGGCGTTCTCCTGGCACGTAATCATGTATCGCTTTGTGGTAACCCACTGGCCTCTTTACCAGTCTTTGTGGTATTGTTCCCCTGGACCAAGACTTACTCCCACAACTTGGGTCTTTCTTTTTTCACTCTTCCCTACTGCTCCTAGCATAGTGCCCTGACACCTTGTTTACTACATTTACTTTCAAAAATGTATGTCATGGAAGTGACATAAGATGACACCTTTTTAATTATGAAGTTTTGAATCTCACAAGGCCTTAACTATACCTTTCTCATTTTACAGGTGAGAAAAATGGCCCAGAGAGGATGAAAATTGCCCACAGATACCTGGTTAGATTCCCAGAACCAGGTCTCTTGGCTTCTAGTACAGCATCCTCATACCCATTAAACAAACAATTAGGGGGAAAAAAGATTCATAGTATATGGATCTGAAGAACTGTCTCAAAAATTATTGATCTAGGATCTTAGGCTACAGACTTACCAGCGGTGGTTGTGGGAAGGTAAAAGCCACCTTTTGCTGAGCAATCACCTACCTAATCAAATACGAAATACGAATGGGTCTGATGACCTGAGATTCCCCTCTGATTTTGTTCCCTGTCTGGTTCAGGTACAAAGGGAAGTTTAGCAATGAAAGGAGAATTTGCTGTTGTGAAAAGAGTCGGGGTGGTATTTTAGGATGTATCTTGGGCCGGGGCCGGCATTTTGCTGCTTCTACTCACTTCCTTTGACCCTTGCCTGGTCACTTCCCCTCTTAGAGTCTCAGTTTTTTTTCATATTCTAAATAGAAGGAGTGGAGCGAGCTGGGTTCTGGTCCTCTTCCCACTCTGCCATTCTGCGAGGCTGGCTATGGATAAATGCTAAGTAGCTGGTCTGTGCACAAGTGTTTCATTTATTATTAGCTCATGCTCCAGCCAGGAGGTTCTATACTGCCAAAATTCTTTTCATACAATGCATCTCTTTGAATGACACATGGATAGCTGTTAAACATGAGTGTAATGTGAGAATATGCGTTAAATTAGTATAAAAACTGTATGCCTCACAATTTCCAGATGCCAGAGTCTCGTAATGTTGTCATTTTTTCTTTTTTCTGTTCAGATGTTCATACAAACGGAAGGCAAATGGGTGCGGGAAGCATCCCCCAACAGCACATGCCTTTCGACTTGCTTCTGCCAGCTTGTTCCTGGGGGTTACATGCTCTCTGTGGGCTCACCAAAGTAAAACCGTCTTTCAGAACCTCGCGGCCCCGCGGCAATGCCTCCCTTGTGTATTGCTTAAAATATTGGCTCCTGTGTGACTTTGAACACTCAAAGACACAGACTGCCTGGTGGTAGGTAGTGTTTACCCAAATTAGAGAAATTCAACTCTGAACTGTTCGAGTTTCAAGCGATCAGTTCCAGTTGGTACACACACAATTCCAACCTTAGGGACCTGAAGAGAATATGTGATTTGGGGAGCGAGAGTTGCTGGTAGGCGCTTAAGTCCCAGGCAACACAAAGTATACGTAAGTGCCAAAGCTGAATATTGATCAGGAGGTTTTCTTTTGCCTACTTTGTATCAGCTGAGATACTTAAAGGCTGCCTTCTTTTATCAGGGAAGAAAAAATATGCAAACAGTCTAAAGAAAAGATTAAATCTCCTTTTAATGGCATGAGGAAGTTATAAAGCCGTAATAGAAAAGCTATAAATTATCGTTATCTATAAAGTCATTGTCACTTTCATCTTTTTATTAAAGATGAGACCAAATTCTTTTGTTGTGGACACGTGGGGAGGAAATGTGCCTTTCCTTCTAAACCTTATGTAGCTTGGCTGAGCTACACAACTTCAACAGGCCGGGTTCGTGTTGTGCTCTACACATGTATCCATCAAAATAGAATGGGATAGTGCCCTCTGGAGGTGTTCAGTGGGCCAGCCCTGACCAAATCTGAACGCAAATATGGGATAAAAGGAGAGAGAATCAGCACAAAATATGTGAATATATAGATATGTTATATAATTTGATCATTATGAGAACCCAGTGGAATATTCAAAGACAATGAGACTCAAAGAAATAAACAACTTGCTCTAGTAGGACGGTGGGCTAACTTTGGTGACAAACTACCTTAGAAGCTCAGGATTTTTACACAATAAAGGATCTATTTCTCACATCATATTCTAATTGGATATTTAGCAGGTGGCCTTCCAAGTAGAGATTCAGGGACCCAGGTCCCTTCTGTCTAATGGCTCCAGCATCTTATGAGCTCAGTGTTCTGAAGAAGAGCATCTGTGTTAGGTCCATAGAAAAAAGAGTGAAAGCTTTGAGAATCTTCTGGAAAATTCTAAGACAGGCTAAAGTGGCTGGTCTGTATCACTTCTATTCCCTTTCCATTGACCAGAACTCAACCATATGGCCTCTTCCTACTGCAGGGGAAACAGAAATATAGTTTTTCTGCGGGCCCAGGGGAAAATGGGTTTGCTAAACATAGTGCTTTGTCTTTGCCACTTGCCAGCAGAATTTCTGAGAACAGAGATCCCTTCTCTGTAGCTCCAAATCCTGTGATCTTTCTGCTCCACCAAGCTGTGGCATTCATCTTCTGAATGACTTTTGACTGAAACTATAAGAATAGAGTTACATACTATAGTGCTTGAGGACAAAGAGAGAGACTTAAATGTCATCCAGAAGTTCCTAAAATTCCTTATTTTTGCTTATATGGGCACAAATTTGAATATTTGACTGACTTTTCCAGCTCTCACTCATGTCTAGCTTAGACATTACCTAAGAGTTTCTTGAAGTTATTTGGTCTGGCTGTATTTCCAATGCAAGATAAAATCTTGAGAAGCTTCTTGTCCCTGGCAATTTCCCCTTCTTTCTCTAAGGCTTCATCTTTAAGACTGTAGCTACTTCCATTGTTTCAACTATAAACACCATGTGGTTGACCTACCCACACGTATTCTCATTATCTCTTTCCCACTCTCTCCTGACCTAAGGGGCTTACACCCAACTGCCTACCGATCACCTCGTCAGCATCCCACATGCTCCTATGGCCAACTTGTATAACAGTGAATATTCTTTTCCCCTCTCAAAACATGTCTCTATTACCACCTTCTAGTTACTTAGGTTGTTGAGTTGTGATTTATCTGCATCAGGAGATCCAGGTTTTATGGGAACTGAAGCTTTACAAGTTAAAAAAAAAATTAACGTTTACTCATTTTTGAGAGAGAGAGAGAGAGGGAGAGAGCACAAGCATGAGTGGGGGAGGAGCAGAGAGAGAGGGAGACAGAATCCAAAGCAGGCTCCAGGCTCCAAGTTGTCAGCACAGAGCCCAACAGTGGGCTGGAACCCACAAACCGCGAGATCATGACCTGAGCCCAAATTGGACACTTAACCAACTGCACCACCCAGGTGCCCCTGAAGCTTTACAAACTTTTTTTTTTTAATGTTTATTTATTTTTGAGACAGAGAGAGACAGAGCATGAACAGGGGAGGGGCAGAGAGAGAGGAAGACACAGAATCTGAAACAGGCTCCAGGCTCTGAGCTGTCAGCACAGAGCCCAACGCGGGGCTTGAACTCACAGACCGTGAGATCATGACCTGAGCTGAAGTCGGATGCTTAACCCACCAAGCCACCCAGGCGCCCCACAAATTTTTTAATACAGCATTATGAATACAAACTAGGTTTAAGAGTAAATATTTAGAATAAGGAAAGCAATTGAAACAAGTTACAGATTAAAAATACTGATGAGTGCTATAGTCACATTCATTAAAGTAACTCATAATTTTATTGGTAACTGCCTGATACAACTCTGTAGTGTTTTTTTTTCTTTTTTCTTTTTTCTTTTTTTTTTTTTTTTACATTATTTGGCCCTCTAAAGAGAAAAATGAAGATAGCTTCGTCTTATTTCTATCACTGTTGGTAGCAGTTTGTTTTTGTTATTGATATCTTTGGGCTCGTCAGCTTCTCAACTCATTGATAATGTCATGTAAACTTGAAGAATTTTTTGGTCAAGTTTGGAAAGCTTCTGTCAAAGTTTTTTTGCAGCATTTATATTTTCTTTCGAAGTGATTTATGGTAAATGTCCTTTGAATTGACAACACTTGTTAACATTGGTGGAGTCCTTACCGTGTCCTCAGAAGGGGGTCTGTACAAGTCAGGGGCCCTGAGTTTGTATTTCATTAGCATCATAGTAAACCTAAACTTCTTTACCTGTGTTCACCCTCACTCCCTTTTCTCACAAATCATCAATTGCCAAAGTACTTTCAACACTTTCTCCATGGTGGATTTTTGTCTTCGTTCCACTGGCCTTTTAAAGACTGTGTTACTTTAGACAGGAACCCTTGCAAATGTCTTCTACACTTTCCACCTAAGGACTTTGCCTCCTTCTTGTCATTCTGAAAAATAGTTCCAAAGTAATCATTTCCATTTTTTAAAACACTCTTACTTGCCAAGTAAAGTTCCAAACCTTTTACCTAATTTGCAGTCCATGTATAATCAACTCGTCTTTCCAGTATGGTCTCCTATGATTTCACTCTAGAGGTTTGGACTTCACCCAGGCAAGGTTTACTAATGTGCCACCCACTCCACCTTGAACATGACTCCCCCTTACTGAAAGAATAAAATGGTCAGTATCTCATAAGTGCCTGGCCTTCCAGAAGGGACCAGGGAGCACACACAATAATTAGAGAGTTCAGATGGTCCTTCCTTTGGTTTCTCTCCATGATCCTTACCTAAAACCACAACATTCTAAGTATTATACTTCCATAGTATAATTTAGTTTCCATTCAGTAGATCACAAGCTCCCTGAAGGCAAAAGGATTTCGTCAACTTTATTCATTGTTATATCGCCACTGCCTCCAAGAGTGCCCAAAATACAAACGTTTCTTGAAAATGCTGAAATATTGACCATATTTGCCTGTGAGATTTTGTGAAATTACTAATAGTGTAAAGCCTGAGTTTCTTCATCTGTAAAGTAGCAATTATCATAGTAAACATTTCATACAATTATTGTGAAGATTTAGTGATTTAAAATCAACTAAAGCTTTTAGCAGAGTGCCTCACACACAGTAGGTGCTCAATAAATATTATCTAACATTTTATTTTAATTAGAACCTACACGCAGGAGTGCTAAGAAAGCAGCAGCATGGAATCGTGCAAAGAACTTGAGAATTTGCATCCCCGAGGGGCCTAACTACCTCTGGGTTTTTGAGGAATATCCTTTGATTTTCTGAGCCTCAGGTTGATGTATATGCTCAAGGAGAATAATGAGAATAATGGGATGAAATGAGGTCTTAAAAAATTTATGCAGTCCTAAAAATACCATTATTAGGACAGATATTAGGGTAAGAGGACTGTGTCTGGGCCCCTCATAGGCAGCCAGAGTACCTGCTCTGCTGTTTGTACAGTATAGAGAGGGCATTGAGCTTTCCCAATTACATGCACAGTGGAAGCAAAAAGTATCATTGTTTTAATTGTAAACTCGAAAATGTTTTTATAAAAGGACATCGATGATTAACGCTTCTAATTTTGGAGATAAAAAAGAAATCCGAAGGTAATTATTTGAACTAATTTTACCAGACAGGAATTAGATTTTAAATTTGTTTTATTTCTAGCCAACTTTGCTCCTGGTATAATCCAAGATTTTTTTTTTCCCTCTTCACCTACTTGTTTTTAAGGGGTGGGTAGAGAGCCTGTTTTCCTCTCTGGGAAAGACACAGGCTGGTGCCAGAGGGTGAATGAAGCCAGATTGACTAGAGGTTTCGGAGCCTTTGAAACATGGCCAAGGCCAGATTAGAACTGGAATAGGAATTTCTCTAAGCTGCAATAAACAATAAAAATCCAAAATAGAAACTACCATTGTGATGCAAACAGGAAAGCAAGCATGATTAGCACAAAGCTGTTCTGGAGGGAGAAAGCTGAAGTAACCAGGAGGTCTTGGTGGGTGCGACATTGATTCCATGGGTGGGTATCATACTTAGTCATGTAGCAGCCAGTAGTTATGGCCAGACCCCATGAAGGGGAGCTGGCCTCAAATCCCAGCCCAAACCTTTCATTTTTGGGGGGTGATGTTGGTGTAGGGGTCATTGTGCAGTGCTGGAGACAAAATCCTGTTATCACAGGTAAGGCACGACATCTCTGCCATTGGGACAAAAGGTGAATTGTCTTCTGGTTAATAGGGAAAGAGAATGACAACATTTGTTAAGAGACATTTAGTATAACCCTTATGGGCATGGGCTCTGGAGATGGGCAAATCTAGAAAATATCCTGGCACCACTCTATAGGAGCCACATGATTTTGACCAAGTTATTTAACCTCTGAGCCTCCTTATTTGTTCCTAAAGCATGAGGATGATAACCGCAATACCTCACTGGGCTGTTGCGAAGATTGAATGAATTAATCATGGAAGGCACTTGGAAATGCAAGTCACTGTATAAGTTCTTCACCCAAATTACCTACTTCAATCCTTGCAACAATTCTATGTTTTCCTATACCCATTCTATGGAGGAGGAAACTGAGACTTCTAACTCAATTGCTAATAAGATGTATTGTGCCAGCCTTCAAGAGGTTGCTGTAGTGAGGGATATCTCTGTCATTTTAGAGTGGGGATGAGGAGCTGCAAAAGGGCGGGGGAGGGGGGAAGGAACATTCGAAGAAGGAGTTCTCCAAGACCACCTCATGGAAACATTGACTCTGGCTTTTTCCCTTTCTGAAGAAAATTTAGGAGTTTTTGCCCATTGGATTCCTATTTCCCACCTTCCACTCGCCCTCCACCAGCCCTCTGTCACAACCGTGGCTCAAGACAGTTCTAGAACAACAAGAACATTGTAATAGAGTTCTTCCAAAGAGAAAGCGCACTCTATAGATGAAGCAAGTGAAACTAATGAACCTGATTATTGAACAATTGTGCTAAGGGCGTCATTTGAGTTATTGGCTTGTAAGCTTTCTGGTCTGTTTAGAGGCTTGCTGTATTTTAAGAAGTCCATTGTTCGTAAGAAATTTCATAAGACTTCAGGAGCTGTAAGGATGTGAGGTGTCGTCTGAACAAGCCTCCATGGTTGACAGATGAGGAAGCAGAGGCCCAGGGAAGGAAGGAAATTTCCTGAAGTTCACACAGTTACTTCAATGGCAGAGTCCAAGGCAAGTGCTCTCTACATTGTTCACCACTTCCTCCCCTTTCACCAGAATGAACTCTTTGCAAATCCCATAATACAATTTTCTCAAGACCCTTTGCTTTGACATACAACACATACTAATCTTGGAATCCCAAATATATTGCTCCTTTTTTGTGTTTTTGTTTGGCTTGGTTTGGTTTGGCTTTGCTTGTCACCTCCTGGTCCATTTTACTCAGATCAAACATCATCTCCTCCAAGGAAGCTTAACCTCTTATATGCTCCTACAGTAGTCCCTGTTTATCAACCCCACAATCTGATTTAATTATGTTTGTGTATATGTCGGCCTTTACTAGAGGCAAAAGATTGTGTCTATGTTGTTTATCGCTCTATTCCTTGCGTCTGGCATTATGACTGGCAGGTGGCCAAAAATAGGTGGAGGATCAAAAATACTGGATGAATGGATAGATGGGTGGATAGATGGATGGATGGATGGGTGAATGGATGGAGAGATGGGTGGGTGGATGGATGGATGGATGGATGGATGGATGGATGGGTGAATGGATGGAGAGATGGATGGATGGATGGATGAATGGATGGATGGATGGGTGAATGGATGGAGAGATGGATGGATGGATGGATGGATGGATGGATGGAGAGATGGGTGGATGGATGGATGGATGGATGGATGGAGAGATGGGTGGATGGCTGGATGGATGGATGGAGAGATAGAAGCATGGATGCATGGGCAAATATGGAGAATCTCTCTTGAAAATAGGGGCAACTGGGTGGCTCAGTCAGTTTGGTGTCCAGTGTCAGCTCAGGTCAAGATCTCACAGTCTGTGAGTTTGAGTCCTGTGTCAGGCTCTGTGCTGACAGCTCAGAGCCTGGACCCTGCTTCAGATTCTGTCTCCCTCCCTCCCTCTGCCCCTCCCCCACTCATACTCTGTCTGTGTGTGTCTCTCTCTCAAGAATAAATAAACATTAAAAAAATTAAAAAAAAATAAAATATATGGAATTACCTGAAACCCTCTACAAGGCTCAGGTAACATGAATCCCTTCATCCATCCCACAACATTGCCTTATAATATTCTTTGTTACTGGCCCAACATATGGTTCTGTTATGTTTCTAAGAAGAGGGGGGGGGAAGGCATGTTCTGATCAAGTAGCAAGTGGAAATCAAATGCCTCTTCACTGTGAGATTTGGTTAAAAGCTTTCAACTCTCTATAGGTATTTCCTCTCAACACTTTTTCAGTTTGTGTGTGTGTGTGTGTGTGTGTGTGTGCGTGTGCGCGTGTGGCTATACTCACTGATTTATCCCCTTCAACCAAGAAAATAGGAGAAATGTTCAGGAATCACAAATAGACCCTGGGATAGTCAGAAAGTCAGAAGTCACATGTGTCTTCATGTGAAGGCACTGTCCTAGTTTATGGGGAGTCAATGAGGTCTGGACAAGCCTTAGTGGCTGCTTTGGTTAAATACCACCTTGATTTAAAAGCCCTGCTACTGGGAATGCCATGTGATATATGCAGTTCCTCAGCCTTGCCTACATTTCAATTCTGAAGCAAGGAAGAAAGAATGCTTCCGGGTTCTTTGAATGATGGAATAGTAATAGACCATTACATTTGGACTTTTAAATTTACCATGATTTTGACTTTCTCTCTTCTGTGCATCTTCTATTTTGTAGTCTAATTAGCTCAGAAGGTCAAAGTTGAGATACCTGTCTTGACAACCAAAATGTGGAACAATGAATTCATGACAAAAGCGAGGCCTGATATTCATTGTATAGTAAGTTTATAGGTCTTTGATTCATTCATTCCTCTGACAGTAGTAATAGGAATCTTGAGTGCTATTATATTTCCTTCACGGCAAAGATTATAAAGGGCGAGAGGAATTACACATGCTTCTGTTCCATCTTATCAGCACTCAGACAAGGCCTACAAATGTGCATAATCACAATGAGTTTCCAAAGGTGCCACCTTGGTATTTTTGCTCATTCAATTCAATGTAACAGACATTTATTGAGCATCTATTAAGTACTAGGCACTGTACCTGGTGCTAGAGATAGAGAAATAAGTAGATACAGTCATTGTCAGTAGAAATAGAACATAGAGGCATGTTCAGTTGGTTTACATGTTAAGTAAAATTTGGATTTTTGTAGCAAGTGGATTCAGATAGAGTTGTAATTCACCTTTGGTACTAATTATTTATGTAATTTTGGACAAGTCAGTTTACCCCTGGAGTCTTCAGTTTCCTCTTCTATAAACAGTGCCATTTGAGCCCTTCTATTGGAAAATTATAGGCTAAGGATTAAACTGCCAGTTTGAGAGTTGAGAAGTCTGGGTCGAGAGACTGAAGTAATAGTCAGTAATCCCCACTCTTGAATCAGCGTATATGTAGCGCATTGTTTCTTTGGAGTATCATGGAAAGCAGCATCCTTCCTGTTATCACCGTTTCATGGGAGACTCTAAGAAGACATTCTCACCATAAGTCTGTGTCAAAGACTTTTACACCATTCTTTGGAAACCTATTTAGGTGGGGAGGAGAGAAAATCAATTGCAACACACAAGTAGTTCTTGAAACCATTTCTCCTCTCTTGATGGATGTTTTCCACAGTAAATTTGGAAATTTGTGGTCAATTTTGGAAAAATGTGGTCAGTTTTAGGGAAGTTGAAATACTAGTTGTTTCCTTAGCATGTACTAAGTGAATCATTGTAATGAATGGGTCTGTTTTTCAATTGTTTACGACAGTCACACTGAATACTGTTAACTATTCATTAATGATAATTAGAGTCTATAAATGAGAGGTTGTAAGTGTAGCACCTGCAGCATACTTATTAAGAATCTACCTGTGACACTTATATATCTGATTACACTCTATGGAGGTAAAAGTTCTAAGACAAATACAGTGGTTGTATGACCATCTAACATTCACAGAGACATGCCTATGATTCTTATTCCAGGGCTTTCTGGGAAGATATTTTCTTCCTGCTTATTGAAAAAGAAATTCCCTATAGTTCCCTATATACTTAGATTCCCTAAGTATTACAATAGAAGATTAACTAGAGAAACAATGGGTTTGGTAGACAGAAAACAGGCTTCAGATTCAGCCAGGCACGAATTCCAGTTCAACTGCTGAGTAACTGAGTGACTGGGTAAGTCACTTAACATCTCTGAGTCAATTTTCTCACCTGCAAGATAAGGACAATGCTAGTACCTACCTCAGGGGCTTTTGGGGAGGATTAAATAAATGCTTTTGTGAGAGTGCCTTGAAGGGTAACAACATAGAATACAAACAAATTAGAAACAGAGAAAGGTTTACAAATGAGCTGGTAGTAATAAATTCATTAAAACTTCATACATAGATAGTAAATTCTTTTTGTTATTAAGAATATGCAACCGGGGCACCTGGGTGGCTCAGTCAGTTAAACATCTGACTTTTGCTCAGGGCATGATCTCACCTTGTGAGTTCGAACCCGCCACATCTGGGCTCTGTGCTGACAGTTCAGAGCCTGGAGCCTGCTTCCGATTCTGTGTCTCCCTCTCTCTCTGTTCCTCCTCTGCTCATGCTCTGTCTCTCTCTCAAAAATAAATAAATATTAAAAAAAACAACAACAACAACCAAAGAAAAGAATATGGAACCAACATTGACTGTTGCGCTGGCCCCACCAAGATTTGGGTTTGATGGGAAGCGACTCCGATCCTGGGTTCTTCAGGTGGAGAACAAAGGGTAAGGACAAACTCCCTTGACTTTTTGTCCTTGATCTTCGTCTTCCTTTTCAAAAACTAAGAGAGAAAGGCTAAAAATACACATGTGGCCCCTAGTGGTTTCTTCTTCCTCTAATCCCTAAAATTTTCACCCAGGTGATACAACCTAGCTCCAATTAGGCTTCTCAAACTGCTGTGTAAGCAATAGAGTAGATACTGCTTTTCCAGGCATGGCCCAGCAGTTACTACAAGTAGCCATTTGTTGCCAGGCCATGAGATAAGCACAGAAATTGAGAGTAAGTGTTTAGTGTCTTTATAGCAATTTGACAGAGTAGCTTTGTTTCTGTTGAACCTAATAATATAAATTTTGAATTTGTATTCTGATATCTTTTAAATTTAATTTTTCTAGTAATTCATTTTTTACACTTTACAGCAGCATCAGACCATGACAGATTATAAATTATTTTTAAAGACTGAATCCTTCAACCCGGACAACAAGAAAAGCCCAGCCATAAAACACCACAGACGTGTTGTTATTCAGGCTTTGCACTATCTAACTTCTCGGGTTATTTCTTTTCCTGTTCCAAATAGTGCATGTAGAACTCAAGTTTAAATTAGATAAAAATCTTATGATACTTCAGATTTATATTTTGAACACAAATAGAGAATGTCAATAGTGTCCCGCCCCTGGGGATGACACTGGGCTGGGTGTCCTGGGGAATACCAGCCCTTGTGAGGAAGTAGAGGAAATTCATATAACTTACAAGGTTGTAGGAGAGATAAGATATGCCCACCATTAACCATCATAGGAAACAGAGGGTGGCAGTTGCCAAAAGCGAGATATGGATAAAGTTATGGGAGAAGTCAGATAGGAGAACTAACTTCCTGTTAGTAGAAGGAGAATAAAGAAAAGACAATGAAAATGGGATAAATGTAACCAGAGGCCACGGTCAGGAGGACTCCAACCCCCTTAAAAGTAAGTGATGTCAACACTAACCCTAGTATGTATGAATATACGAAACATGTCTCCGGGCTGGTTACTTTCCATTTTAGAACATGAGGGCTGAGAGAATCTAAGGAGTCACTTAGTTTAAATTTCATATTTCACGGAAGTATAAAACAAGGTCCAGTTATTTGTCTAAAGTCAAATAAGAAATGTATCCGATGGAAAAATAATGTGCTTTATGTCTGCCTTACCAATATGAAGACCATGCCCACTGGACTGGAGTAGGTGTTTTTGAGGTTGATTGTAAGGTGATCATTAGCACTTAAAAGATATTTTTAAAAAGATAAATATTGCAAGATATTTGCAAGGCAGTGTGATATAGTAGAAGGAACATGGAATTGGGTTCAAAATCTGACCCAGCAAGTTGTGATTTTGGACACATCAGTCAACCTCTGAGCCCTTTTCCTCATGTCTGGAATAGGTGTTATAATTAGCACTGGCAAGAGATTAAAATACAAGATCTGTATTTAAGGAGATAGCATAGGACCCAGAGTGAAGTGGACCCTGAGTGTGCATTATTTAGGGTCTTCCTGATCGAACACACCCTTTCCATGGGACTGTCCTGCTTCTCTTCTCTGCTGAATTCTCCACCTCACTGTGTTTGTGGCAGCATGGTCACAGCATATTCTAAACTTGTGATTATAGCCACAGCCAAGATAGGAGTTTTGGGAGGAGGACCACATACCTTCAGGAACTAGCTTATTCCTTACAAGAAGGATGTGTATGTGTCTAGTTTCCTATCACCATAAGATGAGGGTAGGGCTTGTTTGGCATGAATTCAGTGTTTCACCTGATTGACCACTGCCAATGCATCCAGTCACCCACGAGGCATAAAAAGAGGTCTTCTCCTAAAGCAGGAGAGCTGAAGGTTCAGACCACCGTTTGCAAATATAAGGTGGGCTTTCAGCAGCCCCAAAAGCATTGCATTCACCGCATCCCTTGTTTTGGTCCTAATTATAATACTTGTCTGGGGAAGTTTTGTTTGCTACTTAACTTGTAATTACAACACGTAGACACTTTTCACAGGTGCTATGGCAGGAAATGACCTGATAGAAACCCGAAAGCCTTAATTCGCACCTGAGGGAAACATAATACCCGTCTCAAGATACTGTGGAGGAAACTTACACCCCCTTCACGGTCCCCATCTCAGGCCAGGGGTAGAGTAGGAAGAAGGAGGACCTAATGTAGTCACTGGCACATGCTTTACATATCATGCATCAGAGCCTACCTTTGCCTCAGTGCTGACCCAGGGCTCCTGCCTTTTAGTGAGCCACCTTGCTTTTAGGAATGTGTGTTGATTAAGTGCCACAGCTGGGAACATTGTTGGGTTTGTCGTGATGCAGTTTAATGTTCAAAGTCATCCTTTGAACCTTACATTGAACTCTTGAGGGTGAAACCTTGAGAAGGTTCGTTTATGTGACAGCTTCCTCTCATTCTCCTTACTATTGTTGGCAACACCATCTATTACCCTGGGAAGCCATTCCTACTCATGTAGGATATCCTGTTATGTGCCCAAATGCTGTCTTTATAATTTTTGCACTGGCCACAAATAGAAGGGGAAGGAAATGAATATTTATTAAGAGCTTACTTGGCATCAGACCTTCAACATACATTATCTCATTTAGGCTTCATAACAATAGGATGAAGTAGAGATTTTTATTCTTATTGTTCTTATTAAGGGATTAAGCTATATCACATTGGTGCAATTTGCCCAAGGTCACACAGCTGATAAATGACTGAGTTGAGGATAGAATCCATGTTTCTAACTCCGAAGTTGATCTTTCTATTCCATCATGCCATTCCCTAAAGATAATTCCTTTTGGGTAGCAGCAAACATGAACAAATTGGCTTCCCCTCACTCGACGTATATTCACATACATGTAACTAAGCACATATTTATATGTATTTATTACTGGTTAGGATCGTAAGATAAAGCACTGAATTTATCCCGTAAAGATTTGACAGAGTTCCTCCTGTAAAGATTTGACAAATAGATAAACATATATTCAGATATATAAGAAGTTATACTCCAGGGTGAAAAGTAATATAATGGGGAAATTTGAGGTTACAGGAGAGCACACAGAAGAGGCACTTAATTCACAGTTAGGGAAAGCTTCAGGAAGAACTCACATCTTAACAGAAATCCTTAGGAACTGTAGGAGACAATATGGAGGCAGTTGGACAGAGGGGTCAGTAAATGCACAGATCTAGAAACAAGAGGAATGCTATGCATTGGGAGAAGTGAAAGTTGTTCTATATAAATTGTATGGGAAGAATCATTCACCAGCATTTCACTGCCTCAGGCCACTCCCAGCCCTTAATGTACCAGATATTGGGGATGAAAAGATGAATAAAGCCATGGTGCTTCTCTGTGGGGAGTGTAGAGTTAGAAATATTCGAGAGGCAGGGGCTGCTAGAGTGAAAACAGAAGCTACTTTATAAAGTTGGAGAGGGCTAGAGATGAAGTCAGAGAAGACATCAGAAAGGCTCTGAAGACTGAACAGAGTTTTGAAGGTCAGGGTCAAGTTCAAGCAGGAATCCACTAGGTAGGGAAACCAGAAAAGTACATTCCAGAGGACATGGAATGTTCAGCGGGAGACGGTTGGGATGCTTTTCTTGGAGTTGACAAAGAACTCATTAGTCATCTCCCTTTCTGTATTTACTTGAATACATTCTTCATCAAGTGACAGGAGGACACAAGATGATATCAGGATATTCTTACTAGAAGTTGTAATTCCAATCCATTGAATGTTCTTTGTTGACTGGAAATGGTACAAAGAGAAGCTTGAGGAAAATAAGCTTTGAAAGGGAATAAGTTGTCTGGCTACACCAGCAGATAATGGACTTGCAGTCAATTATCACAAGATTCCAGACTTCATAAAAACCAAGGATTTTGTCTAATCTTTCGGAAATTTCCTTGTTCCCAAACCTAGCACAGTGTCTGACTCATAGGAGGTGTTCAAAATATTAACTGAATAAATAAAAGAGTAAGAGGTATTTTAACCATCTAAGGTTGAGTTTCTCATCTGGAAAATTTGGAATGACATTGTATGGCTAAACACGTATCTGGACTTAGCTGGAATTTGAATTACATGCTACCACATACTCCTTGTTTCTTTTTGGATACATCGTCTTACTTCTAGTGAGCTTGGGGTGTTCATCTGGAAAGTGGAGTTGACATTAGCTCCTCACAGGGATGGTAAAGGTGAAATTAAATAAAGCATATTAAGTGACTTAGAATAGGGCTACACACATGGACATTTCTTAGTAAATATTAACTAACATTACAATAATTGTTAAAAGGTGATTTTCAAAAAACGTGTAAAATCATGACTCTCCTACATATATAAAAATAAATCCATTTTAAAGATTTCATTTAACTCATTAATTAGGGAACTAGTGAGGTGTTAAAAACAAGTCCAACAGAGATTCCAAAGACCAGAAATGTTTCTCTATTAGGAATGTTAAAATGAAAGTGCAAATGGAGGAAATATTAGTCTCTTCTGGAGTAGGGGAAGAAAACTGGTTTTACTTCCACTAGATATAACTGACAAAGTTTACATGTATATGGACAAGAATCGCTTTGCAATGCTGTCAGTTAATCTATAAAGCACAGAGTTGTAAAACAGCTCCCATAGAAGCATAATTAAGTAACTTGCAATAATTTTTATAGGTGTTGTATAGTTTTCCATCGAGGTAGAAATTTTTCTTCATATTACCATTATTACTATCTACCTGAGACTATTAACACAGCAGTTGTAGAGCTGTGATGTGAGGTATGAGCTCATACAATGATGTTATGTAATGAGAAGTGATTTTTCCTCATGTCTTCCTGTTTTTCATACTGATACTTTTAGTATTTTTATACTATTATTCCTTTTTTTTGGCATATGGTTAGAAGTTAGTTACATATTTTATTTTCATGTTGGTAACAGATCAGTGTAAAAAATCAGTCAATATAGAAATGCATAAAAACAAATAAAATTATCAGTAATCTATTGCCTAAAGATAACCATTGTTTAAATACAGATGCGTGTGTGTGTGTGTGTGTGTGTGTGTGTGCATACACACACACATATATATATACACATATATATATATGTATACACACACACACACACACACACACACACACAACTGACAGATACAAAGTGCCACTTGGTCTTATGGATGTCGAGAAATCTCTGAGTCTTGATGCTCCCCAACAGGCATTGTCTCTCCTCTGAGAACCCAAAAGGAGGTGTTAAATTAGAAGAAGGACTGGAAAAACAGCAAAGGACAAAAATGTGAGCATGATCACATTCAGTCCCATGGGAATTGTCCCCAATTTGTATTGGTCCCCTTTGCACTATATGCCTGTCTCCTTCTTAGATATGTCCTTCTCCAGGTAGCTCAAAAGCTCATTGAGGAAAAGGACAACATCTGATTCATCTCTCTATCTCTTGTGACCATCCAAGTGCCTAACACATGACAGATACTCAATTAATGAATGAGTGAATGAATGAGTATAGTGAGGTAAATTTCCATTCACAACTCATCTGATAATGAGCCTGGTCAGAAGGATCTTTCCCTTCTATATCTGCAGCTTTCGTAGGATACCCACCACCAACCCAATCCCTCAGACTAGGACTCTTCCATCTTCTGTACCACCTCAATCTTCCACTTCCATTCAGTGGTAAAGTTCGATGGGTGTGGCTACCCCACACCATCAATCTTTTCTCACCCTCCCACCTTCCTTCCACTCCTGATGCTCAGAGCTTTCTTACTTTTCTCTCTGACTATAGCAACAGCCCCAAGGGGTCTCCGGGTTGCTGTTTTCAGTTCATCCTTTACCAGTGGCAAGGGTGATCATTTGAAAACTCAAATCTGACATTGTGTTTCCTTATTTAATGTTTTATGAATAATCCATTGCCTATAGCTGTAGCTCTCAAAGTTACATCAGAATCACCCGAGTAACCCATCAAAACATGGATTGCTGTTAAGTCTCATAGTTTTTGATTCAATAGGTCTAGGATAGGGTCCAGTACTTTCCATTTCTAAGTTCCCAGATGATCTTGATCCTTCTGATCTCAGGATACACTTTGAAGAACCACTGGCTTGGGGTGATAAGCCAAATTCTTTAATGAAAATTTCACTGCGGATTATCTAATATTTATGCTATACCAAATATTATACTATACTTTGCTCAATTCATCTATTACTTCTACATCCTTTTCTCTCACCTCAGGTACATACAGCCTTCTTTTCAACCACACCAAGCCATACATTTCCATGTATTCCCTATTCTTTCCCAGTTCTGCTTGAAATATAATGTTCTTCCTCATTAACCTTAATCTGTCCAAATTCTACTTATACTTAAAGGCCCAATATAGACAACTAAAATTTCCTCTTGAAAGAATCATAGCCCATTTCTGAATTATCCCTCTTCCCAAACACCCAGGTAGACTTAGAATCACAGGCAATTTTCTCTGTTTACATTTCATTCTGCCCTTTCCATGACACCCTAGATTAGAGATATTTATTTTTGTGTCAGTGTACTTAGATTAATTATAAGCTCCTGGAAGCTTTCTTTTCTTTCCTTTTTCCTGATTTCTTGATTTCTTGGTTTCTTTCTTGCTTGCTTGCTCTCTTTTTCTTTTAAAATCAGGAGAGCCCAGCAAATAACTGAATAAATGATTCCCATTAAATATTTATGGAATTTAGTTGAATTTACGGTGCACCTTAGTTTAAGGAATGGGCTATCGGATCAGCTCCTACTATTGTTCATTGCTGGACACATGGGCACTTGGGGAAAGATTAGGTAAATAGTTGGGTGATCATTCATCTGCAAAAATAGATTTACAAGGGAACATTTTTTTATTTTGGACAGACAGTCATAACCAGTGCTGGTTTTATAGGAGCAATACATATACAAAAAAAAAAAAAAAAGTCATGAGAGCAAACTGGTTCCTTCATACTTACATTTAGGTAGAGGGCAAAGGTAAATACAAGTACTACTACTGTTAGTAATATTTTCACATATGAGCACATATCATTGTTAAGGTTTTGATATATGCCAAGCCCTGTTACAAAAATAAAATAGAAGCCATTTTATCTAAAACAATCAGGAATTTTCTTGCATAATCAAAAAGAGTCATTGTTTGCAAAATTATTCCATAGTCATCAGTTTTCTTAAGTGTTTCTCTGAATTCCTTGGGATTAAAATCTCCTATGGTGTCATGATCATATTAATTTTTCTCTTTTTCAGTTGTTAACATATCTAAGCCAGATCTTTGTAAATGTCTTTCAATATGTTCAACCAAGTCACCTCCTTGAACCTTTTGTAATATTCACAACTTCGCCTGAAAATTGATTTGTATCATTCAACTGAAGCCTTCTTAGACAACTCATAAAAATTAAAATATATCTTAGTAATTAACTTTAAACATATAGGTCACCTTTTTAAAAAGTTTATCTATTTATTCTGAGAGAGAGAGGGAGAGCGCAAGCTAGTACAAGTGGGGCAGGAGCAGAAAGAGAGGGAGAAAAGAGAATCCCAAGCAGGCTCCGCACTGTCAGCACATACTTTGACGGAGGGCTCAGTCTCATGAACCATGAGATCATAACCTGAGCCAAAATCAAGACTTATTGCTTAACTGACTGAGCCACTCAGGCACCCTTGGATCAGCTTCTCTTTTACCATTTTTTTGGTGAAGGGCTAAGGCTTTACGTTCAGATATGAGTCCAAAACAGTCATCTTTTATTCATAAGCTACAACCATAGTACATTAATACATTCATTTATGACTTTTGTTTCTGCTTCAATGGAGAGAAAATGTGAAGATTATGAACTGCAATTTGAAGGTGAAACCCCTCTAGAGTTCTGTTTTTCCCAATTAAAAAAAAAACTTTTTAAATGTTTATTTTTGAGAGAGAGGGACAGACAGACAGAGACAGAGAGACAGAGCACAAGCAAGGGAGGGGCAGAGAGAGAGGGAGACACAGAATCAGAAGCAGGACAGCTCAGAGCCTGATGCGGGACTTGAACTCATGAACCACGAGATCATGACCTGAGCCAAAGTCAGACACTTAACTGACTGAGCCACCCAGGGGGCCCTCCCAATCTTTTACAATGGTATAACACATACTACTTTGGAGAGGCTTGCCTTTATCACCTCTTCCAAAACAGTAACTTATTTTTATAGGAATAAAACTTTTTTCTTTACAAAATCATATTTGATGTGTTTACATAGCCTTTTCTGAATCACTAATTCCATTAGAATAAACAAGTTTGGGAGTCACTACAACTGATTCTTGGCACATATAAAATTTAACTGCTAAGAACGGAAGTATAAGAGAGTCCTATAATTGGCCTACTAGATGCCAGAATCAAATTATTGTGGAACTCACTCAGAATGGTTTGAAAAGAGAAGTTGATACTGGATATCAATTAGGAAGTTGGTGAAAAGAATGCCCACTATACTTTGCAGGTACACCTCACAACAGATCCTATGAGGCTGATACTATAATTTGTGGGGGATTTCACCGTCTCTCTTCCAGTGTTTCTGAGCAGGCCATTAAATAGGGGTTTCTGTCTCCTTGGAAATATTAGAAGCACTCTACATTCTTGGTTTTCTCTTCCTACCTACTCATTCTTCTCCAAGGGATATAGAATGTATAATCTGATTGGCTTGGAGTGATTGGCAAAGGGGCCCTGAGTACATGGAACCCACCTCTCTTCTGCATTTTCTCTTAGATTCAGCGAGCTCCCAGAACACGCAAGTCCTCCTCAACTGGGCAGTGTGAGTTTCTTCCCAAGGTAAGAGAGCCCAGGTGTCTGGCTTTGCCAGTCTTGAGTTTATTCACATCTGGGTGAGGTACATGGAGACCTCTTTGGCTTGGAGCCTAAGCAGGGGTGTCTTTATCCCTGATTTACTAGCAACAGTTCACTCTCTATCACACACTTTGTTTGGAGAACTTGGAGGGAAGCAAATGTGACTCATTTCATAAAATGCCAAACTTGTTATTCTTATTTTACCCACCATTTTATCATAGCTTAGGTACATGATTTTACTCTGAAAAATCCCAAAGAGGTAAGCACTACAAGTATCCTAGCTTTATAGATGAATTTAAAAGAAGAAGAGGTTAGATGACTAGTTGAGTTTCTTATAGCTAGTGAGGAGGGCTGATTCTTTAGTCTGTTATTCATTTATTCAACACTTTGGTATTGAACATTATTCGTGCAGGTGATATATGAACAAAATAGTTATAGTCCCTCCTTACATGGAGTGTGTAACATAGAGAGTAAGAGACATATTAGGTAATCGCATAAATAATTATATAATTACAAGCTGTAATAATGTCTTTAAAGCCCATTCTCTTAACCATTATACTGTCTTACTTTGACTTAGAAATTTGCTTGTACTGAGATTCACATTATTCGTTTGTCTTTTATTATTTTATATAAGTATTGTATGATTCCTTATTTGATTGCTTTATGATGACCAACTGATACATAAATGCTCCTAAAAACCACAAGTCCAAGTGATGCATGCAGTATCACTTGGCAAGGTCATAAGGGTGCTGGGGAACCTCTTTGCCACCACTAGTCCCCAGCCTACTACCTGTATTGTCCTTTGACAGGGACAGAATATTTCCTAACATCTAGATCAAGAAGACAGATCCCCCCAACAGAAAATGTCAATTGTGGAAAGAACACTTAGAGGCCATCCAGCTAAGCCCCCTTAAGTTACTGAAGAGGAAACCCCTAGGGTTTGAGGAAATGAAGTGACTATCAAAGGATTACCAAGGTTATCCCTACAGGCTCCTAGTCCAAGGAACTGCTTCCTCTACCTTTTAAAATGTTAGTTTAAATTCTCTACATATTGAAATGAGCTGAAATCAGACCTGTATTCAAGAAGATGTCGTGGGAAAGCAGACTTCTGTGTTCTTTAATAGGCAGAAGAAGATAGGGTATGGGATTAAGGTGGGAGGGGGACACTGGAATAATTTCCCTAGTATAGAACTCGCAAATGAAGACTGATGATTTCTTCCCCTCCTCCCCAGCTTCGACTCTGTGTACCTGGGATGGTTATTTGAACACACTGCCTCGTGTGCTTACCGTCTTCATTTGTGATATGGGGACGAGGATAGCACGCAGCCATACCTTGACGAGAATTCGTTGTGTAATGTACATAAAGGATTTAGCGCAGTGCCAGGCACATATAACACACTCAGTAAGTGTTAACTTTTGGGATTGTGTTGCCGCTGTTGCTATTGTTACATTAGCATATGATGTTTCAGATAAATTATTTAAAGTTTTAATGCTAGAATAGGAGGGTAGGGAAGAAGGAAACGGGGCATATGTTTTAGCAGAAAGCAGCTGATATAATTTAATGTTATTCTGCTTCCAGCCTGGCTGATATATACTGCTTTATAAGTTTGTTGTATTTTCTCATCTATTTTAGCACCTCACCTGTGCTTTATGCAGAGTACATGATTAAGAGTCGCTACACACAACAGTTTTCATAATTTGGCAAATGAGTCAAGATTAATTAGTGGCAGAGTGTTGTCTAGACTTGAAGCCTCTTCAGCTTTAATCGGCTTCTCCTTTCTAGACAGTGGAACCAACCAAAACACTGTCTTCATTTCAGCCCCCAACTAAAGCTTTTCAGTTCACAGCGAACTTTTCTTGCAGCCCCATTCAGATCATCTGCCCTCCCTCCCCGGCCTCCCCCACCACATTTCCATTTCCATTTTTCTGACTTTTGGCCCTGCTACTTGATGAAGGCAAAATGTTTTCCCTTCCAATTAGTTTAGTGGAAACCTCACATGTTTGATATTGTAGCAGACAATGTTGCATTATGCTATTGATTTGAACAGAGAAATTCCTGTTCCTGAAGGCAGCCAAAGCACACTCTGAAGGGTAGAGTTACTGAGTTACAGCCCAGAAAGGGAGACCACAAGGGAGGCCAGACTCCATTGAGAAAATGCACAGGCAAGTGTGGCTACACAGGAATGCTCCAGAAAAGATTTTATGGTCAGCATCAATAGATGTGTGTGTTTTATGAATAAGAATAAGTGTATTCATGTTCCTAAAGTGCTTCAAAATCGCTGGCTGAAAAGTGCTCCTAATATTTGCTCTCAGGGCTCCCCCTGACATAATATGCCATTTTACATGCAGGAAATGGTGAGTTAGCGTTTCCCAGGCCCCCGCACACCAGCGGGAAGTTGTATCTTAATTGTTTAAGGCTCCAAAACTCTGTTTTGTACTATTTCTGCATCAGAGAAGCCTAAAACCAATGGTCAAAAAGTATTTTCAGATCCTCCCCATCTAAAATATGCAGACAGTTGCCAGTTACAAAATAAATTTTGTCTTTGTGGGTAGGGAATTCAAAGAGATAAACGGGCAAAAGGGTAGGAGAAGAACATTCCAGGTGGAAGGGTCCAATGAAAGAATGGCTTGAAGCAAAAGGCACAGTTGTTAGAACGTCAACTATAGGCAGCAAATGGCTGAAAACGATGTTGGAGATATAGGGATTTATCCGAAGGGTCTTTCTTGTATTCCAGGTTAGAGCCCAGTCAGTCCAAATAATGACTCGATGTACATTTCACACCTGTATTACATACGTTTACAATTTACATAATTTCCCAGGGTTTTCTTCTATGAAACTGTGATATCTGTTTCTCTCCTCATTCTTCCAGTGTTCTTCAAATTGTTCCAATATATCTCAGAGCTTGCATTTGGTTTTGTTATTGTTAAAAATGAGGCAAATGATCAGAACAACTTGTAATTGCATTATGTCATTTAATCCTCATGATAACACTGGCAGCAGGCACGATTGGCTTTATTATTTCTACTCTATGGATGAAATCCCTGAGGCGTAGGGATGTTAAATGACACAGGAAGTAGTATAGCATGTTACCTTGTGATATTACCAGTTATGACCATTACATTTCTTTGACTGTCCCCTAGTATTTCTTTCCAGAGACCCTCTCCTCTACCGTTTCCTGTGTCTACTAAGTTAGATTGAACTCTTGTCTCAGCTTCAAGTTACAGCGAAATACCCATCTTACCTCTCCTCCTTCTAGATCTGCTTTAAACATAAACTGCAAACCAACCTGATCTTCTACATTGAGACCAAATCACGAATTGTGGAAATCAAAATATGGGGCATTATTATCCATTTCACGTGACGTGTTTCAGCCTGACTTGTCTAGGTAATTTTGTTACCCTGCTGTTGTCATGTAGCATGCTAACTATTTCCTCCTTCTCTGTGACCCTCTCAAATTTAAAACCATGAGTTAGCAAGGTCCTAAAGGAATGAGAAGCGGGATTTTTCCAGGAGATGGTGAGGTAACAGATGTACTTCCTAGTCCTTGAGCTGTAGAAGGACAAGGTGCCAAGGCTAGGTACTTGGGAGCATAGCTGTTCTAAAAAATGTAGGCAAGATGAACACCGCACCTCACACTTTTGCCAAAGATCGGTTTGGCCAACCTCTGAAAAATCCTGCCTGCCTTCATTCCGGAGAGAGCCAAACTGCATTTCTGAGCAAAAATGCAGAATCCTTTGACTTCATACTCAGCGCGACCCTTTTTCCCTGTAAATGTGAACACCCCAATCGCACCAACCATTCTGCTACTTTCGGAGTGAGCGGTTACCTCTTCCTGGTCTCCAGCAGGTATGAATTTGAGACCTTCTTCATTCACATGCAGGGCATCGTACTGGGTGCTGGGAATATGGCAAAGACAAGGCCAGACCTTTTGCCTATCTTCCAACAACTTACTCTCTGATGGAAATTTAACAGAAAACCAGAAAAATTGAAGTTCTAAGACGCAGTGTTTGGTCAATGTGGTCAGAAATTCTTCTCATTCCCCTTCTTCTGCCTGCGTGTGTTTACCTCCTTTTAAAGTTACCTTGGCAAATAGATTTTGCAAGTTGTCTTTTCATGCAAAAGTATGCTGTGAGCCTAAGAAGTCACTTTATTGTCTTGGTTTAGATTCTATTTATACGAAAGTAAATGATGAGCTTGCTATATATGAAGTTTGGAAAGTTTGGGGGTGAGAGGTAATTAACTAATTCTTTCAGCCCTTGTCTCCTCTTTAAATAGGGTAGATTTACCCATCTCGAAAGCAATTTCAGTTGTCAAAACATTGGCCTTCTTCATGGTTTTTGGATCTTGACGACCATCAAAATTTGGCAAGCAGCCCCTACCTGCCTGGCAGGAAGTTATATTTAGTACTGTGTGAAACTTTATTTTCCAGTTTCAGACATACTCAACCCCTGCTGTTGAGTTCCAACACTCACACTTCCAAATAAAGAGAGTTTCTGGAATTCTTCTATGGCTGGTAGATGCTTTGACAAAAGTTCTCACCAAATCCAGAATAACCTGACACCAGCTAGGCCTTCACTGTAGTCTATTGTTGCTTGGCCAAATTAAACAGGGCAGTTCTTTGTCATTACTTTGCTTGTTTGTCAGTCTAACTGATGTGCAAAGGGAGCCTTTTGGCATTTAAAATTACACAATCAAATTTTTGAAAAAAAAAAGCCTTGAAGGATTTTAAAGTGAGACTCAGCCCATGTTTACTCACTCGTGTCCCTAACATGCAAAAAAATGGTGCCTCGAAATTGTATTTGAAAATCTGATGTGGTCTTGTCATTCGATCAAATTCAATTCAGTCCTATTGCTAGATCTGGGTAAGAATCCAGAACTCGCCCCCATCTTTTCTTTCCCTGTAGATATGCTTTGTTGCTAAACATTCTTGAGTGGCAGTATGGTGTAGTCTGGGATACCACAATGCACTAGCTAAGCCCTAGCTCCTTCTTCTCCTATCCCAACCCATCCCCTTCTGTTAAGAGCTGTGTAGCTTTGGAAAAAGCAATCAACATTTTTGATCCTTAGATCCCTCATTTGCAATATACGTTATGGATAGCAAATTACTGGCTGCATTTGTCTCCAAAGAATGATGGGAAGAATGAATGAGATTGTAGATGACTTTTCTAGTAGATGCACTTAATACAGACTTGGAGTAGAGAAGGCACTCAATACACGTTGAATGGTTCCATGGATACATGGATGAACAAATGAGAGCAATAGAAAGGGAAGCTTTTTATGCACTGTAAAGTAGGTCACAGCATTAGTGCTCACTTAAAGAAAGCTGAAGCTCTTGTCAAAGTTTTTTACGTTCATAGTGATTTTACGCGAAAGGGATGTGGAGTGAGGTGTTTCCTGGGGCTGGACTTCTGGTTAGAACACACTTTAGCTAACCAAGATCAGACAGGCCAATGACCATATAACTGACTACTGAGTGGGATTTTGTCTGTTACTCCAATATGTGCCTGTTGCTCCAAAATACAAAGCTGTAAGAAACCATTAAGTAACCAGAATAATCACATACAGAAAACACCCTTGGGGGTTCATGGAGAAGCATTTGTGCAGTTCTTCTTTTTCCCACCATCACCCCAGGACCCCACCTGCCTCCCATATCAATTGGTGTAAAAAATGCTCTTTGAGTAAGGGGTCAATAGAGGAGGAATATCAGTCATGAGCTGCTGGAATAGTAGAATGTACAGTAAAGTCTTCTTATGCTTTTCTGAAGCCAAGAGAAGGGAGTAGCTCCATGAGACCCATGTATAGATATTGAATGTCCACTGAGGCAGCTTGCTCTGCACTGGTGTTTACCATATATACAGGTTGGAAGAAGTGGGAGAGGAATGGGGGACCAAGAAAGCATCCTCCACCATCACCCTTGAGAACAAAGAAATGGCTAGGATGGTGGGCTGGGGCCAGAGGACCACAGCATCAAAGGCAGTAAGATGTACAGTCAGTAGGGGAACCTGAGGGATTTAAGGGGTCTACTGGTGTGGCTCACATTAGGCAACTGTGGAAGACCTCACAAGGCCTATTGAAGAGCTCACATGGGCCCGCAGAAAGCCAGCTTTGGATCTTGCATAGGATAAGGCCACAAAGAACAGTAGGTGTCACCAAAGAGGCAGAGGCACCAACAGTTAAGGAACATTTACCTCCTTTTTCTCACACTCCTCCAAGTCCCAGCGAGGGCCCCTCAGGCCAAACTACAGAAAGGAAGAAGGTAAAGCAGAAAATGGCCTTTAATCTTTTTAAATGAGAATATAAATCTTTTGGAACTTCACAAGATCATGCCAAGGGTTAAGGGGTGCAAAAAATATAAGGTGAATTCATTGGTATTTGTAAACAAGGAGGAGCTATAGAATGGGTGGCCTCAGAAAGAATCCCTAGTCCCCAGTAGCCTGTAAATCGATGATGCAGAACCAGGTTGTGGGCGTTGCAAAGGTAAATGACTTGGGTATCCCATATGGTCAGTGATGGATCCTTCTCTCCCCAGGTGCCATGTTTTCAATCACTCTGCCTAGATCACAAGGTAGAAGGAGCTCAGTCCTTACCCAGCCCACTGTCTATTTCTGCACTGCCCTCTATATGTTCATCCAGTCTGAGATTTAATAAAATTCAAGGGGAATCAGGCTACCTGAGAAAGACCATCCCATACATGGATCACTCAAGTTCTAGGAATCATCCTTCTCTTTCCATAAAAACTCTCCCTCTTGTTGTTTATATCTTACACGCTTCTTTCCAACTCTACATACTGCCAGGCTAAATTAATTAATAGGAACTATTGTCAGTGGCCTGTCTTGAATGGAGAAATGTAGAAGTGTCTGTATAGAAGTTGTAAAATTGGAAAACAGTGTCATCAACCTTAACATCATCAGACGTTTTATCCTTGGACTGACGCTTCACTGGAATGTTGAAGTGTTGTTTCACCGGGGTGAAGGACATTGACTTTAAAGCTGTTGAGCTATGTCACATCTTCTGGGTGCAATTTTTAAAATCAGAAGTTGGCACATTTTCTCTGTAAAGAGTAGATTATAAATATTTTGGCTTTGTGGGCCACATAGTTTCTATTACAACACTCAACTCTGCCACGTTAGTGCAAAAATAGCCATAAACAGTACGCAAATGAATTAGTATAGCCGTGTTATAATAAAACTTTATTTGCAAAAGCAGGTGGCAGGTTGGGTTTGACCCATGGGCTGCACTTTGCTGACCCCTGTACTAGTAAATATAGCTGCTGAAATGATTAAAAGAAATTTCTTTGGATTTTATCACTTTATAGAACAAATCACACTTGTTCCAGAAAAACATGCAATATAGAAAAACATAAAGAAAAATTATTAGCATCCTCACATAATCACTGTGAAATCAGTATATTTTCTTTCAGCTTTTAATAAGTTGTTTTATACTCTAGGAACCTACCATTTAAATAATTTTATATCCTGCTTCTATCCTTAATGTGACATTGTAAGCTTTCAATATGTTATTTTATACTCTTTATTGGCATCATTTTTAATAGCTACGTAATATTTCATTGAGTAAATGTGCCAGTGTAGAAGCTACATAAGCAACCATTCTCCCTCCATTAACTGTTTAGGTTGTTATTTGAAATAAATACTATAGTGAAGCAGATTTACATATGCTTCCCTTTGTATTTTAAATTATTTCTATAGGTTAGAGTTTAAGAAATAGAATTACTGGATGGAGATTTTGAATGCTTGAAGGCTCTTATTACACACAGCTAAATGACTTTCTAAGGGGTCATTGCCATCTACATTCTCAGCAGTAACATATAACCACGCTTGTTTTAATGAATCCTTAGCACACTAGGGCTTAGTGTTAAAAAGAAAAAACAATCTGTGCTGCATTATAGAAAAGGTGGTATCATTGTTTTAATTTATACTTCCTGTTGGACATTTTTCTATGCTTATTATCCATTTATTATTTTCCTTTTTGTGACTTGTATATTCATGGTAAGACCATTTTCTAGCATGATGATTGATCTTTAGGTACAAGCCTAAAGCAAGAGACATTTTCTTAATAAGAGCCATGAATTGCTGAATGCTTACCATGTGCCAGGCAATTATGTATAATTGTATGTGTGTGTGTGCGTGTAATATTATTTAAACCACACAATGACATTATATGGCTGCTATCTGAGCCTTTTAATGTAGGCTGATCTCCCATATGAATGGACCATAAAACACAGTTCAGAGAATGAATTTAGTTTGTGTTTGCCTTGCACATGTCTCTGTTCACTCCTTAATAACACTGCACTTACTATAAAGCTTTATATCTTAGAATTAAGCACTTAGATCCTGCAAAATATTTTCCCTGTATTATCTCCATGAAATCTTATTATAACTTCATACTGTGGATATTATTCTTCCATTTACCAAAAAGGGAGCCAAGGTTCTGGGGAATGGAGTACTTTGTCTCTGTCAGTGCGACTTGCAAGCTGTATAGGTAGGGACCTAGGTGCCCACCGGCACAACCCAGTTGTTAAACACCGTGCTGTTGAGCACTACTTCCTCTTCCTTTTCCCCTGGGTCCCTGGGTTTTCGGTCGTCTTCTTAATCTGTTTCCTATCCCTTTGTTTGTGGATTCTGGTGTGACCCTGTATGGGCTTCTTGGGCTTCTGCTTCTAAAATGGTTCCTTTTCACTAGGCCCTCTAGTTTTGCCACAAACATACACAATACACAAGTTCAGATGACAAACACTTCCTTCCAGAACGCATTCCAGGATGGGCGAGCCAGGGTCTCAAACGACAAATCCTGTCTATGTGAAATTTAGTTTTTAATGTTTTAATGTTTGAGTTCTTTCGCTGAGAGAGTTTGGGATTTTTTTTAATGTTATTTTTATGTTTATTTATGTTTGAGAGAGAGACAGAAGACAGACAGAGTGTGAGCGGGGGAGGGGCAGAGAGAGAGGGAGACACAGAATCGGAAGCAGGCTCCAGTCTCTGAGCTGTCAGCACAGAGCCTGATGCGGGGCTCCAACTCGTGGACCCTGAGATCATGACCTGAGCTGAAGTCAGATGCGCAACTTAATGAGCCACCCAGGCCCCCCTGGATGTTTTTAAAACTTCTTCATTAAGTACCACCTTCCTTCTGTATGCAGTATTCTTTCTTCCAATTTACATAAGTAAGGTGGACCTAGATTTTAATGTTAGCATCGCTAGGGCTTTTTGTTAAAAGAAAAAAAATCTGTGTTGAATTATGTTAAAAAATGGTATCACTGTTTTAATTTACAGATCACATTACACAATTTTAATAAGGTTGGCTTTATTTTACATGTGTGAGGGACTTCATAGTCAAATCTCTTTTTTATCTATGCAAATTAGCTTCAAACAAATGGCACTGCTGATCCCCACCCTTCTTATCCCCTTTCATACTCTTATTTCCCTTTTGGCCCCAGAAAGGAACCACGTTTTTGAATATGACTTACGATGTAGTTTTAAAATTTGGTTGTGGTTTGTACTTAGAAGAACTGCCTGATACTGGAAAGGTACACTTCGGCAGTTGGTATTTACCTACAAATTCAGAGAGGCTATTTCTTGTTTCAACCTGATCTCCTTTCAGAGTCTCGGTAATGTTGGACTCATGCTTATTTTGCCTCTTTAATGGGGTGTTGTGAAGGTAAATGACTTGGGCATCCCAGATAGTCAATAATGGGTCCTGTCTCTGACTCTCATCTCTCCCCAGGTGCCATGTTGCCAACCACTCTACCTAGACAAGGTTGAAAAAGCTCAGTACTTACCAAGTCCATTGGCCATTTCTCCATAACATGTCCTCTATATGTTCATCCATCTCAGGTTTTGTATCATCAATGGAGAGTAAAAAGTGCCTGAGCAAGACCATCCTATATTGAATAATTTGAGTTCTAGGGATCATCCTTGTATTTCAATGAAAGCTGTCCTCTTATAGTTCTCATCTCTTACATGCTTCCTTTGAACTCTACATATTTCCAGGCTAAATTGACTAATGGCAACTATTGTCAATGGCTTGTCTTCAATGGAGAAATCCAGAGCTATCTGTGTAGAAGTTGTAAAATTGGAATAGAAAAACACCTTAAAATCACCCTTTCACCATTTGGCACTTTCTGGTGGAGTGTTGAAATGTTTCTCCCTGTTAAAAGACGTCAATTGTCAAACTGTTAGGTTACATCATGGCCCCATTCAAATAGAGTGAAAACCCCATAGTTTTGTGCATTGGTAGATATGTGACCCCACATCCCCCTTCTCAGGACCATCCTGGGCTTTCTAAGGAGCCATGTACTGAGGAGGGGCATTTTCCAGGATCAGGAATACTATTCCCAAGGCATCTGCAACATAACTGCTTCTACCAAGAATAGAGAGGGCCTCCCAGGTAGTGAGATTAACAGGCACAAAGTCAGGAAGATTATCTAGCGCTCCCTCATTTTTGTAACAACACTCTACAAGGTACTCTGGATTTACCTCAAGTTCAGTGAGTCAGGAACAAGGGCTGTAGACCATATCATGACTGTAAATACTAGAATCAGTTGGACCTTTGAGACAACCATTGTCTCGTCCATGTAACTTTGCTTCTCAATTCCAAATCATTTACTATCCCTCCATATAGACACAATTTTCCCAAGAACCTGTAGAAATTTCCCTGGACCTGGAACTGAATACCTCTGGTTGTGGGTCTTGCCTGTGCCTCTTACAAGTCTTTTTTGTTTGGGTAAATCTTATAATCTGAGTAAGCTCCACTTTTCTCATGAGGATAATAATAAATGTCTCACACAATTCTGTGAGATATCAATAATACATGAACATTCAAAGCTTAGAACTTGGAACATAATAAATACTCATAATGTGAAGTCCTGCCTGCCTCTTTTTCCTTCTCTCCTTTTTTACTCCTTCCTTCTCTCCCTCTTTCTCCCACCCTTTACTTCCAAGCACAGCCTTGTTTTGGAAGACTAGCCTGAATCCTGGGAGATGGTAAAGTTGTATGTTTATTCTGGGCTAAGGATGGGTCAAAATGCAGAAGGGAAGGTAAATAGAAATATCCTTTGCAATTATCAATCTTCATTGACATCTTCGTAGACCAAGGACAATAGGACAGTCTTGAGTTTGGGTCCCAGATTTGTAATCAAACTCTCAGCAGAGCACTCAGTGACATCCACCCCCACCATATTCTATTCATTCTTATGACTCGAGCTTCTTCCAAACTATTAATTCTCAGTATGTGGTCCCTGAAACTAGCAACATCAGCATCACTCAGGAACCCATTAGAGATACAGATTCTTGGGCCCCACTCTAGACCCACTAAATCAGAAACTCTGAGGGTGGGGTCCAGCTGTCTGTATTTTGAAATGCTCTCTGACTGATTCTGATGAACACCCAAGTGTGAGAACCACTGCCCTTCACCAGCGTCGGCTCAGGTTACCCCTCCTGCACCAGGATGGAAAAGGCATCTGGGAACTTGACACCGGATTGTCAAAACTTCTTAAACAGGTCTCATGCCATCTGAGCCACAAGTTAGTTAACTAAATTCACTCCCCCAGGCTATGACTCTGATAAGGGTAAAGGATGTTGATTCATCTGACATGAATCTGCAAATATTTCTTCAATAAATGCTTTTGAAGTGTCTGAGTTAAATAAACATTTGCAATGAACTCAAGCTTTTTTTACATGGCCTCTTTCATCAAGTTCCTATCAAAATCTTCTCTTGGATCATGCTCAAAGGAGATGAAGAAGACAAGACAGGCTTATAACTCTTGCTTCCCAGGTCATAGAATTCGTGTGCTATAAGAACCATGCTGCTGCATATTTTCATAGCTATCACCCTTTCCCCAAAACATTTAGGGCAAGCATTTTTTCTTAATAAAAATGGACATAGAAGATTTTAATGTCCATAACTCTGCTGTAATGGATAAGGCATTTTTATTTATAGACCAGGAAATCAAATTTGGGATTGGTTATTGTAACAGATGCTGTTGATTTCCTACTCCACATCCCCAGAGCCCACCACTGAGTTCACCTGAAGCTGACAACTTCCCACTTCAAGTAGTTTCCCATTCACAGGCACAGCAGCCCTGAAGTGCCAGAAGGAACAGTCACACAGTGAGAGAGAAGGATCAGTGAACCACTGTCTCAACCGTGCTGCCCCTTGGCCAGATACTTCGGATGTAGATTTTACAGGATTACTGAGACGGTCTCCAGAAGGACTGGGTGCCAGAGGCCCACCGTGGCGATGGCTCATTCAGACATGTAGTGCTTTGTTTCTTCTTTCTGTGTCGCTTTCCCCATATTTGGGATAAAATTCCAAATGCACTCACTACACCCAAGTTTTTGTTTCAAGATCTATTTCAGGAACTCGTAAGACGACAGTTGGGTGATGGGATCAAGGTTGTACACGTAGTTAAGGCAGACTAGGATTCGTCTCTTTTCTACCATATTGCAAAGAAGGTGCATGATCCTGGTGTTGAGTTTAGTACTTAATTCTGTTCTTATCAACATACCCCTAGAGCTGAACATGGTACAAGTACCGATGGGGTGATTGAGACTTATTTGGTAAATCAGTAGCTATTCAATTATCACATGCCCCAAACCCATCAGCTTTTATATAGCAAGTTACTTTTCATGGTGTGCTTTCCAGAAATCCTGTTAGTATTGATTTTCTCAACAACTATGTACCTATATAACATGGGCAGGAGCATAATGACTGATATGTAATGAATTCTTAACTTGTTGAATGAATGAGTAAATCATGTAATACATTTCAGAATAGGAAATAGGAGCCTAAAATTTTGAGTCCCATCAAATGTCACATCTGTTTAGTAACCTAGGCGGGACTAAAAGCCCAGCCCCTTCAAGTGTTATCTAGTACATTTCCTATTCCTTCTCATAATGCCCTTTAAGACCAAATATTTGTCTAATATTTTTTTAATCACTGGAGGAAAAATTATATCATTTACAGCAATCTATTATTGTGGGCACTATTCAAAGAAAGTAATTGTCCGGAACAAATTTATACTGAAGAATTCTAGTTTGGGGTTTTGGACAAATGAGGTCTTCTGGCGACTGAATATGAAAGGTGTAATGTTTGGTACAACAAATCCTGTGGGTGAATTGTGACTAGAGAATAACTCCAAGCAAGAATCTTCTGGAGTCTACGATAATATCCAGACTACACCACTCTGAAACAATGGTGTTGTCTTATGACACATTTTTTTAAAAATCTATCAGTCAATAAGTATGTTTTAGACATGCCATATGCAGAACCCTAGGCTAGGAGCTTTTCCAAAAATATGTGTGGTGTTGGGTTTCTGCCATTAAGGAGATGATCAATTCTCCCATATCCATTTCCCTCCATCTTCCACCCTCTCCCCCAAATACTAGCCACTATCCTAATGTAAGACACCATTGTCTTTCATGGATCTAATTGAAGCAGCCTCTAACCTGATGTTTGTATTAGGTTTTTGGTAAGTACTCTTTATCAAGTTAGGGAATGTTTTTTGTAGTTTGTCATGAATAGATATTGAAATGTATCAAATGATTTCTCTGTATCTATTGAGATAATCATCAGATTTTTTTCCTTTAATCTATTAATGTGCTAAACCATTTTAATTAATTTTAGAAGGTTAAGTCATGACCTAAGCACCTCCCAAAGGCCCCACCTCCCAAGACCATTGCTTTGGGGATTAAGATTTCTGCATATATATTTTGAGGGGAAACATATATCCAGACCATAGCAACTCCTTTGCATTTTTTGACCAATTATGGAAACAATAGAAGACTAACGCAAATGCATACATCAAAGGATTGTCATGAATTTTAAATGAGTTCATTTGCGCAACCATGAAGAATAATACCTAGCAGGTATTAAGTGATGAATACATTTATACTAATATGATTAGGCTATTCCCTATATGATTTCATTCACTTGAACAAGATCTTATTTACTATTATAATTCTTATAATGTTACAATCCATATGAAATGTACTCTTATGTTGTTCTTTTTAAATATGTTTTTGCATATTCTCATTTGTTTATCTATTCTCACTCTGTGTAATAGAAATCACCACTGCAATTTTTATTAGAAATATTTCAAAATGTGTACACTTGATTATTTTTTTTAATTTTTTAGTGTTTATTTATTTTTGAGAGAAAGAGCATGAGCGGGGAAGGGACAGAGAGAGAGGGAGACACAGAATCTGAAGCAGGCTCCACGCTCTGAGCTGTCAGCACAGAGCTGGATGCAGGGCTCAAACTCATGAACTGTGAGATCATGACCTGAGCCAAAGTCGGACATTTACCTGACTGAGCCACCCAGGCGCCCCTACACTCGATTCTTTATGTTGATAGAAATCATAGATTTTGTAATAAAGAAAACTGTGAATGTTGTTCTGGAACTGGCCAATGGGCAGAGGCTGGAAAATTATTGAGAAGCATGATAGAAAAGCTAGATTTTCTTGAATAAATTATTAGTAGAAATATGGATGTTAATGATTCTTCTAGAGAGGACTGAGAAGGAAGTGAAGAACATGACAGGAAAAAAAATATGCCTTGTCTTGGGGAATACCTAAAATGTCGTAAACAGACTGTTGGTGGAAATGTGTATTGAAAGTGTTGATGTGGACTCTGATGGAAATGTTATTGGAAACGGAGGAAAGGGGAGCTAAGCAGAATGCTGAGCAGAATTGTGCCCTGAAGTTATATAGAAAACAAAGCTTGTAAATAATTAACTTGGAAATTTAGCTGATGAAATTTCCAAGCAAAACGTTGAAAGTTCAGCTTGGTTTCATCTTGCTGCTCATAATAACATGCACAAGGAAAGAGGTTGTGGGAAGACTGTTAAGTAGAAGTTTCCAGGACTCGATGATTTAGGAAATTCTCAGCATATCTATATACTTAAGAGATCTCGTGGAATGATCTAGTAAGTAGAGGAGTAACACAAAGAATATTAAATTGTTCTGTAAAAGTAACATAATATTTTTCTCCGGGGAGTCCAAGTAGATGAGTTAGTTGAAGGGGCCCAAAAATATGAGAAATGTAGAAATTAAGAGCATATAGGAAAAAAAAAAAAAAGATTTAACAAGATGGTGAGAAGTCCTGGGCTGAGAACTGGGAGCCAGCAACAAGTTCTCAAGAGCGGGAAAAGCCCAGGGTCAGGGGAACTGAGGTCTCTAAGAGCCAACATCAGGTTACTTGTGATGCCCCATGAAATGTTTCCTGCCCACTATGTCTGTTGCCCCAAAACTTCAGTCAAACCTACTAGAAGGGAGGAGCGTTAAAATTCTACAGAACCCAAAAGGGAGACCACTAGAAAGAGGCTAGACCACTAGAAAAAAAAGCAAATCAGAAAAAAAATGGGGCAAAGGTGATTAGAAGTATAATTTGTGATCATCTAATCACACCCTGATGATCCAAGAATTACCTGGAGAAGGGTTAGGATGGGGGAATACTTTGTGTTTCCATCTTTTAAGGTATTAAATCTTGGCTGATTTTATTGAAAGCACTAAAGGACAGTGATCTCAGTAACCTGAAATATTGGGGGTACTCAGGCACCTGATATCTAGAGCCACTAAGAAAATCGCATCAGGCATGAACATTTGCATTATTTATTTCACCATCAACAAAATGAAAGTAACAATGGGATATTTGGGATATTCCACTCCAACTTCTAACTATTCTCTGATTTAGGAGCATAATCACAGGCTCCTCTCCAGGTGGCAGCAAGGAAGCTAATGCAATTTAGGGAGGATGCCACATGACATAAACAAATGAGTTGCACAGGGACTCTGGCCTTTACATTTGCTATAATGAGTTTGCTCTCCTCCAAGATTACTGGAAGCTTGGCCTGGGATGGCCCATTCATAACCACATGGCTAGAGAACTAACTATCCATACTAAGTGTTCTATTTTCTGGGACAGTCAGATGAGTGCTTTTCCCACCCCCAAACAGAGCTAATTGTGCCAGAATTAAATATCATTAGCAATTATGTGAGTTTTACATTGGCCATCCAGTATTTTCCTTAGCACCAAAAAATTTATTTTGCTCTATGCAGTGAATTTCAGAGAGGGATAAAAATTAAATTCTTCCTCCAAGATTTTGTTTTAGTTGGTTTCCCCCACCTCTCTCTCTCTCTCTCTCTCTCTCTCTCTGAAATATGAAACATTAAATATGAAACAGCATTAAAGGACATGTTTATGGAAAGAGCATCTCACCATCTTAATGCTACTATCGTTATTTATTTCTATCTTAATTTTTGCACTTACAGGCATACCTAATTTTGTTGCACTTTGCTTCATTGCACTTTGCAGATAAATGCATTTTTCACAAGTTGAAGGTTTGTGTCAACCCTGCATTGAGCACGTCCATCGACGCCATTTTTCCAACAGTATTTGCTCACTTTGTGTCTCTGTGTCACAGTTAGATAATTCTCACAGTATTTCTAACTTTTTAATTACTATTATATTTGTTATGGTGTTCTGCAATCGGCAATCTTTGATGTTACCATTGTAATTGTTGCAGGACACTACGAATTGCCCCCATATAAGATGGCAAACTTAATTGATAAATGTGTGTGTTCTGACTGTTGCACAACTGGCCGTTCCCCCTCTTCCTTCTTATCCTCAGACCTCACCATTCCCTGAGACACAAGAATATTGAAATTAGGCCAATTAATAACCTATGATGGCCTCTAAGTGTTCAGGTGAAAGGAAGAACTGCACGTCTCTCACCATAAATCAAAAGCTAGAAATGATTAAGCTCAATGAGAAAGGCATGTCAAAAGCCAAGATAGGCCAAAAGCTAGGCCTCTTGTGCCAAACAGTTAGCTAAGTTGTGAATGAAAAGGCAAAGTTCTTGAAGGAAATGAAAAGTTCTATTCCAGTGAACACACAAATGATAAGAAAGAAAAACAGCCATATTGCTGATATGGAGAACGTGTCAGTGGTCTGGATAGAAGATCAAACCAGCCACAAGATTTCCTTAAGTCAAAGCCTAACCCAGAGCAAGGCCCTCACTCTGAAGTTCTATGAAGGCTGGGAGAGGTGAGGGCTGCAGAAGAAAAGTCTGAAGCTAGCAGAGGTTGGTGCATAAGGTTTAAGAAAAGAAGCTATCTCCATAACATGGAGTGCAAGGGGAAGCAGCGAGTGCTGATGTAGAAGCTGTACCAAATTATTCCGATGACCTAGCTAAGATAATTAATGAAGGTGACTACACTAGACAACAGATTTCCAATGTAGAGGTAACACTCTTATACTGGAAGAAGATATCTTCTATGACTTTCATAGCTAGAGAGAAGTCAGTACCTGGCTTCAAAGCTTCAGCAAGTTTGACTCTCTTGTTAGGAGTTAATGCAGCTGATAATTTTTGGTGGAAGCCAATGTTCATACACCATTCCACAAATCCTAGGGCCCTTAAGAATTATGCTAAATCTACTCTCCCTGTGCACTATAAATGGAACAACAAAGCCTGGATGACAGCACATCTGTTTACAACATGGTTTACTGAATATTTTAAGCTCATTGTTGAGACCCACTGCTCAAAAAAAGGAAAACAAAAGATTCTGTTCAAAATATTACTGCTCGTTGACAATGTACTTAGTCACCCAAGAGCTCCGATGGAGATATACAATGGCATTAATGTTGTTTCTATGCCTGCTAATACAATATCCATTCTGTAGCCCATGGATCAAGGAATCATTCCACATTTCAAGTCTTCTTACTGAAGAAATACCTTTTGTAAGACTACAGCTGCCATATATAGTGATTCCTCTGATGGATCTGAGCACAGTAAATTGAAAACTTTCCAGAGAGAATTCACCATTCTCAATACTATTAGAGGAGGCCAAAATTTCAGCATTAACAGGAGCTTAGAAGAAGTTAATTCCAACCCTGAAGGATGAGTTTGAGGGGTTCACAACTTCGGGGGAAGAAATAACTTCAGATGGGGTGGAAATAGCAAAAGAACTAGAAGTAGAAGTGGAACCTTAAGGTATCACCCAATTGCTGTAATCTCATGATAAGCTTTTAATGGATCAGGAGTTGCTTCTTATGGATGAACAAAAAATGTGATTTCTTTTTTTTTTTTAATGTTTATTTATTTTTGAGAGAGAGAATGTGAGTGGGTTAGGGGCAGAGAGAGAGGGAGACGCAGAATCCGAAGCAGGCTCCAGGCTTTGAGCTGTCAGCACAGAGCCTGATGCGGTGCTCGAACTCACGGACCATGAGACCATGACCTGAGCCGAAGTTGGACACTCAACTGACTTAGTCACCCAGGAGCCCCCCAACTTTGCTACTTCTTAACTTTAGTACCTTGGAGAAATTCCTTAACCTGCCTGAGCATCAGTTACAGAATGAGCAAGGTTGACATGAGGATTAGAAAAAAATATAGACAAAGCACCAGGCACATAGTAGGTAGTAACTTTCATTGGGCACCATCACCAATCTATGAATCATCAACTATTACTTATTTCACTTCCCACAGGTTTTGGGAGGGTTCCTTGGATGCCATCTATGTACTCCCTAAGTGTTACCCAATGGTGCCCTAGGTGTCAGAACAGGTTAATACTCTTCCTAACATGCCCCACACTTCCAGAGATTAAATTCAGCTGTAGAGGATTTATCTGAAGGTGGAGGAAAGTAGCCTTTGAAATAAAGTCATTAGGAGCTGGCCTACTCATTGTATTCCAGCAAAGGGAATGAGTCACCATTTCCCTGCCAACATGTATGTGTAAATACAGGCCAAGGTTAAGCAACTAGCTGCTCTTGCTTTATTCTCTGTGGCCCTAACCTGCTGTCATAGCAGCAGCTTTTGAAATGGAGAAAAATGCAGTGATTGCATGACCTAATTCAGGCCTGGTGCTTCAAGTGGGAAACATGTGTGGGCCTTTCTCTTTCATACACACGCTCAGAGCCTCGAGCAATCAGCAGGGATTTTGAAACAGGTCCTTTTGGAAATAAATCCAGGGCCCTACACCTACCTATTACATAACTAGAGGTTAAGGAAACAAAGCCCTGTGGCTGGGTGTGCCTGAGTATGCAAGCCAGAGAGATACATACCAGATACCAGAGCCCTACCCTGTCCTTACTAAGCAGAAAAGGGAAGCCAGAAATGACCTCTTTATCATAGATAGCTAGAATGCTGTCTTCTGAAGAGGGTCAAGTGGGAGAAGGGAAGAGAAGATAACCTCTGTGAGCACCTCTGCATATTAGAAAACAGCCTTGCTCATTTTGCTAAGTGTATCTCAGTCTTAACAACAGTTCCCATTTTTTGAGCTGAGCATGATAAGGTCGTGGGTGAAGAAACTGACACTGTGAATAGGGAAGTCAACTTGCTAGTGAATGGCAGTGGCAGGCTCACAGGGGATATCTGTGTGGCCACCACATTCTAGCCCAGCATCTTGCAGGAGTGGGAAAGAGACAGGGCCAGCACCACCCGCCTCAACACCATCCCACTTGTCCCCATCCCAGTGAGGTTGGCTATTCCAGTGAGATGAGAGTCAGATTGCTGTTCATCTTTACTTGAAGCATCCTGAGCCCAGTAGGGATGAATTTACCTTTGTTACATCTTTCTGGAAGAGAAGAAGCTATGTACTGTCCCTGGTAGCCAGAAGTAAAAGGGGCTATGCACTTTGATACAGAGATAAACTTTGGGGCTTCCCAAGATCACCTTCACCTTTGCACGGGATTCTCAGAGAGGAAAAAAAAAAAGACAAAAATTCATAAGGCAAAGGCTTTCATTGTGTTATCCAGACACAGTAAGTTTTTTGTTTTCACTTATTTTTCCATCTTGAAACATGATGACCATGAAAAGATTAATTTTGCCAATATCCTCTGAAGTCCAATCAGTGTCAGTGTCTAATGAAGCCAAAGAATGGGTGGTCCACATTTTAAAATAATTCCTTCTTTCTTGCCTATATGCATTCACTTATTCACCTAAACACAATATGTATTTATGGATAGATTATTCTGCCTCAGGCATTATGCCCAATGCAGACATGACAGAGCTAATTAAGACAGAGAATTTCCCTTAAGGGACTCTTAGTCTAGTGGTGAAAACGACACCTGGACAATGATACAGGTACATTCAGGGAAGGCAGGGGTGACACCTGCTAGATATAGGGAGCAGTAGGGAAGGACAGCATCTCAAGCAGAAAGATGGCCATGAGCACAAGCAGAGAGACAAGAGAGCCTTTTATGCTTTGGGGAAATAGAGACTAATCTAAAAAGTTGGACCGTGAGGCATAAGGAAGATAGAAAAGGAGATGAAATTGGAGAAGTAAATAGCTAGATCAGGAAGGAGGTTAAGGCTTTGCTCAGGATCACAAACTTTGTCAGATGGTAGGTGTGGGGCTCTGGTCTTTTGCTTCAGGTTATAGAGCTCTGTCAACTATACAAAAGCTAATTTGCTTATAAATATGCTCCCTGGCCTTCAGCGACTATTGAAACCTGCTTTTAAAACTGGAAGGGTTTATTGGATATCCTTGTTATAAGTCCATATCAAATAATACTTTGTGAAGTTAATATCTTTTAGGATGATTCTTTTGTGTGGTGTACTGGTATATTGTCGCTCAATAAAAAGCACTGGATAACCTCTTGGTGTTTGGCAAAAGTTAAATTAAGCACCTCCAAAGGTCCTGGGCCCCTTGCCCCTCTACCATTCATCTCTCCATCTGCACGCATTTTGGATTTTACGTGTGCATCACTATTTAGCTCTTCCTTCTCTCTGCCTCTCTTTCCTCCTTCCAGGGCACTCTCCCAGAACCCGTGCTTTTGGAGCCCTAGGTCATCATATAAGAAGTCCGACCTATCTTAATCCACCATTCTGTAGAGAGACAGCATAGGTCAAAAAGATGTCTAGGGTGCCCCAGATCTTCCAAGCTACAGCCTTTGAGTCTTTCCAACCCAAGTATCTGACTTTGAGATAACCTCACCTCTAGTCACCATCTAGAAAGCAACCTCCTAAGATACCCCAATTCAAGAAAGTCAAGCCATGCTCGTCCTGAATTCTTAATCCTCAGAAATAGATGATAGATAATGACTATTATTTAAGGCACTACATTTTGGGGTGACTTATTATGCAGGAGTAAGTGATACAGTTTCTAAATGGTGTTTCAGGTGGGAAGGCCAAATGATACAGAATCCTGCTTCTTATGGTGTCTGTCCCTCTGTGTCTTTGCCCCAGATGTTCTTTCTCTTTTCTTCATCTACCGAAACTTGCCCGTGTTTGAAGGTCCAGTTGAGATCCTAACTTCTCAATCTTTCTCTGATCACCCTAATCCATAATGATCTCTTTTCTTTGAGGTCAAGACCAACGGCTCACAGACCTGCCTGAAAAGTAGAATCCTTGCTGAGTTTGTTAAAGAAATGCATGCCTAGGCCCTACCCTAGACCTACTGAATCATAATCAACAGGGCGGGAACCAAGCATCTTTACTGGTCTGACATCAGTTGGTAGATTGATGTGGAGCAGCTTTTGGAAACCATTCATCTGGACCACAAATCTGAGCACAGGATTACTCACTGCCTTGTAATACCCTCTCACTGCAATATTGTCTTTAAATATTTTAAGAGAAGAACGCTGTTCCTTTGTTCGTTCACTTAATGGAAATTAACTGGGCACTTGCTATTTGCTGGGCATTGTACTATGTGATGGCAACGTAGAGATGAGTAAGCACTAGGACCTATCTCAAAGAGATCTCTGGCATTGCTGCAGGTGGAAGGCTGGGCAATGACTCAGGGAGGGAGGCAGCTGGAGGTGGAACACAGCGGCATGTCAGCTGGTGCTAAAAATCCCTGAAGCTCTTTTGAGCACAGTCAGCCTGGCAAGCAAGGAGGACCAAGGTGAGAAAGCTGCATATCATTTGTTCTCCTTCCTGCTACCCATTCCTGTTCATGCACAAGGCCTTTCCTCACTTCAAGGCTTTCCTTGATATTCAAGAGAATCAAATTTTATCTGTAGGCTACTGTCTTCAGGGAAGACCCAACCACATGTTCTCTGAACTCTGTACCCTCCAAGGGATCACTTTGCTGGCAGGAAAGTCAACACTGTAACAAACCATTTTTAAACCATATATTAAATACTTAATTATATTCCAGTTTACTGTGCTAAGCATTTTCTCCATTCTCTGCTCAGGCATCTTTTTGAGGTAAATTATTTATATTTTACCCCTTAGTTCACCCCATCTTCTCTCTTACTGTTGCACCTTCCTCTGTGTCTACCTTATTTGGTGCCTCCAGTGACAGGCTCATTGTCATCTGTGTCTAGCTTGGCCCCAGCTAACATAGGCATCTGTTATCTCAGAATATGTTTCCAACATTTCACTTAAACCCAATGTATTGTTTTCGTACTATTGCTGTAAAAATATTAACACAGCTTAGTGACTTAAACAATATAAATTTATTGTCTTATAGTTCTGGAGGTCAGAAGTCCAAAATGAGTCTTACTGGGCTAAAATCAAAATGGAAATTCCTTCTGGAGGCTCATGGAAAGAATCCATTCCTTTGCCTCTTAGAGCTTCCAGAGGCTGTCTGCATTCCGTAGCTCATGGCTCTTCTTCCATCTTTAAAGCCAGCAGTGTTACATCCCCTCTTTGGTCTGACATCCTGCTCCCCTCTTGCAAGGATGTTGATGATTTCATTGAGCCCACGTGGATAATCCATGATAATCTGTCCATCTCAAAATCCTTAATTTAGTCTACTGTGCAAAGACCCTTTTTCCATGTAAGATAAACCATTTACAGATCAGTGGGAGTTAGGATGTGAACAGTTTTTTTAAATGTTCATTTATTTTTGAAAACGAGAGCACAAGCAGGGGAGGGGCAGAGAGAAGCGGGGACAGAGGGTCCAAAGAGGGTTCCGTGCTAACAATAATAGAGAGCCCAATGCAGGGCTTGAACTCAAAAACTGTGAGATCATGACCTGAGCTGAAGTTGGATGCTTAACCAACTGAGCCACCCAGGCACCCCAGGATGTGAACATTTTTGAGGAGGGGGGAATTATTCTGCTTGTTACACCCACAGTCTCCTGAGCAGTGGCCTATAACACTGTTTCTAAGTTATCTTCCTTTCTACCTTCCAATGGACACATCTCATCCAAGGACCGGAGGAAAGGAAGCCAAAGTCAATACCAGAACTTCTAGGTCTCCTTTCCAGAACTGAACTGAACTGAATCTAAGGATATAGAATATTCATCCATCTATAATTGAGTCTCATTATCTTTATCAATTATCTGATCCCACAAAATCTACTCTGCCCTGAATTGCAGTTTTCCTTGAACACTGGCAAAGATAATACTCAGATAATACTTCCTCCTTACTGTAATGTTGTGAGTTTCCTCTCCAATCACTTACTCCTATTCCTAGTGCATCATCTCGCAGAATGTACCTTTCTGGACCATATGGACCATCTGCTTTCTCAAGCTTTTGTCTCTCCAGTTAATCTTCAGCGATACCATATTCACTGTAATCCTCTAATTACAAGATATTTATTGACCCACATCCCACCTCCTTTATATTTAGTCCATTTTAGATTTGAAACTTCACCTTTTCAATGACACTTTTGCCTTTTCTTCACCTTGAACTTCAATGTCATTCACCCTATCCATGGGTGAATCCCTATTGCCTTTTCTGGGCTTGTCCTGTACATTCTGGGAGTACTGAGAAGAAATTACATAACCGAGCAGATGGTCATTATTATAAACTCAAGGTCACCAACAATTGGTACCACAGCTCTGCTTTCTAACTTAACTATTTTCCTCCCATCACCTCCTTTCCTTTACCAAAAAGAGGATTTTCCTCTTTTTATTGTACTTCAAGTGCCTTCTCCTCCATGTGTCTTCTCCTCATCAAAGTAGTGCCTGAACCCAGCAGCCTAGCCATGCTTCCCTCTCACCAATTCTCAGAGCATCTGAATATTTTCCCTGGGAACATATTGTACAGAATTCTTACCTTCTTCACAACATTGTAAGTCTTAAAAGTAGGTTTCACTTTTTGTCTTTATCCTTTTTATCCCCTAGACACTAGTCTTGCTACAAAATAGGCCCCAAATGCTAATTTGCTCAATGCATGAACACAAAACATCAATGCTTTCTTTGGTGACACCTCTACGATCAGTTGGAAAGTCACTCAATTGCATTTATGAAAGCCACTACTGCTCTTCAACAATATACTTTTTGCCAACGGGGGACTCAGAAAAATCTCCAGTCACTTATAGTGATAAGATTTCTTTCTCAAGCTTGCAAATTCCTGTTCTCAAAAACAAGCAAGCAAAAACAACAAGTAAAAAAAAAATGAGGTGTATGTGAGATGTGCACATATGTTGGTAGACACAGAAATCTTTCAAAAACAAGCTCTTGACAAAACATTGAAATTTCATATTTTTGCCAACACCGTGTAATAATAGATTCCCTAAATTATTTTCAGTCTCCACATTCCTGGTATTTTAACCTATCCTGGCAGAGCCAAAAGAGAACTCGAAATAAAGTAGGTGGAGGAAACAGAGGAAAGATTTAAGAAGGAGATGCTTCCAAGATAAATCACAGAAAATGGAACACCCCTTCCAGAAATGAGGCTCCATGCAGCTTTTGACAACGGTTCAAAGCTGTCATGCTTCTTTAATTCGTAGATGCGTCAGCTGAGAGAGGTTTCAGTATTCCCACCGAAACCAGAACTATTCAGATTTATGTGATCCACACCCTTGGAATCAAGGCACTAACATGTTCTGCTCCAGGCATTGAAAAGCTTAGCAGCTCCCTTTCAAAAAGGCAAGTTTCCTGTAAAACAAATGGAGCCAATCACAGGTGGAGCAGATCCAGGCTAGGAGGGGAGTTCACATGGCTCAGGTGAGATTGGGTTAAAAAAAGGTTTATGCCTGTTTTAGCCTCACTCCCTTTCTCTAAAGAGCTCCTACCCATGGGCTTTGTGAGTTTCAGTAGCGGGGCAGACCGTGCCTTGTGTTTGTGAAGCTTTAGCAAAATACTCTGCCCTTGCCTGATTTTCCTCACTCAGGGACAGGTATGTGACTAAACTTCACCAGGTGGCCTGGGAATCCAGTGATGATGGGTAATTGTCCTTTAATGCCAAATTGATGAGCTCTTGAAGCACTTAACTATGGTTAACTAATTAAGCTACATAGAAACGTTCACCTGCCATGGCTGAAGACCAAGTGGAGGCTAAGGTCATCAGCAGAGAGGTAGAATCATTTGCTAAGATTCAACTTCTACATTTTTTTTTGTCAAAATTCATCAGGCTTTTTTGGGGGGACCGGGGGACATAATAAGTTTTTATTTCATTAAAGTCACCAGTATACAACAGTAAATGGGAAACTAAGCACATTTCCCTATAAGAACAATTACTAACCAGGACATATACCCCTTTGAGAGGCCTTTCTAGATCTGTTTTTGGGCTTAGGGGCACAGACTTCAAACTAGTCTGATAAGCCCTCCTAAGACGGCTTGTGTCCCAATCTCTATTTGAGATAGTGAGCTTACTGTCACTATTGAGATTCCATAGTGATATTTATCAAGTTTTGGGGGGCAGAAAATAAGTGGCTAATCACTGGTGTTGAAATGCTTGAATTTTAATTTTTTCCCATTACCGTGGGAACCTAGAACTATTTATTTAAACTTGAGGTCACCTAGGTTCTCAGCCATAGCTGCACATATGAATCATTGCTAGTTACTTAAAAAATTCAGGAGCCAAATTGTCTTCCCTGAGCATTGTACATCCTTAAGTCTTGGGTGAGCTGCCGTGTGTGTGTGTGTGTGTATGTGTGTGTGTGTGTGTGTGTGTGTGTACACACATATACATATGTACACAGACATATATGCCTGTACATATATAGGTATGTTTAGAGTTAATACGGATTAATTGATGCATCAGTATTTACTTGATCAATAATCAAAATAAAATTAGTGAGCTGAAGTTGCTTTTTCATTCAACAGATATTCACTGAGTACTCACTCAGTACAAAGTGCAGTGATGAGTTAAACAGGGCCCTGCCCCCAGAAAAATCTATGATAACTTTCAACCACTGGACAAGAAACATCTTATTCATTCTGTCGCATTCCCTACATCTAGTACAGACACTGGATCATGGTAGAATTGCAATACACATCTGTTGCATCAACCAACCAGTGATCTTATTATGTCCTTTCTATAGCATGTGTATATTGAGGTTACTGTTTTCTCCTGAGGTAGCTTTCTTTAGGGTCTGTCAATGTTCTTTTATGCAGCTAGACATTCTTTCAGTTGCTGAACTTGCCCTGCTCTCTCTCCATAGCGATCTTATATTCTCTGTCTCCCTTCCTCCCACACTTGTTAGCCTGGTTGATTTCTGTTCACCCTTTAGATCTCAGCTAAAAGACCACTTGTCTATGGAAGCCTTCCTTGACACCTGCTGCAGACCCTGCCTTCTGTATGAACAACCTAAGTCCACTTCTTTGCTCAGACTGTCTCATGAGAGCCTGTATCTTTCACTAAGGATTGTTATATGAGTTTGAAATTCTATAGTCAGAAATGCAGTTATGTCTTTGGGATGTCTCTTTAACACTGCACTGGATACAAATCACAGCAAAGACAGGCAAAGGGTGCCTCCAGAAGTTCCTCCTGTGTACCTCCAGAAGTTCACGCCATCTGTACACAGAAGTACTCAAGAACTATTTGTGTTCAAGAACTGTTGCAGTGAATAAGTAAATGGTAGAGTGAGGTCCTCTTACCAGTGCAAGAACTGACAGGAAAGGTATCAAGGAGTCACAGAGATTTAATACCAAAAGTGTTTACTTTTTAAAAAATGTATTTACTTATTCTGAGAGAGAGAGAGAGCAAGCATGTGCAAGTGGGGCAGGGACAGAGAGAGAGCAAGAGAGAGGTAATCCCAAGCAGGCTCCATGCCATCAGTGCAGAGCCCCACACAGGGTTTGATCCCATAAACTGTAAGATCATGACCTGAGCTGAAATCACAAGTTGGATGCTCAACTGACGGAGCCACTCAGGCACCCCAAAAGTGTGTATTTATTGTCAAAAAACCCCTAGGACCAAAGAAGTGAGAATAGTAGTAAGGGACAGCCATTCTCCTTGGTCCTTGTCCCAGAAAAAAATAAACAGAGTGGCATTTCTGTAGCATAAATGATGTTCACTGGGCACTGTTTTACCAACCATGCTCTGGTGCTGGTGAAAAGGTCAGGCTTGGCAGTCAAGCTCTGGGATTACTCTTCTCACCTTACCCTTTTGCTTCTGCCATTTGACAAATGGAAGCATCTTGATTGACCATCTGGGAAAGCAACTTCACGCCATGCTTGGGAAAGCAGGCTCAGGTAGCACACTGCCTGGGTTGAACTTTTAGCTCTACCTTGAATTAATGGGGAAATAGGAAAAGATATTTCCCACTCTGTGCCTCAGTTTTCTCATATATAAATTGGGGATTCTAACAGAACCAGAATCCTGAGATTTATTGACTAAGATAAATTAGGGGTCTTGGTTATATTTATATTTCAGTGTACCTTAAATTCTCATTATTTTACTAGCGCTCTATTATTATTAGGTGGATTGAGAATGAACAGGGAAACACAGAAATTAGCATTTATAGAAAACCTACTCTGTGTCAGGAATTGCTAAAAGTACTTTCAGTCAGGTTAATTCTCATTTAAGCCTCACTATAGTCACAAGAGGTGGTTAAAACTTAACCGGAAGGAGATTGTAGACCTCGCCAGTTTTTACAAAGAGACCTTCTGGTATCTAGTTCTCCTGCTGTGGGAATGTTGACTCTTTAAGGAACAGAAATAGATTATATCTTGCTGGGACTATTTCTCAGAGAATTTATAGTTAAAGGAAATTCCTTACAATCCATTAAGACAATATTTGTATCTATGGCAAGTCTCCGCTTTGAAGGCAATAGTCATTCAGAGGTCCCCATGCACAACCCCAAAGAATATTGAACTTGAATCATTCACATGGAGAAGAGCCTAAGACTTGGCATCACAGAGTCCTGGTGGCTTTGGGACCTTAAACCGGTTCCCTAACTTCTCTGAACTTCAACTCTTTTCCCCTTCTCCTTCTTTATCTTCTTCCTCTTTTCTTCTTCTTCTTCTTCTTCTTCTTCTTCTTCTTCTTCTCCTTCTCCTTCTCCTCTCCTTCTCCTTCTTTCTTCTTCCTTCTTCCTTTTATTTTTTATTTTTAAAGTATATTTATTTATTTTGAGAGAGAGAGAGAGCAACTAGGGATGGGGCAGAGTGGGGGGGGGGAGAGAGAGAGACAGAGAGAGAGAGAGAGAGAGAGAGAGAGAGAGAGAATCCCAAGCAGGCTCCACACCATCCACGCAGAGCCCAATACAGAGCTCAAACTCATGAATCACAAGATCATGACCTGAGCCAAAATCAAGAGTCAGATGCTTAACCAACTGAGTGACTCAGGAGCCCCCTTCCTTTTTGCTTTTAATGGGGATGGTAAATGGGGGGTGGATTATAACACCACCTTTAAATGCCTCCTAGCATTGTACTGAGAATGAAATCAGTACCACTAAAAGCATGGTCTGTCCACAAACTACCATCTACCCTACAACCAGCAGTCTCAGCCCAGACCCACTGACTCAGAATTTCTGGGGTGGGTCCAGGAATCTCTTTTAACAATATTCTTCAAGATGATTCCTCTGCATGTTAAAGCATTTTGTAAAGTGTAAAACATTTATGCAAACATAAATGTGTTCTATTCCCGTCCAACTCCACCTGACCCATATTCTACCTCTTCGTCTCCCTGCTTCTTCTTTCCTCAATCCCTCTTCTCTATTTTTCACTGTCTTCCATCCACTTCACTTCCTCCTTTTCTCACCAAGCTGAAAATATTTTGCCTGTAGAGAGCTTGTACCCTTCCGATTCTGGGTTCTGTAAACACTAGGTATTAAAATCATGTTTGATGAATGAATGCATGGGCAAATTGCATGGGGTATCCAAAAATGTTAGTTTTTTTTTTTTTTTTACAGACTAAATCTAACTCATCTACATGATGGTTTTCCTCCAGAAAATCTCAAGTTCTTTCACATGCACAACCTCACACATCTTTACCTGCACATGATCTTACTGAAGCAGATACAGGCAGATGCCACCTTCCCACCCCACCCTACCCTGCCCCACCCAGCCCCATCCCCAACCTGACCAGATGCTGATATAGAAACAGATTGTTTGGGCGTTTGCTTCATAACACAGAGGGAGGTGGAAGAGTCAGTGTTAGAGACTGGTAGGCAGATGTCCCAACCCCTGACCCATTGCCCTTCATTTCTAGGGTCCTTGGATTTAGAAAGAACATAAGATGAATTCCAACTCCACTCTCTTTAGCAGTAGGGTCCAGGGAAAGATATGTAACCTCTTTCTACCTGTATGTTTTGAGGCTTAAGGAGCATAATGCCTTGGGCATAGTAAGTGCTTGGTAAATATTACATCTCTTTCCCCATGTTCTTTTGGGCTGGCTCCTGCAAATGTTATCAGCAAACTGTACTTGGCTTCATTTAAACTATCTTGATTAAGGGCAACAGAGTATAGTCCTGCTCTTTGACCTGCATTTCTTCAACAGCTGGGGTGAGGAACGTGTGTAAGCTGAAAATGAAAAATGCAACCAGTCCAGGTTTCTCATTGTGCGTTCCTTGGATGACTTGAATCAGAATCCCTGGGTGTTTGTTAAAAACACAGATTCCCACGTCCTACCCAAGAACTACTCAAATCCCAAGGGGGTGGATCCTAGAAATTGGTATTTTTTGCTAGCACGCCAGGCGAACTTTATACCCACTCAAGTTTGAAAACGATTGCTTTAGTTCATCAGGTATTGGCCTTGACTGTACATCAGGAAGAATTGGTGAACTTTGAAAAAAATAGTGAAGCCCAGATGCCTACCCTGAACAACTGAATTAGAGTATCAGGGTGGGAGAGGGTGCTGAATGAGGGGTAGGATAGAAAGCGGAAGTGAAGGGTAAAACAGCAGCCAACCAGACCTCTTTTACCCTCTAATTAATCTATTAGCATTTAAATTTGTCTGCCGTTGGAGAAGGGAAAAAAGGGGAAAAAGGCAAGAAATTATCCAAATATACTTTTGGATTTTTTTTCCTAAATCAAGAGCATAACCTGAGCTTTTGAAGGCACTTTGAAAAGAAACCCTTTCCTTTCTTTCTATATAAGAGTCATTGAAGGCGTAGGCCAAAATGAACTGAAGGTAAGGTTAGGATTCTTCCCTAAGCTGCCTTCTAACAAAGAAGCTGTCCTCATATGACCAACGTTCACTGCTGCACGAGGAACACCTACCTAGCATTTAAACAGACTGCACTTTTAATTATTATACTAACATTTTGTCAACTGTCAAACGCTCGGAAATAATTTTATATCATCCCATTTCTATGCAACACATTTATTGATATTCATGAAGTGAGTTCCTCCAGCAGTGTCTAGACTGAATGTCAATAGGGTCTGCTGAGGGAGATACTTTTCACAGAGGGAAGATATTAATAATGGAATTCAGAAATTATTTTTAATTTTGGCTTAATAAAGGATTAGATGGTACAAGACCACTGTGCCCCCTTAATAGCCCGATGCATAAATAAATGTAACCTGGCCAAGTCATTTTGAATATCAAAGAGGAGAAATGATCAACTTAGCCTCATTCACTTTTAGCTGATATCGGCTTCATATTCTTATAGGTCAAAGTCTAGTCTTCTATGTTATATCTGAGAGTTTTTTGCTTGTGTCTTTTGCAAAAGGAAGGGTGAATTTGGGGAGGTAGTCTCCCACTTTTTTAAACCTGAATTGTGGAAAAGGTAGAAAAATGGAGTTTGCAGATATTCTTGGCAATAACTTGCTTCTCAAAAAAAAAAAAAAAAAAAAAAGGCACCTGGGGAGGTCCCTCAGAAAACCATCCAAGCTTCATAGTGGGAAAACAGGACAGAGCGTTGCTACATTGCTAAACATTTAGGGATCTTAACATAATCATTACCATCATGGGGCAAGTGACACATAATCTGTTAAACCTTTCCCAAGATTTTCCACACTTAATCCCCACCAGTCCTAGGAGATTAACCCAGTTATCACCCCTGATTTTATTGTTGGTTTGTGAAGATCTCTGATCCAGAGTGCTGAGTTAATCACAGTCTTAGTATGTATATGGCAGTGTTTTAACTACTGATCTATACAAGGACCCCTTTCATTTAGTTGATTTGTGTGTCCCTTTTTATTCCTATACCCCATTCCCGTGTCCTCCCCATCCCACAGGTAAACATTCTATTATATTTATACGTGTGTTTTAGGTGAATGTGTTCTTACATGATGTGTAATGTATGAATGGTAATGTCACAGCTATTTCTTACTTTTTCAACCAGAGCGGTTTTTAAGCTCCACTGATGTTGTCCTGTATACGTCTAACACAAGGTATATATATCTGCCTGATTTTCCAAGATGAGGGAACCGAGGCTTAGAAAGTAAACTACATTGCCTGGCATAGTATCACACAGATATTCAATTATGGAGCTGGTCTCTAGGTCAGTTTTACTCTAAAGACTAAAACTCTTGGCCACCCTACTTCCCTTTGCTTCCCTTTGAAAACTTGTGTTTGTTTTTCACATTGACCCTGTGAAGTTCAGAGAGGTTAAGTAGCTTGTCCAAAGTCCCTCAGCTGGTTAATAGCAGAGTTTAGATGATGAGTTGGGTCCGTCTGACTGCTGAGCCTGTGTGCTTTTCAGTTTTTATCTAATGACCGACTAGCATCTTCTGAGTTAGTGCATTCTTCAAGCTCCTTGCTCTGCCTTTTATTCTTGTTTAGTGGACTGGAGGAGGAGTATACCTTTCCTTATCAAATAGCACAGTGAGGGGAATGAGGCATCTAAGGGGAGAGGAGACTACTGAGTTGTCGGTGACAGTCTCACCGTGGTTGGTACTACAGTGATCAGTCCCATCGGAACCTATGGGACCAAGGAAGGCTATGTGGGCCATCTCTCCTCTCCGGGTGGATTTCTGCCAAGGTCACATGCTGAAATGATGAGACAACTATTGAGTTCTTTCTCCAAGGCTGCCATGATGCAATAGGTCTGATGACAGGAGCTTTTCCTTTTCTAGCTGCCCTTGGACTCTTTATGGCTTTTTCTACTGGGATTATGTAAAGCTCCTTGTATGCCTTGGCCTGTGGCCCTCAACTGCATTGCCCTTGCTGGTTAGTACTCAGGAAGAGTGAAATGAAGCATAGGTTGTCCCGAATAACTTCTGCAGATCACGTCTGGCCTTGTGGACCAAGGTTATTATACCTAAATTAAACTATAGGTATAAAATGTGTATCTGTACACTTACAACTTTTGTCTTCAGCCATTTAACAGCCAGCCAACCATTTGGATGAGGCACTTTTCTTGCCATCAAACAAAGGGGAATGAAGACATTGGAATTGTCAAAAGTATCTTATTCTGGTAGAAATTTGAGGGGTCGTCTGGTGTGGGAGAAATGTGATGAATTTTATAGTAAAACAAAATAAATATCTCAGACTCACTTCTTCTTTCTAGTGTGACCTTGGGCAATTTACTTAACCTCTGGCTTATTTCCTCAAACATGAACTGGAGACAATGAAATCCACCTCACAATGTTATTATGAAATAATATGAGAAAATGTATATAAAATGCCTGGCACATTATCAGGCACTCATTGAATGTTAGGTCACCATCAGAAAAAAGAGATTGCAAATATTTTAGTACCTCAGCTCATTTTAAAGATTTTTTTCTAGTTGAAGCTAAATTATAGATTTTTTTCCTTTGCCCTTTCAGTTCATTTTGGTAGAGGACAGCTTAGCTGGGCCTTGCAGCGTTTGGAAGGTCATTCTGTGCATGAATTTGTTTTGGCATTTATTTCTGCCTTCTTTATTTTATTTTATCCACTGCCAAGGGGGCATTTTGATTGGCACGGGGAGCCAAGTGAAACAAAACACTCCCTCCGAGGGATATACATGCAGGAGCTCTGGGAGAATTGCCTCCTTTCTGTCTGATGAGGGCTGACTTTCTTCCCCTTCACTGTGTTTCTGAGGGATTTTTGATGTTTTCCTGGCCCTGTCAATTTCATTCGTTGCCTGACTCATTCACCAACACCACCAGGCACTATCAGCTCAGACCCGGAAACATGATGCCAACATTGTAGAATCCATTTAGACATGGATTCTAGTCTAGTCTGAGGCTTGCAGGGCACTATAACTAAATTTATTTTAAAGCCTAAAGGGAGAGAAAGGTTTCTCTGGCTGTCTGGTACTTGGTTTCCTTACACAGCCTCTTTCCTAGTGATAGGAATTTTGTTCACTGTCCCTTGAAAGATATCAATCACCTGAGCTCACCTGTTCCCATTAGCTGTACTTTTTGAACAGTGGCTCCAGAATGAATCATCTGAAAATTTCTACTGCCTGAAGCCGAACCTCTTTCAAGTTATCTAGGGATGAAATGCATTATTCAGTAAGCTCTGTCCTCTCCCCCACCCAAAGAAATTCAGGTGAGGCAGTGACTCTGCTTTAGGAGAGAATCTGAGAGGACCATGTGTTCATAAGAAGCACAGGTTACACTTCATACTGAAGAATCGTCAGGAAGGAAGGACATGTAATAAGCAACAAGACAAGTTAGAATAAATTGGTGGAGGTTTGAAACCTCAGACCTAGAGCACTGTTATTTCAACATATGGTTCCCCACCAGCAACCCGTACACCTGGGAGCTTATTCCAAATATAGGCTCCCTCCCTTCCCCCTAGAAGATTCTAATTTTGTATGTGGAGTCCTAGAATTTGCAAATGATCCTGATGGACACTGACACTTGAGAATCACTGGAGTAGAGATTCCATGTTCTTTCCTCAAGGACCATATATTAGGTTTCTTTGTAAAATGTAATCTAATTTAATTATCTAATTTAATTCTAAAGAAGGTAAATAAAATAAAATAAAATAAAATAAAATAAAATAAAATGGCTGCTGTGCCAGAAATGGGAATAACTCAGAAATTAGGTAGATGTGGTTTTAATTTTTAGTTCCATGCCTGGAATGGTTATTCATGTAATTTCCCAAATGATTCTTGCTTTCCTCCATCTGGGAAAAATGTAAGCATCATACTTCTTTGGCCTCTTTAAGTTAGGTGTGGCCAGGTGGGGCTTTGGCCAATGAAATGTTACCAGTGGTGTCTGACAGAGTTTGAGTTAGGCTTGGTCTGTCAGCCTAGATCCTAGGGTGACTGTGACGAGCAGAGAACTCCTTCTAAATCAGCCTGCGTTGTAAAGAATGAGTTAGGAAGAAATGTTCATTGTTTTAAGGCACTAGTTCTGGGGATTGCTTTTTACGGCAGCAGAACCTAGACTACCCTGACTCATAAACACTAACTTACTGTGTGACCTGAGCCAAGGTAGTTTAAGATCACTGAGCCTCATTATCACCAACATTAAATGAAAAATGCAATAACCATAATTAAGGGTTGTTGGGAGGGTTAAATATAATTGTGTAAAAGAGTCCTGTCTAGTTCCTGCCACGTAGGTGCTCAATATGCATTGGTTTCTTTCCTTGTCCCCATAGTCTTTCTCACCACTGTGTGCATACTTTTGTTTACAAAGAATAAACCTTCATAATATTTTTAATATGGTCCTAGTAATACCATAAGTAGCATAACTACTTTCCACAAATAAGTAAGTTAAGATTTTTGAAAGGACACTTAAGAAGATGTGTCACAGAACACTTATTCTGTGTCATCAAACAACTCCACAAATCAGTCAGAGTTACAGAATCTTGAACTTGGGACATACATTGAAGATGGAAGGTAATCGTGCCGTTCTTCCAGACTGGCACCTACAATGATAAATAACACAAATAAGACAATCTTTCAGTCTTTTAAGAAGCTAATGGTCTAGTTAGGGAGTCAGAAAACCATCAGAATTGAGTAAGCTTGTATAACAATGCAAGTGCTATGACACAAAAATACACAGAGCAATGGGAACACAGGAGGGTAAATGATGAATGTATGTAGGGAGCCAATGTTGACGTCGTGGAGATTATATTTAGTCTGAGCCTTAAATGACAAGAAGATGTTATGCAGATGCAGGAGGAAAGTAACAGCACTCCAAGAAGAGGCAAAGACAGAAATAAAGGTATGAAAGTACATGCTTTAAAGAATGGCAGGTTGTAGGGTCTAGGAGTTAAAGAAATAGCTATCAAATCATAGGAGATGGGGTGTGCAGGTAACTTAGGTCAGACTGATGTTTGGAAAACGGGTTAAGGTTCAGACTAGAAAGATGATAATTAAATTTGTGTTTGGGGGCAAGACCTCAGATAAATTACAGGAGGCAGGGAACACAGGTGATGGGTTCCTAAACTTGAGTGTGGCAGTTGTATGGAAATAGAGACAAAGAGTTAGGCTCAAGGGCTGAGTCTGTGTAAAATCAAATTGATTATGGAATCTTATAACATGGTTTATAGCTGAATGTGAGAGATAAAAAAAAATTTAATGCTATTAAATTTTCTAACTGGAGCAAATAGATGAATTGTTGACATAAACCAAGACAGGGAACACAGGAAAAAAAAAGACAAGAAAAGAAAAAAAGAAAAAAGCCTCTTAGGTTAGGAGTAATATAAATCTTATTTTGGCTTTTTTGTAAGATTGTTATGTAAAAAAACAATACGTAAAATGTATAAGCAAGTCATGAATCATAATAAGAAAATGAATACTTGTGAACTCACTCCCCAAGAAAGATCCTTCTAACACTGATGGCACCTGCGTGCTTCTTTCCAACCCCATCCCAATATCCAGAATCATTCCCTTCCTTCCCTCCACAGTCTTGCCACTTGTGGATATATTCTCAGGCAATAAAATGGTATGTTTTTTCTACAGCATGTAGCATTCTGTGACAATTCTTTCACTCAATATTATTATTATTATTTGCGATTCATCCAAGTTTATTGACGTAGCTTTTGTTTATTCATCTTCCCTGATGTATAACAGTATATTGGCTTGCCTATACTACAATTTATCCCCACTTCTGTTCATGCCCTTAGATTATTTCCAGGTTTTTCTTTTAATTGCAAACAATGCTGCTATAAATATTTTTGTCATATCTCCTCATTTTGATAATTTTGATTTTGAGGAGCATATTCAGGTGTTCTAAAGCTAAGAGAACCATCTGAATGAGATATAGGGAACTAGAAATCTTTGAAGAATAGGTGGTATTAAAGGCTACTGGCTTGATCACTATGATTCTGTATAAGCGTGGAGAAGAAGGCGAAGCTTTGAAATCAAAATCCTCACAAACACTAGCAACTAAGATCTGTAGGTATGTACATTAAATTAGTCATCTAAGAGTAAGAGAAGAATCAAGAGTCCTATTAGGGAAATCACCAGAAGAGACATTGAGGGAAAGAATGGTTTATACTCACAAAAGCAGAGATCACTGGCATGGATTTGTTTATTGTAGCACCAGTGACATAGAGAAAGAAAGCTCACCCAAGCGATGAGGAGAAAGACACAGAGAGAATGCAAGATGTGGAAGCCTTACCAGGAGAGTACATTAGTGCTGAAATAAGCTTGTTCATTAGAAAGGGCCAGAATTAGACCAGGAGGCTAAGGAAGGGTGCAAGTTCAAGGAAATGTTTTTAAGACATGACCATATTTAGGGGCACCTGGGTGGCTCAGTCGGTTAAGTGTCCAACTTTGGCTCAGGTCATGATGTCGTAGTCTGTGAGTTCCAGCCCCGCATCAGGCTCTGTGCTAACAGCTCAGAGCCTGGAGCCTACTTCAGATTCTGTGTCTCCCTCTCTCTCTGCCCCTCCCCCACTCAGGCCCTGTCTCTCTCTCTCTCTCTCTCTCTCTCTCTCTCTCAAAAATAAATAAACTTAAAAAAAAAGACATGAACATATTTATGGATGCAGGGGCTGGAACTTAAATTTTCTATTTAAGATTCATGGGAGAAATGGAGAATTTGGTGTAGCTATGTCTTAAAACAACAACAACATTAGAGAAGATTTATGGCTTGCCCTCCACAGACACGCTCCTAATTTCTTTATATTTAGTCTTCACAATAATCTTAAGAGAAGATGTTTTATTATTTCTCTTTTTATCAATACCCAAGCTTTTTCACTGAGAATAGATGGTAAGGGAACCGGGTAGAAGGCTTTGCAAAAACATAGGCTCAAGGTGGTAGTGAACTGAACGAGAAGCTTGTGGTAAGAAGAGGTTGAATTTGACATTACTTTTGAAGCAGAGCCAATCAGATCATTAATAGATCAAATTGGGATGCCAAGGAGAGAAATAAAAGACCACTCCAAGCTTTGGGAGCTGAATAACTGGATGGATGATGTTGTTATTTACTGAGATGAAGACTATGGTAAAGATGAAGACTATGTTATTTACTGAGATAAAGACTATGGGAGGAGGAAGAAAAGTGAGTTTCTTAGTATTCTAAGTTTGAAATGCCTATTAAATATCCAAATGGAGACAGTGAGCGGGCAGCTGGATATACAAAGCCAGAGTTCCAGTGAGTACTCTAGGCTAGAGATAGAGATATGAGAGTCATCGGTGTATAGATAATATTTACAGTCATGGGACCAGATAAGACCACCAAGGGACTGAGCTGTACAGATGAGGTGATGTCTAAAATTAAGCCCTGAGTTAGAAAAGATGAGGAGGAACCAGGGGAAAAAAAAATTGAATTGGAGTTAGCATCCAGGTAGGAAGTGAACAAAAGGAGTGGTTCCTGAGAACGAAGTGAAGAAAGTAGTTCAAGGAGAAGGAGGAAATTGACTGTTTCAAAAGTTTAAATTCACATATGAAGAGAACTAAGAAATGAACATTTGATTTTGCAATGGCCAATTATGAAGTTGAATGAGAGTCTCAATTTCTCCATTCTGATGACTGATACTTCCAAAATAGCAGGAAAAAAGATTACATTCAGCTCCATGGAAGCATTCTTTTTCTCACGTAAGTCAGAACCTTTAGTTAGTTCATTAATCAGAAGAGTTGTTGTTTGCTAATCTTTTGATGTAGATCCAGAATTTTCTTTGTGTAGAAGTAGCTTGCCTAAAAGCAAATATTTGAGTTTCTATTTCCTTAAATTATGGGAGGAACTTGAAGACACCTACAGCAATCTGAGTGCAGACTATGTCTGGATCTATACAACCCTTTCCAAATATTCTACAACTGTATTACCCATACCTATTTCAACAGAACAAAATAAGGCAAATCACCCTTGTCGGGTCTTTCCAAAAGGTTCCACGTAGTTTTCACCAAAATAATTCTTTTTTTCCTACTCATATTTTATCAAGTTTATCAACAACGTGAATCCACAGGTTTGGGAAGAAATGCAATTCTGTCTTGAAGAGACTGGAGGGGGTAAAGGAGAACTTGAGACGAGCTGTTGGCCAGCCTGAGTGTTGAGTTTGCCGTGGGAATCTGCCAGCATGTTCGATAGCAGGAGAGCAGAATGTTGTTAATTCAGGAGAAGGAAAACGGCATTTATTTAGAAGATACCATAAATTGTATTCACTTATAATTTATGCTTTAACATTCTTCACTTTTTTTTAATGTTGTTTTTTTTTTATCTTTGAGAGAGAAAGAACATGTGCACATGAGCAGGGGAGGGGCAAAGAGAGGGAGCCAGAGGGTTCAAAGCAGGCTCTGCACTGAGAACAGACAGCCCAATACAGGGCTTGAACTCAAGAACCGTAAGGTCATGACCTGAGCTGAAGTTGGAGGCTTAACTGACTGACCACTCAGGCACCCCTATGCACTAACATTCTGATTTATAAAAGTGAGAAGGAAAAATCAGCAACAATAATTTTATTGTCATTACCTTCCCAGTATCTCCTGAAACTTAAATCTCATCTTTTACAGACCCTAAGACTTCTCCACCTCTTCCCTCCCATATGAAGCCTCTCACATGCCAGACATAAACCCTCAGGAAATTTGGCTAATGTGTTTCTCAGTTATCATTTCCAGATCATTAGCTAGTTTCCAGTCTCCTTCTCTCTTATTGCACATTTTAGGTGGAAGCCTCTGGAATGCAAGATCTGAACGAGTCTTTTTTCATAGTGGTCACAAAGACATGATAAAACTTCTGAGTATATATTTCATTATGTATGTTTATTATTAAAAGCAACTAACAAGTGTTCACATGCATTTTATGCTTTATAGAGTATTCCTATTGATTTATAGAGTATCCTTATTGATTCATCTAACAAATAACAAGTAAGCGGTTTCTGTGTGCTTAGCATGATTCTCTACTGAGAGACATCAGAAAACGCCCTCTGAGATAGGGACATTTAAGCTGAGGTCTAAATGTACGAAACAAGCATACTTGTAATATAAAGGAAAAGCATTCTTCAGGTTCCTTACTGGGAATGAATGGAGCATGTTGGAGACACAGAAACAAAGTATACTGAGTGACCCGAGAAGGGCAAAACATGAGGATGGGTGGGAGGAAGGGGAGGTAGGTCCAGGTAGGGACTGGTAAAATTTTCTACTTTGTTCTAAGGGAAGAGGGGAGCCTTTGAAGAATTTTAAGGAAGGGAATGATGTCTTCTCACTTCCATTTAAAAGTTCTTGGCTGCCGGTAGCAGAAGAACAGGAGTAAGGTCAGTTGGCAGACTAATGTGAATTAATCTCACAGATATGATATTGGGGAAAAAAAGCTACACGTGAAAGCATTCATGCTGTAGTATATATACATTGCTGTCTATATGCTACACACCATCCACTACTCTACACATTGATTTGTGTGAGGTTTGCCCGTAGTTCAGGCAGGAGAGGATGATGGCAGGATTGGTGTGGTAATACTGGTGAAGGAGAAAACCTTTAGTGCGCGGAATCCTGGTTGTAAACCGTTAAACAGAGAGGGAGGGCTGAGATTACTCCCCATGTTATACAGGTAAGGAAAACAAGTCAGTAGAGTCAAATACTTGCCCCAAATCACAAAGCTATTTGCAGTGATTCTAGATCTCAAATTCAGATTACTCCTTTTGTTAATTCAGAAAGGTTCAGATATATACATTTATAGAAGGACTTTGGCCCAGCAATAAAGAGGGGGAATGACTGGTCATGCAATAACATGTATCAATCTCACAGCCATTACATTGAGTTGAGGAAGCCAGACACAAAGAGTGCATGTTATACACAGTCCTGCAATAAGAAAACCAACTCTGTGGTCTATGGTGACAGAGGTAAGAAAAGTGATGATCTCTTTGTAGATTCAGGGAGAATGACGGGAAAGAGCCAGGAGAGGACCATCCGGGGTGATGGAAATGTTCTACACTTTGATCTGTATGTGGGTTACATGGACATATATATTTTCCAAAACTCATTGAACTGAATTTCTAGGGTAAAAAATGTTCAGAGTATATCACTGATCTCCTAAGTATATAAGTCAAAACATGAGAGAGCTGGAATGATAATCCAAGTTTCTTGAAATTGGGTCATATACTGTCACCCTAGAGCCATAGCCTGTGGGCCCGAAGCTACCGGAGAATCCTGGCTTCTGAGCCCTAGTCAAGTGTCATGACACACTAGTAACCAAACCAACATTCTTCCGTCTGAAGATGTGGTGAACAAAGCCTAGAACTCATAGATACATCCCACCTGGCTGATGTGAACCTCCTTCTAGAACAAGAGACCTTATGCTGAATATTAGATAATTTTATAGGACCATAGAGTGATTTTTAGGTCCTGAACTGTGTGAGAAACTGCTCTCCTAAGAAGATCTCTCAAGATCCAGAATGAGACCAAAAAAAAAAAAAAAAAAAAAAAAAAAAACCTCAAAAACCAAAAAAAAAACAAAAAACAAGACAGCTTAAAATAAGCCTTGTAACAGAACTGGGTTAGCTTATCAGAATTTAGAGTCCTTCTAATGACACTTTTGACAATGGTGTCCACGTGATTGGTGCCACAGAGCTGATAATGGGACACAAGACCCTTACAGGAATGGCATTTTGGCAGACCACAATATCTTCTGACAACAGTTCATTTTTTATAAGATTCTATTCATAGACTGCATAGTTATACAATCTCATTAGTCTGCCATTAATCACTTCCAACTCTGTCTATATCCTATCATTTCCAAGACCTGGATTTTCATACATGGAAATAACATGTTAACATTTGTATAGAATTTTAGTGTACACAGCGTTTGGGGTCTGAATCATGAGGTAACTAGGAGAATATGAGAGGCGGTGGCTGCTTTACCTTATCTCTACTTCCTTAGGTGAGCTGGAACCATGGGGGAGGGACCATTCCTAAGAGGCCCCAGCTCCAGTGATTCGTGAACATTTAAGAGGGTGATGTTTTTGTGGGAATCTAAGCTCTCTAGTAGCATGTTTTGGTATTCCTTGTGAGCCAGCTTGTACCTGATAATGTCACATCTCACTTTAGAATACATCGGAGAGTATCCTTGACACAGGCATAAGCATCCTAGAGGCAGAAAGCATACTCTTATCTTGCTCGAAGGTATTTGACTTATGTACAACATTCCAGACCAGGAAGCTCCTGCTAACTTTAAAAATGTATAGATAGGAAGGGGGAAGTAGAAGAGGATGAATGAACTGTTAGATATAAAGCCTCCAACTTACCAGAAAAAGCACATGGGATAGAACTGGAAAAGTAGGTTTCATTCTGGTTCTTTAAGTTGCTGTATTCAGCATGCCAACTTATTTTACTACCCTCTATTAGTTCACTATGGTTGTCATAGCAAAGTACCACAAAGTGGATGGCTTTAAGCAACAGAAATGTATTGTGTCACATTCTGGAGGCCAGAAGTTCAAAATCAAGGTGTGAGCAGAGTTGGTTTTTCTTTTTTTTCAAAATTATAATGTGATTTTTTTCCAGCTTTATTGAATCATGATTGACAAATAACAATCGTGTAAATTTAAAGTGCACAATGCAATGATTTGATGTAAGTCTACTTTGTGAAATAATTACAGTCAAATTAATTAACATTTCCATCACCTCACCTAGTTACCGTGTGTGTGTGTGTGTGTATGTGTGTGTGTGGTGAGAACACTTAATACCTACTCTTTTAGCAGATTTCAAGTGTACAGTATAGTATAATTAGCTACAGTCACCATGCTGTAAATTAGATCTCCCGACCTTGTTCATATTGCATAACTAAGCATCACTCTCAAAGACAACCTTTTTTACAAGCATCTCTATATCTCCCCCACACCCTAGACCCTGGAAACCACCATTCTACTCTCTGCTTTTATGAATTTGCCTTGTGTAGGTTCCACATATAAATGAGATCATGCAGTATTTGTTTTTGTGTATGCGAGTTATTTCACTTAGCATAATGTCCTCCAGGGTCATCCAGGTTGTTCCTTGGATTTTTAAAGCTCTTAATATTCCATTGTATCCATATACCACATTTTCCTTATCCATGCATCTGTCAATGGATATTTAGGTTTTTTCTATATCTTCACAATTGTGAATGATGCTATAATGAACGTAGAGTGCAGATATCTCTTTGAGATACTGACCTGATTTCTTTTAAATATATGCCCAGAGATGGCATGGGTGGACCATACTGTAGTTCTATTTAAAAATTTTTGAGGAATCCCCAAGCTGTTTTTCATAATGGCTTTGCCAATTTACATTCCTACCAACGGATGGTGGGATGTTTGTGATCTCTTGTATTTTTAATAACAGCCATCCTAACAAGTGTGAAGGTAGTATCTCACTGTGATTTTGATTTTCGTTTCCCTGATAATTAGTGGTGTTGGGCACCTTTTCATATACTTGTTAGTCATTTGCATGTTTCCTTTTAAGAAATCTGGATTCAGGTTCTTAGCTCATTTTTAAAAGATATTTATTTTTCCTGTTATTGAGTCAAGTTCCTCATATATTTTAGATATGAACTCTTATCACATGTATGGTTTTCAAATATGTTCTCCCATTCTTAGGTTGTCTCTTCACTCTTTTAATTGTTTCCTTTGCTATGTAGAAGCTTTTCAGTTTGATGCAGCCCCACTTGTTTATTTTTGCTTTTGGACCCAGTGCTTTTGGGGTCATAGCCAAAAAATTCTTGCCTAGACCAATGTCAGAATGCTTTTTCCCTATGTTTTCTTCTAGTAGTTTTATAGTTTTAGCTTTATGTCTGATTCTAATACATTTGAGCTGATTCTGTGTATGGTGTGAGGTAGGGATCCAATTTCATTCTTCTGCACTTAGATATCCACTTTTCTCAACACCCCTCATTGAAGAGACTGTCCTTTACCTTTTGTGAATTTGTGGCAATCTTGTTAAGGACAAGTTGACTGTAGGTGCATAGATTTATTTCTAGCCTCTATTCTGTTCTGTTGGTATTTGTATCTACTTTTATGCCAGTAACATACTGTATTGATTACTGTAGGTTTGAACTATATTTTGAAATCAGGAAATGTGGTGCCTAAAGTTGTGTTTTCCTTGCTGAAGATCACTTTTTCCATTCAATTTCTTTTGTGTTTACATGAATTTTAGGATAATTTTTCTTTTTTTTCTATTTCTGTGAAAGTGCCGCTGGAATTTTGATATGAGTTGCATTGAATCTCTGGATAGCTTTTGGTAGTTTGCAACATTAATTCTTCCAATTCATGAACATGGGACGTATTTCAATTTATTTGTGTCTCTTCAAATTTTTCATCAGTGTTTTGTAGTTTTCAGTGTATAGTTCTTTTACTTCCTTGTTGAAATTTATTCCTAAGTATTTTTTTTCTTTTTGATGCCATTTAAATGGGATTGTTTTCTTAATTTCTTTTCCAAATAGTTTATTGTTAGTGTATAGAAACACAACTGATTTTGTATGTTAATTTGTATTCTGCAACTTTACTGAATTCATTTATTATTTCTAACAGGTTTTTAGTAGAGTCTTTAGAGTTTTCTGTATATAGGATCATGTCATCTGTAAATAAAGATAGTTTTATGTCTTTCTTTCCAATTTGGATGCTTTTTTTTTTTTATTTTCTTGCCTAATCGCTCTGGCTATGACTTCCAGTAATATGTTGAGCAGTGGCAAGAGTATCCTTATTTTCTTCCTGATCAAAGAGAAAAATCTTTCAGCTTTTTACCATTAAGTATAATGTTAGCTGTGGACTTGTCATATATGGCCTGTCTTATGTTGAGGCAAATGTCTTCCTTCTATACCTAATTTGTTGAGAGTTTTATCATGAAAGGGCCTTAGATTTGATCAAATGCTTTTTCTTTATATATTGAGATGATCATATATAATTTTTATCTTTCATTCTGTTAATGTGTATCACGTTTATTGATTTGCACATGTTGAACTATCCTTGCATTCCAGGTATAAATGCCACTGGATGATGGTGTATTATCTTTTTAAAATGCTGTTGAATTTGGGGCGCCTGGGTGGCGCAGTCGGTTAAGCGTCCGACTTCAGCCAGGTCACGATCTCGCGGTCCGTGAGTTCGAGCCCCGCGTCGGGCTCTGGGCTGATGGCTCAGAGCCTGGAGCCTGTTTCCGATTCTGTGTCTCCCTCTCTCTCTGCCCCTCCCCCGTTCATGCTCTGTCTCTCTCTGTCTCAAAAATAAAAAAAAAAAAAAATGCTGTTGAATTTGATTTGCCAGTATTTTGTGGAGGATTTTTACACCTATATTCATTAGGGATATTGGTCCATAATCTTTTTTATTTGTGATATCCTTCTCTGGCTTTGGTATCAAGGAAAGACAGGCCTCATAAAATGAGTTTGGAAATGTTTCCTCTTTGATGTTTTGGGAGGACTTGAGAAGGATTGGTAATTAATTATTCTTTAAATGCTTGATATAATTCACCAGTGAAGCCATCTGGTCCTGGTCTTTTCTTTAGTGGGAGGTTTTTAATTATTGATTCAATCTCCTTACTCATTATTGGTCTTTTAAGATTTTTCTATTTCTTCATGATTCAGTCTTGACAGGTCATATGTTACTAGGAATTTATCCATTTCTTCTAGATTGTCCACCTGGATCCCCAAGCTCCCACTAAGGTGGTTTTGTTTATGGATGCTGTCAAATACTTGTTTCTGTGGGGGGACATGGGCTGGGGACCTCCTAGTCTACCATCTTGCTGACATTACCAAGATTAGTTCCTTCTGTGGGCTATTAGCGAAGGACGTGTTTCAGGCCTTTCTCCTTGGCTTGTAGATGGCCATCTTCGCTATATGTTTCCACTCATTGTCTTTTTCTCTATGCACATGTTTTCAAATTTCCCCTTTTTCTAAGGAGACCAATGATATGTCGCATCTTTTTTTTTTAATGTTTATTTATTTTTGACACAGAGAGAAACAGAGCATGAGAGGGGGAGAAGCAGAGAGAGAGGTAAACACAGAATCCAAAGCAGGCTCCAGGCTCTGGGCTGTCAGCACAGAGCCCGACGTGGGGCTCGAACTCACGGACTGTGAGATCATGACCTGAACGGAAGTCGGACACTCAACCGACTAGGCCACCCAGGCGCCCGATATGTTGCATCTTAATGATGTCATTTTAACTTGATTACCTCTATAAAGATTGCATATCCAAATATGGTAGGGGGGATACCCTACCCTTAGGTAGTGGGGCTTAGAACTCCAACATATCAATTTGGGGGGACAGAATTCAACCCATAGTATATTTTGATAATTTATTCTGAAAAACTATTAACTTTAACTTTTCTTATAGTGGCATTCTAATTAAAGCAGCAAATTAAAATGTTAAAGTATGAAATTTCCTTTCTGAGTTCAAATCCTGACTACACCACTTCCTAACTTCATGACTTTGGTCACATTAGTTTTGTACATCAGTTTCTTCACTTTAAAAAAAATGAACCTAGTAAAAGTACTAGTTTGATGCTATGGGAATCAAACATATTAATATTTTTTAAGTACTCGGGGAAAAAACAAAACAAAACATAGCTTGGTACAAAGTGAGCTACAGATCCAAGGAAAGTAATTCAGAGCAGAAAGGAAAAATTTGAATTTCAATGGAATTCTCCCCTATCCATCAGATCTACTCCATATCTTTATCAAAGGATAACTGGGAGATAATAGTTATATTATAGAGTCATGGCAGCACCTTCAACCCACAGTTAAGTTGGAATCTTCTAAAGAGAAGAGAAACTGAAATTATTTCAGGACCTACTATGTGCAGAGCTTTTTATGTGCTACATACATATATGCTATCTCATCCCTCAGTGGTTCAGAGTGCACAGGTAGTAATAAACTTACTTCAGGGATAATTAAATTGAAAGTTGCCTAGGGTTATACAGTTTTTGACTCAGATGTTACCTCCAGGTTTATTTGACTCCAAGACCTATGTTACTTTCCACTGAAGTAAGTCAACTGAAATGTAAGCCACATTTCCTTTTCTTTGTATCTCTTCTTTGAATATCTAATAGTGGGTCTGGTTCCCTCAAAATACTTGAATTGATCCTACACATTTCCAAGAAATTAGATTATAAATTAATGAGAAAAAACATAATTTCCTTCCGCGAAGAGATGGCATCTAACAGTTTTTCTGACAGATTTTTTTCCTCTTCTAATAAACTATAAATGTGAACTTCCCAGAGAAACCTATAATTGCAGGTTTCTGATTAATCTATTTTCTTTGGATACTGCTTGATGGTGACAGAATGGTCCATGGGGACAGTTTGTGATGGATGTTTTTGATGATGATAGGAACACAGAGCTAAACAGAGTATTGAGAGGCATTTCATACAGCAGAGACATCTAGTCTGTTTTTGCATCAGAATTAGCATATGATTATCATCTCGCTATTATTATCATCTCAGAAATCATTAGAACCCATAAAGGTATCTCTGATTGCAGAGGTAGGGAGGGGACCCTGATAGAGGAAAGAAGATTTCAGCCTCACGGTTTAATTTTTGGAGAAAAAGTGTTGGTGCTGATTTAATCCCGATGAACTCCATCTATTTATTCCAAGACACAGGAGCATTTAGGGAAAGGATGGAAGAAGGCAGAAAGGAGTTGAGGCACCTTGGGCTGAATCGGAGAAACCAAAGATAAAGGTTCCAGAGCGGTGGCTCAAAGGAAGACACCTGTTTTTGTGCAAGGGCCCATGCTATACGAGTACCACATAGACCCGTAAATGAGCAAAGGGAATCCCAGGCAAACAAAAAAGTCCCTAAAGGAGGAAGAGGCCTCCCAGAAGTCTGGGAAAATGCCAGGTGATACTGAGTTTTAGTTCCAACTCTGGCCCTGCCAAATCTGGGGCGGGGTCCATCTCCTCCCTGCTGGAGCTTTTGGATCTCATTTACAAAGCATAGGGCTTGGTTGAGAGAGACCAAGCCTCAGCCACTTCTAACATTCCTGCTGTTGTGGTCTGGCACAACAAATGGGCTTTTGGGTTTGGCCCTTCATAACTGAATTTCCTCAAAAACGGGCAGTCATCATTTTTCGTGGGTCTTTCAACATTCAAATCTGGTTCCATATATGTGGATACATCCTGGCATTTATTTGCCTGAACAGAAAAACATAAAGGACACAGTATCAAAAATTCTGACTTGTCAGCCCAGACAGAAGAACTGTGCGTACACTGCTCAGTCTTTCCCAGACTCCGTTTTCTCGCCTGTAAAAGGGAACGATGAGATCTGTCTGCCCATAAAATAGTAGGGGAAGGGAAGATCATTCATATGCCCTTCCAGCTGGCATCACTGTCATGTGCCAAGCATGTCGTACTCATCACCTCACCTGATTCTTCGAAGAGCCCAGTCAAGGAGCATTGCCTTTCCAATTTTTCAGATGAAATCCAGAACTAGGAGGAGGTTGCTAACATATACAGTGAGTGTGGGTCTAGGATTCCTAGCCACAGGTGGGCGATTCCAAAGTTCAGGATCCCCTCCAGCGTAACAGTCTTCAGCAGGGATCTCAACCAGGTGAAATGAGCTAATGAGGGCTGGCAGCACTCCATACATCACGAATGTGCCCCCAATGTGCCATCTAGTAAGCATCGGAGCCTGATCCCTGGGGTCAGACTGGCCTGGGTGCCTCTGCCATTTGCAAATGCCATCCTTGGGCAAGGACTTAAATTCTCAATTGGCCTGGTTTTGTTGTGTCTAAATTAGAGAACTTAATATTTTTTACCTCATGCTTTTATTTAAAGGATGATGATAGGAGGGGTTTCTATTTTCTCGGCCTCCTCATTTCCATATTGAGGGAACTCTGTTCAAGTTTTACTCCTGGCTTCCATCTGACCTTCCATGCCTTTACTCTCAAGAAGGGGCAGCTGCTCTGATTCTGGAAACTTGGGAGAAGAAATTGGACAGCTCATCCCTCACCCCTGTCTCTCTCCAAGAAGATCAGTCCATCTCCTTAGCCACACAGTATACAGATAGCCCAGGCTCAACCCCTGTGGGGAGGGCTCAACTGACCAGCTGAGCCAGTGCCGGAGGGAACAAGTCTAGCAAGTACGAGGGTGAAGTAGTTAGGAATTCCCTAGGCTACAGGGCTAAAGCCTCATACTGAAATCATCCTTATAGGTTCTAAAACTGACATTAAAACAAACAAAAAAAAGTATCAGGCTCTTTCTATTTTTCTTGGGTTTATTTCTCATTTGGTTCTGACCTAGGAGACAAGGGTGTATTTATTGCACCCTTCCTACAGCCTCAACAGATTAAATGAGTTAATATATGAAGAGCATCCATCATAGTGTCTGGAGCATTATCAGTATCAATAAATGTTGGCTACTACTATCAGCCTCGCCCATGTGGCTCCTTGGATTACAGGCACCAAAGGAATTCCAGGAAGGCCAGGAAGAACGTCATAGGAAAGGGTTGGTTGGAGGATGGGCCACTGTGTGGCAACATGCTTTACAAACTGCACTGACTCTGTTATTTTCTTAGAATGATGCTGGCGATTCGGCTACACATGAGAATCCAAAGGCATTCCATCCACTCTGATTTTATTCCAAAATGTAACTATACTTTGGGGTCTATATGAAGCATAGTAATAGGCCTCATCTTAACTTGATTGGCTAATCTGTGGTTGTAATTATTTTACGTCTATCACAGTTACCTTAATAGATAGACCCTAGGCTGGAATCGATTTTGGAGCTACGTGAAATAGAAGTGAGTACTTCTTGGGGGTAGGGTCTCATTTTGATGCTCCTAGATGTGATGAGACCGAAGATTTAGGACCTCCTGTGAGCATTATTCTGTCTCTTTATTGCTAAGGACAGTGCTGTACCACATTCTTAGCTACTCTGCTTTCAGTGCTGACACCAGCTTATTTTCATTGTCTGAGAAATCCTGGACCACAAGCTGGCAGAACTCAGTGGGATGAAGAGACAAGCAAAGGAGAATTTGCCATAACCTGTAGTCAGAGGTGGACCTAGGTTTTAGGGGGGCTATGAAGCTTGTGCATTTGCAGGAGCCTCATAAGAAGAAGAATACAAAGTTGTGAATGTAAAATGCGAGGCCCTGAAACGTATGCCTCATTAGCCCCAGAAGGAACCCACCTCCTTCCGCAACCCAGGACTTTGAGCGTGACCTGGTGACTGTATCCAATCATCGCTTTTATCACCTCCCCTGGGGCAGAAATGCTGGCCAGGAAGCAACTTCCAATCAGAACTGTGTTCTGTCATTTGATGCACAAAGGGGGAGCTTCTTCTCCAATCTCGTAACAAAAACATTAAACAGCAGGTAAGCACAATTTCTATCTCAAGAGAGGTTTCATAGGACCTTTGCAAGTGCTATGTGTTCCCCCTCCTTGTTGTGTGATGCGTGATGTACCTTTCAGGAATAGAAATTCAGTGTCTTAGAACATGTGACTCAGGATCTGTGTTCTCAGTTGCCAATTGCCAAATTAAAAAGGTAAACAAATCCGTTATATTACTAAGTGAAAGCAACCTATCTGAAATCGCTGCATACTGTATGATTCCAACAATATGATGTTCCGGAACAAAAGGCATAACTATGGAGACAGTAAAATAATCAGTGGCTGCCAGGAGTTATGAGGGGAGGGAGGGATGAATAAGCAGATCCCAGAGGATTTTTAGGACAGAGAAACTATTCTGGAGAATACTTCAACGGTGAATATATGTCATTACACATTTGTCAAAACCCACAGAATGTACAACACCAAGGGTGACGCTAATGTCAACTGTGGACTTTGGGTAATAGTGATGTGTCAGTGAATGTTCATGGATGATAACAAATGTGCCACGCAGGTGGGAGATGATGATGGGAGAGGCTCTTTGTATGTCGGGTCAAAGAGGCATATGGGAACTCTCTGTACTTTGTGCTCAATTTTGCTGTGATCCTGAAACTTCTCTAGAAAGTAACATCTACTTAAAACAAAAACAAATCCAGACTTAGATATGTAGAGACTTTTGTTTGAAAGGATCATCACAAAAGGGAGAAAAGGACCATTGCCAAATGGAGGATCCTGTAACTGTGGATCTGCACTTAACTCACACCCTCAGGCACCCTTTATACGGAGGAAAGTCTAGAAAGTCTAGAAAGAACCCAGTGTGGAAATGAAATGAACCGGTGGAGGTGGTCTGACTGGAGAGTAGGTCAGAGAATGTTTTGCCCTGAGGCCAGCCTGTTCCTGGGAGGGGCCATTGAGGAAGGGCTGTCTGCTGGCTCAGACTGAGAATGCATCAAATTTATAGGGTGTAAGGGGACCAAAACTTGATCATTGTCAGCTTAAAGGGCATTGTGTCCCAATTGTTCTGTGGGGACAAATACCTTAGTTAATCATTTTGTGAAGCAAAGAATGGGAGGTGAAAAGTGTGTGTCTGGTCTTGCCATAGGCAAACAATGAGGGCATTTGTGAACCTCATGTAATTCATCTGGGGAAGGGTGATTCTTTGCAGTAAGCCATTTCTCAGAACCCCAAAATATGGGAAGTCGGGGGGTGGGGGTGGGTGGGTCTTAATCATCGTTGTTTTCCAGGAGCACAAGATTCAGGTAAACATCAAAATTGTCAGTTGTTTGGGGCGCCTGGGTGGCTCAGTCAGTTAAACGTCTGACTTTGGCTCAGGTCATGATCTCCCAGTTTGTGAGTTTGAGCCCCGCTTCGGGCTCTGTGCTGTTGGTTCACAGCCTGGAACCTGCTTCAGACTCTGTGTCTCCTTCTCTCTCTGCCCCTCCCCAACTCACGCTCTGTCTTTCTCTGTCTCTCAAAAAGTGACTAAATGTTAAAAAATTTTTTTTTTTAATTGTCAGTTGTTTGCCAAGAGAAGGAGTAACTTACACACGTGGATATTAAAAAGTCCCCACTCCATACAATGGGAGACTTGCCCAGGATCCTCTGCGATGGAATCCCTGTTCCATCTCACTCTATGGGCACCCTGGCTTAGTTTCATCCTCTATGAAATTCGGCTAATAACATTCATTCCTCCTACAAATTGTCATCTCCAGATGACATGAGACGATGCAGAGCCACGTATCGGTGAGCGTATCCAATGTGTTATTTCTCCTCTTCTTCTCGTTACTTCCATTGACCAAGCAATATGACCCCAAACTGCCGCCAGATCATGATCTGGTGCGTGAACTGGTGGCTTCTCTCTGGTGGAAGATTGCCCGTGTTGGTGGCAGCAACATGTTATGATGTGTTTGCCTTGATTGGTATGAGCGGGAGCCTTTGTGCTTGAGGTTCTCAGCTGTTTCCCTTTCATCTTGGGTTCATCTCTGTGACAAGAGGAAGAATCAAGGAAAGGGAGCAGGAAGGACAGAAGCAAGAAATCGGGGTGTCATGCCCTCATTCCACCTAGCTGGAGAAGCAAGAGGAACAACTGCATAAGCTGCAAAGAAACGACAGAATAACCTCAGAGCGAATGCAGATACCAGCAAGCCTGAGTGTGACCAGAAAAGTGCAAGAGAACACTGTTTCCTTTAGCTGCCAGCAGCACAGTAGAAGGTGCAGATATTTTGGGTTTGGGTGCAGTTCTTTTATTTTGGAAAAATAAAAGTGAGATGGTTTCAGGGATTCGATTAAGACTGTTCCTCTAATTTATCCTGAAGTGACACCAATGAGGAAAAAAAAAAATTGAACTGAATTTCTAGGGAAAGTTGACTCTAGGGAGAATGTGGTTTATTAGTCATTCTCAACATGGTAGGAAGTCATATATTCGAAAGGGTTTATTGTTTTTTGATTTTTTTGATGTTTATTTATTTATTTTTGAGAGAGAGAGAGAACAAGCAGGGGAGGGCCAGAGGGAAGGAGAGGCAGAGTCCCAAGCAGGCTCCAGGCCATCAGCACAGAGCCTGATGCAAGGCTCCAACTCACAAACCATGAGATCATGACCTGAGCCGAGATCAAGAGTCAGATGCTTAACCAGCTGAGCCACCCAGGTGCCCCCCACATGTTTTATTCTTAATACCTATTGACTGGTTGAAATCAGTGTTTCTTGGATAAAGTTTCTCAAAGAGTCTCAAAATCTCGTTATAAGAAATAGCTTTCACATTTAGTTGCTGCTATCCAGGAGCCAAACAAGTTGATTTGATCTATCTCTGCATTTATATTCATGGAAATTTGAAAAGTGATGACCCTCTATCATGGTTTGCCTGAGACAGTCCCATTCACACCTGCTGTTCTAGTGCCTTGTCTGGTTTAGCATTTGTCCCATAGTTTTCCTTTTCTGAGCTGAAGTATTGTTATGAACATGCATTGAAATAAGTCAGGATGGGTTTGGAAGTCATCCACTTTTCCTTCCAGCCTCCACCATGGCCTCATATGAGAGTGCATGAGGTGTATAGTCAAGGAACAGAACTCTTATCTTTTACTGACCTTCTGTAGATTCAACATTTCCAACATCTTCCTACCAAGATAGAGTCAGAGTACTTGCTGATAAAATAAATTGCACTGGACGAAGGTGGCTGGGGACAGCTGGCCTCTACTGGTCTCCTATTACACCATCGGTTGTTCCAGATTCTGTGTCAGTACCTGTGAGTTTGCAAGACCCCACCTAAAGGGTCAGTGGGAGACACAGGGAATTACAGGTTAGGTGCACTTGAGATGGAGAGAGAAAGGGGCCGAGGAAAAGAAGAGGAGCCTAAATATCTCGCTACAGTGATTTTGCCATTTATTGCAGGATCTAAATCTACAACAATTTATTTGTTACATTATTTATTAAGTTTTTAAATTTTTCAATAAACTCTTTTGACAACAATGAGTTTTTTTTTTAAATATGCTACTGAAAACTTGAAGATTGATGCTGACAAGGGAGATACTGACAAGCACACACAATGCAACATGTTGGTTGACATTTACTTTCCATCAGAAGGGTAGTGCTGATATCACAGACCATGTAAAAACCAGGATATTCAGATCTGTTGAGGAAATGTCAGCATCTACTTCAAAAGACAGAGTTATTGTAGGAAGTCTCTGTTTGAATAAGTGGTGTTTATATATCATTACAAAAAGGCATGGCTTTTCATTTAGAGCAAATGGTTCTATTTTCTGTATTAAGTTCACTTATGTTCAATTCCAAGATTTCTTGTGCAAGTGTGACAACTGAAAACATGCCTATAGATGTATTGATTTCATTCGCTCAGCATAAGAACTAGTAAACTAGAAAGTGATAGTAAACTATATCCGTGTCATCAGAGGCTTACAATAGAAAATCCATTAAGATAATTCCAGTAATCATTTGGTTCTTTTATCCAGTTCACAGAATAGAAGTAAAGTGTTTGGAGGCGCATTCTGCCAAAAGAGATGCTTTACATCATTGTGTATGCTATTGCGAATTTAGTAAAAGAGCTCAACATTCAAGATAGGATTATTTGGGAGTTTTAGTAATAATATGAATACAGATTTTGGTGGAACATAATCTTATTATTTTAACAATATACATACTTAAGAGACCAATGGAGAATTATTATGAATTCTCTATGTGTGATAATGGTATTATGGTTATATATATATATATATATATATATATACATATACATATACATATACACATATATACACATATATATACATATACATATACACATATATATACATACACATACTTTTACAAGTAACCTCTTTTAAAATATACACTGAAATATTTATGGGTGAAATGTGAGGATATCTGATATTTGCTTCAAATAAATCAGTGTTAGGATGAGCACATACATATGGGTACAAAGGAAACAAGAGTGGCTGTGAACTGATGGTAGTTATAGCTGACGGGTGCACAGGATCTTGTTGAACTACTTTCTATATTTCCTTAAATGTGTGAAAGAGGAAGGAGAGAGACAGAAAGAAAGAGAGAGAATGACTGAACAAGTTTAAAAAGTTTTGTGATTAAGCAGATAATGAATCAAAACACTCAGCCCTCCAGTATGAAATCATATTGTAGGCATGTTGGATCCGTTGAAGAATCACTTAGAAATCCTATCAAGTATTGTACAATAATATTAGACCGTTGTGTAAATAAGTCTTCTAAATTTGGTTGCATTTTGTTCAGAATCAGTTGGAAATCTTTAAATATCCCACAGGCAGTGTCTGTTTCCTAAGACTTGCAAATTGTGTTTAGGATAACCTGCATGTTAAAAGTCTTGTATTTTCATTGCCATTCACCTGATGATCTTCGTATCCCTCATAATTAAGGACATTTGTAGTCCTTTGAACACCCCTGGTTCCTCTATGGGGGAAGGGGCAGGCTTACTAGTTGGAATATGAGTGAGGCAGGGAATGCTTTTTGGCTAAATTCTGGAAATATGTCCCAGAATCCTTTTGAATTGTAGTTATTGTTGTTTCAATTTCACCTGCTCTGATTGTGTTTGGACTTAACACAGTTCTGCCAGAAAACATTAGTTGATTGTTATGATTATGACTGCTGTTTTATGGAAGTAATTTTCTGTAGAGAATAGGTCTCTTCATCTGATTCATTATTTCAGTGATCTCTAAAAAGTGTTTCCTTTGTCTCACTTCTGAACAGAATCTCAAAAAAAAAAAAAATACCATGGCTGAGACATTCAGAAACATCTGTACTTTCACATAATGCAGACATCGCAATCCCCTACAGAACTATTTATAGGAATTCTCTAAAAGTATTTGTTGAACAATACATGCATTTTAGCTTATCATCATTATTTTTCATCTATTATTATAATACCCTTTTACTGTGACAAGAAGAAAAAAATGTTCCACTTCTGCCTTGTGTTATTAAGAAAATTTTAAAAATACTGCTAAATATCACAAAGTGTAGTAAAATTTGTAAAGTATTTGATCAAATATTGAATGACTTAAAAATTACCCCTAAATGATAGAACTTTTCATGTTGTGGATACTGAAATTTAAATATCTTGTTAATAGCAATGGCTTCATGCTCTCTTTGCTGAAGGCACAAAAAACATGTAGGTCAAATTTCAACACTAATGATAGTGGATACAATTTCACATATCACATAGTCTTCTTGATAATTTAGGGCTTTTTTTTTTTACTGACTTCAAGTCATGCATGTTTTATATACCTCATAATATGGCTGATGAAGCATTTGTGCCTTCCCAAGTTCTTATTTGCCTGTTGTTTGCATCATTAGTATAATCTTCAATCTCTGCAGGAATATTTGAAAGATATTTATCTATTCTCAAGTTTAATGAAGGTATTGCTAGATAATATATTATCTAAATCAGCCTAACCAGGCACACGTAAATTATACAATGTTACAATATGCTGAGAGTGACTGAAAAAGGATGCCTCTGGAAACCTCTTCAGATTGTGGAAAGTTTCTTCTTCCTTGGGGTATCTTCTCTATTCTCTATGGGAGATGACTCTCTACCAGATGAACTGAGAGCATCCGTGCCTATGTGTAATTATATATAAATAAAACTCAGTTCATGTCTTTCTTTTTCTTTTAGATATCAATCACTAGAAATCGAATTTCTGAAATTTTCTTTTTGATACCAAGGGATCATCTTTCACTGTTCCCTTTGGAGGTCATTGATTTGGTAGGTTTTTTGTTTGTTTATTTGTTTCTATAAAGGGTAGATAGTAAGTATTTTAGGCGTCCTGGGTCACACAGACTATTCTGCAACTCCTCAATTCTGCCATTATCACGTGAAGGCAACCACAGATGTAAACAGGTAAGCATGTTTGTGCTCCAATAAATCTTTATAAGAGAAGGTGCAGGCCACATTTGTTCCCTGGGCCATAGTTAGTTAAACTTTGATTTAGATGATTAATCATGGATCTAAATTTGGATTAAAAGTTTAGATTCCAAGCTGAGATTTGAAGAGCTTTGACTTACAAGGAAGACTTTCAAGAATCTGTAATTTCCAAGAGGAGAGAAGACAAGGGTTGAATGAGCCAGGGCTTGAGAGGTCTGTAATGGGTGGAAGCAGAAGTAAATAACTGTGATGCTACTGTTTAAGAATTATAAGAAAATTATGGATGATAATAAGGGCAAGAGTTAGGCCACGATAAGAGTGGCTCAAGTGCAGTGAAGGTAAGATGTGATGAACTTGAAAAGGTCGGGGAGTGCATGATGTAATATTTGGAAAGTTGGAGAAGGGATATCTGAAGTTCCAGAGAGATTATTTAATCTATCCTTCTTGAGTTAACAAACATTTTAAAATTTAAACATTACAGAGTTTGTGCTATTTGAGAGGTTGGGGAGATAGCTAGCTAATTGGATCTTTTTGCTGACACCCTTAAGGCAAGTAAATCCCCAGGGGCTAGCCATTCTTCCTTCCTAAGTGCGAATAGTGGTAAAATACAGCTGGGAAATCTTCCTCTAAAGATTTCTTGGTGCTTGCCCTGGGGGGAATAGTGGTAAAATACAGCTGGGAAATCTTCCTCTAAAGATTTCTTGGTGCTTGCCCTGGGGAATTTATAAGATAAAGGAGCAATCAATGTATACAGATAAATTTTGTGTTAGTCATCTCAGGCTGCCATAACGAAATGGCAGAGTGGGTGGCTCAACCAACAGAATTTCAATTCTAACAGTTGTGGAGATGGGATAACCCAAGATCAAGATGGTGGAAATTTCAGTTCCTGGAAAAGTCCTCTTCCTGATTTTCAGTCAGCTGCCTTTTCTCTGTGTTCTCACTTGGTGGAGAGAGAGAAAGAAGGAGATTTGATCTCTTCTCTTCTAATAAGGACACTGATCCCATCATAGGGTACCCACCTTCATGACCTTATTTAAAGGTCATTAATTACTTCCCCAAAGTCCCACATCTAAATTTAATTACATTAGGGGTTAGGGCATCACTATATTGATCAAGGAGAGTGGGCACAAACATACAGTAGATAACAAACTATTACATTTAAAAAGTAAATATAGATCATAAAATGTGCTAGAAAAAGAAGTAAAAATGGTGTGATGATAAAGAGTCAAGCTTGAGAGGACACTCCCTTGAGAGAGAAGGAGGTCCTTTCTGAGAAGGTGACAATTCATCCAACATTTGAAAGAGAAGAAGGAGCTACATATTGTTTGGGAACAATATTCCAGGCAGGAGGGACAGCAAGAACTATGGCCCTGAAGGAAGGAAGAGCCTGGCATGTTCCAGAAGGCTGCTGAGGTGGCAGCACAGAGGACGAGAGAAGACGTGGCATAAGGAAAGGCTGGTTCCCTCAAATTTCTTGAGGCCAACTCCCCTTTTCAGTTTCCATCCAGTTTGCTCATTGTGCCCAAGATGGCATCTTTTTCAGGAGATTCCATTTCCTCTCCTTCACGAAGCTGGACTCTGAAGCAAGATTGCCTAAATCTGAGTAATAGCTTCTTGCCATGTACCAGCTGCATGCCCTGGGTTTCAGCTTCCTCATGTGTAGAACAGGGATGATGGTATTTACCTCACAGGTGACTGGTGAGTGCAAAGCACTTACGTCTGGACCTGTCACTCATGCTGGTACAGCATTCACTTCTATCAGACCTCACTTGGAGTTACTGCTTTAATAATTTGTAAATAGATTTGTAAATGAAATAAATTTTCAATCCTATCAGGCTCACCATGAAGACTGCCCTTCACTGCTCCACAACGTCTCTTCAAACAGTGATATCACAAAGCAGCTCTGATCTGTAGGCATTCACCCACCTGCCTGGTTGTGGAAGGGTGTGAACGATAGCATGAGTCTGTCTTGGCCTTTGTCCAAAAACATTTATTCCCATAAGTGGCACTAGAAGTCCTGTCTTCAGTCATATGGCCCCACAGTAGGTAGGGGCATGGGGCAGGTGCCCCAAAGATCATGGTGGCCCCCATGGAACCATTCTGGATGAGAACTTTTCCCCAAGGCATTCATACACTGAACCTTGGAGATCCAGACCCTGAAAAAGCAGGTCAACTCTTTGTACCTAAGAGCTTCTGTCTTTGACTCTCATCAGCTTTTCAGAGAATTTTGAATCTAAGTGACGATGCACCCACTTACTTCTGGCCTTGACCTTTTCACTCTAGTAAGACTAAACTGTTTGTACAAGCTTTCCTCTCTATCTGAAATGCTCTCCCCTCTTTACCCCCTTCTTTCCTCTACCCTCTTTGCCTCTGCTAGCAGGTCCTGCCCAGGCTGCCATGTCATTACATTTGTGGGGTTAGTTGGGTTGGCCCCTCTTGTAGGAAGCCACCCTGGTATCTTCTGGCTTCCTTTGCCCCACCAGGAGTGTTAGGGTCACCTCTCTCTGGCCTCCATACTATCCTGCACATACCTCTGTCACAGCAGTTTCTGCACACTCCTGGGTAAGTGTCTTTCTTTTCCACTCGAGTCTGTGCTTTGGCATCAGGGTCCCGGGAGCTAAAACTTATCCAACTTTAGATCCCCAGTTTCTACCACAGCACCCGGAACATGGTCAGTGCTCGGTAAATGTTTACTGAGTGAATGAATGAATGAATGAATGAACAATAGATAAATAACTATCACCCCCCCCCATTTCCTCTATATAGCTGATGCTGCCAACACTCAGTTCCCCATCCTCAGTCCCTGATTATCCCCACAAAACATCCCACCCACCCAACATCCTTTCTTTTGCATGCTTATCTACATTTGAGGTGATGTGCTGCATAGTTAGCCTTCTGATTTTAGAGAAATCCTTTGAGTTGAAACTCCAAGCATCTTCTAGCTTTGGACATTATCTCTGCCATCTTGAGCAAAACAAATCTATTGACTCCTTTATAAGATAATCTTTCCCAGACTTAAAGATAATTATTTGTTCTTTTTAGCTATTTATGTTAAGAGAGCTGTCCATTTCCCCGTATATTTATTCACTCATTTAATTAATTAATTCACTCAGGAATTCATTTATTCATCTATTTTTTTTCTCTTACTCAGTTGGTCCTTCATTCTGCAAATCTTTTGAGTTCCTATGATGTTCCGGGTGCTTTTCCAGAATTTAAAGTGTGACAAACAAAATATCTACAGATTTCTACCTGTTGCTCCCTATTTACAGCTTGATGAGAGAGACACATTTCAATATGGGGTGATCATATTTTGATTAGAAAAAAGCAGGGTGATATAAGAACACAGAATGGCACCTGGCCCAGATTGGAGAGGCAGGGAATGCTTCCCGGTGAGAATGATATCTAAGATGAAGTTAAGTAGGGGTCAGTAGGGTCTATGGAGGGGCAGGGAGAGTATAACAGAGGACACAATATGTGTTGAGATCAGGGTATGCGGTGGGGGAAATGGGAGGTAAGAGAGAATAACGGAGTGTTCCAACAGGTGAAAGCATGGCACGCACGAAAGACTCTGTAAGTTGTGCCAAAGAGTTTAGATTTTATCCTAACTAAAAGGAATATTCACTAAGTGTTTGAGGTGGTCAGGTTTTCACTACACAAAAAGAACTTGTTCTCTCTAATGAGATGTTTTTCTTTTAATTTTCTGACGACTCCCTTCTTGATCTCTCCAAATATTGTCACAATCTCTCATGATGAACCCAAACTAAAAATGGGTTTGGGAACCAAGCTTGAATGTCCCTGTTCAGCAATTCAAGCGTGTTTTCTAAGGATGTGCTTTCTGACAGTACGGAAAGTATCTTAGGCTCTCGCTTGGGTCCTGGAAAAAGAAGGCACCTGTTTCACGGAATGTCCAGCCTCTTCTATCTTGGCAGCTGCCCCTCCCAGCTGGATGACTTTAGGGATGTAGCAGATTGAAGAGGCTGATGATGCCATTTGGTCAAACCATGTGACTATTTCCATCAGCTTTATTTCTGCAATGTACTGTGCCCACAGAGGGGACATGAGATGACTTTATAATTCTTTGGCTATATTAAGATACAGATACGCCCAGGACCTTAAAAGCAAGGATATGATTGAAATGTCAAATGGGGACTTAATGACCTAAACTGTGCCCCTCAAAAGCTAATCTCTTGCTACCACCTGTGTCCCCTGGGTGAGGCTTCTAAACAGAGATAACTGAAACCATGGACTTTCAAAAAAGGAAAGTCATGACCCCCTGGTGACCAGAACCAGTGTGGAATGGTATTACTGAGGGAGTGGAGAGGTGAGCTGGCTTTTCTCTGAGTCAAAGCTATAATGGCACAAAACTTCCCCATCCTAGTTGGTGCAGGACCAACACTGCATTTCTTTCATGCACTTCTTATGAGTGCTCTCTTGTCTTATCCAAACATGAGGTTGTTTGCCTTTCCTTCACATTCTGATTTCTCTGGGCTCTCGGTGTTTTGATTCAGGCTCTTCTCTCTTCTGAGATTCCTCTCCAGCATGAGTATGAAAATACTGTGCTTCAGTGGAAAACTGCACATTGTTTAAACCACACCCTGCTAGATTATATGCTTCTTGTCCTTTTAAGCCATTTATAGTTCTGTCAATGAATAATAATGCATGTAGTTCTTGTCTATAGATATGTAAATTCTGTCCTGTGGAGGTTAGACTTCCCCTCTCCTCTGTGGAAAAGGCCAGTTTTACCTCTATTGGCCCATTCATGTCTACATCCTTGATCTATGAATATATCTTTTTGGAATTTCTCCCTTGAACTCATAGCACTTGACCAGTTTCCTCATTGGTGAGTTAAATAAAAATCTTTAACACATGTTCATCCTGACGTCAATATGAGTGTCCTGATTTTATCTTTTTTGAGAATTATCTTTTAATAGGTGGTAAAAAGATACTGGAGTGGACAGTAAGTCGTGTATTCCTGCTACAGTCCAGAGGGTCTGTAGGAAACACCAGGCCAAAGGATGGTGTTTCTCCTGACACCACCTTATCACAATCATCTGGATTGTAACAAGTTGCAGGTTCCCGGGCCCTCTAAGAGAAGGGTCAGGAATTTGCATTTTAACAAGTCGATGCTCAGGAGAGTTGAAGAGCCATGGGGACCAATGATAATACCAACACCTTAAAAGCAACTTAGAGAGATAGACTGAGTTGGAAATAAAAGATAAAACTGCTGAAGAGAACTAAGACTAACATCTAAGTTGCACAACTAATTGGAACTGCATGTTTAAAATAACCCCAAGTAAACCAAAGCAAAATTCCCTGTAAGAAATACTGGTAACTAAAAGAGTCGGGAGGATGTCACTCACACACACCCCCACCCCCTGGCCCGGGTAAGACATCTTATATCTTTTTAGCCTAGCCTGGTATGAACATTGACATTAGTAAGTAAAATTAATCATAATCTATGTTTACTTCTAGGAGAGAATAAATAAGCCTGTGTGCTTTCTATTAGTTGATGAATATGGCAAAAACTGCCTGAGTGTCTACACTGGGGATATGGCATTAAGAAAACTTCTCTTCTGTTTTAGTGCTGTTTTCTATTTCATTGCTTTCTTAAATAGGAGCAAGGGTCTCTTAAATGAGACCCAAGGTACAAAATAAAACACACTATCTATGAAATTGGAATTGTTGGGAAGTCTTTAGGGCTATACTTAATGTTACCATTTGACAAGCTTTACCCTCAAAATACGGTGGTGTTAACCAGGGTGCTCGGGTCACAGCTTACGATGTCTTCCCAGATACAATGTCAGAAATCCACAACATAAGACATTTCTTTGTGGAAAGTATGAGTTAATAGAAACCATATATAGCAGGAAGTGATAAGGAAGTACCTGGAAGATATCAATAATTGATATGTGACAGTATAAAATCAAGCACGGGAGAGGGTGCCAGGTAAAGTTCAGAAAAGAGAAAAATGAGGAGGGCAAGGCTGGAGTAGAGTAGCTTCCTGGAATTGGGGACAAGCTGAAGTGTAAGGACAGTTTGCATGTGGGTGACATCAGATTGGAAGGCTTTCCCCGCGGAGGCATTGTGTGAATAAACCCACACGGGAGCCTCAGCTGTGTGCTGCAGGAAAGTGTCAGTGAGCAAGAACCTGTCCCACAAAGACCAAAGTCAAACACTCTTTTCCTGCTCAAGCCTGATGCCGGGTGCAGTGTCTCCTATGGTAGCCATATATCCCACTAGTTGGATTGATCTCCCTCAGATAGCTCGATAGAGGGGGAAAGCTTCCCCCCTAATACCAGATGCCTCCAAACATCTGGATGTGTGGAGTCATGTAAGCTCAACAGCTGGCTTGATAAAGATGTTTTTACTTTCCACCTCAATGCTAGTTGTCAAGCCCTTTATCAACATCTGGGAGTTCCCCAATCATCAAGGAAGAGAAATGAGAAAACACTCCTGACTGCAGTCAGAAGCCACTTCTGAGCCCCACATGGCAACATGCCTGCATTTAATAGGAAATGGCTTGGCTTAGCTCACTGTGGATTGAGTCTACAGAGCTGGAAGGTTTCATCCTGACTGTTCCACTCCTTCCCTGTGGAGATTTTATCAGATTTCTCCATGAGCCATATAAGGGCTTTTAAGTTGACATATCCCACTTAGTTGCTAAGGGGAGACTAGCAGCGTGATTGGGGGATGCATTGCTCTAGCCCACGCTTTGTAAATGTTGACAATTAAAATTATTTTTAACACTAATTACATTGAAGAATGGATGTTTTTCACCCATTCGGATGTCTGCCAGTGGATACATTTTACCCTTTGGAAGGAACTGATTACATTCAAAGTTGTCTTCATTTTGCCTTTATGATGTCAAATGTTTTCATCTTTCATTCTCTCCATCGCTGGGGTCTCCTGCCCTTAAATGTAGGCACATCTCTGATACCAGTCCCAGAGCTATCCTGTATCAGCGGCAAATTCATTACACTTTCCCTCTATCTGTTTGCACCTTCTTTTTAGGAGCGAATTAATAAATCCTTTCCCCTCAATCATGCAGAGTGACTTTCTACCCCTCTGAGCCGTTTTGCTTGCTGACCTCAACAACCTCAGATTATATCTCTTCCACTCCAAGCACTTGCAAAGATATTTTTTTTTGTCATACAGAGAGCTCTTTCTCAAGGCAAATTCATTACACCCTTTTCCCCTATCTGTTTACTTTTCTCTTCTTCTGTATGCATTTCATCTTCCCATCTAGATTGAACAATCCTGGAGACCACAGATCTTAATTTGTACTTCTTTCTTCCCCCTTTCCACCCAGGGTGATATGTTCATTTAACAAGCTCAATGAATTTTAATGGTTTAGTATCTTGGAAGAGGTGGACAGGTGAGGGACCAGCAGGTAGCCTAAGAGATAGTTGAGCTGAAGAGGTTGTGACTATCTTGTTCAACATTATATCCTCGGAGCTTAGAACATAGTCCTGCAAATAGCAGGTGGGAATGAAAAAATATTGAATGGATACATAGATGTAAAATAGAAGTTTCTTAGATAGTACCTTCAGAAAAATCTGGGGGTTTTTTGGTAAGTAGAGTCATAGCTCCCAAAGATGCCTACACCCTAATTCCCAGTGATGGGGTTGGTATGATTGCTGGCTTTTCAGATAGGGAAGTATCACAGGCTAAGGATACAAATAGCCTCGGAAGCAGCAAAAGGGAGAGAAATAGACTAGAAACAGACTGCCCCCCGTGCCTTCATAAGGAAGGCAACCAGCTTCTTTACATTAGCCCAGGGAGACCTATTTTGGACTTCAGACGTTCAGGACTATAAGAAGATAACACTGTGTTGCTGTAAACCACTAAATTTGTGGCAGTTTGTTACAGCAGCAATAGGAAACAAATACAGACTGTATTCTAGTTCAATTACAATCTCTCCAGATTCTCTGGACCTCAAATCTCTTTTCTGTAAAAGGTTGAAATACTACTTGGACAGTCTAGCACACATGTGTAGAGTACCTGTTTCCTACAGTGATCAGCCTTTGTGTAGGCTCCAGATGGATGTGAGGATTAAATTAAAAAGCATAGACAGAACGCTTAGTGATATTTTTTCTTTTTCTTTTTTTCAAGTGATATTTCTAATGAAAAATATGTCTTTCAAAATGCAGGAGTTAGATCCTGGAAACCTACAAAGGAGGTGAATTGGCAAGGAGTGTAGTAATTTAATTTCAGGAACCTAAGGGAAGTAGAATGAAGAACTAAGGTTGCTGGTAAATCCATAAAATTCCTTATAAATAGGTATTTAATTTACTAACATACAATAAGAAGCTATAGATAAGACAATGTTAATATCCTACACATTTTAAACGTGCAGTAGTGAATCTTTCACTGTTCATGGGCATTTAGAATTCCTTATTATTAGAAACTCTTCAAGAAATCACTTCTACTCTGTTTCAGATATGTCCTCAGCTTGATTGATGTAATGCCTATAATAGGACACTTGCTTGCTTGGTATTTCCTCAGGCTTGTCTTCCAATCTCTGCATATTGTATCTAGTAACTCCAAGAGTGTTCACTATCCCTAATAGTCTCTACACACACACACACACACACACACACACACACACACACCCTGACCCCCTGGGACTTGCCCCTAATAGCACCTCTTACACCTAATCCAATTCTAAAATTACTGCAATTCTATTTTCCTCATCCTCATTGCCTTTTTTTTAATTTAAAAAACATTTTGTAATGTTTATTCATTTTTGAGAGACAGAGAGTGAGCAGGGGAGGGGCAGAGAGAGAGGGAGACGCAGAATCCGAAGCAGGATCCAGGCTGTGAGCCTTCAGCACAGAGCCCAACGCAGGACTCGAACTCACAAACTGTGAGATCATTACCTGAGAAGTTGACTGCTTAACCGACTGAGCCACCCAGGTGCCCCCCTCCTTGCCTTTCTTAAAATCTCCCCCCCCAAATCTCTTTACTGCCTTGCCATTTTGTTACCTCTGTTTGCTACACTTGCTCCCTCTTTTTCTGTCTGTAATAGGCATCACAAAATTTGTGTTTACTGGAACCAAAATTTTTGTCATTGCCAAAAAATATACATATGTAAATTCTTGTATAATTACATTTTGCATAAGGGAAATTCCCGGTTGGGAAAGGAATGCTATGCTCAGTAAATGGCGGTTCCCTTGCTGACATCCCTGTGTCCCCAGGCCAGCCTTCCAGCTGACGTGACGCCAGCTCACTGCAGCCACCTGGGCTCAGCTGTGGGGTTGAGAGATGATATTATCGAGTTTTAATTAAACTACTCCTCACAAAGTGGACGAGTAGTGTGCAAATCTTCCTGTAAAGAAACTGCGAAACACTTACAATGCAAGTACTAAGCAACAACAAGAAAAGAGCAGAGCTGGCATTTCCCACAATCTAGCTACAAGGCTTTCATTACCCAAATCGTGAAGAAAAAAGCAAGGATGATCTAATCAGACTTGACAGGAAGTCATCCCAAAACACTGACAGTACCAAGAAGTCTATTTGAAATATGTATCTCACCTCAAGTGTTATCTGTGCCTTGAGAGATTAGTGCAAAACAGTACAAAACCATTACAATGAGCAAAGCTTTCAACAAGCAAATGTGAAGAGTATGAGGACAAACCAGTTTTTTTTTCCCCCGTCTCAGCAATGTTTAAAATCATGCATTTCTCAATCGTGAATTTCAAGAAATTTCAGAAACTTAATGCTAATTTAGAAGCGTCTGTTTAATTTTCTTGGGGCACCTGGGTGGCTCAGTCGACTAAGCGCCTGACTCTTGATTTCGGCTTGGGTCATGATCGCACGGGTCTGGAGTCCAAGTTCGAGTTGGGCTCTGCGCTAACAACGCAGAACCTGCTTGGAATTCTCTGTCTCCCTCTCTCCCTGCCCCTCCCCCCTCAAAATAAATAAACTAAAAAAAAGCTTATGTTTAATTCTCTTAATTGATTTTTGAAAGATAAAATGCTATGCATCACTGTGGCTATATCCTGGTACAGTGAAAAGGCTAACAGTTGGAAAACAGCATGGTAACAAGCCAGATGCATTCCTTTGTCAGCAAATACTGTGATGCTATAAATAGAAAGCATTGCTAAATATTTAAAGAAATTGACATCCAAGCAATTACACAGCAGCATATATGTTCTACGGTGGAATGAAAGGACAAATGTTTCTAATATGTTTCTGTTTATAGAGTTTTCTGGATTCTCATTTAATATTAAAGCATATGAAAAAAATTTTTGCGTGTGACTCTAGAAAGCAAAGGTGCCCACACACATGGTAGCGGACGTAGTAAACACAGTGCTTTATCGGAGAAGTGTATAATATAACCATGCTTGGAGAAGACGCTCTCATTAGAAGCAAAGGGGAAAATATCGGGTTAAGTTTGCAGATGACGCCACATTTAAAATTTATTTATAGCATAAGTCGTAGACAATTATCACATCAAAGTTGAAGTGGAGAATGCTATATAGAAATCAATTAATGCAGACAACGTCTCTAAATTTTTCTAGGCAAAATTTTTGCAATATTTTCCACGAGATGGGAAATGACTATAGAAATCTTTTTTTGCACCACCAATGTTATTGTGGAAATAATCTCTTGGCAAACTTTTTAAAGGGGCTGCACAATAGAGAGACATATGCATTTCCCTTTTACAAAAAAAAAAGGCCAATGATCCAAATTTGCTGACCTTCTCTGTAATGAGAAGTGACTGTCAGTAGCCAGCAGATGTATTTGTAAAAATCAGCCCCTCTCAATCTGTCCCTGCAAGGTAAAAGTGGCCTTTCACAGTAAGAGAACTACTCTCAAGAGAAAATCATGCTACGAAGGGAACATTTTGAAAATATGTATTTGGAATTACTTACATTGTTACGCGATTTATTTATGTATTGGGTCAAAAAAGCCTATCTGGGCTAACTCTAATTTATCTCTTAAAACACAGATCAGGTATTATCCTACACTTAGACAATTCTGATCACCCTGCCAGTTAGGTAGCCTTCTCCTTGGTTCCTCTCCTTTAACTTCCTGCACTTACACTATTATGATACTTACAACACAGTATTAGAATATGTTATTTACATGTGTATTTCCCCCATGAGGTTGTGAGTTTATTGAGATCAGGAACACAGCAGGGTCCTACCAAGATGAGAAGCATCCCAAAGATGCTCTGTAAATGCTTGGTAATTGGATTAAAACACAAACATACAATGGACCCACAGACTGCAATCACTGGCCAACATAATAATAACACTGACAATAACAGTGATAACAACAACCGCAGTGGCTAATGCTTGAACTCTTTTATATTTACTATGTACCAGGCACTGATCAAAACACTTTGCACCTGTTTGCTTATTTAATATTCACTTGAATCTTATTGGAATGTACTACTGTTATCCTCAATGTATTAATGTGGGTGAAGGAACTCTTCCCAAATCATATGGTCAATCATCCGAGATACAATCCAAGTGGTCTGTTCCCAGAGCCTAGATTCTATGAAATAGGGGAAAGTGAACTTAGGCATTGAGTTTCAAGAGGAGAATTGCAAACATATAGAATATATTGAACCAATAATTCCAGTCATAGAAGGACAACTCTACACCAAGGTCACTTGATAGAATACAAATTATTCTCCCTTAGCCAGATGGGAACTTATGTCCCACGACATTACAGACTCTGTCTCTTCAGTCTGTATTCTCAGTGGAATGTAGTCTCATTAGACTATTTGTAGAATACTCTTTATTCTATTATTTGTAGAATATATAAATGCACATAAGAATGAATACCACGGGTCAGGGGCTTCACGTAGTTGGTTACCTTACATCGTAGCTCAACAAACCTACCAGTAATCCTGATGTAAAGCCTAGAAGAAGAAAAAAAAAAAGAAAATAAATGGCCCACCTTTTCCCAGTGTCAGACAGCTGGGAAGTGCCGTGTTCTTCTTCCTCCTCAGGGCCCGCACTGCCCCTCCGGGTTGTAACTCTGACCCTGCTCATCTCACATGAGGAGGGTCTGGGTTAACAGGAATGCCTCCAGAGCAGTGTGGCCAGAGTGTCGCAGGAGGAACAGCAGAGGGGACTGGGAGCATTGGGTTTGGAGCAGGGGAGACTTCAGGAGATAGGATCACAGGTAATTGGAGATAGGATCACTTAAAATACTTTAAGTGGAATCAAGTGGAAAAGGGATTAAACTGAGGCATTGTAGCTCTAGAAGGTGAGTTCAGGAGTCCTGGGAGGAAGGGCAAGAGGGATGGGTTTCAGTTAGAAGAAAGAACTTTCTGGTATTTAGAGATGGAGGGCAGTGGGAAAGGTCACCCTGCAAGATTGAAACGATGCATTGCCAAGAAGCTGCAGGGGTGGTGCCTACATGAGGGACTAGGTATGATTTGCCCACTTTCTGTGTAGACCTTACGTGACTAAGTCAGGTCATGTGGGGCTGCAGGAAGGGACTGTAACCATATATGAGATGACATCATTAAGAGTTACGTATGGGCATAACTAATAACAGCAGATTACTATTTTTAACTCTTTATTTCAAATCATCAGCATCTATGTTGTTTCCTGAACTGTGAAATTACGGCAATAGTACCATCCTCATGGCATTGTGAGAGGGTTAGATGATATCTATAAAGTACTGAGAATGATGCTTGACACATAGTAAGCATATCGTTTTTAAGGTCATTTCATTAATAATGCATACGTACATATATTTACTATTTGGACTCCTCCCATGTGCTACACACAGCGTTTAGGCCACCCCACATCCTCAACGTAGGCGTGAATGTCTTTACCTAACAGGTGAGAAAACTGATGTTGTACCCAGTACCCTTCGCTGCCATTGGTTACTCATCATCTCAAAACAAACCAGTTTGATACTTGATGACAAAGGAGATCGGTGAACCTCGTAGGTGAGGAGTCTGATATTGAGCAAACCATGCACCCACTTCACCCTGGGGCTGCTGCCACCTTCCCTGTTTCCCCACCGTTCTTGAGAACAAAGGCCTGTGACTGTCCCTGTGCCTGTGGGGATTTGGTGAGAAAGGAGCATGGGGCAGTCCTTGCTGCTGTTGCAGATACACGTGGGTTAGGAGGAGGGGGCATAGCCTGAAGGTGATGGTAGTGAGGGGGCTTTGTCCAGGGAAGAGAGGCGATTGTCACTCCAGGTTCAACAAGATGGACAGAAAAGCAGGCCGCGGAGCTCCCCAGACCTGCTTCTTGATCTCAGCTTTGCCACTTAGGCAAGTCAGTTAACTTCTTTAAGCCGATTCCTTTCATTCATAGAACGAGGGTGATAATGCTCGTCTGTCAAGGATGCAAAGGAATTGAAAGACATAACATGTAATTAAGCACCTGTTGCAGAGTCTGCCAGGGACCCTGACAAATCAGTCCTCGTCCTGTTATCGTCTGTTCTTTCTAGTTTTCCATCATCATATGGTCCATCAACATTCACCCTGCCCCCATCCCACGTCCAGTACCAGACAGCAGAGAAACTCCTCCCCACCTCGAAGTTATAATTCGAAACTTCAACCCAAAGCAACTACTGTTAGGATCTCTAGAAACTTTCCAGGGGAAAAAAAAAGAGGTCTGAACAAGACCATAAGAAGCTCCATTGACAGCCAGTGTCGGGTGATTTAATAAAGTCACCATGGAAGCTCAAGAAGGGATAAGACAAAACCGTGTTGGAAATTCCAGCATGCCATCTCTCCTCCTTTAGCTGGAAAATCGAGATGCCTAGCAAATGATGGCATTTACACCTGGTTGGAACACCAGGAGTTCAAACCTTTCCCAGAGGGTAAGTTGTGGTCAAGGGATACGGTCCTGCCATGAGCACACGAGATGTTGAGCAGCTCAGATCACAAGACTGAAATACTCAAAACTCAGGGACACCACAGACAAATCAGCCACCTCAGGACTCTACCCAGTGAGGGGTCTGAGGTGGAAGGTTTGAATGTACAGAGTTACATTAGAACTTAATGAGCTCTTTCCACATGGGGTGGAGCCTTGGAAAACAGATGTCACAAACCCTCCTTAAATTGTCAAACATTTGCCCAGAATTTCCCTCCTATCATAGCTGATTATCAATGTAGACACACACACACACACACACACACACACACACACACATCTTGATAGGTTACTAGGAACAGCAGAAAAATGTCTGACAGTTTAATGAGATTTGGGTGAAAGAAAATTCTGTATTTTAATGTTTTCTAAGCAATAGAAATAATTCATCAAAGTTCCTGAGACTCATTCAGCGTGGCTATGTTTCTTAAAATACTTCCATAAATTTTGAAGAACAAATACGATTATCGGGCACTAAAAAGGTTGTAGTCTAATAGATCAGCCACTTCGCCTCCATTCACTCAGCTCAGGGTTCATTCAGCTGGGTCTTCCTGGGAGCTGCCCACTCACTGAGCACTGTGTCCCATGGCTGGCAGTCCTCCATGCAGGTGCTGTTTTCTCCACACACAAGGCTGGCTTTCCAGTACAATCAGATGACAGCAGGCAGCCAACAGAGTGGTGATTGTAGCATGTCCTGTCAAAAGACACCTGAAGAAGCGTGGATCAACTCACTGATGTTGTGCAGTGTCGGGAACAAGCTCTTGACAGAGTCAGTGCTAAAGTAGGATGAGTTCCTAGTCACGGACTGGACACATCGATTCGCAGGGGATCTTAGAGAAAAAACACTGGATAAGTAAATTGTAGTAATTTCTAAGGTCATTCCAAATACTGAGACTCTAGGATTCTGAAGGGAAGAAAGAAATAAAGTGTTCTGCAATGCGACTTGTTTTGAGCCCTGAATCCAATGAACCTGAGGGATGCAAAGAGCAACTCCCAATGTGTGCATGGCACATGTGTTCGAGAAATATCTTTCACGTATATTTGGGGATGTGATACAATTGAAACATGAAATAGGCATTAAAATAAGTTCTGCATTTCAGAGGAGGTTCAAGATCAAAGGCTGAAGAATTATCCTCACCCAGCCAGCTCATAAATTTCAGAGCTAAGGTAGCTCATTGGACTCTGGATCCTGTGATCTTCCTGTTGACTTCTCCTGGAGCGATTAGAAAGGCGAAACATCAATAGACATAATGGCAAACTGGACATGGGTGACCACTGAGAGGGATCAAAGACACCCCAAAGTTCTGAGCAGGTTTAAAAGGGAGAATGATCACAGCATTGATAGAAATAGGAAAGGCAGTAGAGGAACTTGTTTCATTTGGAGATCGTTAATGTTTGGGTTAATTATATTTGAAGATGACTGTGGTCATTGGGAGAACAAAATCCAAAAAAACCAATTATGAAGTAATAACGACTAACATTTAATACTCGCCAGAAAACTATTATGCTTTTAAAAACCAGCTATCTGCTTGTTGCATGTTAACTCATTCAATGACCCTAAAAGTCCTATGAATAGGCACTATTAATGGGGAAACTGAGACAGAGAGGTTAAACAACTGTGGTCTGAGCCAACACAGCTAATTAATGGAAGACCAAGAATTGAACACAGGAGTCTGGCTCCAGAGTCCACACTTTTAGTCATTACACTCTGCTGGAAGGAGATTTGGAAGAAATCTATAGACACCCAGATTAGGGGTCCCCACTCCTAGGTAAGTAAGGGAAGGCTTTTCAGAAGCAATGAAGCTTGAGTGGCAAAAGCTAAACTACTTTTCACATACTGGTATATAATCTCTCTTGACCATTGAATTTTTTTCTCATAGAAAAATAAGATGAAAGAAAAGAAAGATAAAAAACTAGCTCTGTAAAAGTGTGTGCCAGAGTTCAGGTCCCAGGAGATTCTCTTGGTAGTTGTGTTAATTTTTTTCTGTTTACAGGACTGGTTTGATTATTTTGGGCTTATAGACCAATCATTTCAACCCAGTAACACAATGATCCTGTGTGTTTGTTCTTTTCATCTTTCAAATTAGTTTTCTAACAGCACAGAAATTGTATTTAATAGAACGAAACCATCAGCAAAGACACAAGCAAAGCTGTGGTTGTGTTTGCAGACACAATCTGGTCTAAAGAACAAGAATATCCCAGTGTCATTTATGGAGCCCATATTCAGCTCAGAACTATGTACAGGAAAATTCTTAATGATGTCTGCTGAGGATGAGGTACTGAGGCATTTGCTATAAAAATGTGTAACAGTGACTTACAATAGGGAGAGTTGGATTGAGGCAGAGTTATGTGGATGGAACCTTCCTGAAGGCATGGTGGGAAACATCTTTGGGATATAATACTTGGACAAGGAGTTGATTTATTAGTATTGGAAGTGTACATGGGAGAAAGGAAGTGAGAGGTTATGAGAGAATGACCCTCCTGTAATGGTGGGTGGGAAAATTCTTGCAGTGTGTATGATAGCATTGCTGTGTAGTGAAGGCCTTTGGATTTCCTGGGTCTGCACTGTCCAACATGGTAGTCACTGGCCATATGTGGTGGCTATTGAGCACGTGAAATGTGGCTAGTCTGAACGGAGATGTGCTGCAACTGTAAAACACAAACTGGATTTCAGACTTAGTTTGAAAAAATAATGCAAAATATCTCATTGATACTTAATATTTGATGGCATATTCAAATGGCAAAAATGTTGATATATTGATGTAAGTAAAACACATTTTATTGCAGTTTTTTAAGGGTTAAAATTAATTTTTACCCATGTCTCTTTACCTTTTTTAATGTGGCAACTAGAAAATTTGAAAATCATATGTGGCTCCCATTATATTCCTGTTGGGCAGCACCATCTTGAACTTTTCAGTGCATTGGACACATGCCTGCTGGAATGCAGAAGTCGAGCTTAGCAGTTGATTTGAGAATATATGGGGCTGACGACCCAAGTGGGGAGGTCATTGGGATTCCAAGAATGTATGGCAGCACTGCTCCCTGACTGCGGAAAATCCATCCCGGAGGAAAACAAGTTAAGAAAAGGTTTTGCATTCATGGGAGGAGAAGTATTTTGTATCTAGCTACAGCAGGGCAAAAAGAGTCAATGGTTAGCCTCATGGAAGCCAGAAGTCTGAGAAGGAACCAGGGATCAAGAAACAAGATGTCTAAGAAACAAGTTGGTATTTTAGAGACCAAGACTTGGATGGTTTTCTTCAATACAACACCTGCTCCTTGAAAAGTTATCTAGCTGGACACTGCTTGTATTTTCTGCCTTCAATTCTTTTATGCTCTTCCTTTGTAAATGTTTTTCTTAACTTCATTGGGCCTCGTGTTTGCCCTGGGAACACAGAGAAATTTTGCACGAGCTTAGCCAGGCTTTTAAAGGGAGCATGGCATGACTCCAAGAAACAGACGTGCTGATATGTACTAGGGAATTTTGTAAATGTTTAGTAGGATGAGACTTCCAAGACACCAGGGACTGTGTCTTTATTGTTTCCTGAACCCTTGGCACTAAGCAAAGTGCTGGAACATAGTAGGTATCCAACAGTTGCTTGATGAATGAATTAACGACTCAAGAATAAAGTGAGACTCGAGAGGGTGTAGTGAGATCAGCTGCCTCTCCCTGTACAAGGCTACTTGGCGTAATTCTTGGAGGATTTTGCCTTGGTGGAATTCTTAGAGAAATCAAAGCACATTGTGAAGTGAAAACTGGATCTTCCACAAGTAATGCTACAAGCAAGTCTAATAAAACAACAATCATAGCTACCATCAGTGGAGGAGTTCTCATGAGCCAGGGCTAAGAGCTTTACACGTATTATCCCATTATGTCTACATCAAAGAATTAACTATGGTCTCTGTAACATTAAATCTCATTTTATAGATGAGGCAACTGGGATGTAAAAAAGTCAGAGAATCAGCCAAAAATTTACAGAGTTAGCAAGGGTGGGGCTGGAATTGGAATTCAGACAGTCTGACTCCATTCTCCTAATCATTATGCCATAATTGTATTTCAATTAAGTATCATCCATAAATGGAAATATGAGGCACCATGTCTCTTTTCGTTGAAGGCGTTGCTCTTTGTGTGGGTGACTGTGTGTACAGGTAACTGTACACATGAATGCTATTTCTTTTTTTTTTATTTTTTTTTCAACGTTTATTTATTTTTGGGACAGAGACAGAGCATGAATGGGGGAGGGGCAGAGAGAGAGGGAGACACAGAATCGGAAACAGGCTCCAGGCTCTGAGCCATCAGCCCAGAGCCTGATGCGGGGCTCGAACTCACGGACCACGAGATCGTGACCTGGCTGAAGTCGGACGCTTAACCGACTGCGCCACCCAAGCGCCCCACATGAATGCTATTTCTAGGAGAGAGGACGTGTCTTTCTTTTAGTCCATCACAGTAAGCTCTGAGTATTTGATTGGGTTCGGCGGTTGGAATATATTTTTTCACAAATGTGTCTATTTGTTTTAATCACATTAAAAATTAGATACTTTATTATGTTTGTATACATAATTGTTTGGTACGCTGAGACCTTTTAGATTATCAAATTCTGTAACCAGAGCTAACATTCCTGGCTCCAAATTATTGATGTACTCTCACTACCACCAGATGCACGGACACACACATGTGAATGCACACATCCTTAAGTTCAAAGAGCTTTCTCAGGACGACATACCTTACACCTACAACCAGTCATCCAGAAATGTGTCAAACTATTCAAATATCAACAAAAGAGAGATACTAGACTGCCTTTATCTTTCACTGTTTTGCTGTTGTTGTTGTTGTTATATGCAAAACCCTTTCAGTGCTACATGTTTATTTTAAAAAGGTGTGAAAACAACTTTAAGGTCAAGAAAGGAGTATAGGTAAGTAAATTACGGTGCATCCATAAGATAGCACATTGCACACTTTAAAAATTTTAAGTACAAAGAGGTTGTTGATGAGTACAGAGAAGTCATGATCAAAAGTTAAGTGAAAAAAGGCGTAGTAATATTTGAATGAGAATGTCCATTCTGGGCGCCCCTGGGTAGCTCAGTCAGTTAAGTGCTCAACTCTTAATCTCAGCTCAGGTCTTGATCTCAGGGTCCTGAGTTCAAGCCCTATGTTGGGCTCTGTGCTTGGTGTGAAGCCAACTTAAAAAAAAGAAAAACAAAGAATACTCATTCTGTATAGCAGTATGTAGAAGAAAGGACATATGCCAAAGTACTAATATTATATTTATCTCGATGGTGGAATTAGAAGTCTCTTCTCTCTGTATGTATTTATACTTCACAAATTTTCTACTCTCCGCTCACATACATGTTTATATACATATGCATGTATATATATATATATACATACAGTCATGTATATAATTTTTATGATTACAAAGCAATGTGGACAAGGCTCTCTGTCTGCTTTAGATGGTGTGATCTGACAAGGCCATTCTGAAAAAGTGACATTTGCATTGAAATTACATGGAGGAAAATGTCCCAGTCATCAAAAGAACATTCCAGATAGAAAAAGAGCAAACCCAAAGGTCTTGTTCAGCAAAGACCAATATGTTGATGAGGTGACTGGACCACAGGGGCTGAGTGGGAAAGTGGCGTGAGAGGCGCATGCAGAGGCTGGAAGGCCAGACCATGCAGGCATCAGGAGAGCCTCATGGCTGACGGGACGTTTGAGAGCAGGCATGTTGCTGATATTAGTGTTTTAAAGACTTCTCCAAAATGAAGTGAATGGAATTTCCAGCAGTAATTCCACCCTTTCCAAGAGAAGTGCAATGATCATGCTTACGGAGGGTATGCTGTCTAATGTGGAGCCAAAGATAAACTCTAGCATGTTCTAGCACTAATCCTATGTTTAGCCATTGTCTCAGAAGCAAAAGTAAAACGTATGAAGGACACATACAATCAAGCTAAAGGGTAGTTACACATACACACACACACACACACACACACACACACACACAAGGAGTTGATAATAGCACAAACATTTATCCGTGACTTTTGGTTAGCAGGTTTCTCATTATGCATTTGGGTTACTCTGTAAAGGCAGAGCCATTGATCCAAGTTTGTGCTGGGTTCAGAAGCACAGTACTGAGATCAAAACCCCCCAAAAGAGGGAAACACATCTTTGGGTCTCACCTACCCTACAAGACTTCTAAAAGTAAATGTTGTAAGTGTAAACATTATGGTAATCAGATAAATTATTTAGACAAGGATAGAGTCCTGGGGGACAGACTGAACATGGGATTGTCTGTGTTGATCTTTGGGCAACATGGAAAGGAGAACTCTGCCTAAGTCCTGAGAGAAGGAGATGAGGAAGCAAAGACTACAAAGTCCAAGGGAGAGATTCGAGAAGACATGAAGAAGGGGGTCCAAGGGCAGGACCAAGGTCAGAGAGCAGGGAAGACAGATCTAGGCTGTCTGGGGAGTGGAGTGAGGAGAGATGCCCGGGGATGGGATTCACACCACACACATGGACAAAAAGGGGTCTGTGGTGGGGGCCCATGATGGAGCTGATTTGGAGAGGAGGACGATTAATAATATAGTAGAATTAAGTTCATAGTTCATTCATGGAGCAAAGGAGGGACTTAAGAGCTCGGTCAGGCTGTATCTTATGTCCACATGCCCTTAAGACCTTCATTCACTGTGTTTTAGGTAGACAGTGTGCAATAAATATTCCTTAATTTGAATTGGTGAAAAGCCATAGACTGAGAGCCAGCACTTCTCCAAGGCTTTAAACTAGATCTCAAGAAGCCCAAAGGCACCTCAGAGGTCCCCCCCAGAGAGGGCAGGGTAAGTAATAAGACAGAGCCCTGAACTTCTCCCCGACCTAAGTCAGGCAGCCCTGCTCTTCTCAGAGTTACATGCAGAAATATCACAGAAGATATGGAAATGGGGTTCTAATTGGAAACAGCATTTGAAAGCCAGTGTATTGATGAACATAAAGGAAGGGAAGCAAAAATAATATAAAAACAGGGAGGGGGACAAAACATAAGAGACTCTTAAATATGGAGAACAAACAGAGGGTTACTGGAAGGGTTGTGGGAGGGGAGATGGGCTAAATGGGTAAGGGGCGTTAAGGAATCTACTCCTAAAATCAGTGTTGCACTATATGCTAACTAACTTCGATGTAAATTAAAAAATTAAATTCAATAAAAATTTTTAAAAAAAGAAAGAAAGAAAGTCGCTGTATTAAGGAAGGGAGGAATACCTCCTGTTATCCCCTTCCTTAGCCAAGACATTTGGGAGCTAGCAAAAAGCAAGACATGATTCCTAGGGAGGTGCTTCAGATGCAGCCTAAATATAGAAGATCGATGTCCTGGGGAAGGGCAGTGTCCTCCCAGTAATCACCTTGGTCACCAACCGGTCAGTGTGGGTCTCCTGGGGAGCCGGGGGGGCCACAGGAAGTGATGTCTCCTATGGTGTAGCCAAAGGAATCCTCATGTCATTTTCTTCATTCTCTTCTGTTCCAACATAGGCTATCATAGACATATCCAAAATTCGTGAAGTGAAATTCCCATCTGGCAGCTGCTCACAACAAAGATCGACCAGAAGCTTCTGTGTCTCAGGAAGTTCTCGGGGCAAGCCTTATATTTGGTTGAGTTTCTTTACCTTCTGCTTTGTGATGTTTCCCATAAAGATTTAGGGAGCAATGGAGAGGAACCATCTGACTTGATTGTTTTTAGGTGCTTAAAGATGGGGAATGAGGGTGTCAAGCTTTTCATGTAGCAGAAAAGATCCCTTGACTCTAGAATTACTTTAATTAAAACATCATGATCAGTGATGCTCTCTCAATGCATAACATTCTCAAGAATGGTAGAAAAATGAAACAAATCCACAGTTAATGTCCTGGCAAATTGTCGTCACTTTTGTGTACCTTTTTTCCAAACCCCAATATAATAACAGTTCTGGACTTTTAATTTTTATTTTATGTTTAAGTGACAAAGAAATTGTCAAGTGGTACTTCATCACAGTTTTCTCACGTCTTGTTAGAAATATAAATTGCTGGAGGGGGGAGTGCTATAATTTTAGACCAGAAAATACATGCCAGATGTCTTATATGAAGCTGACCTGCCCCTAGGATATATGCCTTAGCCATTAGGAGGTGTCCTAAATATTACCGCAAAGCCCTTAGAATGATGCGTCTGAACCCTCACTTATACTTAACTGTTGGCATGTTGCTTTGTCTCTCTGTCTCGTGCTCTTACTCCCATTGATGTAAAGGAAGCACCAATTAGATAACACTCCATTATTAGACAACCAAGCACAAGCCAGCTGAGGCAGGGGACCTGCCTTCTCGCCCAGAAACAATGTAAAAGCCTGCCTGGCTGAGGGTCCCTGGGCCTCACTCCTGCTTTGCTTTTGATATTCTCCAGCACGCACTATAAACATGTCTCAGGCAGTCCTGTTCAGTTTGTTTATTCAAAGTATATTGTCCAGTGTAAAGAGAAGGGAAATCTAGCAGGACTCTGGAGATGACAGCAGGGAGAGAGAGAGAAAGAGGCAAAAAGGAAAGGAAAAAAAAAAAAAAGGCAAAATGGGGAAAACAGGAAACAGACCAGTGAAAAGAGTCAAAATGCTGAGAGTCAGGAAGTAGGGTCTCTAAATGCTCTAATCTCCACTGTGCACCTGGTGTGTGGAGTGGTTTGTGCAAATCCAGGGGGTTTCTGTGCACCCAGGTACCACCTGTTAAATAAGGGCTCATCCTCATTTACAAGAGATATGGATACTGTTTACTTACTCTTCTCCTGCATGACTGACTCCTTTTCCTCCTTAGGGTTTCAATCTTCAAGCCTCCTCCTAATCCTGACCTCCCCAGCTAAAACGAAGCACATGCCAGGCCCGTTACTCTCTGTTTACATCCTGTGTAGATCTGATCTGTAATGGTTTTGTAACAGTTTGTTGTGTTGTGGCTGTTTTTCTGGCCTCTCTCCCCAGAGGCTGTAAACCCCAAGAAAATGGGAATACTCTTATCACTACCCGATCCCTGGGTATTTAGCACATGCCCACCTGTAAGAGATATCCAAAAAAAAGTTATTAATTGAGTAAGTAGCTAAATCAAGGAATGAGTCTACCAGACAGTGTAGATGGCATGTGAAAGGAATGGGAATTCAATAAAGTGTCCTGGTCACTGAAGAGATATCTATTTGGGGGGACTTTCAAAAGTATATAACCAAGCATGAAGCTGAAGTCATAGCAACTGATAAATACTTAAGTAAAAAAAATATGTGCAAAGTCAGGAATCCCAGGGATTATATTTCAAAGAACTTCTAGTATATTGATTCCCTAGAAAGTTTTTTTTTAATGTTTATTTACTTGAGAGAGAGAGAGAGAGAGAGAGAGAGAGAGAAAGTGGGGGAGGGGCAGAGAGAGAGAGAGAAACAGAATCTGAAGCAGGCTTAAGGCTCCAAGCTATCAGCACAGAGTCCAATGTGGGGCTAGAACTTACCAACCACGAGATCATGACCTGAGCAGAAGTTGGACACCTAACCAACTGGGCCAACCAGGCGCCCCCAGAAATGTTTTTAATATTATATTATTTTGAATTTTAAGAAATTGGGATCTTCTCACTGCCTATGACATCATTCCTAACATGCCCACTAACCTGATGCCATTTTGTAGGATAAATCCAGCAGAATGTTGCAATTCTGGGGGAGGCTACAAAAAGGCTTCTCTCTATCCCTTTACAAATATACAATTAACAAAGAGTTAATTATTCTCAGGGAGTAGCGCATTTCTTCCACCTTGCCAATTAGGAGACAGCCATTTGTAACAGTCAGAAAAAGAGGAAATGGTGTATGGGCGAGGAGGAAATTTGGAAAGGAAATGTGATTGGAGAAATCATTTTGAAAGATGAAATGAAGAACACAAAGGAAAAGAAAAACTAAAACTTGGAGATGAAGTTATTCCAGACCCTTTTCAATAACCTCTGCTCCTTGGAGCTGTGGAAGTAGAAGTTGACAGAGGAGCCCGTAGACGGGCAAATAGCATGGTTACTAGATCCTTCTGGTGGGTCAAAGGTCATGGGACTCAGCCTTCACCCAGAAGCAGTCACGTCTGGGGTCTTCTCCTTCCCCATCTGGAAAATGGGAATAGTAAAATCTTAAAAGGGCAATTGTGAGATGAAGTAAGGTCATGCACATGAATGACCACCTCTAGCTCAGTTAATCTCAGTTTCCTCCAGTTTTTCCCCAACTTACCAGACTCACAGCCACAGAAAGTCAGGCAACAACTCCTCCTCTGCATAGAAATAAACACTGTTGACTCCAATATTTGGGCTTGCACTAGAAATGCAAAACTCTTTTTATTCCATTCCTTGAAATCACAGGCCTTTTTTATGTGAGCAATTATGCTTTCCAACTTCATTAGACCCACTGTTGAAGATCGTTCCCTCTTGATTATTGTGGCCCTTAAAAATCGTCAGGTTGTAATTTTCATTATTTAGTTATTCTTTACCTTACGTAATATAATAAAGCAGGCTGAACCTATATTGAGCCATGTAAGTATGTACGTATATGTGTGTGTGTGTATGTATGTATGTATGTATGTGTGTATGTATACTTTTATATTCTAAGCCCTACCTGCCAACTTGTTTCCTTGTCAAGAACAGCTAATCCTGGCTACTTGGGGATTGGAGATGTGGAGTCCACATATTTCTGGAGTCCAAAGATTCTAATTACTTGAGATAGTGTAGTGCAACATGCATCACGGGTGCAGAGTATTTGGTCTGATTTCCCAGACTGACATACCAGAGCATTTCCTGATGACACAATCAAGCACTCAAGGATTAGATACGTAAGGCAAGACTCTTCTGAGCCTTGATGGATGGTGTACGTGTGACCGTAGCATGTTGATATTGCCAAATGTTCAGTTCTTAGGCCGCATTAATAAAGATCTTCGGTTCAAAACAAGACAGGTGTTAATCCCCGAGGCATTTGGCAGGGGTCAGGCCACTCTCTTCAGATGCCACCTCTTAAAAGACAGTGGGGAAAGAGTGGTTTTACCACGGTGGTCAGGATCTTCACAACTAGCCCCTGAGGAATGATAAAGGAAGCTGGGGGTGCTTCTCGTGAGTGAAAGAGAACTGAATGAAGGAAATGTTGGCATGCACTTCAAATATTTGACAGACAGTTTGAAGGAAGAGGGACTAGCTTCATCCTGCCTGTTTAACAAAAGCAACACCAGCCCCAACGTGCAGGAGCTATGATAAGCTAAAGTAAGATTTGCATTTTTGTAAGGGAAAGGGATTTTCTAGCAGCTAGACCTGTCTGAAAATTAAGTGATAGTGAGTTTTCTGCTGCTGAAAGCATCCGAGGTGGAATGGGGCTCAAGGAACAAGTGCCTGGGATATCAGATTTTGTCATGGATGTTCCTGTGGAGCACAAAAGGGGAGTCAGGGAAGCCTTTCCCTACTAATTCCTGTCTGGACCTTGAGCAGAGGTCCCAGAGAGAGAGAGAGAGAGAGAGAGACAGAGAGAGAGAAGAAAGGACAGAATCTTAGAGCCCCTAAGACCTGTGGTTGAACCCCGAGTGTTGCCTGTGTAACACTCAAGCCACTGAGATCTTTCCATTTCTTGATCATGACAGGCTCATTCCAGCCACAGGGCCTTTGCATTGCCTTGACACTGGCTATGCCTGGTATGCTCTGGCCTGTTATCTCTCTGCCTGGTATGCCCTTCTTTTCATCAAATTATTCAGGTCTCAGCTCAAAGTCATCTCTTTACAAAGGTTTTCCTCTCTAGCTAAAGTATTCGTTCACTCATTTCCTAATACTCTTTATCTCAAGATTTAATTTAATGTTTATCACTGTCTTTAATTTTCTTCTTCATTTGCTCGCGCATTTTTATCTTCCCTACTTAACGTAAGCTCCACCATAACAGGACTTTGTCTTAGTCACCATAATTTTCAGTGCTTAGAGCTGAGTTGGCTGAAATAAGTTCCCCTGAATGTAACTTTCAAGCAAAATAATGACGCTAGCATTCAGCAAAAATGACGTTTAGTTAGATAATTCACTCCTTAGTTATATATGAAGTATTCCGTTTTTGATATGCTTTTGCTAAGTAACTCCAACCCTTTCTCTCTTACTCAAGAAAGCATCGTGACAAAATGCATGCCTCTATCAATGCGTCCATACCCTGTCTCGTTCTCCGATCTCAGTGGATTGGGCCATGAGTCAGTACCTGACCCAAGACTGGCCAGTTAGAGAACTTCCCAGGAATTGTTGCAACTGGAATGCAGAAAGGATATGTAGACTATGTATGATCATAGAAAGTATGGCATATAAAGCTCAGAATTTGGTGCCCTTATCCCCACCCTGTTGGAATCTAATCTGGTGTAGAGGGGAATGAGTTGGCCCTCAGAGAAACAGAGACAAGAGATGTTCAGCTCAAATCACAAGTCCATTGGACCCTGAGGCCATGTCCAGCCTGTGGTTATGTGAGATTTCCCCAGCATTCTTCTCATAAATATCCTGTTTGGCCTAAATCAATTCAAGTAGCTTGTAACATTAGTCATAAAGAGAGTGCAGTTCAATATAGAAGTCAACTGAGTGAGTGATATACAAATAACCTGATGTGTGGACACACAGTAGGCACTCAGTAGTATTCACTGACTTCTTTAATAAATGAAAAATAGTGCTTATGGTATGTAAATAACACATGACAATGCAGTTGAGAATAGCTGCGTCTGCCCCTTGAAATTTTTTTCTCATAAGTTATGTTCTCTCCCAATGGCAAGTAAACCATATGGCCCCTGAAATGGAGATGGGGGCCCAGCTTGAAACAAGACCCAACGTAACATGGGCCTTGGACAAGACCGAATGCTCGTAGAATGTATTTGGAGGAGATATTTGGCAGCTGAAGAGGCAAATTGGCATTTTCCAAAATGCAAACAACAGTAGAGAGGCCTCAGGCTAAAGTTTCAGAGTTTCCTTAGGGTCTCAGCAGTGCTGGATCTGAGAGTATGTTGTATATCCAAGGAGTTCTTGAGGAAACCACAGGCAGACCCTGACGTGGGGGAGCATGTCCTGAATGAGTATGAGCCAGAGCATTTGAAACAGAATGTACAGCAACATCCCACCCAATCGCAAGGGATGCCACCCCACACACAGAGGTTAAGAAAGCTGCCCAGATTGAGACACTGCATCCAACCGGGCCCCTCCTGGTAGGAGTCAGTGGAGACAGAACTGCGTTTTGGGGAGCAACTTCATGCAATCACTTGGTAAGAGAACAAACTGAGCCGAGAAGCCAGATTTCCCCTCATGGGTGACATCATTAGGAGGCACATAACTCAACCTTGCAACACTTATTCAAGAGAGAACAGCTACATATGGTGGAGACCTTCATAGGAAAGTGAAAGGACCCAAGGGTTTAGTAAAGCCAGCTGTTTCCACTTCTGAAAATAAAATAACAAAATATAAAATGATACAAAGTTCAAAGTTTAACAAATATATCTAAAGCCACTTGAAGGCTCTGTATAGTGTGGGGTCTTTGTGGTGGGAATGGTGTTCTTGGTGTAGCGTTACCTATATCGAGCCGCCAATGGTATTTTGAGATAGCATCATGTGGTTGGAAGTGAACTAGGCTTGGGCGTTTGAAGATCTGTATTTAAGCGCTGGTTCTGCCCCTCACCACTTGGGTGAACTTGTAGAAGTTCTGACATCTCTCTGAACACCATGGAAAAAATAGGTTAGGAATTATATGTACCCTACCACCCAACAATAGAGAGATTGCTGATACAAGAAAATGCTTCTAGTAACTGCAAAATTCCGAAATATGAGTGTCAGTATAGGATCTTGAGCTTATGGGGGACAACATGAACCTTAGAAGAGAGGAAGGACAGTGATAGAGAGTAGAAGACTATTGAAGATTCAGGAAAACCAGAAGTGGTAGAAATATGTTAGCCGCCAAGGTGTAGTCATTTGTTTTGGCACGGAGGGAAAGGAAGTGATAGTAGTTTGAGCTAAATAACTTAGACGTTTTCTGGGAGGAGGAAGGCAAAGATAGAAGCTAATGGAGACAGGGTGGGATGAGGACTTGAACATGGGAGAAAGGAAGGGAGAGGAAGAGGAAAGAAGGGAAGGAATGTTAGCTTCCTACTGTGTGTTACCCTCTGTGTCCAAAGTGTCATGCTTTCCCTTGACTTAGATGCTCTTCCATAACTTTCTCTGGCTCAGTCCTGTTCATCCTGAAAGACTTACTTCAAGTGTCTGTCTCCACATCTTGGAAGGCTGTTGCTGGTTCCTCTAGACTTTCAGATGGCCTGGTATTATTTACGTTGAAATGGAACTAACTCTGTATCTTCCTTTCCTCAACTGATGCTGAGGGAGAAGCAGGTATGGTCGGAGACGCCTGTGGGGTCACGAGGCATCTTACCATCCTTTTAAAGTAATGCCCCTTTCTCCCCATCCTGCCACTCAAGTGCAAGCTCCTGGTTTACGTGTCTATTGGCCTTGACCCCTTTTGCCTGTTCCTTGATTAGCCCTTAATCCTTAAGCCCAGCACTGCAATATCTGACTGGCATATTTCATAGGCAACTCACCTAATGTCCCTGTGGGAGCCCATCTTGCTGATATTGTCACTGACAGATTTACTTCCAGTGTGATTGTTGTAAGAATTTGTTTAACAGAATGAATGATCAACCCTGAGTAAAAGGATTATGAAAATCTTAATAGCATTGTACCAATGTGGTTGTTAATGAAATACAGTTGGCTGCTCCCGCCATTTGGCACCAGCCGACCCAACACTGTCAACATCACAATACGATATTTGTTCCCAATTATTTTACAGCAACAACTGAAATACAATATGGTATTAATCATATTTATTATAAGTATCAATTTGAGAAATTTCTGACATGCCAGAAGATGAATAGGTTTATTATGAAAAGCAATTCTGTTTGGTGCATGCTGACTGCTGCAGTGTAATAAATAGCCTCTGTAGGAAATTTTTTTTTTAAAGAAGTAAAGTGAAAAACCATAGTGAAAGCAAAAGCAAAGCCTCGAGTCCCTTCACATGCTTGGTGTTTCTAAGGGCCAAGCACAACCTTGTGCCTTTAGGATTCCAGCAAGTTAAAAATAAGTCAGTAGAATATTCCGGACCCTCAGGAAAGAGAACAAGGATGGTTTCCTGACTAGACCCAAAGGAAAAGGTACTACAGAAGGCAAGCAAATGACCCCTTCTGAAAATGCATTACCCTCCAACATATGGCTCCTCTGACAACACTACCTTAAATTAAGCATGCATTTCTTCAGCGAATGCAATTATGCTATCACCTCTGTCCAGAAAACTCGCCCTACCTACATACAGGGCTCATTTATTTACTTCCTTCGGGTGCCTTTCAACTGTCTCTTCAGAAGGATCTTCCTGACAATCCCACTTTAGCAACACACCCCCAAATTATGTAGTCTTCTTTGTAATAACTCTTTAACTCTACCTGTGTTTGCTTCTTATAATCTTCCCCACTCTCACTAGGCTGTAAACCAGATGAGACTAGCACATCCATTTTGTTCACTGCCCTGAACAGGCATGCCTGGAGTATGGCAGCCACAAATATTTGTGGAATAAATGAATGAGCAAACAAATGGGTGAATGAATGGATGGACGGGAACACATGAATGTACCAGTTCAGTCCCCGATGTCTTTATGAACTAAATTTGGACAATTTCTTCTCTTTAAAATGTTTCTTCATTTCCTGCTTGTTCTTGGCCTCTTATATGCCAGCTCCTATTTCGTTCCTCCTTGGTAAGCCTTTTTCAACAGCTTCCAAACCTTTTGTTGTTTCTTTTTGAGCCCCTTCAACCCATTCTCACCATTGCCACCCAAGTGACTTTAAGAAAAAAATTGTTAGCCCCTTGCTCTCCTGATGTGGTTCAAATCTAATCTTCAGCATGGTGTAAAAACACTTCATAATCTGGCTCTTACCTGGGTTCTCAGTTTCATCTCCTGCACATCTCCTCCCTATGCACATTTTTCATCCAGTAGGTGTGCCTTCTAACTAAGTGTCCTCCCATGCCACTTTTTTAAGTTTATTTATTCATTTAGAGAGGGGGTGGCAGAGAGGGAGAAAGAGGGAGAATCCCAAGTAGCCTTTGTTCTGTCAGCACAGTGTCCCACGCAGGGCTCGATCTCATGAACCATGAGATCATGACCTGAGCCGAAATCAAGAGTTGGGTGCTTAACCAACTGAGCCATCCAGGTGCCCCCCACCCCCACAAATGTACCGATTTTTGCCTCCATTTATATCAGAAAAATTCTTCCTTCCTCTTTTGTGTTTCTTTCTTTCACACCTTTTTTGCTGTTCAGCTGCATTTAATTCCTTAATTCTGTCATGTGACTGGAGAGGAAAGAGAAAAAACGTGAAGCTCATAGAAGGATGTTGAGGAATCCAGAGTTGTATAGAACTACTGTACAAGGATAGCATCTGTCAAGGCAGGCAAACAACAAGGAGATCTATTTCCAAAGAGACCCAGTGGCACTCACTGGAGAAGTAATAAAGACATATATTGTGGGACTTTCAAATAAATCATGATAAAAATTCACCTACAATCTCTAGGGTGGTGTCACAAGTAGGCATAAATATTTCCTGGAAGGTAAGGAGTTTTGTCCTTAGTCTAGTTTTAGAACACTAGTAAGTTGTCATTGAGTAAGAACTTCGGGGTGGAAGAAGATGTATTTGAATGTCTTTCAAGTCTGAGGCAGGAGGTGGAGGTCAGAATTTATATTCTTGAAAGAAAGAGCTATCAGAAATAGTGGAACTGATCTCACAAAAGGGGTAATAACATTCCTGTTTTCTTACAAGATTCAAATCAAGTTCACTTCTGGGAAGATTGTCATCCACAATGAAGCCGTTAAATTCTTCCCGACTCCCCAGTGACTCTTGCCTTTTATTGAAGTATTTGTCACAATATACGACATTTCTCTGCTCATATGTGTGTTTCTCCAGCTAGAGCAAAAGATTTTGTGTTTCACTCATCCTGTATTCCTAGTGCCTACATGTCATCAAGCCTAGGGTGGGTGCTGCATAGATACAGACTAAGGCTTGAAGAAGAAGAGAAAGTAAGCTTACCGAGCATAACACAAAAGTAACTTTTGTGGAAATAAGGTATTCATATACTTTATTGTTGGCAGAATGAATGGAAATGAATGTCAAACCATATAAATGAATAACATAGGGAGAAGTGAGGAGGCCCTTGGGATGTTGACAAGATAGCTTCATGTGAATAACGACAGAAAAGTTAAATGCTAGCGCAGCCATATTGACCCAGAAACCAGAAACTACCATTATAGTGCCTCACACAATACCTGGCACAGAGCAGGCAATCAACTGGTCAATCAGTCAATCAGTCTGCCAAAATTTGGGATAGAAAAGGCCACAAACATTGAAATCAATATGCCTTAAGTTCGCTAAGGAGACCTTTTCAGCCATTCACCTTTTCTTTGTTAGGGTAAGTTCTTATGGAGACCATCAATAGAAATATACAACCAAAAGATATTTTTATTTCACCTTAGTTATCTTACTCATGGCCCCAGCTGGTTCTCTCATAGATGGGAGTGGCTAGGGAAGGACAGTTTCTAGTAGCACAATTCATCCCTGATGGCTTTGCAATAGTTATTCCAATTCTCACTCCAATTTTCAAAAGGTTTGTAGAAAGTCATAGGTTGACATTATCTCTTCTGTTGAACTATTTTGTTGGGTAGAATTTATTTTGTATAGAATTATTTAAGATGACTTCTTGACTCTGGCTTTTGTCCTATGGGATTTTTACAACCTGATTTTCTGCTGATACAAATGGCTTTTGATCCTTAAAAGGGCAGGGCTATATTTCCCTTCAAACACTTTTAAATCAGTAAAGAGAATTAGTTTTTTGTAACAGTGAGGAAGGACATTTTACTCCTAGAACTTAAGAAATACGAAGCCTGAGGGCCACCTGGGTAGCTCAGCAGTTAAGCATCTGACTCTTGATTTCAGCTCAGGTCATGATCTCATGGTTTGTGGGTTAGAGGCCTGCATCGGGCTGTGTGCTGGCAGCATGGAGCCTGCTTGGGATTCTCTCTCTGTTCCTATCTCTCTACCCCTCCCCAGCTCATGCCCTCTCTCTCTCTTAAAATAAATAAATAAACATTTTATTTTAAAGTTAAAAAAAAAAAAGAAATAAGAGGCTTGATAACCAGATGCTGGAAACCTATTGAAGTTTTTTAGTCCAGTATCCAGACAGCTGGCATAAAATAAAACAGCCTGGGGGTGGGGGGATCTGAAAATCAAACGATAAAAGTGGCAACAAGACGTAATATTTTGTACAAGATATTCTACAAATGTCCACAAGTGTCATCTTTTTCAATTTAATCCTGAAATGAGTAGGAAATAAACCATTGTGGGATTTGAGGTTTAGCTTAAGATATGGGTGTGGTCATTGTAATTGGGGCAAAGGAGCATGAAGTAACCCTGGAATCATTGTAGAGGAGTTAGTAACATAGGGTAGAGAAAGTTGCAATTAGCAGGAAGGACTAATGTCCTTCAACCTTCATTAATAAACAGGAAGTGGGCATTTCACAGCAAATTCCAGAACTCTTCACTCTGATCAAAAGTCAGCTCAGTATGGGGGATTCCTATAGGCAAGAGTAAAATAAAGAATAAGTGTAAGTTTTGTTCTTTTGTTACTTTGTTATTGCAAGAAAAAGGAAAAGAGGAAGATAAAACATTGTAAGAAAACAAAATACACCCAACATTTTGGAGCAAGGTTTCAGGATCCACAGGAAATTGGAGTTTGGAACTTAGAGTTTGGAAATTGGAGTTTGTTCAATAAAGATAAGCAATCTACTTTCTTTTATCTTACTTCTCAAAAAAAAAAAATGGAATTTTAGGCCCCAGAGAGGGAAATTTCAGCTGGAGCTGATGGTACTGAGAACAAATTATCCTCAAAGGAAAGTAAGTAGGAAGTTTTCTTAGAGGACAGGTTATTTCCAAAAAAGAAAAAAATAAAAGGAAAAAGAAAAAGAAAGAAAAGAAAATGGATTGATTGCATTTGTTGATGTGTTTGATGCCAACACTGATATTGTCTTCACTCCTGGCCACAAAAACTTTCCTATCAATTCCTTTAGTGTCTTGGTTCTTACCTGCTGTGGTTGCAGAAAGTATAAATGTACCTTTAAAAGAGATTAGGGTGAGAAGTCCCTTCCACAGCTCCATGACCAGAAAGAAAAGACCGGATAGACAACAGCTACAAGGTTACTCATGGTGGACTCATGCCCAAATCTAACCAGCCTGCGCTCAATTCATTCCTGGTTCTGCATTTGAAGATGGAGCGTGTGGCCTGAATATCAACATGAACACCCAGGAAAGGGTAGCCTATGAGAGTCTAAGGAGTATTGATCAAGAGACCTCAGTTTCCTTCTCAACTGTACCCCAAGTTGAAGTCAATATTGTCTCTGGACTTCTATGTCATAATCTACAATGAAAAAAAACAAAACAAAACAGGGAAATTAGTCAGGATTTGGCAAACTACAACTTGCCAGCCAAATCTGGCCCACCAGCTATTTCTGTAAATAAAGTTTTATTGAAACACAGCCATGCCTCTTCATTTACATATCAGCTATGGCTACTCCTCTGCTGCAGTGGCAGAATTGAGGATGTGCAACAGAGACTATATGGTTCAAAAATTAAAATATTTGCTTCTGGTCCTTTATAGACAAGGTTTGCTGAGCTAGTGCCAGAGAAAGCTAGGGTCTAAACTGATCCTCTAAAAGAGTGGGCATCAAAGTTTCCACCTGTGATTGCATATTGTGTAATGCATTCTTCCTAATCTAGAACACAGCACATGAATCTACAGACAAAGCTATCTGTGTCAATTCTCAAATTCAAAATTCATTCACCTGAAAATACAGCAGTTGTTCATGCTTTTTATCATGTCAGGGTTTGTTATAAAGGGGGTGTAGTGGGGAAGAAAATTCCCTGAGTCTATTTTAAGTCTATTTCACTTTCATTATGAGACCACTGAGGCTTTTCCTGAGCAAGAGAGAGTGTGAAATAGAATAAGGCATCCACATCAATAGATTAAATTTATTGAAAGGATGAGTAATTGGAGTAATGTTACAGAATATCAAGCAGATTATTTAGATAGCACATGAGTTTCCAGTTTGATCGGGTCAATTTGCAGGCCATCAGAATGTACACAGAGAAATAGTGGGTTTGATCCAAAAGCCTTCTGCATTAAAATGTAGTAATTTGCTCTCTTTAGTTATTTAATCTCTTCCTCATGTTCGGAGGAAGAAAGGAAGCAGTGATGAGAGAGGGAAGTAATGAGATCATTCTGTAATTGCTTACTCAGATAACAATAACAGAAACCTTTTCACACCTGCTTATATTCCAGATTGTATTTACAGCTTTTTCCTCCATACAAACTTCAAATCATGAATACACGGGTAAATCAGGAAAATCTTAGAGTGTGTGTAGGGAAGTGGTTGCCAAGTTAATCTGCGTATCAGAACCTCCAATGGAGCCGTGGCCCCAGATCTACTGAATCATGGTCTCTGGGGGTAGGGACCAGGCAGTTATGTCTTTAGCTGGGTGTTTAGGGGACTTGCTGTGCAGCCAGGTTTGGGAAGCTACTGTGAAGTCCCAGCCCTTCACTTTTCTGTACTGAGACTGAAATGACTTGTTGAAGATCACATCCCCCATCCATCCACCCCTTATCCCTGGTCCATCTCTCTCAGGAATTCCTAACACCGGGTACCCACACGGCCCTACAGGGATCATCTGTGATGCGACCTCTGACCAGCCACATGGACCTCCATGCTCTTCTTCAGTCATGCCACACACACCCCTGCCTCGGGAACGTGGAACTTTTTGTCTCCACTTTCTGGAATGTTCCTCCCCAATAGCCACATAAATCACTTCCCCACATTATCCAAGTCTCTGTTCCAAAGTCACCTTAACAGCGAAGCCTTCTTCAGCTTTACTTTTATTTTCTTCCTGGCACTTAACATTTATCTGGCACTTTGTTTATTTATGTATTTGTTTATTGTCCGTTTCCCACTTGATTCAATTAAAAGCTCTGTGTCAAAACAGAAAAGTTGCATTTTTTTTCACTGCTGTATGCCCATCGTCTCTATCTGACACATCATAGATTCTCAATAAACATTTGTAAATGAATGAATGAATGGTTCTTCTAAATATAGTCACCTGGACTTCCAGTCAGGTGTAATAATGGAAAGTGGAGGAGGGAAAGGGCTTTTAAATCAAACAGATTTGGTTTGAATCCTTCATGCATGCCTTTGAGGGACTGAGTCTTGCTGAGTCCTAGTTTCCTGTGTGTAAAGTTGGGGGCTGACATGGGGGGACCACTGTGAGAATTCATGAAGCAGGCCTAATAACAACTCCCTGGAGCGTAAGGCTACAGAGGGCTCTGGTTTAGATTTTCCCACCGGGAATTCCAAGGGGCTGAGTAGTTGATTGGATTCCCCAACTGGGCTGCAGAGGAGCCAGAGGATGCTTTCCTTTCTTAATCCTGAAGGAGTGGGGGGTTGTGTAACTCTCAGTTGGTGCCCTTTTGAACCACATTTCATCCAGATGTTGTGAAACAGGGAGCAAGAGGGAGCTTCCTCTGGCCAACACGCATCGGGCTGTGGGCTAAGCAGGACGTGCTGAGAGGACAAAGAGCGACTTGGAAGTTTGCATGGTCTCTTCCAAGCTTTTGCTCTCATGGGGCTGTCTGGGAATGGGCAAGTCAGCCCTGCGGAACTCCTAGGCCAAATCACCAACCAGTCCTCAGTGGCCGTGGAGAAGGGCAATGTCTTGTGTCCAGTGTCTCTCGAGGTGAGATTTCAGGTTTATAGTGTCCAGAAGAGAGAAGGAGTAGAGAGAAGAGCACTGACAATCATGTTGAAAACCTATGTTCTGGATAACTGGCTAGTTACATTCACAGTCCAGCACAATTGTTTATAATTCTATTAATTTATAAGTAGGAGTTTTGGCCTCATTTTCTAGATGAGGAAACAAGGCTTGGCAGAGTGTAGTTATTTACAGTATTATGTAGTTGTTCAGCACATGAGTTGCAAGCCTTGCCCTAAGACTTGATTCTTTTCTTTACAGAGTCTGTAACCTTAGGAGCCATACCTTAACTTGTGTAATTTGTGTTCTAGTTTGTAAAATAATAATGATAATAATAATCATAATATCTACTCATGGAACTGTTATTGAGATAAAATATATTGTTAAGAGTAAAACACTCATCACAGTGCCTTGCCCATAGTATGTGCTCAGCAAATGCCTACCAACATTATTAATATTAGCCTAAGTAACCCCATCAGGGGCAGAGCTAAGATTCTGACATCAGTTGATCTGACTCTAAGATGCTTCTCTACTATAGCATCATATTGGTTCCAGTGATTTGGACCAAAGCCTGAACCTTATAGCCCAAATTCACACTGTTGAAGAGCTTGAGCTGCATGGCTTCTATAGCTCCTTTCCAAACATAAGATTCAGTAATTCCAGTGGAAGAGTTGAGCATTGCATTCCGAGAGTTCTCAAGAAAAGGAAGTCTGGAATCTTCCCTGGAATCCAATCCTCTTATGGCACCTCCCTTCTCTTCAGGATGCCGAGGACCTCTGGCCTCCATGGACTTCATCCTTCTGTACAATTGGTTCCCCTCACAATTAGTTCCTGGCACGGTTATCAAAGTGAGCTCTCTCCAAGGACATGGAACAGGATGAAAAACAAATCTTATATTGTAAACTCAAAGTGCAATCAGGACAGGCCCAGCAAAGGAGGAAGCTTACGCTGTGGGAATTGGGGGTCAACAATGAAAGACAGCCTGCTCCCTGCCTCCCCCAGGTGATCTGTGGGACGGGACATATGCCTGCTCATGCCCAAAATATGTCCATGGCAGAGCAATGCTTAAGGAACAGAATCTCTGAAGATTTCATCTAACCTTAGAATCCTTTTTCTGTCTTGTTCCAAATCATAGCAGGGAAGAAGACTGGCTTCTCATATCCAGAAAGTATCAGGTTTATCCCTTAAAATCCTTAGGGCAAGTGTGGTTTGCCTTCATCTCCTGACAGCATGGACAAGGAGAGGGAGCCAAAAGACACAACATTTCTCTTCCAATGAAAACTCAGCTTCAAAGAAGAAAGTGACCGCTGTTGAGGAGGTGAAGTCACAGCCTTGGCAAACCTTTGAAGCTGGAGGAGAAGATGTAAATTAAGTGCAGACAAGCAGGGTATAAAAATAAAATCCTTGAAGGATAAGCAAAACTCATCTGCAATTGGTATGAATGTAAAGGAAGTTGGCCAAAGCAATGAGGAGATAAACAGGATTGCATGATGTAATCACACTATGAAAAGGCAAATTAGATGAGAAATACAAGGAAAATTCATGGAAGCTGCAAATTGTCTTTTATCGGAGAACTTGTAAGACTCAAACTGGAAGCAATGTCAATTTTCTCGATATTCAATTCATTATAAACCTGCCTGGGGGACAGGGAACATGATTTTGTTTGCTGTTTCTGCAATAGTGTTACTCTAGTATATGACAGGGCCATGGGGCTCTGTAATCTTTGTGTAAGGCTACATGCCAAGTGTCATTACTGAGTTCCTGGTTGTTGTTGTTTTTTCTCATGTCTCCTATTAGCTATGTATTCATTTATATATTCATTCAATAAGCTGATTCTGTGCCTGCAATGTACAAGCACTCATCTACATAAGGAGTAAACAAATATGAGCATGACATTGTCCATACTCTTAAAGGCTCATAGATCCATAGAAAGACACATTTAAGTCAACAATTAGAAGTCAGTGTAAGGGGAATACTTTCACACTGCTGGTGGGAATGCAAACTGGTGCAGCCACTCTGGAAAACAGTATGAAGGTTTCTCAAAAGGTTAAAAATAGAACTATCCAAAAGGTTAAAAATAGAACTATCCAAGCCCCAGCAATCACACTACTAGGTATTTATCCAAAAGATACAAAAATGCTGATTTGAAGGGACACATGCACCCCAATGTTTATAGAAGTGCTATCAATAATAGACGAATTATGGAAAGACCCAAATGTCCACTGACTGATGAATGGATAAAAAAGATGTGATACACACACACACACACACACACACACGCTGGAATATTACTCGATGATTAAAAAGAATGAAATCTTGGGGCGCCTGGGTGGCTCAGTCGGTTAAGCGTCCGACTTCGGCTCAGGTCACGATCTCACGGTCCGTGGGTTCGAGCCCCGCGTGGGGCTCTGGGCTGATGGCTCAGAGCCTGGAGCCTGCTTCCGATTCTGTGTCTCCCTCTCTCTCTGCCCCTCCCCCATTCATGCTCTGTCTCTCTCTGTCTCAAAAATAAAAAAAAATAAAAAAGAATGAAATCTTGCCATTTAGAGCAACATGGTTGGAACTAAAGTGTATTACGCTAAGCGACAAGTCAGAGAATGGCAAATATCATATGATTTCACTCATATGTGGAATTTAAGAAACAAAACAGATAAATATAGTGGAAGGGAAGGAAAAATCAAATAAAAATAGGGAGGAAAATCATAAGAGACTCTTAAATACAGAGAATAAACAGGGGGATTGCTGGAGGGCAGGTGGGTGGGGGGAGGGGCGAGATGGGGGATGGGCATTAAGGAGGGCATGTTTTGGAATGAGCCCTGGGTGTTATGTGTAAGTGATGAAGCACTGGGTCCTACTCCTGAAACCGTTACTACTTTACTAGTAGTTTACTAGAAACCGTTACATACTACTGTATGTTAATTAACCTGAATCTAATTAAATACAAATGTTTAAAAAGTCAGTGTAGCTGGTTTCTGATAGAAAGAAGCAAATGGGAGGCACCTGGGTGGCTCAGTCACTTAAGTGTCCAGCTCTTGGTTTCAGCTAGGGTCATGATCTCACGGTTCGTAGAGTCGCGCTCCACATCAGTCCACGTTGGCAGCACTGAGCTACTTGGGATTCTCTCTCCCTGTCCCATCCCCACTCCTACTTTCTCCCTCTCTCTCCAAGTAAATAGGTAAATGTTAAAAAAAGAAAAAAGAAAGATGCAAATGGTTCCAGAGAGACAGGGTGTAGTAGGTCATGGCACCCCCGAATTCACAGA